>NC_079487.1:6275961-7701604 GCF_020520425.1 Spinacia oleracea | reverse complement strand
TTTGATCAGTTGAACTCTGAAACCGAGGAACACCTCTGGACATAATAAGGATGACAACTCTTACCTTATGTTCAAGAGCAAGCATCGAGCGACAAAGGAATTAGGAAATGCACACTTGTCCCTAAGGACAAGTGGGAGACTGAAGGAAATAATGCCCTTGGTCCAAGTATGCATTCTATGTTAAGTCTAATAAATGCGGTTCAGTATTAATTAACAAGTTAATAATTCAGTGAGATCAAGTGAGCTGAATGCCTAGCTAGAGGCCGCTTCAGTTCAAGTGGAATTAATGATATTAATCCACAGCTTACTCTTGACTGAACCCGTAGGGTCACACAAATAGTACGTAAACGGATCAAGTATTTAATGGCATTAAATACTCCATCTATGAATATTCGGAACCGACGGATCTTGGTTTCAGTGGGAGCTAAGATCGTCACAGGCAAGAAATGAATACTCCGGAAACGATGATATTGCCGGAAACGGAAATATGGATCGTATCGGAAATATGAATATTATCCAAGTCGTAGATGTTGCCGGAAACGGAAACATGGTACGTATCGGAAAATATTATTGGAAATGGAAATATTACCAGAATCGGAAATATTGCCGGAAACGGAAATATTGTCAGAATCGGAAATATTACCGGAATCGGAAAATAATTCCGGAAACGGAAATATTAAATATTTGTTCGAAACGGAAATTAATTCCGGAATCGGAAATATTAAATATTGTTCGTATCGGAAATAGATTCCGGAAATGGAAATTTAATCGGAAGCATATCGTACGAATTAGCATCGGACGAGGCTTGCCGGACGAAGGCCCAGCACGAAGCCGGGGCCATCGCCCAGCAAGCATGCGCGCCACAAGCCCAGCCAAGGCAGCGCCCAGGCCTACCGCAAGGCAGGCCCAGCGCGCGCCAAGGGCCACGGATGCGTGGGCCGTGCTGCGTGGCTGCTGCTCGCACGCGCATGGGCAGCCCTTGTGGCTGCCGTGTGTGTGTGAGTTTGTGCTCATGCGTGATTCCTGAATCTACAAGAGTCAGTGTATGATTAAATTTCTATTCCTAATTGGATAAATTAATTAAATAGAATTCATGTAGGATTCTAATTTCAATTAATTCGTATCCTACTAGGATTACGATTCCTTTTCCATAACTCTATAAATAAAGGCCTAGGGGTCATAATTTATAAACAAGTTTCAAAGTATTCAAAAGTGAGTTTTTGAGAGAAAATTAAAACACATCTTGCTCATAAAGTGCCGAAATTTTCTAGTACCTTAAGGGCGATTCTAGTTGGTCAATCTTAAGGCGGATCCGGACGTGCTGTGGACTATCTACGGAGGGACGACACTTGGAGTCCTAAAAGACTTGTTCTTGTTCGGTTCGGGCGCAGCTAGGGAGGGCACGCAACAAAGAGTATGCATCTAAATTATGCTATATGATTATGTGTAAATAATATGTTGTCCTGGGTTAATGGTTGTTTCCGCATGATCTATGTAATGTCATATGTATCATAACCTAACACTACACCCATCCTGCTTTAATCCATATAAATCCTTATTCAACTTATATTTTCTAGATCCATTAGACACAGCATATCGTTTTTCCAAAGCAAGCCAAATATCTCTACAATTAGTCATAAACAAAATGGATTTCTTAATGGCTGGAGAAACATTGAAATGAATCCAGGCTATTACCGCATTATTGCAGATATCCCACAATTCTACTTTGACGTCGTCATCGTTGCTCCTGGTAATAGTACCATTAACAAAACCCAGCTTGCGCTTAGACGAGAGGGTAATCTCCATGGTACTTCTCCATGTCCGATAATCCGCTGCACCTTGAAGCTTGTCGACCTGTATTGAAGCTGCGCCATCAGATGGATGAAGGAAAAAAGGGTTTTGCAGGTCCGCAAATGTAAGCTTATGAAGAGAAATGTTTCAATTGATTCAAGAGTAAATAAATTGATCTACAGATTTTTCAGAAGCAAAATCGATTTGGGGATTTTTGTGGGGAAAATAATAATTAATTAATCAATGCATTGAGAAAATTACAGTAGGAGTCCAATTCTTACTTCACATTCATTGGCTCTGGTACCATGTTGAGTAAATTACTCTAAATATTGTGGGATGAATGCAGAAGAATTTCAGGCAGAGAGAGAGAGAGAGAAGAGAGATGAGATCAATTGTATTTCTCAAGCATGAAGGTTTGATTCCAACACACTGTTGCTTATAAGCAACTAAAAGGAATTGATCAAATCATTATTACATCATCATGTTCTCATCATAACTAACTTAATTAGAAAGACTATAGTGCCCCTTAATACGTACCTTTCAGCATGTCACAACCAGGTTACAGAAGTATGGAATCAAGCTTCGACTAGAGAATTCAATATCCAAATACACTAGATACTCTGGATTAGGAACACCGAGGTCCGAGTAACACCTTGCTCACCAGTAAGGAGGAACACTAATAGCAGTGGCGGAGTTAGGATTTTTTTTTGAGGTGTCGGCAGGGGAGTATCAAGGATTTTTATAGTGTTGTGTCTGGTGATCTTCCATAACACAATATGTACTAAAAAGATTTATCGTCCTAAAATTAATAAATGTTCATATTACAGTCAAATACCTACAAAATTATTACAATTATTCTCTAAAGGTTTCATGTGCGGGGTTAAAAGAATAACGTAATTTAAGAGAGAAAGTATTAATTTAAGTAACTGTTCTCTTTAATTTGAATTGAATTTGGATACTGATTTGTTATTCAAAACTCTAAAAGACCGTTATTTTTTAAAGCCTGGTTTCTTAGGA
This sequence comes from Spinacia oleracea, assembly GCF_020520425.1. Classification (NCBI taxonomy): domain Eukaryota; kingdom Viridiplantae; phylum Streptophyta; class Magnoliopsida; order Caryophyllales; family Amaranthaceae; genus Spinacia; species Spinacia oleracea. The sequence continues at coordinate 7,698,796 of NC_079487.1, read as the reverse complement.
TTATCCCCCATTGTTATACGCGGTGGCTTACGTGGGGAGCTAGCTTTTTATCACCTAAGAGATCAGTTATAGATAATAACAGGTCTTTTAGCTCTCAGCTATAAGTTTTTTTTCCACTTTTTCTTTGGGTTTCAGTGAACCTCCTTGCACCCACGTGGCTCCGCCACTGATTGATAGCTAATCTGCGAAGAGACCTTGAAGAAATAATAATAACTTACATCTTGCAAGCATATATCCATTCAACACCTCCCGTGATTGACAACCAAAATCTCTCACACGAGCAAAAATGTCAAGTTTGTAGGATTATATAGATGCATAAAACGGAATTTCAGGAAGTAATTTCTTAACATTTATCATAAGATCACATGCATAATAATAATACGAATCAGATTTGTGATTGGGGAATAATAACATTTGTAGAGTGTTCTCCCGTTTGTATGCAAGCTTCGAAGATCTGAGAGCCCTAGTTGTTGCTCCTCTATTTAGTCCACGAACACTAGTTAAACACCAACGTCTTCTAGAACGGAAGAGAAAACGTCTCCTGATTTTGGTGGTAGTATAAGCGGCGTTTCCAAGGGGAGAAGTTTTGGGTTTTTTTGTTTTAAAGTGCTCGATTAACTTGTTGATTGTAAAACCTAATATTATATCAATAATGTAATATTAGAGTTCTAGGTTAATAGGATAATTAATTCTCCATCCCTTTCTCCTTATGGTCGGCTGGTACAAGGCCCACTAATGGGTTTGGTTGCTTTTGTTCAACTAGTGTTGTAATGTGTGACCTCATAGGATTAATATATTTTAGTTGTAGGCCCAATCAATATTACAAAACTAGGAAAGCAATAATACTCTCACTCAACTTCTTGTATACACAAGATTCCTCTTCATTTCTGCGAAATCCAAAAAAAATTACTACCTCATCAAATATGAGGTTCCAACTCCGGGATGCTTTCTTTAGCCCATAAATGGACTTCTTGAGCTTGAAAACCTTTCTTGTACTATTTGGATCTTCAAAACCTTGTGGTTATGTCATGTACACATCCTTTTTCAAGAACCCATTCAACAAAGAGGTTTTGTCGTCCATCTGCATGTCAAATCTCATAGTCATGAACGACAACAATCACAATGATTATCCTAATGGATTTCAGCATGGCTACTCGTGAGAAGGTTTCATCATAGTCAATACAATGAATTTTTCTGAAAACCTTTTGCCACTAGCCTTGTGTTAAAGACATCAATGTTTCCATCTTTGTCCTTTGATCCATTTTGCAACCAATGGGTTTAACCCCATCAGGTAAAACGACCAATTCCATACTTGATTTTCAAATATCGAATCCATTTCAGATCTCGTGGCTTCGAGCCATTTCTCGGAGTCTTGACTCGTCAAAGAATTTGTGTAGCTAGTAGGTTCCTAATGTTCTAAAATCTCTATCTCAGAACTTTCAGTCAAAAGGAAATCAATATATCTTTTTGACTGAATGATGGTCCTACTAGACCTATGTTGGGGAACAACAAGAGAAGTTTATACCTCATAAGGTTGAGGGACTTTGCATGGATTATCTCCAAGTAGGATAGTAGAAAGCACGTGAACGGAATGCACCCCCTCCTGGGCATTTTCAAACCGGGCCGCCTTTGACGAGGTGTTAACCTCATCCATTTGTTGCTCATCTCGAATTTCTTCGAGATGCTCGAAGTTGAGCTTAAGCGAAGCTTTCGATATACAATACTCCTACTTTTTTTTAGAAAAGAAATCCTTTTGTAGAAAGACACCATCACGAGAAACAAACCTTTTGTTTTCTCTTTGGTTGTAGAAGAAGTATCCCTTAGTCTGTTTTGGGTAACCCACAAATTGACATTAATCGAATTTTGGATGATATCTTATCAGAGAGTAAACGTTTTACATAAACTTCACAACCCCATATCCTTAAAAAAGAAAATTTTAGAACTTTTTCAGTCCACATGGATTGAACCATATCTAATATAGTTCGATTCATTCTTTCGGAAACCCCTTTCAACTATGGTTTCCCTAGTGGAGTTAATTGCGAAAGTATGCCACAATATTTCAAATTATCACCAAAATCTTGAGATAATATTCACCACCACGATCGAATCGTAATGCATGAGGTAAACATATCCAAATCTACTCACATCATCGGTAAAAGTAATGAAATACATGTACCCTCCCCTAGAAAAAGTACTCATATGTCCGCACAGATCAGTGTGTATGAGGGCTAATTGATAATTGACCATTTGACTTGAGCTTGTGGAAGGAGACTTTGTCATTTTTCCCATTAAGAAAAAACTCACATACTTAGAATGATTTAAAATCAAATGATTTGAGAATTTCATCCTTATGAAGTTTCTCTATGCGTTTTGAGATTATGTGGCCTAGTTGACAATGCCATAGGTGTGGGTTCAAGTCATTTGTTTTGTGTTTCTTGTTGTCTATGTGATAGATATGGCTTCTAAATATAACACATATAAAGAATTTGCTAATTTAGCAGAGACATACAACATGCCATTCAAATATGCAGAACAACAATTATCCATAATTTTAAATGAACATCCTTCCGAATCCAAAATCGGAATCGAAATTATGTTCTTGGTAATAATTGGAATGTAATAACAATTATATAGTTCTAATATTAAACCAGAAGAAAAGAGTATACTATAATCTCGTACAGCTAATTTAAAGTAGCAACTCTTGCAACATTGCCTACTCGGAGATCCACTTCGCCTTTGCTCAAACTTCTACTTATTTTTAGTCCTTGCACATCACCAGTAATGTGAGATCCACAAATCGATATCAAATACCCAAAAAGTATTTGTAGATAAATTAACTTCTATGACATAGATACCTAAAGTAGAAGCACCAGTCTTCTTCTCCTCTAGATACTTGGGGCAATTCCTCTTCTAATGGCCAATCTTGTAGTAGTGGTAGAACTCATGTTGTGCAGCTACCTTAACCTTAATTAGGAGTAGCCTTTGGCTTTTTAGAAGAGTCGTTATTGGAAATTACCTTGTCCTTGTTCTTTTCCATAGGTGACCCTTCTTGAGCTGCTTACCTTTCCTGGCCATAAGAACATCCTTATGTTTAAGTTTACTAGGTAAGTTCCTCTCAGCCTGAACCAGCATACCATGCAACCTCTCTAATCTAGCATTCTTCTGAAACAAAGTTTTCAGTTGCTGGATTATGGTGTAGACATCCAGACCATCAAAAAGTTTTTGATACTTTGGTTCCATGCAAGTAAGCATCAGACATGTTATTGGCATGAAATTATCCTGTTGAGTTTGTCTAGTCCGCCAATGAAGTACATTAGCATTTTCTGGCAGGAGTTCAAGGGGAGAGTGGCTTGTCAAGAACGCTTTCTTTTCCTTCCGCTCCGAGAACAATTATCACAACCATTTCTCATTATAGGAAGTTGTGCGCATTCGGTTTGTCTTTTCAAATAGAGGGCACAAGTTAAAATTAGAGTTGTTGATTTAAGGTTTGTCTTTTCAATTAGAGGGCACAATTAATAAACCAAAAATTCAATTTAAGGTTTGTTGATTTAAATTTTCTTCCATAATTTTTGGATTATAAAACCTAATTAAATTCCTAAATCTTTAGACAAAAGTTGGATAAAAAATCATTTAAATATGGGTAATTTTGTCACAATTTAAATGAAATTAGCCACCTTGGCTGGGCGAAGTCGCGCGACACACCAACTGTTGCGCTGTTGCTGCTCGTCGATCTTCCGCAATGGCTTCTGTCCTGCCCACGCTGATGGCCTTGCTGCCGGCAGTTGCTGGTGGTTGGGTCGATAGGCGTGGTTTTCCTTCTCAGCGCGAGATGACCGACGATAACTGCTAGCTGGTGTATTATTTTATTTATTTTTTCACGCAAGGATGAGGCTGGAAACCTTGTTGCTGACCTCTAATTAAAATAAAATAGAAAATTAGGTCTTCCTAAGTCGGCCTTGAAAAGATGGAAAATATTCTACTTTAGATTTTCAAAATTTAGAAAGTATCCTAAATCAGGTTTGAGTAATTTCAGTAATTTAGTAATTTGAACTTTTTTTTTTTGGAAAATCAGATTTTCTAAGTTAATCATAAACCTCTAAGTTTACTTTAAATTCAAATATGTGATGAATAAGATTATTCTAGCCATATTTAAATAGTAATTGACTTAAAATAATAAAGTTTCCTATATAATGTTAAACTTAAATTGTTTAAGTTTTTATAATTATTTTCGAAATGTTGTTTACTTATTAATAGTTAATAAGTAAATAATTTATGTTTATTTTATTATGATATTACAAATGAGTGATGTTTACTGTAATATGAATAATATTATATTTTGAATGATTATGACTAGCTAGTATGACCCAAATTTAGGAAAGTAAATATGATAATGCGAATCTTTAAATTTAAAACTTACAACTTACTGATGAGCGACATTTATGTCGCTCTTAGCTTAGGATTTTAGTTCATTTTATTAGCTTTTTATTATTGTTTTCGCTTAGTTTTATCGTCTTTAGTTCGTTTGTTGCATTTTTGCATTAATCGTTACATTTTCTCGTCTTGCGCATATTTTAGTCGTTTTTGCTCTAAATATGCCTTTTGCGCGCATTCTCATTGCGTAAGGTTCGTTTTGAGTATTAACGTGTTAATATCGTGTCATTATGCTTGTCGACGAGTTATATGTTTTACGATTTGTAAAATTGTTAAACGAATTAATATTTTTGATTTTCAATTATTAATAAATGCTCTACGATTTTCATTGATTTTGCAAGGTGAAGCAATCTACTTAGGCGGCTCACAAGTGCACGCAAGAGCCTCACGAGCATCATAGTGCAAGCTGCCAACAGCAGCCTTGTGCTCATCTTGATAGCAACAGCAGCCTTGTGGCATCATTTCAAGCCACAACCCAACTTTGTTCACTGTTTTGGCAGCAGCCAAAGTCGTGCTTGCAGCTAGCTTTGTGCTCACCTTGAGAGTCTTGACAGCATGCTATCACAGCATAGTCACAGCATAGCCACAACAGCTACAGCTCACAGCAGATCATCGCAGCAACACGTGCAGAGTGGCGCAGCAGTAGCGCGCAACAGAACAACGTGCAGTCTGTGCGGGCGCACCAGCTATCAGTGCGAGCGCAGCAGCAGTTCTGTGTGAGCGCAGTAGCAGTCAGTGCGAGCACACTGCAGTTCCGTGTGACCACACGAATTGGCTAAATCCAGGCATGAACTCAGCCTTTGTTGGTGCGATCGGGCTTACCCAGACGTGCGTTCGCACAGGTAGCACGCAGCAGGCACGCAGTCAGTAGTATAAAAGGGCAGCGATTAGATTAGCGCAGAGAGTAGAGAATTAGAGCGAGAATTAGAGTAGCGTAGCAAGGCAGCAGCGAAGATTAGCGTAGCTTAGATTAGAGTATTGTTAGATTACATTTTAGGTTTCAATTTCACAAAATCAAACACTAGATTTCAGTTTTAGTTCATCAAATTCGTAGCCATTGTTCTTCAATTTCAGAATTTGTTCTTCAAGGTTTTCCCCCCAATTTTGGTATAATTCTTACTTTTCTAATTCTTCTTTTGATTTTGTTCTTTCATTCTTTAATTTCTTTGTTAATTTCGTTATGCTTTGATTTCATGCTTGAATTCTAGAATTAGTTTCTCATTTTGAATGTTCTTGATTTTTTCCCCAAATTTTGTGGTTTGAATTTTCTGAATTTTATTGTTTCAATTAGCTTCATTGTTGCAATTGGATTCATGATTAGGATTAATATTAGTTTAATGTTGATGTGAATCATGCTAATTGAGTAGTTTAGTCTAGAGGTTAGGGATGAAGCTTTGGGATTGAATTTGGAGAAGTTTTGGGCAAATTCATGATTGATGTTGTGATTAAATGTGATTCGGTGCTAGGACATCCATTCCTAGTTGAGTAGTAGTCGCGAATGCTATTTGATTAGAATCAATTGGAATGCATGGTTAGGTTTGGAAAGAGATTGTGGGCCTAATTTGTGCAAGTGGATAGTAGTGCCTATTATATGCTAGTTAGTTTAATCTAGGATTAGGCGAGAGCTCTTCCGTGGGTTTGACGCTTAGAGTTCCCTATCCGAGAGGTGGCGGGTTCGTCATTAGTTTCTATTCCCCTATGCATCAAGTCTTTGCAAATTCATGATTGTTTGGACCTTGTGCTTCCTTTGATTCGATTTCCATAGCCGATTCCCGAAATCTCTAGAGTTTCTTTATTTATTTGCATTTCTAGCTTTCATTAGATTAGAATTCAAAACTCAAATTCCATCTGAACTAGCTTGTGAACGCATAGATTGAATAGTCAAACATATCCATTCCTATGGGACGATCCCTATGCTTGCCGCTATAGTCAATATAGCCGGTAGTTTTGGTGTTTTATAAATTTTGTTTGATTAGGTTGTTTTACACCTATCAAAATGGCGCCGTTGCCGGGGAATGGCATCATTGTTTGATTTTTTATTCTAGTTCGCTAGACTAGTTCATTTTTCATTTTCTTTTTCTTTGAAAACTAAAAAATGGCAAATTCTCTTGTTTCTCAAAATGATGAGTCGATTACACTTAATGATCTTCTCTATCTCCATGATAAATTCTTAATCTCTTTGAAAGTTGAATCTACCCAATCATTGTGTGAGATGCTACTTTTCATGAAGTATCTTGAAATTCAAGAAGAGCAAAGAATAGATTCTAGTTTGCATTTATTTGAGGACATGTCCCAACGAATTGTAAAAGGTTTCTTGGGACTTGTGAGGTGGTCGAAAAAGCACGAGGCTAATGCGTGACCTCGTCCCTCGTGGGTGTGACGCTTCTTTTTGTCAAATCAAGTGTAATTGGATTTCCTGTGAGTTTACACCCAATTGACTAGTAATATAGGAGTCGCCATTCAGTTTTTAACGACAATGAGAAAAACTGACAAAACCCGGTTATCATGACATAAAGGGAGTGCAATTATGTTTGACCACGACGGCCGTAGGTTCCCTTGTGATCCATGGTGGTGGGGATCGCTCAACGTACACCCGCAGGGTAGAGATTGAGGGTTCGGGGGACTGTAACTACCGAGAGGAGTACTCGCTCTTCGATAACTCCAGAGGCAGGATATCCTTACTAGCTCAGCATAAATAATTGAAAGGACATGCGTTAACTATTAAACTAATCTGAGTTGATTTTATCAATATGCAACATATAGTACTAGATCGAACGCGATTATCTGATTTAGATTGTTTTAAGGGACCTAGCATGATAATCCAATTTCCCAAAAATATCATATTTATTAAGCGTGATCAAACAATCAGATTTTAGTTAGTTTAACAGTTCATAAAAGGGCGACGAAAGCAATTAAACCATGGAAAAGGGACACATTAAGACGCACCCTTGAGAGGTGCGTCACGGTTCTTAGAAAACTAACCACTTTGACTTTGCTATTTCTCCTTTTATTTAACGAATCTCAAATTATGGGACGGGATACGTTCTGTTCGATTTATGGATCGATTGCGACAGAACGCGTGATAAGTTTTGCAGCGTGAGGCTTAGGCTTAGGGGTTTAGAGTCAATACTCAGAATAATAATTGTGTGTTGTTGTGTCCTTTTCACGTCGAACTTAAGGCCCTATTTATAGAAAAGAGTTCGTGGAAAGATAGAATTGCAGAACTCTAATCCACGAGGAATTAGGAAAAAACACGTACCAGGTATTTTCAGCGCCCAGGCCTGGGTGCCGAAGATTTCGGCGCCCAGAGCCAGGCGTTGAAAATAGGGTATGGGCTGTTTTTCTTAGTCAGATTCGGATTCCTAGAATCCGGAGTATTTGAGATTTAATTGAGTCCTTTAGTGCGTATTAACCTTGTCACGGGATGCGTCTGGGCCCGTTACGAACTCTAGGCTCGTTAGGATTTTAATTAATACGTGATTCTTACTTTCGAATCATATTAGGAATAGGATTCTCTCGCAATTTCTATCTCATTTAGGATTTATGTTGGAGTGCAACACCTAATTCTGACAGGTTTCTATCTTTTATGACTTGCCACTTTTAACAACTACCCATTACGACAGTTACTATTTTTAGCAGGTTTCCATAAATAGCAGGTTTCTTTAAATAGCAGGTTTCGGGTGAAATGAAAAGGGGAATTGAGATTCGTTATTTTATAGGAGATGCGTTGTCAAGTGGAGATTTACGTTTTCATCATCGAACCTTCCCTTTCGGGAATGGGGACAAAAGTAGGTGTCTACAGTTAGCCCCCACTTTGACTGAGTCTTGGAATAAGACGATGGTCAAAGTACTAGACGGAGTGCGCCACACAAGCCATGGTGACTTGTTTTTGCGAGGGTCTCACGAGCCCCCGAGTGATAACATTTGACTTAAGGGTCATCACTTGGAGTGTCGACATATCCCTCACGTGTCATTGGAATTTGTCAACGGATAGTATAGGAACTTCCTCACTTTGTCATTGGAAGGATCTAAAGAAGCGTAGAAACTCCCTCACTTTATCATTGGGAGTAGCTACAGATGTTTTCGAAATCAAAGCTATAAAGTGTAATTGGGCCTGGCCAAGCCCAACCACGAGGTAAATATGTTTTTAAAGATTCTCATTTTCAAGGCTAGTTAAACGAGAAAACCCCCTTGTTTTTATGGGACGTAAAACGAAGGAAAATCCAGCACATCGTTCTTTTTTGGAAAAAAGGAAAACCAATCACATCGTTCTTTTTTGGAAAAAAGGAAAACCAATCCTTTAATTTTTGGATAAAGGGAAAACCGATCCTTTAATTTTTGGAAAAAGGGAAAACCGATCCTTTAATTTTTGGAAAAAGGGAAAACCGATCCTTTAATTTTTGGAAAAAGGGAAAACCGATAAAGGTTATCGCTGCAGCGACTAAGGACCTGCGCGGTTAGTGACGCAGACCCTACCGGCTAAAGATGGCGAGCCTGTCCGCTAAGGGTGGACACCCCGTCCGATAGAAGTGGACGAATCTGTTTTTGAAATTTGAAGATAAGGACCTACGCGGTTTGTGACGTAGACCCCGCCGGCTAAAGATGGCGAGCCTATTTTGAATTTGAAGACTTTATTTTTCGAAAACTGAGGACCTGCGCGGCTAGTGACGCAGACCCCGCCCGTTGAAGGTGGGCGAGCCCATTTTGAATTTCTTACTTTCTTTTCATTTTGCCTATGTAGAAGGGCTTTTGTGATTACGACCTGTTGGTGGGTCGCAATATTTCCTGATTAGGTGTGTCCTATAAGTGGGCCCACACTAAGTATATTTCTGTTAACGATATTTTTAAAATACAGTTTTTTCCTTTTTTTGAGATTATCCAAACACGGGACTTGTGTATAGCGCAGCCCGGGAATGTGATTTTGATCGCGCGCTCTCTGTTGGAGTATACTTTTCGCGAGCCCCCAAGTACTCGGGCTTTGGTGGTCATTTTTCGCATACTTCATAACGTCTTTTAATCATTTTTGGGGTCGAGCTCGTATGTGCGAGCGACCTTTCATAGTGGTGTGCTACTTTGGCGAAGCCATGGGGTGCGACTTCAGTCTTCGGGCGACAAAGTTTAATATCATTCGGTTTAGCTTGGCCTGATTTAATCCTTTGACGGACAAACATTTTTTTTTGTGAGAAACCAACGACTTAACAACATTTTTTGGTGTTTCGAAGAATGACCTTGATATTTTTTTTATTTTGAAAAGTGTACATATATGTTTCTTGAGACAAGTCTAAGTTTCGACCAAGTTTTACCATTCATTTTTGCTATTTGGGAGCTTAAGGGTGCTTTTGGGCTTGATCTTAATTGTTCATAGGGCCTCGTGTCTAGCAACCCTGTTTTAAGTCTTTTCCTGCTCCGCGTTTTGTGAAATCTTGGCCTTGGGCTGCATTTTCGGCGCCCAAGGTTGGGCGTTAAATATTTCGGCGCCCAGCTTCGGGCGCTAAAAGTCTTTTCCTGGCGAATTTTGACTTTCGGATTTCTTAACGCGTTTCCGAATGGGATCAGGATGTCACTTGATGCGTTCAGCTATATATAGGGGCTAGATACGTCCCTTATTTTCCATCACTCTCAATTTCCTTCTTTCTTTGCTTTTTTTTTAATTACTCCTTGCTTTCGTCATGTCAATTCCCACTTTCTCACTCCAACAGGCTGTTAGGCGTTGGCTACGGGCCCTTAATCCTACAGAAAAGGCTTTATTGAAAGAATACCACTTAGAGGCACTTTTAGGCTTACAACAAATTAACATTGACTATAATTTTCTGCACGCAGCCCTAAGCTTTTGGGATTTCGATCATCATGTTTTTGTCTTTCGTGGCAACGAAATATGTCCTTTGCCGGATGAATTTGCTGCGATCCTTGGTTATCCTACTAATGCTACCCCTGCCACTCCTGGCACTATCGAAGAGAGTAAAACAACCATAGGTGATGAGGTTAATTTGGCAAAACTTGTGAAACACCACTTTAAGCCTAGTAAGAATATGACCGAACAGAAATTGAATATTCGAGCCCTTGTATTTTTCTTGTTGAATCATTATTTGCTGTCGAATAATAATGGCGAGTTCGGTGACATAAGGTTGATCCCCTTGATTAGCCAGATGGAAATTTGCTATTCTATTATACCGTTGGTTGTTGCCGAGACTTTGCTGAGTGCGGATGAGCTGAAGAAGGATGCCAAATCTGAATATTTTATGGGAAGCCCCCTATTACTGCAGGTAATCGATTTTTCTTGCGCACGTACACACATTTTTTTGCATACACATTTTTTATTCGTCCTGCCTTGAGGCTGAGTTTCAGCGCCCAGGGCTGGGCGCTGGAATTTTCGGCGCCTGGTCCTGGGCGTTGAAACTGCGCCCCAGGAACCGTTTTCTTTTATTATTATTTTTTGATCGTACCCGTTTTTTGCAGATTTGGCTCGTGGAATGGCTTAGACTCTTGGAAGCTCCTGCCGATCCTAAACATTATCGCCCTACAGCCTTGGGTAACCGAAAATACTTGCACCAAGGCCAGGACGAGGCCGAATGGGCCTCCTTTTTTACTTATGGCATTTGTTCTATTAAGTGGGTGGTACCATGGTGGGGTTTGACTACTATGACGGGGGGTTCTGATGTATCGGTTTATGTTTCTTTGTTGGGGCTATCTCGGCCCATTTATATTTTCCCTTACCGAGTCATGCGTCAATACGGTTTAAGGCAGACTATCCCCTTTTCTGATACGGTACCACCTAAGGTAGCGGCCTTTTCACAAGCACGGGTTCTAGCGTGGGCTAAGTATTATGATGGTCTCCCGCGTTGGGCCGTAGCTACAAATGGCTTTGTGGGTCTTTCTAAAAACTACAAGTTGTGGATGAGCTCCGATGATAAAGCTGTGAGGACCGAGGCTCAAAATGGGGAGCCGGCAGAGCTTTTGATACCTCGTATTCGTGTTAAGTATGAGGGTCATGATTCTGCCAAACCTCGTACTTATGGTATTAAGCCTGTGAAAGCTCGTCCTGATCGAAAGCGAAAGGAAGTTCCTCCCCGTTCCAGTTTCAGGCCTAAAAAGATGCCTAACATGAAGGGGCCTGCTGTTGTTAAAAGCAATGCAAGCTCTCGCGGAGATCGTCGCCGGAACAATGTATGGGTTAGGAAGGCTCAGCCGCCTGTAGAAACAGGGGCTAGTCTAGTTGATGATAATAATCCTTCTCCCACCATTGTCTTTGCCCTTGAGGCTGAGCGGGCTATAACTGAGAGTGTTTCTGAAGCCTTGGCATCTTTGGAAGTTAGTGTCCAGGAGCCGGTTCTTATGGAGATTGATATTGGGGCACCGCAGAAGACTGTGGGGGTGGATCCTGCGAACATTGCCCTCTACAAGACTTTATTTGATGATCCGGAAGAACTAGAGTAGTATAGTTCTTGCTAGGGTGTAGGTGCCCTTTATTTATTTCAGTTGTGTTTGTTTTTTCATTTCTTAGCACTTTGTTTTCCTTCTTATTATTTTTCAATAAAGACGTATTTTATTTTTTCATTTTCATTTTTTGTTTCTCCTTCTTTTTATATTTTTACATGTCTAACACTTTTTGCACAATTTATGTATGTTTGTTTTTTTATTGGACCGAATCCTTGGTAAGGATTGCCTACGTATCTTGTCAGAATCAGGTCGCGCGTAGTTCTGGCTAGAATAAGTTCTAGGATGCCACATTTTAATAGATATGCCCTGAGGTGGTAGCATATAACTTAATCGGTCAAATGAGTGAAGTATTATCATTATTTTCGTCTGCCGTTTTTTTTGTTTGCCGTAAGTCGCGTAAAAAATGAAATTCGACAACTTTTTGTATGGCTATATTTTTTGCTGAGCCTATTTGGTTACGTGTTGTACCCCCCAAGTGTTCGTTATTTTTCCGTTATGTGCGGATAAAATGACGAGCACTTCTAGAAAAATTTAGGCAGGCAGAGAGTTTCAACGCCGAGGCTGGGGCGTCAAAGATTTCGGCGCCCAGCCCTGGGCGCTGAAAATGACTTGGGCGGTCGTTTTTGACGCTTTTCTTCACGTGTTCTTGCATTTATTTCTTTTTTTTCTTTCTTTTTTTTAGTGCTTTGATTTTGCTCGTTTTTTTAAAATCAATTTTGAGGCTAATTCGGAGGCTTTTTGACTGTTAGCGTGAGATGCATTTTTGTCCGGATTAATTTTTTCTATCCGTGACTCGAAACGGCTTTGAAAATGGAGTTAGGGTGTGGAAGACATGAAGATCTTTGTGTAGGCTTTTTGGGTGGATTGAGGTGCGTGTTGATGCGGGGGGCGGTGTCTATTTTTTATGAGTTTTTTTTCTTGAGCAACCTTTGTATTGTTTGAATTTGATTTCCTTATGATTTCTTTGGGTTGCATGGATTGACTTTTTATGATGACACTGGTTGACTTTATATGTTTTGGGGATATGAATGGGATGGTGTAGTTTATTTTGTGGGTTTCGGGAACTGGTTCCCATGGCACTATTTCAAGACCGAGTGGGCCTCGTTTGTTGGACCTAGAGTGGGCCGCCTCTTTATTTTTGTATTTTGCAAGTACATTTGGTGTTTACTTAGTGTTAGGATAAAATTTTAGGAGAAATATTACGCCTTTATTAATTTGGAAAGTAAGGAAAACACACTGAAACAAACTTGACCTATATTCTAAGGGGTCTTAGGACCATCTAAAGTCTTTATTATTTTTCTACCAATCTAAAGAACTACTAGGCGCTTTTTACTACGGTGCTCTATGTGGCTCAAGCCTTGGGTTTAGTCTCGTAAAACTTTGGTCCTTCACCGGTACTCATCTTGAATTCTATTCCTTTTGCATTGACCCACTGATATGTCTTCACCCATCCGTTCTCGATCTCTTCTAGTGTTGATGCAGGAGCGATTAACCGGGTTGGATCGAAACCTTCATCTTGTAAAGCTAGGGTAGTCTTCACAGTCCCGTCCTCCATGGGCCTCGATTCGTTTAACAATGTCTATAGAGCCTGGTCGTCCAATATTTCAGTTGTTTTAGTCTTGGTGAGGTGGGGTGCCTCATCCAAGGTGTGGCAGTCATGGAAGATTTCAAATCCTGGTTTTTGCAAGCCATCCTGAACGAAGGGTTCAGGGAAATTACAGCATGGGTGTCCTTCTCCTTCCCGAACGAACATCCCGTTAAGGGTTCTTTGATATGGGGGAAGGAGGGTGGTTTGTTTGGCCTTGTTAAGGCGTAGCCTAGACAGGCGGTCAGCAATATCTTCCTCCGTTGGTTCATAGCCTAAGCCAAAGGGAGTAGATTTGTTGGGTAAAGGATGGAATGTGCATTCCTTCTTCCTTATGCCCAATGGGGTTCCAGGGAAATAACCTTGAGCTAACAGCATTCTAGGGATGACTCGGGATGCATGCGGGTCTAGGAATGCTGGATCATAATCTTCGATGAACTAGATTGTTTCTTCCATTCGAAACCCGTAAAGGTCGTCTGTAGTTTCGGCCGTTCCAACCATAGTACAACTGACGTCGAGAGAAGGGGCACAGATTTCTAGTATTACCCCGTTATGGTTAAGTTTAACCATTTGGTGCAAGGTAGAAGCCACACCTCCTAAGTCATGGAGCCAAGGTCGCCCCAAGAGGAGGTTGAAAGTGGGCTTGATGTCAATTATTTGAAACTCCGTGGTGCGTGCCACAGGCCCGGTTTGTATGGTGAGGTTGATTTTTCCCAACACAGGCCTTCGGGAGTTATCATAAGCTCGTACCCCTTGCGTGGAGGTTTGGAAGTCATCATTTCCTAGCCCCAAGCAATGGGCGGTTTGCAATGGGCAAACATTGACCGCCGAACCGTTATCTACGAGCGCTAGGGGGATGTTTTGTCCCTTGCATCCAACCACTAGATAAAGGGCTTTGTTGTGAGCACCCCCCTCTTTGGGAAAGTCTTTTTCAGTGAAAACTATGGCCTTTTCTCCGGCATCTCTCGTGACATGGCTAACCAGTGAGTCAGGTGTGATATCTGTAGGTACTGAGATGAGGTCGAGTGAGAGAATAAGCTTTTCGCGATGTTCCTTTGAAGTACACATGAGATCCCAGATGGTAATTTCGGCTTTGGTTCTTTTTAGTTGTTTCAAGAGAGGATTTTCAATGAGTTCCGCGACGGTGGTGTGCCGTCCATTCTCAGGAGTTTGCCTAACTGGGATATCGTCCATAGGAGGTGGGTGAATATCTGGTTGGTATATCCTTCCGGATCGGGTTAGGTTGTCGACCTCGGGCTCCTGAGGGGTGGTGTCAATGAGAGCATACCCGGGCCAAGTTTCAGTAAAGAGGTGCTGGCCCGACACTTGAGATAGGTAAATATCTTCAGCATCATCATCCCACACACCGCACACTTCTCTCTCGATTCGATCCATAGGGACCACAGCGGGTGGTGCACCTTGGGGCGTAATGTACACCGTACGTAGGGTCGAAGTTCTCATTTTCTGGTTGGTCGAGAGAGATGTGACAAGAGCCGAGTGGGCTCTTGTTGTTGTTGGGTTTCCCAACGTTAGGGAGAGGTATCACTTCATCCTCTATCATGTCCTGGATCGTATGTTTTAGATTCCAGCAGTTTTCGGTGTCATGCCCATTTCCTTGATGGAATTTGCAGTAAGTACCTTCGACCCAATATTTGTTCTTGACAGGAGGGTCACGGGTAGGGCCGATAGGTCTCAACTTTCCTTGATTGGTTAGTCTTTCAAAGGCTTGTACCAAAGTTGACCCGAGTGGGGCAAACTTTCGGTCTCGGACCCATCTTCCAGGGCTTCTTCGGGCGGGAGTCTCCTCTCCGGCATGGACTTCTTGGGCTTGGGATGTGTTGCCCCTGTTGTAGGTATTGCTTTTGTATGCGGGTTTACTTTGTATTGTTTTTGCGAGATCATCCTCGATCTTTATTCCCACATCATAAACTCTTTTGAAAGTGTCAAGTCCCAGGTACCTAAGGTGCTGTCTGTAGGCCGGGTCCAGGTTGTCAATGAATTTTTGGACCAATTCTGTTTCGGGAGGCCTATTGATTAGCTGGGCCGCCTGATCCCTCCATCTAGCAAAGTAGGTTGTGAAACCCTCATTTTTCTTTTGGAAGAGAACTTCCAGCTTGCGCATGGTGACTTGAAAATCCATGTTCGACGAGTATTGTTTGATGAAGACATTGACAAAGTCTTCCCAAGTGGGGAAGAGCTTAGGGTCCTGGTGATAGTACCATTTGAGCGGCACAGGTTCCAAGGACAAAGGAAAGGCAGGTAAATACATGGACTTGTCCACGCCTTTCAAGTTCATGGCATTCACAAAGCTCAATAGATGATCACGGGGATTATACGTGGCTTTAAACTTTGGTAAGTCCGATGAACTAAACTTTTCTGGTAGTTTGCCAGGAAAAGGTTCAGGATCGAGGGAGAAGTACTTGCTCCCCATCGTTCGCTGTAGGACCATTTTTTCAATCCTCTTCTCGTTATCGAGGTCGTTTTTGGCTTGCGCAGCTGCTAAGGCTTCGTTTTCCATTTTCAGTTGGCCCATGAGTTGGGTCATTTGAGCCATCTGCTCTTGCAATTCTTCGATGGACATGTTTGAGGGTGCGAATCGAGGTTGGGGAAGCGGAGATCCTTGAAATGAGGGATGACGGACGGAGCTTGGAGTCACTAAACCTGGTGTTGGGGATGTATCTTCGAGGCGCACTAACCGTTGATTTCCTGATCGGCACCAAGTGGCAGGACCAGTCCTATGCATAAGATAAGCTAAAGTTTAGGTCCCAAAGTTTCAAGTATTACTTGGTCTAGACTTCGACTCTCTCTATTGGTTTTTCACTCTTTCTTTTGTTGGTACACTTTTTAGTTCTTTCTTTTGGTCATTCTTTGGAATTTCGAAACACTTGCCCGTGTGACATTCATAATTGTTAGCATGTTCGGTATTTTAGTGCCGAGCATTGTCGTCGTAGGAGGCCTAACAACGACGCAATGAGTTATTAATTTTTTACGAGTCGCTTTTGAAATCGAGTGCTTTTCTTACGCCCTCGTAGCAATTCTTTTTACGAACGTTTTTTGTGCTACGTATTTTCCTTTTGCGCGGGCACCGAGGCTGCTGCGCCTGACCAGAAGGCCAAGCAGCAACTTCAGCGCCCAGCGTAGGGCGTGAGAAATTCTGGCGCCCAGCCAGGGGCGTTGAAAATGCGTCCCTGGCTGGTTCTCATTTTCTGTTTGTGTCTACTTTTGTTTCCGCGACTTCGATTTTGCGTGCTTGCCTAATAACGTCCTTTACGCGTTGTGCAACGTTTGTGGGATTCGTTACAGGCCATCCTGAGCGTCGCTTATTTTTGTGGCGATCGTTCGGGTTTGCGGAACACGTGTTTCGGTATAACTCTTTGGCAAATTGGTTTATGAATGTTTGGGCAATTTTTAAGGTCGTTGGTTTTTCTAGGACAGTTTGTCACACACAATCATATATTTCCCTACACATAACTAACATTCCATCATGAGGCAATAATAATACGTCATGTAGTTTATGATAGGCTTCTATGGGTAGTTATTTGCGCCTGGCTTGGTACCGCTTCTATCGTAGATCCAACACATGCCCCGGTCGAGGTAGTGTCTTCAGCAGACGAATTTCGCTCAAGAGGCCAACCCGCAAGTGCAAGCCAAGGGGGCATGCAGGCGAGAAGGACCTAATGGGCGAGCGATTGGGTTTGGAACGGGTGTACTACTAGCGAAAGTGCCGAGTGGACAACATTCGAAGCGTATGCACCCCCCGGTTGGCGATGGGTATCCTTAGTCCCAACTCCCAAGATGAAACACCAAGGGAGCCAAGATTCGTTATGCGGTTCTGCCCGTTCACATTATATGCTGATTTTCAGGTCGTCCCAACTTGATTGGGAAATAAACGCGGGGTAGGATCGTTTCACCCTTCGGCTATTTTTTTTACCTACAAGCACGAGTATTTCCTTCACTATCCCCAGTGGAGTCGCCACTGTGAGGGGGTCGAAAAAGCACAAGGCTAATGCGTGACCTCGTCCCTCGTGGGTGTGACGCTTCTTTTTGTCAAATCAAGTGTAATTGGATTTCCTGTGAGTTTACACCCAATTGACTAGTAATATAGGAGTCGCCATTCAGTTTTTAACGACAGTGAGAAAAACTGACAAAACCCGGTTATCGTGACATAAAGGGAGTGCAATTATGTTTGACCACGACGGCCGTAGGTTCCCTTGTGATCCCTGGTGGTGGGGATCGCTCAACGTACACCCGCAGGGTAGAGATTGAGGGTTCGGGGGACTGTAACTACCGAGAGGAGTACTCGCTCTTCGATAACTCCAGAGGCAAGATATCCTTACTAGCTCAGCATAAATAATTGAAAGGACATGCGTTAACTATTAAACTAATCTGAGTTGATTTTATCAATATGCAACATATAGTACTAGGTCGAACGCGATTATCTGATTTAGATTGTTTTAAGGGACCTAGCATGATAATCCAATTTCCCAAAAATATCATATTTATTAAGCGTGATCGAACAATCAGATTTTAGTTAGTTTAACAGTTCATAAAAGGGCGACGATAACAATTAAACCATGGAAAAGGGACACATTAAGACGCACCCTTGAGAGGTGCGTCACGGTTCTCAGAAAACTAACCACTTTGACTTTGCTATTTCTCCTTTTATTTAACGAATCTCAAATTATGGGACGGGATACGTTTTGTTCGATTTATGGATCGATTGCGACAGAACGCGTGATCAGTTTTGCAGCGTGAGGCTTAGGCTTAGGGGTTTAGAGTCAATACTCAGAATAATAATTGTGTGTTGTTGTGTCCTTTTCACGTCGAACTTAAGGCCCTATTTATAGAAAAGAGTTCGTGGAAAGATAGAATTGCAGAACTCTAATCCACGAGGAATTAGGAAAAAACACGTACCAGGTATTTTCAGCGCCCAGAGCCAGGCGTTGAAAATAGGGTCTGGGATGTTTTTCTTAGTCAGATTCGGATTCCTAGAATCCGGAGTATTTGAGATTTAATTGAGTCCTTTAGTGCGTATTAACCTTGTGACGGGATGCGTCTGGGCCCGTTACGAACTCTAGGCTCGTTAGGATTTTAATTAATACGTGACTCTTACATTCGAATCATATTAGGAATAGGATTCTCTCGCAATTTCTATCTCATTTAGGATTTATGTTGGAGTGCAACACGTAATTCTGACATGTTTCTATCTTTTATGACTTGCCACTTTTAACAACTACCCATTACGACAATTACTATTTTTAGCAGGTTTCCATAAATAACAGGTTTCTATAAATAGCAGGTTTCGGGTGAAATGAAAAGGGGAATTGAGATTCGTTATTTTATAGGAGATGTGTTGTCAAGTGGAGATTTACGTTTTCATCATCGAACCTTCCCTTTCGGGAATGGGGACAAAAGTAGGTGTCTACAGGACTTTCTAACCTATTGCAAGAATCTATTAAGGAAGTTTCATGGAGAAGAGATGAGTTTGTGGCTACATTGCCACCTATGATGCATGACATTGAAGAGTTGAGTATTGGAGAGTTTGTTCCTACTCGTTCCTCTTTGAGTGAGTGCATCGATGATGGTGATGAAAATCTATTTGCTCCATTTTGCCTTGAAGTGCTTAAGTCGATTCAGATTGAGGAAAAGAGTGAATGTGCCAACCAAAAAGATTTTAAAGTGAATGAAGATCTTATGTTGAGATTTCTTGTGCTTTATGTGATGTGAGTGAAGTTGTTTGTGAATCTTGTGTTCCCATTCCCTTCCCTCATTCCCCATTCCGAAAGAGAAAACTCAAAATTTATCCTTCATTTCCTATTTCTTTTCCCTTCTTGTCCAAACTCCCGCCGCTTGAGGATTCTTTTTCCTCTATTGATCGTAATGATTCTCCTTTACCAAAGGAGCAAAAAGAAGGGAGTATTTCTTTTGTTTTTTATTTTGATTTTTCTTATTTTTGGTTCCCTACCCCTTGTAGGCATAGAGTTGCATTCTACTTTGTGCTTGCATCTCATTTGACTCTTGCCTACTTGTTACTATTGGATATGTTTGCCATTGCATATGACAAACTATTGCGATCGTTGTCGGGGTATTTAGTAGAGGTAAGAAGCGTCAAGCTAATGACGTAAAACGAGCGCTTCTCGGGAGGCAACCCGTGGGTGTTGGCCATTTGACCCATGTATACTAATTTTTCTTGATTTTTGATGTTCTTTGTGGCTCAAGCTTTCTTGATGTGGAAATCTTTGCATCCATACTTGCCATGTCCGGCTATTCTCTTTGGTGAGTTCGTTCGTTATTACGGTTCTTTGCGGGACTTGCTCCCACGTCATCACCGGTAATATCCTTCTAACTCACATGCATTCTTTGGGTTGGGCATCTTTATTGCAGGGCATTGGTTGGATGGGTAGTTGTGCCCCTCCTAGTTTCGTTTTAGGCCTTGAGGACATGGCCTAATTCGAGCTTGGGGGGAGATTCTATTGTTTGCTACTTTGATCTCCGTGTGATGGATTGCTTGATTTGTGAATACTTTGGATGTTGTACATATTTCTTGTTTAGTTTCATTGATTTTGTGAATATTTTCTTTATTTTCCTTTTCTTTTACTTTATTTTCTTTTCCTTATTTTCTTTCTCTTTTCCCTTTCTTTCTTTTCTCTTTTCGATCTTTGTCAAGGCAAGCTTTTCTAGATTTTTAGGCATCATTCTTGATTTGGGCAAATAAATTGGAACTTGTAGGCTAGAATGCTTTTATTCCTAATTGGTAGATGTTTACACGTTTTTCAATGTCTTGGGTCGAATTTAGGATTTGGTGTTAAGGAAGTTGGTTAGAACTTTGGGTAGCATGCGTCTTGAACCCTTGTCTTGTGGTAAGATGGTGTCGATCTCTCTAGTGATTTGAGACCGGAGAGAGTGGTATTTACTCCCATGTGAGGTTCGTGTTCAAATTATCCCAAACACATATTCATATATTTTGAGTGGCATGGATCCTTGGCATTGACTTTCTTACTTCCCGAATTTGACTATTTCCTTCCCGAGACCGCGGCCGAACTACTTTAGGGGACGATAGAGGCATTTCTTTCGGTGACTATTTTTCTTTTTAGTTTAGGACTTTATTTTCTATGTTTCTCACATGTTTTTGTTTGCATTTGCCCCCTTTGCTAGCCATTTGAGCCTTGACCCTTCATTTCTTATGAGCACAATACAAGCCTAATAGCCTTTGTTTTGTTTTCACCCTTAGAAGTGATAGTGAAGCTTAGTGTTATGATGCTTGATAGTTTTGAATGATTATGCATATTTGAGGAATGATGTTTATTGCTATGAATGGCAAAGTTTGGGAAATGTGTTGTATATAGTGAATAAATGATGCAAAAGCAAAAATGAGAAATAAAAGTTTTGAAAAAGCCAAAAATTGAGAAAAACAAGGCATGAGAAAAGTTTCATTTAAAACACAAAAAAAATAGAAAATCTGTGAGGGGGTCGAAAAAGCACGAGGCTAATGCGTGACCTCGTCCCTCGTGGGTGTGACGCTTCTTTTTTGTCAAATCAAGTGTAATTGGATTTCCTGTGAGTTCCAATTGACTAGTAATATAGGAGTCGCCATTCAGTTTTTAACGACAATGAGAAAAACTGACAAAACCCGGTTATCGTGACATAAAGGGAGTGCAATTATGTTTGACCACGACGGCTGTGGGTTCCCTTGTGATCCCTGGTGTGGGGATCTCTCAACATACACCCGCAAGGTAGAGATTGAGGGTTCGGGGAACTGTAACTACCGAGAGGATTACTCGCTCTTCGATAACTCCAGAGGCAGGATATCCTTGTTAGGTTATGATACATATGACAATTCATAAATCATGCGGAAAAACCATAAAGCCAGGAATACATATTATTTACACATAATCATTTAGCATAGTTTAGATGCATGCTCTTTGTTGCGTGCCTTCCCTAGCTGCGCCCGAACCGAACAAGAACAAGTCTTTAGGACTCCAAGTGTCGTCCCTCCGTAGATAGTCCACAGCACGTCCGGATCCGCCTTAAGATTGACCAACTAGAATCGCCCTTAAGGTACTATTACTTTCGGCACTTTTAGGCAATTGTGTGACTGAATTTTTCTCTCAAAAAACTCACTTTGAATAGTTGAAAACTCGTTGTAAATATGTGACCCTAGGCACCTATTTATAGAGTTATGGAAAAGGATTTGGAATCCTATTAGGATACTAATTTATTTAATTATAACCTACTAGGACTCTAATTAAATAAACTAAATCTTTTAGGATTAGATTTAATCATATGATGAATCCCGGTAGCCTTAGGATTCGAGTAACACACTTCGAGTAATACGCTAGCACCGTACGCAGGCCTTGCGGCCCACGCACAGCGCCAACCCACTCGTCGCAGCCCCGCGCGCGCGCCCAAGCTTAGGTTGGGCCTGGCTTTTGCGCTGGGCCTGGTCGTATGCTTGGCGTGTGGTTGTTGCGCTTGGCTTGCTGGGCGATGGCCCGGCTTCGTGCTGGGCCTTCGTCTGGCAGGCCTCGTCCGATGCTAATTCGTTAGATACGCTTCCGATTGAATTCCCGGTTCCGGAATTCATTTCCGATACGAACAATATTTAATATTTCCGATTCCGCAATTAATTTCCGTTTCGAACAAATATTTAATATTTCCGTTTCCGGAACTATTTTCCGATTCCGATAATATTTCCGATTCTGACAATATTTCCGTTTCCGGCAATATTTCCGATTCCGGCAATATTTCCATTTCCGATAATATTTTCCGATACGTACCATGTTTCCGTTTCCGGCAACATCTACGACTTGGATAATATTTATATTTCCGATACGATCCATATTTCCGTTTCCGGCAATATCATCGTTTCCGGAGTATTCATTTCTTGCCTGTGACGATCTCAGCTCCCACTGAAACCAAGATCCGTCGATTCCGAATATCCATAGTTGGAGTATTTAATGCCATTAAATACTTGATCCGTTTACGTACTATTTGTGTGACCCTACGGGTTCAGTCAAGAGTAAGCTGTGGATTAATATCATTAATTCCACTTGAACTGAAGCGGCCTCTAGCTAGGCATTCAGCTCACTTGATCTTACTGAATTATTAACTTGTTAATTAATACTGAACCGCATTTATTAGACTTAACATTGAATGCATACTTGGACCAAGGGCATTATTTCCTTCAATCTCCCACTTGTCCTTAGGGACAAGTGTGCATTTCCTAATTCCTTTGTCGCTCGATGCTTGCTCTTGAACATAAGGTAAGAGTTGTCATCCTTATTATGTCCAGAGGTGTTCCTCGGTTTCAGAGTTCAACTGATCAAATAAACAGATAATCATAGCCTATGATTCATCCGAGCACGGCCATGCATTTCACAGTTTCTAGCTCTCCGAGTGGCCTTGTACAACTTTTAAGCATCTCATCCCGATTTATGGGAGGACAATCCCAATCTTGCGATCTTGAGATTAGACTTCGTTTGATAGGTGATTACCTGAGCGTAGCCTCCTTTTACGGTGCGACGGTTGGTCAACGTCAAAGCAACCAGTTCTCAAACAAGTAATCTCAAATCACTCAGGTATTGAGGATTTAGTGTCTAATAATTTTAATGAAATTTACTTATGACAGATTTTCATCTCTTACAGTAAAGTTTCATAGGTCTTGTCCGATACTAGTCTTCCCAAAGTAAGTATCTATGCAAATGATTATGACATTGCCATGTCCACATAGTTCAAGAAACAGAACTACTACTCATCTTGCATTCTAGTCGTCTAACGTTTTCTATGCGTCCAATTTTATAGAAAACTCCGACTAGGGACCATTTTCAACCTTTGACATTCAAGTTCACTTGATAGACATTTCTTAGTCACAGGACTGGTCCTGACAGTCTATCTTGAATATATTGTCAAATTGAAGGGACTCATCATTTAATACTAAACCAAGATTAAATGGAATATGAAAATTCATTTCATATATGATAAATGTTCAACCCCAATGTCTTACAACCATGGGCCTCGAACCCATCTTTAAAACATTTCATGGAATTCAAAGCTATGCTTGATTTCCAGTGCTACAATGTGAGTGTTGCTTTCTCACTTGTTGCATAGGTTTAGTTATCATGCTTTGCCAATCTTAATATCTTTTTCATCGAATGATATTCGAGATAGGATGATAAGATCTTTTGAGTTTGTTTATTATGTGATCTAGTCTTTCTTACTTCGATAGTGGTTCTACGCATTTTGCAATGAAGAGCCATCAAGTTAGCAGACATGTGATCCACCAAAGTTCAATGAAGAACTCATTAATATAAACAACTCTGTTTTATTGCTTCTTAGGCAATAAGTACTTTTACTTCAACTGTTTAGGTTGCTAGTGATGCTTTGTTTGGATTTACTTATCCAAGCAGTTCACAGACATGTGGAAGACTTTCCAGCTGTATCTTAGAACATAGAAATTAATATTTTAATTTCCCACGCAACAACTCATGGTCTCCAACCCATGTTGCCATTTCAAAACACGATGCTCTATAGCTCGTCCTTATCAATGGTTAACTCCAAGGGAATCTTGCTTGATCCTTTGCCAGTGTTTATGCGTGTAGCATCAATATTTAGCATATCTTTATTTCCTTGAATCAAGAACTATTCCTATGTACCTTTTTAAGTACCATAAGTTTTTCTTGATCTCAATCTAGTTGATCTTTACTTAGATCAATAGAGATTGGTATATGTTCGTCATGCCTAAAGTCATACGATACGTTTTTGGCGATCCTCATATTATATCATACATGATAAATTCTTTTGCAGAATAATTCCCAATTGAATTCTATTCATGTAACTTTAGCTTATCTAGTTTCAGTAGATACTAAATTCAGCTAAATTCTTTGACATATAATATAGGTTAAGAATCTCATTTAGACTCTTTGATGTTTAACTTAGTAAATGCTTATACATGGGTCAAATATCTCCAATGGAGACTTTCGTGTTTGATTTAGTAAATGCCATTACTTAATCCAAAACAATATCATAAGATCTTTGTAAATAGATCTTAATACCCAGTATGTACTAAGTTTCGCCATGGTCCATCATTGATGAATAATTTCAAATCTAAGTCATTAGCATTTGAATGTTATTTCACAATAGAGAGATATGTGTGTAATACACATAGGACCAATTAAGTTTTAAGTACTCCCACTAAAGTTCTTATATATCTATAAGAATCATGTATATTTTATGAAACTAAAATACTTATTAGCTTCATTAAAATATAATTCCAATTCTCAATTGCTTGCTTAAATCTGTACTTAGATTTTATAAGCTAGCTTTCTCTTTCAAGCATTTATTTGGATCCAGAAATCCTATGACATACCATGTACATAGTTTATTCCAACATGTGATTGAGGAATACGTTTTGTCATCCAATTGCTATATGTACCAATATGCAATCATTGCTTGAATTATAGATACCAAGGAATTATAAATACCTTTATGTTTGTTGTTCGCCTCGAAAACTTTCGAGGTCTATTTTCTCCCACTTGTCATTTTGGAAACGAATTTCCAAAAGGACATTATTTTGAGCAAACAAACATTATGTTCTCAAAAATTCGTGGTAGAAACAATACCCTTGTGTTTCATTTGAATAAATCATAATGAAACATATATCTATACTTGAGCCTTAGTTTGTCGAATGACAAACACTAAGCTCCCACTGAGTTTTGCAACTCTCTAGTTATATTTTATGAAAAGTTATTCTGAAATTACTTTTCAATAGTTTTGACGAATTTGGTTTAGTTTGGTGGTAGTTGAGCATTTTGTTTTAGAAATTATAGGAAAAGTCTTTATGATCCATCATTGATCGAATCAAGTACTAATTGACTTCGATTATTCCAACTAAGATATGCCATATCTTATGGACCTAGATTGTGAAATTACAACACACAATCATTGATGATCATATTTGGTCTCAAGTAATCATCAACATGATCTAACCTAGATCTTTATGATTTCTTGCCAAGTGGATTTTATACTTCTGAATCTTTGAACTAGCCAAACAGATTCAACTTATATCACATTTGAGTAAATAAACCTATATTCACTCAAATCCATGTGAAATAATAAAGTCATAAAATCTTTCTTTAGCTTTGAACTCTATTGTCTAGGCGTTCTAACAATAGTTCATATCTTTTGTTACTTTCAACAAGTAAGACTAGTTGTCTTAAAATGATCTAGAAATCAATCAACTTTCAAAAGTCCATCAAAATAGAGCTTTTGAATGTTAACTTGTTGATATGGTCTAAGCAACAATGCCAAAGATTAGTGGAACTCAAATCAAGGGGTTGATTTGAACCTAGTAAAGTTCTTTAAAGAGTTGTTTGTTTTAATCAAGCATATTGACTCAACCTGTAATTGACCATTTCATTCAAATAAACAAACAAACATTGTTTTTGTTTTTCTTGAATGTGAGTATTTCTGTGTTTGAAAACAGAAATTTAGGTATGTTGATTATGGAACAAAATAGCCATTAAGTTCCAGCCTTGAAAGGACTTAAAACAAACTAGATGACCCTACAACTAATGTAGCATTGCCATGCTTCATTTCCCACTTGTAGGTCATGAGTGTAGCCTAGCTTCCATTGTTTGAGTTATTACCGAAGTAAGAACCTCAAGCGGTATATGATACCAAGGAAGTTTGATTGCTAGGTCACTTCTCTTTAAACATAAACTTATAGGTAGAAACGGAATCGTAAATTCCTTTCATTTTTTCCTCGTTTTCCTATTTCTTGTACCCTTTCTTATAGTCTTAAGAATTGAATTCTTTAGTGTTGACTTTTATACTTTGTTAGACATGTCCAATGTCACCCCAACAAGGTTCTTACCATTTAATTTATGTTGAATATTAAGTTTCAACTAGATGATCTTACCAGAAGCTTCTAAAGTTCTCTAAGCATCGATCTATTCGAATGTCTAGGGACTAGACTCATTCGAGAATTAAATGGACAAAGATATTAGGTTGTTAACCATTGGTAAAGCTGAGCGTATTAAACTCAATGCTTTATGATCTCAAAACTATAGTGTATTTTGAATTCACAAGCACCAATTGGTTTGCCATTCGACTTTGATGTTCGAAAACAACCATAAAAGTCGATATAAGAAACGTACATTTTAAATTGCTCACTTTCTCTCATTTCCGTGAATCCTTCTTGGATTCACTACCAATCGAGGAAATTTACTGTTACCTTTCTAAAAGGATTTACTGCAGTGCAAGATATTTAATTATAAACAATAATTAAAACATACATTGAAGCATGCAAAGTCTAAACATTTATCATGAGTAATAACTTGAAAATTAAAGCAATCATGCAATTTCAACAAGTTATTAGCATTTTATTCGAATATATTGTTCCGGCAGGTGTGAATAAAATGATTCCAAGATCCTAAAATCATTGAAGAATTAAGCACAGTTTGTCGACTTAATCCTAAAACATCTTAGGTAAGCAAAAGTCTTTTGCTAATAGTCTAGAAACTATTCTTGGTTGATAGGACGTCTAAGAACTTATTAGGTAAACCTATCGATTTTGCCACGACATAAAAGGACTCCTTACTTATATCGTTGAGTTTCACCAAAACTAACATGTACTCACAATTATTTGTGTACCTTGCCCCTTTAGGACCAATAAGTAACACCTCGCTGAGCGAAAACTATTACTAGATTTATGTAAAGGATATCCAAGCAAGTGTATATTTTGGCATGGCACCTTTTAACTCAATTTTTAAGTTTGGAACTTAAGGCTCTTACTAAGTTGGTTAGATTTTAAGTGAACTAAAATCCTTAATCATGCAACATAATCAAGCTTTTGATCTCATGCATTTTAAGACATATTTAAAAGCAATAAATAACTTAAAACATGCATAAGATAAATGTGATCTAGTATGGCCCGACTTCATCTTGAAGCTTTAACTTCAAAGTCCGTCTTGAAAATCTCCGTGGGAGGCACCATTTTCTTCAAATAGGATAAGCTATAATTAAAACTAATTACAACTATTTGATGGTACGCAGACCATATTTGAATTGAAAAACAACTTTGGTACTTTAGACCAATTACATTCAAATTAATGGTACGCAGACCATATTTTCTATCCTATTTGGGCCATACTAGTCACTTCATAACCTGCAAAATAGTACATATACAATATGTACCATTCACCCATTCATTATCATGAATGGCCCACATAGCTGGTTAGTAAAACACATTATGCATCACGTAAACATTTGCAGCAATTAATCAAGGGCACCAATAATCTACCAATTATTCAGTCCTTATTAATTCTAATCAAGTTGTTTTAACCTTAAGGATTTGTAGACCTAATCAAGAGTTTATGACTAAAAGGGCTCCCACTTAAACCAATAAATTCATAGGCTTTACTAATTTTAAACATAAAAATGTATTTCTAGTCTAACCGGAAACATACAAATTTAATTAAAATTTAAAGCTCATATAAATTTATAATTCAATCCAAAAAGTTTAATTTAATTTCAGTCGTATTTAAATTAATTCATGATTTTAATTTTAGTAAAATAATTAGAATAAATAAAATTTATTATAATTACAATATTCAAAATTAAAATCCAAGAAAATAATTTAAATTATTAATTTTAAAATTAATTAAAATTACGTAAACTGAAAATTTCAAATTAAAATTTCAAAACGATCTAATCGCAACGCAACAACCCTACGCGACGTACGCCCATGGGCCACACGCACACAGCCATCGCTGGCCATGTGCGCGCAGCCCATGCGCTGCGTCGCATCGCTGCTGCTGCTTTCCTTCGCAAGGCCTCATGCGAGCTGGTGCTCCCTGCGCGCGCGCCAGCGCTCGATGCACGCGAGCCATCGCTCGCTGCGCTCGCTCGCCAGCGCTCGCTGTGTGCGCTCGCCAGCGCTCGCTGCGCGCGCTTGCCAGCGCTCGATCCTGCGAGCCATCTGTTAGGTTATGATACATATGACACTACATAGATCATGCGGAAACAACCATTAACCCAGGACAACATATTATTTACACATAATCATATAGCATAATTTAGATGCATACTCTTTGTTGCGTGCCCTCCCTAGCTGCGCCCGAACCGAACAAGAACAAGTCTTTTAGGACTCCAAGTGTCGTCCCTCCGTAGATAGTCCACAGCACGTCCGGATCCGCCTTAAGATTGACCAACTAGAATCGCCCTTAAGGTACTAGAAAATTTCGGCACTTTTGAGCAAGATGTGTGTTTGATTTTCTCTCAAAAAACTCACTTTTGAATACTTTGAAACTTCTGTTATAAATTATGACCCCTAGGCCTTTATTTATAGAGTTATGGAAAAGGAATCGTAATCCTAGTAGGATACGAATTAATTGGAATTAGAATCCTACATGAATTCTATTTAATTAATTTATCCAATTAGGAATAGAAATTTAATCATACACTGACTCTTGTAGATTCAGGAATCACGCATGAGCACAAACTCACACACACACGGCAGCCACAAGGGCTGCCCATGCGCGTGCGAGCAGCAGCCCGCGCAGCACGGCCCACGCATCCGTGGCCCTTGGCGCGCGCTGGGCCTGCCTTGCGGTAGGCCTGGGCGCTGCCTTGGCTGGGCTTGTGGCGCGCATGCTTGCTGGGCGATGGCCCCGGCTTCGTGCTGGGCCTTCGTCCGGCAAGCCTCGTCCGATGCTAATTCGTACGATACGCTTCCGATTAAATTTCCAGTTCCGGAATTTATTTCCGATACGAACAATATTTAATATTTCCGATTCCGGAATTAATTTCCGTTTTGAACAAATATTTAATATTTCCGTTTCCGGAATTATTTTCCGATTCCGGTAATATTTCCGATTCTGACAATATTTCCGTTTCCGGCAATATTTCCGATTCTGGTAATATTTCCATTTCCAATAATATTTTCCGATACGTACCATGTTTCCGTTTCCGGCAACATCTACGACTTGGATAATATTCATATTTCCGATACGATCCATATTTCCGTTTCCGGCCATATCATCGTTTCCGGAGTATTCATTTCTTGCCTGTGACGATCTTAGCTCCCACTGAAACCAAGATCCGTCGGTTCCGAATATTCATAGATGGAGTATTTAATGCCATTAAATACTTGATCCGTTTACGTACTATTTGTGTGACCCTACGGGTTCAGTCAAGAGTAAGCTGTGGATTAATATCATTAATTCCACTTGAACTGAAGCGGCCTCTAGCTAGGCATTC
The DNA here is from genome assembly GCF_020520425.1 of Spinacia oleracea. Lineage (NCBI taxonomy): Eukaryota > Viridiplantae > Streptophyta > Magnoliopsida > Caryophyllales > Amaranthaceae > Spinacia > Spinacia oleracea. The sequence goes on along the minus strand of NC_079487.1, from coordinate 7,669,086 downwards.
AGCTCACTTGATCTCACTGAATTATTAACTTGTTAATTAATACTGAACCGCATTTATTAGACTTAACATAGAATGCATACTTGGACCAAGGGCATTATTTCCTTCAGTCTCCCACTTGTCCTTAGGGACAAGTGTGCATTTCCTAATTCCTTTGTCGCTCGATGCTTGCTCTTGAACATAAGGTAAGAGTTGTCATCCTTATTATGTCCAGAGGTGTTCCTCGGTTTCAGAGTTCAACTGATCAAATAAACAGATAATCATAGCCTATGATTCATCCGAGCACGGCCATGCATTTCACAGTTTCTAGCTCTCCGAGTGGCCTTGTACAACTTTTAAGCATCTCTTCCCGATTTATGGGAGGACAATCCCAATCTTGCGATCTTGAGATTAGACTTCGTTTGATAGGTGATTACCTGAGAGTTGCCTTTATAGCCTCCTTTTACGGTGCGACGGTTGGTCAACGTCAAAGCAACCAGTTCTCAAACAAGTAATCTCAAATCACTCAGGTATTGAGGATTTAGTGTCTAATAATTTAATGAAATTTACTTATGACAGACTTTCATCTCTTACAGTAAAGTTTCATAGGTCTTGTCCGATACTAGTCTTCCCAAAGTAAGTATCTATGCAAATGATTACGACATTGCCATGTCCACATAGTTCAAGAAACAGAACTACTAGTCATCTTGCATTCTAATCGTCTAACGTTTTCTATGCGTCCAATTTTATAGAAAACTCCGATTAGGGACCATTTTCAACCTTTGACATTCAAGTTCACTTGATAGACATTTCTTAGTCACAGGACTGGTCCTGACAGTCTATCTTGAATATTTCGTCAAATTTGAAGGGACTCATCATTTAATACTAAACCAAGATTAAATGGAATATGAAAATACATTTCATATATGATAAATGTTCAACCCCAATGTTTTACAACCATGGGCCTCAAACCCATTTTCTAAAACAATTCATGGAATTCAAAGCTATACTTGATTTCCAGTGCGACAATGTGAGTGTTGCTTCTCACTTGTTGCATAGGTTTAGTTATCATGCTTTGCCAATCTTAACATCCTTTTCATCGAATGTTCTTTGAGATATGATGATAAGATCTTTTTGAGTTTGTTTATTATGTGATCTAGTCTTTCTTACTACATTAGTGGTTCTACGCATTTTGCAATGAAGAACCATTAAGTTAGCAGACGTTTTTCTTGCTTCAAGAGTGGTTCCACGCATTTTTCAATGAAGAACCATCAAGCCAGCAGATAGGTGATCTACCCAAGTTCAGTGAAGAACTTTAAACAACCCTGTTTTATTGCTTCTTAGGCAATAATTACTTTTACTTCAACTGCATAGGTTGCTAGTGATGCTTTGTTTGGATTTACCTATCCAAGCAGTTCATAGATATGTGGAAGACTCTCCAACTATATCTTAGAACATAGAAATTAATATTTTAATTTCCCACGCAACAACTCATGGTCTCCAATCCATGTTGCCATTTCAAAACACGATGCTCTATAGCTCGTCCTTATCAATGGTTAACTCCAAAGGGTCTTGCTTGATCCTTTGCCAGTGTTTATGCGTGTAGCATCAATATTTAGCGTATCTTTATTTCCTTGAATCAAGAACTATTCCTATGTACCTTTTCAAGTACCATAAGTATTCTTGATCTCAATCTAGTTGATCTTCACTTAGATCAATAGAGATTGGTATATGTTCGTCATGGCTAAAGTCATACGATACGTTTTTGGCGATCCTCATATTATATCATACATGATAAATTCTTTTGCAGAATAATTCCCAATTGAATTCTATTCATGTAACTTTAGCTTATTCAATTTCAGCAGATACTGAATCCAGCTAAATTCTTTGACATATAATATAGGTTAAGAATCTCATTTAGACTCTTTGATGTTTAACTTAGTAAATGCTTATACATAGTTCAAACATCCTTTTCTTAGATTTATTCACATGGGTCGAATATCTCCAATGGAGACTTTCGTGTTTGATTTAGTAAATGCCATTACTTAATCCAAAACAATATCATAAGATTTTTTGCAAATAGATCTTAATACCCAGTATGTACTAAGTTTCGCCATGGTCCATCATTGATGAATTATTTCAAATCTAAGTCATTAGCATTTGAATGTTATTTCACAATAGAGAGATATGTGTGTAATACACATAGGACCAATTAAGTTTTAAGTACTCCCACTAAACTTCTTATATATCTATAAGAATCATGTACATTTTATGAAACTAAAATACTTATTAGCTTCACTAAAATACATTTCTAATTCCCAATTGCTTGCTTAAATCTGTACTTAGATTTCATAAGCTAGCTTTCCTTTTCAAGCATTTATTTGGATCCACAAATCCTATGACATACCATGTACATAGTTTATTCCAACATTTGATTGAGGAATACGTTTTGTCATCCAATTGCTATATGTACCAATATGCAATCATTGCTTGAATTATAGACTTGAGCATTACGATTATGCATGAGGTTTCAACACAATTTACACCATGAATTTGCTTGTAACCTTTAGCAACTAATCTAGCTTTGTGTGTGAACACAATTCCATGTTTGATGGTTTTTATCCTTAAAACAAACTTGCAACCAATAGGTGTGAACCCATTCTTGCAAATCAACAAAATTTCAATTTTGTCATCAAAACATTGAGTATGTTTTATGGCCTCTAACCATTTAAAACATTTGAGTCTATATATGGCCTCTAACCATTTTAGGGAATCTAGGTTTCGTCATAGCTTTCTTACAAGTCACAAACTCATTAATCTACATGATAATAGTTTGACTGCAAGTTGTAGGTTTCTTCACTATTTAATAGAAGAATCTCATAGTTTCATTGACCTGATCTCTATGTTTCTTTACTATCTAATAGAAGAATCTCATAGTTTCAGTGACTTGAATTCTATGCCTACTTGGGTATAGAACATCAAACATTAGAATATCAATAGCCACTTGAAAGTCCTTTGAATATTCTGTTCTCCTTGAAGCACTTGTAAAGTCTTCTAAGAGATGTCTATTCTTTAAAGCCACTTCTAAAGTCCTTAAGAATAAGTTCGGATTTTCTGAAGCACTTCGAAAAGCCTCCGGGATGTCCGTTTATGTTTGTTGTTCGCCTCGAAAACTTTCGAGGTCTATTTTCTCCCACTTGTCATTTTGGAAACGAATCTCCAAAAGGACATTATTTCGAGCAAACAAACATTATGTTCTCAAAAATTCGTGGTAGAAACAATACCCTTGTGTCTCATTTGAATAAATCACAATGAAACATATATCTAGACTTGGGCCTTAGTTTGTTGAATAACAAACACTAAGCTCCCACTGAGTTTAGCAACTCTTTAGATATATATAATTGAAAAGATATCCTGAAATTTCTTTTCAATAGCTTTGACGAATTTGGTTTAGTTTGGTGGTAGTTGAGCATTTTGTTTTAGAAATTATAGGAAAAGTCTTTATGATTCATCATTGATCGAATCAAGTACTAATTGACTTCGATCATTCCAACGTAGATATGCCATATCTTATGGAGCTAGATTGTGAAATTACAACACACAATCATTGATGATCATATTTGGTCTCAAGTAATCATCAACATGATCTAACCTAGATCTTTATGATTTCTTGCCGAGTGGATTTTATACTTCTGAATCTTTGAACTAGCCAAACAGATTCAACTTATATCACATTTGAGTAAATAAACCTATATTCACTCAAATCCATGTGAAATAATAAAGTCATAAAACCTTTCTTTAGCTTTGAACTCTATCGTCTAGGCGTTCTAACAATAGTTCATATTCTTTGTTACTTTCAACAAGTAAGACTAGCTTGTCTTAAGTTGATCTAGAAATCAACCAACTTTCAAAAGTCCATCAAAATAGAGCTTATGAATGTTAACTTGTTGATATGGTCTAAGCAATAATGCCAAAGATTTAATGGAACTCAAATCAAGGGTTTGATTTGAACCTAGTAAAGTTCTTTAAAGAGTTGTTTGTTTTAATCAAGCATATTGACTCAACCAGTAATTGACCATTTCATTCAAATAAACAAACAAACAAGCATTGTTTTTGTTCTTCTGAATGTGAGTCTTTCTGTGTTTGAAGCAGAAATTTAGGTATGCTGATTATGGAACAAAATAGCCATTAAGTTCCAGCCTTTGAAAGGTCTTAAAACAAACTAGATGACCCTACAACTAATGTAGCATTGCCATGCTTCATTTCCCACTTGTAGGTCATTAGTGTATCCTAGCTTCCATTGTTTGAGTTATTACCGAAGTAAGAACCTCAAGCGGTATATGATACCAAGGAAGTTTGATTGCTAGGTCACTTCTCTTTAAACTTATAGGTAGAACCGGAATCGTAAATTCCTTTCATTTGTTCCTCGTTTTCCTATTTCTTGTACCCTTTCTTATAGTCTTAAGAATTGAATTCTTTAGTGTTGACTTTTATACTTTGTTAGACATGTCCAATGTCACCAACAAGGTTCTTTACCATTTTAATTTATGTTGAATATTCATTTTCAACTAGATGATCTTACCAGAAGCTTCTAAAGTTCTCTAAGCATCGATCTATTCGAATGTCTAGGAACTAGACTCATTCGAGAATTAAATGGAAAAAGGATTTTAGGTTGTTAACCATTGGTAAGGCTGAGCGTTTAAACTCAATGCTTTATAATCTCAAAACTACATTGTATTTTGAATTCACAAGCACCAATTGGTTTGCCATTCGATTTTGATATTCGAAAACAACCATAAAAGTCGATATAAGAAACGTACATTTTAAATTGCTCACTTTCTCTCATTTCCGTGAATCGTTCTTGGATTCACTACCAATCGAGGAAATTTACTGTTACCTTTCTAAAAGGATTTATTGCAGTGCAAGATATTTAATTATAAACAATAATTAAAACATACATTGAAGCATGCAAAGTCTAAACATTTATCATGAATAATAACTTGAAATTAAAGCAACCATGCAATTCAAACAAGTTATTAGCATTTTATTCGATTTTATTGTTCCGGCAGGTGTGAATAAAATGATTCCAAGATCCTAAAATCATTGAAGAACTAAGCACAGTTTGTCGACTTAATCCTAGAACATCTTAGGTAAGCAAAAGCCTTTTGCTAATAGTCTAGAAACTATTCTTGGTTGATAGGTACGTCTAAGAACTTATTAGGTAAACCTATCGAATTTGCCACGACATAAAAGGACTCCTTACTTATATCGTTGAGTTTCACCAAAACTAACATGTACTCACAATTATTTGTGTACCTTGCCCCTTTAGGACCAATAAGTAACACCTCGCTGAGCGAAAACTATTACTAGATTGATGTAAAGGATATCCAAGCAAGTGTATATTTTGGCATGGCACCTTTTAACTCAATTTTTAAGTTTGGAACTTAAGGCTCTTACTATGTTGGTTAGATTTTAAGTGAACTAAAATCCTTAATCATGCAACATAATCAAGCTTCTGATCTCATGCATTTTAAGACATATTTAAAGCAATAAATAACTTAAAACTTGCATAAGATATTTGTGATCTAGTATGGCCCGACTTCATCTTGAAGCTTTGACTTCAAAGTCCGTCTTGAAAATCTCCGTGGGAGGCACCATTTTCTTCAAATAGGATAAGCTATAACTAATTACAACTATTTGATGGTACGTAGACCATTTTGAATTGAAAAATAACTTTGGTGCTTTAGACCAATTACATTCAAATTAATGGTACGCAGACCATATTTTCTATCCTATTTGGGCCATACTAGTCACTTCATAACCTGCAAAACAGTACATATACAATATATACCATTCACCCATTCATTATCATGAATGGCCCACATAGCTGGTTAGTAAAACACATTATGCATCACGTAAACATTTGCAGCAATTAATCAAGGGCACCAATAATCTACCAATTATTCAGTCCTTATTAATTCTAATCGAGTTGTTTTAACCTTAAGGATTTGTAGACCTAATCAAGAGTTTATGACTAAAAAGCGCTCCCACTCAAACCAATAAATTCATATGCTTTACTAATTTTAAACATAAAATTGTATTTCTAGTCTAACCGGAAACATACAAATTTAATTAAAATTTAAAGCTCATATAAATTTATAATTGAATCCAAAAATTTAATTTAATTTCAGTCGCATTTAAATTAATTCATGATTTTAATTTTAGTAAAATAATTAGAATAAATTCCATTTATTATAATTATAATATTCAAAATTAAAATCCAAGAAATTAATTCAAATTATTAATTTTAAAATTAATTAAAATTACGTGAACTGAAATTTTCAAATTAAACATTCAAAACGATCTAATCGTAACGCAAACACCCTATGCTTTGCACGCCCATGGGCCGTACGCACACAGCCATTGCTGGCCATGTGCGCGCAGCCCATGCGCTCGTCGCATAGCTGCTGCTGTCCTATTGCAAGCCTCCGCACAGCGCCCCATCGCACGCGAGCTATCGCTCGCAGTGCGCGCGCGCGAGATCGCTCGCTGGGCGCGCTGGCTCGCTCGCTGTGCGCGCGAGCCATCGCTCGCTGGGGCGCGACATCGCTCGCTGGGCGAGCGACATCGCGCGCTGCGCGCGCGAGCCATCGCTCGCTGGCGCGAGCCATCGCTCGCTGGTGCGCGACATCGCTCGCTGGGCGAGCGACATCGCGCGCTGCGCGCGCGAGCAGTGCTGGGCGCAGCGCTCGTGGCACGCGAGCTTGCGCTCGCTGCGCGCGAGGCTGCGCGCACTTGTGCGAGGCAGCGCGCGTTGTGGCGCAGCTCGCTTGCTGCCCACACGCGACTGCCTTGGCTTGCCCTTCGCCCATGCTCATTCGTTCATTGCTCGTGGCACACGACACAAGGCAGGGCTGCTGCCTTGTGCTCGTGCACTACGCCCTTGCTCATTGCATTCGTGCCGCACGGGCGACGAGCTCCCTTGCTCGTCGTCGCATGCCCGCATTATACAACACCCCTTAAGGGTAACACGAAGCGTCCATTGCTTCGTGCGTGCAAGTTATTTGAACGAATCGCATAAAAATTTAAAATTTATATTTAAAATTAATGACAAATTAATAAATATTATTAATTTCATAATTTTAGGGCGAAAAAATCGAAAATTTATTATCCAATTGATTTCCGATTGATATGGATTCAAGTCTAGGTCATAAAAATTTAAAATTTATCGTAAATTTACAATTTTTATGGTGGTTTTTAATCATAGGTTTCTAATTAAATTACAATTAATTATGAAAATCAAATTAATTCTAAATTATTCTAATTTTCAACAAATTAATCATAATTACAAATTAGATTGCATAATTAACAAGACTAGGCATTCAAACTTGTTAAACATATGCAGTAGGTCAATCAAAAATTCAAGATTTATCAACAGGAATCGCAAATATTTAATTTAACATCTTAAATTTACGAAATATTGCATTCGAAAAACTAAAACCTTCGAAAAGTCATAGTTAGGCTTCAAAATTTTAGAATGCCTTTTACATGCGGAATTGACACAAAAATCACTCAATTCGGATGAGTAATGAAGAAACTGCCGAAAAACTGCGTACATATAATTAAATAAACGCAATTTGCAATTAATTAACAATTACGAAAATTAATCACCCTTTTTAATTCTTGCAAATTTGTAATATTTAACCATGTTCATGCAATTTAGATTATGAAAATAATAAGGGGCTCGTGATACCACTGTTAGGTTATGATACATATGACACTACATAGATCATGCGGAAACAACCATTAACCCAGGACAACATATTATTTACACATAATCATATAGCATAATTTAGATGCATACTCTTTGTTGCGTGCCCTCCCTAGCTGCGCCCGAACCGAACAAGAACAAGTCTTTTAGGACTCCAAGTGTCGTCCCTCCGTAGATAGTCCACAGCACGTCCGGATCCGCCTTAAGATTGACCAACTAGAATCGCCCTTAAGGTACTAGAAAATTTCGGCACTTTTGAGCAAGATGTGTGTTTGATTTTCTCTCAAAAAACTCACTTTTGAATACTTTGAAACTTCTGTTATAAATTATGACCCCTAGGCCTTTATTTATAGAGTTATGGAAAAGGAATCGTAATCCTAGTAGGATACGAATTAATTGGAATTAGAATCCTACATGAATTCTATTTAATTAATTTATCCAATTAGGAATAGAAATTTAATCATACACTGACTCTTGTAGATTCAGGAATCACGCATGAGCACAAACTCACACACACACGGCAGCCACAAGGGCTGCCCATGCGCGTGCGAGCAGCAGCCCGCGCAGCACGGCCCACGCATCCGTGGCCCTTGGCGCGCGCTGGGCCTGCCTTGCGGTAGGCCTGGGCGCTGCCTTGGCTGGGCTTGTGGCGCGCATGCTTGCTGGGCGATGGCCCCGGCTTCGTGCTGGGCCTTCGTCCGGCAAGCCTCGTCCGATGCTAATTCGTACGATACGCTTCCGATTAAATTTCCAGTTCCGGAATTTATTTCCGATACGAACAATATTTAATATTTCCGATTCCGGAATTAATTTCCGTTTTGAACAAATATTTAATATTTCCGTTTCCGGAATTATTTTCCGATTCCGGTAATATTTCCGATTCTGACAATATTTCCGTTTCCGGCAATATTTCCGATTCTGGTAATATTTCCATTTCCAATAATATTTTCCGATACGTACCATGTTTCCGTTTCCGGCAACATCTACGACTTGGATAATATTCATATTTCCGATACGATCCATATTTCCGTTTCCGGCCATATCATCGTTTCCGGAGTATTCATTTCTTGCCTGTGACGATCTTAGCTCCCACTGAAACCAAGATCCGTCGGTTCCGAATATTCATAGATGGAGTATTTAATGCCATTAAATACTTGATCCGTTTACGTACTATTTGTGTGACCCTACGGGTTCAGTCAAGAGTAAGCTGTGGATTAATATCATTAATTCCACTTGAACTGAAGCGGCCTCTAGCTAGGCATTCAGCTCACTTGATCTCACTGAATTATTAACTTGTTAATTAATACTGAACCGCATTTATTAGACTTAACATAGAATGCATACTTGGACCAAGGGCATTATTTCCTTCACCATCGCTCGCTACGCGAGGCATCGACGCTGGGAGGAGCACTCGTGGCACGCGAGCTTGCGCTCGCTGCGCGCGAGGCTCCGCACGCTTTGCGCGAGGCAGTGCGCGCTGTGGCGCAGCTCGCTTGCTGCCCACACGCGACTGTCGTGCCTTGCTTTCGCCCATGCCCATTCGTCCATTGCTCATAGCCCACGACAAAAGGCAGGGCTGCTGCCTTGTGCTCGTGCACCATGGCCTTGCTCATTGCATTCGTGCCGCATGGGCGACGAGCTCCCTTGCTCGTCGTCACATGCCCGCACTATACAACACCCCTTAAGGGTTACACGTAGCGTCCATTGCTTTGTGCGTGCAAGTTATATGAGCAAATCGCATAAAATTTAAAAATTTTATATTTAAAATTAATGACAAATTAATAAATAATATTAATTTTATAATTTTAGGGCGAAAATCGAAAATTTATTATTCAATTGATTTCCGATTATCATGGATTCAAGCCTAGGTCATAAAAATTTAAAATTTATCATAAATTTACAATTTTTATGGTGGTTTTTAATCATAGGTATCTAATTAAATTATAATTAATTATGAAAATCAAATTAATTCTAAATTATTCTAATTTTCAACAAATTAATCATAATTACAAATTAGATTGCATAATTAACAAGGCTAGGCATTCAAACTTGTTAAACATATACAGTAGGTCAATCAAAAATTCAAGATTTATCAACAAGAATCGCAAATATTTAATTTAACATCTTAAATTTACGAAATTTTGCATTCGAAAAACTAAAACCTCCGAAAAGTCATAGTTAGGCTTCGAATTTGAGAATTCTGGGTTCGGCAGAAAAATACTGTTTTTGTCAAAATTTTAGAATGCCTTTTACATGCGGAATTGAAACAAAAATCACTCGATTTGGATGAGTAACGAAGAAACTGCCGGAAAACTGCGTACGTATAATTAAATAAACGCAATTTGCAATTAATTAACAATTACGAAAATTAATCACCCCTTTTAATTCTTGCAAATTTGTAATATTTAACCATGTTCATGCAATTTAGATTATGAAAATAATAAGAGGCTCGTGATACCACTGTTAGGTTATGATACATATGACAATTCATAAATCATGCGGAAAAACCATAAAGCCAGGAATACATATTATTTACACATAATCATTTAGCATAGTTTAGATGCATACTCTTTGTTGCGTGCCTTCCCTAGCTGCGCCCGAACCGAACAAGAACAAGTCTTTAGGACTCCAAGTGTCGTCCCTCCGTAGATAGTCCACAGCACGTCCGGATCCGCCTTAAGATTGACCAACTAGAATCGCCCTTAAGGTACTATTATTTTCGGCACTTTTAGGCAATTGTGTGACTGAATTTTTCTCTCAAAAAACTCACTTTGAATAGTTGAAAACTCGTTGTAAATATGTGACCCTAGGCACCTATTTATAGAGTTATGGAAAAGGATTTGGAATCCTATTAGGATACCAATTTATTTAATTATAATCCTACTAGGACTCTAATTAAATAAACTAAATCTTTTAGGATTAGATTTAATCATATGACGAATCCCGGTAGCCTTAGGATTCGAGTAACACACTTCGAGTAATACGCTAGCACCGTACGCAGGCCTTGCGGCCCACGCACAGCGCCAGCCCACTCGTCGCAGCCCCGCGCGCGCGCCCAAGCTTCGGCTGGGCCTGGCTTTTGCGCTGGGCCTGGTCGTATGCTTGGCTTGTGGTTGTTGCGCTTGGCTTGCTGGGCGATGGCCCGGCTTCGTGCTGGGCCTTCGTCTGGCAGGCCTCGTCCGATGCTAATTCGTACGATACGCTTCCGATTAAATTCCCGGTTCCGGAATTCATTTCCGATACGAATAATATTTAATATTTCCGATTCCGGAATTAATTTCCGTTTCGAACAAATATTTAATATTTCCGTTTCCGGAACTATTTTCCGATTCCGATAATATTTCCGATTCTGACAATATTTCCGTTTCCGGTAATATTTCCGATTCCGGCAATATTTCCATTTCCGATAATATTTTCCGATACGTACCATGTTTCCGTTACCGGCAACATCTACGACTTGGATAATATTTATATTTCCGATACGATCCATATTTCCGTTTCCGGCAATATCATCGTTTCCGGAGTATTCATTTCTTGCCTGTGACGATCTCAGCTCCCACTGAAACCAAGATCCGTCGATTCCGAATATCCATAGTTGGAGTATTTAATGCCATTAAATACTTGATCCGTTTACGTACTATTTGTGTGACCCTACGGGTTCAGTCAAGAGTAAGCTGTGGATTAATATCATTAATTCCACTTGAACTGAAGCGGCCTCTAGCTAGGCATTCAGCTCACTTGATCTCACTGAATTATTAACTTGTTAATTAATACTGAACCGCATTTATTAGATTTAACATTGAATGAATACTTGGACCAAGGGCATTATTTCCTTCAATCCTTACTAGCTCAGCATAAATAATTGAAGGGACATGCGTTAACAATTAAACTAATCTGAGTTGATTTTAACAATATGCAACATATAATACTAGATCAAGCGCGATTATCTGATTTAGATTGTATTAAGGGACCTAGCATGATAATCAAATTTCCCAACATATTATCTTTATTAGGCGTGATAGAACATTCAGATTTGATTAGTTTAACAGTTTATAAAAAGGGCAAGGAAAGCAATTAAACCATGGAAAAGGGACACATTACGACGCACCCTTTAGAGGTGCGTCACGGTTCTCAGAAAACTAACCACTTTGACTTTGCTATTTCTCCTTTTATTTAACGAATCTCAAATTACGGGACAGGATACGTTCTGTTCGATTTTTGGATCGATTGCGACAGAACGCGTGATCAATTTCGCAGCATGAGGCTTAGGCTTAGGGGTTTAGAGTCAATACTCAGAATATGAATTGTGTGTTGTACTCTTTTCACGTCGAACTTGGGGCCATATTTATAGAAAAGAGTTCGTGGAAAGATAGATTTGTAGAACTCTAATCCACGAGGAATTAGGAAAGAACACGTCCCAGGTAATTTCAGCGCCCAGAGCTAGTCGTTGAAAATAGGGTCTGGGTCGCTTCTTTGTCAGATTCAGACTCTTAGAATCCGAAGTGTATGAGACTTAATCAAGTCTTTTAGCGCGTATTAATTTTATGACGGAATGCGTCTGGGCCCGTTACGAACTCTAGGCTCGTTAGGATTTTAATTATTACGTAACTCTTATTTTTTAATCGTATTAGGAATAGGATTCTCTCGCAATTTCTATCTCATTTAGGATTTATGTTGGAGTGCAACACCTAATTCTGACAGGTTTCTATCTTTTATGACTTGCCACTTTTAACAACTACCCGTTACGGCAGTTACTATTTTTAGAAGGTTTCCATAAATAGCTGGTTTCTATAAATAGCAGGTTTCGGGTGAAATGAAAAGGGTGATTGAGATTCGTTATCTTATAGGAGATGCGTTGTCAAGTGGAGATTTATGTTCTCATCATCGGACCTTCCCTTTCGGGAATGGGGACAAAAGTAGGTGTCAACAGTTAGCCCCCACTTTGACTGAGTCTTGGAGTAAGACGATGGTCAATGTATTAGACGGAGTGCGTCACACAAGCCATGGTGACCTGCTTTTGCGAAGGTCTCACGAGCCCCCGAGTGATAACATTTGACTTAAGGGTCATCTCTTGAAGTGTCGACATATCCCTCACGAGTCATTGGGATTTGTCAACGGATAGTATAGAAACTCCCTCACCTTTTCATTGGAAGTATCTAAAGAGGCGTAGAAACTCCCTCACTTTGTCATTGGGAGTAGCTATAGGTGTTTTCGAAATTAAAGCTATAAAGTGTAATTGGGCCTGGCCAAGCCCAACCACGAGTTAAAAATGTTTTTAAACATTCTCATTTTAAGGCCTAGCTAAACGAGAAAACCCCCTTGTTTTTATGGGACGTAAAACGAAGGAAAATCCACCACATAGTTCTTTTTTGGAAAAACGGAAAACCAATCCTTTAAATTTTTTGGAAAAAAGGAAAACCAAAAAAAGTTATCGCTGCAGCGACTAAGGACCTGCGCGGTTAGTGACGCAGACCCCGCCGGCTAAAGATGGCGAGCCTGTCCGCTAAGGGTGGACACCCCGTCCGATAGAAGTGGACGAATCTGTTTTTGAATTTTGAAAATAAGGACCTACGCGGCTTGTGACGTAGACCCCGCTATCTAAAGATGGCGAACCTGTCCGCTACTGGTGGACACCCCGTCCGATAGAAGTGGACGAATCTATTTTGAAATTTGTTCGTGCTTTTTGAAAATAAGGACCTATGTGGTTTGTGATGTAGACCCCGCCGGCTGAAGATGGCGAGCCTGTTTCATTTTTGTTTTTGAAGATTCTATTTTTCAAAAACTGAGGACCTGCGCGGCTAGTGACGCAGACCCCGCCCGTTGAAGGTGGGCGAGCCCTGTCCGCTAAGGGTGGACGCCCCGCTCGCTGGAGGTGAGCGAACCTGAATTCGTCTTTTGATTTGGGATTCGCGTGCCGTGGTCTTGCCTGATTGAGGTGGACAAGTCCCTATTTCATTTTTGTTGTGATTTCTCTTGAGAATTTCTTTTTAATTCATTCTTGTAGGAGCGAATTCTTTCGAGGGATGCTCGGACTTAGTTGTATCCTGAATGTGGGTTGACAACGGGTTTAGACGGACCTTTGTCTTGCGGTCGCCTTTTTTGTGGTTTTGAGCTAGTCTTTACGGCTCGATTTTTGCCACCACTTGGTCCTTGATCAGAGGAACATGTACAAGTGTCAACGGCGACCTTTCTCTGAGGTCGAAACCGGTTCTTTTGAGTTTATCCAAACATGGGACTGCGTGTAGCGTAGTCCGGGAATATGATTTTGACTCCGCACATTCTTTGTTGGAGTATATATTTTTTCGCGAGCCCCCAAGCACTTGGGCTCGTCGGTCATTTTTCGCCAAAAGAGGTACGTGTTTTATAACGTCTTTTAATCATGTTTGGGGTCGTGCTCGTATGTGCGAGTGGCCTTTATAGTGGTGTGCTATTTTGGTGAAGTCGTGGAGTGCGACTTCAGTTTCCGGGCGACAAAGTTTATTTTCCAATAATATCCAGTTTAGCTTGGCCCGGATTAATCTTTTGACAAACAAACATTTTTGATTTTGAGAAACCAACGACTTAACAATATTTTTTGGTGTTTCGAAGAATGACCTTGATATTTATTTTGCTCATATTTGTTTCGAAAAGTGTACACATATATTCCTTGAGACGAGTCTAAGTTTTGGCCAAGTTTTACCATTCATTTTTGATATTTGGGTGCAAAAGGTGCTTTGGGGCTTGATCTTGATTGCAATAGGGCCTCGTGTCTAGCAACACGGTTTTAAGTCCTTTCCTGTTCCGCGTTTTGTGAAATCTGGGCCTTGGGCTGCATATTCAGCGCCCAAGGCTAGGCGTTAATTATTTCGGCGCCCAGCCGTGGGCGCTGAAAGTCCTTTCCTGGCGATTTTTGGTTTTCGGATTTCTTAACGCGTTTCCGAATGGGATCAGGATGTCACTTGATGTCTTCAGCTATACATAGGGGCTAGATACGTCCCAATTTTCTATCACTCTCAATTTTCTTCTCTCTTGTAGTTGCTTAGTCTTAATCCCTCCTTGCTTTTGTCATGTCGATTCCTCCCTTCTCACTCCAACGAGCTGTTAGGCGTTGGCTACGAGCCCTTACTCCTACAGAAAAGGCTTTGTTGAAAGAATACCACTTAGAGGCACTTTTAGGCTTACAACAAATTAATATTGATTATAATTTTCTGCATGCAGCCCTAAGATTTTGGGATTCCTATCATCATGTTTTTGTCTTTCGGGGCAACGAAATATGTCCTTTGCCAGATGAATTTGCCGCGATCCTTAATGCTACTCCTGCCACCCCTGGCACCATTGAAGAGGGTAAAACAACCATAGGGGCTTTTCTAGGGCTAGATGCTAACATGCTTGCTAAGGTTGTTGTAGGTGATGAGGTTAATTTGGCAAAGCTTGTAAAACATCACTTTAGACCTAGTAAAAATATGACCGAACAAAAATTGAACATTCGAGCCCTTGTATTTTGCTTGTTGAATCATTATTTGCTGTCGAATAACAATGGTGAGTTCGGTGACATAAGGTTGATCCCCTTGATTAGCCAGATGGAAAGTTGCTATTCTATTATGCCGTTGGTTGTTGCCGAGACTTAGCGTAGTGCGGATGAGCTGAAGAAGGATGCCAATTCTGGATATTTTAAGGGGAGCCCCCTATTGCTGCAGGTAATCGATCTTTTCTTTGCGCATGTTTTTTTTGCATTCTTTTTTACTCGTCCTGCCTGGAGCTGAGTTTCAGCGCCCAGGGCTGGGCGTTAGAACTTTCGGCGCCTGGTCTTGGGCATTGAAACTGCGCCCCAGGCTTCGTTTGTTTATTTAATATTTTTTGATCTGATCGTACCCGTTTTTTGTAGATTTGGCTCATGGAACGACTTAGGCTCTTAGAAATTCCTGCTGATCCTAAACACTATCGCCCTATAGCCTTGGGTAACCGTAAGTGTTTGCGCCGAGGCTAGGACGAGGCCGAGTGGGCCTCCTTTTTTACTCATGGTATCTGTTCTATTAAGTGGGTGGTACCGTGGTGGGGTTTGACTACTATGACGGGGGGTTCTGATGTATCGGTTTATGTTTCTTTGTTGGGGCTATCCCGGCCCATTTATATCTTTCCTTACCGAGTCATGCGTCAATACGGCTTAAGGCAGACCATCCCCTTTTCTGATACGGTGCCACCTAAAGTAGCGACCTTTTCACAAGCACGGGTTCAAGCATGGGCTAAGTATTATGATGGTCTCCCGCGTTGGGCCGTAGCTACAAATGGCTTTGTGGGTCTTTCTGAAAACTACAAGTTGTGGATGAGCTCCGATGATAAAGCTATGAGGGCCGAGGCTCGAAATGGGGAGCCGGCTGAGCTTTTGATACCTCGTATTCGGGTTAGATATGAGGGCCGTGATTCTTCCAATCCTCGCACCCATGGTATTAAGACTGTGAAAGCTCGTCCTGATCAAAAGCGAAAGGAAGTTCCTCCCCGTTCCAGTTCTAGGTCTAAGAAGATGCCTAACATGAAGGGGCCTGCCGTTGCTAAAAGAAATGCAAGCTCTCGCGGAGATCGTTGCCGGAATAATGTATGGGTTAGGAAGGCTCAGCCGTCTGTAGAAACAGTGACTAATCTAGTTGATGTTGATGATCCTTCTCCCACCATTGTCTGTGCCCTTGAGGCTGAGCGGGCTATAACTGAGAATGTTTCTGAAGTCTTGGCATCTTTGGAAGTTAGTGTCCAGGAGCCGGTTCTTATGGAGATTGATATAGGGGCAGCGCAGAATACTGTGGGGGTGGATCCTGCAAACCTTGCCCTCTACAAGACTTTATTTGATGATCCGGAAGAACTAGAGTAGTGTAGTTCCTGCTAGGGTGTAGGTGCCCTTTGTTTATTTCAGTTGTGTTTGTTTTTCCTTCTTAGCACTTTTGTTTTCTTTCTTAATTTTTTTTTTTAATAAAGGTGTATTTTATTTTTGTTTTCATTTTTTGCTTCTCCTCTTTTTTTTATATTTTATATATGTCTAACACTTTTTGCACAATGTATATATGTTTTTTTTTTACTTGATTGGACCGAATCCTTGGTAAGGATTGCCTACGTATCTTGTCAGAACCAGGTCGCGCGTAGTTCTAGCTAGAATAAATTCTAGGATGCCGGATTTAAATAGATATGCCCTGAGGTGGAAACATATTATTTAATCGGTCAAATGAGTGAAGTATTATCATTATTTTCGTCTGCTGTTTTTTGCCGTAAGCCGTGTATAAAAATGAAATTCCATGTGTTTTTTGTACGGCTATTTTTTGGTACGCATATCTGGATACGTACTGTACCCCCCAAGTGTTCGTTATTTTTCCGTTATGTGCGAACAAAATGACGAGCACTTTCTGGAAAAAAGTTAGGCAGGCAGAGAGTTTCAACGCCCAGGCTGGGGCGTCAAAGATTTCGGCGCCCAGCCTTGGGCGCTGAAAATGATTTCTGGGCGGTCGTTTTTAACGCTTTGCTTCACATGTTCTTGCATTTATTTCTTTTTTTTTTCTTCGTTTTGTGCTTTGCTTTTTTTACTCGTACTAAAATCAATTTTGAGGCTATTTCGGAGATTTTTTTACTGTTAACGTGAGACGCATTTTTGTCCGAATTAACTTTTCCTATTCGTGAGTCGAAACGGTTTGAGAATTGGGTTAGTGTGTGGAAGATATGAAGATCTTTGCGTAGGCTTTTGAGTGGGCTGAGGTGCGTGTTGATGCCGGGGGCGGTGTTTATTTTTATGAGTTTTTTTCTTGAGCAACATTTGCATGGTTTCTTTTGCTTTCTTTGGGTTGCATGGGTTAGACCCTTATATTTTGGTAATATGCTAATGTGATTCATTATGGGGTTTGATGAATTTCGATGTCACGACTCAAGACCGAGTGGGCCTTGTTTGTTGGGCCTAGAGTGGGCTGCCTCTTTGCAAGTACGTTTTAGTGTTAGAATAAAAGTTTTTAGGAGAAATATTACGCCTTTATTAATTTGGAAAGTAAGGAAAACACACTGCAATAAAATTTAACCTATATTCTAAGGGGTCTTAGGACCATCTAAAGTCTTTATTATTTCTTTTCTACCAATCTAAAGAACTACTAGGCGCTTTTTTTTTTACTAAGGTGCTCTATATGGCTCAAGCCTTGAGTTTAGTCTCGTAAAACTTTTGGTCCTTCACCGGTACTCATCTTGAATTCTATTCCTTTTGTGTTGACCCACTTATATGTCTTCACCCATCCGTTCTCGATCTCTTCTAGTGTTGATGCAGGAGCGATTAACTGGGTTGGGTCGAAACCTTCAACTTGTAAAGCTAGGGTAGTCATCACAGTCTCGTCCTCCATACGCCTCGATTCGTTAAACAATGTCCATAGAGCCTGGTTGTCCAATATTTCAGTTGTTTTGGTCTTGGTGAGGTGGGGAGCCTCATCCAAGGTGTGGAAGTTATGGAAAATTTCAAATCCGGGTTTTAGCAAGCCATCCTGAACGAAGGGTTCAGGGAAATCACAGCATGGGTGTTCTTCTCCTTCCCGTACGAACAACCCGTTAAGGGTCCTTTGATACGGGGGAAGGAGGGTGGTTTGTTTGGCCTTGTTAAGGCGTAGCCCAGACAGGCGGTCATCAATATCTTCTTCCGTTGGTTCATAGCCTAAGCCAAAGGGAGTAGATTTGGTGGGTAAGGGATGGAATGTGTATTCCTTCTTCCTTATGCCCAATGGGGTTCCTGGGAAATAACCTTGAGCTAACAGCATTCTAGGGATGACTCGGGATGCGCAAGGGTCTAGGAATGCTGGATCATAGTCTTCGATGAACTGGATTGCTTCATGGAACCCATAAAGGTCGTCTGCAGCTTCGGCCATTCCAATCATAGTACAACTGACGTCGAGAGGAGGGGCGCGGATTTCCAGTATTACCCCGTTATGGTTAAGTTTAACCATTTGGTGCAAGGTAGAAGCCACACCTCCTAAGTCATGGAGCCAAGGTCGCCCCAAGAGGAGGTTGAAAGTGGGCTTGATGTCGATTATTTGAAACTCCGTGGTGCGTGCCATAGGCCCGGTTTGTATGGTAAGGTTGATTTTCCCAACACAGGCCTCCGAGAGTTATCATAGGCTCGTACCCCTTCCGTGGAGGTTTGGAAGTCATCGTTCCCTAGCCCCAAGCAATGGGCGGTTCGCAATGGGAAAACGTTAACCGCCGAACCGTTATCTACGAGCGCTAAGGGGATGTTTTGTCCTTTGCATCCAACCACTAGATAGAGGGCTTTATTGTGAGCACCCCCCTCTTTGGGAAAGTCTTTGTCAGTGAAAACTATGGCCTCTTCTCCAGCATCTCTCGTGACATGGTTAACCAATGAGTCAAGTGTGATATCTGTAGGCACCGAGATGAGGTCAAGTGAGCGGATAAGCTTTTCGCGATGTTCCTTTGAAGTACACATGAGATCCCAGATGGTAATCTCGGCCTTGGTTCTTTTAGCTGCTTCAAGAGAGGATTTTCAATGACTTCCGCGACGGTGGTGTGCCGTCCATTCTCAGGAGTTTGTCTGACTGGGATATCTTCCATAGGCGGTGGGCGAATATCCGATTGATATATCCTTCCGGATCGGGTGAGATTGTCGACTTCGGGTTCCTGAGGGGTGGTGTCAATGGGAGCATACCCGGGCCAAGTTTCAGTAAAGGGGTCCTGGCCCGAGACTTGAGACAGGTAGATATCTTCAGCATCATCATCCCACACACCGCACACTTCTCTCTCGATTCGATCCATAGGGACCACAGCGAGTGGTGCACCTTGAGGTGTAATATACACCGTAGGGTCGAAGTTCTCATTTTCTGGTTGGTCGAGAGAGACATGACAAGAGCCGAGTGGGCTTTTTATGTTGTTGGGTTTGCCAACTTTAGGGAGAGGTATCACTTCATCCTCTATCATGTCCTGGGTCGTATGTTTTAGATTTCAGCAGTTTTTAGTGTCATGCCCATTTCCTTGATGGAATTTGCAGTAAGTACCTTCGACCCAATATTTGCCCTTGACAGGAGTGTCACGGGTGGGGCCTATAGGTCTCAACTTTCCTTGATTGTTTAGTCTTTCAAAGGCTTGTACCAAAGTCGACCCGAGTGGGGCAAACTTTCGGTCTCGGACCCATCTTCCTGGGCTTCTTCGGGCGGGAGTCTCCTCTACGGCATGGACTTCTTGGGCTTGGGATGAGTTGCCCCTATTGTAGGTGTTGCTTTTGTATGCGGGTTTACTTTGTATTGTTTTTGCGAGGTCATCCTTGATCTTTATTCCCACATCATAAGCTCTTTTGAAAGTGTCAAGTCCCAGGTACCTAAGGTGTTGTCTGTAAGCCGGGTCCAGGTTGTCAACGAATTTTTGGACCAATTCTGTTTCGGGAGGCCTAATTGATTAGTTGGGCCGCCTGGTCCCTCCATCTAGCAAAGTAGGTTGTGAAACCTTCATTTTTCTTTTGGAAGAGAACTTCAGCTCGCGCATGGTGACTTGAAAATCCATGTTCGACGAGTATTGCTTGATGAAGACATTGACAAAGTCTTCCCAAGCGGGGAAGAGCTTAGGGTCCTGGTGGTAGTACCATTTGAGCGGCACAGGTTCCAAGGACAAAGGAAAGGCAGGTAAATACATGTACTTGTCCACGCCTTTTAAGTTCATGGCATTCACAAAGCTCAATAGATGATCACGGGGATTGTCCGTGGCTTTAAACTTTGGTAAGTCAGGTGAACTAAACTTTTCTTGTAGTTTGCCAGGAAAAGGTTCAGGATCGAGGGAGAAGTATTTGCTCCCCATGGTTTGCTGTAGGACCATTTTTTCAATCCTCTTCTCGTTATCGAGGTCATTTTTGGCTTGTGCAGCCGCTAAGGCTTCATTTTCCATTTTCAGTTGGCCCATGAGTTGGGTCATTTGGGCCATCTGGTCTCGCAATTCTTCGATGTACATGTTTGAGGGTGCGAATCGAGGTTGGGGAAGCGGAGATCCCTGAAATGAGGGATGACGGACGGAGCTTGGAGTCACTGAACCTGGTGTTGGCGATGTATCTTCGAGACGCACTAACCTTTGATTTCCCGATCGGCACTAAGTGGCAGGACCAGTCCTATGCATAAGATAAGCTAAAGTTTAGGCCCCAAAGTTTCAAGTATTACTTAGTCTAGACTTTGACTCTCTCTATTGGTTTTTTCGCTCTTTCTCTTTTTGGTACACTTTTTGGTTCTTTCTTTTGGTCATTCTTTGGATTTTCGAAACACTTGCCCATTGTGACATTCATAGTTTTTGGCATGTTCAGTTTTGGTGCCGAGCATTGTTGTCGCAGGAGGCCTAACAACGACACAAAGAGTTATTTATATATTTTTTTAGTCGTTTTAAGAATCGAGTGCTTTTCATACGCCCTTGCAGCGGTTTTTCACAAAAGGTGTTTTTTTGCTACGTGGTTTTTGCGCGGGCACCGAGGCTGCTGCGCCTGACCAAAAGGCCAGGCAGCAATTTCAGCGCCCAGCGTAGGGCGCGAGAAATTATGGCGCCCAGCCAGGGGCGTTGAAAATGCGTCCCTAGCTGGTTCTCGTTTTCTGTTTACGTCTACTTTTGTTTATGCGACTTTGATTTTGCGTGCTTGCCTAATAACGTCCTTTACGCGTTGTGCAGCGTTTGTGGGATTTGTTACAGGCCAAACCCCGAGCGTCGCTTATTTTTGTGCCGATCGTTCGGGTTTGCGGAACACGTATTTCGGTATAACTCTTTGGCCAATTGGTTTATGAATGTTTGGGCAATTTTTAAGGTCGTTGGTTTTCTAACATTGTTTGTCACACACAATCATATATTTCGCTACACATAACTAACATTACATCATGAGGTAATAATAATATGTCATGTAGTTTATGATAGGCTTCTATGGGTAGTATTTGCGCCTGGCTTGGTACCGCTTCTATCGCAGATCCGACACATGCCCCGGTCGAGGTAGTGTCTTCAACGGACGAATTTCACCCAAGAGGCCAATCACGATGTAAGCCAAGGGGGCATCCACCAATGAGAAGGACCTAATGGGTGAGCGATTGGGTTTGGGACGGGTGTACTACTAGCAAAAGTGCCGAGTGGACAACATTCGAAGCGTATGCACCCCCGGTTGGCGATGGGTATCCTTAGTCCTAACTCCCTGAGGGATCCAAGATTCGTTATGCGGTTCTTCCCGTTCACATTAATATGCTGATTTTCAGGTCGTCCCAACTTGATGTGGAAATAAACGCGGGGTAGGATCGTTTCACCCTTCGGCTATATTTATTACCTACGAGCACGAGTATTTCCTTCACTATCCCCAGTGGAGTCGCCACTGTGAGGGGGTCCAAAAAGCACGAGGCTAATGCGTGACCTCGTCCCTCGTGGGTGTGACGCTTCTTTTTTGTCAAATCAAGTGTAATTGGATTTCCTGTGAGTTTACACCCAATTGACTAGTAATATAGGAGTCGCCATTCAGTTTTTAACGACAATGAGAAAAACTGACAAACCCCGGTTATCGTGACATAAAGGGAGTGCAATTATGTTTGACCACGACGGCCGTGGGTTCCCTTGTGATCCCTGGTGTGGGGATCTCTCAACATACACCCGCAAGGTAGAGATTGAGGGTTCGGGGGACTATAACTACCGAGAGGAGTACTCGCTCTTAATAACTCCAGAGGCAGGATATCCTTACTAGCTCAGCATAAATAATTGAAGGGACATGCGTTAACTATTAAACTATTCTGAGTTGATTTTAACAATATGCAACATATAATACTAGATCGAGCGCGATTATCTGATTTAGATTGTATTAAGGGACCTAGCATGATAATCCAATTTCCCAACATATTATCTTTATTAGGCGTGATAGAACATTCAGATTTGATTAGTTTAACAGTTTATAAAAAGGGCGAGGAAAGCAATTAAACCATGGAAAAGGGACACATTACGACGCACCCTTTAGAGGTGCGTCACGGTTCTCAGAAAACTAACCACTTTGACTTTGCTATTTCTCCTTTTATTTAACGAATCTCAAATTACGGAGCAGGATACGTTCTGTTCGATTTTTGGATCGATTGCGACAGAACGCGTGATCAATTTCGCAGCGTGAGGCTTAGGCTTAGGGGTTTAGAGTCAATACTCAGAATATGAATTGTGTGTTGTGTTCTTTTTCACGTCGAACTTGGGGCCATATTTATAGAAAAGAGTTCGTGGAAAGATAGTTTTGTAGAACTCTAATCCAAGAGGAATTAGGAAAGAACACGTCCCAGGTAATTTCAGCGCCCAGGGCTGGGCGCCGAAGATTTCGGCGCCCAGAGGCAGGCGTTGAAAATAGGGTCTGGGCCGTTTCTTTGTCAGATTCGGACTCTTAGAATCCGGAGTGTATGAGACTTAATCGAGTCTTTTAGCGCGTATTAATTTTATGAAGGAATGCGTCTGGGCCCGTTACGAACTCTAGGCTCGTTAGGATTTTAATTAATACGTAACTCTTATTTTCCAATCGTATTAGGAATAGGATTCTCTCGCAATTTCTATCTCATTTAGGATTTATGTTGGAGTGCAACACCTGATTCTGACAGGTTTCTATCTTTTATGACTTGCCACTTTTAACAACTACCCATAACAACAGTTACTATTTTTAGCAGGTTTCCATAAATAGCAGGTTTCTATAAATAGCAGGTTTCGGCTGAAATGAAAAGGGTGATTGAGATTCGTTATTTTATAGGAGATGCGTTGTCAAGTGGAAATTTATGTTCTCATCATCGAACCTTCCCTTTCGGGAATGGGGACAAAAGTAGGTGTCTACAAAATCAAATCAAGAAAAGTGCAAAAGAGTTGTAGTTTAGAATTGTTGTTGAATAAGCTTGGGGGTATCCCAAATAAGTGGTATGAGTTTGTATTTGGTTCGTTTTTCTTGAGTTGAGTTCTATCATTGCGCTTCACTTTAGGTATGAGCACCAAATTACGAAATTTGTTCCACACCTTACCCCTAGCTTACGTTTCACCCTAAATGGTCATCTTGACCCTTTTGAGTTGAGTCATTGTCGGTGGAGGGAGGATTTGGTCAAGTTTATGGAATGGGATTGTCATGCTAAGATGTCGGGTAACCTAATCTTGTTTTCCGGCGCCTTCGTGGTGTCTCGAGACGCTATTCTCAAGGGTGGATAGGATCTAGAGATTTTACGTGGTATGCTCGGTTGTAGGGGAATTGATAAGTGCTTACCCTTAGTTCACTTTGCTTGGAATTTGAATCTTTCACTCGATTTAGGACATTTTTTAGCGTGCTTGCGTTTATTTGATTAGTAATATTAGCATTCTCTCGTACTTGTTTCATAATAAAGGCCTTTGTCTTGAGTTTTGTAGTTTCGTTTTTCTTTTTCTTTTTCTTTCTTTTCTTTTCTTTTCCTTTCTTTTATTTTTCTTTTCATTTCTTTCTTTTTCTTATTTTGTTTTTCATTTTAGTTCTTGCCTTGATTCAAATTTTTGGAAGACTTATGGGTATTTCTCTTTGGAAACCCTTGCGAGATCCCACTCGCCCTCATGAGCAATTGTGGGGTTCAAAGAGCTTGTTGCATGCGCTTAAATGCAACCGTGATTCCTACGAAAGTGAGTTAGTGTGCATTCTTGTAGATCTTATTTTCGTAATTTTGATTTTTAATAAATAAGCTCATTCTCCTCCCCGTTTCTCATTCTAGCTTTGCTTGAGGACGAGCAAAGGGTTAGCTTGGGGGAGTTTGATGAGCGACATTTATGTCGCTCTTAGCTTAGGATTTTAGTTCATTTTATTAGCTTTTTATTATTGTTTTCGCTTAGTTTTATCGTTTTTAGTTTGTTTATTGCATTTTTGCATTAATCGTTACATTTTCTCGTCTTGCGCATATTTTAGTCGTTTTTGCTCTCAATATGCCTTTTGGGCGCATTCTCATTGCGTAAGGTTCGTTTTGAGTATTAACATGTTAATATCGTGTCATTATGCTTGTCGACGAGTTATATGTTTTACGATTTGTAAAATTGTTAAACGAATTAATATTTTTGATTTTCATTTATTAATAAATGCTCTACGATTTTCATTGATTTCGCAAGGTGAAGCAATCTACTTAGGCGGCTCACAAGTGCACGCAAGAGCCTCACGAGCATCACAGTGCAAGCTGCCAACAGCAGCCTTGTGCTCATCTTGATAGCAACAGCAGCCTTGTGGCATCATTTCAAGCCACAACCCAGCTTTGTTCACTTGTTTTGGCAGCAGCCAAAGTCGTGCTTGCAGCTAGCTTTGTGCTCACCTTGAGAGTCTTGACAGCATGCTATCACAGCATAGTCACAGCATAGCTACAACAGCTACAACTCACAGCAGATCATCGCAGCAACACGTGCATAATGGCGCAGCAGTAGCGCGCAACAGAACAACCTGCAGTCTGTGCGGGCGCACCAGCTATCAGTGCGGGCACCATCAGTTCTGTGCGAGCGCAGCAGCAGTTCTGTGCGAGCGCAACAGCAGTCAGTGCGAGCACCCTGCAGTTCTGTGCGACCACACGAATTGGCTAAATCAAGGCAGGAACTCAGCCTTTGTTGGTGCGACCGGGCTTACCCAGACGTGCGTTCGCACAGGTAGCACGCAGCAGGCACGCAGTCAGCAGTATAAAAGGGCAGCGATTAGATTAGCGCAGAGAGTAGAGAATTAGCGAAGATTAGTGTAGCTTAGATTAGAGTATTGTTAGATTAGATTTTAGGTTTCAATTTCACAAAATCAAAAACTAGATTTCAGTTTTAGTTCATCAAATTCGTAGCCATTGTTCTTCAATTTCAGAATTTGTTCTTCAAGGTTTTTCCCCCAATTTTGGTATAATTCTTACTTTTCTAATTCTTCTTTTGATTTTGTTCTTTAATTCTTTAATTTCTTTGTTAATTTCGTTATGCTTTGATTTCATGCTTGAATTCTAGAATTAGTTTCTCATTTTGAATGTTCTTGATTTTTTCCCCAATTTTTGTGGTTTGAATTTTCTGAATTTTATTATTTTAATTAGCTTCATTGTTGCAATTAGATTCATGATTAGGATTAATATTAGTTTAATGTTGATGTTAATCATGCTAATTGAGTAGTTTAGTCTAGAGGTTAGGGATGAAGCTTTGGGATTGAATTTGGAGAAGTTTTGCGGAAATTCATGATTGATGTTGTGATTAAATGTGATTCGGTGCTAGGACATCCATGCCTAGTTGAGTAGTAGTCGCGAATGCTATTTGATTAGAATCAATTGGAATGCATGGTTAGGTTTGGCAAGAGATTGTGGGCCTAATTTCTGCAAGTCGATAGTAGTGCCTATTATATGCTAGTTAGTTTAATCTAGGATTAGGCGAGAGCTCTTCCGTGGGTTAGACGCTTAGCGTTCCCTATCCGAGAGGTGGCGGGTTCGTCATTAGTTTCTATTCCCCTACGCATCAAGTCTTTTCATATTCATGATTGTTTGGACCTTGTGCTTCCTTTGATTCGATTTCCATAGCCGATTCCCGAAATCTCTAGAGTTTCTTTATTTATTTGCATTTCTAGCTTTCATTAGATTAGAATTCAAAACTCAAATTCCATCCGAACTAGCTTGTGAACGCATAGATTGAATAGTCAAACATATCCATTCCTATGGGACGATCCCTACACTTGCCGCTATAGTCAATATAGCCGGTAGTTTAGGTGTTTTATAAATTTTGTTTGATTACGTTGTTTTCTATCAACGACGGAAAATACACCTATCACTTACAACTTACAACTTACATGTTACATGTTACAAACCACGATTTACAATGTACACTTACAGCCTACACCTTACATAAATACATATTTACATTTTTTACATTTACACTTTGTACTCATACTTTTATACACATGACTTCCAACACAGTGTCTGTTCCGTCAAGTTTAAGTCGTCAGCGCAAGGTAAGGTCAAGTGTCAAACAACCTGCAAAAAGAAAACAGCCAACAGAGACCCAAAAAAAAAAAAATATCCAAGCATGCCACATACAAGTAAAACAGCAAAAGTCCACAATATTTAAACACAAAGCATGCTTCTTAAAGCAAGCCACAACAGACTAAACACGGCCAAAATATTTGGTTGACACCCTTAGGCCAAAAACCAATATTATCCAGTAACCTACAAACACTTAACAAATTGTTTATTGGAAGGGGGGGGGACTACTCAAGGGGCTCTTCAGCACCTGCATTCTCCCTTTGCTTGCCTGGTACCGACCAGACATCGACATTGGGGTTGGTTGCAGTTGTACCCTCCTCAACGTCGTCCTCGTCACTCTCGGCACCAAGGGTGACATACTCCTCAGGGAATGCAGTGTTGAACTGTGTGATGTCATCCTTGGGCGTCCAACTCGTGTGCTTGCCCTCCGGAAAGTCCCCCATCAGCTCATCCGAGTCTTCTAGGTATAATAGCCGGCGCACTCATATATTATTGCCTTGACCTTGCCTAGTGACGCCTTCAGCTCGGCAACATCTGCAGATAACGCCTCCTTGTCGGTAGTTAGAGCCGCAACATTAGCAGTCAACTTCATCTGCTCCGCCTCCATCTCGTCAGCTCTGGCTCTCGCCTCCTTGGCAACTCCATCCTGACGCCCCTGTTCTTTCTTTGCCGACTTTATGCCGACCTTCATTTTTAATAACTTGTCTTCCAGGGTCATTACATGGTGGCGTGTTGCTAGAGAAGATTGCAAGGTGTGGTGTACAAGCATTCAAGGTGTTACGAGGCTAAACAAAGAAACTATGGCAGAGAACCAAATTCAAAAGAGAAGAAAATTTACCTTCCAGGCATCTGAGACACTCTCGACAGTGGCAGCAACAAAGGACATGGCTTCTTGGAGTTTGCGGCTTGCAGGCACCAATGTACGATCCACCTTCGGCCACAACTTATAAGATGGAGTGTCAACTGACCCGTAGTCGTCAGGGAACTCCACCATTAGCTTCCTCTTCCTAGACGGAGGCGGGACTTTGAATTCAGCAGGCATCGACGTCCCCGTCTCGCCGGTGATAGTCACATCAGGGGTAGCCCTTGGAGACCTCCTTGGAGACTTTACAGCAATTGGTGTGGGGAGGAAAACGCTCCCCAGCGCCTCCAGCCTTTTCTTCAGTAAGGCGTCCGCAGTTGGAGCGTTACCTGAACGAGTCGGCCTCTCAGTTCCTGCAGAACACACAACATAGTTGACTTAGTCTCGTCGAAAACTTATGTACTTATTTATGGCAAAAATCAATTACACTAACACTAATCGTTTACTTGTTGAAGTTGACATGTCTTCATGATCAGAGTGTTTTTCTTCCTGTGGCTTCTTGTCTCGCTCAAACTTTGCTCCACAAGTGGTCCTGTCCATCAAAGGCACCCCCAGAATAAATGCAGTCTTCTCTACGGCCTCAGCACCGATTTCCAGCAAGTCAAAGGACGCCCCTGCAAAAACAAGAAAGTGAGAAAATGGTCAATTCCAAATAATGTACTAAACATAAAATAGACACAAAATACCTCTGGCCTTCCATTCCCCAGTCAAGAAGTCAATATTGGGACCCAAACTCTCCAACTCCACAAATAAAAATCACCTCATCCAGCCTCTGTCGTTCGATTGATCTAACCCCAGCGACGCCTCCCTGTCATCCTTCACATGAAACAGATATCTCCCAACGTCGTAATTTCGAATTTTGTAAGTATACACTAGATCTTCCACCAGGAAATTCACCCCCAACTTGTCACCTAGGTGGTCGATGATTCGCAGCACCCGCCAGACTTGTGGCATCAGTTGGGCGGGCGGTACGCCTAGGGTTTTAAGAACGCCTCTCACCAGCGGCGTAAAGGGGTAAGTTTACCCAATTTTGAAGGGATACCCGTAGAAGCAGGTCTATTCCTGCCAGTCAGCTCGCTCACCATGCTTGGGCAGGCGAACCACCACCGTGGCCGGAAACCCACAATCAGCCTTCATCGTCGCCGGATCCTGATTGCCCCAATTCGCCGGGCGAGCATTTTTCTTATCAAGGATGTTTCCAGGCTTGAGTAGCCGCCCGTCCTCCAGATCGTAATCGTTTGCAGTCTTTTTGTTCTTGGCACGGGTGGATTTTGTTAGGTTATGATACATATGATATTACATAAATCATGCGGAAACAACCATTAACCCAGGATTACATATTATTTACACATAATCATATAGCATAATTTAGATGCATACTCTTTGTTGCGTGCCCTCCCTAGCTGCGCCCGAACCGAGCAAGAACAAGTCTTTAGGACTCCAAGTGTCGTCCCTCCGTAGATAGTCCACAGCACGTCCGGATCCGCCTTAAGATTGACCAACTAGAATCGCCCTTAAGGTACTAGAATTTTCGGCACTTTTGAGCAAGATGTGTGGCTGAATTTTTCTCTCAAAAACTCACTTTTAATACTTTGAAACACGTTATAAATTGTGAACCCAGGCCACATATTTATAGGGTTATGGAAAGGGAATTGGAATCCTATTCAGATACAAATTAATTAAACCTAGAATCCTACAAGAACTCTAATTTAATTAATTTATCAAATAGAATTAGGAATTTAATCATTAACCGAACTCTGCACGTTTTAGGAAACGTGCACGAACACAAACACTTACGCACACACACACGGCAGCCTTGATGGGCCGCCCATGCGTGCGTGCGAGCAGCAGCCCACGCAGCGAGGCCTGCGCGAGCCACAAGCCCACGCAAGCACCAGCGCGCGCTGCGCGCGCTGTGCGCGCTGCCACGGCCTGCTGGGCCTGGCCTTGCGCTGGGCCTGGCGTGGCTGTTTGTGTGGCGCGCTTGGCTTGCTGGGCGATGGCCTGGCTTCGTGCTGGGCCCTCGTCCGGCAGGCCTCGTCCGATGCTTATTCGTACGATACGCTTCCGATTAAATATCCGATTCCGGAATTCATTTCCGATACGAACAATATTTAACATTTCCGATTCCGGAATTAATTTCCGTTTCGAACAAATATTTAATATTTCCGTTTCCGGAATTATTTTCCGATTTCGGTAATATTTCCGATTCTGACAATATTTCCGTTTCCGGCAATATTTCCGATTCTGGTAATATTTCCATTTCCGATAATATTTTCCGATACGTACCATGTTTCCGTTTCCGGCAACATCTACGACTTGGATAATATTTATATTTCCGATACGATCCATATTTCCGTTTCTGGCAATATCATCGTTTCCGGAGTATTCATTTCTTGCTTGTGACGATCTCAGCTCCCACTGAAACCAAGATCCGTCGATTCCGAATATCCATAGATAGAGTATTTAATGCCATTAAATACTTGATCCGTTTACGTACTATTTGTGTGACCCTACGGGTTCAGTCAAGAGTAAGCTGTGGATTAATATCATTAATTCCACTTGAACTGAAGCGGCCTCTAGCTAGGCATTCAGCTCACTTGATCTCACTGAATTATTAACTTGTTAATTAATACTGAACCGCATTTATTAGACTTATCATAGAATGCATACTTGGACCAAGGGCATTATTTCCTTCAGTCTCCCACTTGTCCTTAGGGACAAGTGTGCATTTCCTAATTCCTTTGTCGCTCGATGCTTGCTCTTGAACATAAGGTAAGAGTTGTCATCCTTATTATGTCCAGAGGTGTTCCTCGGTTTCAGAGTTCAACTGATTAAATAAACAGATAATCATAGCCTATGATTCATCCGAGCACGGCCATGCATTTCACAGTTTCTAGCTCTCCGAGTGGCCTTGTACAACTTTTAAGCATCTCATCCCGATTTATGGGAGGACAATCCCAATCTTGCGATCTTGAGATTAGACTTCGTTTGATAGGTGATTACCTGAGCGTTGCCTTTATAGCCTCCTTTTACGGTGCGACGGTTGGTCAACGTCAAAGCAACCAGTTCTCAAACAAGTAATCTCAAATCACTCAGGTATTGAGGATTTAGTGTCTAATAATTTAATGAAATTTACCTATGACAGATTTTCATCTCTTACAGTAAATTTTCATAGGTCTTGTCCGATACTAGTCTTCCCAAAGTAAGTATCTATGCAAATGATTATGACATTGCCATGTCCACATAGTTCAAGAAACAGAACTACTAGTCATCTTGCATTCTAATCGTCTAACGTTTCCTATGCGTCCAATTTTATAGAAAACTCCGACTAGGGACCATTTTCAACCTTTGACATTCAAGTTCACTTGATAGACATTTCTTAGTCACAGGACTGGTCCTGACAGTCTATCTTGAATATTTCGTCAAATTTGAAGGGACTCATCATTTAATACTAAACCAAGATTAAATGGAATATGAAAATACATTTCATATATGATAAATGTTCAACCCCAATGTTTTACAACCATGGGCCTCTAGCCCACCTTTAAAACATTTCATGGAATTCAAAGCTATGCTTGATTTCCAGTGCTACAACGTGAGTGTTGCTTCTCACTTGTTGCATAGGTTTAGTTATCATGCTTTGCCAATCTTAACATCCTTTTCATCGAATGTTCTTTGATATATGATGATAAGATCTTTTCGAGTTTGTTTATTATGTGATCTAGTCTTTCTTACTTCGATGGTGGTTTTACTCATTTTGCAATGAAGAACCATCAAGTTAGCAGACGTTTTTCTTGCTTCAAGAGTGGTTCTACGCATTTTTCAATGAAGAACCATCAAGCCAGCAGATAGGTGATCTACCCAAGTTCAGTGAAGAACTTTAAACAACCCTGTTTTATTGCTTCTTAGGCAATAATTACTTTTACTTCAACTGTATAGGTTGCTAGTGATGCTTTATTTGGATTTACCTATCCAGGCAGTTCATAGATATGTGGAAGATTCTCCAACTATATCTTAGAACATAGAAATTATTATTTTAATTTCCCACGCAACAACTCATGGTCTCCAACCCATGTTGCCATTTTCAAAACACGATGCTCTATAGCTCGTCCTTATCAATGGTTAACCCCAAAGGGTCTTGCTTGATCCTTTGCCAGTGTTTATGCGTGTAGCATCAATATTTAGCATATCTTTATTTCCTTGAATCAAGAACTATTCCTATGTACCATTTCAAGTACCATAAGTATTCTTGATCTCAATCTAGTTGATCTTCACTTAGATCAATAGAGATTGGTATATGTTCATCATGCCTAAAGTCATACGATACGTTTTTGGCGATCCTCATATTATATCATACATGATAAATTCTTTTGCAGAATAATTCCCAATTGAATTCTATTCATGTAACTTTAGCTTATCTAGTTTCAGTAGATACTAAATTCAGCTAAATTCTTTGACATATAATATAGGTTAAGAATCTCATTTAGACTCTTTGATGTTTAACTTAGTAAATGCTTATACATAGTTCAAACATCCTTTACTTAGATTTATTCACATGGGTCAAATATCTCCAATGGAGACTTTCGTGTTTGATTTAGTAAATGCCATTACTTAATCCAAAACAATATCATAAGATCTTTGTAAATAGATCTTAATACCCAGTATGTACTAAGTTCCGCCATGGTCCATCATTGATGAATAATCTCAAATCTAAGTCATTAGCATTTGAATGTTATTTCTCAATAGAGAGATATGTGTGTGATACACATAGGACCAATTAAGTTTTACGTACTCCCACTAAACTTCTTATATATCTATAAGAATCATGTATATTTTATGAAACTAAAATGCTTATTAGCTTCACTAAAATACAGTTCCAATTCCCAATTGCTTGCTTAAATCTGTACTTAGATTTCATAAGTTAGCATTCCTTTTCAAGCATTTATTTGGATCCACAAATCCTATGACATATCATGTACATATTATATTCCAACATTTGATTGAGGAATACGTTTTGTCATCCAATTGCCATATGTACCAATATGCAATCATTGCTTGAATTATAGACTTAAGCATTATGATTTTGCATGAGGTTTCAACACAATCCATGCCATGAATTTGCTTTTAACCTTTAGCAACTAATCTAGCTTTGTGTGTGAACACAATTCCATGTTTGATGGTTTTTATCCTTAAAACAAACTTGCAACCAATAGGTGTGAAACTATTCTTGCACATCAACAAAATTTCAATTTTGTCATCAAAACATTGAGTATGTTTTATGGCCTTTAACCAATTAAACATATAGTCTATATATGGCCTCTAACCATTTTAGGGAATCTGGGTTTCGTCATAGCTTTCTTACAAGTCACAAACTCATTAATCTACATGATAATAGTTTGACTGCAAGTTGTAGGTTCACTATCTAATAGAGGAATTGCATAGTTTCAGTGACCTGAACTCCATGTTTCTTCACTATCTAATAGAAGAATCTCATAGTTTCAGTGACTTGAACTCTATGCCTACAAGGGTATAGAACATCAAACAATAGAATATCAATAGCCATTTGAAAGTCCTTTGAATATTCTGTTCTCCTTGAAGCACTTGTAAAGTCTTCTAAGAGATGTCTATTCTTTAAAGCCACTTCTAAAGTCCTTAAAGAATAAGTTCGGATTTTCTGAAGCACTTCGAAAAGCCTCCGGAATGTCCGTTTATGTTTGTTGTTCGCCTCGAAAACTTTCGAGGTCTATTTTCTCCCACTTGTCATTTTGGAAACGAATCTCCAAAAGGACATCATTTCGAGCAAACAAACATTATGTTCTCAAAAATTCGTGGTAGAAACAATACCCTTGTGTCTCATTTGAATAAATCATAATGAAACATATATCTAGACTTGGGCCTTAGTTTGTTGAATGACAAACACTAAGCTCCCACTGAGTTTTGCAACTCTCTAGATATTTTATGAAAAGTTATTCTGAAATTACTTTTCAAAAGCTTTGACGAATTTGGTTTAGTTTGGTGGTAGTTGAGCATTTTGTTTTAGAAATTATAGGAAAAGTCTTTATGATTCATCATTAATCGAATCAAGTACTAATTGTCATCGATTATCCCAACTAAGATATGCCATATCTTATGGACCTAGATTGTGAACACACAATCATTGATGATCATATTTGGTCTCAAGTAATCATGAACATGATCTAACCTAGATCTTTATGATTTCTTGCCAAGTGGATTTTATACTTCTGAATCTTTGAACTAGCCAAACAGATTCAAATTTATATCACATTTGAGTAAATAAACCTATATTCACTCAAATCCATGTGAAATAATAAAGTCATAAAATCTTTCTTTAGCTTTGAACTCTATTGTCTAGGCGTTCTAACAATAGTTCATATCTTTTGTTACTTTCAACAAGTAAGACTATTCGTCTTAAATTGATCTAGAAATCAATGAACTTTCAAAAGTCCATCAAAATAGAGCTTTTGAATGTTAACTTGTTGATATGGTCCAAGCAACAATGCCAAAGATTAGTGGAACTCAAATCAAGGGGTTGATTTGAACCTAGTAAAGTTCTTTAAAGAGTTGTTTGTTTTAATCAAGCATATTGACTCAACCTGTAATTGACCATTTCATTCAAATAAACAAACAAACAAGCATTGTTTTTGTTCTTCTGAATGTGAGTCTTTCTGTGTTTGAAGCAGAAATTTAGGTATGTTGATTATGGAACAAAATAGCCATTAAGTTCCAGCCTTTGAAAGGACTTAAAACAAACTAGATGACCCTACAACTAATGTAGCATTGCCATGCTTCATTTCCCACTTGTAGGTCATTAGTGTATCCTAGCTTCCATTGTTTGAGTTATTACCGAAGTAAGAACCTCAAGCGGTATATGATACCAAGGAAGTTTGATTGCTAGGTCACTTCTCTTTAAACATAAATTTATAGGTAGAAACGGAATCGTAAATTCCTTTCATTTGTTCCTCGTTTTCCTATTTCTTGTACCCTTTCTTATAGTCTTAAGAATTGAATTCTTTAGTGTTGACTTTTATACTTTGTTAGACATGTCCAATGTCACCCCAACAAGGTCTTAACATTTAATTTATGTTGAATATTAAGTTTCAACTAGATGATCTTACCAGAAGCTTCTAAAGTTCTCTAAGCATCGATCTATTCGAATGTCTAGGGACTAGACTCATTCGAGAATTAAATGGACAAAGATATTAGGTTGTTAACCATTGGTAAAGCTGAACGTTTAAGCTCAATGCTTTATGATCTCAAAACTACAGTGTATTTTGAATTCACAAGCACCAATTGGTTTGCCATTCGATTTTGATATTCGAAAACAACCATAAAAGTCGATATAAGAAATGTACATTTTAAATTGCTCACTTTCTCTCATTTCCGTGAATCGTTCTTGGATTCACTACCAATCGAGGAAATTTACTGTTACCTTTCTAAAAGGATTTATTGCAGTGCAAGATATTTAATTATAAACAATAATTAAAACATACATTGAAGCATGCAAAGTCTAAACATTTATCATGAATAATAACTTAAAATTAAAGCAACCATGCAATTCAAACAAGTTATTAGCATTTTATTCGAATTTATTGTTCCGGCAGGTGTGAATAAAATGATTCCAAGATCCTAAAATCATTGAAGAAC
Organism: Spinacia oleracea; assembly: GCF_020520425.1. Lineage (NCBI taxonomy): Eukaryota > Viridiplantae > Streptophyta > Magnoliopsida > Caryophyllales > Amaranthaceae > Spinacia > Spinacia oleracea. Next base: position 7,633,868 of record NC_079487.1, on the reverse strand, counting down.
TAAGCACAGTTTGTCGACTTAATCCTAAAACATCTTAGGTAAGCAAAAGCCTTTTGCTAATAGTCTAGAAACTATTCTTGGTTGATAGGTACGTCTAAGAACTTATTAGGTAAACCTATCGATTTTGCCACGACATAAAAGGACTCCTTACTTATATCGTTGAGTTTCACCAAAACTAACATGTACTCACAATTATTTGTGTACCTTGCCCCTTTAGGACCAATAAGTAACACCTCGCTGCGCGAAAACTATTACTAGATTGATGTAAAGGATATCCAAGCAAGTGTATATTTTGGCATGGCACCTTTTAACTCAATTTTTAAGTTTGGAACTTAAGGCTCTTACTATGTTGGTTAGATTTTAAGTGAACTAAAATCCTTAATCATGCAACATAATCAAGCTTTTGATCTCATGCATTTTAAGACATATTTAAAAGCAATAAATAACTTAAAACATGCATAAGATATTTGTGATCTAGTATGGCCCGACTTCATCTTGAAGCTTTAACTTCAAAGTCCGTCTTGAAAATCTCCGTGGGAGGCACCATTTTCTTCAAATAGGATAAGCTATAACTAATTACAACTATTTGATGGTTCGCAGACCATATTTGAATTGAAAAATAACTTTGGTACTTTAGACCAATTACATTCAAATTAATGGTACGCAGACCATATTTTCTATCCTATTTGGGCCATACTAGTCACTTCATAACCTGCAAAACAGTACATATACAATATATACCATTCACCCATTCATTATCATGAATGGCCCACATAGCTGGTTAGTAAAACACATTATGCATCACGTAAACATTTGCAGCAATTAATCAAGGGCACCAATAATCTACCAATTATTCAGTCCTTATTAATTCTAATCAAGTTGTTTTAACCTTAAGGATTTGTAGACCTAATCAAGAGTTTATGACTAAAATACGCTCCCACTTAAACCAATAAATTCATATGCTTTACTAATTTTAAACATAAAAATGTATTTCTAGTCTAACCGGAAACATACAAATTTAATTAAAATTTAAAGCTCATATAAATTTATAATTGAATCCAAAAGTTTAATTTAATTTCAGTCGTGTTTAAATTAATTCATGATTTTAATTTTAGTAAAATAATTAGAATAAATAAAATTTATTATAATTACAATATTCAAAATTAAAATCCAAGAAAATAATTTAAATTATTAATTTTAAAATTAATTAAAATTACGTGAACTGAAATTTTCAAATTAAACATTCAAAACGATCTAATCGTAATGCAAACACCCTACGCATTGCACGCCCATGGGCCGCACGCACACAGCCATCGCTGGCCATGTGCGCGCAGCCCATGCGCTCGTCGCATAGCTGCTGCATCTCCATCGCAAGCCATCGCACGCTGTGGTGCTTGCTGCGCGCGCGCCAGCGCTCGTCGCACGCGAGCCATCGCTCGCAGTGCGCGCGAGCCATCGTTCGCTGGGCGCGAGACATCGCTCGCTGTGCGCGCGAGCCATCGCTCGCTGTGCGCGCGAGCAACGCTGGGCGCAGCGCTCGTGGCACGCGAGCTTGCGCTCGCTGCGCGCGAGGCTGCGCGCTCTTGCGCGAGGCAGTGCGCGTTGTGGCGCAGCTCGCTTGCTGCCCACACGCGACTGCCTTGGCTCGCCTTTCGCCCATGCCCATTCTTCCATTGCTCGTGGCCCACGACACAAGGCAGGGCTGCTGCCTTGTGCTCGTGCACTACGCCCTTGCTCATTGCATTCGTGCCGCACGGGCGACGAGCTCCCTTGCTCGTCGTCGCATGCCCGCATTATACAACACCCCTTAAGGGTAACACGAAGCGTCCATTGCTTTGTGCGTGCAAGTTATATGAACGAATCGCATAAAAATTTAAAATTTATAAAATTAATGACAAATTAATAAATATTATTAATTTCATAATTTTAGGGCGAAAAATCGAAAATTTATTATCCAATTGATTTCCGATTGTTATGGATTCAAGTCTAAGTCATAAAAATTTAAAATTTATCATAAATTTACAATTTTTTATGGTGGTTTTTAATCATAGGTTTCTAATTAAATTACAATTAATTATGAAAATCAAATTATTTCTAAATTATTCTAATTTTCAACAAATTAATCATAATTACAAATTAGATTGCATAATTAACAAGACTAGGCATTCAAACTTGTTAAACATATGCAGTAGGTCAATCAAAAATTCAAGATTTATCAACAAGAATCGCAAATATTTAATTTAACATCTTAAATTTACGAAATTTTGCATTCAAAAAACTAAAACCTTCGAAAAGTCATAGTTAGGCTTCGAATTTGAGAATTCTGGGTTCGGCAGAAAAGTACTATTTTTGTCAAAATTTTAGAATGCCTTTTACATGCGGAATTGACACACAAATCACTCGATTTGGATGAGTAACGAAGAAACTGCCGAAAAACTGCGTACGTATAATTAAATAAACGCAATTTGCAATTAATTAACAATTACGAAAATTAATCACCCCTTTTAATTCTTGAAAATTTGTAATATTTAACCATGTTTATGCAATTTAGATTATGAAAATAATAAGGGGCTCGTGATACCACTGTTAGGTTATGATACATATGATATTACATAAATCATGCGGAAACAACCATTAACCCAGGATTACATATTATTTACACATAATCATATAGCATAATTTAGATGCATACTCTTTGTTGCGTGCCCTCCCTAGCTGCGCCCGAACCGAGCAAGAACAAGTCTTTAGGACTCCAAGTGTCGTCCCTCCGTAGATAGTCCACAGCACGTCCGGATCCGCCTTAAGATTGACCAACTAGAATCGCCCTTAAGGTACTAGAATTTTCGGCACTTTTGAGCAAGATGTGTGGCTGAATTTTTCTCTCAAAAACTCACTTTTAATACTTTGAAACACGTTATAAATTGTGAACCCAGGCCACATATTTATAGGGTTATGGAAAGGGAATTGGAATCCTATTCAGATACAAATTAATTAAACCTAGAATCCTACAAGAACTCTAATTTAATTAATTTATCAAATAGAATTAGGAATTTAATCATTAACCGAACTCTGCACGTTTTAGGAAACGTGCACGAACACAAACACTTACGCACACACACACGGCAGCCTTGATGGGCCGCCCATGCGTGCGTGCGAGCAGCAGCCCACGCAGCGAGGCCTGCGCGAGCCACAAGCCCACGCAAGCACCCGCGCGCGCTGCGCGCACTGTGCGCGCTGCCACGGCCTGCTGGGCCTGGCCTTGCGCTGGGCCTGGCGTGGCTGTTTGTGTGGCGCGCTTGGCTTGCTGGGCGATGGCCTGGCTTCGTGCTGGGCCCTCGTCCGGCAGGCCTCGTCCGATGCTTATTCGTACGATACGCTTCCGATTAAATTTCCGATTCCGGAATTCATTTCCGATACGAACAATATTTAACATTTCCGATTCCGGAATTAATTTCCGTTTCGAACAAATATTTAATATTTCCGTTTCCGGAATTATTTTCCGATTTCGGTAATATTTCCGATTCTGACAATATTTCCGTTTCCGGCAATATTTCCGATTTTAGTAATATTTCCAATTCCGATAATATTTTCCGATACGTACCATGTTTCCGTTTCCGGCAACATCTACGACTTGGATAATATTTATATTTCCGATACGATCCATATTTCCGTTTCTGGCAATATCATCGTTTCCGGAGTATTCATTTCTTGCTTGTGACGATCTCAGCTCCCACTGAAACCAAGATCCGTCGATTCCGAATATCCATAGATAGAGTATTTAATGCCATTAAATACTTGATCCGTTTACGTACTATTTGTGTGACCCTACGGGTTCAGTCAAGAGTAAGCTGTGGATTAATATCATTAATTCCACTTGAACTGAAGCGGCCTCTAGCTAGGCATTCAGCTCACTTGATCTCACTGAATTATTAACTTGTTAATTAATACTGAACCGCATTTATTAGACTTATCATAGAATGCATACTTGGACCAAGGGCATTATTTCCTTCAGATTTGGTCTCCATCTTGCTTGCAATGAGAATGGAAGAGACGAGAAAGAGAGAGGTTGAAGAAGGAAGTTACCCGGTCTTTCTTGGAGAGAGAAAGGGCTCCAGTTTTTTGCAAAGTGAAGAGAGAGAATGTGGAAGCCTGAGGAAGTGGAGAAGCAACCTCCCCCATTTATTAGCGGTAGAGGGAGGTTGACTTTCTTGAGACCATCATTACACTCCGCCAGTCAATCAGACGCTAGGAGGTTTTTTTTCCTCCCTAGATTTTTTCAAAATAAACCCATTTATCCTTTGAACTTCCTAGAAGAAATTCAAAATGGGTTTGGGGACAATTGTTAGTGGGGAAAATACCCTCCTATTGACGTGGTGCAAGTACGCCACCTATAGCATGCGTGGCAGCCTAGGCGTATATAACGTTCCATTTATCCGCCTACACAACGGCTGCAGGAGAGTCGGCGGTTACAACATCATTACGTGGCAACGCATAAGTTTAGGAGCCAAGTTATTAATTGGCTATTTAATCATTTTGTACGTTATTTGCCTTTGTAGTACGGTGTAAAAGTCGTCCATGATTGTTTGTAAACATACACTGATTTATTGCTAATAATATACTCTAAGTTCTTGCTCTCATTATCTCGTTATTATCTTGCTCAAATTGATTGTTAGCACCTCCCTAAAATGAGTTCGAGTCTAAGTAGAATTCATCCAAAAAAAATGACGGGAAATAAAATCAAGAGTATGAAGTCCGACAGTGGAGGAGAGTATGAGTTGAATTCTTACAAGAAAATTTGTAAGGAACATGGCATTATTTTGGTGAGGACCATACATTGAAAGTCTCGCCAAAACAAGGTCACAGAAAGGATGAATATATAGAACACTTCTTGATAGAGCAAGGTGTAGAGGTTGTTTGCGGGCCTCCCAAAATACTTTTAAACGGATGTCGTTAGTACCGTTGCTTAATTGATAAACCGTGGACCGTCAGTACCCTTGGAGTTCATGATTCTGGAAGAGGAATGGAGCGTGTAGGGGGTGTTTTTTTGCGTATGTATTGCAATTCCCTACAAGGGGGGCGGTTTTTAGAAACCATCGTATTTTTGTACCACGAAGGAGTTGCCACCAAACATTGTTTAGGGTCTTGTTTAGAAAGACCGCAAATGAATCTATTAGGATAAGACTTGAATCTTCGAAACAGGTGGGTGAGATCCGGGCACGGGAACGAGATGCTTATTCCGAGAGCTTTAGAAATTATTCGAGTACGTGACATAACATTTTCGAAAATACCCTAGTTTAGACTATGTGGGTTTGAATTTAGAGCAAATAGGAATCTCTACTTTGTATGGTGGTCACTTTGCTTTAAAGTTAATTTAAGGGAACCTAAGATCGATTTGTCCAAGAAATTATCTTTGTTAAGCGTGATGTAACCTTGCATTTTGTTGTATTTAGCATGTATGGTGATGAAAGCAATAAAGCAAATAAAGCAACATCACAATAGTAAATAAGTGCGGAATTAGTAAATACAAGACCCCCTAGAGATGGACTAGGGAGTAGGTCCACATTTCCTAGAAGGACTAGGCAAGTAAAGATGCGGAATTGAAAGTGCGATATTGAAATTGCGGAATTGAAAGTGCAATATTGAAATTGCGGAATTGAAAGGTGCATAATTGAAATTGCAATATTGAAAGGTGCATAATTGAAATTGCGTTATTGAAACTTGTACTTGGGCACATGAGATTCGAACGCCAAGCGGCTCCTTAAAAATAAGTGCGCCCGACACGAATTCAAAGCCAAAAATCTCAACTTGAGAGAAGTTGCTCATCCCAAAATATCCTAGATTTTGCATATAGAACTTGAACTTGAAAGTTTGAATCTTGAAATATTGAACTTGAAATACTTGAACTTGAACTTGAAATATTGAACTTGTACTTGAAATATTGAAGCTTAAGAGACTTGAATATCAAAGATCGGGCCTTTTAATGTTGAAAAGGTTAGATATTTGATGTGCTCTTATTTTGAAAGGATCCTAGTTTAGGGAAGTAGTCATGAGCAACCCTAAACATTGTGGGATCTTGAAATTTGAAAACTTGAACTTGTATATTGAAAAATGGAGTCTTGAGTCTGAATTGACTACACCTTTAAAAGCTAGAAAGGTATCATCTTTGATTACTCCATACTTGAAAGTGATTCTATTCAAAGAAGTGATTGCAAACATCTTTGAACATCCTTGAATCTTGAAAGTTAGCAATTTTGTATTTTGAAAAGTTTGGATTTTGAAAAGATGTATGATTGTTTCAAGTGACATTTTTAGTAGTAAAAATGCCAACTTGCTAATCATTTTTGAAATAGGAAAATCAAAGAAACATGATTGAATATGGTGGGATTCGGAATTAGTTATTTAGGTTTAGGCAAGAATTCCTTTTAGAGCTCCCAATTGCTTAGAACTTGATGTTTGTATGTGTTTTTGAAGGATTTTTTTATTTGAATTTGAGGCGTAATTTTTGTATTACGACGTTGTATATTGAATTTGCCTCCCATAAATGCTGGAAATTAGGGGGTTTTTATAGGAAAAATGGCTGCAAAACGCCAGCCATTTCCAGCGTAGCACGCCAATCCAGCGCCCAACGCTGGTGACGTGGCATGAGTGCTGCCAAAACAAGGACGCAGGCTCCGTCCTTGATTTGTCTTGTATTGATGTACCTTCGTACGAATAGTACGATTCTTGGCGCGTAGTGTTTCCTTGGAGGTTAAGACTTGATTTTGCGTCTAAAAACAAGCTGTTTCGGGTTTTGAATTTCGGTTGTACGGGACGGGGCCCGACTTGCTCGGTTTTGTGGGTCGGCGCCCGAATTTGACTTGCCTTATATGATTTTGAGTGGAAAAGGCTTAGTGAAACCAATGGAATGGCCTACTATATGAGATTGTACTTGGATTTTGAAATTGGTTTTTGAAAATTGTATTTCGTACCGAGTTCCGAGAGGGGACCGACCTCGGGAATTGGATTTTGGATTTTGTATTTTGGAGATGTTCTTAGAAATTGGGATTTCCGCACGGAGTTGCTCCAACCGCCTAGTAAGGATAATGGTATCGTCATCATCCCAGAGGGGAGACACAAATTAGGTGTCTACAGAAGCCCCCACTTTAACTGAGCGTTCGGTTAGGAAAGCGCAAGTCAAAGTATTTCGAAAGGGACGGAGAATGATCAAGATGTTCTGCAATCAAGACCACACTTCGTACGTCGGTACCTGCACAAAACAGGCGTTAGAAAAAAAAGATAGAGTCTACCTCCGTTCGGCTGTGACGACTCTGGTCCGTATTTGTATTGCACCTCCGTCTTTGAATTGGAACGGAGCTTGCATCGAAAATTTTGAATCTTGAATTTTTGAATCTTGAATTTTTTAATTTTGAACACCCGGAGTTAATCCGTTGGGGATGTGCTTTGCCGGGGATAAGAGCTTTTTACTTGCCCTTAAGATTTTGAAATTTCGGCTGACTTTCCTGGAGCTTGGGTCCTTTGGGAGTCGAACGCCTGAGTCGTTGTATTTTTTTGGACTTTGTATTCTTGAAATATTCATCTGTTTGTGCTTGGAGATACGGGTGTATACCCGCATTTTCGAAAGATGGCCTGATGCGACGTTTGATGCTTGGTGCGGAAGACCGTAGCAGTAAAGGACGTGCAATCAACACGGGAGACCGCGCGCAGCAGATTCTGCGCATGCAGCAGGCAGCGCCCAGCTCGGGCCTCGGCGTCTGGCGCGGGGTTGAGCTATAAAAGCTCCCCTTGCCTTGCCATTTTGAGGCACACTCTCTTGAATTCTTTGCTCTTCTCTCTCAAAGGTCGATTAGCTTCTCCCCTTGGTCTTGTTCTTGCCTTGTCCATGTAAGTATTTCATGTTTTTGCTTATGAAATAATCTCTAGGATTGCATGTAGATTTGAATTTTCTCATACTTTGGAATGATGCTTGTATGCTTAAGCTTCTTGAATTTGAGAATTGTTTGATAGCCACTTGAACTGGAACTGTGGGAACTTGTAGATTTAAATTTTGAAAATTTTCTTGAATCTTGTACTTGGTATTTGTAGATAGTAGTCTCACTGGTGACCTTGTGGGGTCTCAGGAGAGAATAGGCTAGGATGCCTAGATGTTTGTTTATAGAGTTTTGGAATGCTGGCTTCGGCATGGGTAGCCTAGGCGTTGGTGTTGAACTTGCATGCCTGCTTTGGCGTGGATAGCCTAGGCGTTGGTGTAGAACTTGTATGCCTGCTTCGGCGTGGATAGCCTAGGCGTTGGTGTAGAATTTGAATTTTGAACTAGAGGTCCCTGGCTGAATTAGTACCGCCGTTGGGGATTTTTGAATTTTTGACTTTGTACAGGCTATTATAGGATAGCCTCTGAATTTTGATCTTTGCACGGGCTAGTATAGGATAGCCCCCAGTTTAGAATTTTGACACTTTGTACTCTGCTTGATTTAGTATGCCTCGTCATACTCGAAGGAAGCTCGCCGAATCTTCGGTGGTTCGAGCTGCTGAGGAGGACGCTTCGGACGATGAAGCGGCTGCGGTAAATGCGCCGGATGGGGATATGATTCCCCGGAGAGCACCCACTTTTGTTGGTACTGGTTGTCCTTCCGATCTGGTATTTCGACCGGAGTTTCACTTGTCTCAACGGCCTCGCGCTGGCTTGGTGAGTCTTGTACTGTGCTTTGAATTTGTATTTTGTACTAGTATAAGTTTTGAGCTGATTCGTTCACCTGTAGGCTGACGGAGAAACGTTTCGCACCTTCTGGTCCTTGGCGGAGCTTCAGAAGGCTTTTGCAACCATCCGTGCTGACGAGGAGGCTATGGAAATCTGGTTGCAGACGGGCCTGGTTGACTTCTGGCGTGCCATGAGAGGTACTTCGAGGAGAACGGGGATCAAACCCCGGCTATGGGCTTTGCTAGAGCGGTGGTGGGATACCACCAACACTTTTCATATGGCATGGGGGGAGATCACTATTACCCCTTTTGAGTTTGCCATGATTACGGATCTTCCTTTTTCTGAGAGGAATGTGACCTTTGATTCGGAGCTGACGTGGCGCTCGGCCGCTGTCAGGGCCTTGCTCGGCCCTGTTGTTGACTTGTTAGAGGACGATACCCATGCTTCCGTGACGGTGATTGTGGATGCTATCCGTGGTGTGGGTGTGTCTGCAGAGCAGAGGGTTAGGCTATTCCTCTTAGCTTTGGTGAGTAGGGTAGTTGCCCCGAGCAGGAACAGTCGGGTGCACATTAGATTCCTGTCAGTTTTGCAGGACTTGAGGGCTGTTTCGAGCTACAACTGGGGTGGTTTGGCCTATAGCCACCTCTTGTACGAGATGAAGTGGGCCTCCCGGACTGCGCCGGAGAGCGAGCCGAGCATGGCTGCTCTGTGGAGTGTGCCGGAGGTATTGACCATTTCCTTCCCGAGACCGCGACCGAACTAATTTAGGGGACGATAGAGGCATTTCTTTTGGTGACTATTTTTCTTTTTAGTTTAGGACTCTATTTTCTTATTTTTCTCATATGTTTTTGTTTGCATTTGCCCCTTTGCTAGCCATTTGAGCCTTGACCCTTCATTTCTTATGAGAACATTACAAGCCTAATAGCCATTGTTTTGTTTTCACCCTTAGAAGTTGAAGGAAATATGTCCTTCACCCAAGGTGCATTAAGTCTAATACCAAGGTTCAGATTAATTGCGAACAATTAATTCAGTGAGATCAAGTGATCGGAACAGCTAGCTGGAGCAACGCTTCTGATCAGTGAGTTCTAATGGATATTGAACTCACAACTTACTCTTGACTGAACCTACAAGGTCACACCAATGACACGTAACAGATCGCCGGATTAAATGAATCGGAAATTCATTTAATAGCTTTTCGGGATTTAAGTTGGAAACGTATTATACGATACGACCTTGCATCGGAATCGTATATCGTATCGCGAATATTCGTAAGCTAGGCGAAACGAATAAATCGTATCGTACGACGGTGATTCGTCGTATACGAAACGATAAATAAATATATCGGAAATATATTTAATCGCGAATACAAGGAGCGGCCCACGAGCCGAGTGCACGAAGCACTCGAGACCCATGGGCGCGCGCATAGGCGAGCAAGCAAAGCAACACAGCAGCAGCGAGGCCCTTGTGGCGCGGAGCTGTGCGCGTGCATGCGGGCCGAGACCGCGACACAGCAGCAGCGCGGCCCACGGCCCACTGGCTGTGCGTGTCCGTGTGTTTTGGCTTGGGGGGTTGCTAGCCGGCCTTGCCTCTTGGCTTGGTCGGTTAGTAAGGTTATGTAAATAACCTTACAACCTAAATTCCAACTTAGCACAATCACAATTCAGATTACACACAACCCTAGGAGAAAACAGAGAACCCTAATTCTCTCTGTGCCTCCATAGTGTGTTCATCCCAAAAGCAAATCTCTTGATCAATTGTCTAAGCTACGATAATCAAGACGGATCTGAACGTGTCGGTGAACCAAGTAGAGGATCGACAAGTGGAGTTATTTGTTCGTGTTCGTTGACAGATTATTGTGGAAAACACGCTTCGAATGTAAGTTTGCTTAATTTGTGCTTTATACATGTTTCATGGCTTTGGGATTGTTCTGCACATGTTATTATGTTTAACTGTATTCCCCTACAGTGGTATCATGAGCCTTATGTATTCAAAGCATGAGTTAGCATGATTATTATTGTTTTTGCATTGTCGAAATTTTTGGAATTTTTGTTGATTTTTCGGAATTTTTTTTGAATTATGGGATTAATTACGAAATTGGCAGTTCCGAAATAAAAAATATTCGCTTTTTCGATTTTTTAAACCCTAATCTGATGGAAAACTATTGTCTAAGGTCAAGTCATGGGAATAGAATTGCGAAAACAGGCCTCGAAGTATCGTTTTTTGGGCGTTTTTGTTAATTTTTCATTAAAAATTAAAAGTGTCGGACAGTAATTCAATTAAAAGGTCAACCTAAACTAGTCGTTTGACACAATGTTGCTGGGTATATGCTTGATCTATGGTAAAAATTTCAGATTTTTCCGATAAGTATAAACCCTAATTTTGCCTTTCCCCAATTCGTAAAATTTGCAACCCTAATTGAATTTTAATTAATTTTGGTTTAATAATTCGGTTAATTGGGGAAAGGGGTATAATTTCATGGGTTAGTGGCTAATTTTAAAAATTATTGGATTAAAATATTGAATGGTTTCATTAATGTTAATCGCACTTAAACCAAATTATTAATAATCTGAAATTTAATTGTTTATGAACGATATAAAGTTTCGGATTTTATTAATTAAAAGTTCAAACTTTAAAGTTGATTCGATCGTTCTTGAAAGTTTGAATATTGTTAGCCCTTGATTTATTAATTTTACGAAATTGGATTGTCGTTAAATTTTATTAAATCGTTAAAAATCGTTGTTTTTCGAAAATTAAATCGTAACTTTTTTTGAAAAATAAAATTAATGCAAGTTCGTGAATTAAATTTAATTTTAATTAAGTTGGTCCGTTTTACGAACCAAAAACACGAACATGGGCATGATGGAAGTATGGCTCGTCGAGCCATACGAGGCCATTGTGCGCGACCGAGCCATGCGACACGGGCAGCAGCAGCGATGGTGCGTGCCTCGTGCGCGCTGGGCGAGGGAAGGGCAGGCGAGGTAGCTTGCGGGGCTGCTACGAAGCGAGGCACAAGCCTTGCGACGTCGAGCGCTCACGATGCACAACACGCAGCGCAGGGCAGCATCGCAGCGGGGACGCGCGCGCGCGCGAGCGATGGGGCTGGGGGTGCGCGAGCTCTGCTCGTGTGCTCTTGGGCATCACGCAAGGCGGGGCTGGGCGCAAGCCTAGCCCGATTTAGCAATTGGACTTTTTTTTTTAAATCGTTTAATTCGTTGGGCTTCGTATATTTGCATTTATTTGGGCTAACGAGATACTTAATTTAATATTTTATTTGCTTGGGCCGGGCCGCGAGTTTTAATTTAATATTTCATAATTAATTATCCGGAATAATTATTGGTTTGAGTGGGAGCCGCTAAATGAAATTAAAATGAAATAATTATTTTAATTATTTCGTAGGTGGCATTATTTTAATTAAATTCAATTTTAATTAGAATAAAGTCTAAGGATTAATAATTTGGAAATTGATTTATCTTTTAGGACGCGTTTATGTGAACGTGAATTTTAGTTAATTCACGTAAATACTTGCATATTTACATGGGCCATTCGTTTTAGCATACAAATGGGTGAATGCGTAGAATATACATTTTATGCAATGCAGGTACTCCAAGTGAAATAGTATGGCCAATTTAGGATAGTTAAATACGGTCTGCGCACCGTTCTATCTTTGAATGTAAAGTTTTAAATATGGTCTGCATACCATGGAAATTTTGATGTAATTTTATTATTTCAAGTATTTCTAAGTTTAGAACTTTAAGTTAGCATTTGAACGAAGATTCAAGACGATGCCAAGCTAACAAGGAGGTGATGAAGATTAGATGCTTCAAGACAAGAAGTTTTGGGCCATACTAGATCACCAATTATTTATGCAATTTAATATATATATTATGCGTGAATGTATGAATGTATGTATGCTTTGCATGAACAGGTTGTTTCCTATGAATCGATTAGTTTTAAGTTCACTAAATAATCGAACCAACATAGAAACAACTAGGTCCAAGTAATATTGAGTTTTAAAAATTGCCTTCTAAATCAACACTTACAAATATCTAGGGATCTAAGATAGTAGGTTTACGCTAAAGCGAGGTGCTATTTTAGTTGACTTAGGTGGTAAGGCGTCCTAAAGGAGCACGTTGATTGTGGTTACAACTCAAACAACAATGGCATTAAGTTGTGGCAATAGGATAAATTATGGCATTAATTTATTAACCAAGAGTAATTTGGAGATTACTAGCAATAGGTTTTGCTTACCTAAAATCTTAAACTACTTAAGACATGCTAAAGCTGCTTAAGGATTTAGGACTTTTGGGGTCTTGGAATCGTTTCATTCATTTTGGACCATGTTTTTACTTTTGCATGAATGAAATGTTTTAATAGCTTTAATGATTGCATGTTTTGCTTTTATTTCAAAGTTATTGAATTGTATGAATGGTTATTTATTGAAAATTCTTTTCGATTGTAGTAATCAAAATGGTCGCAAACATAACAACAATCATATCATCTGAAGTTCTGGATGTCGAGTTAGACTTGACTAATTTTCTTGAATGGAAAGAGAAACTTGTCGAAGTTTTGAAAGTTAATGGCATACAATATGTCATTGAACAACCTTTCCCTAGCTATGATTTGCGAGGCATGACTCCTGAAAGGTACAGAAGTTGGGCACTTCACAAGTACCTTGTCACGGAGTTCATCCTTAAGTCTATCCCTGATAGTTGGAGAGGAAGGTTCATTACTTTTGAACCTCAAGCTCTCCTAAGTAGCCTCGAGGATAAGTGTGCGGGTTTTCGACCCTTGTGCCAAACTGGTGGCAATGGGGTTGACGAATTGGCTAATTCGATGAGCAATCTCAAGCTCGTAACCCCACGCAAGTCGTGCCTAGAAGTCGAACTTCTGGAGGCACAAAGGCGCATCTACTCTGTCAAGATGGACAAAAACACATCAATTCGGTCTCATGTGGATATGATGTCTGGATTATTTTTCACAATTGAGAGACTTGGTGGTTCCATCAAAGAGTCGGTAGCTATTGCACTAGTGTTGAATTCTCTTCATAAAGATTATGAGGGTTTTAAGATGCACTATCTCTTTCATCAGAAAGAGAGCACATTCTGTGAACTTGTGGAATTACTCATGAAATGCGAGAAAATCCTCAAGTTCAATCAAGACCCTTTGAATGTGAGGTGCACTAAATTCAAGAAAGTAGGCAAGGGGAAGAAAAGCAAGGATGCATCTTCGTCCACTCCCGGAGGGCATCTGGCGCCTTCCAAGAGCAAGATGAAGAGGAATGCTTCTCCTTCTACATCGCAATGCTTCAATTGTAATGAAACTGGTCATTACAAGCGAGATTGCCCCAAACTAAAGGAAGAGAAGAAGGACGGAAACGTTGCTTCTCCTTCAGGTATGTATGTTATACATTGTAATCTTGCTAATTCTACTTCTTGGGTATTAGATACTGGTTGTGGCTCACACTTATGTTCCAATTCACAGGGACTAAGGAGAAGTAGAAAGCTTTATAAAGGCGAGATGGATCTACGCGTGGGAAATGGAGCACGGATTGCTGCATTAGCCGTAGGATCTTATTTTATTTCTTTGCCTAGTGGGTTTGTTTTGGAACTAGAAAACTGTTACTATGTTCCTAGTATCACCAGAAACATCATTTCCGTTTCAAGTTTGGATTCTAAAGGTTTTAGTTTTCAATTTAAAGACAATAGTTGTTCTTTTTCTTTGAATGGAATGTTTTATGGTTCAGCACAACAAGAAAACGGTCTTTATGTGCTAGATACGAGCAAACACATTTATAACATAAATACCAAAAGGCTAAAACTGGTGATTCGGATGTCACATTTCTGTGGCATTGTCGATTAGGCCATATAAACATAAAGCGCATGGAATTACTTCAACGGAAAGGAATTCTAGAATCATTCGACTTAGAGGAGATTGATCAATGCGAATCTTGTTTACTTGGCAAAATGACAAAGCAACCTTTCTCAAAGGTGGGAGAAAGAGCAAGCGAACTACTAGGGCTAATACATACGGACGTATGTGGGCCTATGAGTACGAAAGCTAGAGGTGAGTTCAGCTATTTCATAACGTTTACGGACGACTTCAGTAGATATGGCTATATTTACTTAATAAAGAACAAGTCTGAATCGTTTGAGAAATTCAGAGAAATTCAAAATGAAGTAGAGAATCAACATGGCAAGAAAATCAAAGCTCTAAGATCGGATCGAGGAGGTGAATATCTTAGCCACGAGTTTGATGACCATCTAAAAGAATGCGGTATTCTTTCTGAATTGACTGCTCCGGGGACACCTCAATGGAATGGAGTGTCGGAACGGAGAAACAGGACCTTACTCGATATGGTCAGGTCAATGATGGGTCAGGACGAACTTCCTTTACAGTTCTGGGGACATGCGTTGCAAACTGCAGCACTCACACTGAATCGTGCTCCGTCAAAAGCTGTTGAAAAGACTCCATACGAATTATGGACTGGGAAACTTCCAAAGTTGTCTTTTCTGAAGATTTGGGGTTGCGAAGCATATGTCAAGCGATTAATTTTGGACAAGCTACAACCTAAATCTGACAAATGATTCTTCGTTGGGTATCCAAAAGAAACTATGGGGTATTACTTCTACAACAAGTCAGACATCAAGGTATTCGTTGCTCGTGACGGTGTCTTTTTGGAAAGAAATCATATTTCCAAATTGACTAGTGGGAGAATAATAGACCTCGAAGAGATTCGAGACGAACAACGAACTCAGAACTCTTTAGAAGAAGTTCAAGTTGATGAACTTCCAAGGTCTTTAGAAGAGCCAGTGGGAGTAGTTCCTCAAAACGTTGTTGCCCCTCGTAGGTCAAATAGAACTATTTTTTCAGCCGGACAGATGGACAGGCGTCCTCTTGACTGAAAACTTAGACGTTCTTATATTGGATAGTGATGAACCTTTAACTTACAAGCAAGCTATGACGAGCCCAAGCTCCATTAAATGGTTAGAGGCCATGCAATCTGAAATAGACTCCATGTCTGGAAATCAAGTATGGGGTTTGGTTGATTTGCCGGATGGGTTCACACCTATCAGATGCAAATGGGTCTTCAAGTTGAAGAAAGACAAAGATGGAATTGTATACATATAAAAGGCTAGATTGGTAGCAAAAGGTTACATGCAAGTTCACGGCGTTGACTACGATGAAACCTTTTCTCCAGTCGCGATGCTTAAGTCTATTCGGATAATCCTTGCGATTGCCGCTTTTCATGACTATGAAATATGACAAATGGATGTCAAAACTGCCTTCTTGAACGGTGTTCTTGAAGAGACTGTGTTCATGACACAACCGGAGGGTTTTGTCGATCAAAAGTTAACCAAGGAAAGGTATGCAAGCTTAAGAAGTCCATCTATGGACTAAAGCAGGCATCAAGGAGTTGGAATAAACGATTTGATGAAGCAGTCAATAAGTTTGGCTTCATCGAGAATCAGGACGAATCTTGTGTATACAAGAAGGTCAGTGGGAGTAAAATTGCATTCCTAGTCTTGTATGTTGACGACATACTGCTTATTGGAAACGACATTCCTATGTTGGAGTCTGTAAAGACTTGGCTCGGGAAATGTTTCTCAATGAAGGACTTAGGAGAGGCACAGTACATATTGGGCATCAAGATCTATAGGGATAGATCTAAGAGGATGATTGGACTAAGCCAAAGCACTTACATTGACAAAGTGCTAGCTAGGTTCAATATGATGGAAGCCAAGAGAGGCCATCTACCCATGTCACATGGCATATATCTAAGCAAGAATCAGTGTCCCAAAACATCTGATGAGCGTAGAAAGATGAGTGGAATTCTATATACTTCGGCCATTGGATCCATCATGTATGCTATGATCTGTACAAGGCCGGATGTTTCGTTCGCACTCAGTGCAACAAACAGGTACCAGACAGAACCAGGTAAGGCGCATTGGACTGTTGCCAAGAACATCCTAAAGTACCTGAAAAGGACTAAGGATCAGTTTCTGGTTTATGGTGGTACAGATGAGTTGATTGTTAAGGGTTGTACGGACGCAAGCTTTCAAACCGACAGAGATGATTTCAGATCACAGTCTGGGTTTTTGTTCTGCCTCAACGGCGGAGCAGTAAGCTGGAAAAGTGCTAAGCAAAGCACTATTGCGGATTCTACAACTGAAGCCGAGTACATTGTTGCCTCAGAAGCAGCAAAGGAAGCTGTTTGGATTCGGAAGTTCATCGAAGAACTTGGTGTTGTCCCCTCCATCAAAGGACCAGTGCCTTTGTATTGCGACAACAGCAGAGCCATTGCCCAGGCAAAGGAGCCTAGGAGCCACCAGAAGTCCAAGCACGTACTGCGGCGATTTCATATACTTCGAGAGATCGTTGAAAGAAAGGAAATCGAGATTTGCAAGGTTGGGACTGACGACAACGTCGCGGATCCATTGACTATACCGTTGCCACAAGTGAAACACAACGCACATGTAGCAACCATGGGAATCAAGCATGTTTGAGAATGGCTTTGATTTTCTAAGTATTGTTTTAGAACATCTGTTAGATCTATGTTTAAAACAATTGGTTTAACCATTTCATATTTATGAAATTTATTTATTTCATATTCATTTAATTGTGGTTTAGAATTAAATGATAAGTCCATGTGATTCAAATCATTCAAATGGGATGTCAAGATGGATTCTTCGACAAAGAAACACCCATAAGTGAACTTGAATATTGAAGTCACAAAGGATCCCTAATCCAGGTCATTGAAAGGTGGACGACCAATGACTAATGAAGATTAGATTGCAAGTAGATTACTTAGTTCTGTTTCTTGAACTAGAGTGACTGGATGTCAGAATCTTTTGCATAGATACTTATTGGATCTTGTATCGGATTGACCATGAGAACGCTTTAAGAGATTAAAGTCAAGTCATAGGTAGTTCTCAGTAATGGTGATTAAAAATCGTTCCTCGAAACATGAGCGATTATGTCTGCTCGTTTAAGAATTAGTTCGCTTTGATACTAGCTAAACGTCGCACCGTAAAAGGAGTCTATAAAAGCAGTTATTGGGCGTACTATGAATCAAAGTGAGTGTTCATAGATTGCAAGAATGGATTGTCCTCCTATCTTTGATAGGATATGGTGTTGTTGTGTAACAAGGCCTCTCGGAGAGTTAGATACTGTAAAATGCATGGCCGTACTCAGAATGGTTAGGCTTAACCTTCTGCAGAAGTTTGACAGTTGAACTCTGTAATCCGAGAAACACTTCTGGACCTAATAAGGATGGCTTGGATCTTACCTTATGTTCAGTAAGTAACACTAAGTGACAAAGGAATGTGGATGCACACTTGTCTGAATGACAAGTGGGAGATTAAAGGAAATATGTCCTTCACCCAAGGTGCATTAAGTCTAATGCCAAGGTTCAGATTAATTGCGAACAATTAATTCAGTGAGATCAACTGATCGGAACAGCTAGCTGGAGCAATGCTTCCGATCAGTGAGTTCTAATGGATATTGAACTCACAACTTACTCTTGACTGAACCTACAAGGTCACACCAATGACACGTAACATATCACCGGATTAAATGAAGCGGAAATTCATTTAATAGCTTTTCGGGATTTAAGTTGGACACGTATTATACGATACGACCTTGCATCGGAATCGTATATCGTATCGCGAATATTCGTAAGCTAGGCGAAACGAATAAATCGTATCGTACGACGGTGATTCATCGTATACAAAACGATAAATAAATATATCGGAAATATATTTAATCGCGAATACAAGGAGCGGCCCACGAGCCGAGTGCACGAAGCACTCGAGACCCATGGGCGCGCGCATAGGCGAGCAAGCAAAGCAACGCAGCAGCAGCGAGGCCCTTGTGGCGCGGAGCTGTGCGCGTGCATGCGGGCCGAGACCACGACACAGCAGCAGCGCGGCCCACGGACCACTGGCCGTGCGTGTCCGTGTGTTTTGGCTTGCGGGCTTGCTAGCCGGCCTTGCCTCTTGGCTTGGTCGGTTAGTAAGGTTATGTAAATAACCTTAAAACCTAAATTCCAACTTAGCACAATCACAATTCAGATTACACACAACCCTAGGAGAAAACAGAGAACCCTAATTCTCTTTGTGCCTCCATAGTGTGTTCATCCCAAAAGCAAATCTCTTGATCAATTGTCTAAGCTACGATAATCAAGACGGATCTGAACGTGTCGGTGAACCAAGTAAAGGAACGACAAGTGGAGTTCTTTGTTCGTGTTCGTTGACAGATTATTGTGGAAAACACGCTTCGAATGTAAGTTTGCTTAATCTGTGCTTTATACATGTTTCCTGGCTTTGGGGATTGTTCCGCACATGTTATTATGTTTAACTGTATTCCCCTACAGAATTGATAGTGAAGCTTAGAGTTTTGATGCTTGTTGTTTCGGATTTATTATGCAAAGTTGAGAAATGAATCTTGTTTGGTATGAATGGCAAAGTTTTGGAAGAATGTTGTATATAGTGAATAAATAAGCAAAAGCAATAGTTTTGAAAAAGCCAAAAATAGAGAAAAACTAGGCATGAGAAAAGTTTCATTTGAAACACAAAAAAGGGGAAAATCAAATCAAGGAAAAAACGCAAAAAAAGTTGTAGTTTAGAATTGTTGTTGAATAAGCTTGGGGGTACCCCAAATAAGTGGTACGAGTTTGTGTTTGGTTCAAAATGCTTGAGTTTAGTTCTATCATTGCGCTTCACTTTAGGTATGAGCACCAAATGGCCAAATTTGTTCCGCGCCTTACCCCTAGCCTACATTACGCCCTAAATGCCCTCTTGACCCTTTAGAGTTGAGTCATTGTCGGTGAAGGGAGGATTTGGTCAAGCTTAAGGAACAAGGTTGTCATGCTAAGATGTCGGGTAGCGTGTTATTGATTTTCTGGCGCCTTCGCGGTGTCTTGAGACGCTATTCTCAAGGGTGGATAAGATCTAGAGATTTGACGTGGTATGCCCGGATGTAGGGGGACTGACTAGTGCTTGCCCTTAGTTCACTTTGCTTGATGCTCGAATCTTTCACTTTGTTTAGGACATTAGTTAGCATGTACTCATTTATTTGATTAGTAATATTAGTTTTCTTCTATATTTGTTCCATAATAAAGCCCATCTTCAATTTTGTAGTTTAATTTCTTTTCTTCTCTTTTCTTCTTTTCTTCTTCTTTTCTTTCTTTCTTTTCTTGGTTTGTGTTTTCCATTTTAGTCATGCCTTGATAAGATTTGCTAGATTTTGATTTTGGTAAATTTTTAGAATCTGATTATTTGCTCATTCTTCCTTAGTTGAGTTTAGTTTGCTAGAGACTAGCAAACGCTTAGCTTGGGGGAGTTTGATGAGCGACATTTATGTCGCTCTTAGCCTAGGGTTTTATGTTAGTTTTTATGCTTTTTTTATAGTTTTTGTAGCTTTTTGTGTGAGATTTATAACTTTTGTTCCATCTTGTGCTTTATTGATGATCTTGATGAAAAATGATGGAAAACAAGTGAATTTGAGCCAAAACCGGGCTTGTGCGGTCGAGTGGCGTTTTGTGCGCCCGAACTGGTAGTGGAAATGGAGTTCAAGGAGATTCCAGTTTTGTGCGGTCGAATTCCCTCTGTCATTCGGTCGCACAAAACGGATTTTTGAGGCAGAATGTCCCAAGATTGTAATACGACCACACAACCCTGGTAATACGACAGCATAGGTTTTGTTCGACCGCACAACCTATGTTGTTCGACCGCACAAAAGTTGTGCGCCCAAACGGCTTTCCTTGTTCGACTAAATGGAGCTGCGAAGGAGACTTGAGCCAAAGGATTCCCATTCGACCGAACGGGGTTTTATGTTCGATCGCACAAGACGAAGAAAACTTTCATCGCTGACCTCGCTCGCACAAGAATGCAAACGATCGAACAAACTCATTTACGTTCGGTCGCACAGTGGGTACGTGCGACCGAATCGCTGCGCGGGCTGCTCTTTTTCGAACTTTTGCTTCTATTTGAGGAAACTTATAAATAGATTTTTCGATTTTATTTTTAGAGAGTAGAATTTTAGTTGATAATTTTAGATTCTCAAAGTTAGTTTTTCAGCAATTCTAGAGAGAGAAACTCTCCTCCATTCAAGCTTCAATTTGTAATCCTTCTTAACTCTTCTTCAATTTTGCAATTTAATTCATAGTTTCTTAATTCTTGCTCTTGCTTTGTTGTTGATTGTTCTTCAATTCCTTAATTTCTTGAATTCTTGATTTCATTGATTGAAGTTACTTTGATTTTCAATTTGTGATTTGATTGTGCAATTGAACTCTCAATTCTCTTCTCCTACTCCTTCAATATCATGCTTGCTAGCTTATTCTTAATGGATTGCTTGATTTCTAGAATGACTAGTGAGTAGATTTAGGTTAGGGTAAGGGGAGAATCTAGGGGCTTAATTAGGGGAAATTGTTGATTGATTGTTGGTTGATTCATGTGATTAAATATGATTTGATGATAGGATATCCATGCTAGTTGAGTGGTAGTTGCAAATGCTATTCGATTAGAATCACGTGGAACCATAGGTTAGGTTTGGCAAGAGATTGTGGGCCTATCTTGTGTGATCAAATGGCGGTGCCTATTATATGCTAGTTAGTTTAATCTAGGATTAGGCGAAAGCTCTTCCGTGGATTAGACGCTTAGCGCTCCCTATCCGGGAGGTGGCGGGTTCGTCTTTAGATGCCATTTGCCTAATCACCATTTCGTTGCATGATCACCATTGCTAAATAGTTGAATTCATTTCCCCCGGTTTCCCTAACCTATCCCCGACTCCCTAACGTTTCCCTTTCTTGATTCAATTTAGCATCATTCTTCATTTTTAGATTCTTAAAAGTGACAATTCAAAACCAAATCCTTGTTCGAACTAGATTGACTTTAAAACTCATTAACCACCATTTCTTTGGGACGATCCCTTTGCTTACCTCTAGCCGGTAGTTGAGTGGTTTTATAAATTTTGTTTGCATAGGTTGTTTTCTATCAACGACGGAAAATACACCTATAAAAATGGCGCCGTTGCCGGGGAACGGTTGTTGTTTTTGAGTTTTAGTTGAGACTAATTCATCATTAGAAAATACAAAAACATTGCAATTTCGCTTAGCTTTCTTTTTCCTTGGCATTGCTCAAGGTTTTTCTTGAGTTTGTATGCTTGTTAGGGGGCGTGCTCGTCAAAGGATCCTCCATCCTCTTGACCTTGAATTAGAGAGGACACTTAGGAGACAAAGGCGTGTACGGTCTAGCTCATCAAGCAATAACAGATTCGCATCATTGAGTGTTGGTGAGGAACAACAAGAGAGTGAGCAAGTGTTTGAGAACATGGCGCTCCCGGTTAAGAACTTGGGAACACCGGGGGCATTCGAAGCTACATGTGGTGTTCAAGCCCCCACAACGGGTGCCAAAAACTTTGAGATCAAGCCCGCCTTGATCAATTTGGTGCAAAGCCACCCCTTTTGTGGGAAGAGTAATGAATCACCTCACGAACATCTCCAACAGTTCGAGCATTATTGTGACACAATCAAGCACAATGGTGTCACATCGGATTATGTGAGGTTGACATTGTTTAGGTTCTCTCTACTTGGGCGAGCAAGTGATTGGCTTGACAAGGAGGTCAAGCCCAACTCACTTCGCACTTGGACCGAAGTGACAAGTGCATTCTTAAACAAGTTCTACTCGCATGGGAAGACGGCGGAGTGTCGCCACAAGATCCAATCCTTTGAGAAAAAGCGAGATGAGTCACTCTTCGAAGCTTGGGATCGTTTCAAGGAGTAGCAAAGGGAATGCCCACACCATGTGATTCCTAAATGGTTGTTGCTCCAAACATTTTACTTGGGGTTGAGTCCAAGTTCGAAGACAAGTCTTGATGCGGGCGCGGGAGGCCTCATTATGAATAAAACTGAGGATCAAATAGAGGAAATCATTGAGGATGTAGTTCAAAACTACCAATCTTGGCATGTAGGCACAAGGGATTATGATGGGAAAGGTAGAAGTGAAGATGGTAAGGGTTCGGTGTACGCCATAGAGCAAGCACGGATGATATAGAAGCTTACCTCGCGCTTGGAGAAGCTTGAAAACACACCATTCGCGGGGGAGAGCTTCAAGCCAACCGCCATCACCGACTACAATTCCTCCTCCCTCGGCCACTCTTCTCTCTAAGGGGAAGGGCAAGGTTAGTTCTTATGGCTCAATGCCTCCGGGCACATTCTTTTGTGAAAATCGCCAAGACTATAGTCATTCCCCCGATGCATGCCCCTTAGTTCATAACTTGTCATTTGTGGATTATGGCCCTTCGTATGAAGGAGAGTTTGATGTAGAGTATGCTAATGCCATCAATGAGAGGTCTAGGAATGATAACCCTAACAATCCTAATTTTTCTAGGCAACCTAGAGGGCCCTCCATGTATGGTCCCCACCAAGGCTATGGCCAAGGAAGTGGGTACGATAGCCAAAATCGAGGTGGCGATAGAGCACAAGGCTATCAAAGCCAAGCGCCCTATGGTCAAGCTCAAGGTTTTGGCAATCAAGGCCAATACAACCAAGGGGGTTATAATCCCAACCATCAAGGTGAAGGGGGTTATTACTACTCTTATGGGCAATTTAGGGGTGCCTCAAGTGGGGGTTATCCTTTGAACTCAGGAGTTCCTTATGGTGCATCTCAATTGCCACCTCCCGGATTCAATGGACCGAGGACCTTTGGCAACCAATATCAAGCAAACCTTAGTGGTTATGGCGTGGCACCTCCACCACTCCCGCCTCTAAAGTCCAATCTTGAGGCTCTCATGGAGTCGTTTGTGGGGGCGCAAGCCAAGAAGAATGTCGAGTTTGAAGATGGATTCAAACAATCCAACACTCACTTGAAGATGATTGAGACCCAACTTGCTCAACTAGCTAGAACTATCAAAGAGCAACAAGTGCATACAAGTCTCCCACCCCAAGGTCAACCTCCTAAGCAATTGTATGCCATTGTGACAAGGAGTGGGAAGACCTTAGATGATAGTGCTACGCATGATGAAGCTCCTAGCTCTAGGGGTGAGAGTTCTATGGGAAATGAGTCCTCGGACCGTGATGATGTGGAAGAGAAGTCTCGTGTCGACGACATGAGTGATGGTGATAAGTCGAAGGAGACTCCTCTTCCTCCTCTCCCAACTCCTTTTTCCCCCTATCCCCATAGACACAAATGGGATGTGCAATTCGCAAAATTTCTTGTGATTCTTCGACAATTTTATGTCACTATCCCCTTTACGGATGCTTTGAAACAAATGCCTTCTTATACGAGATTTCTTAAGGAAATCTTGAATGGGAAGCGGAATTGCGACGTAAAGGAGACGGTGAACCTCACCGAAAATTGTAGTGCTATCATTCTTAACAAAACGCCACCCAAACTCAAAGACCCGGGAAGTTTTTCTATCCCTTGTGCTATTAAGGAGCTTGAAATAAGCAATGCCTTGTGTGATTTGGGTGCTAGCGTTACTATACTACCTTATTCGGTGTTTGCCAAGCTTGACGTTGGAGATCTTGTCCCAACCAACATCACCTTGCAACTTGCCGACCGTTCGGTCAAGTATCCTATTGGCAAGGTTGAGGATGTTCCCCTAGTGGTTGGCGAGCTTACTTTCCTTGTGGATTTCGTCGTCTTGGACATTGATGAGGATGCCCATACCCCCATTATCTTGGGGAGGCCATTTTTTGCCACCGCGGGTGCTCTTATCGATGTGCAAGAAGGACTAATCACTTTGAAAGCGGGAGACGCCAAGGCTAGTTTCAAGCTTGCAATTGATGAACATTGTTGCTCTAAAATGAAAAGTTGCATGAAAATTGACAATCTTGCTTGTGTTGAGAACAACCACTCTTGTGCTAATTCTTCTAACAATTTTCATGTTTCTAAGTGTGCTAATGAGCTTGATAGGTCCTCTCTTGATGACAAGAATGTCCATGGAGTCCCAAAGGCGCTTGGGGATGAGCTTGATGATGTTGTTGTTAGGTTATGATACATATGACAAAACATAAATCATGCGGAATAACCATAAAGCCAGGAAACATATTATTTACACATAATCATTTAGCATAGTTTAGATGCATACACTTTGTAGCGTGCCTTCCCTAGCTGCGCCCGAACCGAACAAGAACAAGTCTTTAGGACTCCAAGTGTCGTCCCTCCGTAGATAGTCCACAGCACGTCCGGATCCGCCTTAAGCTTGACCAACTAGAATCGCCCTTAAGGTTGCTTAGGAATTTCGGCTATTATGGTGCAAGTGTTTGGCTGATTCTGCTTAAAAACCTTACCTTTGAATACTTCAATTGTATCTATAAATTATGACCCTAGGCACCTATTTATAGAGATATGGAAAAGGAATTTTAATCCTACTAGGATGTGGATTTATTAATTAGAATCCTATTTGAACTCTAAATAATAAATTTAATCTATTAGGATTAGGATTTAATCAATACACGAATTCCGATAGGATTAGGATTCGTTACGAACACGAGCGTCGTAGGGCACGAGCATCGCACCACCCGCGCAGGCCTTGCGGCCCACACGAGCAGTCGTTGCTCGCAGCCCAACAGCACGCTCAGCGCGCGCGCCAAAGGCCTTGTTGGGCCTGGCCTTGCGCTGGGCCTGGCGAGGCTGTGGCAGTTCCGTGTTTGGGCGCTCGGCATGCTGGGCGCGGGCCTGGCTTCGTGCTAGGCCTTTGTCTAGCAAGCCTCGTCCGATGCTAATTCGTACGATGCGCTTCCGATTAAATTCCCGGTTCCGGAATTCTTTTCCGATACGAACAATATTTAATATTTCCGATTCCGGAATTAATTTCCGTTTCGAACAAATATTTAATATTTCCGTTTCCGGAATTATTTTCCGATTCCGATAATATTTCCGATTCTGACAATATTTCCGTTTCCGGCAATATTTCCGATTCCAATAATATTTCCATTTCCAATAATATTTTCCGATACGATTATTATTTCCGTTTGACGCCCGTCTAAAAAGTGACGAGGTGTACCTTATCAATCACAGGTCACTCATTAGGTAGTGGCTCGTCATTAAAAAGGACGCCCGTCCAAAAAGTGACGAGACGTACCTTAACAATCACAAGTCACTCACAGAATAGTGGCTCATCATTATTATAGGACGCCCGTCCAGAAAGTGACGAGGCTACGACTTGGATAATATTTATATTTCCGATACGATCCATATTTCCGTTTCCGGCAATATCATCGTTTCCGGAGTATTCATTTCTTGCTTGTGATGATCTCAGCTCCCACTGAAACCAAGATCCGTCGATTCCGAATATCCATAGATGGAGTATTTAATGCCATTAAATACTTGATCCGTTTACGTACTATTTTTGTGACCCTATGGGTTCAGTCAAGAGTAAGCTGTAGATTAATATCATTAATTCCACTTGAACTGAAGCGGCCTCTAGCTAGGCATTCAGGTCACTTGATCTCACTGAATTATTAACTTGTTAATTAATACTGAACCGCGTTTATTAGACTTAATATTATATGCATACTTGGACAAGGGGCATTATTTCCTTCAGTCTCCCACTTGTCCTTAGGGACAAGTGTGCATTTCTTAATTCCTTTGTCACTCGATGAGTTGTCACCCTTATTATGTCCAGAGGTGTTTCTCGGTTTCAGAGTTCAACTGATCAAATAAACAGATAATCATAGCCTATGATTCATCCGAGCACGGCCATGCATTTTACAGTTTCTAGCTCTCCGAGTGGCCTTGTACAACTTTTAAGCATCTCATCCCGATTTATGGGAGGACAATCCCAATCTTGTGATCTTGAGATTAGACTTCGTTTGATAGGTGATTACCTGAGCGTTTCCTTTATAGCCTCCTTTTACGGTGCGACGGTTGGTCAACGTCAAAGCAACCAATTCTCAAACAAGTAATCTCAAATCACTCAGGTATTGAGGATTTAGTGTCTAATAATTTTAATGAAATTTACTTATGACAGATTTTCATCTCTTACAGTAAAGTCTCATAGGTCTGTCCGATACTAGTCTTCCCAAAGTAAGTATCTATGCAAATGATTACGACATTGCCATGTCCACATAGTTCAAGAAACATAACTACTAGTCATCTTGCATTCCAGTCGTCTAACGTTTTCTATGCGTCCAATTTTATAGAAAACTCCGACCAGGGACCATTTTCAACCTTTGACATTCAAGTTCACTTGATAGACATTTCTTAGTCACAGGACTGGTCCTGACAGTCTATCTTGAATATATCGTCAAATTGAAGGGACTCATCATTTAATAAACCTCAAATTGTGAATGATTAACCAATAATGTTTTACAAATAATTAAACTCTAAAACTTTAAAACATTAAATGAGGACATCAAAGCCATTCTCCAATATGCTTGATTCCCATAGCTGCAGTGTGCAAGTTGTGCTTCGCCTGCGGCAGAGGTTTAGTCAATGGATCTGATATGTTGTCATCAGTTCCAATCTTGCTTATCTCGACTTCTTTTCTTTCAACGAACTCTCGTAGAAGGTGAAATCTACGAAGTACATGCTTGACTCTTTGGTGGTGTCTAGGCTCCTTTGCCTGTGCAATAGCTCCGTTATTATCACAATACAGGGCTATTGGTCCTTTAATGGAGGGGACTACACCAAGTTCACCTATGAACTTCCTTAGCCATATAGCTTCCTTTGTTGCTTCATGTGCAGCAATGTACTCCGCTTCAGTTGTAGAATCCGCAATGGTGCTTTGCTTAGCACTTTTCCAGCTTACTGCACCTCCGTTGAGGCAGAAGACAAACCCAGACTGTGATCTGAAATCATCTTTGTCGGTTTGGAAACTTGCGTCCGTATAGCCTTTAACAATTAATTCATCATCTCCACCATAGACCAGTAAGTCATCTTTGTGCCTTTTCAGGTACTTCAGAATATTCTTGGCAGCAGTCCAATGTGCCTCTCCTGGGTGTGACTGGTATCTGCTCGTAGCACTGAGTGCGTATGCAACATCCGGGCGTGTACATATCATAGCATACATTATTGAACCAATCAATGATGCATATGGAATCCCATTCATTCGTCTACGCTCATCAAGTGTTTTTGGGCACTGAGTCTTGCTTAGAGTCATTCCATGAGACATGGGTAGTTAGCCTCGCTTGGAGTCTGCCATCTTGAACCTATCAAGTAATTTATTGATATAAGTGCTTTGACTAAGTCCAATTATCTTTTTAGATCTATCTCTGTAAATCTTGATGCCCAATATGTACTGTGCTTCTCCTAGATCTTTCATCGAAAAACATTTCCCAAGCCAAATCTTGACAGAGTTCAACATAGTAATGTCATTTCCGATAAGTAATATGTCATCGACATATAATACTAGGAAAGCAATTTTGCTCCCACTGACCTTCTTGTATACACAAGATTCGTCTGCGTTCTTGATGAAACCAAAGTCACTGACTGCTTCATCAAAACGTATATTCCAGCTCCTTGATGCCTGCTTCAATCCGTAGATTGATTTCTTTAGCTTGCATACCTTTTTAGCATTCTTTGGATCCTCAAAACCTTCAAGCTGTGTAATAAGCACAGTTTCTGTTAAAACGCCGTTTAAGAAAGCGGTTTTGACATCCATCTGCCATATTTTGTAATCGTAATATGCAGCGATTGCTAACATTATCCGAATAGACTTTAGTATTGCGACTGGTGAAAAGGTTTCATCGTAATCCACACTGTGGACTTGCCTGTAACCTTTTGCAACCAATCTAGCTTTGAAAACTTCAAGTTTCCCATCCTTGTCCTTTTTTAGTTTTAAAACCCACTTGCTTCCAATGGCTTGGTAGCCATCTGGCAAATCGACCAAATCCCATACTTGGTTTTCTGACATGGAGTCTAATTCAGATTGCATGGCTTCTTGCCATTACTTGGAGCTAGGGCTCGCCATAGCTTGTTTGTAAGTCGCAGGTTCATCACTTTCAATTAATAGAACGTCATAGCTCTCGTTCGTCAAAATACCTAAGTACCTTTCCGGTTGAGATCTATATCTCTGCGATCTACGCGGGGTTACATTTCTAGATTGACCATGATTCTCACCAGATACTTCTAAAGATCACTGAGTTTCATCCTGAATGTCATCTTGAGCATTCTCTAGAGTTTGTTGTTCGACTCGAATTTCTTCGAGGTCTACTTTTCTCCCACTTGTTATTTTGGAAATGTGATTCTTTTCCAAAAAGATACCATCTCGAGCAACAAACACCTTGTTCTCAGATGTATTATAGAAGTAATACCCCTTTGTTTCCTTTGGATAGCCCACAAGGATACATTTGTCAGATTTTGGATGAAGTTTGTCTGAAATTAATCATCTTAAGAAAAGACACATTTGGAGGTTTTCCAAACCATAACTCATATGGAGTCTTTTCAACAGCTTTAGACGGAGCTCTATTTATAGTGAGTGCAGCTGTGTTTAGTGCATGTCCCCAAAATTCTATTGGAAGTTCGGCCTGACCCATCATTGACCTAACCATGTCTAGCAAGGTTATGTTCCTCCGTTCCGACACACCGTTCCATTGTGGTGTTCCAGGAGGAGTCAATTCTGATAGAATTCCACATTCTTTCAGATGGTCATCAAATTCATAGCTCAGATATTCACCGCCTCTATCAGACCGCAGTGCTTTAATCTTCTTGCCTAATTGATTTTCTACTTCACTCTGAAATTCCTTGAATTTGTCAAAGGATTCAGACTTATGCTTCATTAGGCAGACATAACCATATCTACTGAAGTCATCAGTGAAAGTGATAAAGTAGCTGAAACCACCTCTAGCATTTGTACTCATTGGTCCACATACATCTCTATGGGTTAAACCCAATAGTTCATTTGCTCTTTCTCCAACTTTAGAGAAAGGTTGCTTTGTCATTTTGCCAAGTAAACATGATTCGCACTTACCATAATCCTCTAAGTTAAATAGTTCTAGAATTCCTTCCTTTTGAAGTCTTTCCATGCGTTTCAAGTTAATATGGCCTAATCGACAATGCCACAGATAGGTGAGATCTGAATCATCCTTTTTGGCCTTTTTGGTATTTATGTTATAAACTTGTTTGTCGTGATCTAATAAATAAAGTCCATTGACTAATCTAGCAGATCCATAAAACATCTCTTTAAAATAAAACGAACAACTATTGTCTTTTATTAAAAAGGATAATCCCTCAGCATCTAAGCAAGAAACAGAAATGATGTTTTTAGTAAGACTTGGAACATGGAAACACTCTTCCAGTTCCAAAACTAGCCCAGAGGGTAACGACAAATAATAAGTTCCTACAGCTAATGCAGCAATCCGTGCTCCATTTCCCACTCGTAGGTCGACTTCTCCCTTGCTTAACTTTCTACTTCTTCTTAGTCCCTATGGATTGGAACATAAGTGTGAGCCACAACTTGTATCTAATACCGAAGAAGTTGAATTAGCAAGTATACAGTCTATAACGAAAATACCTGAAGATGGAACGACTGTTCCGTTCTTCTGATCTTCCTCTAGCTTTGGACATTCTCTTTTGTAATGGCCTATTCCATTAAAATAAAGACAGCTTGATGTGGACTTGTCCTGCTTTGATTTATGGACTTTCCACTTTTCTTGAACGGTGTCCCTTTAGCCTTGAGTAAATCTTTGGCTTCGCAGTCCAGTATTATCTCAGCCTTTCTGACAAGGTGAACAAATTCTGCAACTGTTTCTTCTCTTGGTTCACTTAGGTATAGTTGCTTGAAGCGACCAAACCCACTGTGCAGTGAATTGAGTAAGATAGAGCCTGCCATCCTTTCGCTTATTGGTGTTCCTAGCAGACTTAGGCGATCGAAATATGAAAGCATAAGATCCACGTGGAACCTTAGTGGGACGCCTACCCTTTGTTTAGTGCGAAGGAGCTGAACATGTGTTTCTTGGACTTCCATCCTATAACACCTGTTGGGAGAACTAACCTTTAGACCAGACATTGATTCAATCAACTCATGGACGTTCAGGTCCCTGTCCTTCGTGCTTCCACGACAGATATCCCTCAGATTCTTGATGAGAGTAAAAGGTTCATAAGCTACAAACCTTCTAGCCCATTCATCAGGGATATTGTTCAGCATGAGACTCATAACCTTTTTGAGATCCGCATCCCAGGCGGAAAATCTTTCAGGGGTCATGTCTGTGGCATAGTAGCTTGGCATGGGATGTAACAGTACATACTCAAGTCCATTGAGTCTGACTATTTTATCTAGCTTAGGTTCCCATTCAAGAAAATTTGTTAGGTTCAGCTTGACCATAAGCTCAGAACCCATGATGATGTTTTGATTGTTGTTTGCCATAGTTAAAACTACAATTGAAAAGAATAAACAAATAAATAACCATTCACAGTTTCTCTTAATAAACTTAAATTCTAGCATACATGCATAATTCAATGTTCATTAAGCATTTTATTCAAGTTATGTGTTCCGGCAGGTGTGAATAAAATGATTCCAAGACCCTAAAAACCATTGAAGAATTAAGCACATTATGTATTTAGACTCAATTCTAAAATCTTTTAGGTAAGCAAAAGCCTTTTGCTAATAGTCTAGAAACTACTCTTGGTTGATAGGTACGTCTAAGAACTTATTAGGTAAACCTATCGATTTTGCCACGACATAAAAGGACTCCTTACTTATATCGTTGAGTTTCACCAAAACTAACATGTACTCACAATTATTTGTGTACCTTACCCCTTTAGGACCAATAAGTAACACCTCGCTGAGCGAAAACTATTACTAGATTTATGTAAAGGATATCCAAGTAAGTGTTTATTTTGGCATGGCACCTTTTAACTCAATTTTTAAGTTTGGAACTTAAGGCTCTTACTATGTTGGTTAGATTTTAAGTGAACTAAAATCCTTAATCATGCAACATAATCAAACCACAATCTCATGCATAATTAAGACATATTTAAAACAATAAATAACTTAAAGCATGCATAAGATAAATGTGATCTAGTATGGCCCGACTTCATCTTGAAGCTTCAACTTCAAAGTCCGTCTTGAAAATGGATTGAAAACTCCGTCTTGAATTTCACCGTGGGAGGCGCCATTTTCTTCAAATAGGATAAGCTATAATTAAACTAATTACAACTATTTGATGGTACGCATACCATATTTAAATTGAAAAACAAATTTGGTGCATTAGACCAATTACATTTAAATTAATGGTACACAGACCATATTTTCTATCCTATTTGGGCCATACTAGTCACTCCATAACCTGCAAAACAGTACATATACAATATATACCATTCACCCATTCATTATCATGAATGGCCCACATAGGTGGTTAGTAAAACACGTTATGCATCACATAAATATTTTCAGCAATTAATTAAGGGCACCAATAATCTACCAATTATTCAGTCCTTATTAATTCTAATCAAGTTGTTTAACCTTAAAGGATTTGTAGACGTAATCAAGAGTTTATGACTAAAAATGCTCCCACTTAAACCAATAAATTCATATGCTTTACTAATTTTAAACAAAAAAATGTATTTCTAGTCTAACTAGAAACATACAAATTTAATTAAAATTTAAATCTCATATAAATTTATAATCGAATCCATTAATTTAATTTATTTCAGTTGAGTTAAACGAATTTAAATTAATTCAAGATTTAATTTTAGTAAAATAATTAGTATAAATAAAATTTATAATAATTATAATATTCAAAATTAAAATCCGAGAAAAAAATTTAAATAACGAATTTTAAAATTAATTAAAATCGTTTCCGAACTGAAAATCAAAATTAAAATTCAAAGCACAACAATCGGGTCAAGACGAGGCCATGGGCTTGCGCCCATGCCGGGTCGAGTCCACGAGGCAGCATCGCCCCTCACGAGTGATCGCACAGCAAGGCACGAGCAGCAGCCACGCGCAAACGCAGCAAGCCAAGCCACGCTTGCGCGCAGCATTGCTCGCTCGCTTCGTAGCGCAGCAGCTGCTTGGCGAGGATGGGCGAGGCAGCGCTCGTGCTGCGAGGCACCCCTCGCTGCCCGCGCGCGCGCCTGCCATCACTCGCTCGCCTTTCTTCTTCGCCCATCCGCCCATGCATCATCGCAGCACTCGATGCAAGGCAAGGCCACTGCCTTGTGCTCGCGTGCCACTCACCTTGCTCGCTGCATTCGTACCGCATGGGCGACGAGCTCCCTTGCTCGTCGTCGCATGCCCGCACTATACAACACCTCTTAAGGGTAACACGTAGCGTCCATTGCTTTGTGCGTGCAAGTTTTATGAGCGAATCGCATAAAATTAAAACTTTTATTTCCAAAATTAATGACAAATTAATAAATCATATTAATTTCATGATTTTAGGGCGAAAAATCGAAAATTTATTAATCAATTAATTTCCGATTAACATGGATACAAATCTAGGTCATAAAAATTTAAAATTTAACACAAATTAACAATTTTTATGGTGGTTTTTAGTCATTGGTACCTAATTAAATTATTAATTAATTATGAAAATCAAATCAATTCTAAATTATTCGAATTTCAACAAATTAATCATAATTACAAATTAGGTTGTATAATTAACAAGGCTAGGCATTCAAACTTGTCAAACATATACAGTATGTCAATCAAAGATTCAAGATTTATCAACAAGAATCGCAAATATTTAATTTAACATCTTAAATTTACAAACTTTTGCGTTCGAAAAACTAAAACCTCCGAAAAGTCATAGTTAGGCTTCGAATTTGGGAATTCCGGTAATATTCCCATTTCCAATAATATTTTCCGATACGTACCATGTTTCCGTTCCCGGCAACATCTACGACTTGGATAATATTTATATTTACGATACGATCCATATTTCCGTTTCCGGCAATATCATCTTTTCCGGAGTATTCATTTCTTGCTTGTGACGATCTCAGCTCCCACTGAAACCAAGATCCGTCGATTCCGAATATCCATAGATGGAGTATTTAATGCCATTAAATACTTGATCCGTTTACGTACTATTTGTGTGACCCTACGGGTTCAATCAAGAGTAAGCTGTGGATTAATATCATTAATTCCACTTGAACTGAAGCGGCCTTTAGCTAGGCATTCAACTCACTTGATCTCACTGAATTATTAACTTGTTAATTAATACTGAACCGCATTTATTAGACTTAATATTATATGCATACTTGGACCAATGGCATTAGACTTAATATTTCCTTCAGTTGTAACCATCCCCGAGATATTTGAAATGCATGTTGATGATGATAATGGAGCTAAACCCTCCAAAGTGTTTCATGGATCGGCTAAGAAAGCCAAGAAGTCAGCTAAGAGTCCATCGAGTCCCGAGGAGGGGCATGTTGGTGGATTATTTGGTTTCCGCCTCTGGAATGGTGATGTCGGTAAGATCTTTGTGCCCAAAGGGGCAAAGAAATGCATGTTGACTAGTGTTGACCCAAGGTAGGTTGTCTTTGATCCCCCTTGACCTTTTGGGGGGGTCTGTCATGCTAATGACGTTAAACGAGCGCTACCGGGAGGCAACCCGTGTACCGGTCTCATTCTTGTCCCCCCATGAGCTTTGGGGGGATTCGTCAAGCTAATGACGTTAAACGAGCGCTACCTGGGAGGCAACCCGGTTGTCTAACTCCTAGCTTTAGTTTTTATTTTATTTTGTGCTTTAATTTCCATTAATTAGTTTCATTTTCGATTTAAATAGGAAGCTTGTGAAAATAGTGCAAAATCCTGTTTTGTGCGACCGAACGTGTCCCATTGTTCTGTCGCACAAAACTCGTTTTTGAGGCAGAATGGCAAATCTTTGGCACTCGATCGCATGGCTCTGCAAATCCGATCGCACAGGTCTTTGCGACCGAAAGGCTTAATCTGTTCGATCGCACAGCCTGGCGGAGCTGTTTCTGATGTTTTTATTTCAAAAATCGCGAGCTCCTCCACTTATTTCCCTTCATTTGCTCGACACTCTCCTCTCCATTGCTCCCTCTTCTCTCACTTGCTACCACTACTCCTCATCAAATTCATTCACTTCCCTTCACTAATTTCACTTCCCATTCATCAAATTCTCTCATTCTCATTCATCCCAACCCCCCAAATCCCCAAATTTTCAGATTTTTACAAAATCCCCAATTTCCAGGGTTTTTGTTAAATCGTTCATAATTGTGTGTGTGGTGAATTGGAGCTCTTGAGGATACTTGGGATAGATTCTAGTCCACTTCCTTTACTTGTGGTGATGATTTATTTCCCTTAATTCTTATTTTCATTCCATTTTCACCATGTTCATAAAATGTTTGAATTTTCTGAAATTTTTAATTTTTGGGTGTTAGTTGATGCATGTTTGTGTTATGCTTAGTCTTTAATTGTCTAGATGAGCTTCGCATGTTTAATTCCATGTTCCATTTAAGCTCTAGACTTTTTGAGATGATTTAATGAGATTTTGGGATACTTTGATTTTATTTGTTTGTGGAAGTAGTGGTGATTATTTGTGGTGGTTAGTATGGAGTAATGTGGTTAGTTCAAGCTTGTTGAGGATTTTGTGTAATGTTTAGAGCTTGATGATGAATTGATGAAGATAGTTTAACCTTAGCTCTTGTAGTAGTTCGTTTGTCCTAGATTGTGAACTAACTTAGTTTATCCTTCTTTGTGTGTCTTGGTTTGTTTCTTTTTGTTTTGTAGATTTTTGCTTAGCATCCACTCATCTCAATGGCACCAAAACACTCCAAGAAGAACCCTGCCGCAACCGAGGCCGCGATCACCTCTTCATCAAAGAGGAACGCAACAACGGCACCAACCCCTCCGAACATGGAAACTTACGGAATTGAGTTCGCCGAGCAACGCTTTTGGGATTTCTTTGAGGTCCTTTCCAAAAGGACTATTAAGCCCACTAAGTTCTTTCATCGGGAAAGCGTTCGTAGCTTGGGGGTTGAGGCCGAGGTTGACAAGTTACTCAAGGGCCTAGGGTGGGAAGAGTTTGCAAAGATGAGTGCCCCTACATACAAAAGGGTGTCTTTGGAGTTCCTCTCCTCGGCTCGAAAGAACTTTGTAGAAGATGAGGATGGTGACAAAGTAGTGGAATTGAGCTTCCAAGTTTTCGGACGCCAATACAAGTTGAATAACAACCAAATCAATTCCCTCTTCTCCATCCAAACGAATATCGGTTACATCGTGAATCCAAGGGCCGAGTGTGCTAATGACTATAATGAAACATTTGGTGGAGAGAGCTCACCGGAGACGATGGAGATTTCTTCTCCACCTCGGCTAAGTCTTCCTTATTCCATCATCCGGTCATCCGGATCATGAGCCGCCTCCTCATCTATGCCCTTTTCTCTAAGGGAGCTACCGGTGCCTTGTCGGGCTCGGAACTTGGTGGTTTGTGGTTGGCCACTCAAGAGAAACAAGGTGTGCTCGATTTCGGGCAATTGCTCATTTCCCGGATCATTGAGGTGCGGGATAGCCATTTGAACAAATCCGACATCCTCCTTGGTGGCATGCTCACTCTTCTTGTTCGGCTTCTACCGAACAACCCTCATGGCAAAGAGATGGATGCTTTGCCTCCCGTGGCCGGTGGTGAGCTCTTAAACATCCGGGCGATGTATTATGCTACTTGTCTCCACTACACCACCAACGAGACGCAATGGATTTGGCTTGTGAAAAAAGACGATTGGTGCTTTCTTCCGCACCCGTTCATCACTTCTTGGTCCGAGAATGTCCTTTTCTTGCTTCCACGGCATAAGAAGTTTGCCGCCGCTGCCGACGCCAAAGCCACTACCTCAAAGTCCAACAACACCTCCACTCAAGCTCCTCAAAGTCCACCTCAAGGTCCGCCTCAAAGTCCTCCCCCGAATGCGGGTGGTATACCTCTCTCCTCTCCTTTTGATTTGACGGGTTTGCAATCCACCCTTGAGGCAATCTTGCAAGGGCAAGAGGACCAAGCTCGTACCTTGGCCTCTCTTGCTCCTCAAGGGAGCCACACGGGAGATTCTTATCCCGATTTTGACTCGTCCTACTACGGTAGGCGGGTGTACAACTTCCATGTTGACAAAGGGGACTTTGCCCCCTATGTCAACTATCCTTATCACCCTCCCCAACAAGGGCCCATCCCTAGTTGGAATGAGGAGCGTACACCCACCTATCCATATTGGACGGGACCTTCCCAACCCGGTGTCACTCCCCGCTCTTTTCCGCCTTATGATTATACCATGATGGGCGGGAGTGACTACCGAGGTGACCCTATGTATCCCACTCCCCCACCGGTTGATCGGCCAGATGGTTGGCCCGAGGATTTCACTGGGTGGCCTAGGGGATTTATGGGTGGTTGGGATGGCCCCCGAGGAGAGCCACCCCATGGGAATTACCCCCTTCGGCCCGAATATAGTTGGCCGCCTTATACCGATGCTTTGGGGCCCGATGTGGACCCCACCTACAATTTCACCCCGTTCACCGCCGACGCGGCTCTTGCTTATCGTCTTGAGCGGAATGAACATTGGAGGATTTATGATGCAAAGGGTAAAGGGCATGCCCCGGGCCCTTCTTCTTAGGGTTCCCTCCATTTCTCCCCCATCTTGATGTGATGGTATGCTTGTGATTAGCTTGGGGGAGAAGTGTGGAGTAGGGGAATGAAAAGGGGAGTGTTTGGTGTTTGTTGGTGTGATCTTCTTGCCACTTCATGTGGTTGTATATATGGTGATGGGTTTTGCTTGTTTTGTGTATGTTTTGGCCTTTTGGCCTTGTCTACTAACATTTTTCTTGATTATTTTTTAGAGTTCTTTATGGATTGGTTTCATTGCGGTGGGTTCACACTATCCACCATGTGCCTTGTTCGTCGATACCTTGGTGAGTTTGTTCAGTTTTTACCGGTTCTTTGCGGGACTTGCTCCCACAACATTTCCGGTATCATCCTTCTAACTCTATTGCATACTTTGGGGGACGGGCATACATCATGTTTGGGAATTTGGTTGGATGGTAGCTGTGCCCCTCCTTGCTTGGTTTTAGGCCGTGAGGACATGGCCTAATTCTAGATTGGGGGGAGTTTTGTTGTGTGGTTGGCTACTTGTTGATGCTCATTGCTATGAATCATACCATTATGTGCTTGTTTCTTTGTTTTTAGATTGTTTTTAGTTTGATTTTAGTTTCTTTTCTTTTCGTTTGTTTTGTTTGTTTCTTTTTGTTTCCCTTTTTGGTATGTTTTCTTTTTTTCTTCCTTTTTCTTTTGTTTTGATTTCCTTTTTGTCAAGGCAAGTTTTTCTAGGTTTTCTTAGGCAATATTCTTGATATGGGCATATAAAATTGGAACTTGTAGATTAGAATGCTTTTATTCCTAATTGGTAGATTTTGACACGGTTCTTAATGTCTTGGGTCGAGTCTAGGATTTGGTGTCAAGAAAGTTGGTTGAACTATGGGTAGCATGCGTCATGAACTCTTGGCTTGTGGTAAGATGGTGTCAATTTCTCTAGTGATTTGAAGCCGGAGAGAATGGTATTTGCTCCCTTGTGAGGTTCATGCTCAAAAATAAGCCCAAACACATTTTCATATATTTAGTGGCATGGATCCTTAGCATTGACTTTCTTGTCTCCCGAGTTTGACCATTTCCTTCCCGAGACCGCGACCGCACTACTTTAGGGGACGATAGAGGCATTTCTTTCGGTGACTATTTTTGTTTTTAGTTTAGGAATCTATTTTCTTATTTTTCTCATATGTTTTTGTTTGCATTTGCCCCTTTGCTAGCCATTTGAGCCTTGACCCTTCATTTCTTACGAGCACATTACAAGCCTAATAGCCTTTGTTTTGTTTTCACCATTAGAAGTGATAGTGAAGCTTAGAGTTTTGATGCTTGTTGTTTCGGATTTATTATGCAAAGTTGAGAAATGAATGTTGTTTGGTATGAATGGCAAAGTTTTGGAAGAATGTTGTATATAGTGAATAAATAAGCAAAAGCAATAGTATTGAAAAAGCCAAAAATAGAGAAAAACAAGGCATGAGAAAAGTTTCATTTGAAACACAAAAAAAGGGGAAAATCAAATCAAGGAAAAAACGCAAAAAAAGTTGTAGTTTAGAATTGTTGTTGAATAAGCTTGGGGTACCCCAAATAAGTGGTACGAGTTTGTGTTTGGTTCAAAATGCTTGAGTTTAGTTCTATCATTGCGCTTCACTTTAGGTATGAGCACCGAATGCCCAAATTTGTTCCACGCCTTACCCCTAGCCTACATTACGCCCTAAAAGCCCTCTTGACCCTTTAGAGTTGAGTCATTGTCGGTGGAGGGAGGATTTGGTCAAGCTTAAGGAACAAGGTTGTCATGATAAGATGTCGGGTAGCCTGTTATTGATTTTCTGGCGCCTTCGCGGTGTCTTGAGACGCTATTCTCAAGGGTGGATAAGATCTAGAGATTTGACGTGGTATACCCGGATGTAGGGGGATTGACTAGTTCTTGCCCTTAGTTCACTTTGCTTGATGCTCTAATCTTTTACTCGGTTTAGGACATTAGTTAGCGTGTACTCATTTATTTGATTAGTAATATTAGTGTTCTTCTATACTTGTTCCATAATAAAGCCCATCTTGAATTTTGTAGTTTAATTTCTTTTCTTCTCTTTTCTTCTTTTCTTCTTCTTTTCTTCCTTTCTTTTCTTGGTTTGTGTTTTCCATTTTAGTCTTGCCTGGATTAGATTTGCTAGATATTGATTTTGGTAAATTTTTAGAATCTGATTAGTTGCTCATTCTTCCTTAGTTGAGTTTAGTTTGCTAGAGACTAGCAAACGCTTAGCTTGGGGGAGTTTGATGAGCGAAATTTATGTCGCTCTTAGCCTAGGATTTTATATTAGTTTTTATGCTTTTTTATAGTTTTTGTAGCTTTTTGTGTGAGATTTATAAGTTTTGTTCCATCTTGTGCTTTATAGGTGATCTTGATGAAAAATGATGGAAAACAAGTGAATTTGAGCCAAAACAGGGCTTGTGCGGTCGAGTGGCGTTTTGTGCGCCCGAACAGGTAGTGCAAATGGAGTTCAAGGAGATTCCAGTTTTTTGCGGTCGAATGCCCTCTGTCATTCGGTCGCCCAAAACGGATTTTTGAGGCAGAATGTCCCAAGATTGTAAAACGATCGCACAACCCTGGTAATTCGACATCACAGGTTTTGTTCGACCGCACAACCTATGTTGTTCGACCGCACAAAAGTTGTGCGCCCAAACGGCTTTCCTTGTTCGACCAAATGGAGCTGCGAAGGAGACTGGAGCCAAAGGATTCCCATTCGACCGAACGGGGTTTTATGTTCGGTCGCAGAAGACGAAGAAAACTTTCTTCGCTGACCTCGCTCGCACAAGAATGCAAACGATCGAACAAACTCATTTACGTTCGGTCGCACAGTGGGTACGTGCGACCGAATCGCTGCGCGGGCTGATCTTTTTCGAACTTTGGCTTCTATTTGAGGAAACTTATAAATAAATTTTTCGATTTTATTTTTAGAGAGTAGAATTTTAGTTGATAATTTTAGATTCTCAAAGTTAGTTTTTCAGCAATTCTAGAGAGAGAAACTCTCCTCCATTCAAGCTTCAATTTGTAATCCTTCTTAACTCTTCTTCAATTTTGCAATTTAATTCATAGTTTCTTAATTCTTGCTCTTGCTTTGTTGTTGATTGTTCTTCAATTCCTTAATTTCTTGAATTCTTGTTTTCATTGATTGAAGTTACTTTGATTTTCAATTTGTGATTTGATTGTGCAATTGAACTCTCAATTCTCTTCTCCTACTCCTTCAATATCATGCTTGCTAGCTTATTCTTAATGGATTGCTTGATTTCTAGAATGACTAGTGAGTATATTTAAGTTAGGGTAAGGGGAGAATCTAGGGGCTTAATTAGGGGAAATTGTTGATTGATTGTTGGTTGATTCATGTGATTAAGTATGATTTGATGATAGGATATCCATGCTAGTTGAGTGGTAGTTGCAAATGCTATTCGATTAGAATCACGTGGAACCATAGGTTAGGTTTGGCAAGAGATTGTGGGCCTATCTTGTGTGATCAAATGGCGGTGCCTATTATATGCTAGTTAGTTTAATCTAGGATTAGGCGAAAGCTCTTTCGTGGATTAGACGCTTAGTGTTCCCTATCCGAGAGGTGGCGGGGTCGTCTTTAGATGCCATTTGCCTAATCACCATTTCGTTGCATGATCACCATTGCTAAATAGTTGAATTCATTTCGCCCGGTTTCCCTAGCCTATCCCCGACTCCCTAACGTTTCCCTTTCTTGATTCAATTTAGCATAATTCTTCGTTTTTAGATTCTTAAAAGTGACAATTCAAAACCAAATCCTTGTTCGAACTAGATTGACTTTAAAACTCATTAACCACCGTTTCTTTGGGACGATCCCTTTGCTTACCGCTAGCCGGTAGTTGAGTGGTTTTATAAATTTTGTTTGCATAGGTTGTTTTCTATCAACGACGGAAAATACACCTATCAGCTGCTCGTGTCCATTTCTTGTCTGGACGGCGGGTTTTTCTCCCAGGGGTGTATCGCCACATGTGGTATCTGGGGGAGCGAGTGTCCCTTCAGCACAGTTCGGGGAATAGGTTTGTCCCCAAGGACCCACCGGAGTCCATGCTGGCGCCGGATGAAGATCTTGCCCGGCTCTATGTGAATGCTAGGGGCGATGATGTTTGCCACTCTTGGAGGGATTTTGTTCAAAGGAAGGGTAGCTATGACAACTTCCTGAGGAGGTTGGCTCCACCAGTACGCTTCGTACTGCCGATGAGCTTTTGAACTTTGTATCTTGTATTCTTGTATTCTTGTATGATTGGATAATTGTATGATTGTATGTAGGAGGAGGAGGTTGATCCTGAGGACATTCCCCATGCTTATAGGGTCCTCCGCTATGAGAATTCGGACGGGGAACAGGTGGAGGTGACCATTCCTGTAGCTTCTCCTCCGCACCGGAGATCGTATGATGTTGTACCTGAGCATTATGCCGCTGTAAGTACTGTTGCATTTTCTTAAAACTGATTGTAATCTTGTATTAGGAAATTGATCTTGAATTTTGTATGCAGGCGCCTCGGGTGAGAGTGCGTCGCTGGATGCTCTTGATTGATTCCTAGAAAAGGTATTGTGCCAAACTGACCCAAAAGCTTTCTGGCCGGGACAGAGAGGTGGTTTTCTTGATTTTGAAATTTGTATTATGGAAACTCGAACTTAGATGCTGATTCTTGAAATTTGTATTTTGTATAGGACCGCCGTCGAGACCGCAGAGGTTCCGTTGATAGGGAGCCTCACGGGGATACTTTCTCGAGGCAAGAGGGACCGAGCTTGGACCTAGGACAGGGGTCCGGTGCTGGTGCTCATCAGAGGCATTCGGATGCTGATCAGGGAGCTGCCCCTTTTGTACATGCTGATCCTACCAGGCATTCGTTCAGAGGTGCAAGCAGTTCGAGGCCCTTTTTTCCTCCTCCCGGTTACTACTTCGGAGGGAGTGGTCCTCAGCCTTGGGGTGCGGATTCATGGGCTTACTGGAAAGAGATGGAGAAGATGCGTCAGGCTCAGATGTTTGCGTCGTACCAGTTCATGGCGATGTCGCCGCCTTATCAGTATCCTTCTCCTCAGCAGGGAGTTCATCCCTTTCCTGGCACTCTTCATCTCTCGGAGCAGGATCCTGGTACCCCTGGGACAGAGCTAGATCGGGATCTGGAGCGCCTTAGGAGGCGAAACAAGGACAATGAGCCTGTGGTGGATG
Organism: Spinacia oleracea; assembly: GCF_020520425.1. NCBI lineage: Eukaryota > Viridiplantae > Streptophyta > Magnoliopsida > Caryophyllales > Amaranthaceae > Spinacia > Spinacia oleracea. The sequence continues at coordinate 7,591,501 of NC_079487.1, read as the reverse complement.
TTACAGCTGATGATGACTTGGACTGACCCTGCATGGTAGCGAGTTCCAGCTTGCCTGGGTTGATTTCGTATAGGATGGGTTGTATTTGTATGGATTTGTATGGTTTGGAATTTGAATTTTTGTACGGTTGTATGGTTTTGAACTTGAATCGGTTTGAAAATTTTTAAGTTTTGGCTTTTGTATGTTTGAATTTTTGAAATTGTATGCGTTGTGTGTGCCTTGGAATTTGTAGCTATATGCATGCATGGAAAATTTGCAAAAATTTTGAAAAAAAATTGCCCATTTTTTCGGGTGTATATACCCACTATAAGCCCCCACTTTCACTGAGGTTTTTTGGTAAGGAAAAGCGCAAGTCAAAGTATTTCAACTTTTGCTTATGCATATGCAGACTTGACTTAGGACGCCGATTTAGGACTAGAATGCTTGAATTTGAATAATTAGAACCAAAATCTGCCCGAAGTGTTGATCCGGACTGCTTGAATTTGCGCGACTTGCGGCTTTGGAATCTTGAATAATGGAGGTTTGTACTTTGCTGTCTGAAACACTAAAGAGTGTGTACTCGGAGTCATAAAAGAGGACGGTGGCCTCGTCCTTCGGTGCAGGCCCCTGCGCCTAGCGCAGGACATGGCGCCTGGCGCCAGCGTGCTGTCGTGCAAGCCGACTCTTGTATAAATATGGAGTATCTCAGATGATTTCTTGCATCAATCCTTTCCTGCTATTCCTTGTATACTTCTTCCTCACGAAAAAGAAGTGAGAAAATGGATATCTCCTTTGAAAATGCCTTGAACTCGTGGCTTGGTTCGCTAGGAAAATTGGAGAAAAGGGAGCTTGATGGCATGCATCTTGGGGTACTCGCCTCCTTCCGGTTTGTAAAGCTGGATGTGCACTTCATTCTTGCTGCTTTGGAGGCTTGGGATCTGAATCATCATGTCTTCCGCTTTGGGAATAATGAGGTATGTCCCCTCCCTGAAGAGTTTAGCACCATACTGGGGTGGCCCATTATGCTGGAGCCATGCATGCCTAGTGTTGAAGAACACTTTTTCTTGGGATTTGAAAGATATTTGGGTTTGAAGCCCCCACTTTTGAGTGCTGTTGTATATGGAAGAGGGGTGGATTTGTCCCTCCTTGTCAACTATTTTGCTGGGCTTGATGTTCCCAAGTTTTTCCGCTTGAGGGCCTTGAGTTTTTGTATCTTTGCTCGTTTCCTCTTTTCGAAGCAGGGGTTTGGCAATGGTGATGCCTCCCTAATAGAAATTGTGGAGCAGTTTGCTAGTGGTCGGGACCCAATGCCGCTCGTGATTGGCAAAACATTGATGGGTCTTGACTTGCTGAAGTCGGACCCCTCTTCTTTGCCGTCAGGAAGTCCGGTATTACTCCAAGTAAGGATCTTGAGCTTTCTTGTATGTTGATTTGTACTTGTATTTGAATTTTGAATGTTGAATTTTGAAATGCATTTCTTGTATACTCCCCAAGGTTTGGCTTATGGAGAGGCTCATGCTGGTGGCACCACCGGAGAACATGGAAAGCTATAATAGAAAAGGGTTCACTGTGCTGCCCATGATAAATGGCCCGCTTTTATTGGACGAGTGGCGAAGCGCACTCTCTGGTATTGAATTTTTTATAATGTGGGTAGTTCTTTGGTGGGGAATTGCTGTCATGAGACATGCCCCTGATTCTACTGCTTTGGGTGCCAAGCCTCACAATGCTGGTCTTCTACTCGCCTGCTCGAGTGATGAGACAGTATGGCTTGAAATAGGAGATCCCGGACTGTACTGAAGAGATTCTGAAACCTGTTGCACTGAATGCCAATCGACTTGAATTTTGGAGGCGGTATTGGGTCGCCAAACCATTCCTGAGTATCCAGTTCCCAACTGAGTCAGTTTCTCTATCTGCGGGGTACATTGTATGGATGAGAGGCCTAAGCCAGAGGGACATTTCTCTCTCCGGACCAGCTAGAGTCCGAGGTTCTAGAGCTAGACGTCCTGCATCAACTGACTATGAGGAAGGTGACGGGAGTGTAGCCCATCCGGTGCTTGACCGTTCGGAGTCCAAAGGAGGTTCGTCGTCCTCCCGTCTTGGAAGGCTAGCAAGTTCATTTTCCCGCCGCTTGGGCAAGGGGAAGATTGATGATTGATTGCGGGAGGATCCAGGGGATAGTACTCAAGGTGCCAAGACTCGAGAGCATAGTCTCCTGACCCTAGATCTTTGTAGGCTAAATGTGTTTGAAATTGTATTGGAAGGAATTGTGTTTAGAATGTGTTTGGAAGATGTGTTTAGAAAATGTGTTTAGGAAGTGAAAAGGCTTTGAACTTTGCTTCACTTGATCCTGACTTTGTATTAGCTTTGAAGGCCATAGAGCCAAATAAAGAGTTATTGTGTTAAATTCCGCTTGAACATGCTTTGCTTTGAATTGGCACATTTGGAATAAAGACAACAACAATTGAGTTTTGAAATTTGATTTGATTTTTAGGATGCCCTTAATTGAGGAAATATTGTATTTTTTTGTATTAAAGTGATCGGGCCTCGAAATGAGATTGCCTACGTGTCCCGTTAGGGAATCAGGCCGGACGTAGTTCTGACTACCTTACAGGACTTTGAATTGGATTCTTGAATTTGAACATGGAACTTAGACATAGAACTTCTTGAGTTGATCGAGGTTTGTCAGAGATCTGAATTCTGTTCCATCGACGTCTGTTAGTTCGACTGCTCCCCCGGAGAGGATCTTCTTGACAATGTATGGGCCTGCCCAGTTGGGTTTGAATTTTCCCCTTGGTTCCATGATGCTTTTGCGAAGGGCTTTCAGGACAAGCTCGCCTTCTTTGATGTCTGGCCACTCGGCGCTGATAGACTTGTACATGGTGAGCGGCTTGAAGCCGACGCTCATCGAGTATGACTAGCTCGTCATATTTTGCTTGTACCCATGCAGCTTCTGGGATTTTACTTTCGAGGAACATCCTTAGAGAAGGTATCTCCAGCTCGATAGGTCGTACTGCTTCCATTCCATAGACCAATGAAAATGGGGTTTCACCAGTTGAAGTGCGAATTGAAGTTCGATACCCCCACAATGCGAAATGCAGCTTTTGGGGCCAGTCCTTATAATTGGTAGTCATTTTCATGATGATGGTTTTGACATTCTTGTTGGCTGCTTCGACCGCCCCATTGGTTTGTGGGCGATAAGGCGAAGAGCGATGATGTTGAATCTTGTACTCGGTGAATAGATCTTCACACTCTCCTTGAAAATGGGTTCCCTGGTCACTGATGAACTCGTGAGGAACGTCGTATCTGCATATGATGTTTTCTTGTATGAATTGGGCCACTTTCTCGGAACCCAACACTTCGAATGATCTGGCTTCGACCCATTTGGTGAAGTAGTCGATAGCAACTAGTATGAACTCATGACCCCCGGTGCCTGTTGGAGTGACTTTGCCAATGACGTCGATACCCCATGCTGAGAATGGCCACGGTGGTGATTGAGAGTATAGAAATGATGGAGGAATGTGCTTCAGATTCGCACACTTTTGGTAGGTAGGACATTTCTTGACAAAGAAGTAGCAATCCCGTTCGAGGGTAGTCCAGTAGTACCGAGCCCTGATGATCTTGAGGGCTAGCATCTTCCCGTTCATGTGGGTGCCACAGACTCCAGCATGTATGTTGTCCATGACTCTTTGAGCTTCGTGCTTGTCAACACACGGAGGTTAGGACCGCCAAGGGACCTTTTATATAGAATGCCGCCTTCTATGATGAAGTTGGCTGATTGTAGTCGTAGAGCCCTTTGATTCTTGCTTGAAAAGTGTGGGGGATACTCTGAATTTTGTAGATACCTTTGAATGTCTGTAAACCAAGGTTCATCTCTGTCTTGCTCGACGTCGTCAATAGCATGGACATATGCTGCGTCTTGACGTGTTTTAATTGTAAGTGGCATTTCGGCCATGCCATTTGGAATGTTGATCATTGAGGCCAGCTTTGCCAGTGCATCGGCGAATTGGTTTTCCTCTCTCGGGAGGTATGTATAGCGAAGCTCTTCTATTTGCTCAGACAGCTGCTCAAGGTAGGACTTGTATGGAGCCAAGCTCTCGCTCCTTACTTTCCATTTGCCGGAAATTTGATTGATGATTAGGGAAGAATCCCCGTACACTCGATGTTTCTGGACACCCAATGCTAAGGCGGCTTCCAAGCCCATGATGCATGCTTCATATTCTGCCGCATTGTTTGTAACGTTGAATTGCAGTTTTGCTGATATAGGAATGTGAGTGCCATCTGGGGCTACTAGAATTACTCCAACACCACACCCGTTCTGATTCGAAGCACCTTCGAAATGCATTGACCAACTGTCATCACTGGTCATTAAGATTTGCTCGTCGGGTAAGTCGTAATCCTGCTCTTCTGCCTCGACGGGACAGTCGGCTAGGAAGTCAGAGACTGCTAAACCCTTGATAGACTTCTGCGGGATGTATTTAAGGTCGAATTCTGCTATCATGACCAACCACCTTGACAACCGTCCGTTAAGAGCTGGTCTTTCGAATAGATACTTGAGAGGATCCGCTTTGCTGACCACATGTACTGTATGAGAAAGCATGTAGTGCTGTAGTTTCTGTTAGGTTATGATACATATGACAATTCATAAATCATGCGGAAAAACCATAAAGCCAGGAAAACATATTATTTACACATAATCATTTAGCATAGTTTAGATGCATACTCTTTGTTGCGTGCCTTCCCTAGCTGCGCCCGAACCGAACAAGAACAAGTCTTTAGGACTCCAAGTGTCGTCCCTCCGTAGATAGTCCACAGCACGTCCGGATCCGCCTTAAGATTGACCAACTAGAATCGCCCTTAAGGTACTATTATTTTCGGCACTTTTAGGCAAATGTGTGACTGAATTTTTCTCTCAAAAACTCACTTTGAATACTTGAAAACTCTCAGTAAATATGTGACCCTAGGCACCTATTTATAGAGTTATGGAAAAGGATTTGGAATCCTATTAGGATACTAATTTATTTAATTATAACCCTACTAGGACTCTAATTAAATAATCATTATCTAATAGTTTTAGGATTTAATCATATTTCGAATCCCGATTGCTTTAGGATTCCCGCACAAGCATTGCACGAGCACCGTACACCCGCGCAAGCCTTGCGGCCCACGCTAGGCGCACAGCGCTCGGCCCACTGCTGCTGTGCTCTCGCGCGCGCGCCACAGGCCTTGGCTGGGCCTGGCCTTGCGCTGGGCCTGGTCGAGGCTTGGCATGCGATGGTGCGTGTTGGCTCGCTGGGCGATGGCCTGGCTTCGTGCTGGGCCTTCGTCTAGCGGGCCTCGTCCGATGCTAATTCGTACGATACGGTTCCGATTAAATTCCCGATTCCGGAATTCATTTCCGATACGAACAATATTTAATATTTCCGATTCCGGAATCAATTTCCGTTTCGAACAAATATTTAATATTTCCGTTTCCGGAATTATTTTCCGATTCCGATAATATTTCCGATTCTGACAATATTTCCGTTTCCGGCAATATTTCCGATTCCGGCAATATTTCCATTTCCGATAATATTTTCCGATACGTACCATGTTTCCGTTTCCGGCAACATCTACGACTTGGATAATATTTATATTTCCGATACGATCCATATTTCCGTTTCCGGCAATATCATCGTTTCCGGAGTATTCATTTCTTGCCTGTGACGATCTCAGCTCCCACTGAAACCAAGATCCGTCGATTCCGAATATCAATAGATGGAGTATTTAATGCCATTAAATACTTGATTCGTTTACGTACTATTTGTGTGACCCTACGGGTTCACTCAAGAGTAAGCTGTGGATTAATATCATTAATTCCACTTGAACTGAAGCGGCCTCTAGCTAGGCATTCAGCTCACTTGATCTCACTGAATTATTAACTTGTTAATTAATACTGAACCGCATTTATTAGACTTAACATTGAATGCATACTTGGACCAAGGGCATTATTTCCTTCAGTCTCCCACTTGTCCTTAGGGACAAGTGTGCATTTCCTAATTCCTTTGTCGCTCGATGCTTGCTCTTGAACATAAGGTAAGAGTTGTCATCCTTATTATGTCCAGAGGTGTTTCTCAGTTTCAAAGTTCAACAGATCAAATAAACAGATAATCATAGCCTATGATTCATCCGAGCACGGCCATGCATTTCACAATTTCTAGCTCTCCGAGTGGCCTTGTACAACTTTTAAGCATCTCATCCCGATTTATGGGAGGACAATCCCAATCTTGCGATCTTGAGATTAGACTTCGTTTGATAGGTGATTACCTGAGAGTTGCCTTTATAGCCTCCTTTTACGGTGCGACGGTTGGTCAACGTCAAAGCAACCAGTTCTCAAACAAGTAATCTCAAATCACTCAGGTATTGAGGATTTAGTGTCTAATAATTTTAATGAAATTTACTTATGACAGATTTTCATCTCTTACAGTAAAGTTTCATAGGTCTTGTCCGATACTAGTCTTCCCAAAGTAAGTATCTATGCAAATGATTATGACATTGCCATATCCACATAGTTCAAGAAACAGAACTACTAGTCATCTTGCATTCTAGTCGTCTAACGTTTTCTATGCGTCCAATTTTAGAGAAAACTCCGACTAGGGACCATTTTCAACCTTTGACATTCAAGTTCACTTGATAGACATTTCTTAGTCACAGGACTGGTCCTGACAGTCTATCTTGAAGATATCGTCAAATTGAAGGGACTCATTTATTGTGAATGATTAACCAATAATGTTTTACAAAGTTTTAAACTCTAAAACTTTAAAACAATAAACAGGGTCATCAAAGCCATTCTCCAATATGCTTGATTCCCATAGCTGCAGTGTGCGAGTTGTGCTTCGCCTGCGACAGAGGTTTAGTCAATGGATCTGATATGTTATCATCAGTTCCAATTTTTCTTATCTCGACTTCTTTTCTTTCAACGAACTCTCGTAGAAGGTGAAATCTACGAAGTACATGCTTGACTCTCTGGTGGTGTCTAGGAAGTCATCTTTGTGCCTTTTCAGGTATTTTAGAATATTCTTGGCAGCAGTCCAATGCGCCTCTCCTGGGTCTGACTGGTATCTGCTCGTAGCACTGAGTGCATACGCAACATCCGGGCGTGTACATATCATAGCATACATTATTGAACCAATCAATGATGCATATGGAATCCCATTCATTCTTCTACGCTCATCAAGTGTTTTTGGGCACTGATTCTTGCTTAGAGTCATTCCATGAGACATGGGTAGGTAGCCTCGCTTGGAGTCCGCCATCTTGAACCTATCAAGCACCTTATTGATATAAGTGCTTTGACTAAGTCCAATCATCTTTTTAGATCTATCTCTGTAAATCTTGATGCCCAATATGTACTGTGCTTCTCCTAGATCTTTCATCGAAAAACATTTCCCAAGCCAAATCTTGACAGAGTTCAACATAGGAATGTCATTTCCGATAAGTAATATGTCGTCGACATATAATACTAGGAAAGCAATTTTGCTCCCACTGACCTTCTTGTATACACAAGATTCGTCTGCGTTCTTGATGAAACCAAAGTCACTGACTGCTTCATCAAAACGTATATTCCAGCTCCTGGATGCCTGCTTCAATCCGTAGATTGACTTCTTTAGCTTGCATACCTTTTTAGCATTTTTTGGATCCTCAAAACCTTTAGGCTGTGTCATAAACACAGTTTCTGTTAAAACGCCGTTTAAGAAAGCAGTTTTGACATCCATCTGCCATATTTCGTAATCGTAATATGCAGCGATTGCTAACATTATCCGAATAGACTTTAGCATTGCAACTGGTGAAAAGGTTTCATTGTAATCCACACCGTGGACTTGCCTGTAACCTTTTGCAACCAATCTAGCTTTGAAAACTTCAAGTTTCCCATCCTTGTCCTTTTTCTATTTGAAAACCCATTTGCTTCCAATGGCTTGGTAGCCATCTGGCAAATCGACCAAATCCCACACATGGTTTTCAGACATGGAGTCTAATTCAGATTGCATGGCTTCTTGCCATTGCTTGGAGCTAGGGCTCGTCATAGCTTGTTTGTAAGTCGCAGGTTCATCACTTTCAAGTAATAGAACGTCATAGCTCTCGTTCGTCAAAATACCTAAGTACCTTTCCGGTTGACATCTATATCTTTGCGATCTACGCGGGGTAACATTTCTAGATTGACCATGATTCTCACCAGATTCTTCTAAAGATCTCTGAGTTTCATCCTGAATGTCATCTTGAGCATTCTCTAGAGTTTGTTGTTCGACTCGAATTTCTTCGAGGTCTACTTTTCTCCCACTTGTCATTTTGGAAATGTGATCTTTCTCCAAAAAGACACCATCTCGAGCAACAAACACCTTGTTCTCAGATGTATTGTAGAAGTAATACCCCTTTGTTTCCTTTGGATAGCCCACAAGGATACATTTGTCAGATTTTGGATGAAGTTTGTCTGAAATTAATCGTTTGACGTATACTTCACATCCCCAAATCTTAAGAAAAGACACATTTGGAGGCTTTCCAAACCATAACTCATATGGAGTCTTTTCGACAGCTTTAGACGGAGCTCTATTTATAGTGAGTGCAGCTGTATTTAGTGCATGTCCCCAAAATTCTAATGGAAGTTTGGCCTGACCCATCATTGACCTGACCATGTCTAGCAAGGTTCTGTTCCTCCGTTCTGACACACCGTTCCATTGTGGTGTTCCTGGAGGAGTCAATTCTGATAGAATTCCACATTCTTTCAGATGGTTATCAAATTCATAGCTCAGATATTCACCGCCTCTATCAGACCGCAGTGCCTTAATCTTCTTGCCTAATTGATTCTCTACTTCACTCTGAAATTCCTTGAATTTGTCAAAGGATTCAGACTTATGCTTCATTAGGTGGACATAACCATATCTACTGAAGTCATCAGTGAAAGTGATAAAGTAGCTGAAACCACCTCTAGCATTTGTACTCATTGGTCCACATACATCTGTATGGATTAAACCCAATAGTTCATTTGCTCTTTCTCCAACTTTAGAGAAAGGTTGCTTTGTCATTTTGCCAAGTAAACATGATTCGCATTTACCATAATCCTCTAAGTCAAATGGTTCTAGAATTCCTTCCTTTTGAAGTCTTTCTAAGCGTTTCAAGTTTATATGGCCTAATCGACAATGCCACAGATAGGTGAGATCTGAATCATCCTTTTTGGCCTTTTTGGTATTTATGTTATATACTTGTTTGTCGTGATCTAATAAATAAAGTCCATTGACTAATCTAGTAGATCCATAAAACATCTCTTTAAAATAAAACGAACAACTATTGTCTTTTATTAAAAAGGAAAATCCCTTAGCATCTAAGCAAGAAACTGAAATGATGTTTTTAGTAAGACTTGGAACATGGAAACACTCTTCCAGTTCCAAAACTAGCCCGGAGGGCAACGACAAATTGTAAGTTCCTACAGCTAATGCAGCAATCCATGCTCCATTTCCCACTCGTAGGTCGACTTCACCCTTGCTTAACTTTCTACTTCTTCTTAGTCCCTGTGGATTGGATCATAAGTGTGAGCCACAACCTGTATCTAATACCCAAGAAGTTGAATTAGCAAGTATACAGTCTATAACGAAAATACCTGAAGATGGAACGACTGTTCCGTTGTTCTGATCTCCCTTTAGCTTCAAGCAATCTCTCTTCCAATGCCCCTTCTTCTTGCAGTAGAAGCATTCGGATTCAGAAGTGGGTTGACTGACCTTCCTCTTTACAGATTTGGCGCCAGTTTGCTTAGTTGGGCTGGCCTTGTTGCCACCTTTCTTAGCATTCCTCTTCTTTCCAGATTTCTTGAACTTGCCCCCACGCACCATAAGCACATCCTGCTTATCACTTTTGAGCGCCTTTTCAGCGGTCTTCAGCATACCGTGAAGCTCAGTGAGCGTTTTGTCCAGACTATTCATACTGTAGTTCAGTTTGAACTAATCATACCCGCTATGAAGAGAATGGAGGATGGTGTCTATAGCCATTTCCTGAGAAAATTGCTGATTCAGCCGACTCATATTCTCAATGAGTCCAATCATTTTGAGAACATGTGGACTTACTGGCTCGCCTTTCTTAAGCTTGGTCTCAAGAATTTGCCTATGAGTCTCGAATCTTTCGACTCGAGCCAGATCTTGGAACATGTTCTTCAACTCACTGATGATTGTGAAAGCATCTGAGTTGATGAACGTTTTCTGCAGATCCGCACTCATGGTGGCGAGCATTAGACATTTCACATCCTTGTTGGCATCAATCCAACGATTGAGGGCTGCCTGAGTGACCCCGTCGCCTGCGGCTTCGGGCATCGCCTCGTCTAGGACATACTCCTTTTCTTCCTGCATAAGAACTATTTGCAAGTTCCTTTGCCAGTCAATGAAGTTCTTCCCGTTCAACTTCTCCTTTTCGAGAATTGATCGAATGTTGAATGAATTGTTGTTTTCCATATTAAAACTACAATTGAAAAGAATAAACAAATAAATAACCATTCACAGTTTCTCTTAATAAACTTAAATTCTAGCATACATGCATAATTCAATGTTTATTAAGCATTTTATTCAAGTTATGTGTTCCGGCAGGTGTGAATAAAATGATTCCAAGATCCTAAAATCATTGAAGAACTAAGCACAGTTTGTCGACTTAATCCTAAAACATCTTAGGTAAGCAAAAGCCTTTTGCTAATAGTCTAGAAAGTATTCTTGGTTGATAGGTACGTCTAAGAACTTATTAGGTAAACCTATCGATTTTGCCACGACATAAAAGGACTCCTTACTTATATCGTTGAGTTTCACCAAAACTAACATGTACTCACAATTATTTGTGTACCTTGCCCCTTTAGGACCAATAAGTAACACCTCGCTGAGCGAAAACTATTACTAGATTGATGTAAAGGATATCCAAGCAAGTGTATATTTTGGCATGGCACCTTTTAACTCAATTTTTTTAAGTTTGGAACTTAAGGCTCTTACTATGTTGGTTAGATTTTAAGTGAACTAAAATCCTTAATCATGCAACATAATCAAGCTTTTGATCTCATGCATTTTAAGACATATTTAAAAGCAATAAATAACTTAAAACATGCATAAGATAAATGTGATCTAGTATGGCCCGACTTCATCTTGAAGCTTTAACTTCAAAGTCCGTCTTGAAAATCTCCGTGGGAGGCACCATTTTCTTCAAATAGGATAAGCTATAATTAAAACTAATTACAACTATTTGATAATACGCAGACCATATTTGAATTGAAAAACAACTTTGGTACTTTAGACCAATTACATTCAAATTAATGGTACGCAGAACACATTTTGTATCCTATTTGGGCCATACTAGTCACTTCATAACCTGCAAAACAGTACATATACAATATATACCATTCACCCATTCATTATCATGAATGGCCCATATAGCTGGTTAGTAAAACACATTATGCATCACGTAAACATTTGCAGCAATTAATCAAGGGCACCAATATTCTACCAATTATTCAGTCCTTATTAATTCTAATCAAGTTGTTTTAACCTTAAGGATTTGTAGACCTAATCAAGAGTTTATGACTAAAAGGGCTCCCACTTAAACCAATAAATTCATATGCTTTACTAATTTTAAACATAAAAATGTATTTCTAGTCTAACCGGAAACATACAAATTTAATTAAAATTTAAAGCTCATATAAATTTATAATTGAATCCAAAAAGTTTAATTTAATTTCAGTCGTATTTAAATTAATTCATGATTTTAATTTTAGTAAAATAATTAGAATAAATAAAATTTATTATAATTACAATATTCAAAATTAAAATCCAAGAAAATAATTTAAATTATTAATTTTAAAATTAATTAAAATTACGTAAACTGGAAATTTCAAATTAAAATTTCAAAACGATCTAATCGCAACGCAAACACCCTACGCAACGTACGCCCATGGGCCACACGCACACAGCCATCGCTGGCCATGTGCGCGCAGCCCATGCGCTGCGTCGCATCGCTGCTGCTGCTATCCTTCGCAAGGCACCACACGAGCTGGTGCTTGCTGCGCGCGCGCCAGCGCTCGATGCACGCGAGCCATCGCTCGCTGCGTTCGCTCGCCAGCGCTCGCTTTACGCGAGCCAGCGCTCGCTGCGCTCGCTCGCCAGCGCTCGCTTTATGCGGGCCAGCGCTCGCTGCGCGCGCTTGCCAGCGCTCGCTTTGTGCGCGCTTGCCAGCGCATGCTTTATGCGGGCCAGCGCTCGCTGCGCGCGCTTGCCAGCGCTCGCTTTGTGCGCGCTTGCCAGCGCTCGCTTTATGCGGGCCAGCGCTCGCTGCGCGCGCTTGCCAGCGCTCGCTTTGTGCGCGCTTGCCAGCGCTCGCTGCGCGCGCTTGCGCGAGGCAGTGCGTGTTGTGGCGCAGCTCGCTTGCTGCCCACACGCGACTGCTGTGCCTTGCTTTCGCCCTCGCCCATGCGTCCATTGCTCACAGCCCACGACACAAGGCAGGGCTGCTGCCTTGTGCCCGTGCACCATGGCCTTGCTCATTGCATTCGTGTCGCATGGGCGACGAGCTCCCTTGCTCGACGTCTCATGCCCGCACTATACAACACCCCTTAAGGGTAACACGTAGCGTCCATTGCTTTGTGCGTGCAAGTTATATGAACGAATCGCTTAAAATTTAAAAAATTTATATTTAAAATTAATGACAAATTAATAAATAATATTAATTTCATAATTTTAGGGCGAAAAATCGAAAATTTATTATTCAATTGATTTCCGATTAACATGGATTCAAGTCTAGGTCATAAAAATTTAAAATTTATCATAAATTTACAATTTTTATGGTGGTTTTTAATCATGGGTATCTAATTAAATTATAATTAATTATGAAAATCAAATTAATTCTAAATTATTCTAATTTTCAACAAATTAATCATAATTACAAATTAGATTGCATAATTAACAAGGCTAGGCATTCAAACTTGTTAAACATATATAGTAGGCCAATCAAAAATTCAAGATTTATCAAGTCTAAATTTACGAAGTTTTGCATTCGAAAAACTAAAACCTCCGAAAAGTCATAGTTAGGCTTCGAATTTGAGAATTCTGGGTTCGGCAGAAAAATTCTATTTTTGTCAAAATTTTAGAATGCCTTTTACATGCGGAATTGACACAAAAATCACTCGATTTGGATGAGTAACGAAGAAACTGCCGAAAAACTGCGTACGTATAATTAAATAAACGCAATTTGCAATTAATTAACAATTACGAAAATTAATCACCCCTTTTAATTCTTGCAAATTTGTAATATTTAACCATGTTCATGCAATTTAGATTATGAAAATAATAAGAGGCTCGTGATACCACTGTTAGGTTATGATACATATGACAATTCATAAATCATGCGGAAAAACCATAAAGCCAGGAAAACATATTATTTACACATAATCATTTAGCATAGTTTAGATGCATACTCTTTGTTGCGTGCCTTACCTAGCTGCGCCCGAACCGAACAAGAACAAGTCTTTAGGACTCCAAGTGTCGTCCCTCCGTAGATAGTCCACAGCACGTCCGGATCCGCCTTAAGATTGACCAACTAGAATCGCCCTTAAGGTACTATTATTTTCGGCACTTTTAGGCAAATGTGTGACTGAATTTTTCTCTCAAAAACTCACTTTGAATACTTGAAAACTCTCAGTAAATATGTGACCCTAGGCGCACAGCGCTCGGCCCACTGCTGCTGTGCTCTCGCGCGCGCGCCCTAGGCCTTGGCTGGGCCTGGCCTTGCCTGGGCCTGGTCGAGGCTTGGCATGCGATGGTGCGTGTTGGCTCGCTGGGCGATGGCCTGGCTTCGTGCTGGGCCTTCGTCTAGCGGGCCTCGTCCGATGCTAATTCGTACGATACGCTTCCGATTAAATTCCCGATTCCGGAATTCATTTCCGATACGAACAATATTTAATATTTCCGATTCCGGAATCAATTTCCGTTTCGAACAAATATTTAATATTTCCGTTTCCGGAATTATTTTCCGATTCCGATAATATTTCCGATTCTGACAATATTTCCGTTTCCGGCAATATTTCCGATTCCGGCAATATTTCCATTTCCGATAATATTTTCCGATACGTACCATGTTTCCGTTTCCGGCAACATCTACGACTTGGATAATATTTATATTTCCGATACGATCCATATTTCCGTTTCCGGCAATATCATCGTTTCCGGAGTATTCATTTCTTGCATGTGACGATCTCAGCTCCCACTGAAACCAAGATCCGTCGATTCCGAATATCCATAGATGGAGTATTTAATGCCATTAAATACTTGATCCATTTACGTACTATTTGTGTGACCCTACGGGTTCAGTCAAGAGTAAGCTGTGGATTAATATCATTAATTCCACTTGAACTGAAGCGGCCTCTAGCTAGGCATTCAGCTCACTTGATCTCACTGAATTATTAACTTGTTAATTAATACTGAACCGCATTTATTAGACTTAACATTGAATGCATACTTGGACCAAGGGAATTATTTCCTTCAGTTTCTTTGTGGCCCAAACCAAGGCGATGCTGAGTTTCTCGAGCTGAGTGTACTTGGTCTCGTACTCGATCAGCTTTTTGCTTATGTAGTACACGGCGTTCTCTATGCCTTCAACTTCCTGGGCGAGCATAGCCCCTACTGCTGAATGTGTTGTTGTGAGGTAGAGCCTGAGGGGAATTCCTGGCATGGCTGGCTTTAGTACGTACTGGCGGGTTGGAAAGGTAGTTTTTGATAGTGTCGAATGCATGCTGACAGTCGTCATCCCACACTTTGGGCTCGCTTTTTCGGAGCTTTCGAAATACCGGTTCACAGATCATTGTGAGTCTTGAAATGAACCTACTGATATATTGTAGTCTGCCGAGAAAACCCAAAATTTCCTTTTCATTCGTTGGTGGTTGCATCTCGAGAATTGCTTTGATTTTCGAAGGATCAGCCTCTATGCCTCGAGAGCTGATAACATATCCGAGTAAGTTGCCTGACGTTACCCCGAATGCACACTTTTGCGGATTGAGCCTCATGTTGTATTGCCTGAGCCTGTTGAAAAACTTTCAAAGTACTGAGGTATGCTCGTGTCGCTCTTTGGATTTGACAATCATTTCGTCGACATATACCTCAATTTCCCTGTGAATCATATCGCTCATGATGGTTGTGGCTGTTCTTTGATAGGTTGCTCCCGCGTTCTTCAGTCTGAAGGAAATATGTCCTTCACCCAAGGTGCATTAAGTCTAATACCAAGGTTCAAATTAATTGCGAACAATTAATTCAGTGAGATCAAGTGATCGGAACAGCTAGCTGGAGCAATGCTTCCGATCAGTGAGTTCTAATGGATATTGAACTCACAACTTACTCTTGACTGAACCTACAAGGTCAAACCAATGACACGTAACAGATCACCGGATTAAATGAATCGGAAATTCATTTAATAGCTTTTCGGGAAATAGTTGGAAACGTATTATACGATACGACCTTTGTCGGAATCGTATATCGTATTACGAATATTCGTAAGCTGGGCGACACGAATAAATCGTATCGTACGACGGTAATTCGTCGTATACGAAACGATAAATAATATATCGGAAATATATTAAATCGCGAATACGTAGGGCATCGGAGTTGTCGGCCCGTCGAGCCAAGCACGTAAGCGTGCAAGGCCCAACGAGCCAGCAAGCTCGCCAGCAAGCAAGGCAAGCCCATTGGGCGCGAGCACGCAACAACACGCATAGCGCAGCAGCAGCGACGAGCGAGAAAGGCCCACGGCCCAGCTGCTCGGTGCGTGCGCTGTGGGCTTCGGCCTGCAGTGTGTCGCTGGGCGCGAGCGTGTGTCCGTTGCTTGGCTCGCACGGCTTGCTAGCCGGCCTTACTTCTTGCTTGGTCGGTTAGTAAGGTTAATGATATAACCTTACAACCTAGTTTCCAACATACAACACAATTCATACACTCAAACCCTAGAGACACAGAGAACCCTAATTCTCTTTGTGCCTCCAAAGTGAGTTCTTCCCAAAAGCAAAGTATCTTGATCAATTGTCTAAGCTACGATTATCAAGACGGATCTGACATGTCGGTGAACCAAGTAGAGGAACGACAACTGGAGTTCTTTGTTCGTGTTCGTTGACGGATTAACGTGGAAAACACGCTTCGAATGTAAGTTTGCTTAATCTGTGCTTTATACATGTTTCCTGGCTTTGGGGATTGTTCCGCACATGTTATTATGTTTAACTGTATTCCCCTACAGTGGTATCATGAGCCTTATGTATTCAAAGAATGAATTAGCATGATTATTATTGTTTTTGCATTGTCGAAATTTTTGGAATTTTTGTTGATTTTTCGGAATTTTTTCGAATTATGGGATTAATTGCGAAATTGGCAGTTCCAAAATCAAAAATATTCGCTGTTTCGATTTTTAAAACCCTAATCTCATAGAAAACGATTTTCTAAGATCAACTCATGAGAATAGAATTGCGAAAACAGGCCTCGGAGCATCGGTTTTTGGGCTTTTTGTTAATTTTTCATTAAAAATTAAAAGTGTCGGACAGTAATTCAATTAAAAGGTCGAGTTAAACTACTCGGAATTGCTTGAAATTTTGACACAATGTTGCTGGGTACATGCTTGAGCTATTGTAATAATGTCAGATTTTTCAGATAAGCATAAACCCTAATTTTTTCTTTCCCCAATTCGTAGAATTTACAAGCCTAATTGAATTTTAATTAATTTTGGTTTAATAATTCGGTTAATTGGGGAAGGGGGTATAGTTTCATGGGTCAGTGGCTAATTTTAAAAATTATTGGATTAAAAATTTGATTGGTTTCGTTAATTTTAATCGCACTTAAACCAAATTATTAATAATCTGAAATTTAATTGTTTATGAACGATATAAAGTTTCGGATTTTATTAATTAAAAGTTCAAACTTTAAAGTTGATTCGATCGTTCTTGAAAGTTTGAATATTTTTAGCCCTTGATTTATTAATTTTACGAAATTGAATTGTCGTTAAAGTTTATTAAATCGTTAAAAATCGTTTTTTTTCGAAAATTAAATCGTAACCTTTTTTTTTTCAAAAATAAAATTAATGCAAGTTCGTGAATTAAATTTAATTTTAATTAAGTTGGTCCGTATTACGAACCAAAAACACGAACATGAGCATGGTGGAGTTATGGCTCGTCGAGCCATACGAGGCCATTGTGCTCGTCGAGCCATGCGACACGGGCAGCAGCAGCAAGGCTGCGTGCCTCGTGCGCGCTAGGCAAGGAAGGGGCAGGCGAGGGCGCTTGCGGGGCTGCGACGAAGCAAGGGCAAGCCTTGCGACGTCCAGCACACTCGATGCACAACACACGCAACGCAAGGGCAGCGTGGTTGCGGGTACGCGGTGCGCATGCGGTGCGATGGGGCTGGGGCGCGCGGGCATTGCTCGTGTGCTCTTGGGCCTCACGCACGATGGGGATGGGGTGCGCGGGCAATGCTCGTGTGCTCTTGGGCTTCACGCAAGGCGGGGCTGGGCGCAAGCGTATCCCGATTAGGCAATTGAACTTTTTTTTAATCGTTTAATTCATTGGGCTTCGTATATTTGCATTAATTTGGGCTAACGGGATATTTAATTTAATATTTTATTTGCTTGGGCCGGGCCGCGAGTTTTAATTTAATATTTCATAATTAATTATCCGGAATAATTATTGGTTTGAGTGGGAGCCACTAAATGAAATTAAAATGAAATAATTATTTTAATTATTTCGTAGGTCGCATTATTTTAATTAAAGTCAATTTTAATTAGAATAAAGTCTAAGGATTAATAATTTGGAAATTGATTAATCTTTTAGGACGCGTTTATGTGAACGTGAATTTTAATTAATTCACGTAAATACTTGCATATTTACATGGGCCATTCGTTTTAGCATACGAATGGATGAATGCGTAGAATATATATTTTATGCAATGCAGGTACTCCAAGTGACTAGTATGGCCAATTTAGGATAGTTAAATATGGTCTACGCACCGTTCTATCTTTGAATGTAAAGTTTTAAATATGGTCTGCGTACCATGGAAATTTTGATGTAATTTTATTATTTTCAAGTATTTCTAAGTTTAGAACTTTAAGTTAGCATTTGAACGAAGATTCAAGACGATGCCAAGCTAACAAGGAGGTGATGAAGATTGGATGCTTCAAGACAAAAGTTTTGGGCCATACTAGATCACCAATTATTTATGCAATTTAATATATATATTATGCGTGAATGTATGAATGTATGTATGCTTTGCATGAACAGGTTGTTTCCTATGAATCGATTAGTTTTAAGTTCACTAATAATCGAACCAACATAGAAACAACTAGGTCCAAGTAATATTGCGTTTTAAAAATTGCCTTCCAAATCAACACTTACAAAAATCTAGGGATCTAAGATAGTAGGTTTACGCTAAAGCGAGGTGCTATTTTAGTTGACTTAGGTGGTAAGGCGTCCTAAAGGAGCACGTTGATTGTGGTTACAACTCAAACAACAATGGCATTAAGTTGTGGCAATGGGATATATTATGGCATTAATTTATTAACCAAGAGTAATTTGGAGATTACTGGCAATAGGTTTTGCTTACCTAAAATCTTAAACTACTTAAGACATGCTAAAGCTGCTTAAGGATTTAGGACTTTTGGGGTCTTGGAATCGTTTCATTCATTTTGGACCATGTTTTTACTTTTGCATGAATGAAATGTTTTAATAGCTTTAATGATTGCATGTTTTTTCTTTTATTTCAAAGTTATTGAATTGTATGAATGGTTATTTGTTGCAAATTCTTTTCGATTGTAGTAATCAAAAATGGCCGCAAACAATAACACTTTCAACTTGCGTTCAATTCTCGACAAAGAGAAGTTGAATGGCAACAATTTCCTCGACTGGCAAAGGAACTTACAAATAGTTCTTATGCATGAGGAAAAAGAATATGTCCTTGAGGAAGAGTTACCGGAAGAGGCTGGGCCAGAGGTAACTCAAGCTGCCCTTAATCGTTGGATTCAGGCCAACAGGGATGTCAAATGTGTGACGCTTGCATCCATGAGTCATGAACTTCAGAAAACGTTCATTAACTCGGATGCTTACCAAATCATCTCGGAGTTGAAGAACATGTTTCAGGACCAAGCTAGAATCGAAAGATTCGAGACTCAGAGGTTGATCCTTGAGACTAAGCTCAAGAAAGGCGAACCAGTGAGCCCACATGTTCTTAAAATGATTGGACTCTTTGAGAACATGAGAGCTCTAGATTCTGACGTCTCAAATGAAATGGCTATTGACATCATTCTCCATTCGCTTCATAATGGCTATGACCAGTTCAAGTTGAATTACAACATGAACAGCATAGAGAAATCTCTTACTGAGCTTCACGGTATGCTGAAAACCGCTGAAAAGACGCTCAAGCAAGAGAATAAGCATGATATGCTTATGGTGCGTAAGGGTAAGAACTTCAAGAAATCAGGCAAGAACAAGGGCAAGAAGGGTAAGGGCAAGGCTTCCCCTCATCCAAGTCCAATGGCGCCGTTTCTGGTAAACAGAAAAGGGCAACTCGTTCTCCTTCCGACTCTGAATGCTTCTACTGCAAGAAGAAGGGGCATTGGAAGAGACATTGCTTGAAGAAGAAGGAAGATGAGAAGAACGGGAACGTTGCTTCTACTTCAGGTATGTATGTTATACATTGTAATCTTGCTAATTCTACTTCTTGGGTATTAGATACTGGTTGTGGCTCACACTTATGTTCCAATTCACAGGGACTAAGGAGAAGTAGAAGGCTTGATAAAGGCGAGATGGATCTACGCGTGGGATATGGAGCACGGATTGCTGCATTAGCCGTAGGATCTTATTTTATTTCTTTGCCTAGTGGGTTTGTTTTGGAACTAGAAAACTGTTACTATGTTCCTAGTATCACCAGAAACATCATTTCCGTTTCAAGTTTGGATTCTAAAGGTTTTAGTTTTCAATTTAAAGACAATAGTTGTTCTTTTTCTTTGAATGGAATGTTTTATGGTTCAGCACAACAAGAAAACGGTCTTTATGTGCTGGAAACGAGCAAACACATTTATAACATAAATACCAAAAAGGCTAAAACTGGTGATTCGGATCTCACATTTCTGTGGCATTGCCGATTAGGCCATATAAACATAAAGCGCATGGAATTACTTCAACGGAAAGGAATTCTAGAATCATTCGACTTAGAGGAGATTGATCAATGCGAATCTTGTTTACTTGGAAAAATGACAAAGCAACCTTTCTCAAAGGTGGGAAAAAGAGCAAGAGAACTCCTAGGGCTAATACATACGGACGTATGTGGGCCTATGAGTACGAAAGCTAGAGGTGAGTTCAGCTATTTCATAACGTTTACGGACGACTTCAGTAGATATGGCTATATTTACTTAATGAAGCACAAGTCTGAATCGTTTGAGAAATTTCGAGAATTTCAAAATGAAGTAGAGAATCAACATGGCAAGAAAATCAAAGCTCTAAGATCAGATCGAGGAGGTGAATATCTTAGCCACGAGTTTGATGACCATCTAAAAGAATGCGGTATTCTTTCTGAATTGACTGCTCTGGGGACACCTCAATGGAATGGAGTGTCGGAACGGAGAAATAGGACCTTACTTGATATGGTCAGGTCAATGATGGGTCAGGCCGAACTTCCTTTACAGTTCTGGGGACATGCGTTGCAAACTGCAGCACTCACACTGAATCGTGCTCCGTCAAAAGCTGTTGAAAAGACTCTATACGAATTATGGACTTGGAAAAGATTTGGGGTTGCGAAGCATATGTGAAGCGATTAATTTCGGACAAGCTACAACCTAAATCTGACAAATGTTTCTTCGTTGGGTATCCAAAAGAAACTATGGGGTATTACTTCTACAACAAGTCAGACTACAAGGTATTCGTTGCTCGTGACGGTGTCTTTTTGGAAAGAAATCATATTTCCAAATTGACAAGTGGGAGAATAATAGACCTCGAAGAGATTCGAGACGAACAACGAACTCAGAACTCTTTAGAAGCAGTTCAAGTTGATGAACCTCCAAGGTCTTTAGAAGAGCCAGTGGGAGTAGTTCCTCAAAACGTTGTTTCCCCTCGTAGGTCAAATAGAACTATTTTTCAGCTGGACAGATGGACAGGCGTCCTCTTGACTGAAAACTTAGACGTTCTCATTTGGATAGTGATGAACCTTTGACTTACAAGCAAGCTATGACGAGCCCAAGCTCCATTAAATGGTTAGAGGCCATGCAATCTGAAATAGACTCCATGTCGGAAAATCAAGTCTGGGATTTGGTTGATTTGCCGGATGGGTTCACACCTATCGGATGCAAATGGGTCTTCAAGTTGAAGAAAGACAAAGATGGAATTGTATACATATACAAGGCTAGATTGGTAGCAAAACGTTACAGGCAAGTTCACGGCGTTGACTACGATGAAACCTTTTCTCCAGTCGCGATACTTAAGTCTATTCGGATAATCCTTGCGATTGACGCTTTTCATGACTATGAAATATGGCAAATGGATGTCAAAACTGCCTTCTTGAACGGTGTTCTTGAAGAGACTGTGTTCATGACACAGCCGGAGGGTTTGTCAATCAAAAGAACCAAGGAAAGGTATGCAAGCTTAAGAAGTCCATCTACGGACTAAAGCAGGCATCAAGGAGTTGGAATAAACGATTTGATGAAGCAGTCAATAAGTTTGGCTTCATCAAGAATCAGGACGAATCTTGTGAATACAAGAAGGTCAGTGGGAGTAAAATTGCATTCCTAGTCTTGTATGTTGACGACATACTGCTTATTGGAAACGACATTCCTATGTTGGAGTCTGTAAATACTTGGCTCGGGAAGTGTTTCTCAATGAAGGACTTAGGAGAGGCACAGTACATATTGGGCATCAAGATCTATAGGGATAGATCTAAGAGGATGATTGGACTAAGCCAAAGCACTTACATTGACAAAGTGCTAGCTAGGTTCAATATGATGGAAGCCAAGAGAGGTCATCTACCCATGTCACATGGCGTATATCTAAGCAAGAATCAGTGTCCCCAAACATCTGATGAGCGTAGAAAGATGAGTAGAATTCCATACGCTTCGGCTATTGGATCCATCATGTATGCTATGATTTGTACAAGGCCGGATGTTTCGTTCGCACTCAGTGCAACGAGCAGGTACCAGTCAGAACCAGGTGAGGCGCATTGGACTGCTGTCAAGAACATCCTAAAGTACCTGAAAAGGACTAAGGATCAGCTTCTGGTTTATGGTGGTACAGATGAGTTGATTGTTAAGGGCTATACGGACGCAAGCTTTCAAACCGACATAGATGATTTCAGATCACAGTCTGGGTTTGTGTTCTGTCTCATTGGCGGAGCAGTAAGCTGGAAAAGTGCTAAGCAAAGCACTATTGCGGATTCAACAACTGAAGTCGAGTACATTGCTGCCTCAGAATCAGCAAAGGAAGATGTTTGGATTCAGAAGTTCATCGAAGAACTTGGTGTTGTCCCCTCCGTTAAAGGACCAGTGGCTTTGTATTGCGACAATAGCAGAGCCATTGCCCAAGCAAAGGAGCCTAGGAGCCACCAGAAGTCCAAGCACGTACTGCGGCGATTTCATATACTTCGAGAGATCGTTGAAAGAAAGGAAATCGAGATTTGCAAGGTTGGAAGTGAGGACAACGTCGCGGATCCATTGACTAAACCGTTACCACAAGTGAAACACAACGCACATGTAGCAACTAAGGGAATCAAGCATGTTGGAGAATGGCTTTGATTTTCTAAGTATTGTTTTAGAACATCTGTTAGATCTATGTTTAAAACAATTGGTTTAACCATTTCATATTTATGAAATTTATTTATTTCATATTCATTTAATTGTGGTTTAGAATTAAATGATAAGTCCATGTGATTCAAATCATTCAAATGGGATGTCAAGATGGATTCTTTGACAAAGAAACACCCATAAGTGAACTTGAATATTGAAGTCACAAAGGATCCCTAATCCAGGTCATTGAAAGGTGGACGACCAATGACTAATGAAGATTAGATTGCAAGTAGATTACTTAGTTCTGTTTCTTGAACTAGAGTGACTGGATGTCAGAATCTTTTGCATAGATACTTATTGGATCTTGTATCGGATTGACCATGAGAACGCTTTAAGAGATTAAAGTCATGTCATAGGTAGTTCTCATTAATGGTGATTAGAAACCGTTGCTCAGAACATGAGCGATTATGTCTGCTCGTTTGAGAATTAGTTCGCTTTGATACTAGCTAAACGTCGCACCGTAAAAGGAGGCTATAAAAGCAGTTATTTGGCGTACTATGAATCAAAGTGAGTGTTCATAGATTGCAAGAATGGATTGTCCTCCTATCTTTGATAGGATATGGTGTTGTTGTGTAACAAGGCCTCTCGGAGAGTTAGATACTATAAAATGCATGGCCGTGCTCAGAATGGTTAGGCTTAACCTTCTGCAAAAGTTTGACAGTTGAACTCTGTAATCCGAGAAACACTTCTGGACCTAATAAGGATGTCTTGGATCTTACCTTATGTTCAGTAAGTAACACTAAGTGACAAAGGAATGTGGATGCACACTTTTCTGAATGACAAGTGGGAGATTGAAGGAAATATGTCCTTCACCCAAGGTGCATTAAGTCTAATACCAAGGTTCAGATTAATTGCGAACAATTAATTCAGTGAGATCAAGTGATCGGAACAGCTAGCTGGAGCAATGCTTCCGATCAGTGAGTTCTAATGGATATTGAACTCACAACTTACTCTTGACTGAACCTACAAGGTCACACCAATGACACGTAACAGATCACCGGATTAAATGAATCGGAAATTCATTTAATAGCTTTTCGGGAAATAGTTGGAAACGTATTATACGATACGACCTTTGTCGGAATCGTATATCGTATCGCGAATATTCGTAAGCTGGGATACACGAATAAATCGTATCGTACGACGGTGATTCGTCGTATACGAAACGATAAATAATATATCGGAAATATATTAAATCGCGAATACGAAGGGCATCGGAGTTGTCGGCCCGTCGAGCCAAGCACGTAAGCGTGCAAGGCCCAACGAGCCAGTAAGCTCGCGAGCAAGCAAGGCAAGCCCATTGGGCGCGAGGAAGCAACAACACGCATAGCGCAGCAGCAGCGACGAGCGAGCAAGGCCCACGGCCCAGCTGCTCGGCGCTCACGCTGTGGGCTTCAGCCTGCAGTGTGTCGCTGGGCGCGAGCGTGTGTCCGTTGCTTGGCTCGCACGGCTTGCTAGCCGGCCTTGCTTCTTGCTTAGTCAGTTAGTAAGGTTAATGATATAACCTTACAACCTAGTTTCCAACATACAACACAATTCATACACTCAAACCCTAGAGACACAGAGAACCCTAATTCTCTCTGTGCCTCCAAAGTGAGTTCTTCCCAAAAGCAAAGTATCTTGATCAATTTTCTAAGCTACGATTATCAAGACGGATCTGACGTCACTAGTAGAAAAAACCCTTGTTGCAGCCCCCTTGTTGCACCGTACATGTATTAATACGCTTCAACAACTAGTAGGTCAACGCGCGTCAAACCCTTTAAAGGGTTATTGCAGCGTACAAATAAATTGCCCCCTGCAAAAGAGTTTTTTGCAGCGTACAGTGTAAAAGCCCCCTGCAATAGCCCTTTTATTTTGCAGCGTACATGGTAAAAGCCCTTGCAATTACCAGTTATAATTTTTTTTGCTGCAAAGTTAATTCAAACCAAACGTTTAGTTCTATCTCAAACCTCAAAGACCAAATTCTTAAATCATATCCCGCGCTCAGTACTCCCTTCTACTTACCTCAGCTTTCCCTGCGTCTCGCCCATCGCCGGTGGTTCTCGCTAGTCGCCGCTGGGTCTTTCCCGTCGCCGGTGGTACTCCAGCAAGGTCTCGGGTTTTTGTGGGGATTTTAATTTGGAATTAAGTTAGAAATTAGGGCTTGTGAATTAGAATTTGGGGATTTGGGAGTTAGGGCTTTTCGTATCGGCGGCAGAGCACCACTCGGAACCACTCCACAGCAGCGGCGTGAGTGATCGACAACAGCCCGCAGTGGTGGTCGACGGAGCAAGCTAGGTCTGTTTTGTTATTTTTGTATTTTCAATTAAAATTACTAATTAAATTGTATTTGAATTATTTTGTGCAATTATGTTTTATACTTTGTAAATATGAATTCAAGAATCGAGAGCCTTGTGCACTGCGATTGTAGGTTGATTTGATTCAGGGGATTGGAAGATAACCAACTTGAAGGACCTCTGCCCAAGAGCCTTAGGAATTTGATTAACTTGAGAACCTTGTGAGTCTGTTTTTCAGTGAACTCTAGAAGCTGATACTTGGAGCACTTCAAATCTGCTTATACAACATTATGTTTCAGTATTAGGATAGTTCTTGTTGTGTTTAAATGTAATACTATGCAGGTAGTTGGTGAGACTTGGTGGCTAACTGATTGTTATAATATTACATATTTTTCCACGTCTTTGAAGTTTGAGGCTTTTGTGTTGTTTACTTGTTTCCTTTGCTAGATTTTCATATTGTACAGTATAAGATTCATTTACAAAATATTTGCTCCTCTTGTAGAGTACTTGCTGCAAGCGTTCTTCTGGCTATAATATGCGCAAATTCTAGATCACTTCTTTTAGCAGTTGGTCAAGATGATCAAATTGCAGCTCAAGCCGGACACTATGCTTAATTCGTGATCCCTGGTCTCTTTGCTTATGGTCTTCTTTACTCACTTCAGAGATTCTTACAAACCCAGAACATCATTTTCCCTATGATGATAACTGCAGGGTTCACTACACTACTGCATTTGCCAGTTTGCTGGACTTTGGTCTTCAAATGTGGTCTTGGAAACCGAGGAGCTGCCCTTGCAACTGGTGTATCTTATTGGATTAATGTAATATTGTTAGCACTTTATGTTAAGTTTTCTTCTTCTTGCTAAAAAACTTGGACAAGTTTTTCTACTAAAGCTCTGCATGATTTACCTACAGTCGTCAGACTCAGTATTCCCTCTGCTTGTATGGTATGGTAAGTCCCTGGAGCCTGTAGCTTGCTTTTTGACACATAATAAAATCAAAACAAAGCATCGTATTGGTCCTTCTTTAATTTCTTCCTACAGTTTAGAAATGTGGTCATTTGAAATGATGTTCTCTTAGCTGGTCTTCTTCCCAACCCAACATTAGAAACATCCGCGCCGTCTATCAGGTATATATGTACAAGTTTAAGTTATACTTCATAAGAAACATTCAATATGAGCTGACGTTCCAAGATAATTAAGCAAATGGGATTATACCATCTGACTACTGGTCCTCTTTTTTTTGCAGTCTCAACACAGCTGCACTTGTGTGGATGATCCCCTTTGCTCTTAGTGGTGCTGTCAGGTATTTTTCTCTTTTTCTTCTGATATTTGTGAGACTTGTTACCAAAATTACCTCTTGAAGTGAACTAAAAAATTAAATGTGGATGTTCCTGCTAATGTTGCTGTCGGAATATCGCCATTAGGAGGGTCAATTTTTCCTGTTTCTTTGATCTTTCACTTTCACTTTCATAATTCCATTATTTCTATTTTTTTTTTTTGATTTTGTTTGGTAATTTTCGAATTGAAATCCTGAGTTCGGGTTCCGAATTCTCCTTTTAATATGCGTTTTGGTGATTTTCAAATGAAATTTGTCACAGTTACGATGAAACCTCGGCTTTCAACTAATTTGAGTGCATAGCATGTGTGTGTGTTGTGTCCTATAAGAATTTCTTACATATAGTGCACTTTCATGCAGTGAGGCTTAGCATTAAGTCCTTCAAAGTACCAGAGATTTTCATTGAGGTTCCGAATAGTACAACTATTGGTTCACTCAAGGTATGCAACTGAGTTATGGTTTTGCAAGACTTGTATTTGGAAATTGTACTGACAGTTTAATTTTTTTTTCCGGTATGTTTTTTTATTGATTGTGTTCTTGAGAATAAAGGAGGAGCTGACTAGGTTGAGGTTGAAAAATGTACACTAAGGCATAGGTTATTACATAAAAAAGGCATAGGTTGTTCTTGGATTTGGGTGGATATCCCAGGCTTTTAAGTCAATAATGAAAAACCTGTCGTGATTTTAAGGCTAAGTACAAAAATCTTAATTCTATTCAATCATCTGAATCAAGCTAGGCTCTTTGTTTTTTGCTGGAAAACTGAAAAGTAGTGGACAACTTAATGCACTCCATTAGGAATTTGGTTAGTTATATATGGTTTTGCAGCATGGTTGAAAGCTAGAGCTGGTTAAACATTAAAATTAGCAGTACCAGGTTAGCTTTGTTGGTAAACCTAATCTATTTAGGTTTGTGACACCATTCTTGCCATTAGTTCCAATCTTGTGTCATTTGATTTGAGCTTTTGGTTGTCCTTTCTTAACTAGGAGCATATTATAGTTTTATAGGAAGCTTACATTAGTAGTTATGTGTCATCTGTTTAAGCAACAATCTTATCATAATTCTGTTTTTTATGGAAGCAGGGCGTGCCAGAAGAAAGCTCACTGGGACAGTGAGCTTGCAGATCTACTCAAAGAACTTTTAGATTTAGATTTGTCTTCTAGCTGGACTCCCAGACATGGTTCAGCTCTCACTGTCTCATCCATTCTTCAGCACTACCCATCGGGAGTATGTCTATCCTCTTGGTCACCATCCATTATATCTATGCTGAAAGACAAGTTAAAAGAGGAAAAGGTACCACCTGACAGACAGCCACATGCCACAGAGTGCACAGTGATATCAAGATACATTAATTAATATTTTCCTTTTCTCAAATCCTGATAAAGGTTTCATTTTCTTCCCACATATAGTTCCCAGATCGTGAAAGTTTTACCAAAGCACTAGGAAGATATATGATTTATCAAATTCAAAGTGATACATCGAGTAGTTCCTTGCATGCTCAAACTGTGTCCTCCATAGTTTCTGCGCTGCAAGATGAATCCAGTGAAGTTAGACGGAGGGCATTATCTGCCCTGAAGGCTGCTACAAAGGTAAGCATTTAACATATTTTTCTGGACAAAGTTTTTGATATATGATCTTAATATATGTTCTCATGTAGCAATTGAATTATATTGTTTGGCAGGCAAATCCTACTGCCATTATGGCCCATGTGTCGATTTTTGGTCATGTGTTGGCAGAACGTCTGAAGGATGGAAGTACACCAGTGAAGCTTGCTGCAGAACGGTGCGCGGTGCATGCTTTCCAATTGACCAAAGGTAATTACTTTACTAAGGTTGTTTCAATTCTGACATATTGTCCAAAATAACAGGAAGCTTGCGAATTTATTTTTTGGTTTTGCACGAAGGTAAGGTATCAGCTCCTTTTTCCATTTGCACACTTCTGGTAAAGTTCTGCACTTTTTTATTTTCCTTCCAATTATTTTTCAAATAATAAAACTTTGGTTGTGAATGTTCTTAGAAGCATTATGTAATTTGAGCAGTTTATTTTTAGTACTCAACATTTTGCATGCTCTGTCTCAATTATAATTGTCTTTTGCATGGTACAAATTTGCATCCAGGATTAGAGGGAATAGGTATTTAGCTCCAATATCGAACACCGACCACATCATCGATCCAATAACAGTAACTGAGCAAGTGAATAACGGGAATAGGCTTTTATGTGACTAATTTCAAAATTGTTTTCCAGACTTAGAAGCAGGTGAGAATATTTTAGTCAAAATATGACATATAACGAACTAACGAACCTAAGGACTCACTTCCAACTTATTACATGATTAATATGATTATTTTTAAGTTTCCAAGATTCAATCCAATCGATTTATGCACATTTGAGACTTGTTTGGTCGTTATAGGTCTTATTTAGGCTAAAATAAGGCATTTTCGCTTCCAACTTTGAACTAGCGAACCTAAGAACTAATTTCAAACTTATAACATGATTCATATGATTAGTTTTAACTTTCCAAGACTCAATCCAATCTATTTATGCACATTTGAGACTTGTTTGGCCATTATAGGTCATATTTAGGCTAAAATGACATTTTCGCTCTCAACTTTGAACTAACGAACCTAAGAACTCATTTCAAACTTACTACATGATTTATATGATTAGCTTTAACTTTCCGAGATTCAATCCAATCTATTTATGCACATTTGAGACTTGTTTGGCCATTATAGCATATTTAGGCTAAAATGACATTTTCGCTCTCAACTTTGAACTAACGAACCTAAGGACTCACTTCCAACTTATTATTTGATTAATATGATTAGTTTTAAGTTTCCAAGAATCAATCTAATCGATTTATGCACATTTGAGACTTGTATGGTCGTTATAGGTCATATTTAGGCTAAAATGAGGCATTTTCGCTCCCAATTTGAACTAAAGAACCTAAAGACTCATTTTAAACCCTTTACATGATTAATATGCTTAGTTTTAAGTTTCCAATACTCATTCCAATCTATTTACGCACATTTAAGGCTCATTGGGTCGTTATAGGTCATATTTAGACTAAAATGACATTTTCATTCCCCACTTTGAACTAAAGAACCTAAGGACTCATTTCAAACTTATTACATGATTAATATGCTTAGTTTTAAAGTTTTCAATACTCATTCTAATATATTTATGCACTTTTGAGGCTCATTAGGTCGTTATAGGTCATATTTAGACTAAAATGACATTTAATCTAATGCTCTCCTAAAATTTTTGTTTTTGAAGGTCTATACTCCGAGGAATGCGCCTTATGCTAGTGAGGAAGTTGATGTGGTTCATGATCAATGGGCTAAGTTTTTTACCAGCAAGTATTTATTATTAGCCTGAGCGCCCTTGATCGAGTTGGTTTAGATGTTATAGAACAATTTTTTTTATTAAAATGTATGCGTACGTTGAAATTGGAACGTAAATATATTTAAATGTATTGGTAAGTGCACTTTGGTTTTGGGGTATATACAAAACTACAATTATTGATTTTATATTTGTTATACAGGTTGCGATATTATATTATTGTTGTGACAAATTTCTATATTTGGTGCAAGGCACTCTAGGTATCCTAAACAAAATTAGAATTTTCCCGCCAAAAGTGCTTTGTTGCAGCGTACATATATGTGTACGCTGTAACAAGGGTGTAAAATTTGGCAAAATTCCAGACTTGTTGCAGCGTACAAATAGATGTACCCTGCAACAAGTGGGGTCTTTTGCAGCGTACACGAATTTGTACGCTGCGACAAGTCAAGATTTTGGCCAAATTTTTGACACTTGTTGCAGCGAACATTGTACGCTGCAACAAGTGCAGACTTGTTGCAAGCCCCCCAGTTGCAGCATACGATGTACGCTGCAACAGGGGTCTAAAAGCCCGCTGCAATAAGGGTTTTTTCTACTAGTGCGTGTCGGTGAACCAAGTAGAGGAACAACAACTAGAGTTCTTTGTTCGTGTTCATTGACGGATTAACGTGGAAAACACGCTTTGAATGTAAGTTTGCTTAATCTATGCTTTATAGATGTTTCCTGGCTTTGGGGATTGTTCCGCACATGTTATTATGTTTAACTGTATTCCCCTACACAGTCTGAACGGAATAACTGTGTAGCAATATGTACCCCACTGAGTGATGAAGGTTGTCTTCTCCATATCCTCCCCTGCCATGGGAATCTGATTGTAGCCTGCGTACCCGTCCATAAAAGAGAGTAAGGCATGATTTGCGGTGTTGTCGACCAAGATGTCGATGTGGGGTAATGGAAAACCGTCTTTAGGGCTGGCCCTGTTAAGATCTCTGTAGTCCACACATATTCGTACTTTGCCGTCTTTCTTTGGAACTGGGACAACATTTGCAATCCATTCTGGATACTTTGCTTCTCGAATAAACCCGGCCTCTAGCTGCTTGGAGACCTCTTCTTGAATTTTGAGGGAAACGTCCGTTTTCATGCGACGGAGTTTCTGCTTGATGGGGTTTGAACCTGGAATAAGGGGAATTGTATGTTGACCGATGCTTGGATCAACCCCTGGCATATCATGATAGGACCATGCGAAGACGTCTATGTACTCTGAAAGTAGCTTGATAAGATCATCCCGCTCTGCTTGAGATAGAGTTAAACCAATCTGAACTAGTTTTGAATCACTATTGTTAGAAGGGTTGATTTTTTCTGTTTCCTCAACTATGGGCGTCCTGTTTTCATGATTTTCGATAGCTTTTAGAATTTCAAGGTCAGTTTCTTGTGAAGCAAAGTTGTTTGGATTGGGATTGTGTTTTGAATTAGAACTCGAGGAGTAAGTAGAAATTGAAGTGTAATTGAAATCAGCAATCATTACATCGACTGTTTTGACTTGAAGCTCGGCCTTTAGAGGCTCTTGATTGATGCAAGACTCTAGTTCTAGACTCTTAGAATCATTGCTAGACTCGAAATTTGAAAGACAGACTCTGAACTTGGACAAAGACACTAGTCGTAAAGATAGTTCTCGGGGTATTCCAAGATATCCACGTCATCGTCATAATCATCGTAGACGGGGCTACATGCACAGGTCTTCAAGGCCTTCCCATGTGCTGTAAGGAAATGCGGCGAAGCTGCCCTTGCATGAAGTGTTGAGCCCTAGGAGGAACATTCTCACCATTTTTCCCTCTGGCAACTCGGGCTTGATTGTACGAGCGGAGGTTGCCCATCTGTAGTAGTATTCTTGAATGCACTCATCCTTTTCCTGGCGTACAACCGACTTTTATTTGATGGAAGTGTCGGAAGCTGGAACCTTTGAGGGTGAGGCACGCAGGGCCATCCAATATTTCCTCGAACCAAGGTTCTCCGAATAGTAGATCGAAGTTGGCTGACACATCGACAACTAGGAATTCAGCATTGCTGTGATAAGTGTCAATAGAGAAAACTAGTTCGAGGACTCCTAGGACCTTGTATGTGACATCCTGGAGTTTGACAGTCTGTTGAGCACTCAGCATGAGATCGTACTCGCAGAACCCCAAAGCCTTCAAGGTGGCGAGAGGGCAGATGTTTTCTTGAATGTCGGTGGTTACCTTAGGTTCGGGGATCACCCAGTTTTGAGCACTTGGAAGGAGATGGCAAAAGCTTGGGACCATCAGTTCGTAACCTGGCTTGTATATTATAGATATTAAATTGCATGGAAATTCCTCTTCTTCATCTTCACAGTCATAGGAGATGGCTTGGACCGAGGGAGTTGTTTGGCTCCGGGAGGTAGGGGTAAGGTCTTGTTGTCGACCATGTCCTGGATCAAGTGCTTAAGCTTGTAGCAGTCTTCGATGTCATGACCCTACCCTTGATGGTACTTTCAATGGGATTTCGGATCCCAGCTCTTAGACCTTTTGTCGACTAGAGGATCAGGTGTTGGACCGATTGGTGTTATGACTTGTTTTTCAACCAGCCGATCGAATGCCTCGCTGTAGGACATCCCGAGGTTTGTAAAGACCCTTTGTGGTCTGCCTTGATAGTTGCGCTGGTTAGCATTGTTCTTGAAGTTGTTTGACTTTGGACCTTGAGGAGCCTCTAGGGCGTTGACCTCATGAACTTTGTGTGTTGCTTCAGGTCTCTTGCCCTTCCACTTTTCAGCTTGTAGAGTCGGGACTGCTGGTGCTTTCATCAGGTCATCTTTTATGTCGACCTCGATGTCGTAGGTTCTCTTGAAGCTTTCCAATCCTAGGTACTTCATGTGAGTATTGTATTTCGGAAGAAGACCAGCAATAAAGATCTTGACCAGTTCTCTCTCGGAGGGTCGAGTCACCATCTGGGACGCCATTTCTCTCCACCGGTTGAGGTAAGTAGTGAAGCCTTCCTGAGGCCCTTGCCTGAGAACCTCTAGCTCCCTTAGAGTAGTTTGAAGTTGAATGTTGGGCTGATACTGCTCCATGAATGCTCGAGCAACTGCTTCCCATGTACATGTTTGATGTTCCTTAAGTGAATATTACCATTTCTGGCAGACTGGTTCAAGAGACATGGGGAATACCACAGGGTATAGCTCGAGTTCGACCCCCTTGATGGCCATTGTAGCTCTAAAGTTCTTGAGGTGGTATTTAAGATTGTCGGTGGACTTGAACTTTGGAATATCATTGGCGGAGAATTTGTCTGGCAGATTCGCCCTCCCCTTGAGGTTGTCTTCCATTGAGGTGTCAAAATAGTTCTCTTGATTAGTGACCTTACTGACCAGACTCTCGATCTTCTTGGTTAAGTCATCTGTAGGCGCGCCCTGTTCCACAACACCCAGTCCGTTGCTTATGTTCTCCACATTGGCGCTGAGGCTGGTGAAAGCTTCTAGGAGTTGAGTGAGTTGATTCTTGAAAGGGACTGGAACTGAAGCGCGCGACTGGAAGTGACTGGAAGTTTGATTCTTGAAAGGGACTGGAAGTTTGATTTGTAGGAGATGAACTAGCTGCTCGTTCGATGCCGGCTATGAGGGAGGCTAGGGCTGATGGAGTTCTTTTCAACCTCTCTCCTCTTCGGCGAACCCACAGGATTCTCGGACTCCTATTTAGGACACACCACATGATTTAGACCTCGGACTTCCCAACACTGTTAGGTTATGATACATATGACAAAACATAAATCATGCGGAAAACCTTAATGCCAGGAAACATATTATTTACACATAATCAGTTAGCCTAATTTAGGTGCATACACTTTGTAGCGTGCCCTCCTTAGCTGCGCCCGAACCGAACAAGAACAAGTCTTTAGGACTCCAAGTGTCGTCCCTCCGTAGATAGTCCACAGCACGTCCGGATCCGCCTTAAGATTGACCAACTAGAATCGCCCTTAAGGTTCTATAATTTTCTACTAATATGGGCAAGTAATATGACTGATTTTTCTGCTCATAAATCACTGCTTTAATTGTATGAATATTTGTTAAAAAACTCGTGTATAAATTTATGACCCTAGGCATATATTTATAGAACCATGGAAAGGATTTTGAATCATGTTAGAATACTAATTAATTAATTAGAATCCTTTTAGAACTCTAAATAATTAATTTAATCTTTTAGGATTAGGATTTAATCAATGCACGAATTCCGATAGCTTTAGGATTCGTATAGCACGCACACGAGCACAGCACAGCCCGCGTGCTTGCCTCGCGGCCCACGCGAGCTGCACGACGCCGAGGCCCATGCTCGCATCCCATTCGCTGAACCGTGCTCGCGCACCAAGCCTTGGCTGGGCCTGGCCTTGCGCTGGGCTTGGTCGAGTCCTTGGCGTGTTTGTTTGATGCGTGTGGCTTGCTGGGTGACGTCCTTGCTTCGTGCTGGGCCTTCCTCTAGCAAGCCTCGTCCGATGCTAATTCGTACGATACGCTTCCGATTAAATTCCCGATTCCGGAATTCATTTCCGATACGAACAATATTTAACATTTCCGATTCTGGAATTAATTTCGGTTTCGAACAAATATTTAATATTTCCGTTTCCGGAATTATTTTCCGATTCCGATAATATTTCCGATTCTGACAATATTTCCGATTCCGGTAATATTTCCATTTCCGATACGTACCATGTTTCCGTTTCCGGCAACATCTACGACTCGGATAATATTTATATTACCGATACGATCCATATTTCCGTTTCCGGCAATATCACCGTTTCCGGAGTATTCATTTACTTGCCTTTGACGATCTCAGCTCCCACTGAAACCAAGATCCTTCGATTCCGAATATCCATAGATGGAGTATTTAATGCCATTAAATACTTGATCCGTTTACGTACTATTTGTGTGACCCTACGGGTTCAGTCAAGAGTAAGCTGTGGATTAATATCATTAATTCAACATGAACTGAAGCGGCCTCTAGCTAGGCATTCAGCTCACTTGATCTCACTGAAATATTAACTTGTTAATTAATATTGAACCGCATTTATTAGACTTATCATTAAATGCATACTTGGACCAAGGGCATTATTTCCTTCAGTCTCCCACTTGTCCTTAGGGACAAGTGTGCATTTCCTAATTCCTTTGTCGCTCGATGCTTGCTCTTGAACATAAGGTAAGAGTTGTCATCCTTATTATGTCCAGAGGTGTTTCTCGGTTTCAGAGTTCAACTGATCAAATAAACAGATAATCATAGCCTATGATTCATCTGAGCACGGCCATGCATTTTACAGTTTCTAGCTCTCCGAGTGGCCTTGTACAACTTTCAGCATCTCATCCCGATTTATGGGAGGACAATCCCAATTTTGCGATCTTGAGATTAGACTTCGTTTGATAGGTGATTACCTGAGCGTTGCCTTTATAGCCTCCTTTTACGGTGCGACGGTTGACAACGTCAAAGTAAGCAGTTCTCAAACAAGTAATCTCAAATCACTCAGGTATTGAGGATTAGTGTCTAATAATTTGAATGAAATTTACTTATGACAGATTTTCATCTCTTGCAGTAAAGTTTCATAGGTCTGTCTGATACTAGTCTTCCCAAAGTAAGC
Organism: Spinacia oleracea; assembly: GCF_020520425.1. Classification (NCBI taxonomy): domain Eukaryota; kingdom Viridiplantae; phylum Streptophyta; class Magnoliopsida; order Caryophyllales; family Amaranthaceae; genus Spinacia; species Spinacia oleracea. Next base: position 7,556,129 of record NC_079487.1, on the reverse strand, counting down.
ATCTATGCAAATGATTATGACATTGCCATGTCCACATAGTTCAAGAAACAGAACTATTACTCATCTTGCATTTCTAGTCGTCTAACGTTTTCTATGCGTCCATCTTTATAGAAAACTCCGACCAGGGACCTTTTTCAACTTTTGACATTCAAGTTCACTTGATAGACATTTCTTAGTCACAGGACTGGTCCTGACAGTCTATCTTGAATATATTGTCAAATTGAAGGGAATCATCATTTAATAAACCACAAATTAAATGGAAAAATGAATTTTATTCATTTATTTTGAATGATTAACCAATAATGTTTTACAAAGTATTAAACTCTAAAAATTTAAAACATTAAACAAGGAAATCAAAGCCATTCTCCAATATGCTTGATTCCCATAGCTGCAGTGTGCGAGTTGTGCTTCGCCTGCGGCAGAGGTTTAGTAAATGGATCTGAGATGTTGTCATCAGTTCCAATCTGGCGTATCTCGACTTCTTTTCTTTCAACGAATTCTTGTAGAAGGTGAAATCTACGAAGTACATGCTTGACTCTTTGGTGGTGTCTAGGCTCCTTTGCCTGTGCAATAGCTCCGTTATTATCACAATATAGGGCTATTGGTCCTTTAATGGAGGGGACTACACCAAGTTCACCTATGAACTTCCTTAGCCATATAGCTTCCTTTGCTGCTTCATGTCCAGCAATGTACTCCGCTTCAGTTTTAGAATCCGCAATGGTGCTTTGCTTAGCACTTTTCCAGCTTACTGCACCTCCTTTGAGGCAGAAGACAAACCCAGACTGTGATCTGAAAACATCCTTGTCGGTTTGGAAACTTGCGTCCGTATAGACTTTAACAATTAATTCATCATCTCCACCATAGACCAGGAAGTCATCTTTGTGCCTTTTCAGGTACTTCAGAATATTCTTGGAAGCAGTCCAATGTGCCTCTCCTGGGTCTGACTGGTATCTGCTCGTAGCACTGAGTGCATACGCAACATCCGGCCGTGTACATATCATAGCATACATTATTGAACCAATCAATGATGCATATGGAATCCCACTCATTCGTCTACGCTCATCAAGTGTTTTTGGGCACTGAGTCTTGCTTAGAGTCATTCCATGAGACATGGGTAGGTAGCCTCGCTTGGAGTCTGCCATCTTGAACCTTTCAAGCACCTTATTGATATAAGTGCTCTGACTAAGTCCAATCATCTTTTTAGATCTATCTCTGTAGATCTTGATGCCCAGTATGTACTGTGCTTCTCCTACATCCTTCATCGAAAAACATTTCCCAAGCCAAATCTTGACAGAGTTTAACATAGGAATGTCATTTCCGATAAGTAATATGTCGTCGACATATAATACTAGAAAAGCAATTTTTCTCCCACTGACCTTCTTGTATACACAAGATTCGTCTGCGTTCTTGATAAAACCAAAGTCACTGACTGCTTCATCAAAACGTATATTCTAGCTCCTGGATGCCTGCTTCAATCCGTAGATTGATTTCTTAAGCTTGCATACCTTTTTAGCATTCTTTGGATCCTCAAAACCCTCATGCTGTGTCATAAACACAGTTTCTGTTAAAACGCCGTGTAAGAAAGCGGTTTTGACATCCATCTGCCATGTTTCGTAATCGTAATATGCAGCGATTGCTAACATTATCCGAATATACTTTAGCATTGCAACTGGTGAAAAGGTTTCATCGTAATCCACACCGTGGACTTGCCTTTAACCTTTTGCAACCAATCTAGCTTTGAAAACTTCAAGTTTTCCATCCTTGTCTTTCTTCAGTTTGAAAACCCATTTGCTTCCTATGGCTTGGTAGCCATCTGGAAAATCGACCAAATCCCACACTTGGTTTTCTGACATGGAGTCTAATTCAGATTGCATGGCTTCTTGCCATTTCTTGGAGCTAGGGCTCGTCATAGCTTGTTTGTAAGTCGCAGGTTCATCACTTTCAAGTAATAGAACGTCATAGCTCTCGTTCGTCAAAATACCTAAGTACCTTTCCGGTTGAGATCTATATCTTTGCGATCTACGCGGGGTTACATTTCTAGATTGTCCATAATTCTCACCAGATACTTCTAAAGATCTCTGAGTTTCTTCCTGAATGTCATCTTGAGCATTCTCTAGAGTTTGTTGTTCGACTCGAATTTCTTCGAGGTATACTTTTCTCCCACTTGTCATTTTGGAAATGTGATCCATTTCCAAAAAGATACCATCTCGAGCAACAAACACCTTGTTCTCAGATGTATTGTAGAAGTAATACCCCTTTGTTTCCTTTGGGTAGCCCACAAGGATACATTTTTCAGATTTTGGATGAAGTTTGTCTGAAATTAATTGTTTGACGTATACTTTACATCCCCAAATCTTAAGAAAAGACACTTTTAGAGGCTTTCCAAACCATAATTCATATGGAGTCTTTTCAACAGCTTTAGACGGAGCTCTATTTATAGTTAGTGCAGCTGTATTTAGTGCATGTCCCCAAAATTCTATTGGAAGTTCGGCCTGACCCATCTTTGATCTAACCATGTCTAGCAAGGTTCTGTTCCTCCGTTCCGACACACCGTTCCATTGTGGTGTTCCAGGAGGAGTCAATTCTGATAGAATTCAACATTCTTTCAGATGGTCATCAAATTCATAGCTCAGATATTCACCGCCTCTATCAGACTGCAGTGCCTTAATCTTCTTGCCTAATTGATTCTCTACTTCACTCTGAAATTCCTTGAATTTGTCAAAGGATTCAGACTTATGCTTCATTAGGTAGACATAACCATATCTACTGAAGTCATCAGTGAAAGTGATAAAGTAGCTGAAACCACCTCTAGCATTTGTACTCATTGGTCCACATACATCTGTATGGATTAAACCCAATAGTTCAGTTGCTCTTTCTCGAACCTTAGAGAAAGTTTGCTTTGTCGTTTTGCCAAGTAAACATGATTCGCACTTACCATAATCCTCTAAGTCAAATGGTTCTAGAATTCCTTCTTTTTGAAGTCTTTCCATGCGTTTCAAGTTAATATGGCCTAATCGACAATGCCACAGATAGGTGAGATCTGAATCATCCTTTTTGGCCTTTTTGGTATTTATGTTATAAACTTGTTTTTCGTGATCTAATAAATAAAGTCCATTGACTAATCTAGCAGATCCATAAAACATCTCTTTAAAATAAAACGAACAACTATTGTCTTTTATTAAAAAGGAAAATCCCTTAGCATTTAAGCATGAAACAGAAATGATGTTTTTAGTAAGACTTGGAACATGGAAACACTCTTCCAGTTCCAAAACTAGCCCAGAGGGCAACGACAAATAATAAGGTCCTACAGCTAATGTAGTAATCCTTGCTCCATTTCCCACTCGTAGGTCGACTTCACCCTTGCTTAACCTTCTACTTCTTCTTAGTCCCTGTGAATTGGAACATAAGTGTGAGCCACAACCTGTATCTAATACCCAAGAAGTTGAATTAGCAAGTATACAGTTTGTAACGAAAATACCTGAAGATGGAACGACTGTTCCGTTCTTCTGATCTTCCTTAAGCTTCAAGCAATCTCTCTTCCAATGTCCCTTCTTCTTGCAATAGAAGCATTCGGATTCAGAAGTGGGTTGACTGACCTTCCTCTTTTCAGACTTGGCGCCAGTTTGCTTAGTCGGGCTGGCCTTCTTGCCACCTTTCTTAGCATTCCTCTTCTTACCAGATTTCTTGAACTTGCCCCCAAGCACCATAAGCACATCTTGCTTATCACTTTTTGTGAGGGGGTCGAAAAAGCACGAGGCTAATGCGTGACCTCATCCCTCATGGGTGTGACGCTTCTTTTTTGTCAAATCAAGTGTAATTGGATTTCCTGTGAGTTTACACCCAATTGACTAGTAATATAGGAGTCGCCATTCAGTTTTTAACGACAATGAGAAAAATTGACAAAACCCGGTTATCGTGACATAAAGGGAGTGCAATTATGTTTGACCATGACGGCCGTAGGTTCCCTTGTGATCCCTGGTGTGGGGATCTCTCAACATACACCCGCAAGGTAGAGATTGAGGGTTCAGGGGACTGTAACTACCGAGAGGAGTACTCGCTCTTCGATAACTCGAGAGGACGGATATCCTTACTAGCTCAGCATAAATAATTGAAAGGACATGCGTTAACTATTAAAGTAATCTGAGTTGATTTTAACAATACGCAACATATAATACTAGATCGAGCGCGATTATCTGATTTAGATTGTATTAAGGGACCTAGCATGATAATCCAATTTCCCAAAAATGTTATCTTTATTAGGCGTGATAGAACAATCAGATTTAATTAGTTTAACAGTTCATAAAAAGGGCGAGGAAAGCAATTAAACCATGGAAAAGGGACACATTACGACGCACCCTTGAGAGGTGCGTCACAGTTCTCAGAAAACTAACCACTTTGACTTTGCTATTTCTCCATTTATTTAACGAATCTCAAATTACGGGACAGGATACGTTCTGTTCGATTTTTGGATCGATTGCGACAGGACGCGTGATCAATTTCGCAGCGTGAGGCTTAGGCTTAGGGGTTTAGAGTCAATACTCAGAATATGAATTGTGTGTTGTGTGTTCACGTCGAACTTGGGGCTATATTTATAGAAAAGAGTTCGTGGAAAGATAGAATTGTAGAACTCTAACCCACGGGGAATTAGGAAAGAACACGTCCCAGGTATTTTCAGCGCCCAGGGCTGGGCGTTAAAGATTTCGGCGCCCAACTCTGGGCGTTGAAAATGGGATCCAGGCAATTTCAGCGTCCAGGGCTGGGCGTTGAAATTGATGTTTGGGTCGAGTTCTTTGTCAGATTCGGACTCTTAGAATCAGGAGTGTATGAGACTTAATCGAGTCGTTTAGTGCGTATTAATTTTATGATGGAATGCATCTGGGCCCGTTACGAACTCTAGGTTCGTTAGGATTTTAATTAATACGTAACTCTTATTTTCGAATCGTATTAGGAAAAGGATTCCTTCGCAATTTAGGATTTATGTTGGAGTGCAACACCTAATTCTGACAGGTTTCTATCTTTTATGACTTGCCACTTTTAACAACTGCCCATTACGGAAGTTCCTATTTTTAGCAGGTTTCCATAAATAGCAGGTTTCGGGTGAAATGAAAAGGGTGATTGAGATTCGTTATTTTATAGGAGATGCGTTGTCAAGTGGAGATTTATGTTCTCATCATCGAACCTTCCCTTTCGGGAATGGGGACAAAAGTAGGTGTCTACAGTTAGCCCCCACTTTGACTGAGTCTTGGAGTAAGACGATGGTCAAAGTATTAGACGGAGTGCGGCACACAAGTCATGGTGACCTGTTTTTGCGAGGGTCTCACGAGCCCCCGAGTGATAACATTTGACTTAAGGGTCATCACTTGAAGTGTCGACATATCCCTCACGTGTCATTGGGATTTGTCAACGGATAGTATAGAAACTCCCTCACTTTGTCATTGGAAGTATCTAAAGAAGCATAGAAACTCCCTCACTTTGTCATTGGAAGTAGCTACAGATGTTTTCGAAATCAAAGCTATAAAGTGTAATTGGGCCTGGCCAAGCCCAATCACGAGGTAAAAATGTTTTTAAAGATTCTCATTTTCAGGGCTAGCTAAACGAGAAAACCCCCTTGTTTTTATGGGACGTAAAACGAAGGAAAATCCAGCACATCGCTCTTTTTTGGAAAAAAACGATAAACCAGTCCTTTAATATTTTGGAAAAGGGAAAACCAGAAAAAGTTATCGCTGCAGCGACTAAGGACCTGCGCGGTTAGTGACGCAGACCCCGCCGGCTAAAGATGGCGAGCCTGTCCGCTAAGGGTGGACGCCCCGTCCGAAAGAAGTGGACGAATCTGTTTTTGAAATTTGAAAATAAGGACCTACGCGGTTTGTGACGTAGACCCCGCCGGATAAAGATGGTGAACCTGTCCGCTAAGGGTGGACACCCCGTCCGATAGAAGTGGACGAATCTATTTTGAAATTCGTTTGTGCGTTTTGAAGATAAGGACCTACGTGGTTTGTGACGTAGACCCCGCCGGCTGAAGATGGCGAGCCTGTTTCATTTTTGTTTTTGTAGATTCTATTTTTCGAAAACTGAGGACCTGCGCGGCTAGTGACGCAGACCCCGCCCGCTGAAGGTGGGCGAGCCCTGTCCGCTAAGGGTGGACGCCTCGCTCGCTGGAGGTGAGCGAACCTGAATTCGTCTTTTTGATTTGGGATTCGCGTGCCGCGGTCTTGCCTGTCTGAGGTGGACAAGTCCCTATTTCATTTTTTTCTTGTGATTTCTCTTGAGAATTTCTTTTTATTCATTCTTATAGGAGCGAATTCTTCCAAGGGATGCTCGGATTTAGTTGCAACCTGAATGTGGGTTGACAATGTGTTTAGATGGACCATAGTCTCGTGGTCATCACCTTTTCATGGTTTTGAGCTAGTCTTTTCGGCTCAATTTTGCCACTACCTGGGTCCTTGATTAGGGGACTATGTATAAGTATCAACGGCGACCTTTGTCTTGAGGTCGTAAACTGGTTTTATTTTTTGAGACATCCAATCACGGAACTTCGTACAGCATAGTCTGGGAATATTGTTTTTAACTTTGCATACTCTCTTTTGAAATATATATTTTCTTTCGAGCCCCCAAGCATTCGTGCTTGGCGGTCATTTCTTGTCAAAGGGGTTCCTTGGGGATACGCAATTTGTGATGTCCTTGATCATGTTTGGGATTGTACTCGTAAGTGCGAGCGATCTTTGTAGTGGTGTGCTACTCTTGACAAAGTCGTGAGGTGCGACTTTCAGTAAGGAAATCGGCAATTTTCGAGTCGAATGGATGCGGCAGGGCCAAATAGAAGTTAGGGCCTTTTTTGAGCCTGGGTTCATTTTCGGCGCCCAGGCCTGGGCGTTGAAATAATTCACGCCTAGGTGGGGCGTTGAAAGTGTTGTTTGGGCTGGTCTTTTTGATGACACAGTTGGCCTCTTGTTCATTCGTTTATTTCACTTGGAAGTTCTATGTATTCTCTTCTCTTTTGTTTTTTCATTATTTTTAGAACGTGATGATTTTCTTGAGAAGCCGTAGCCGATTAGTGGACTACGGTGCTTGTCGCTTTGGGGAGATTATTTTAAGGAATTGTTTCTCTTAAGGCGTACAGTTATTGCGATAGTTGGGCGAGTCTATATGGCCCGAGGAACATACCTTGAGGCGTAAGACTTTGACCGCTCTTGTTGTTGTATATTTTTCCTTTTGAAAGCGTTCGTGAATGTTCGATACTTAGAATGATGATATGTATAGCGTTCATAGAATGGCCGTTGTGTGCGGTCCACTAATCAGTTTGCTTGAATCATATATATATTTTTTTTTTAGCAATGACTGATTTTGAATAGTTTGCTTAGAAGCTTGATAGGGTTCAGGCCCATTCATGAAGTGGGCTCAAACATCGTACCCTTTCGATTGTTAAAACATTTGCTTCTAGATTTTATTTTATTTTCCTATGGTTGTTTCGTAGCTTGGAGCCCCCAAGTATGCATGTTGGGATGCTTCCTTTTGGCGTACGATTTTTGTAGGTTCTTTCGAGAAAGATGCCTTGGGGTTCCGCTCGTGTAGGTGCGAGCTATCCCTTCCGTGGTAATATTTCGCTACCTTTAATCCTTAATGTAGGAGTCGTGGGGCTTGCATTTTGAATTTGGGCGATAAGTAGTCTTTGACTCTTTTACACATGCTCTTGGTCGTGCCCGCATTAGTGCGATAAGCCTTCCACTTTTTTTAGACTTGTACTGTGGGATGGTTGAACTTATGGTGCGACGTAGGCTTGTGTGGCCTAACAACATGTATTAGAACATTTCTCCAGGTGTTGGGATATCATTATTATTTTTTGCATTGGAGTACTTCATCACGCCTCGTTCAGGTGCTCGAACAAGTGTAGCACCTTCTGCGTGGGTTTGCACGGCTTATTACTTCGTTCGATGCGAGGATTCATAGATGTTTCTTTCTTGTTTTTATATCTGGGCAAAATTTGACAAGCAGAAAGATTCAGCGCCCAGGCTGGGGCGTTAAAGATATCGGCGCCCAGCTCTGGGCGTTGAAAATGATTTCTGGGCAGAATTTTGACAGTCTTTTCTTTCTTGATTTTTTCTTTCGCTTTTGCTTTGGAATGATGTAGACTGTGTAACGGGCGCTTTATAGGGCGAGCGTTATGTGCAGTGGTTTGGTCGGAGTTTTGGTGACTCGCGATTTTCAGTTACCCTTGATAGTGGGGTGACTTTATATATTCTAAGTAGTGCTTTAGAATTTGGGAGGGGTTGTAGCCATTCTAAGGTTCGTTTTACACGATTAAAGCTTAGGATTGTGCCCCTATGACGTATGTATAGCATTAGTGTCGAGAATTTGCGATAAAATCGTCATTTCGAGCATTTTTAGAGTGTTTTTCTCAAGCCCCCAATTGTAGCTACGGGATTGGCTTGGTGCTATAATGCTTGGCATACGTTTTTATGCATTCATGGCGACATGGATCATGAATAGTTTGAACCAGACTCGTTTAGTGCGAGGTACGTTTGAGTAGTGATTTGCTACTTTTCCTGTAAATGTCGTATTGTGCGACATTGCCATGGTCAAGGTAGTCGCATGTTGAAATGTGCCTTGACTAAAAGCTAGGTGCCTTTCTTTACCCATAATCATATTTAGAAATCTTTTTGGCTCACTTGCAACATCGAGATAAACGCATACTTAGCTTAAACCAACGACACATTATTATGTTCGAAGAAGTCTTTGAAAATCATTTGAAAATTATTTAAAATCCGAGTCCTACTATGTACAATCCGAGGTGTCCTAAGTAGGTTGACTTATAGAAGGGTTCGTACAGGATTACATGAGTGAATCAAAATACTGTTACGATTTTTGGAATGCTGTCTAAGGATTTGCTGGAAGCCAAGGTGCAGGCGTCAAGATATTACTTGTGCCCGTGTGGCACATGCGTTGGGCTTTTAGGGCTATCTTTCCAGAATGGCGGGAATATAAACCGTTTTCAAATTGACTTAGATTTACTTGGTATACTTAGTTCTTTCCCTAGCTCTTTCATTTCAATTTTTTAGCCCCTAGTTGCTATTATGTCTTCCCATTAACGATGCTTTTAGATTTTGATTTTAGATGCCCGTGTCATATGTCTGAATAGGGTGAGCCTTGGTTAAGTGCCAAGTCCTATTGACAATGTCTGATTTTTTTCAAAGGGGATTCGCAAGCGTTTGAATTACCATGAACGGGTGCCCTGAGCTCGAAGGAACGATGGGACGACGCCGTAGAACAATCCTCTTTATTGCAAGCTTGCTGCCTTTACTACTTGTTGGCGATTATGACTGTGTCTAGGGGTGAAAGAAGGTCTTTAAGCGAACGACTATGTCTAGTGGTGAAAGAAGGTCTTTAAGTGAGTTAGTTTGCTTTAGGGAGGGTCAAGTCGAGTACTTTAGAGATCATGGACGCTTGCGCTAGCCCCCATTCAATTGAGGCAAAGCGATCTTTTGAGTCTTGGCTAAGTGCCTAAGAGTGTGAGTGCTCCTTCTGGCAAAGGTACGTGCCCTTATTATTTTTCGATGTGTGCTCATTTTGGCATCTTGATGACTTGGATTCTTCTTCGTGCTTTCAATTTTTCTTTCGACTTGGATTGCAAGTAATTAAATTTCAATAAGGGACTTCTATTTTTTATTCTTGTTTTTCTATAGGCTTTAATATTTTTGCGAATTGGTTGGACTGAATCATGGATTGCTTACGTATCCGCCTTAAATAGATTTAATTTGGAATCAGGTCTTGCGTAGTTCTTAGCCTAGAAAATGGTTTCTTAGAATGCTGATTTTAAACAAGTACGTTCGAGTGGAATCGTAATGTTTGAAATAGGGTGAAATAAGTGAAGTTTATTATTATTTTAATCTGACGCTTTGCCGTAAGCCAAAATTTTGTTTTATTTTTTTAAGTACATGTATTTGCACAAAAATCTTTTCATGTGTTTTTTTGGTACGTATATCTGAATACGTGTTGTACCCCTCCAAGTGTTCGTTATTTTTCCGTGCATGTGCGGATAAAATGACGAGCACTTCTGGACAAATTTTAGCAAGCAGAGACATTCAACGCCCAGGCTAGGGCGCTAAAGATTTCGGGGCCCAGCTCTGGCGCTGAAAATGACTTCTGGGCGGATCTTTTTTGGTGCGCTAAATGCTTCTTTTTCTTTTTAGACGAACCTTTAAAGGCGCTTTGCAAAGTTTGCTTTTTTATTATTTTTTTTTTTTTTGTACTTTTCATTTGTCTTCCTTTTTTATTCGTGACTCAAGACGATTTGATAGGATAATTTGTATAGGTATTGGTCAAGCATGAGGATTACATCTGCTAGGACTCACAATTTGCAGCCTCAAGCTAGGGTCATGAGCTTACATCAACCAAGGCTAATGAGTAGCATGGGGACGGCTCAAAGGTATATCAACAGGATGTATCCAAACAAGGTATGTGGTCATTATGCTAACGGTGGTGTAATAATGGGTATGACGCACGTGTCAATGGCCGTACGTGGTTTGTAGTTGACAACAAGAACAAGAGTCGAGGTAATGGTTTCTTGGGTTATGGCAATGAGAACATGGATGGGTTAAATGAGCTGAACAGGGGCCCCAGAGCGAAGGCGTCTAAGTACATAAGGATTGGAAGGGGTAGACATCGTAGAACTTTATGTAGTTTTTGTGGCATGATTTGGAATGGTTGACTCAATTCTTTTCCTTTGCTTTACTTGTATAAATTTCGCACTTTGGGAGGTACGGGCTAAGTATTTCATGGCTCGCTCTTTTCGCTCTCCCTTTTCTCTTTCTTTTTAAGTATTTCATGGCTTTCTCTTTTCGCTCTCCCTTTTCTCTTTCTTTTTTTCTTTTTGATTGGGATTTCTCCCCAACATAAATCCTTAAAAGTTTTTTTATTTGGGCTAAAAGGTAGATGGTTGTGGTCTTTGAGTCACGAGGCGAGACTGAGTGAGCCTCGTATGGTAGGCCTATAGTGGACCTTTAATTTTAGTAGGCCTAGGGTGGACCTTTGCAAGCGTATTTAGTCGTTTCTTAAAATGTGCAAATAGCGTAGATTCAAAATGTTGTTTTTACCTTATTGAAATTTAACGAAAGAATTGCATCGAAAATAACTTTTTTTGCTTCTTTTCAGATTCCAGTTTCTGGGATTTAATTGGAAGTTGTGATTTAGACTCGAACTTTCAATAATCTTTCTGATTATAACCCGTGTATGAATACAAGGAGGTGGCCTAGACTCAAAATAATGACGTGGCGTAAGCCTATAATACTTGACCAAGCAACTCTCAGACTTAGGCTAATTGGACCATAACTTCCATTGGTTGACACTTTAGATTTTAACCCTTGGGTGTTCATTTGTCATGCGCCATTTTGCTTAATGTTGGCAAGGTAGTTAGTCAGGGAGATCGAATTTTCATTTTTGCAAGACTAGAATCATTAGTGCGACTTCCCTCATAGTGTGTATTGCTTTACCCCGATGGTAGCCTTATGGCATGCCGATTTGGGTATTTTCATGGTTCATCATGTTGCATTCATGGAAAATCTTTTAGTCCGTACTTAGTAGTATTTCAAGGAGCGAGTGGCTCGAGAGGACTATGATAGTCGTGACCCAATGTGATCATAAGCCTTGAGGCCATAAATAATTTTTTGCCAATGGTATTGATACCTTAGGTTCACTTTGGGGGTTGTGCGACTATGGAGGAATGATTTTCAGAATGTGACTGTTTCCGTTTTGCAAATACTATAATATATTCTTTTATTGGAGAGAGAGAGTATTGAGGCCGTAGATTCATAGCAAGGGATGACAATTACATATGGGTGCTTATTGATTTAAATGTTAGGAAGGGAGACTCAATATGGTTTGACCTTTTAACTTGCAGAACGACACCAAGCATTAGGACCGATTCTATGGATAAGACAACTAAGACTTAGGATTTAGATTGTACTTCGACATAGCCTAGTCTAGACCCGGATTTACTTATTTTTTATTCGAACATTATTTTTCCTTGAAAACTTTATTTGAACATCATTTTTCGAATTTTTTTTGCCCATTGTGACATTCAAGGTTATTTTAATTAGCATGCTCGGTTTTGATGCCGAACATTGTCGTCATAGGAGGCCTAATGACGACACAAAGAGTTATTTATTTTATATTTTTTTTAGTCGCTTTTAGAATCGAGTGCCTTTCATACGCCCTTGCAGAATAGTTCTTTTTTTGCTACGTATATTTTTTTATGCACAGGCACCGAGGCTGCTGCGCCTGACCAAAAGGCCAGGCAGCAACTTCATCGCCCAGCGAAGGGCGTGAGAAATATCGGCGCCCAGCCAGGGGCGTTAAAAATGCGTCCCTGGCTGGTGTTCGCTTCCTGTTTGCGTATACTTTTTGTTTTTGCGACTTTAATTTTGCGTGCTTGCCTTATAACGTCCTTTACGCGTTGTGCAGCGTTTGGTGGGATTCGTTACAGGCCATCCCGAGCGTCGCTTATTTTTGTGACGATCGTTCGGGTTTGCGGAACACGTATTTTGGTATAACTCTTTGGCCAATTGGTTTATGAATGTTTGGGCAATTTTTAAGGTCGTTGGTTTTCTAACGTTGTTTGTCACACACAATCACATAATTCGCTACATATAACTAACATTACATCATGAGGCAAAAAAATAATATGTCATGTAGTTTATGATAGGCTTCTATGGGTAGTATTTGCGCCGGCTTGGTACCGCTTCTATCGCAGATCCAACACATGCCCCGGTCGAGGTAGTGCCTTCAACAGACGAATTTCGTCCAAGAGGCCAATCACGATGTAAGCCAAGGGGGCATGCACCGATGAAAGGGACCTAATGGGCGAGCGATTGGGTTTGGGACGGGTGTACTACTAGCGAAAGTGCCGAGTGGACAACATTCGAAGCGTATGCACCCCCCGGTTGGCGATGGGTATCCTCAGTCCCAACTCCCGAGATGAAACATCCCAAGGGAGCCAAGATTCGTTATGCGGTTCTGTCCGTTCACATTAATATGCTGATTTTCAGGTCGTCCCAACTTGATGGGGAAAGAAACGCGGGGTAGGATCGTTTCACCCTTCGGCTATTTTGATTACCTACGAGCACTAGTATTTCCTTCACTATCCCCAGTGGAGTCGCCACTGTGAGGGGGTCGAAAAAGCACGAGGCTAATGCGTGACCTCGTCCCTCGTGGGTGTGACGCTTCTTTTTTGTCAAATCAAGTGTAATTGGATTTCCTATGAGTTTACACCCAATTGACTAGTAATATAGGAGTCGCCATTCAGTTTTTAACGACAATGAGAAAAACTGACAAAACCCGGTTATCGTGACATAAAGGGAGCGCAATTATGTTTGACCACGATGGCCGTAGGTTCCCTTGTGATTCCTGGTGTGGGGATCTCTCAACATACACCCGCAAGGTAGAGATTAAGGGTTCGGGGGACTGTAACTACCGAGAGGAGTACTCGCTCTTCGATAACTCTAGAGGCGGGATATCATTACTAGCTCAGCATAAATAATTGAAAGGACATGCGTTAACTATTAAACTAATCTGAGTTGATTTTAACAATATGCAACATATAATACTAGATCGAGCGCGATTATCTGATTTAGATTGTATTAAGGGACCTAGCATGATAAACCAATTTCCCAAAAATGTTTATCTTTATTAGGCTTGATAGAACAATCAGATTTAATTAGTTTAACAGTTCATAAAAAGGGCGAGGAAAGCAATTAAACCATGGAAAAGGGACACATTACGACGCACCCTTGAGAGGTGCGTCACAGTTCTCAGAAAACTAACCACTTTGACTTTGCTATTTCTCCTTTTATTTAACGAATCTCAAATTACGGGACAGGATACGTTCTGTTCGATTTTTGGATCGATTGCGACAGGACGCGTGATCAATTTCGCAGCGTGAGGCTTAGGCTTAGGGGTTTAGAGTCAATACTCAGAATATGAATTGTGTGTTGTGTGTTCACGTCGAACTTGGGGCTATATTTATAGAAAAGAGTTCGTGGAAAGATACAATTGTAGAACTCTAACCCACGGGGAATTAGGAAAGAACACATCCCAGGTATTTTCAGCGCCCAGGGCTGGGCGATAAAGATTTCGGCGCCCAGCTCTGGGCGTTGAAAATGGGATCCAGGCAATTTCAGCGCCCAGGGCTGGGCGTTGAAATTGATGTTTGGGCCGAGTTCTTTGTCAGATTTGGACTCTTAGAATCCGGAGTGTATGATACTTAATCGAGTCTTTTAGTGCGTATTAATTTTATGATGGAATGCATCTGGGCCCGTTACGAACTCTAGGTTCTTTAGGATTTTAATTAATACGTAACTCTTATTTTCGAATCGTATTAGGAACAGGATTCTCTCGCAATTTCTATCTCATTTAGGATTTATGTTGGAGTGCAACACCTAATTCTGACAGGTTTCTATCTTTTATGACTTGCCACGTTTAACAACTGCCCATTACGGAAGTTACTATTTTTAGCAGGTTTCCATAAATAGCAGGTTTTGGGTGAAATGAAAAGGGTGATTGAGATTCATTATTTTATAGGAGATGCGTTGTCAAGTGGAGATTTATGTTCTCATCATCGAACCTTCCCTTTCGGGAATGGGGACAAAAGTAGGTGTCTACACTTTTGAGCGTCTTTTCAGCGGTCTTCAGCATACCGTGAACCTCAGTGAGCGTTTTGTCCAGACTATTCATACTGTAGTTCAGTTTGAACTGATCATACCCGTTATGAAGAGAATGGAGGATGGTGTCTACAGCCATTTCCTGAGAGAATTGCTGATCCAGCCGACTCATATTCTCAATGAGTCCAATCATTTTGAGAACATGTGGACTTACGGCTCGCCTTTCTTAAGCTTGGTCTCAAGAATTTGCCTATGAGTCTCGAATCTTTTGACCCGAGCCAGATCTTGGAACATGTTCTTTAACTCACTGATGATCGTGAAAGCATCTGAGTTGATGAACGTTTTCTGTAGATCTGCACTCATTGTTGCAAGCATTAGACATTTCACATCCTTGTTGTCATCAATCCAACGATTGAGGGCTGCCTGAGTGACCCCGTCGCCCGCGGTTTCGGGCATCGCCTCTTCCAGGACATACTCCTTTTCTTCCTGCATAAGAACTATTTGCAAGTTCCTTTACTAGTCAAGGAAGTTTTTCCCGTTCAACTTCTCCTTTTCAAGAATTGATCGAATGTTGAATGAATTGTTGTTTGCCATAGTTAAAATTACAATTGAAAAAGAATAAACAAATAAATAATCATTCACAGTCTCTCTTAATAAACTTAATTCTAGCATACATGCATAATTTAATGTTCATTAAGCATTTTATTCAAGTTATGTGTTCCGGCAGGTGTGAATAAAATGATTCCAAGACCCTAAAAACCATTGAAGAATTAAGCACATTATGTATTTTGACTCAATTCTAAAATCTTTTAGGTAAGAAAAAGCCTTTTGCTAATAGTCTAGAAACTACTCTTGGTTGATAGGTACGTCTAAAAACTTATTAGGTAAACCTATCGATTTTGCCACGACATAAAAGGACTCCTTACTTATATCGTTGAGTTTCACCAAAACTAACATGTACTCACAATTGTTTGTGTACCTTACCCCTTTAGAATCAATAAGTAACACCTCGCTATGGCGGAAAACTACTACTAAGATTGATGTAAAGGTTATACAAGTAAGTGTTATTTTCGCATGGCACCTTTTAACTCAATTTTTAAGTTTGGAACTTAAGGCTCTTACTATGTTGGTTAGATTTTAAGTGAACTAAAATCCTTAATCATGCAACATAATCAAGCCACAATCTCATGCATATTTAAGACATATTTTAAAATCAATAAATAACATAAAGCGTGCATAAGATAAATGTGATCTAGTATGGCCCGACTTCATCTTGAAGCTTCAACTTCAAAGTCCGTCTTGAAAATGGGTTGGAAACTCCGTCTTGAATTTCACCGTGGGAGGCTCCATTTTCTTCAAATAGGATCAGCTATAATTAAACTAATTACAACTATTTGATGGTACGCAGACCATATTTGAATTGAAAAAACAAACTTTGGTGCATTAGACCAATTACATTCAAATTAATGGTACGCATACCATATTTTCTATCCTATTTGGGCCATACTAGTCACTTCATAACCTGCAAAACAGTACATATACAATATATACCATTCACCCATTCATTATCATGAATGGCCCACATAGCTGGTTAGTAAAACACGTTATGCATCACATAAATATTTGCAGCAATTAATCAAGGGCACCAATAATCTACTAATTATTCAGTCCTTATTAATTCTAATCAAGTTGTTTAACCTTAAAGGATTTGTAGACCTAATCAAGAGTTTATGACTAAAAGCTCCCACTTAAACCAATAACTTTATATGCTTTACTAATTTTAAACATAAAAATGTATTTCTAGTCTAACCGGAAACATACAAATTTAATTAAAATTTAAAGCTCATATAAAATTATAATTGAATCCAATTAATTTAATTTATTTTCAGTTGAATTTAAGAATTTAAATTAATTCAAGGTTTAATTTAATAAAATAATTAGTATAAATAAAAATTAATAATAATTATAATATTCAAAATTAAAATCCGAGAAAACAATTTTAAATTATTAATTTTAAAATTAATTAAAATTATTTCCGAACTGAAAATTTCAAATTAAAATTAAAACGAACCAATCAGGTCAAGACAAGGCCATGGGCTTGCGCCCATGCCTCGTCAAGTCCAACAAGCAACAAACCCCTTGTCACTCGATTGATCGTACCACAAAGCCCAAGCAACAACGCACCAATGCGTCAGGCCCGGCGAGCCACGCTTGCGCGCAGCCCACTCGCCCATCGCCTTGGCGCGCTGCTGGGCAACGCTTGCTAGACAGGCCAGCCAATGCTGCCCGCGAGCACGTTGTGCTGCGCTTGTCGCTGCCTTGGCGTGCTGCTGGGCGAGGCAACGCACGTTGTGGCGCAGCATCCATCACTGCCCACGCGTGCTTGCCTTGCTCGCTGCACTTGCTTGCCCGCACTATACAACACCCCTTAAGGGTAACACATAGCTTCCTTTGCTTTGTGCGTGCAACTTTTATGAGCGAATTATATAAAAATTAAAACTTTTTAATTTAAAATTAATGACAAATTAATAAATCATATCAATTTCATATTTTTAGGGCGAAAAATTGAAAATTTATTAATGAATTAATTTCCGATTAACATGGATTCAAATCTAGGTCATAAAAATTTAAAATTTATCACAATTTTTAACAATTTTTATGGTGGTTTTTAATCATGGATACCTAATTAAATCATTAATTAATTATGAAAATCAAATCAATTCTAAATTATTCGAATTTCAACAAATTAATCATAATTACAAATTAGGTTGTATAATTAACAAGTCTAGGCATTCAAAATTGTTAAACATATACAATAGGTCAATCAAAAATTCAAGATTTATCAACAAGAATCGCAAATATTGAATTTAACATCTTAAATTTACAATCTTTTGCGTTCGAAAAACTAAAACCTCCGAAAAATCATAGTTAGGCTTCGAATTTGGGAATTCTGGGTTCGGCCGAAAAAGAATTTTTTTGTCAAAATTTTAGAATGCCTTTTACATGCGGAATTGACACAAAAATCACTCGATTTGGTTGAGTAACGAATAAACTGCCGAAAATCTGCGTACATATAATTAAATAAACGCAATTTGCAATTAATTAACAATTACGAAAATGAATCACCCCTTTTAATTCTTTGCAAATTTGTAAAATTTAACCATGTTATGCAATTTAGATTATGTAAATAATAAGAAGCTCGTGATACCATTGTTAGGTTATGATACATATGACAAAACATAAATCATGCGGAAAACCTTAATGCCAGGAAACATATTATTTACACATAATCAGTTAGCCTAATTTAGGTGCATACACTTTGTAGCGTGCCCTCCCTAGCTGTGTCCGAACCAAACAAGAACAAGTCTTTAGAACTCCAAGTGTCGTCCCTCCGTAGATAGTCCACAGCATGTCCGGATCCGCCTTAAGATTGACCAACTAGAATCGCCCTTAAGGTTCTATAATTTTCGGCTAATATGGGCAAGTAATATGACTGATTTTTCTGCTCAAAAATCACTACTTTAATTTTATGAATATTTTTTAAAAAACTCGTGTATATATTTATGACCCTGGGCATATATTTATAGAACCATGGAAAGGATTTCGAATCCTGTTAGAATACTAATTAATTAATTAGAATCCTTTTAGAACTCTAAATAATTAATTTAATCTTTTAGGATTAGGATATAATCAATGCACGAATTCCGATAGCTTTAGGATTCGTATAGCACGCACACGAGCAACGCACGAGCACCGCACAGCCCGCGCGCATGCCTCGCAGCCCACGCGAGCTGCACGGCGCCGAGGCCCATGCTCGCACCCCATTTGCTGAACCGTGCTCGCGCGCCAAGCCTTGGCTGGGCCTGGCCTTTGCGCTGGGCTTGGTCGAGGCCTTGGCGTGTTTGTTTGATGCGTGTGACTTGCTGGGCGACGGCATGGCTTCGTGCTGGGCGTTCCTCTAGCAAGCCTCGTCCGATGCTAATTCGTACGATACGCTTCCGATTAAATTCCCGATTCCGGAATTCATTTCCGATACGAACAATATTTAACATTTCCGATTCTGGAATTAATTTCCGTTTCGAACAAATATTTAATAGTTCCGTTTCCGGAATTATTTTCCGATTCCGATAATATTTCCGATTCTGACAATATTTCCGTTTCCGGCAATATTTCCGATTCCGGTAATATTTCCATTTCCGATAATATTTTCCGATACGTACCATGTTTCCGTTTCCGGCAACATCTACCACTTGGATAATATTTATATTTCCGATACGATCCATATTTCCGTTTCCGGCAATATCATCGTTTCCGGAGTATTCATTTACTTGCCTTTGACGATCTCAGCTCCCACTGAAACCAAGATCCGTCGATTCCGAATATCCATAGATGGAGTATTTAATGCCATTAAATACTTGATCCATTTACGTACTATTTGTGTGACCCTACGGGTTCAGTCAAGAGTAAGTTGTGGATTAATATCATTAATTCCACTTGAACTGAAGCGGCCTCTAGCTAGGCATTCAGCTCACTTGATCTCACTGAATTATTAACTTGTTAATTAATACTGAACCGCATTTATTAGACTTATCATTAAATGCATACTTGGACCAAGGGCATTATTTCCTTCAGACACATGATATGATATGCATACAATGAATGAGACCTAGACTTGACTTTAAGTGCCACTCCGAAGATTCGGGATTTTGGATTTTTGTACTTGTATTCGGGATTCGCAACCCGTTGGAAGTGTTTGAGAGGAGCCTTCATTCTTTTGTGGAAGTTGACTCTTTGTACTAGAACTTGGAATATCGAAAGAATATTTCGACCTATTGGACCTTGGACTATTTTAGGGGAATTTCAACCCATTGAGAATTTCGAAATTGGACTTGTACTAGGAGATTGAATTTTGTATTATTTCAAGGGAATTTCAACCCGATTGGAAGAGCTTGGAATATTTTAGGGGAGTTTCAACCCAAGAATAGGATGCGAAATTTGAACTTGTACTATTTCAGGGGATTTTAAACCCATTGGAAATTTGAACTTGTATTATTTCAGGGGATTTTCAACCCATTGGAAATTTGAACTTGTATTATTTCAGGGGATTTTCAACCCATTGGAAGTATTTGGAAATGGGGTTTGTATTATTTCAGGGGATTTTCAACCCGTTGGAGAATTGGAACTTGTATTATTTCAGGGGATTTTCAACCCATTGGAAAAGAGGGTTTTGAACTTGTATTATTTCAAGGGATTTTCAACCCATTGGAAATGTTTGGAATTTTGAATTTGGGAGCAATGGAAAGCAAGGATTTGTAGCTCGAAAATGAGTTTGAAGTTTGAATTTGATTTGAAGTTTGAACCTTGAAATGGAAAAGACGCACTTTGTATATAGAATGTGAAGCTTTGAATGTGGATCGAAAAATCCGGCATTTTGCCGCCATGGATTTGAGAGATTGAATTTGGGAATTTGAAAGTCCGGCATTATGCCGCCGTGGACTTGGAATTTTAAAGTGTTTGAAAATGAGATTGAATGAGGGAGATTATGCCGTCATGGATATGGAATCAGAAGCTTTGGATATAGGACTTGAGATTTGAAGGTTTGGAATTTTTGAACTTCGAACTTGAGGTTTGAAATATGGAATGGAAAAGTCGGCATTATGACGGTATGAACTTGGAACTTGAAACTTTGAGCGTAGGACTTGAAACTCGAAAGATTGACATGGGATTTGAGGTTTGAAAGATTGAGTCGAAAAGTTGGCATTACGCCGGTCATGAGTTTACACATTTGAACTTGAGGTTTTGAGATTGGATTTGGCAACTCGAACTTGAGGTTTGAAGACTTGAATGTTTGAACTAGAAAATCCGGCATGACGCCGTTGGATTTGAGTTTTGAACTTGGAATTTGAAATTTTGACTAGAAAATCCGGCATTATGACGCCGTTGGATTTGAGTTTTGAACTTGAAAATAGAAGTTTTGACTAGAAAATCCGGCATTATGGCGCCGTTGGATTGAATCTTGACTTGAAACTCGAAACTCGAAATTTGAATTAGAAAATTCGGCATTATGACGCCGTTGGATTTGGATTTGAAAATTGAGGTTTGGACTAGAAAATTTGGACTTGAAACTCGAAATTTGGACTAGAAAATCCGGCATTATGACGCCGTTGGATTTGAGTTTGATTTTGAAACTTGAGGTTTGAAATGGAAAATCCGACATTATGACGTCGTTGGATTTGAACTTGAATTTGAAATTTGAGGTCTGAAGTGGAAAATCCGGCATTATGATGCCGTTGGATTGCATTTTGAATTTGGAATTTGGACTCGAAAATCCGGCATTATGACGCCGTTGGATTGAATTTTGAATTTAGCATTTGTGCGTGAGGCGTGTTTGAGGGTTTTGAATCAAATGGAGTGGCACTCCTAAAAGACCTTAAATCTGCGATTTAGATTCATGAGGTTTGAATGATGCTCCTAGGGGTTTGGTTTCCTAGTTAGAGGCTAATTGGTTTTGGCAAGCTAGAACTCGAGGTTAGCCATTCACGCGTGCAAAGACGCCCACACAATGCACAAGTAGCACGTTGTCACACTAACATGTATATGAATGCGACATGCAAAGTTCTCAACCTAAGATCGGTCTAAGTTTTTGTATGATGCAAGTGGTCGGCTTTGGGTGTCAAAAGGTACTTGACTAAGAGACGGATCTGGCGACAACTTGCACATACGCCTAAGGGACGTGTGTGTCGGCAGACCGCCTCCATACTTGACATCGGGAATGTCAAGCAAATGCCAAGTTTTGGTAGTTGCGGAAATGGTCACACACTTTGGTCGGGAACCGTATGGAGAGTCAATATTTCGTTGCCCCGGGGGCTAGCCCGAATGTAGAACACATCCGTTTGGGCAAGGTAGAAATTCATTTTGCACAATATGGTTTTCGAAAAATGCATGAATTGCCTAGAAATTGAAATTTGAAATCGTACTCGAATTTGTATTTGTAAAGCTCGTTTTTCGACATTCGTTCTCGAGGTTTGGGAGCGTCCTTCTAGATTCAAAAATAGACAAACTCCCAACACGAAAAGTTGAGCAAAAGTGGGCGACAAGCCACTGTGAGCCACTGTCCTGGATGTAGGCAGTGGCGTTAGGCGCAGGATGTTGCGCCTGGCGTCAGAGCTGGCATCCAGTACTTAAGCAGATCAGTGGCTTGCTGCTCGAAATCTGCTCGCATTTTCGAAATTGAAATTGGAAAACTCCCCAGTGGAGTCGCCAGAATTGTAGGGGGTGTTTTTTTGCGTATGTATTGCAATTCCCTACAAGGGGGGCGGTTTTTAGAAACCATCGTATTTTTTTACCTCGAAGGAGTCGCCACCAAACATTGTTTAGGGTCTTGTTTGGAAAGACCGCAAATGACTCATAAGACTTGAATCTTCGAAACGGATGGGTGAGATCCGGGCACGGGAACGAGATGCTTATTCCGCGAGCTTTATAAATTATTCGAGTACGTGACATAACATTTTCGAAAATACCCTAGTTTAGACTATGTGGGTTTGAATTTAGAGCAAATAGGAATCTCTACTTTTTATGGTGGTCACTTTGCTTTAAAGTTAATTTAAGGGAACCTAAGATCGGTTTGTCCAAGAAATTATCTTTGTTAATTAAGCGTGATGTAACCTTGCATTTTATTGTATTTAGCATGTATGGTGATGAAAGAAATAAAGCAAATAAAGCAACATCACAATAGTAAATAAGTGAGGAATTAGTAAATACAAGACCCCCTAGAGATGGACTAGGGAGTAGGTCCACATTGCCTAGAAGGACTAGGCAAGTAAAGATGCGGAATTGAAAGTGCGATATTGAAATTGCGGAATTGAAAGTGTGATATTGAAATTGCGGAATTGAAAGGTGCATAATTGAAATTGCAATATTGAAAGGTGCATAATTGAAATTGCGATATTGAAATTTGTACTTGGGCACATGATCAAGGGGAAAACTAGGTCGTTACTAGTCTCTCTTAATCAAACAAATTACCTAAACTAACCACTAAACACAAGTAAAGCGGTAAGCAAGGGTCGGAATCCACAAGGACTAAGGTGCGCTAATTTATGTCAATCGAACAACAAGCTAGGTCGAAACGAGGTTTTGGAAAATCACTAATAGAATAAAACTAATTAAATTAAACTAAGAAATCAAAAGTAAACGCGATTAGGGAATGGGTCAAACAACAACAAATCACGGGATGGACATAAGACAATTGAAAACGGGGAAGATTCACAAGCACTACATGAATAAGCGTTGAATTCACAAATAGTTCCAACCATCTCCCGATGCGCGAACAATTTCCCTAAGCATCAAGGATGAACTCCCGTTTTACCCTATCACACCCGGGGTAAATCAAAATTCCAATTCAACCAAATACTCAAGTTTAGGTCTTTAATCCCTTTCCAACCCAACTAGACTACTCCAATAAATCATGGAACACTTAATTGATCAAGTTAAATGCAACATGTATCGGAAATGCTTAAACATGTAATAATTTAATCATGAAAATCCCTAATTTCTAATCACAAACACCCAAACCAATCAATGTTGAGTTTTCACCAAACCCTAATCAATAAACTACTCCATAATCCTAAAAATATGAAATTTAACGAAATTAACAACTAAAAACATGATTCTAAACAATAACAACAACTAATCTAAACATGAATCATTAAAATAAACAAAAACAATTAAACTAATTAAAACAATAAATAAATAAAGCAATAAATGAACAAATAAATGAAGAGAGAGATAGAAATGCTCATTGATTGATAGTGGAAATCTTGAACAAAATTGCCACACTTGAATTCAAAAGCCCCAATTTTTCATTAATTTTTCTCACTTTATCTCTCTAAAAGTTAAAACCTAAACCCTAAAAAATTGAGAGAAAACTAAAATATTTACATCCTAATATGAGTTCCCCTTAGCATAACCCAATTTATGGATATTTATACTCCAATTGAAAAGAGAAAAAAAAAAAAAAAGGTAAAGAAAAGAGGAAATAAAAAGGAGTAAGAAAGGACAAAAAGAAAATAAAAGAAAATAAGAGAAAATAAAAAAAGGAAAAGAGAATCTCTACCCTTTAAAAATTGGGAGCTAAGTTACTGTTCCTTATGAACAGTAACTTCCCATAAATTAATTAATTTTTTTTTTTTTTAATAATTATCCTAATTTCTCTTTAACTAATTTGTCAACTACTTTTATCAAGGGCAATAGGCTTATTGAGACTTAATCTAAACACTTCACTGCATATTTCTTTGGTACTCACTCAACTCATACTCCTTAATCTAATAAACTCGTTCTTAAGTCCGAAGTTATTTAGAGCTGGGTACATGTACCAAGTGTCTTTTTTGTACTAACTTTATCGATTTTGTTTATTTACAATTTAGTACAACCGATCAATAAGATAAAAACCGATTTTGAGTACACCTAATTATAAACATAGTCGGGAATAAGGTAAAAGTTCTCATATACGTTTGCATTTCTTTTTTTATTCAAATGAAATGTAGAACATGTACTGTTTATAGTATCGAGTTTCGAGTATCCAGCTTTAATTTTCAACTCTTTTTGTTGAAAAGGATTCTTATATACGTTTGCATTTCCTTTTTTATTCAAGTGAAATGTAGAACATGTACTGTGTATAGTATCGAGTTTCGTGTATTCAATTTTTCAACTCCTTTTGTTGAAAAGGAAAAATACATTGAAATTAGGATACAATTCTGTCATTTATTATATTCTAATTTTTCTAAGGTAATAAAACGTGAACATATACTACATAAGGGGTGTTTAATTTTCAGATACAGGATCTGATTCGATCGATATGAATTTTTTGGATCGGATTCCCAAAAATCCAAAATCGATCCGTATTAAAAAAGAATACTTCCTCCGTTCTTTTTTAAATGACACAATTATTTAGGCACGTTTGTCAATGCACGATTTCTAACATTAATATCTCTAATTATGGATCGGAAAAAATTATAAAAAGTTGATATTAAAATAATATTTACTGATACGAATCTAATAAGACCCCACACGACTACGTTTTTTTTTATGTATAAACCACAAAAGGAAGTCAAAGGTATTTGTGTGAATAGTGTCTAAAACCTCATTGTGTCATGTAAATAAGAACAGAGGAACTAAGAAATTAGGGTGCTAAAACACCATCGGAGCCAGATTTAAATATCCAGCCACACTGCGCGCAACGCGCGCGATCATCCACTAGTATTAATCAAAATTGTTTGGGAGTAACATATGCTTAAAAGAAAAATCTAAAAAAAATTAAAATTAAACGCGACCTTCAGATCTTCAGTCTGACGCTCTCCCAACTGAGCTATCCCCGCTTGTTGAACTTTTATATCTATTTAATTTATATATATTGTAAAAACCGTGAATGACGGATAAAGTGATAAACCGAGTACATAAACGTAAACCAGCGCGTTTTCTGTCAGGCGGCCTGACGGCCACGCGCCTGTCAGTCTGCTGACTCCCCCACGCGCGCGTGGGCTTCACGCGCCACCTAAATACGAAACAGCGCGTTTTCTTTCTCTCTCTTCCTCCTTCCTCCTTCCTCCTTCCTTCTTCACAACAGCGACATCCTTTCTCAAACCCTAATCTAATTTCGCGAAATTATTCAGCTTGCTCCGCCGCAATCGCCGCCAACAACTTTCAGATCCGACATGGGCGACGGCGGCTATGAGCAATTTCAACCACCAATACCGATATTTCCGCCACAATCACCGCCGACAACTTTCAGATCAGACATGGCCGACGGCTTTCAACCACCACCACCATTATTTCCGCCACAATTTCAACAACCAACACAGATGTTTCCGCCACAATTTCAACCACCGAGTTTTCAACCTCGCCACCTTCAACATTCTCCTCGATTTGTAACACCACCGAATTTTCAACCTCGCCACCTTCAACATCCTCGATTTCTACCACCACCGATTTTTCAACCTCGCGACCGTCATCCTCCTCCTCGTTTTCAACCTCCTGCGCGATTTGATAACCCTAACCAAAGCGACCTTCATCCTCCTCCTCGATTTCAACCTCCTGCCCGTTTTGATAACCATTATCAAAGCGATCTTCATCCTCCTTCTCGATTTCAACCTTCTGCGCAATTTGATAACCCTAATCAAAGGGCTTTTACAACATTGAAGCAAGTAACTACTGAAACAAGTTCTGGAACAAAGGAAAACACATCTGAAACAAGTTCTGCAACAACAGGAGAAACACCATCAGCTTATTTTTCAGGTTTTAAAATTAATTTAATGAATATAATTAACTAAGCGGCTAAAAAACTAAACAAATTGGTTAAATAATTGCTTTGAAAGAATCACTAACTGGTAAAAATGGTTAACTAATTGGATAATAAACTAAATAATATATAAAGGAACTTTTAATTTAAATAAATTACTGATTTCTTTAAGAACTTAACTAATTAATATCAATACTAAACTAATTTTTTTTAAAGCTACTTTTCAAATTTCATTTTTCACTAAGTTAACCATTACCATCATTTAGGTAACCTTTTCCACCAAATAGTTAACTTTTTGAAGCAACTAGTTAACCTTTTCCACCAAATAGTTTACTTTTTGAAGCAATTAGTTAACTTTTATCATCAATTAGTTAACTTTTATCATCAATTAGTTAACTTGTACCATCAATTAGTTAAGTTGTTCCCTTAATTAGTTAACTTGTACCATCAATTAGTTAAGTTGTTCCCTTAATTAGTTAACTTTTATCATCAATTAGTTAACTTGTTCTCTCAATTAGTTCAATTGGTTAACTAATTTCCTGAATTATGTAACTAATTAGTTTCTTTTGTTAATTATTACTTTTGTTCATTTTACAGGTTCAAAAGATATTTGGAACGATTTAACAGAGGATGATATTAGAGGACCTTTGACTGGATATACTGGCACTGTAGATGAACTACATGAACTTTATGACAAACATTCAATACTTCTTGGATTTTCAATAAGAAAAAACACATTAAGGAGAGATCAAAAAACGGGAGAGATAAAGGAAAGATACTTTTGTTGTTCAAAGGAAGGAAAGAGAAAGGAAAACACAAAGAACACAAAGAAAGAAGAAGCAACTGTATCAAGTGAGAGCAAACAGAAAGAGCAGTCAAAGAACGCAAGGCAGCAAAACCTTACTAGAACAGGGTGCAACGCATCTATACGATTGAAGTTACAAAAGGATGGAAAGTTTATAGTCTTTCATCATGTTATAGAACACAATCATGCCTTAACAATAGAGTCACTGCAAAACTTTGAAAGGTACAAAACAAAATACAAGTAATTAGTTAACCATTAAATATATTTAGTTAGGCTTTGACATTAATTACTTAAGCGTTTAAATAATTTTGTTTTAATAATAAACTAGATAAAACAGTTACTTACCTTTTTCCATCAATTACTTAACTTTTTTCATAAATTAGTTAACCTTTTCCATGCATTAGTTAACTTTTTAAAACATTTAGTTAATGTTTTTCATCAATTAGTTTACTTTTTACCTCAATTACTTACTTCCTAAAACCATAAATTAACTTTTTCATCAATTAGTTAACTTTTTCAATCAATTAGTTACATTTTTGCATGAATTAGGTAACTTTTATTTTAATAATATATTAGTTATTTACCTTTTACAACAAATAGTTAACTTTTTGCATATATTAGTTAACTTTTTGCATATATTAGTTAACTTTTTACAACAATTAGTTAACGTTTTGCATCATTTCCAGATCACAAAGAAAAATTGATGAAGAAAAGGGAAAAGTAATTGAAGGACTCACACTATCAGGAATAACACAAGCAGATTCCTATAGATATATGTGTAATGAAGCTGGCGACGCAAGGGTCGTTGGACACACATTAGTTGACCACATGAATTTCACAAGTAGATTGAAAATGAAAAGACTAGAAGGAAAAGATACACAAGCAGTTGTGAACATGTTAATTAAGAGAGGAGAAGAAGATCCAAACTTTTATTTTCGAGTAAAGGTGAACGAGGCAAACCAAGTAATAAGCATGTTTTGGAGGGATGGAATGATGCAAGAAGATTATGACATATATGGTGATGTCTGTGTCTTTGACACAACTTTCAGAACAAACAAATACAATTTAGTTTGTGCGCCATTTGTAGGTGTCAACAACCATTGGAGTAATGTGATGTTTGGTTGTGCTTTTATTGTTGATGAGAAGACACACACTTTTGTGTGGCTATTGGAAACATTTCTGGACTCTATGGGAGGCAAAGCACCTATAACTATCTTTACAGATCAAGATCAAGCAATGGCAAATGCTATTGAACAAGTAAGAGTGTATTAACTATTTGGGTTTTATAGTTAACTAATTGCAAAATTGTTAACTATTTGCTACTGGTCTTTAACTAATGAGTTGAAAAGTTTAACTAAATTGATATCCATTCATCAGTTACTTTTTCCATCAATTAGTTATCCTATTACATACATTAGTTAACTTTTTGAATCAATTAGTTAACTTTTGCAATGAATTAGATAAGTTTTTGCATGAACTAGTTAACTTTTGTTTTAATAATATATTAGTTACCTTTTTGCATGAATTAGTTAACTTTTTGCATGAATTAGTTAACTTTTTGCATCATTTTCAGATTCCTAACTAATACAGAATTCTGTTCTGACTTAACTATATAGTTTAAATTCTTAACTAATACATCATTCATCAAAAAAATTGCAGGTATTTCCTAATACAAGACATAGATTATGCTTATGGCACTTACAAAAGAATGCTGTGTCAAGATTTGGAGACTTAAAAGCTGACAATACATTCAAAGACACATTCAAGAAGTGCTTATATCATTGTTACAATGAAGAAGAATTTGAAACCACTTGGTTTGACATGATTACTAAGTATAACCTTCAAGATCATGATTGGTTTACAAATCTCTATACAATAAAAGAAAAATGGTGTACAGCTTTGAACAAAGATTTTTTCTCAGCTGGAATATTGTCTTCACAAAGGTAAATGCTTAAATAAAAGAAGTCCACTAATTTTTTAATGCTAAACTAATTGCTCAGAATAATTCACTAATTGCTATGAATACTTCACTAATTACTATGAATACTTCACTAATTGCTTTGAATACTTCACAGTGTTTAACTAATTGTTTCATCTACTTAACTAATTCCTTTGCCTGCTTAACTAATTAATCAGAAAGATTAACTAATTAAACAAAATGTTTAACTAAATGTTTCACCTTCTTAACTAGTTCCTTTGTTTGCTTAACTAATTCCTGTACCTGCTTAACTAATTAAATAAAATGTTTAACTAATTCAATCTTGTTACACAGGAGTGAGAGCACTAACAATGCTATTGGATTTAAAGGGAACAAATCAACTTCACTAACAGAATTCTTTCACATTTTTGGAGCAACAGTGGATCGTTGGAGATATCAAGAAGATCAAAATGAATATAATTGTGGAAATGCTTTGCCTAAATCTGATTTTCCAATGGTCGGAATGATAAAACATGCGGCAAATGTTTACACACTTACATTGTTTAGAGATTTTGAAAAAGAATTCAAGTATGCAATGGGTTGCATCTCAAATGTCAACTACATCAATGGAAATTTCTTTGGTTACAAAGTGCAACATGAATCTTGGCCTGAACATACTGCCCATTATGTAGCATTTGATCCAACAACAAATTCCATTAAATGCACTTGTAGGAACTTCGAAGAATCAGGTTAGTTAATGCTCTTAACTAATTGCATTTTTACATACACTATCAATTAGTGAACTTTTTCAATCAATTAGTGAACTTTTTCTATCAATTAGTTAGCTTTTTCCATGAATTAGTTATACTATTAAGTTACCTAGTTTTGTATTCACTTCAGTTAGTTTGTTGTACAATTAGTTAACTTTATTCATCAATTAGTTTACTTGTACCATCTATTAATTAATTTTTTCATCAATTAGTTAACTTTTTCTAACAATTAGTGAACTTTTACTATCAATTAGTTAGCCTTTTCCATGAATTAGTTATACTATTAACGTACCTAGTTTTGTATTCACTTCAGTTAGTTTGTTGTACAATTAGTTAACTTTATTCATCAATTAGTTTACTTGTACCATCTACTAATTAATTTTTTCATCACTTAGTTAACTTTTTCTATCAATTAGTGAACTTTTTCTATCTATTAGTTAGCCTTTTCCATGAATTAGTTATACTATTAAGGTACCTAGTTTTGTATTCACTTCTGTTAGTTTGTTGTACAATTAGTTAACTTTATTCATCAATTAGTTAACTTTTTCTAACAATTAGTGAACTTTTACTATCAATTAGTTAACTTTTTTCATCAATTAGTTAACTTTTTTCATCAATTAGTTAATATTTGGATGTCACAATATTTGGATGGCTATGTTTCCATGCAATACGAGTTCTACATATACATTCTATTGTCAACATTCCAGAGCAATACATTTCAAAAAGGTGGACAAAGTTTGCAAAAAGTGAAGTATGGAAGAGAATGGAACATAGAGAAGATAATGGAACAAAAAAGAGAAAAATTACTCCATGGCGTTATGAGATGGCAAGAAATTTGTACAACTTGGTTATTAAATGTCAAGGGAGTGATGCAGCTAAAAAGGTTTTTAATAACTATTATTTAACTAATACATAACAATAAATACTAAATACTTCAAGAGTCTAACTAGTTTGCTTTAAATCTTAACTAATAGGTGCTTAAAGAGGCTTATGCTCATGCTAACGAAAGCATAAATAAGGTTCTAGAAAAAGAAAAAGCAGCAGAAAAGGAGGCAGCACAAAAGGCACAAGACGATGTTGAAGCACAACAAACCACAATCAACATAGCACCGTCTACATCATCATCATCATCAAATGCACCACAAATAATAGTTGAAAATCCACCACTAGTGAAGACAAAAGGAAGAAGTAAAAGAAAAAAAGGATTCTTTGAGATAAGGACATCGTCAACAGCACCTACAGAATTTGGAACTTTTACACCAAAAGAACAACTTTTTTAGTGACATTGGATTGAATTTAGTGTTTATCAAATTAGTTAACTTGTACCAGCAATTAGTTAACTTGTTCCCTCAATTAGTTAACTTCTTCCCTCAATTATTTAATATTGTTAACCTTACAATACATTAGTTAACCTTTTCCATCAATTAGTTAACTTTTTTCAGCAATTAATTAGTTTACCTTTTGCATCCATTAAGCTTTTAACAATAATTAGTTAACTTTTTCCATCTATTAGTTAACTTGTCCCATCAATTAGTTATCTTTTTCATCAATTAGTTATTGTTTTAACTTTTTAACAACTTTTTCTATCAAGTAATTAATCAATTTAGGTAACTTTTTACTGCAATTAGTTAACTTTTTACTACAATTAGTTAACTTTTTACAGCAATAAGTTAACTTTTTATAGCAATTAGTTAACTTCTTCCCTCAATTATTTAATATTTTTAACCTTACAATGCATTAGTTAACCTTTTCCATCAATTAGTTAACTTTTTTCAGCAATTAGTTAACTTTTTCTATCAATTAGTTAACTTTTTCCATCAATTAGTTACCTTTCTATAAAAATTATTTAACTTGTTCCCTCAATTAGTTAACTTTTTTCATCAATTAGTTATCTTGTTCCCTCAATTAGTTAACTAATTGATTTCATTTTCAAAAGTCAAGTTACTGTAATTATTGTTGACGTCGCAATATGTAGGATGACTATGTTTAACTAATATTGTTAACCTAAAATTAGTTAACTTTTTGCATCAATTAGTTGAACTTACCACTCTTTAGTTAACCTTTACCATCAATTAGTTAACCTTTTCCACCAAATAGTTAACTTTTTGCAGCAATTAGTTAACTATTTTCATTAATAAGTTTTAACTAATTGAATTTGATATTTCACTAATTGAATTTAATGCTTAACTAATATATTGAATTAGATTGACTGACTTATGAAATATACCAAGTAAATAATTCAAAATAAGCTCCCTCAATTAGTTAACGTTTTCCCTCAAATAGTTACCTTTTGTAAAAATTAGTTAACTTTTATCATCAATTAGTTACCTTTTTCTAAAAATTAGTTAACTTTTATCATCAATAAGTTAACTTGTACCATCTATTAATTAACTTGTTCCCTCAATTAGTTAACTTTTTCATCAATTAGTTAAATTTTTCCATCAATTAGTTAACTTTTTCCCTCAATTAGTTTATAGTATTATTAGTTAACTTTTGCTATCAATTAGTTAACTTTTTCTATCAATTAGTGAACTTTTTCTATCAATTAGTTACCCTTTTCCATGAATTAGTTATTCTATTAAGGTACCTAGTTTTGTATTCACTTCAGTTAGTTTGTTGTATGATTAGTTAACTTTTTCTATCAATTAGTGAACTTTTTCTATGAATTAGTTAGCCTTTTCCATGAATTAGTTATTCTATTAAGGTACCTAGTTTTGTATGCACTTCAGTTAGTTTGTTGTACAATTAGTTAACATTTTTCATCAATTAGTTAACTTGTACCATCAATTAGTTAACTTGTTCCCTTAATAAGTTAACAAATTGATTTTATTTTCAAAAGTTAAGTTACTATAATTATTCTTGATGTCACAATATGCAGGATGATTATGTTTAACTAATATTGTTAACCTAAAAGTAGTTAACTTTTTGCATCAATTAGTTAACCTTTACAATCTATAAGTTAACCTTTTCCATCAATTAGTTAACTTTTTGCATCAATTAGTTAACTAACTGAATTTGATATTTAACTAATTGAATTTAATACTTATGAAATATATCAAGTAAATAATTCAAAATAAGCTCCTACTAAATATATATATACCAAAAGAGATACTTGCCCAAAATATTCAAAGATTAAATTTCTGTTTTAAAGCACCTATTCTCAAAATATATCAACTAAACAAAGCAGTTAATAAAAATATTCACATATAAATTGTTTACTAAATAACAACTAAAAACAACCTGATAGCTAAGTTTACTGATTAACTGGAAGGTGGCTTATGATGAATAACTTTTGGTCTCTTTTGTTTCGGTGCAACAGTAGCTTTGTTTTGATCCATATCAGAGAATGGCACTGCTTCTACTGTTGGCACTGCTTCAGCTGCTACCACTGGTTCGTTGTTCTTGGCAATTCGCCTTGATGACTTGTATGTTCTCAAAGGAGCATTGTCATTTCCTTCTGGCTTCTCTTGGGCTGCTGCTTTTCTTTTTGCAATTGTTTCTAACCTTTTCCTTGTAGTTTCAGCCTTTTTTAAATCAGCCTGCTGTTTCAACTTTACAGCCTCTTCTTCTTCTAGCTTCTTCTTTGCTTCTGCTTCTTTTCTCTGTCTTTCTTCTTCTTCTTTCTTTTTCTTTCGGCGATCACGAACAGCATGGGAAATACCAACTTTAATCATGTTGAATGATTCCAGTTCCTCCAGCACATCAGCCCGAATTTCATTCATATCAGAAAGGACTAAGGTTGAACAAATCTTAGCCCGTAACATTGTCCTTGTACCGCGCTGAAATAAAAACATAATATATAAGATAATGTATGTGTACTAAATACTGATTGTATGAAACAAAAAATAGGTTTATTAATAGATTAAAAAAGTTAACTAGTTGCTGTAAAAAGTTCACTAATAAATTTAAAAGTTAACTAATTGCTGTTAAAAGTTAACTAATTGCTATAAAAAGTTAACTAATTGCAGTAAAAAGTTAACTAATTGTTGTAAAAAGTTAACTAATTGCTGTAAAAAGTTCACTAATTGCTATAAAAAGTTAACTAATTGCTGTAAAAAGTTAACTTATTGCAGTAAAAAGTTAACTAATTGCTGTTAATAGTTAACTAATTGCTATAAAAAGTTAACTAATTGCAGTAAAAAGTTAACTAATTGTTGTAAAAAGTTAACTAATTGCTGTAAAAAGTTAACTAATTGCTGTATAAAAGTTAACTAATTGTAGTAAAAAGTTAACTAATTGCAGTAAAAAGTTACCTAAATTGATAAAATACTTGATAGAAAAAGTTGTTAAAAAGTTAAAACAATAACTAATTGATGAAAAGATAACTAATTGTTGGGAGAAGTTAACTAATAGATGGAAAAAGTTAACTAATTATTGTTAAAAGCTTAATGGATGCAAAAGGTAAACTAATTAATGTAAAAAGTAAACTAACTGAAAAAAGGTTAACTATTTGAAGTAATAAGTTAACTAATTGAAGAAAAAAGGTTACCTAATTCATGAAATACTTAATTTGAAACTATTGAAACTAGAAAAGATAAACTAATTGCTTGAAAATCTTAACTGAAGTAGACTTACATAGGAAAGGTCCATGGGAATATTTTTGCCATTAAAGTACTGCATTGCTGTCATCAAAAAAATTCCGCAATCTACATGATCAGGGTTATCTGATCTCCCAGCAAAGTCCAGAATTGACATTTCAAAATTTAAGCAATCAGCAGCAGCCGCATGGCCAATCTCTAGCAGAAACTGTGCAAATCCTTCAATAAGCAATGACACCATTGCCATATAATCATCATGAATCTTCTTACTCCAAATTATGTTGTCAACATAGACAAGACTTCTCTGATTTATGTTGACAATCAACAGAGAGAGGTGTTCTTGGTAAATAATGGGAAAGAAAAACTGCAAATGAATCAAGGAAAAAAAGTAAGAAAAATCAAACTAAAATATATAAAAACTTAACTATTTCATATCACAAATTAACTATTACATATAAAGGCATAACTACCAAAATACCAACTTACCATTCCCACATTTTTCAGATTGAATTTGTGGTCATTGATTTGCACCCAATATTTCCAACTATTGATAAGTTCATCAATAATTTGATTTAGAGATTCAGCTGACTTCGTCTTAAGAGCACCTTCAAGCTTCCTCTGGCATAAGCAAAAAACCAAATTTAATTAGAAAACAGTATAAACAAATTAACTAAACTGAATACAAAACTAGGTACTTTCATGTGTAACTAATTGATGGAAAAGGATAACTAATTCATGGAAAAAGTTAACTAGTTGATAGAAATAGTTAACTATTTGATTGCAAAAGTTAACTAATTGATAGCAAAAGTTAACTAATTGATAGAAAAAGTTAACTAATTGTACAACAAACTAACTGAAATAAATACGAAACTAGGTACCTTAATAGTATAACTAATTCATGGAAAATGCTAACTAATTGATTGAAAAAGTTCACTAATTGATAAAAAAAGTTCACCAATTGATAGAAAAGGTTAACTAATTGATAGAAAAAGTTCACTAATTGATAGAAAAGGTCAACTAAATGTACAACAAACTACCTGAAATGAATACAAACCTAGGTACCTTAATCTATATAATATACTAAAAGAGAGGAAATCAATGTGGTGATGACAAATGTCACTCATTGATTCGCCTCTCTTAAATATTAAAAAAAAAAATGTCAAAGATATAATTATTTCAAAGATCTAATACGTCAAATATCTAATTATTAGTTACACTAAATATGTCAAAGAATATTTAAATATTAAAACATTCTATGTATATGCTGATATCATATGTTTACACAATTAGGAATTCTAACAAAGCTATAAAAAAACTAAATACTCCGTAATTACTTTATAGATTACAAAATATATTGAGTTATATTTATATCGGTTCTATATATGTAAATGCTACATTATAATTGATGATGGAACAAGTTTGGATTTTAGATTGGGTGGACGACAAATATAAACGTAGATGATTAAGTAATGTTGACTAAGGCCCCGTTTAGTTTACTTTATTTCTCATGATCTGATTTGAATTTATTTTTTCCGATCTGATCTGATCTGAATTTATTTAATGTTGTATATATATAAGGGATGTTTGGTGTATATACACTACATAATTAAGTGATTTCCTTCCTTATTACTCACTAAACATCAAGGAAAAAGTGCATAAGCAATCTATATATCTATATAATATACTAAAAGAGAGGAAATAAATGTGGTGATGACAAATGTCACTCATTGATTCGCTTCTCTTATAATATTAAAAAAAAAATATTAAAAATAAATATGTCAAATATCTAATTATTTCAAATATCTAATACGTCAAATATCTAATTATGTAATAAGTTATTAGTTACACTAAATATGTCAAAGAATATTTAAATAATAAAACATTCTATGTATATGCTGATATCATATGTTTACACAATTAGGAATTCTAACAAAGCTATAAAAAAAACTAAATACGGAGTAATTACTTTATAGATTACAAAATATATTGAGTTATATTTATATCGGTTCTATATATGTAAATGCTACATTATAATTGATGATGGAACAAGTTTGGATTTTAGATTGGGTGGACGACAAATATAAACGTAGATGATTAAATAATGTTGACTAAGGCCCCGTTTAGTTTACTTTATTTCTCATGATCTGATCTGAATTTATTTTTTCCGATCTGATCTGATCTGAATTTATTTAATGTTGTACATATATAAGGGATGTTTGGTGTATATACACTACATAATTAAGAGATTTCCTTCCTTATTACTCACTAAACATCAAGGAAAAAGTGCATAAGCAATCTATATATCTATATAATATATTAAAAGAGAGGAAATAAATGTGGTGATGACAAATGTCACTCATTGATTCGCTTCTCTTATAATATTAAAAAAAACTATTAAAAATAAATATGTCAAATATCTAATTATTTCAAATATCTAATACGTCAAATATCTAATTATGTAATAAGTTATTAGTTACACTAAATATGTCAAAGAATATTTAAATAATAAAACATTCTATGTATATGCTGATATCATATGTTTACACAATTAGGAATTCTAACAAAGCTATAAAAAAAACTAAATACGGAGTAATTACTTTATAGATTACAAAATATATTGAGTTATATTTATATCGGTTCTATATATGTAAATGCTACATTATAATTGAAGATGGAACAAGTTTGGATTTTAGATTGGGTGGACGACAAATATAAACGTAGATGATTAAATAATGTTGACTAAGACCCCGTTTAGTTCACTTTATTTCTCATGATCTAATCTGAATTTATTTTTTCTGATCCGATCTCATCTAATATGTGAATTTATCTGATTTTTCATAATTAAGATCTATATCT
This sequence comes from Spinacia oleracea, assembly GCF_020520425.1. NCBI lineage: Eukaryota > Viridiplantae > Streptophyta > Magnoliopsida > Caryophyllales > Amaranthaceae > Spinacia > Spinacia oleracea. The sequence goes on along the minus strand of NC_079487.1, from coordinate 7,519,298 downwards.
ACTCTATTAAAACACATGACGCTCGATGTAAAGCTTACACGTGTCACTATCAAGTGTTTATAATTTACATATATATCAAATAATTCTTTAAGGTAATCAATATCTTTTACAAATCCATGTTTTCATATGCGGAATATTTGGAAGCATATAATAATTCTATTACTTTGTCATACTTAACAAAAGTTTCCTAATATAATGATCTACGGAGTATTATTTTGTTAACCTTAAGTAATTATGATTTCAAACAAGTTTAAAATGACCAAATATAAATAAGAATGTATAATATCTTGTACGTAATATAACATTTTAAAAAATAGATTCGTCTTAAGAAATACAACTATTAAATGTGATATTATACAACATTGAATAATTATACATAGCTTACAAGAACAAGAAAAATATAATGTAACTTATATATTACGAAGTATAGAGTATTTAACTACGTACTACGTATTAAACAAGCAAGTTGATGCATTCACAACTAATACATCGTGCTCTCATTTTTTTTTCAAAAGTACGTCATAATTTTTGAAAATAATAATAATAAAAAAATATGGATACTACTTCGTATTCTATATCTTATAATATTATAACATTACTTAAATAATGCATTAAGATTCTATGAATAATATACTAATTTCTAAAAATCGTCTCATTTCTATAAACTATTGATTATGATGTATACCAAATAATATATAGTAATAAACACTTCATGAAAAATATCTTTTGAAATTTCTAAATAAAAAGTAAATTTTCTATATATTCTTTTAAAAAAATCAATTTCAAAAGTAACATATGAGTATGGTAATAAAAAATAAAAAACATTTTAACATTACAAGAAAAATTGATAGCATTTTGAACATATTTAAATATTCAGTTCTACAAATAATAATACTGGTGAAATTAAAACATTTAACATTACTAAAATACAGAGTATACTTATAACATTACCGATTTATCTATAAAACGAAATATATCTTATCGAGTATATGAAATTGGTACGTGCTTCCTCAAACTATGAAAAATATGACCAAAATCAAATTCTACAATTGGTAGACTATGGTTATATATAGTCATATATGATATATGCATTATAGTCATGAAGTCCAATTTAGTTTGAGATGTTAGTATTTTTGGAAATGGACACAATTGTATAATTACTTCTATTTTTTCATCTACTATAACCTAGGGTCCATACTCACTCTCACTCAATGGAATAAAAAATATCTATGTTTCTTTCTACCTACCTTCACAATATAAAATATTGAGAACCACATTTCAACAATTATAGTAAAATTATGTGTCATGATATGTGAACGCTTTGAATTGGGATGGATGGAATAGTATAAGAATTATTTTTAAACAACGAATTAATATCAATAAATATATGCTAAAAAAATATAAGGATTAGTATAGAATTAAAAGGTGGTGTTTAAGATGAATCATGGACTATATTTGATATAAAATTACTTAAATAACACTCTCCGCATTAAGGCTTTGTTAAGTTATTGTTAATAATATTTTTTAACTGTAGAATAATAGATTAATGTCACGAATGCAATATCATTTATGTATAAAATTTTGTACGAAATTAACTTTTTGATACGTAAATCGTGCGTCTCGCCTCGGTGGATTATAGGGATAAAAATGTATATGTCAAGCGATGATGGATTTTAGGGGGTACTGCGTTCTATTCACCTGATTTTCACTTATTTTTTATGAACTTATCTTATCTGAACTTACCTAAACTTATTAGAACTTATCACAACTTATTTTAGTTATAAATTCTACTTAGTCAACCCTTATTTTTCCAAAACATATCTTATTTGAAATTATATGAACTTATGTGAACTTATCTGGACTTATTTTTTAAATAAGGTGAACAAAACAAAGCCTTAGTCTGGAACCGCCTGCCTATATTATCTTTCATCTTATTAATTATGAATATATCTACATCTTTTCACTACTAACTTGCATATTATATATTCTGTTTATTTACTCAATAACTCGAATCAGACAACCGGATTAAATAAGAGAAAAGAACAGTGTTTTAAAATTCAAAACTCTCCTACCAAACAAAATAAATTTGCTTGATTTAGGGGTGAGTTTGAGCCGGGTGTGGATATCTGGATGGTGAAGGAGCGGGGATGACTTTTGTTTAGTACCCCGCTAGGCAGTGGTTGGGGTTGGGATGGGAATGAGTTCCATATACTATCGTTGGGTAGTGAGGATGGAGATGACATTTTAAAGTTGGCATGGAAATGGAGGGACCATCTTCCACATGCTCCCCACTTCGGAGTAATCCTTACCTGAATAAAGTAGATGGTGTATGTAGGTGTTAATTGATCGGATAATTGGTAGATGGTATATCCAGTATTAGATGGTAAGATTATCAAAGTAAAGGTAAGTGAAAATACTTTATGTTTGACATGGTGATGAATGGGGTTCAAAATAATCTTTGTATGGAATAGGAGGGTCTCCCACAAAATTTCGTCAAATGTGATAGATTTGGTTTTAATTAGAAGAATATCTATAAGATTTATTTAGAAGACAATTGTATATAATTATAGTTTAGATTTCATGCAAAATTAATATTTAGATCATAAACTGTGCATCGCACGGGTACTATACTAGTAGAATAACTAATTCATGGGAAACTAATTGATAGAAAAACTTCACTAATTGATAGAAAAAGTTAACTAATTGATAGAAAAAGTTCACTAATTGATAGAAAAAGTTCACTACTTGATAGAAAAAGTTAACTAATTGATAGCAAAAATTAACTAATAATACCACAAACTAATTGAAATGAATACAAAAGTAGTTACTTTACAGTGTAGGTAATTGATGGAAAAACTTAACTAATTGTTTGAAAAGGTTAACTAATTGTCATAACAAGTTAACTAAATGATTTAAAAAGTTAAAAAGTTAACTACTTGATGGAAAATGTTAACTAATTGATGTAAAAAAATAATAATTGTGGTAAAAAGATAAGTAACTCATTATTTAAACGATACAACATAAAAAAGTAAAGGACATTAATAAAAAAAATTACGTAAAATAGAAACTAACCGTGTACTCAACACCAAAATAGAAATTGTTTTGTTCTTTATTCAACATGAACTGATTTTTGTTCAAGAGAATAGAATGTTGGATAAGATATATTCCTCAGGAATCAAACATTGCATTTCCTCCCTATTTATTTTGTGGAGCATCCCAAAAATAAAAACATCAGCCCTGTTACACAAAAATTAAAACAAATAAATAAGGAAAATATTAAATTATGTAAAAATCTCAACTAAATGACATATATAGTTAACTAATTCATCTCACAAGATAACTAATTGTTAACTTACCGTTGATCAAGTGCCTCATCATCCAAGAAACAAAAGTCAATTACTTCTTTTTCCAGTCTCCTCAGACGACCGAGGGTCTTCGGAAATCTCCCCATTAACTCAGATAAGCAGAAGACTTCTTTTGTAGCAGAACCAATGGGAAGACTGCTATAGAAACTCCTAGCTTCTCGTTCAGGTTCAGCATCTTGGGGAGCAACATTTCCAGAACCTTCAACATTTTTCTCAATTGGCCCCTTATCACCAGGTCCATTATCACCAGAACCCTTGTCAGCAGCACCAACATTCTCCTGAATTGGCCCCTTGTCAGCAGCACCATCAACAGCTTGAGAAGGAGCATTATCATCAACAACATTATTTTCGTTTCTCAAGTGTTCAGCATAGGCAACAATTGAGTCAATTATCTCCAAAAACACAGGATCACTGTATCCTGGACTGTCTGATAATTCTTGTCGCCGACTCTTTAACAAATTTATACGGTCCTTATGGAAACTGGACACAACATATAAATCGCGACAATATATTCTCATTGCCAATTGCAACTCCTTCACACACAAAAAAAGAAAAATATTAAGAAAAGAAAACAACAGCTAAATAGTTAACTAATTGAATTATCTAAACAATTATATAATTCATGGAAAAAGATAACTATTTGATGGAATACATTAACTAATTGTTGTATAAAGTTAACTAATTAAAGGAAAAGGTTAACTATTCGATGAAATAACTTAACTAATTGATGGAATGATGAAACTATTGGAAAAATTCATTAAAAAATAAGTTCACTTATAGAGAAAAATAGTTAACTAATTGATGAAATAAGATAACTAATTGCTGAAATAGGTTAACTAATTCATAAAACAAGTAACACTTGGTTAACTACTTAATGGAAAAAGTTGACTAATTGCTGTAAAAACTTAACTAATTTAAGCAAAAGGTTAACTATTGTGAGATAGGTTAACTAATTGAATAAAAAGGTTTACTAATTCATAAAAAAAGTTAACTAATTGATGGTACAAGTTAACTAATTGAATAAAAAGGTTTACTAATTCATAAAAAGGTTAACTAATTTATGGTACAGGTTAACTAATTGAATAAAAAGGTTTACTAATTCATAAAAAAGGTTAACTAATTGCAAAATAGGAACTCCTTCACACAAAAAAAAAGATAACTAATTGATGAAATACATTAACTAATTGCTGTATAACATTAACTAATTAAAGGAAAGGGTGAACTATTTGATGAAATAACTTAACTAATTGATGGAATGATGAAAGATTGGAAAAATTCATTAAAAAATAAGTTAACTAATTGATGAAATAAGATAACTAATTGCTGAAATAGGTTAACTAATTCATAAAACAAGTAACACTTGGTTAACTAATTAATGGAAAAAGTTGACTAATTGCTGTAAAAGGTTAACTAATTTAAGCAAAAGGTTAACTATTGTAATAGGTTAACTAATTGAATAAAAAGGTTTACTAATTCATAAAAAATGTTAACTAATTGATGGTACAAGTTAACTAATTGAATAAAAAGGTTTACTAATTCATAAAAAGGTTAACTAATTGATGGTACAGGTTAACTAATTGAATAAAAAGGTTTACTAATTCATAACAAAAGTTAACTAATTGACAAAATAGGTTAACTATTAAAAAGATTCATTAAATATGAACAAAAATAAATATGAACATTATCATGACTTACATCATCGCAGGTAGCTTGAATTTCAGCATCTGTTTGAGCACTTTCCGGAATTTGAAACTCAATAATCCTGCTTCGATCAGCTTGGGAATTACCCGGTGCACCTTTCGAAGCTTTAGCAGAAGCAGCAGGAGCACTAGAAGCAGCACGAGCAACAGAAGCAGAAGGAGCAGCAGAAGCTTCAGGAGCAGCAGAAGCTTCAGGAACCTCGAGTTTGATAGGGTTAAGACCCCCTAACAAATCAGCAAAAGTCTTAGACACGGGATAGCTGGTTATATCAACCAAAGCTACCCCAAAACCCATCTTTTCTTCGGAAACCAGACGTTCAGTCACTTGTTCATCATTCCAATGTTGAACAAGTGGGATTTCCTTAGGGGGGACTACACCCCGAAATAACGATCTTTGGAGATAAATTATCTCCAAAAATAGAACGCAGCCACCAACCTTGTCATTTTTGACACTCGCTCTCCACCTCTCGACAGCAAACCCAAGCTGGTTTAACACGTATTTACACCAATTTTGTTTCACAATCTGTGAAACATCCTCAACAGCCTTCAAAACCTTGATGTCTAACAACCGGTTAGACGTAGGAGCCAAAAATACACCTATAAAAACAATAAGATAATTACAGAAATCAATAAGATAATATGTTAACTAATTCATAAAAATAGTTCACTAATTAATGTAAAAAGTTAACTAAATGATGAAGAAAGTTAACTAAATGTAAAATAGGTTAACTGATTGATGAAAACAGTAACTAATGGATAAAAAAGGTAAACTAATTATTAAAATGAACTAATTAATGAAAAAAGAAGAATAATTAATAAAAAAAAGGTAAACTAATTAATGTAAATAGTGAACTATATACTTGCTGTTAAAGGTAAATAACTTGAGCATGATTAATTTAGAAATTTTTACCTAAAACATATACCACAAAGACACGTTTAAAATCATCTCCACATTCATCTGTTTTCAAAAAAGATTCCAACTCCGTCAAGGTGGGTGCCTGAACAGTTGGTTTCTTGTGGAACTTCTCATTCCATCTTTGAATCATTTCATGGTTGGCATCTCCTTCAACCCGCTTTCTTGGAGTCTCTTGAACATCAAAATCCTTGTTCCATGGCAAGCCAAAGACGTCATAGACATCATAATCATATAACTGAACATTTTGTGTTTCTCCAAACTGGAGCATATGACCAACACAATTAAAATGTTGAAGCAGCCATGGAACAAGGCGTGTTATGACTTCATGAAGTCGAACAATCAACAAACCACCAAAACCTATCTCTTTAATGGCTTTCACTTTGTTTTCATTCTTCTTTATAGAATTAAGAAGATTAATCAACGCCTCTGGTCTACAATTTAGTTTGTAACCCCTACACAAAACAAAAGAATTTAATTAATGAAAATATTTAACTAATTGCTTAAGAAGTTAACTAATTGAAGAAAAAGGTTAACTATTTAATGAAATAGGTTAACTAACTGCAAAAAACTTCACTATTCATGCAATAGGTTAACTAATTGATAAAATAGGTTAACTAATTAATGGAAAAAGTTAACTAATTGCAGTCAAAAGTTAACTAATTATTGAGTTAACTAATTGCAGTCAAAAGTTAACTAATTAATGTAAAAGGTTAACTAATTAGTGAAAAAGTTAACTAATTAGTGGAAAGATTCTTTTTAAAAAAAGGTTAACTAATTACTGAAAAATATTTAACTAATTGTGTTTAAAGGTTAACTAATTATTTTAATTACATAACTACTTCATATAGGTAAAATAATTTGTTTCAAAGCAAAAGTAATTAATTTAAAAATAAATAACAAATAGTCATACCTATCCAACTAATGAAACAGTGATAAATAACAGTTACAAAGATAGGTTAACTAATTGAAGAAAAAGGTTAACTATTTAATGAAATAGGTTAACTAACTGAAAAAAACTTCACTAATCATGCAATAGGTTAACTAATTGATGAAATAGGTTAACTAATTAATGGAAAAAGTTAACTATTTGCAGTCAAAAGTAAACTAATTATTGAGTTAACTAATTGCAGTCAAAAGTTAACTAATTAATGGAAAAGGTTAACTAATTAGTGGAAAAAGTTAACTAATTAGTGGAAAAAGTTAACTAATTAGTGGAAAGATTCTTTTTAAAAAAGGTTAACTAATTACTGAAAAATATTTAACTAATTGCAGTCAAAAGTTAACTAAATTATGCAAAAAGTTCACTAAATGTAAAATAAGTTATGATAATTGCAAAATCAATTTTTAAATAGTCATACCTATCCAACTAATTAAACAGTGATAAATAACAGTTACAAAGATAGGAGTTATACCTATCCAACTCTACAACTTCCCCGCCATCTTCCGTATATTCTACTTCAACTTTCGACTTCTTTGGCCCCCTTCCAATTTTCCTCTCATCTGCACTCAGCTTTGGACTACCTGGAATATCTTCAGTCGGCCTTGAACTGCCTTCAACATCTTGACTCGACTTCCCACCATCGTGATAATCAGATGCTTTGTTTGCATTTTTTGACCTCATTATGTGAACTGAAACTATAAATGAATGTAGTTCAATATATTGCAATGCGCAAATAAAAAGAAAGTGTAATGAACATAAGCAGTATAAATAGCAATAAAAACAAAACAATTTCATTGTGTAACTAATTGCTTTGAATGTTTCACTAACAGGTTAAAATAGTTAACTAATTGGATTATGCAATTAACTAATTGGTCAAAAAATGAACTAATTGCTCAAGAAAGTTTGAAATTAAATAAATTAACTAATTCGTTTAATACTTGATTTATGAATGTCAGAATATGACTAATTGCTTTGAAAGAATAACTAATTGGTAAAAATAATTAACTAATTGATTAAAAAACTAATTATTTATCAGCGAACTTTTAATTGAACAAATTGAACAAAAACACCAAAACAAACTTCAAATTATGAACAAATTGAACAAAAAGAAGGAAAAAGGACAAGAAGCTTCAAAAATATTGTCGAAAATGAAGAACAACCAAAAGTATCACAAATCACAATTACAAAACCCTAAATCACAACCAAAAACAGTAAGAAACAAAAACGAACTTCAAATGATAACAAAATTGAACAAAAAGAAGAAAAAATGACAACAAAACTTCAAAAATATGGTCGAAAATGAAGAACAACCGAAATTATCACAAATCACAATTACAAAACCCTAAATCAAAACCAAAAACAGTAAGAAACAAAACGAACATCAAATGATGACAAAATTGAACAAAAAGTAGATGAAAATAGAAAGAACTTACCGAAACTTGAAGTAAATCGGAAAATATCACAATCACACCTTCAAAACCCTAAATCGAACGAAAAAAAGAGGATAAATCAGTAAGAACTACACACGAACAAAGAAAAACAAGTGAAAATGCAAAAAACTTACAGAAATTGATGAAATCGAAGAGAAGATCAAAGAGTAGAAGCTTTCTCTCTCCTGAAATGGAAGAACTCGGCGGTTTCTCTCTCTAAAAGTGAACAGTGATTTGAAAATGGGCAAAAACGTGGGAAAGAAAACCTTTTATACTAAACCCGAAAAAATAACAGTTTTTTACCCGATTCGGATTTGACCCGCGTCCTGACCCGCGTCACGACCCGCGCTGCCACGTCACCCGTCTGACGCTGTCAGTCCGCCTTATTCAAGTTTTTGTAAACGTAAACAGTAGTTGGGCTAGTAAAAACAAAAAGGGAAACTCCTCCCCTCAATACCAATCAGACCCACGAAATTGTTTCTTCTTCGTCTTTTTCGCTGCTGTCCATCATCTTCATCACCGCCTGCATCATCATCTCCACCGTCAATCGATCTTCATCATCAATCCTCAAACATCAGCGACATCAGCCCATCATCTCCTTCGTCCATCAACATCATCGATCAATTGTGGCCATCCAATTCAAACTCGAACCTTTCCTCAGAAATTGCAGCCCTTGATTGAACCATGTACGGCGGCAGATCGAACATAAGAAAGAACCTCAACCACGAGCGCAACCACGTGACCTCATTAATTCCGTACCAATTTGAGCGATGAAACAGGTTCGGTCGAACTAATTAGGTGTTCGGTCGAACTTTTGTCGGTTTGGGCGAACTCCATTGAGGTTCTACCGAACCTCATACAATCAGAAACTCTAAATTTTCGGTTCGGTCGAACTCCGTTACGGGTTCGAACGAACCAATAATGCTCTGTTTTTTTCTCTGTTTTGGTTGCGTTTCTTATGTTGTTGTTGCGTGATTGGTGCTGCACTGCCCGCGATGGTGGTAGGTGGGCTGTGAGTTAAAGAGGGAGGACCAACACTATGGTTGGTGTTGCTGGGTTGCTGTGGCAGAGAAGGGGAGGGAGATGAGATGGAGTGTGGTGAATTTCTTTCTTTCTGGAAGGGAAAATAAAGTAGTCACTACACTGCTCAGTCTCTTCAAATCCGCCCAGAAATCTCCGGTTAAAATGCTCTTATTTTGCATCGGCCCGGAGAGAGGAAGCGATCCAACCCTTGAGCTTTTACTAGACTCTCTTTTTGCTTCTTCTTGCTAGCTTACCAGGCGCCGGGTCAACGATCTTGAGTTGGGGGCTGTGGAAACAAAGGGCGAGACACAACTGCTCGTCAAGAGCTTTTGGTATGAAATCGCTTATGCGAAGCTTAAGCATGTAAACAACGAACCATCTCGAAGGTCTCGGTTAGACCTGTTGGTGTACCGTATAAGTTTTACCAGATTCGGGAGTTGGGATTGAGCCTTCTTTTTAGCCTTCGAGAAGGTTCGTAGCCTTGCTAACGGTTTTCTTTACCTTTCTGGTGACTGATACCTGCCGCCGGGGACCCAAGCAAGACTCCATGAGCCACTTCAGCACAAGATCTTGAATGAGGATAGAGAAGGGTGTGGTGTAGGCTAAGGAGGGTGCACATAGGTGGAGGAGCATAGCTCATGTTTGTGTGTCTTGGACTCTTGGGCAGCAGTTGGGCCGAGGCCCACAAGCAACAAAGTCCACATTGTAATTCTTTACATTCATGCTCGTTGCTTTCTTGATTGTTGCAACTCAATCCCGTGCCATGATACTCTTACCTACATATATAAAACAAAAACGAGGGAGAATTACGAAATAAAAATAAAACGAAAATAAATAAATAAATAAATAAATAAATAAATAAATAAATAATAATAATAATAATAATAATAATAATAATAATAATAATAGAAATAGAAATAGAAAGTTAATAACTAAAACTAAAATAATTAAACTATAAAATTATCGAAATAAGAAAATAAATAAATTACGAAATTAAGACCTAAACACTAACAAAAATAACTAAAAATGCTAAACTAAGCTATAAATAATTAAAATAAGAAATTAAGGAAAATAAAGACTAAAAATACTAAAAATAGAATAAAACGACTCAAAAGATGCCTAAATCACTACCCTATGAGTGACATAAATGTCACTCATCAGCACATGAGATTTGAACGCCAAGCGGCTCCTTAAAATAAGTGCGCCCGACACGAATTCAAAGCCAAAAATCTCAACTTGGGAGAAGTTGCTCATCCCAAAGTATCCTAGATTTTGCATATAGAACTTGAACTTGAAAGTTTGAATCTTGAAATATTGAACTTGAACTTGAAATATTGAACTTGTACTTGAAATATTGAAGCTTAAGAGACTTGAATCTCAAAGATCGGGCCTTTTAATGTTGAAAAGGTTAGATCTTTGATGTGCTCTTATTTTGAAAGGATCCTAGTTTAGGGAAGTAGTCATGAGAAACCCTAAACATTGTGGGATCTTGAAATTTGAAAACTTGAACTTGTATATTGAAAAATGGAGTCTTGAATCTCAAAAGACTACACCTTTAAAAGCTAGAAAGGTATCATCTTTGATTACTCCATACTTGAAAGTGATTCTAGTTCAAAGAAGTGATTGCAAACAACTTTGAACATCCTTGAATCTTGAAAGTTAGCATTTTTGTATTTTGAAAAGTTTGGATTTTGAAAAGATGTGTGATTGTTGCAAGTGACATTTTTAGTAGTAAAAATGCCAACTTGCTAATCATTTTTTAAATAGGAAAATCAAAGAAACATGATTGAACATGGTGGGATTCGGAATTACCTATTTAGGTTTAGGCAAGAATTCCTTTTAGAGCTCCCAATTGCTTAGAACTTGAAGTTTGTATGTGTTTTTGAAGGATTTTTTGATTTGAATTTGAGGCGTAATTTTTGTATTACGACGTTGTATATTGAATCTGCCTCCCCTAAATGCTGGAAATTAGGGGGTTTTTATAGGAAAAATGGCTGCAAAACGCCATCCATTGCCAGCGCAGCACGCCAAACCAGCACCCAGCACTGGTGACGTGGCATGAGTTCTGCCAAAACAAGGACGCGGGCTCCGTCCTTGATTTGTCTTGTATTGATGTACCTTCGTACGAATAGTACGATACTTGGCGCGTAGTGTTTTCTTGGAGGTTAAGACTTTATTTTGCGTCTAAAAACAAGCCGTTTTGGGTTTTGAATTCTGGTTGTACGGGACGGTGGCCGGCTTGCTCGGTTTTGTGGGTTGGCGCCCGAATTTGACTTGCCTTATATGATTTTGAGTGGAAAAGGCTTAGTAAAACCAATGGAATAGCCTACTAGATGAGATTGTACTTGGATTTTGAAATTGTTTTTTGAAAATTGTATTTCGTACCGAGTTCCGGGAAGGGAACGGCCTCAGGAATCGAATTTTGGATTTTGTATTTTGGAGATGTTCTTAGCAATTGGGATTTCCGCACGGAGTTGCTCCAACCGCCTAGTAAGGATAATGGTATCGTCATCATCTCAGAGGGGAGACACAAAATTAGGTGTCTGTAGAGCGGGAAGGAGGTGTCCTTTGCTCATTGAAGACCTTCTGTTGTGTAGCATATTTAATTTGCAATCCGAGAAAAGACACAAGTTTGATCCAAAGGCCATCAAATTCTAGTTTATCGGGTATGGAGGTGAGAAATATGGTTAAAGATTATGGATCCTATGAGTCGAAAGGTTCTTAGGCATTGTGACTTTACCTTTGATGAAAAGTTCTTGTACAAGGATAATTTTGGTCGAAATTCCGTTGAGAAATAGGCTATTGGAGATGAATGAGAAATTGAGGAGCTTGATGTTGGTGTTAGAAAAGACGAAAGAACAGAATAAGACGTTGAGGGGCTACTTCAACACACATCGCCTCAACAAGTTATTCATGTTCCGGAAGATCCGCTTTCTAGTGAATCGGAACGGATGAGGATAATCACCTTGAGATGGATGAGGTTGTGACTCAAGAAGATTCAGTTACACCATCACTCTTAAGGAGGTCAACAAGGCTCACTAAACCACCAAACAAGTTTTCTCCATCCATGTAATATATATTCTTAACGGATGTCGGTGAGCCGGAATCCTACCGTGAGGAAATGAAGAAGAGTGACTCGTTGAAGTGAGAGCAAGCAATGTGTGAAAAGATGAACTCATATATTGGAGAAGAAATACATTTGGTTGTTAGTTGAGTTTTCTAAGGGAAAGAGATCACTTATGTACAAATGGTTCTTTTGAAAGAACGAGGAACTGGAAGATAAAATCCGGTTAAAGGCGTATGAGGTTGTTTACGGACCTCCCAAACTGTTTTTGGACGGATGTCGTTAGTACCACGGCTTACTTGATAAACCGTGGACCGTCAGTACCCTTGGAGTTCAAGATTCCGGAGGAGGAATAGAGTGGGAAGGAGGTGTCCTGTTGAAAACCTTCTGTTGTAGCCTATTTGCAATCCGAGAAAAGAGACAAGTTTGATCCAAAGGCCATCAAGTTCTACTTTATCGGGTATACATGTGAGAAATATAGTTATAGATTGTGGGATCCTATGAGTCGAAAGTTTCTTAGGCATTGTGACTTTACCTTTGATAAAAATTCCTTGTACAAGGATAATTTTGGTGGAAATTGCGTTGAGAAGGAGGCTATTGGAGATGAACGAGAAAGTGTGGAGCTTGGTGTTGGTGTTAGAAAAGACGAAAGAACTGAAGAAGATGTTGAGGTGCCACTTCAACACACATCGCCTCAACAAGTTCATGTTCCAGAAGATCTACTTTCTAGTGAATCCGATCGGATGAGGATAATCACCTTGAGATGGATGTGGTTGTGACTCAAGAAGATTCAGTTACACCACAACTACTGTTAAAGCGGTCAAAGAGGCTCACTAAACCACCTAACAAGTTTTCTCCATCCATGTACTATCTATTCTTGACGGATGCCGGTGAGCCGGAATCCTACCGTGAGGCAATGAAGAAGAGTGTCTCGTTTAAGTGGGAGCAAGAAATGTGTGAAAAGATGAACACGTGGGTTCGAAAAACTTATTTCTTGAGCAAATGGATGTAAAAAGACATTTTTGCATGGGTATTTGGAATAATAAATCTTTATGAAACAACCAGAAGGTTTTCAAGTTATGGGAAAGGAGAACTTGATTTACAAGCTAAAACAAAGTCTTTATGGGTTGAAGAAACTCTGAGGCAATGGTACAAGAAGTTTGACAATTCCATGATAGGGTACGGGTTCGTGAGAGAGGATGGAGACCATATGTTGTTGCTATTTTCAAAGGTATTATGATGGTTGTTACATGTACTTAGTTTTACATGTTGATGATATGCTTATTGCAAGTATTATCATGGAAATTGTGAATGATTTGAAAAAGAAGTTGTCTAGAAGGTTTGAGATGAAGGATTTGGGTCAGGCAAAGAAAATACTTGGCATGGGAATCTCAAGAGAAAAATCAATGGTTGAGTTGAGGTTGTTACAAGAAGAGTATGTCAAGAAAGTGCTAAAGAGTTTCAACATGGTTGATTCCAAGCCTCGAAACTCACCTCTACCGCTTCATCACTAAGTAGGATTGTCCCAAGAAAAATAAGGATGAGGAAAAGATGTCCATTAATTATTTCTTATTCTTCGGTTGTTGATAGCATGATGTATTTTATGGTTTGCACAAGACCCACATGTGGTGGGAGTTGTGAGTAGATTCATGTCAAAGCTGAAGGAAATATGCTCTTGGTCCAAGTTTGCATTTAATGATAAGTCTAATAAATGTGGTACAGTATTAATTAAGCAAATTAATTATTCAGTGATATCAAGTGATCGGAATGCCTATCTTGAGGCCGCTTCAATTCAAGTGGAATTAATATTATTAATACCATAACTTACTCTTGACTGAACCTGCAGGGTCACACAAATAGTACGTGAACATATCAAGTATTTAGGTGAATATTATATTCAGTAAATACTCTCATTATGGATATTCTAACATGATGGATGTTGGTTTTAATGGGAGCTAAACAAACCATCAAAAGTCAAAGAAATAATATTTCTCGGAAATGAAGATATTGCCTAAAATGGAAATATGGTTCATAACGGAAATATAAATATTATCGAAGTTGAAGATATTACCGAAAACAGAAATATGGTTCGTATCGGTAAATTAATTGGAAATAGAAATATTTTTGGAAACAGAAATATTACCGGAAACGGAAATATTGTCGAAATCGAAAATATTGTCAGAATCGGAAATATTACCAGAAACAGAAATATTATTCGAGTTGGAAAACAAATCGGAAGCACGACGAGCGATAGGTCAACGCGCAAGCGCCGGCCTATCACTCGACGAGCTAGCCTGCAAAGTGCAGCGCATCGCCAGGCACAAGGCCCAAGCGCCAGTGCCAGCACGCCAAGCCGCATGGCCCAAACACAAGCCTAGCGCCCAACAAGAGAGCGTGCAAGGAGCTGGCCAGCGCTGCGGGGCCAGCGCACACAGCTTGTACACAGCAAGCCCAGGCGTGGCTTTGCTTGTGCAGCAAGCTTGCTAGACGACTGCCTTTAGGTTTAGGGTTTTGCCTAAATCTTTTACATGGTTTTAGCACTTTAGGGGTTTCCAATTTCCTATTAATACATGGTCCATGATCATGAATTAAACACATGAATACAACATACTTTGCCTATCACATAAAGTGAGATCCCGAATCCATAACACCTCAGATAAAATCCTATTTAGTTGAACCTAAGGCGGATTAGAACGTACTATGGACTTTCTACCGAGGAAATACCTTTTGGAGTTCTTGTTCTTGTTCGTGTTTGGTTGGGGAGAAACTAGGGAAGGCACGCATCACAAAGTATGTAATCTAAATTATGTTAATTTATTATGTGCATTTTAACATGGATTATGGTAATTATGGTTTTTCCGCATGACATTGGATTGTTCATAACCTAACAAAAAACTGAGTGAGAGACATTCGGAAGCCGTAAAATGGCTTTTGAGGTACTTATTGGGTAATTCAAGCATGGCCCTTTACTTTGGAAGAAATGGAGTTGTTCTTGAAGGTTTTGTTGATGCCGATTTTGGAGGGTGTTATTATTCAAGCAAAAGAACTTTGTGGTATGTTTTATCCTATTGGTGGTACGACCATTGGTTGGATGAGCAAGGTTTAAAAGTGTATCTCCATGTCTACGACGGAAGTCGGGTATGTGGCTTCGTTGAAAGCTGGAAAAGGGATGGTATGGTTGAATGGTTTTCTTGAGGAAATGGGCATGAAACAAGGAGTGTGTGTGTTGCATAGTGATAGCGAAAGTAGGGATGGCAAACGGGCTGGGCAGTGCGGGTACCCCCTCCCCCGTACCCGTACCCGCCAAAAAAATTGTACCCGCCACCTACTGATAAGGCTATTTTCCATCGTTGAAAAGAAAACCGCCAAACCAAACAAAATTTATAAACTCCTAACTAACCGGCTATATGGACTATAGCGGAAAGTATAGGGATCGTCCCATAGGAATGGATATGTTTGAATTTTCAATCTATGCGTTCACAAGCTAGTTCGGATGAAAATTATTTTTAGTTTCAATCTAATGAAAGCTAGTAAAGCAAACAAATAAAGAAATTCTAGAGATTTCGGGAATCGGCAATGGAAGTTGAATCAAAAGAAGAACAAGGTCAAGACAATCATGAATATGCAACGACTTAGCACATAGGGGAATAGAATCGAATGACGTGCTAGCCACCTCTCTGATGGAGCAAGCGAAGCGTCTAATCTATGGAAGAGCTTTCGCCTAATCCTAGACTAAACAACTTGCATATAATAGGAACCACTATTCACTTACACAAGTTAGGCTCACAATGTCTTTTCAAACCTAGCCTATGCATTCCAATCAAAATCCAATCAAATAGCATTTGCAACTACTACTCAATTAGTCATTGATTTCCTATCACCAAATCACATTTAATCACAACATCAATCATGAATTTCCCTAAATTTTCCCAAATTCAATCACAAGGCTTCAACCCTAACCTCTAGACTAAACTACTCAATTAGCATGATTAACATCAACATTAAACTAACATTAATCCTAATCATGAAAGTAATTGAATTAAGGAAACTAATTGAAACAACAAAATTCAGAAAATTCAAACATCAAAAAATTGGGGGAAATTCAAGAAGATTCAAAATATGAAACTAATTCTAGAATTCAAGCATGAAATCAAAGCATAAACGAAATCAATGAACTAATTAAAGAATTAAAGAACAAATCAAAAGAAGGATTAGAATTATACCTTGAATTGAAGAATTTGCATCAAACTTGAAGAACAAAATGAAGAACAAAGCTCAAAAAAAAGAGAAAGAAATCTGAAAATTAATGATTGAATTCAACTAAGAATCAAGAATTTGAAGCTAAGAATCCTAATCCCAATCTCTAATCTAAGCCCTAAACTAATTATCTCTCTAGAATTCTAATTCTAAAATCTTAATAAATGAAAACTAAAAGCTAATTACGTGAACTAAGTTGTTGAAATAATGCTGCGAAGTTCGTATTTATACTACTCCGCGAAGCCGTGCGACCACACGAGGAAAGTTGTGCGCTCGCACCAACAGACGCTGAGTTCCTGCCTTGATTTTGCCAATTCGTGCGCACACACGAGAACTACAGTGTGCTTGCACAGAAGCAGCTCGATCGCACAGCCTGACCTGTTCAATCGCACAGACCATGGCTGTTGTTGCTGTGACTGTTTGCTGCGCTCTTACTGTTGTTCTGCTATGCTGTTGCTGCTTGTATTGATGTGCTATACTGTGGCTGCTAGGTACTCAAGAAGGCTTAATGGAGAGCATAAGGGCTGCTGTGTGATAGCTTAAAGGTGAGCACAAGGCTGCTGCAGGTGTGCTCGTGCATTGTTGTGAGTGCACAGCTATTGCTGCACTGCACTGCTCGAGTTGTTGCTGTGAGTGCACGAGTGTAGCTGCTGGGGATGCTTTGCCTTGGCTCTTGCGTGCACTTGTGGCTGCTCATGTTGCTGCAACATTGTTGGCATCGTATGCAAGCTAGTTGCCTCGCCTACCACATTCAATAAAATCGTAGAGAATATTATTAAAATCGTATATCGAAATATTAATTCGTTTAACATTTTTGCAAATCGTTAAACATATAACTCGTCGACAAACATAATGACGCAATATTAACACGCTAATACTCAAAATAACTCTTACGCGATGAGAATGCGCACAAAAGGCATATTTAGAGCGAAAACGACTAAAATATACGCAAGACGAGAAAATGTTACGATAAATGCAAAAATGCAATAAACGAACTAAAAACGATAAAACTAAGCAAAAATAATAATAATAATAATAATAAAATGCTAATAAAATGAACTACAATCCTAAGCTAAGAGCGACATAAATGTCGCTCATCAAACTTCCCCAGGCTAAACCTTTGCTTGTCCTCAAGCAAAGCTAGAATGAGAAACGGGGAGGAGAATGAGCTTATTTATTAAAAATCAAAATTATGAAAATAAAAACTACAAGAATGCACACTAACTCACTTTCGTAGGAATCACGATTGCATTTAAGCGCATGCAACAAGCTCTTTGAACCCCACAATCGCTCATGAGGGCGAGTGGGATCTCGCAAGGGTTTCCAAAGAGAAACACCCATAACTCTTCCAAAAATTTGAATCAAGGCAAGACCTAAAAATGAAAAACGAACCAAGAAAAAGAAAGAAAGAAAAGAAAAAGAAAAGAAAAGGAAATAAAGAAAGGAAAAGAAAATAGAAAAGAGAGAAAAATGAAAAATGAAACTACAAAATTCAAGAAAAGGGCCTTTATTATGGAACGAGCACAAAAGAATGCTAATATTACTAACTAAATAAACGAATGCACTCTAACCAATGTCCTCAGTCGAGTGAAAGATTAAAATTCCAAGCAAAGATAACTAAGGGAAAGCGCGCACATATCAATTCCCCTTCAACCGAGCATACCACGTCAAATCTCTAGATCCCATCCACCCTTAAGAATAGTGTCTCATGACACCGCGAAGGCGCCGGAAAACAAGATTTGCAAGGGAGAAGAGAAGGTTACCCGACATCTTAGCATGACAATCTCATTCCATAAATTTGACCAAATCCTCCCTCCACTGACAAAGACTCAACTCAAAAGGGTCAAGAGGACTTTTTAGGGTGTAACGTAGGCTAGGGGTAAGGTGTGGAACAAATTTGGTAATTGGTGCTCATACCTAAAGTGAAGCGCAATGAATGAACTCAACTCAAGCAAATCGAACCAAAACAAACTCATGCCACTTATTTGGGGTACCCCCAAGCTTATTCAACAACAAAACTAAACTAAAACTCTTTTTTGAACTTTTCTTGATTTGATTTTCTCTTTTTTTTGTGTTTCAAATGAAACTTTTCTCATTGCCCTGTTTTTCTCTATTTTTGGCTTTTTCAAAACTTTCCTTTCTCTTTTGTTTTTGCTTATTTATTCACTATATACAACATAATTCCCAAACTTTGCCATTCATACCAATATCAATCATTCCTCAACTTTGCATATTCATTCAAAACCATCAAGCATCATAACTCAAAGCTTCACTATCACTTCTAAGGGTGAAAACAAAATAAAGGCTATTAGGCTTGCAATGTGCTCATAAGAAATGAAGGGGAAAGGCTCAAATGGCTAGCAAGGGGGCAAATGCAAACAAAAATATATGAGAAAAATAAAAAATATAGTCCTAAACTAAAAAGAAAAATAGTCACCGAAATAAATGCCTCTATCGTCCCCTAAAGTAGTTCGGTCGCGGTCTCAGGAAGGAAAAGTCAAATTCGGGATATGAGAAAGTCAATGCCAAGGATCCATGCCACTCAATATATGTATACAATGTGTTTGGAGTAATGTGAACATGATCCTCACATGGGAGCAAATACTACTCTCTCCGGTTTCAAGTCACTAGAGAGATCGACATCATCTTACCACAAGCCAAGGGTTCAAGACGCATGCTACCCAAAGTTCTAACCAACTTTCTTAACACCTAAATCTTAGATTCGACCCAAGACATTGAAAACCGTGCAAACATCTACCAATTAGGAATAAAAGCATTCTAGCCTACAAGTTCCAATTTTATTATGCCCAAATCAAGAATATTGCCTAAGAAAACCTAGAAAAACTTGCCTTGACAAAGATCGAAAACGAAAAAGAAGGAAAGAGAGAAGAGAAAGAAAATAAGGAAAAGAAAATGAAGTAAAAAGAAAAGGAAAATAAAGAAAATATTCACAAAATCAGTGAAACTAATCAAGAAATATGCACAAAATCCAAAATATTCACAAAATCAAGCAATCCATCACACGGAGATCAAAGTAGCAAACAATAGAATCTCCCCCCAAGCTCGAATTAGGCCATGTCCTCAAGGCCTAAAACGAAACTAGGAGGGGCACAGCTACCCATCCAACCAATGCCCCGCATATATGATGCCCGACCCCAAAGAATGCAAGAGAGTTAGAATGATATTATTAGAAATGTCGTGGGAGCAAGTCCCGCAAAGAACCGTAATAACGAACGAACTCACCAATAAGAATAGCCGGACATGGCAAAGATGGATTCAAATACTTCCACATCAAGAAAGCTTGAGTCACAAAAAACTTCAAAAATCAAGAAAAATTAGTATACATGGGCCAAATGGCCAACACCCACGGGTTGCCTCCCGAGAAGCGCTCTTTTTACGTCATTAGCTTGACGCCTCTTACCTCTAGTAAGTACCCCGACAACGATCGCAATAGTTTATCATATGCAATGGCAAACATATCCAATAGTAACAAGTAGGCAAGAGTCAAAAGAGAAGCAAGCACAAAGTAGAATGCAACTCTATGCCTACAAGGGGTGGGGAACCAAAAATAAGAAAAATCAAAATGAAAAACAAAAGAAATACTCCCTTCTTCATGCACCTTTGGGGAAGGAGAATCATTAGGATCAATAGAGGAAAAGGAATCCTCAAGCGGCGGGAGTTGGGACAAAAAGGGAAAAGAAATGGAAAATGAAGGATAAATGTTGAGTTTCTTCTTTCGGAATGGGGAATGAGGGAAGGGAGTGGGAACAAGAGATTCACAAACAACTTCACTTACATCACAAAGAGCACAAGAAATCTCAACATAAGATCCTTCATTAACTTTTAAAAGTTTTTGGTTGGCACACTCACTTTTGTCTTCAATTTGAATCGATTTAAGCACTTCAAGGCAAAAAGGAGCAAATAGATTTTCATCACCATCATCGAGGCATTCACTCAAAGAGGAACGAGTAGGAACAAACTCTCCGATACTCAACTCCTCAATGTCATACATCTTAGGTGGCAATGTAGCCTCAAACTCATCTCTTCTCCACGAAACATCCTTAATAGATTCTTGCATTAGGTTAGAGATTCCCAAAAAGCCTTTTACAACTTGTTGGGACATGACCTCAAATGAATTCAAACTAGAATCTATTCTTTGCTCTTCTTGAATTTCAAGATATTTTATGAAAAGGAACTTCTCCAACAATGATTTTGGAGATTCAAAATTCAAAGAGCTTAGGAAATTATCATGGAGAAAGAGAAGATCATCAAGTGTAATCGATTCATCATTTTGAGAAACAAAAGAATTTGCCATTTTTTTGGTTTTCAAAGAAAAAGAAAATGAAAAATGAACTAGACTAGAGAACTAGAATGAAAAATCAAACAATGATGCCATTCCCAAGCAACGGCGCCATTTTGATAAGGCTATTTTCCGTCGTTGAAAAGAAAACCGCCAAACCAAACAAAATTTATAAACTCCTAACTAACCGGCTATATGGACTATAGCGGCAAGTATAGGGATCGTCCCATAGGAATGGATATGTTTGAATTTTCAATCTATGCGTTCACAAGCTAGTTCAGATGGAAAATGATTTTTAGTTTTAATCTAATGAAAGCTAGTAAAGCAAACAAATAAAGAAATTCTAGAGATTTCGGGAATCGGCAATGGAAGTTGAATCAAAAGAAGAACAAGGTCAAGACAATCATGAATATGCAACGACTTAGCACATAAGGGAATAGAATCGAATGACGTGCTCGCCACCTCTCGGATGGAGCACGCGAAGCGTCTAATCTATGGAAGAGCTTTCGCCTAATCCTAGACTAAACAACTTGCATATAATAGGAAACACTATTCACTTACACAAGTTAGGCTCACAATGTCTTGCCAAACCTAGCCTATGCATTCCAATCAAAATCCAATCAAATAGCATTTGCAACTACTACTCAATTAGTCATGGATTTCCTATCACCAAATCACATTTAATCAAAACATCCATCATGAATTTCCCTAAATTTCCCCAAATTCAATCCCAAGGCTTCAACCCTAACCTCTAGACTAAACTACTCAATTAGCATGATTAACATCAACATTAAACTAACATTAATCCTAATCATGAAACTAATTGAATTAAGGAAACTAATTGAAACAACAAAATTCAAAAAATTCAAAAATCAAAAATTGGGGGAAAATTAAGAACATTCAAAATATGAAACTAATTCTAGAATTCAAGCATGAAATCAAAGCATAAACGAAATCAATGAAGCAATTAAAGAATTAGAGAAAAAATCAAAAGAAGAATTAGAATTACACCTTGATTTGACATATTTGCATTAAACTTGAAGAACAAAATGAAGAACAAATCTCAAAAGAAAGAGAAAGAAATCTAAAAATTAATGATTGAATTCAACTAAGAATCAAGAATTTGAAGCTAAGAATCCTAATCCTAATCTCTAATCTAAGCCCTAAACTAATTCTCTCTCTAGAATTCTAATTCTAAAATCTGAAAAATGAAAACTAAAAGCTAATTACGTGAACTAAGTTGTCAAAATAATGCTGCGAAGTTCGTATTTATACTCCTCCGCGAAGCCGTGCGACCACACGAGGAAAGCTGTGCGCTCGCACCAACAGACGCTGAGTTCCTGCCTTGATTTTGCCAATTCGTGCGCACACACGAGAACTATAGTGTGCTCGCACAGAAGTAGCTGGATCGCACAGCCTGACCTGTTCGATCGCACAGACCATGGCTGTTGTTGATGCGACTGTTTGTTGCGCTCTTGCTGTTGTTCTGCTATGCTGCTGCTGCTTGTATTGTTGTGCTATCCTGTGGCTGCTAGGTACTCAAGAAGGCTTAATGGAGAGAATAAGGGCTGCTGTGTGATGGCTTAAAGGTGAGCACAAGGCTGCTGCAGGTGTGCTCGTGCATTGCTGTGAGTGCACAGCTATTGCTGCACTGCACTGCTCGAGATGTTGCTGTGAGTGCACGAGTGTAGCTGTTGGGGCTGCTTTGCCTTGGCTCTTGTGTGCACTTGTGGTTGTTCATGTTGCTGCAACGTTGTTGGCATCGTATGCAACATTCAATAAAAGCTAGTTGCCTCGCCTACCACATTCAATAAAATCGTAGAGAATATTATTAAAATCGTAAATCGAAATATTAATTCGTTTAACATTTTTGCAAATCGTAAAACATATAACTCGTGGACAAGCATAATGACGCAATATTAACACGTTAATACTCAAAATGACTCTTACGCGATGAGAATGCGCACAAAAGCCATATTTAGAGCGAAAACGACTAAAATATACGCAAGACGAGAAAATGTTACGATAAATGCAAAAATGCAATAAACGAACTAAAAACGATAAAACTAAGGAAAAATAATAATAAAATGCTAATAAAATGAACTAAAATCCTAAGCTAAGAGCAACATAAATGTCGCTCATCACCTACCCGCTACCCGCGACGGTTATAAATTTATTGTCCAAGCCCGCCTAAGCGGGTATAAATGTATATCCACACCCGCTCCACCACCCACGTGGATATACACTAGTCACTTCTACCCGCATGTACCCGCCTAAATACCCGCCTAAATTTCTGTATTAATCCACCAATTTAAGTTTTTAAATCCAAAAATTAAATTAAATGTAAGAACCATTTGAAAAGGAAAAAAAATGTTCCATCATCACGCTTGCACTAGAAGCTAAAATTACTAACAAAATTAGACAATTGAGAATTTAAAGGCTGGGAAAGAAAACTATTGAATCTACAAAGGCGGAAATAATTAGACAAGAATCCTAGAAAAAAGTAAACTACATCCGTTGTTAATTAGATTCAGTGGGATTTATGAAGCAATGCTTCTAATTCTCCTTTCACTTTTCTTTGAAAATTCAGTCAACTAGTTAGAATAAAGTATCATCAATTTGAGAGTATTGAGAAAGAAGTGGAGGGCGAGAACTATGACGGGGTTGTAATGGGGGTGGAAACCCGAAAGATAGAGTTTTGATTACTGAGATTTGAGAGAGAGGCTAGGAGTGGAAAAGCTGGAAGTGTGAGATTGTATTAGGGTTTCCCTAAGACCCTAAAAGATGGGTATATATTATTCTTGTGCTTATGTTTTATGGGCGGCCAAGACCTATGTTGTATTTATTTCAGCGAGTTCTCTTATTTAGGCAGGCAGATAGATATGGTGCGGGTAGGCGGGTATTAGGCGGGTATAACATAAAATCCACCACCTACCCGCTACCCATTGCGAGTATGACTTTTTGTACCCATACCCGCCTACTACCCACCAAAGTCGTATCCATACCCGCTCCAACTGGGGCGGATGTGGTGCGAAGTTTGCGAAATTATACCCAGCTGCCATCCCTAAGCGAAAGTGTCGTTCAGTTAGCTAAGAATCATGTGTTTCATTATTGCACTGGACACATTTAGAGGCTATATCAATATACATCTAGTGGAGGATGGCACCATATGTTTGAGGAAGATTTCCTGAGAGAATAATCCGACAGATAAGTTCACTAAAGTTGTTTCTAGTGACAAATTGGGGTTGTGTCGAACCTCAATTGGTTTCCATCAAAGTGTTGGAGGTTTGCGCGTATGGTGAAAAATTGGTGTTGAATGATGATGATTAAAATATATTGAAGCTTATACCCTTGATTGTCCTTATCTCTAAGTGGGAGATTGTTAGGATATATGTGTGGAGAGAAGCACAAAACAAGGAGGCATAAGATGGGACTTGTGCTTGCATTTGGTCTAAGTTAAGGGGGGTATTTTTTCATGCATTTATGCTTGGAAGGAAAATCTAGCGGACCCGCTTGATACCCAGTGTGAGGGGGTCGAAAAAAGACGGGTTTAAGGTCTCTTTCGTTCTCTTCCCTCGCAGATGTGTGGCAAGCAATATTAAGTTAAATGGGACTAACTGTGGGTATTAGCCTCTTTTTACTAGTCTTAGGAGTCGTCATTCAGTTTTCAACGACAATGAGGAAAACTAACAAGACCCGGTTATTGTGATGCGGAAGTAAAAGCTTGAGATCCCATGCTCACGTATTTGACCACAACGGCTGTAGGTTCCCTTCTGATCCCTGGTGTGGAGATCGCTCAACATACATCCAGCGGAGTAGAGATTCAGGGTTCAGCGAACATTAACTAATACGGGGAGTGCCCAGTATTAGCCCATGAAGCTGTACGTCCTTACTAGTTCAATGCAACCGAGAAGGGACATGCGTTACACTACTAATTTGAACTGCTTTTAATGCACAAATATCAAGTATCAAACGTCAAGAGGATGATTTAAATTGATTTAAGGTACCTAACAATAATCCGGATTGTCCAAGGAATATCTTATTAGGCGTTATAAATAATCATATTATGTTTGACATATTTATAGTGGTGATTAAAGAAATAAAACAGATTATGGCACTTTACAATATATTTTTTGGCTACATTGCGGTTCTCAGAAAACTAACCACGTGACTTTACACGCTACTTGACTAGACTCCTGGGCAGGATCCATGCTCAATTTAAATGTTTAGACGGGCAAAGTTTCGCTTAACAAGAGTTAATACGGCGGAACTACGTAATATAAGGAGTATAAGGAATATACCGAAGGCTTAAGATTAGGCTTAACTTGTGTATAGTATGAGAATAATATTTGGGCCCTTTACTCGGCTAATTAAGGCCCTATTTATAGTAAAAACATGTCGTGGAAGATAGGAATATTCGGAAGTTGAGAACCACTTAAAAGCATTGGTGCGCGAGAAAATTCCCACGCATGGAACGGGTCCGTGAAACTTATCTCGGGCACAGTTTTGTGCGCAGGAGTTGTTTCAGAGTTTGCATTGGATTTTACCTCAAGCGGGTACGTGTTGCACGTGTAGTTTGGCGCGAATGATTAGTTGCGCTAGGCCCTGTGCGCAAGAAATTTCGTGCGCACGATCTATTTCCACGCGTTTTTATTAATTAATTCAATTTAATCCGGTTTTATTCCAAATTAGAACTCTTTTTACGCTTTCAATCCTTATTTCGAGTTGTTTCCAACTAAAACTAATTTTTTCCTTTATTTATCTTTTTTAGGAATTTAGGAATTTAATTGGAAATGCAACTAAAATTCCTTTATGCTTTTCAATCTCTTTTAGTGACTTAATTGGAGTGCAACTAAAATTCCCTTTACGCAATTTTATCTTGGACGGTTTACTATTTTTTGCAGATACTTAGGACAGCAGCTACTATAAATAGCAGTTACTATAAATAGAAATATGGGTTTGGGTAATGATTCAGTCAGTCTTAGAATGTTCGTTGCTTGATCAGGAATACGTTTAACAAGTGGATGTTTTGTCTCATCATTGAACTTATCGCTTCAAGCCTGAGGCCAGATGTAGGCGTCTTGTAATACCCCGAAATTTTTAAACTTGATTTATTAAAATTAAAAATATTTATTAGCTTGATTTCGTTTTAAATAATTACGAATTATCGAATTCCGTTAATTTAAACGTTTTTACGATTTATTTTAAACGATAAATTTATAAACGAAAATTTATTTATTTTTCGTTAACGATATTTTTATTAAGAATTATTTTAAACTAAACATTTCCATTTTTAGTAGTTTCCAAAAATAGCAACACATTTCAGAATTTGGCCTAATCTTGTGAAATGACCAAAATGCCCTTAAGAACAAAATTTCACTTTCACTTTTTTTTTTTTTTCCTGCTCTCCACATGAACCAGAGGAAGAAGAAGCTGAGTTCTTCCTTCCTTCTTCTTTTCCCTCAATCCCATCTACATTCACTTGTAAAGTTCAAATGGAACTCTTTCTCTTCTCCCTTTACAAACCCAACCATCAGAACTGATTCCCTCAACCAAAAATCAAGATCAAAAACTTCAATTTCACTCCCTTCTATTTCCTGTAATTTCGAACCACCGCAAACACCAACGCAACCACCGACTACCACCACTCCCACCTCCGTCCAGCACAGCAAACCACCCTAACCACCTTCGCCCCGCGGCACCACCGCACGCACCACCTCCTTCCCTCTCCCTCTCCCTTTCCCCCGCGCGCACCCCTGCCCCCTCCCCTGTCTCTCCCCTTTCCTGCTCGATGCGCCACCCGCACCACGCCACTCCACCACCCTAAAAACACCTCACCACCTCCCCAAACAAACCCCCGACCCCAATAGCCCGACAAGCCGCCCTGTCGCCGCCCAGAACCACCCACGAAACCACCCCAAAACTCCCCTGCTCGTTCGCCCTCTCGCGCCTTTCTCTGCCTCCCTCGCCGTTTTGCCACCACCAGTCAACCACCACCATCGCCGCCTCACCACCGGCGCTGCGCCAGACCACCGAGCCCAGGCAGCCACCTCTCTCCTCTCCTCTCCTCCTCTTCGTGTTCTTCCTCCCCTCCCCTGTTTCGTTCGTCTCTGTTCCCAGCCAAAACCAAAATAATTTTGGTTTGATCTTAATTCCCCTTAAAACCCACAATATAAAATTTGGGCAAAATTAATTTGGGCTTTTGGGTAAGAAACCCACTTATGATTTCAGATTTTCCTAATTTATAAGTTTCATGTTTTAATTTATTTCTATGATATAAATATTTACTAATAAAATTATTTAATATTTTTCAGGTTTAATTATCGAATTTAATAAAATAAATTTCTAAGCTTTACTTAACAAAAAACCGAATTCATATATTATTTTCATGTAAATCGATTTATATAAATATAATTTGATAAAAAATTCGTTTAAATCTATTTTCATTAAATTATGAAATTATATTAATAAAACCATTATTATAAAAATTATTATTTATAAAATGTTGATTTTAAATTATTTATCGATCTAGTACTAATTCAATTATTTAATATTTTGAAAGAAATTGGACTCGGAGCTCAGGACGAACGAACCAACGAAAATCCCTTAGCAAAGTCGCGGAATCAAGGTAAAGCCTATTGCTAGTACCCGCAATTCCCTTATAAATGCGTTTATGAAATTACCATGTTATGATATATTTATGAATTGAATGTTTTGACATGTTTTATGAATTGCGGGAAATGAAATATGATTTTATTGAATTATTTATTATAATATGATTTGATGGATTTATTCCTTATATTATAATTGATTGGATTTTCTTATAAAATGATATCATGATTGAGTGAATTTCTTATAAAATAGTATCTATAAGAAACCATGAAAGAATTGATGATTTATGTTGATCACATGATCTAAAGGAATTATGTTATTTCAATTAAAGTAAAAAGGCTAAAATGTAAAATTAAACGAAACATGATAAATGAAAGTGAAATACCTAGTCCGTTTGGCAGTATATGTTCACAGGTTACGATTCTCGGTCATGCATGTACCCATGGGGCATCTGCCCATTGAGCCAAGGCTCTCATGTTTTCCGGGCCAAGGCCCCATGTTTTATGGACAGCGGTCCATCGTGGAAGATGTTCCACCATGTCATACTTGCCACGGCTAGCATGTGCTCCCTAAATCTATAAATGAATTAAATAAAGGACTTTATAAAATATTTTACTATATTCTATTCTCCCTGTGTTATTAAATAAAATGAATTGAAATGAATTTACGCTGCTAGGATAGTCGTTACTGAGTCTTCGGCTCACCGTTTTGTTTTCTGTTTTAGGTACCGCGGGGAACGATGGAAACGATTAGTGGCGAGGAATTCACTATAATAATGTTCACTTAGTTTATGCTTAATATTGTAATAGTTTAATTAAAGACTTTTAGTAAGTTATGTACTTTTATTTTGAGGACTATTATATTATTTTGGGAGTTCTAATGGAATATGATTGATTGTTGCCTTGTGATTCCCAAGAGGAATTTACGGCGTGTAATGACCCGACCGAATTAGGTTAATTCCGCTGCTAATTATCCTTTAATACTTGAATTAGAGGTCGGGGCGTTACAGTTTGGTATCCGAGCGAAGGTTCTGGACCATTAGTGCTAAACCTCACGGGTTTTGGCACGTAATTAGATCATTAGGCTTTAAGCAAAGAGTTTTAAGGAATTAAGTAGAAAGAATTTTCTAAAAATCATGATTAAGTTAAGCTAAAATGAACATGAGTGTGAGGGTAGGAACGGGTTAAAGGGCTTATTTTCTATTGATTATCCGCTTCAACCTGATAAGATATGTTATGCAAAATGTCGACCATCGATGCTATCAATGATGTTACCAACGGAGCTCACAACGAGCACCATGTTCATGATGATAACGACACGATTCATAAGGAATATGTCCATGTCGACGGCCATGAGGAAAGAATGGAGCGATTGGAAAATGTGAGTGCGATGTTGGCCGAGTTAGTCCAAGATTCCCGGAAAAAGAAAGATGTTAGCGGGAACGAGAGCGCAACGATGTTCAAGAGCTTTTCAACGCTCAACCCACCATCCTACGATGGCAAGCCCGATCCAGTTGAATTCGAGGATTGGATAAGTCGCATCGATCAGTTGTTTGAAACCCTCCAATGCCCGGAGAAATGGAGAGTTGACTTTGCCGTGTTCTATTTAACGGGCCAAGCAGGATTATGGTGGAAAGTAAACAGGGAACGAAAGAATGTGCCGGGATTTGGTTGGAACCAACTCCAGAAGTTAATGAGAGATAAGTTTTATCCACCATCATTAAGGAAGCAAAAGGAAGATGAATTTCTGCACTTGCAACAAGGAACAATGAGTGTTCTAGAGTACGCAAATAAGTTCATGGAGTTGTCAAGGTTCGCACCAGACCTGGTGTCGACAGAGCAGTCCAGGATGAACCGTTTCGAGCGAGGTCTGCACCTTAAGTACCAAGATAGGTTGTCCACTCAAAGGTTTACTTCCTATCAAGATATGGTTGATATTGCAGCTAATGTAGAGAGAGTGGTACTGCTTCGGGAAGCGAAGAATGTTGGGTATAAAAGGAGGAATGATAACCAAGGTCCAGGAGGAGCAAAGAAGCCTAACCAAGGATATCAAGGAAATCAAAGGAGAAATGATGGTAGTCAAGGAAATAATAGGGGACAAGGAATCCAAGGAAAGAACGATCGGTCGCAAGGATGTGCCAAATGTGGAAAAAGGAGTCATGTTGAGAGTGAATGTCGTGTTGGCACGAATGCTTGCTATCGTTGTGGAAG
This sequence comes from Spinacia oleracea, assembly GCF_020520425.1. NCBI lineage: Eukaryota > Viridiplantae > Streptophyta > Magnoliopsida > Caryophyllales > Amaranthaceae > Spinacia > Spinacia oleracea. The sequence goes on along the minus strand of NC_079487.1, from coordinate 7,489,481 downwards.
CCATGATCATTACGTCAGAGATTGCCCAAATCAAGTGACGCCAAACATGAGAGGACCAGTTTCAACTAGCAACGATCGTGGTCAGAACAACAATGCAGGAGGTTCGAACCGCAATCCACCACGACCCCCGCCAACTGGGAGAGTGTTTGTGATGAGACAAGATGAAGCAGATGAGGACGATAATGTTATCACTGGTACCTTTTCTATCCACTCTTCACCTGCCCATGTTCTTTTTGATTCCGGTGCTTCACATTCCTTTATTTCTCCATTGTTTGCTAAATGTTTATGTTTGAAACCATGTTGTGACTTTCATGCTATGAGTGTTTCCCTTCCTAGTGGAGAAATAGTGAAATGTAGAACCATGTATAGAGATTGTCCCATTGTAATAGAAAAAGTAGAGTTTCTAGCAGACTTAGTAGCTTTTGACCTATCTAAATTTGATGTAATCTTGGGAATGAATTGGTTGACTAAGTATGAAGCTAACCTTAATTGTTCGAGGCAAAGTGTGACCCTTAGAACACCAAATGGAGAGAGAGTTTCATTCCATAAGTTAACGATTCAAATTGTCCATGCTTTGAGAGCACGTAAAATGATTGAGAGTAGTGTTTCTGGTTATCTGTGTAGTATTATTGACCTAAATACCCCTGGATCTTCCATTACCGACATACCCGTTGTTTGTGAGTACCCACATGTTTTTCCAGAAGAAATACCTAGTATGCCCCCACCAAGAGAATTAGATTTCAGTATTGAATTAATTCCAGGATCCACCCCCATCTCTAAGGCCCCATATAGAATGGCACCAGCTGAGTTACAAGAATTAAAGAAACAATTAGATGAGTTACTTGAAAAAGGATATATTCGACCTAGTGTTTCACCTTGGGGAGCCCCTGTTTTATGTGAAGAAAAAGGATGGAACTATGAGGTTATGCATAGACTATAGAGAGCTAAACAAGATCACCATTAAGAATAAGTATCCCTTACCACGTATTGATGATTTGTTTGACCAGCTTCGAGGCGCAAAAGTATTTTCTAAGATTGATCTAAGGTCTGGATACCATCAACTCCGAATTAAACCTGAGGATATTCCAAAGACAACCTTTAGAACTAGATATGGTCACTATGAGTTTGTTGTAATGCCTTTTGGGTTGACCAATGCACCAGCTGTATTTATGGATTTAATGAACCGTATTTTTAAACCCTACCTTGATAAGTTTGTGGTTGTTTTTATTGATGATATTTTGGTATATTCCGAGAGTAATGAGGAACATGAGGTTCATTTGAGAAAAGTGTTAGAAACATTGATTGAAAACCAATTGTATGCCAAGTTATCAAAGTGTGAGTTCTGGCTTAAGGAAATCTCGTTTTTAGGTCATATTATTTCTGAGAAAGGTATATCTGTTGACCCTGAGAAAATAAAAGCAATTGTGGAATGGCCTAGACCAACTAATGTCCCTGAAGTAAGGAGTTTTATGGGTTTAGCTGGATACTATAGAAGGTTCGTTCAAGACTTTTCTAAGGTTGCCTTACCTATAACCCGATTAGTTAGGAAGAATACCAAATTTGTGTGGAATGATGATTGTGAATGTGCATTTCAAGAACTTAAGAAACGACTTACCACTGCCCCTGTTCTTACCCTTCCATCTGGAACTGAGGGATTCGTTATTTATAGTGCTGCTTCTAAGAATGGGTTAGGATGTGTCTTAATGCAAAATGGAAAAGTCATAGCTTATGCTTCGCGCCAACTCAAAGTCCATGAACAGAACTACCCTACCCATGACCTTGAACTTGCAGCTGTTGTTTTCGCCCTTAAGATTTGGAGACATTATTTGTATGGAGTTTCGTGTCAAATTTTCACTGACCATAAAAGCCTTAAGTATATTTTCACCCAAAAAGAACTCAACATGAGACAACGTAGGTGGTTAGAACTCCTTAAAGATTATGATCTTGATATTCAATACCATCCCGGAAAGGCTAACGTAGTTGCCGATGCATTAAGTCGAAAATCTCACCTAAGCTCAATCCTAACTTTTTCTCGAGCCAACCAAGATGATTTGCAAAAGATGGAAAATGAGTTCATTAAGAAAGGAAGTGCATGTTTGTATACGTTCGTAATGAAGCCAACTTTGATTGATGAGATTAAGGAAGCACAATGTCAGGACTTGCAATTAAGAAGAATAAGAAACGAAGTGCAAAATGGGAAGTCACCTGGTTTTGTAGTGCAAGAAGATGGCACGTTGAGATTTCAAGGGAGATTATGCGTACCAAACGACGAAAAGTTGAAAAAGAGAATCTTAGAGGAAGCTCACAGTTCGCCATACTCGATCCACCCTGGAGAAAATAAGATGTATAAGGATTTGAGACAAGTGTATTGGTGGAGCAACATGAAGCAGGAAGTGGCAGAATATGTGGCTAGATGTTTGACGTGTCAAAGAATTAAGATAGAGCATCAAAGACCAGCAGGGTTGCTGCAACCTCTGGATGTGCCAGAGTGGAAATGGGACTCGGTTTCAATGGATTTTATCGTAGGGTTGCCAAGGTCAACAAAGGGAATGAATGCTATTTGGGTCATTGTTGATCGATTAACAAAGTCAGCGCATTTCTTAGCAATGAAGAACAATTCAAGTTTGGATCAACTTGCTGAACTATATGTGAACACTATTGTGCGATTACATGGAGTGCCTAGTTCGATTGTTTCTGATCGTGATACGAGGTATCAATCAACCTATTGGAAAGAATTGCAGAAAGCCCTTGGGACGAAACTTAACTTTAGTACTGCATTTCATCCAACGACCGATGGACAAACGGAACGTACCAATCAAATTGTCGAGGATATGTTGAGAGCATGTATTTTGGATTTTCAAGGAACCTGGGAGAAGTTTCTACCTATGGTTGAATTTTCGTACAACAACAGTTATCAGGCCACCATTGGTATGGCACCGTACGAAGCTCTATATGGAAGAAAATGTCGAACACCATTATGTTGGAGTGATATCGATGAAGCACATGTCATAGGACCAGAATTGATTCAAGAAACTACCGACAAGATTCGTTTAATCCAATCGAGAATGAAAGCAGCGCAAAGTAGGCAAAAGAGTTATGCAGACCGACGAAGAAGACGTTAGAATTTGAAGTTGGTGATCACGTGTTCTTGAAAATTTCACCCACAAAAGGAATAATGAGGTTTGGTCAGGCTGGAAAGTTGAGCCCAAGGTACATCGGGCCATATGAGATATTAGAAAGAATAGGAGAAGTAGCATACCGACTTTCTTTACCGACCGACTTGGAAAAGGTGCATAATGTGTTCCACGTATCCATGTTAAGGAAATATGTTCCTGATCCTAGCCATGTGATTGTTCACGAACACTTGATGTTGCGAAACGATCTGACTTACGAGGAGAAACCAATCGAAATTCTTGAACGAAGAGAGAAACGACTTAGAAACAAAGTAATTCCAATGGTTAAAGTCTTGTGGGCCAATTACTTGACATCCGAAGCCACCTGGGAAGTCGAAGCGCAAATGAGATCGAAATACCCCCAGTTATTCGTTTAGAAGCAATAAGATGTATGAATTTTAATATGTTATTTCAATATTTATGTTATAATGTTATTTCATCATGTTTGTGCAACAAATAGAATGATTAAGTGCGAATTGTATGATTTCTATGGATGGCTAGTTCAACTGAGCTCCAGTTTCGAGGACGAAACTTTTTCTAAGGGGGTAAGGATGTAATACCCCGAAATTTTTAAACTTGATTTATTAAAATTAAAAATATTTATTAGCTTGATTTCGTTTTAAATAATTACGAATTATCGAATTCCGTTAATTTAAACGTTTTTACGATTTATTTTAAACGATAAATTTATAAACGAAAATTTATTCATTTTTCGTTAACGATATTTTTATGGATTTTTTGGTATATACTACCTTGAAAATACACCACTTTTGTATTTACTACCTTATGAAAATTTTATTTTAAATTACTACCTTAAAGTTCCAATTTATTTTTATTTACTACCACTTTACAATGTTCTCATTTTAAAATTGAGATATCTCTTTCGTTTCCTAATCATTTTAAGTGATTCAAAGCCCATTCTTCTCATTTATGTGTAAGGATTCCATAGAGATCTTGCTTTTAAAATTTTACTAAATGTAAAATGAGTTAAATATTATATGTAAAAGTTTAAAATGTATATGAATTATCAAACGGATTGTTTTAAAATGTCGTTCTCAATGAAATCCCTATAGAGCAAGGAGACTAATGAACTTTGAATTACATTAAACGATTAAGAAACAAAAGAGATATCTTAATTTTAAAATGAGAAAACTGTAAAGTGGTAGTAAATAAATAAAAATTGGAAGTTTAAGGTAGTAATTTAAAATAAAAATTTCATAAGGTAGTAAATACAAAAGTGGTGTATTTTTAAGATAGTAAATACCAAAATATCCTATTTTTATTAAGAATTATTTTAAACTAAACATTTCCATTTTTAGTAGTTTCCAAAAATAGCAACAAATTTCAGAATTTGGCCTAATCTTGTGAAATGACCAAAATGCCCTTAAGAATAAAATTTCACTTTCACTCGTTTTTTTTCCTGCTCTCCACGTGAACCAGAGCAAGAAGAAGCTGAGTTCTTCCTTCCTTCCTCTTTTCCCTTAATCCCATCTACATTCACTTGCAAAGTTCAAATGGAACTCTTTCTCTTCTCCCTTTACAAACCCAACCATCAGAACTGATTCCCTCAACCAAAAATCAAGATCAAAAACTTCAATTTCACTCCCTTCTATTTCCTGTAATTTCGAACCACCGCAAAGACCACCGCAACCACCGGCTACCACCACTGCCACCTCCGTCCAGCACAGCAAACCACCCTAACCACCTTCGCCTCGCGGCACCACCGCACGCACCACCTCCTTCCCTCTCCCTCTCCCTTTCCCCCGCGCGCACCCCTGCCCCCTCCCCTGTCTCTCCCTTTCCTGCTCGCTGCGCCACCCGCACCACGCCACTCCACCACCCTAAAAGCACCTCACCACCTCCCCAAACAAACCCCCGACCCCAATAGCCCGACAAGCCGCCCTGTCGCCGCCCAGAACCACCCACGAAACCACCCCAAAACTCCCCTACTCGTTCGCCCTCTCGCGCCTTTCTCTACCTCCCTCGCCGTTCTGCCACCACCAGTCAACCACCACCATCGTCGCCTCACCTCCGGCGCTGCGCCAGACCACCGAGCCCAGGCAGCCACCTCTCTCCTCTCCTCTCCTCTCCTCCTCTTCGTGTTCTTCCTCCCCTCCCCTGTTTCGTTCGTCTCTGTTCCCAGCCAAAACCAAAATAATTTTTGGTTTGATCTTTATTCCCCTTATAACCCACAAAATAAAATTTGGGCCAAATTAATTGGGGCTTTTGGGTAAGAAACCCACTTATGATTTCAGATTTTCCTAATTTATAAGTTTCATGTTTTAATTTATTTCTATGATATAAATATTTACTAATAAAATTATTTAATATTTTTCAGGTTTAGTTATCGAATTTAATAAAATAAATTTCTAAGCTTTACTTAACAAAAAACCGAATTCATATATTATTTTCATGTAAATCGATTTATATAAATATAATTTGATAAAAATTTCGTTTAAATCTATTTTCATTAAATTATGAAATTATATTAATAAAACCATTATTATAAAAATTATTATTTATAAAATGTTGATTTTAAATTATTTATCGATCTAGTACTAATTCAATTATTTAATATTTTGAAAGAAATTGGACTCGGAGCTCAGGACGAACGAACCAACGAAAATCCCTTAGCAAAGTCGCGGAATCAAGGTAAAGCCTATTGCTAGTACCCGCAATTCCCTTATAAATGCGTTTATGAAATTACCATGTTATGATATATTTATGAATTGAATGTTTTGACATGTTTTATGAATTGCGGGAAATGAAATATGATTTTATTGAATTATTTATTATAATATGATTTGATGGATTTATTCCTTATATTATAATTGATTGGATTTTCTTATAAAATGATATCATGATTGAGTGAATTTCTTATAAAATAGTATCTATAAGAAACCATGAAAGAATTGATGATTTATGTTGATCACATGATCTAAAGGAATTATTTTATTTCAATTAAAGTAAAAAGGCTAAAATGTAAAATTAAACGAAACATGATAAATGAAAGTGAAATACCTAGTCCGTTTGGCAGTATATGTTCACAGGTTACGATTCTCGGTCATGCATGTACCCATGGGGCATCTGCCCATTGAGCCAAGGCTCTCATGTTTTCCGGGCCAAGGCCCCATGTTTTATGGACAGCGGTCCATCGTGGAAGACGTTCCACCATGTCATACTTGCCACGGCTAGCATGTGCACCCTAAATCTATAAATGAATTAAATAAAGGACTTTATAAAATATTTTACTATATTCTATTCTCCCTGTGTTATTAAATAAAATGAATTGAAATGAATTTACGCTGCTAGGATAGTCGTTACTGAGTCTTCGGCTCTCCGTTTTGTTTTCTGTTTTAGGTACCGCGGGGAACGATGGAAACGATTAGTGGCGAGGAATTCACTATAATAATGTTCACTTAGTTTATGCTTAATATTGTAATAGTTTAATTAAAGACTTTTAGTAAGTTATGTACTTTTATTTTGAGGACTATTATATTATTTTGGGAGTTCTAATGGAATATGATTGATTGTTGCCTTGTGATTCCCAAGAGGAATTTACAGCGTGTAACGACCCGACCGAATTAGGTTAATTCCGCTGCTAATTATGCTTTAATACTTGAATTAGAGGTCGGGGCGTTACACGTCTACACCCAACGGACAGATCAGAAGCAAACAATATTTTATCTGCGAAATCCAACGGGCCCGCTGGGTGCCTGCTGGTTTCTCCGTCCAATGTTTTCTCTACATTGTTTGGGATAGGTGTGTGTCTTATTGTGGAGCATCGGATTAGCTCTTTAGCTAGATCATATATATACTTGTTGTACTCCATTTTCATGGACAATTCACACGTTCAAACACTTAGACCTAGGGTTCTTGAGAGAGTTTGGAGAGGGTATTGAATTCTAAGAAATTGATGCTTATGTAATGTTTATTCTTCAACTATACTACTCCATAGTGCATAGCGTGGGTTTTTATATTGGTTCTCGGGTTTCCCACGAAAACCTCTCATCTCCTCTCTCATTTCAATTTCATCATTATTGTTTCTTAAATCCGTTCTTGTTTGTTAAACTTAATTTCAAATTAGATTGTCACACTAAATCATTTATGAAGGAAATAATGCCCTTGGTCCAAGTATGGATTCAATGTTAAGTCTAATAAATGCGGTTTAATATTAATTAATTATACAAGTTAATAATTCAGTGAGATCAAGTGAACTGTATGCCTAGCTAGAGGCCGCTTCAGTTCAAGTGGAATTAATAATATTAATCCACAGCTTACTTTTGACTGAACTCGTAGGGTCACACAAATAGTACGTGAACGGATCAAGTATTTAAGTGAATTAAATACTCCTTTTATGGATATTCGGAATCGACGGATCTCGGTTCCACTGGGAGCTGAAATCGTCAAAAGGCAAATTATGAATACTCCGTAAACGATGATATTGCCGGAAACGGAAATATAGATCGTATCGGAAATATAAATATTATCTAAGTCGCAGATGTTGCCGGAAACGGAAACATGGTACGTAACGGAAAATATTATTGGAAATGGAAATATTGCCGGAAACGGAAATATTGTCGGAATCGGAAATATTATCGGAATCGGAAAATAATTCTGGAATCGGAAATATTAAATATTTGTTCGAAACGGAAATTAATTCCGGAATCGAAAATATTAAATATTGTTCGAATCGGAAAATTAATCGGAAGCGCGTCGTACGAAATAAACATCGGACGAGCTTGCTAGACGCAAGGCCCAGCACAAACCAAGGCCTGCGCCTAGCAAGGCCCGCGCGCAGCAAGGCAAGCAGCAACCCGCCAAGCACCGCAAGGCCCAGCCAAACAACACGCAAGGCCAGGCCCAGCGAGGCCAGCAGGCTGGCACGCCCAAGCGTGGGCTGTAGCGCTGCTGGGTCGAGCCCTCCGCGCGCGCGCGCGCCTTGCGCCCCTCGTGGGTTGTGCGTGTGTGCGCGTTGAGTTTGTGCATGCGTCGAATCCTTAAGAACTTAGGATTAGTTCGATTAATTATTATTTTCCTAAAACTACTAGAGTTAGTTGTTGAAATAAACACTAACTTAAAAGATTTAATTGGAATCTAATTCTAATAAGATTAGGTTAATTAAATCCTAGTAGGTTTCTAGTTCCAATAATCCTACCCTATAAATAGGTGATGGCAATCACAATTTATAATACATCAATTCAAGTATTCATATAGTTTTAAGGTTAAAACTAAAGTTAATAATTTGCCACAAATTATAATCGAATAAACATAAAACCTTAGGCTAAATTCTAGTTAATTGAATCTAAGGCGGATCCGAATGTGCTGTGGACTATCTACAGAGGGACTACACTTGGAGTCCTAAATTTGTTCTTGTTCGGTTCGGGAGCAGCTAGGAAAGGCACGCTTCGAATGTATGCATCCTAAATTATGCTAATTGTTATGTGGCAATTAATTTGGATTCCTGGCTTTATGGTTTTTCCGCATGAAATATATGTTTTATATTTGTCATAACCTAATGGTATCACGAGCCTCTAATTAATTCCATAATAAATTATAGTTTACATGGTTAAATTTTATAAATTTGCAATGAATTAAAGGGGTGATTAATTTCGATTTTTTGTAATTAATTGCAAATTCGTGCGATTGTTTGATTATATGTTTGCAAAATTTTCGGCAGTTTAGTCAATAATGGTCGGAATCGTATAATTTTATAGTGAATTTCGCATGTAAACGACGTTTTAAAATTTTGACTAAAATCAATGATTTAATGCCGAACCCAGAATTCCCAAATTCGAAGCCTAACTATGACTTTTCGGAGGTTTTAGTTTTTCGAACGCAAAATTTGTAATTTTTAAGATGTTAAATTAAATATTTGCGATTCTTGTTTGTAAATCTTGAATCTATGATTGACCTACTGTATATGTTTAACAATTTTAATGCCTAAGCTAATTAATTATACAACCTAATTTGTAATTGTAATTAATTTGTTGAAATTCGAATAATTTAGAATTTGATTTGATTTTAATAATTAATTAGCAATTTTATGACCTAGACTGAAAAGTTTTAAAATTTTATGACCTAGATTTGAATGCATGAAAATAAACTTGATCGGAAATTAATTTGAATAATAAATTTTAGATTTTTCGCCCTAAATTTATGAAATTAATATGATTTATTAATTCGCCTATAAATTTAAATTATAAAGTTTTGATTTTTATGAAATCCGCTCACGAATCTTGCACGCACAAAGCAATGGATGTTAGGTTATGACAAATATAAAGCATATATATTTCATGCGGAAAAACCATAAAGCCAGGAATCCAAATTAATTGCCACATAACAATTAGCATAATTTAAGATGCATACATTTGTAGCGTGCCCTCCCTAGGTGCTCCCGAACCGAACAAGAACAAGTTTAGGACTCCAAGTGTAGTCCCTCCGTAGATAGTCCCTAGCACGTTCGGATCCGCCTTAGATTTAATTAACTAGAATTCAACCTAAGGTTTTAAGTTATTCGAATATAATTTGTGGAAAATTATTAACTTTAGTTTTAACCTTAAAACTATATGAATACTTGAATTGATTGATCATAAATTGTGAATGACATCACCTATTTATAGGGTAGGATTATCGGAACTAGAAACCTACTAGGATTCAATTAATCTAATCTTATTAGAATTAGATATTAATTAAAACTATTAAGTTAACGTTTAATTTAACAACTAACTCTAGTAGTTTTAGGAAATTAATCTTTAATCTAACCCTAATCGCTCAAGGATTCGATGCATGCACGAACTCAACGCACACACGCACGCACAGCCCACGAGGGGCGCTGGGCGCGCGCGCGCACGGAGAGAGCTCGGCCCAGCAACTGCTCGCAGCCCACGAAGGGCGCGCGCTCTGCTGGACTCGTTGGGCCTGGCCTTGCGCTTTGCTTGGCTGGGCCTTGCGGTGCTGGCAGGTTGCCTTGTTGCCTTGCTGCGCGCGGGCTTTGTTAGGCGCAGGCCTGGCTTCGTGTTGGGCCTTACGTCTAGCAAGCTCGTCCGATTTTCATTTTGTACGACGCGCTTCCGATTAATTTTCCGATTCCGAAATTCATTTCCGATTCGAACAATATTTATATTTCCGATTCCGGTATTTAATTTCCGTTTCGAACAAATATTTAATATTTCCGATTCCGGAATTATTTTCCGATTCCGATTATATTTCCGATTCTGACAATATTTCCGTTTCCGACAATATATCCGATTCCGGCAATATTTCCATTTCCGATAATATTTTCCGATACGTACCATGTTTCCGTTTCCGGCAACATCTACGACTTGGATAATATTTATATTTCCGATACGATCCATATTTCCGTTTCCGGCAATATCATCGTTTCCGGAGTATTCATAATTTGCCTTTTGACGATTTCAGCTCCCACCGGAACCGAGATCCGTCGATTCCGAATATCCATAAATGGAGTATTTAATTCACTTAAATACTTGATCCGTTCACGTACTATTTGTATGACCCTACGGGTTCAATCAAGAGTAAGCTGTGGATTAATATTATTAATTCCACTTGAACTGAAGTGGCCTCTAGCTAGGCATACAGTTCACTTGATCTCACTGAATTATTAACTTGTATAATTAATTAATACTGAACCGCATTTATTAGACTTAGCATTGAATTCATACTTGGACCAAGGGCATTATTTCCTTCAATGGACGCTAAGTGTTACCCTTAAGGGGTGTTGTATAGTGCGGGCATGCGACGACGAGCAAGGGAGCTCGTCGCCCATGCGGTACGAATGCAGCGAGCAAGCGCGTGGCACGAGAGCACAAGGCAGCGGCACTGCCATGCGTCTAGTGCTGCGACGAGTGGGCGGATGGGGCGAGAGTCAAGGCACCAAGCGAAGCAAGCAGCTGCGCGCGCGGGCAGCGAGCGATGCTCCGCAGCAGCGAGGGATGCCTCGCCCAGCGAGCGCTGCCTCGCCACAGCGAGCGAGTTGTTGTTGCACGTAGGTGTGGCTGGCCTTGCTGCGTCTACGCGTGGCTTCTCGTGCCTTGCTATGCGATCAATCGCGTGGGGCGTTGCTGCTACGTGGACTCGATGGGGCATGGGCGCGAGCCCATGGCCTCGTCTTGACCCGATTGGTTCGTTTTAATTTAATTTTGATTTTTAGTTGAAAAACAATTTTAATTAAATTTAAAATTTGTAATTTAATTTTTTCTCGGAATTTAATTTTGAATAATTTAATTATTATAAATTTTATTTATACTAATTATTTTACTAAATTAAAACCTTGATTAAATTTAAATTAATTTATTTAATTCAACGAAAATAAATTAAAGGATTTAAATAATAATTTATATGAGCTTTAAATTTTAATTAATTTTGTATGTTTCTGGTTGGACTAGTAAATACAATTTTATGTTTAAAATTAGTAAAGCATGTAAAATTCTTGGTTTTAGTGGGAGCGTTTTAGTCATAAACTCTTGATTAGGTCTACATTCCTTTAAGGTTAAAACAACTCGATTTGAATTAATAAGGATTGAATAATTTGTAGATTATTGGAAGCCTTGATTAATTGCTGCAAATATTTATGTGTTGCATAATATGTTCTACTAACCAGCTACGTGGGCCATTCATTGATAAATGAATGGATGAATGGTATATTGTAAATGTACTGTTTTGCAGGTTATGGAAAAGTGACTAGTATGGCTCTAATAGGATAGAAAATATGGTCTACGTACCATTAATTTGAATGTAAAATTGGTCTAATGCACCAAAGTTTTTAATTTAAATATGGTCTGCGTACCATCAAATAGTTGTAATTAGTTTCAATTATAGCTTATCCTATTTGAAGAAAATGGCACCTCCCATGGTGAAATTCAAGACGGAGTTTCCAATCCATTTTCAAGACGGAGTTTGAAGTTGAAGCTTCAAGATGAAGTAGCTTCAAGATGAAGTCGGGCCATACTATATCACATTTATATCTTGTGCATGCTTTAACTTATTTATTGCTTTAAATATGTCTTAATTATGCATGAGATTGTGGCTTGATTATGTTGCATGATTAAGGATTTTAGTTCACTTAAAATCTAACCAACATAGTAAGAGCCTTAAGTTCAAAACTTTAAAAAATTGAGTTAAAAGGTGTCATGCCAAAATAACACTTACTTGGATAACCTTTATATCAATCTTAGTTATAGTTTTCCGCCATAGCGAGGTGTTACTTATTGATCCTAAAGGGGTAAGGTACACAAATAATTGTGAGTAAATGTTAGTTTTGGTGAAACTCAACGATATAAGTAAGGAGTCCTTTTATGTCGTGGCAAACGGGATAGGTTTACCTAATAAGTTCTTAGACGTACCTATCAACCAAGAGTAGTTTCTAAACTATTAGCAAAGGATTTGCTTACCTAAAATATTTTAGAATTGAGTCTAAATACATAATGTGCTTAATTCTTCAATGATTTAAGGATCTTGGAATCATTTTATTCACACCTGCCGGAACAATTGATTCGAATAAAATGTCAATGACTTGTTTAAATTGCATGATTGCTTTAATTTTCAAGTTATTACTCATGATAAATGTTTAGACTTTGCATGCTTCAATGTATATTTTAATTATTGTTTATAATTAAATATCTTGCACTGCAGTAAATCCTTTTAGAAGGTAACAGTAAATTTCCTCGATTGGTAGTGAATCCAAAAACGATTCACGGTAATGAGAGAAAGTGAGCAATTTAAAATGTATGTTTCTTTTAGCGACTTTTATGGTTGTTTTCGAGTATCAAAGTCGAATGGAAAACCGATTGGTGCTTGTGAATTCAAAATACAATGTAGTTTTGAGATCATAAAGCATTGAGTTTAAACGCTCAGCTTTACCAATGGTTAACAACCTAATATCTTTGTCCATTTAATTCTCGAATGAGTCTAGTCCCTAGACATTCGAATAGATCGATTCTTAGAGAACTTTAAAAGCTTCTGGTAAGATCATCTAGTTGAAACAAAAATATTCAACATAAATTAAATGGTAAGAACCTTGTTGGAGTGACATTGGACATGTCTAACAAAGTATAAAAGTCAACACTAGAGAAGTCAATTCTTAAGACTATAAGAAAGGGTACAAGAAATAGGAAAACAAAGAACAAATGAAAGGAATTACGATTCCGTTTCTACCTATAATTTTATGTTTAAAAGAGAAGTGGCCTAGAAATCAAACTTCCTTGGTATCATATACCGCTTGAGGTTCTTACTTCGGTAATAACTCAAACAATGGAAGCTAGGATACACTAATGACCTACAAGTGGGAATGAAGCATGGCAATGCTACATTAGTTGTAGGGTCATCTAGTTTAATTTGTTTTTAAGTCCTTTCAAGGCTTGAACTTAATGGCTATTTTGTTCCATAATCAGCATACCTAAATTTATGTTTTCAAACACATAAAGACTCACATTCAAGAAAAATAAAAACAATGTTTGTTTGTTTATTTGAATGAAATGGTCATTTACGGGTTGAGTCAATATGCTTGATTAAAACAAACAACTCTTTAACAAGAAGAACTTTACCAGGTTTAAATCAATCCCTTAATTTGAGTTCCAATAATCTTTGGCATTGTTACTTAGACCATATCAACAAGTTAACGTTCTAAAGCTCTATTTTGATGGACTTTTGAAAGTTGATTGATTTCTAGATCATTCAAGACAAGTTAGTCTCACTTGTTGGAAGTAACAAAAGATATATTGTTAGAACCCCTAGAGAATAGAGTTCAAAGCTAAAGAAAGATATTATGACTGTATTTCACCTAGATTTGAGTGAATATTGGTTTATTTACTCAAAGTGATTATCTGTTTGGCTAGTTCAAAGATTCAGAAGTATAAAATCCACATGGCAAGAAATTATAAAGATCTAGGTTAGATCATGAAGATGATTACTTTAAGACCATAAATGATCATCGATGATTTTGTGTTGTAATTTCACGATCTAGCTCCATAAGATATGGCATATCTACGTTGGAATGATCGAAGTCAATTAGTACTTAATTCGATCAATGATGAATCATAAAGACTTTTCCTATAAATTCTAAAACAAAATGCTCAACTACCACCTAACTAAACCAAATTCGTCAAAGCTATTGAAAAGTAATTTCAGAATATCTTTTCATAATACATATCTAAAGAGTTGCTAAACTCATTGGGAGCTTAGTGTTTGTTATTCAACAAACTAAGGCCCAAGTGTAGATATATATTTCATTGTGATTTATTCAAATGAGACACAAGGGTATTGTTTCTACCACGAATTTTGAGAACATAATGTTTGTTTGCTCGAAATAGTGTCCTTTTGGAGTTTCGTTTCCAAAATGACAAGTGGGAGAAAATAGACCTCGAAAGTCTTCGAGGCGAACAACAAACATAAACGGACATTCCAAAGGCTTTTCGAAGTTCTTTAGAAAATCCAAACACGTATTCTTTAAGGACTTTAGAAGTGGCTTTAAATAATAGACATCTCTTAGAAGACTTTACAAGTGCTTCAAGGAGAACAGAATATTCAAAGGACTCTCAAAGTGCCTGTTAATATTCTATTGTTTGATGTTCTATACCCAAGTATACATATAGTTCAAGTCACTGAAACTATGAGATTCTTCTATTAGATAGTGAAGAAACATAGAGTTCAGGTCACTGAAACTATGAGATTCTTCTATTAGATAGTGAAGAAACCTACAACTTGCAGTCAAACTATTATCAAGATGATAATGAGTATGTGACTTGTAAGAAAGCTATGACGAAATATAGATTCCCTAAAATGGTTAGAGGCCATATAATAGACGCAAATGTTTTAGATGGTTAAAGGCCATAAAACAGAATCAATGTTTTGATGACAAAATTGACATTTTGTTGATTTGCAAGAATAGTTTCACACCTATTGGTTGCAAGTTTGTTTTAAGGATAAAAATTATCAAACATGAAATTGTGTCTTCACACACATAGCTAGATTAGTTGCTAAAGGTTACAAGCAAATTCATGGTGTGGATTGTGTTAAAACCTCATGCATAATCGTAATGCTCAAGTCTATAAATCAAGCAATGATTGCATATTGGTACATTTGGCAATTGGATGACAAAACATCTTCCTCAATCAAATGTTGGAAGAAACTATGTACATGGTATGTCATAGGATTTGTGGATCCAAATAAATACTTGAAAAGGAAAGCTAGCTTATGAAATCTAAGTACAGATTTAAGCAAGCAATTGGGAATTAGAAATGTATTTTAGTGAAACTAATAAGTATTTTAGTTTCATAAAATATACATGAATCTTATAGATATATAAGAAGTTTAGTGGGAGTACATAAAACTTAATTGGTCCTATGTGTATCACACACATATCTCTCTATTGTGAAATAACATTCAAATACTAATGACTTAGATTTGAAATTATTTATCAATGATGGACCAAGGCGAAACTTAGTACATATTGGGTATTAAGATCTATTTACAAAGATCTTATAATATTGTTTTGGATTAAGTAATGGCATTTACTAAATCAAACACGAAAGACTCCATTGGAGATATTCGACCCATATGAATAAATCTAAGTAATGAATGTTTGAACTATGTATAAGCATTTACTAAGTTAAACATCAAAGAATCTAATGAGATTCTTCACCTATATTATATATCAAAGAATTTAGCTGGATTTAGTATCTACTGAAATTGGGTAGCTAAAGTTACATGAATAGAATTCAATTGGGAATTACTCTGCAAAAGAATTTATTGTGTATGATATAATAGAGGATTGCTAAAACGTATCGTATGACTTTAGGCATGACGAACATATAACAATCTCTATTGGAATGAATTCATCAACTAGATTGAGATCAAGAAAATCCTATTGTACTTGAAAAGGTAAATAGGAATAGTTCTTGATTCAAGGAAATAAAGATATGCTAAATATTGATGCTACACGCATAAACACTGGCAAAGGATCAAGCAAGATTCATTTGGAGTTAACCATTGGTAAAGACGAGCTAAAGAGCATCGTGTTTTGAAATGGCAACATGGATTGAACACCATGAGTTGTTGCGTGGGAAATTAAATATTAATTTCTATGTTCTGAGATACAGATAGAAAGTCTTCCACATATCTATGAACTGCTTGGATAGGTAAATCCAAAAAAAAAAAAAAAAACATCACTAGCAACCTATACAGTTGAAGTAAAAGTACTTATTGCCTAAGAAGCAATAAAAACATGGTTGTTTATGTTAAAGAGTTCTTCACTGGACTTGGGTAGATCACATATTTGCTGACTTGAAGGTTCTTCATTGCAAAATGCGTAGAACCACTATTGTAGCAAGAAAGACTAGATCACAAAATAAACATACTCAAAAGATCTTATCATCCTATCTCGAAGAACATTCGATGAAAAGGATATTAAGATTGGCAAACATGATAACTAAACCTATGCAATAAGTGAGAAACAACACTCACATTGTAGCACTGGAAATCAAGCATAGCTTTGAATTCCACAAACTGTTTAAAGATGGGTTTGAGGCCCATTGTTGTAAAACATTGAGGTTGAACATTTATCATATATGAAATGTATTTTTCATACTCCATTTAATCTTGGTTTAGTATTAAATATTGAGTCCTTTCAATTTGACGATATATTCAAGATAGACTGTCAGCACCAGTCCTGTGACTAAGAAATGTCTATCAAGTGAACTTGAATGTCAAAAGTTGAAAATGGTCCCTGGTCGGAAGTTTTCTATAAAGGTGGACGCATAGAAAACGCTAGACGACTAGAATGCAAGATGACTAGTAGTTCTGTTTCTTGAACTATGTGGACATGGCAATGTCGCAATCATTTGCATAGATACTTACTTTGGGAAGACTAGTATCGGACAGACCTATGAAACTTTACTGTAAGAGATGAAAATCTGTCATAAGTAAATTTCATTAAAATAATTAGACACTAATCCTCAATACCTGAGTGATTTGAGATTACTTGTTTAATTAAGAACTGGTTACTTTGACGTTGTCAACCGTTGCACCGTAAAAGGAGGCTATAACGGCAACGCTCGGGTAATCACCTATCAAACGAAGTCTAATCTCAAGATCGCAAGATTGGGATTGTCCTCCCATAAATCGGGATGAGTTACTGAAAGTTGTACAAGGCCACTCAGAGAGCTAGAAACTGTAAAATGCATGGCCGTGCTCAGATGAATCATAGGCTATGATTATCTGTTTATTTGATCAGTTGAACTCTGAAACCGAGAAATACCTCTGGACATAATAAGGATGACAACTCTTACCTTATGTTCAGGAGCAAGCATCAAGCGACAAAGGAATTAGGAAATGCACACTTGTCCCTAAGGACAAGTGGGAGACTTAATGAAATAATGCCCTTGGTCCAAGTATGCATTCAATGTTAAGTCTAATAAATGCGGTCCAGTATTAATTAATTATACAAGTTAATAATTCAATGAGATCAAGTGAACTGTATGCCTAGCTAGAGGTCGCTTCAGTTCAAGTGGAATTAATAATATTAATCCACAGCTTACTCTTGACTGAACCCGTAGGGTCACACAAATAGTACGTGAACGGATCTAGTATTTAAGTGAATTAAATATTCCATTTATGGATATTCGGAATCGACGGATCTCGGTTTCAGTGGGAGCTGAAATCGTCAAAAGGCAAATTATGGATACTCCGGAAACGATGATATTGCCGGAAACGGAAATATGGATCGTATCGGAAATATAAATATTATCCAAGTCGTAGATGTTGCCGGAAACGGAAACATGGTACGTATCGGAAAATATTATTGGAAATGGAAATATTGCTGGAATCGGAAATATTGCCGGAAACGGAAATATTGTCGGAATCGCAAATATTATCGGAATCGAAAAATAATTCCGCAATCGGAAATATTTAATATTTGTTCGAAACGGAAATTAATTCCGGAATCGAAAATATTAATATTGTTCGAATCGGAAACGAATTCCGGAATCGGAAAATTAATCAGAAGCGCGTCGTACGAAATAAACATCGGATGAGCTTGCTAGACGCAAGGCCCAGCACGAAGCCAGGCCTGCGCCTAGCAAGGCCGGCGCGCAGCAAGGCAAGCAGCAGCAAGGCAAGCAGCAGCCCGCCAAGCACCGCAAGGCCCAGCCAAACAACACGCAAGGCCAGGCCCAGCGAGGCCAGCAGGCTGGCACGCCCAAGCATGGGCTGCAGCGCTACTTGGCCGAGCCCTCCGCGCGCGCGCGCCCAGCGCCCTCGTGGGTTGTGCGTGTGTGTGCGTTGAGTTTGTGCATGCGTCGAATCCTTAAGAATTTAGGATTAGTTTGATTAATTATTATTTTCCGAAAACTACTAGAGTTAGTTGTTGAAATAAACACTAGCTTAAAATATTTAATTGGAAACTAAGTCTAATAAGATTAGGTTAATGAAATCCTAGTAGGTTTCTAGTTCCAATAATCCTACCCTATAAATAGGTGATGGCAATCACAATTTATAATACATCAATTCAAGTATTCATATAGTTTTAAGGTTAAAACTAAAGTTAATAATTTGCCACAAATTATAATCGAACAAACATAAAACCTTAGGCTAAATTCTAGTTAATTGAATCTAAGGCGGATCCGAACGTGTTGTGGACTATCTACGGAGGGACTACACTTGGAGTCCTAAACTTGTTCTTGTTCGGTTCGGGAGCAGCTAGGGAAGGTACACTTCGAATGTATGCATCCTAAGTTATGCTAATTGTTATGTGGCAATTTATTTGGATTCCTGGCTTTATGGTTTTTCCGCATGAAATATTTGTTTTATATTTGTCATAACCTAACAATTTAAGTATGTCGTGTGTGGGTATTTTGCTAACAAATTGTTTTGAGGTAATATTGTTACGACGCTCAAACAATAATTGGGGTTTTTTTCGTGGGAAATATGGATGGGAATATGGGGTAGGGAATTTATTTCCAACTTGCTCTATTTCCTACGTTTGTTGAGTGGGAATGGAAAATGAGCATGGGTTTGGGAATGAGAAATGTTAGGCTCAATTCCCTTGATTTTATTACTCCCTCAGTCCTTTTTTGTTATTTATGCTTGGTATTATGCACGCGATTTAATGACTAATTAATGTGCATTGAGAGTCCTCTATTTTTTATTTAAACAAGGCAAATTACATTTATTTAAAATGTTTTCCCTTTCATCAAAAATCTGACATTGGGGAAATTGAAAAGATTTAATACCCCAATAGAAAAGCTTGAGAGATTAAATATACAATGAATTTAATTGGTTAAAATAATTCTTGGACCCAAATTTTGATAGAATATTAAAGCATTTATGTGATAATATAAAAGGAAATATAAAGAACATTTTGGGACACCGGAAATGGATTACGTAAAGTACATTTTGGGAGGGAACTAGTACTAGAGAGGGGTGGGAATTGACTCATTGAGGAAGGGAAGTAAGAAAGGAGAAATGTTTCCAAAATGCCATAATGAATAAGCAAGATGAGTTGTATTATATGGGTATTTGCGTAATTTTGTTATGTATTCCCAATGCATTTCCCATCACTACCCAAACAAGTCAATGGAAAAATTCTCAAGGTATTCCCACCCACAAATTCTCATTCTAATCTCACATTATATTCCCCAAATTCTCATTCCCACATACCAAACGCCTCCATCAAATAACACATAGGCTTTTTTTAACCCCGGATTCAAGGACTATCTTATCAATTTGAATGTTCATTCCCGGATCATCATCTTAATCATGTAAGCAAGGTAATCAATAATATGTAACATATAGTTAATAAGAGTTAATATTGTCTTGTCCTAGAGGTAAAGAATTGGGGCGAGCAATCACACGAGGGAAACACTATAAAAAAAACTCATATAGCGACGGACCAAACCTGTCTCAAAATTGGTCAAATTCGTCGCTATATGTGCTTAGGAACGGATTTAGAGGCGGATTACGTCCATTATTAAAAATCTTGTCACTAATTCAAGTTAAGTACTGATTCCATAAAATCCTTCTCTAAAATTTAGGGACGGATTTCTGAAATAGTCTCTAAATTTATCAACTAAAAATAGTTGCTACATATTGTTAGAAGTTTGGTTCCACTCGGTCCCATTACCGGTTCGGAATCTCATTAAGTCAACCCGGTCTAGCTTTGCATGGGGAAGGGATAAGGGAATTGAACTCGTGACCTCAAAGTCACAAGGAGAAACTTCAACCAACTACACCAACTACAACTTGTATACTTCTATGTGTGAAATTGATAATAATTAAAAGAAATATTAGAAACGGATCTAGAAAATCCGTCTCTAAACTAGGGAAGGATTTAAAATTCCATCTCTAAATTAGGGACGGATTAAAATTTCTATCTCTAATTTAGAGAAATTGCTAAAATACATTAGGGACGGATTTTAAAATTCTGTCTCTAATTTATATCTAACTTCTACGTAGAGTCTAGGAGAAATTGGTCCTTGACTTTAGGTTTCTAAATTGGAGAATTGCTAAAACACAATAGGGATGGATTTTAATATCCTAACTTAGAGACGGATTTATAAATCCGTATGTTGCGAAAAGTAGGGATGGATTTACAATAACCGTCTCTAAATAAATTTGGAGAAGAATGATGAGTATTCCGTCTCTAAATTAGAAACGAGTATACATCCGTTGCTATACGAGGTTTTTTTTGTAGTGAAATTATCTCCCTTATTTGCAATTTGTATTGCCCTTGTAAGTTATTCACATAAAAAATAAAAAATCCATTGTCCAATGGCATAAACTTTTATCTCAACATTACACAAACAACTTGAATGACCTTTGTTTCAAAACGATCTTTACACTTTTCGTTTTAGTCTAATTTATAATTTTCTTTAATTACATTGTGCCTTATACTATTTTTTGGCGTATAAATTTACTATATTACCCCTTTTACCATAGAACATTTACTCTCTCCCTTTTTTTTCTTGGACCGACTATGCATCATTTGACCATTACTCTAATTTTGTATTTGAAAAATTACAAAAAGTTGATGTTATGAAAAATGCATTGTAACTAATCCAACAACGTTTTACAGATATAATAACATTTGATTATTATATATTGGTATAAAAAATTCAAGTCAAACTTAGTATATGATAGTATCAAATTCAAAGTGAAAAAAAAGGAGGGAGTATAAAAATATGGAGGAACTTCCTTACTTTATTCATCTTTTTCTTACATTCACTCACATTTTTACACATATATCTTATTTTATTCGTATTATATTATATTCTCCACCTTTTTACACGCTCTCCCTTTTTATCTTAATATTTGTGCAAATAATAAGTGTAAAATCATTACAAAATGGAGGTAGTACTACGATAATACACTCCATTTCGGTGCTACATGATTTAAGAAATATTAATAACAAATCATCAATCATGTAAACGATAATGAATGGAGTAAGAAACAATTAAGAATATTTCCAAATGAAAAACCAAGGAAAATTACAAAAAAAATATATAATTTCAATACGAATTTGGATCAAGTTTCAGTAATGAAGTTAAATTAGGATGATGATAATCCAGCTAATGATGCTCTAAACTCCAGATAGTGTATCCTTGTCTTACATTACTAACTCTGAAATTCCATGTGATTTATCTTCACACTACACTACTATATATACCCTTTCTCTTACACTCTTTCTTAAACATCCACTTAATTACTTAGCTTCACATTTAATTTATTTTTCGTCGCCCTCTAAATTAATTCCGACGTCCAAAGTCCTTTTTCTTATAAAATCATGGGAATTATATCGCTTAAGCGACATAAAATGGCTACACTTATATTTGTTACGACGTTGGTTGGCCTTATAGTGTGCCCTAGTGCCTATGGTAGTGTAGGCCGATTTAGTGATGAGTTTGAGCCCACATTTGGTGGGCATAGGGTTCGGGTATCGGGCCGAAGCAACCAGCTCCTTTCCCTCTCATTAGACAAGTATTCCGGGTCCGGATTCCGTTCTAAACAAGAATATTTGTATGGAAGGGTAGATATGCAAGTGAAACTCGTTGGTGGTAACTCTGCTGGAACGGTTACCACTCTTTATGTAAGTTTGTTTTTACCTTGGTGGTAATATATTGTTGTATACTGTTGATGTGATCTGGTCTAATCTTATGATATTTTTGTGACTTCCAGTTAACATCGGATCAAAGCACGGGTACACACGACGAGATAGATTTCGAGTTCTTGGGGAATGTTACCGGCCAACCGTACACCCTCCACACCAATGTGTTCAGCCGAGGGAAAGGCAACAGGGAGCAACAATTCCATCTTTGGTTTGACCCAACTGAGAACTTCCATACTTACTCCTTTGTTTGGAACCCAAAACTCATCATGTAAGTCCAAATTAAATCATCACTCTTTTTATCTGCTCATTTTAATTTCGGTACGGTACAAAATATTGGACTAATTATCCTATATTAAAAAAATATAAAGATTGGTGGAGTATTCCATTTATTACCAATTGGTTTTAGGATAGAACCATATTAGACTAATACATGGTCAGACTTTCCTCTTGTCCGTGCCCATGTCAGGCCCAACGAATTTAACATGGTATCACAGCGATTCGATCCATCTTTTACTAATGTATTTGAACACGCAGGTTCTTGGTCGATGAAACTCCGATAAGGGTATTCAGAAACTATGAGAATCATGGAGTTGCATTTCCAAAGAATCAACCCATGAGAATATGCTCTAGCTTATGGAATGCTGATGATTGGGCCACACAAGGTGGATTAGTGAAGACAGATTGGGCCAAAGCCCCATTCACGGCCTACTTTCGCAACTTCAACATTGATGCTTGTGTTGGGCCGATTAGAGGCCGATCCTCTTGTGTAACTGGGCCTACAACCTTTACCCACTCTGAAAGGCCGGCCTACAAGAAGCCCAGTCGTGGCTCATGGAGGACCCACGATCTTGATGGAAATGGTAGGAACCGAATGAGGTGGGTCCAGAAGCATTTCATGGTATATGATTATTGCAAAGATTGGAAGCGATTCTCTCAAGGTTTCCCTCCTGAATGCAAGCACTAAAAATGGATTTTGAAGTATTTCGAGCGAAAACATTACAACGTTTATCATATCATATGTATTTTTTCGTATGGATTTGCATACTTGTAACTTTATAAGATTATTTAATCGAACAATTCTTTATTCTTTAGCAATAAATACGGATTAAGGTTATATATTTGTAACTAGAAGTTTTTTTTTTTTTCACAACATCTAGAAGTTCTTAACATTTACTATTTGCAGTGACTTCGTCTCTAATACTATACGGTATATCAACGCTCATAAGTCATAATTATGGGTGAGTAAAAAGTCGGGATATCTTGAAGTCGGACCCGAAATCTATTAGGAACATGATGTTCCAGAACTGAAAGTTGTTGTTCGTTCGGTATCGTTATTTGTTTCTAGATTTCTATTTTTTACAAAACTAAAAACCAAAATATGAAAACCACAAGTAGCTAGTTTCTAGTTTTTGTTGTCAGTTTCTAAAATCAACATTATTACTATAAATATGACAGTAATCTATTACTATATACTAAAAGAGACACCAGGAATGACACGTGTCAATTCCTGGTGCGATTTTTTCCCGCCAAAAATCTTTTCCAAAAAAAGTGTATCTGTTTGATTTTTTTTATTGTCTGCCTTTCTTATAAACTATTTATGTATGGAAACAAAATTTAGTTTATAAATTATGGTAATAATAGATACGGTGTGATAATAATGATTCTAAATTGGTAATATTTTAGTCAAATCGCTATATTAATAATGAAAAATATATCACTCGATATTTTGGTCAAATTACCATATTAGCATTTTAAATATGCATATTAGATGAATAAATTTAAATGAGTATGTTAAAAATGTTATAACTATGCAGTAGTTTAGGAGATACTCAATTAAATATTTGTAAAAAAGATGATCAAAATCCGTGCGTGCACGGGATCTAATCTAGTTCTAAACTAAATTAGTCCTAATTTCAGTTCTAATTCCTGAAATTTTGACAGAATACCCTAACCGGAGTATTCTAGCTCATTAGCATCCGGCACGTATGAAGTTTCTTATGATAGAAGGAGATTGTAGTAGCTAGATGCTATTTGGAATGATGATCTGGTGTTGACAAACAACAAAGCAAGTGAGTAACTGGGAAAGTTGTTTTTGATTAGAGATTCCTTAATAAAATAAAACTAAAGTGGCTTTACTTTTCTTAATCATGAATTGATCAATGAATTACTTTAGTCTCGATTGAGCAATATATAGGCGTTGACATTACATTATTAAAAATACATTATTGAAAATTTGAACATGCTACTACATATGGGTGCAAGCTACATGGTTCTATAACACATGCACACATAAATAATCAACAATGAAAAGCATCTTGATAAAAGTTATTAAATCCCATTGTACAAAACTTTAATCAACAATGAAAAGCATCTTGATAGAAGTAATTAAATCCCATGGTACAAAACTTTGTTTATACTTGAAGTTAGATGTATCAAATGATGTTTTTTGCTCATTTGATAAGTTATAAACTTATAATACCTGATATACGTACATCCAATAACAAGATGAAGGTTCTCATTAGATTGTAACTTTTACTTTCGCAATGCAAAAGCGCCTTATGCTTATAATTGTAGGCTTCATAGCATAGTAACATATATTAGAAAAAATAATTAACTTACTTTTGTTGAATTCGACATTGTAATTAAGTGATACCCTTTGTCCTATTGTAATTAAGTGATACCCTTTGTCCTAATTCTCAATTGGTTTGCTCCATGAACAAAAGGTACAAATTTTTAAAAGCATGAAAGCATTGAGGGAAAACGGTTTTTTTATGAAATGGTCCCGAGATTTAACAAAATGCACCAAATACCCTTAAGGTTTAAAATAATATAAAAAAATGACCTAAACGCCGTTAGGCTGTTAAATAGTTGAAACCTATTGCATCAAACACCCCTGAGATTTAATATAATGCACAAAATAACCCCTAGTTTTAAACAACAAATTTTTGCAAAAATTAGCCGTTGCGACCCCTGATTCCTTTACAAATATCCCCATAGAATCTTAAACCCTTCGCACTTACACCAGATACAACGGCAACAACAGCACCCTTCCCCTTTTAACAGATTCTGTTACAAACTGTACTTTGAAATATGAAAACGAAATTATAGAAACTAGATTAGGACGAGATTGTCTCTGTCCTTAGGATAATATTAGCCCCCACTATAATTGCTGATGGGATTCAAAGCTAATCTACCCCCAGGATTCCCTAATCATATGAATGGATTACAGCAATATCATCCATTCTCAAGAACATGTGTTTATCAGAAATATGAATGAAAAACGTAATTAACATTAACCTTCTGCCTTAGGTTAAATAGGAAAATAATATGGATGTTACAAAAGTAACCGCCTCTGATATTTTCCTATTTAATTAAATAATTAATTAATATTTAAATTAATTAAAATATTTAATAACCGCAAAAAGATTAATTAGATCCTTAAATAAGTGCAAAGTGCTAAGTGCTAAGTCTTGATTAATAATATATAGCCATATTATTAACCCAACACTAGCAAACAAGCCCAATGCCCCACTTGGCCCAATGACTAAAGCCACAACATATTTAATAAGTCAAGCACATGGGTATATTTAAAGATATACAAAGGTTCATATTTCTTCCATGTGGGAGAAAACTCCCACATAACAAAGTGAAGACTATTATATCTAACAATCCCCCACTTAGTCTTCAATTTGACAGAATGTGCATATATAAAAGTATCTTTCGATTTGAACTTTCACTTAGTGACGGTTCTTCAAAACACTAACGAAATTTATGGCAGCTATAAGCTTTTGAGCCAAAATTCCTTGTGTTAGAATCGGAAAAACCTCACACACAAACGTCCCTTAACATGTTCATAAACAAGGTAGCACCATTATGGCCATGTGCTCCACCTGGTTCATAGACATTTACAAAAGTTTGACCTTAAAACTTTTGTTAGAAGCGGCACCACTTCTTATGTCTACATAGGTGAAATTCTTCTATTACTAGAATTTCATTAAGAGTACAAATAACTCACCCTAAAACATACACCAGAATAATTGATAAACTAGTGTGACATAACCAGTTATCAACAATTTGTTATTACCTCATTGAACCTTTTAATAATGGGTACTCATAATAAAAGGTTGGGTTTCCATTGTTGCTGATTAATCAAATAGGTCTCAAGCCCATTTCCCGGCTTGTTCCATAAACCATCTCTCTCGGAAGTCCTTTGGTGAAAGGATCCGCCAAATTGTTACAAGACCTTACATAAATTACAGTTATAATCCCGTCGGATATCAACTGTCTTACATATGCATGTCTCAAACTGATGTGTCTAGACTTACCATTATAAATCTTATTATAAGCTCTAGACAATGTTGCCTCACTATCGCAATGCAAAGAAATAGCTAGCATGGGTTGTGGCCACAACTTTATATCCAATAACATATTTCTCAACCATTCAGCTTCTTTGCCTGCTGCCCCTAAAGCTAAAAATTCAGCTTCCATGGTGGAATGAGTAATACAAGTTTGTTTCTTTGAGGCCCAAGAAACAGCACCACCACCGAGCATAAAAATCCAACCACTTGTGGATTTATTATCCCCATATCACTAGATATCCAACTAGCATCTGTGTATCCTTCAAGTACAGATGGAAAGTTTCCATAGTGTAAAGCATAACCTTTGGTTCTTTTTAAATAACCAAAAACTCTTCCAACTGCTTTCTAATGTTCTGTACTAGGATTGCTAGTAAACCTTGAAAGCTTGCAAACTGCAAATGCAATATCAGGTCTAGTACAATGAGTAGCATACATCAAACTACCAATTGCACTAGCATACTCTAGCTGAGCTACGGCTCTTCCACTGTTCACACTAAGCTTACATGATGTATCATATGGAGTATTTGCTTCTTTGAAAGTTAAATGCTCAAATTTCTTAAGCATCTTCTCAACATAATGAGATTGACTCAAAGAATAACCCCCACTATTTTTTCTCACTTTGATGCCTAAAATAGTATCAACCTCATTTAAGTCTTTCATCTTGAAACAAGAACTTAAATAAGCTTTAGTTTCATTTATGCCAATCATGTTCGTTCCGAATATTAACATATCATCAACATATAGACATAAAATGACACCATATTCCTTTGTAAACTTAGAATATATACATCTATCAGCAGAGTTATGAACAAAACCATGAGACAATATTGCAGAATCAAATTTCTCATGTCATTGCTTTGGAGCTTGCTTTAATCCATACAATGATTTTAGTAGCTTACAAACTTTATGTTCATAACCAGGAAGGACAAACCCTTCAGGTTGCTTCATGTACACCTCTTCATCTAAATCACCATTTAGAAAAGCAGTTTAACATCCATTTGGTGTGGCCGGTGTACATGCAATCCATTCAAAGCAGCTATAGCTATCAAGACTCTTATGGATGTAATTCTAGCCACAGGAGCATATGTATCAAAATAATCTACTCATTCTCTTTGACTAAAACCTTGACCCACAAGTCTAGCTTTGAAAACTTTAATTGATTCATCATCCACATTCTTCTTTACCCTAAAAACCCACTTACATCCAATAGCTTTGGAACCAGGAGGCAAATCTGCCAAGACCCAAGTCTTGTTAGATACAAGAGAATCCATCTCGTCATCTATTGCCTCTTTCCAAAAAGCCGAATCTCTAGAAGCCATTGCTTCCCGAAATGTCTTTGGATCACCATTCTCATTTTCAGTATTGAGAATTATTGGGATTTTATTGGTAACTGTTTCTCTATCACCTTCCACCAGAAAAGAAATAGCTTGTGAATTAATGAAATCAGGACCCAAGTTCTTTTCCTTTCTAGCTCTTATACTTCTTCTAGGTTCACTAGGTTCACTAGAATCATTAGGATTTAACCTCACATTGCTAGAACAAGGATTAGAACTTGTTTCAGTTTGTGGAACTTGCTGCAAAGACTCATCAACTGTTTTGGAATCACTTCGAAATTTATTTTCAAAGAATTCTACATCTCGAGATTCCACAATGACATTTGAGTCTAAGTCCAAAAGTCTATATGCCTTAGAATTTTCAGCATATCCCATAAACACATTTTTCAAAGCTCTTGGGCCTAATTTAGTTTTCTTAGGATCTGGGACCTTATAATAAGCTAAGCATCCCCATACCCTAAAATAACTAATATTAGGTTTCCTTCCTCTCCAAATTTCATAAGGAGATAATTTCAGCTTCTTTGAAGGAACTCTATTGTGTACATGACATGTAGTTAGTAAAGCCTCACTCCATAAATTCGTTGGTAAATTGGAGTTAACAATCATGGCATTTACCATATCAACTAAAACTCCATTTTTCCTTTCTGCCACCCCATTCTGTTGAGGTCTATAAGGTGCACTAACTTGGTGAACAATGTCATTATCTTCACAAAATGAAGTAAATTCAGTAGGAAAATATTCCCCACCCCTATCACTTCTCAAGATTTTCAGTTTCTTGCTTTTTTGTGTTTCTACCATGGCTTTGTAAACTTTAAACATGTCAAATGCTTGATCTTTTGATTTCATTAAATAGACATAGGTAAATTTAGAACAATCATCAATAAAAGTAATAAAATACCTACTGCCACCTCTAGTTAAAACACCATTTAACTCACAAATATCAGAATGTACAAGCTCTAAAATTTCAGATTGTCTATCAACCTTTGGAAAAGGTTTCCTTTTCATTTTCGCTTGGACACAAACTTCACACTTATCTTTGTGTTCATTGCTATAAGAAATAATTCCGTTTTTACACATGAACTTCATTGTTTGATAATTAACATGTCCCAAACGATTATGCCAAAGATTAAAAGTTGTACATTCTATATTAAAACTGAAATCAAAAGATTGCACACAAAAATAATTAGAACTTTCATCTTTATTGATACTTAGCTTAAACATGCCATCTGATACATAACCCTTTCCAACAAAGGAACCAGCCTTAGATAAAATAATTTTATCGGACTCTAAAACAGCCTTGAGTCCTTTCTTACACAAAACAAAACCAGAAACCAAATTCTTCCTAATAGAAGGAACATGAATTACATTAGTAAGAGTAACTTTCTTTCCAGAAGTAAACTGGAGCACCACACTTCCTGTTCCAAGAACCTTGCTAGTGTGATGATCTCCCAACAGAATTTCATGCCCATCAACGGCATCAACATAATCCTTAAAGAGAGAGCCATTATTGCAAACATGGGTGGTAGCACCAGAATCATACCACCAATCATCACTTGTAGCAACTGCAGCCATATGCAACTCTTGGATCATTCCAATGTGCAAATCAGAAACCATACAAGTAATCTCGTTGTCTTTTTGTTCAACAACGTTTGCAACCGCCTTCTCTTCATTACTCTTCTTCTGGTTTTGGTTCTGATTTTGCTCCTTTTCCTTCTTAGGGTTCCTGCAGAAACGTTTAAAGTGTCCTTTCTTTCCACAATTGTAACAAACAATTTCAGAAATATCCTTCTTTCCCTTTTTGTTCGGGTTAGAAGAATAAGGATTATTATTTGCTGTTCTCTTACCCTTCTGATTCTTCTGACTAATATAATTCAGTTTAGAACTAGAAGCAATATTCAGATCCTTCTCACGAATACGAGTTTCCTCTTCAATTTGTAAGTGTTTCTGAATCTGTTCCAAAGTAAATTCCTCAGAAGTATGCAGCAACTTTTTCCTGTAATCATTCCAGGATGGTGGTAACTTTGCAATAATCCCACCCACAATCAGTTTCTCAGGAATAGTTATCATCAGATCTTTAAACTTAGAAATCAATATCAGAAATTCATGCACTTGATCAAGAATAGAAGTGCCATCAACCATTGAAAATTCAAAGAATTTAAAAGTAATAAACTTATATGCCCCTTGTTTTTCAGCATCATACTTAAACTCCAGGGATTTCCACATCTCTTTTGCAGACTGAATTGGAGTGTAGAGATCATATAAACGATCAGAGAGGGAATTCAGAATATAACCTCTACACAGCATCTCATCTTCAGTGCGCTTCTTACGATCCGCAACCATCCCTTCCGTGTCCTTGTCTGACGGTTCTGGCAACGGCCCCAACTTCGGATCCAGAACATAGAAAATCTTCAAAGCAGTAAGCAAGAACGAAATCTTCTCCTTCCAACGCAGAAAGTTGGTTCCATCAAAACGATCTAGTTTCACAGTATCATTACCGAACATCTTCATCGTGCGTTCCATAATATGGCAGTTACAAAAGTAACCGCCTCTGATATTATCCTATTTAATTAAATAATTAATTAATATTTAAATTAATTAAAATATTTAATAACCGCAAAAAGATTAATCGTTAATTAGATCCTTAAATAAGTGCAAAGTGCTAAGTGCTAAGTCTTGATTAATAATATATAGCCATATTATTAACCCAACACTAGCAAACAAGCCCGGCCAATGCCCCACTTGGCCCAATGACTCAAGCCACAACATATTTAATAAGTCAAGCACATGGGTATATTTAAAGATATACAAAGGTTCATATTTCTTCCATGTGGGAGAAAACTCCCACATAACAAAGTGAAGACTATTATATCTAACAGATTCAACCTAAACAACTTCATGCAATTAAAAAGGAATGAATCAACTTCCCGCTCGGTATCACTAAGGTTTTACAATTTTCATAGCTGTATGGCATAACCAAAAATTATACACAGGGGATAAAACTTAACATACGGTTTTTCTAACAATGCAAAACAAAATAAAATTGGAAAAAAAGAAAAACAAGTATGAATTTCAAAGGCTATTGTTCAATTTGATGCAAGGGGAGAACGGTTTAGGATTGTATGGGGGTACGTATTTGTAAAGGAAATCAGGGGTTGCAAAGTTTATTCAATTCCAAAGGCTAGTTCTTGGAAAAATATGTTGTTTAAGCCTGGGGGTATTTGGTGCATTATATTAAACCTAAAGGGTATTTGATGCAAAAGGTTTTCACTACTTAATAGCCGAACAGAGATTTAATGTTCGTCTACCTTTAGGGCATTTTTGTATATTGTTTTAAAACTCATGAGTATTTGGTGCATTCTAAAAACGTGGGGGTATTTGAAGCAGTTTGTTAAATCTTAGGGAAATTTCATGAAAAAACCAGAAAAAAAAAGAACAAGTTAGTGTAGGGCTCAAATTTCAAATAACACGCCGAGAGAAAATATTCATGTAATTAAAAAGGAATGAATCAACTTCCCACTCGGTATCACTAATAGTTTTTGGTTTTATAATTTTCATAGTCGTATGGCATAACCAAAAATTATACATAAGGGGGCAAAACTTATCATACGGTTTTTATTACTATGCAAAACAAAATAAAATTGAAAAAAATCAAGTATAAAAATAAGGGAGACAAGATTTGACCTTGTATCTCCAAGAACTTCTAACTTTCAAGGTAAAATTACCAATTAAGATACTTCGTATGTGTTTTATAAGGCATATTTAATTTTTAACCATAATAATAAGGGGCCCCCCTTAGTTTCACCCTTGTAATGATTTAAGTTGAGATATGAACTAAAAGTTGTCCCATCTATAATGAGCATATTGATTTTGGAACTGAAAAACTATTTTTTGCGGTTTACTTATTTGTTTTTTATTTTGGAAAAAAAAACAAAAAATTGTATGAAAAAAAAGCAATAACGAACCCACTTTAGTTTCAAATAACAAACAACATAACTTTTTTTGTTTTCCTTCCATAATTAGTAAGTTTAGACATTTTATAATCGTAAAAACCGTTGACTTTTAACATTTGACTAGTTGGAGATCACACACAATGTATCGGTATATTGGCCAGCTTATAGCCTCAAATCCACAGTTAATACCTGCGTGTGAAGCATTCACTACCTAAGAACCTTCCCTCGTATTAAGCATGCATTAAATCTACTAATAATTAACAATTTTGCATGTATATAAATACTTGTCTTTCTTAACTATCTTCTTCACACAATTACAAAACACATAATCTTCATTAAGTCCTCTTAATCATCTCTACATCTTTTCTTTTTGTTGTCCAACAAAAACAAAAACATGGGAATTTCATCACATTGGCATGATATGTTACTCGTCTCTAAGATTGTTATGGTTGTTGTTCTTATGGTTAGTGCTACCGCCTATGGCGCAGGCAATTTCAAGGATGAGTTTCAACCTACATTTGGTGATGGTAGAGTTCGGATTTTCGGTCAGGCCGGCGAGCTTCTCTCTCTCACCCTAGACAAATATTCCGGATCCGGGTTCCGGTCTAACAAGGAATACTTGTATGGAAGGGTCGATATGCAATTGAAACTTGTGCCCGGTAACTCTGCTGGCACCGTTACTACATTTTATGTAAGCCACTTTTACTTGCTAGTTATTTATCTAGAGTCCATTTATCTAGCTCAATAAGTCGATTTATACTTCTATAGTTTCATGTTATTGTTAGGAAAATTTGTCAAAAACCATCTTAAAGTACGACTTTGAGAAAAATCATATTATATATACAAATTTTTGGTAATTAAGAAGAAACCTTAAAGTAATTTATTTTTTTATTAAATTAAACCTCATGCCGGAATCCAAACGTTGACTTGGTTTTCAGGCGTTGACTAGTCATGTGCCATGTACCCACGATAAGACTATTCATTAGTCTATAATTTTAAGTTATTGTTACAAGTTATAGTCCTTGCATTTGAATACCACAAAGTTATAAAATAATTTGCTGATTTTGGCATTACCATTTTGCAGTTATCAGCTGATCAAACCACAGGCATACATGATGAGATTGATTTCGAGTTCTTGGGAAACTCGAGTGGAAACCCTTACACCATCCACACCAATGTGTTTAGCCAAGGGAAAGGCAACAGGGAGCAGCAATTCCACCTTTGGTTTGATCCTACTAAGAACTTCCACACTTATTCCATCGTTTGGAACACAAAACTCATCATGTAAGTAACGTAACTAAGCTAAAACACCACTTTAATTGATTTGTTTATTTTAACTTGTTTCTGAATGAACAAAAGCTTTTGTGTAAGACCGTCTAACAGTTAGACCACTTTTTTGGTATTAACTAAACTAGTGTAAAGCATAACTAAAAGTAATAAAATCATAAGTACTTGAGAGAATCTTTCACTACAGCCTAAACTTATGAGACGAATAGTTATTATTTTGAACAAACTTATTATTAACTAAAACTCATAAAATCGTAGTTAATTGATCTCATTGCTTAACTAATCAGTTTCATTGTTTAACTAATTTGTTCAGTGCTTAACTAATCAGTTTCATTAGGTGACAACAAATTGGTCTAATCATTAGGCGGTCTTTCCTTAAAAGTTTAGACTGAACATATGGTTAACCCCCTGTGAACTTTGATTAACTTGCAGGTTCTTAATTGACGAAACACCAGTGAGAATATTCAGAAACCATGAGAAACATGGAGTTTCATTCCCAAAGAAGCAGCCTATGACAATCCATGCTAGCCTTTGGAATGCTGACGATTGGGCTACTCAAGGTGGTTTGGTGAAGACTGATTGGTCTAAAGCACCCTTCACAGCATACTACCGCAACTTCAATATTGATGGTTGTGTTGTAGGTGACAGTCATTCCTCTTGTGCTACTGAACCCGCTGCTAACACCAATTCTGAAAGGCCGGCTAATGGAGGGAGAACGCGTGCTTCATGGAGGACCCATGATCTTGATGCAAATGGCAGGAAAAGGATGAGATGGGTGCATAAACACTTTAAGGTTTATGATTATTGCAGTGACTCAAATCGATTTCCTCAAGGTTATCCTACTGAGTGCAAGCACAACAGGGTTTAGGGTTGATTGAAGAGAAAACTAGACAAACAAAATCCTTGTTATATCATATTGAATAAATAGTACGTAAATCATATAATTCTTTGTATTTGGTATGTGTTTGATTGTTATTAAATTTACATTCTTTGATTCATAGAAATAAAAGTCTTGTCTGTTCTTTTGAATGTTTAAGTCCACCCTGCCTCAAGTGAAAATTCAGGAGAAAGGAATCAAGTGACCAATAATAATACTATATCATTGCATATCACAACCACATGCCCACATGACAGCATAAATTATGTCTGGTTTCACAAAAGACGTTTAAGTTTACCTTAAACTAAAAGTGCGCGTTGCAGAAGGATCACTTGAGATGCCACATGCATGAATTTGGGAGGAATATGATTGGGTTATAGGGTAACAATATTCTCCAGGGAGTTTGTCATATATCTTGTCTTCACTCACAATACAGAAATATTTAACAATCACTGTTTCATTAAGCGATCCAACACATGTATCCTCTATTTTGCAACAAATATGATCCTCCCTTTTCTTCAGGCAGGGGCAATCATGAAATATAACAACATTTCCCACTAGAGGGAACAGAAAGGTTCTTAAAGGGATCAAAAGTACTAATTTACTGACTCATATGAATGTTGCTAATCAGAAGTCCAATATTCTTGTCAAGACTTTTTGGTTATCTTGCTAGGTTTTTTAGTTACTCCTGTGATCTTTTCTTGGACGGAGCTTGAGAAGTTCACCAGGGGACGCTGCAAAGGCTGTAGGGAGTTGTCAGATAATTAAGCTTAAGAATCAAAAGTAATATCAAAGACAATGTGTAATTGTGTATGAAACTTACCTTGGTTCTGCAATGAACATGGAGATCTTCATTCATTAGCTTAAGGCGACTTCTTGCAGTATCCTCTGCGTGGGAAGCTCTTCTGCAAACTTCCTCAACCTGTACATAGAATTCGGTTCAGCAGACTATTCAAGGATATTGTTCTGAATTATAATTAGTGTGGAACTGTGGAGAACAAGTGAATGAAAACTTCCACCAGCTTTCAAACTCAAAGTGCTACTACATTCTTCGATTCTAATAAGAACACAACAGAGTGGTTAATTCCTGTTTGTTTGTGAGTACCACATAAAAGCATCAAAATCACAAATTCAGGGAAATTGTCTTCTTCGAGTAAGCATTCATTGACATCATCCAAACTTGTAGTAAACCTCACTAACAGAAGTTCCATAAAAAGGAAGGGGGGAATGTGACCTAAAAATTTGGGTTCCAAATTTTTGCGGTGAAGTTAAAATCAGGAAAATATTGTTGTCTTATGCAGGATATACATGAATGAACCAAGATTATCACATACTGAGTAGATAGAAGTATTATGAGCAAATCACAAAAGGCAATGGTTACTAATCCATGACATGCCAGTCAGCGTCCTTCACCACTACAACTAAACCACAGAGTATATCACATAAGCCATTAAATATTGCTGAAACCAAAGCAAAAATAGGCTATTCATTGATTCCAGAAATTATTTTTTCACAACTACAATGGCATGTGTAGATGGAACTATATAGAACTAATTCTTTATAGAAACAGCACCATGTTTTATCCA
Organism: Spinacia oleracea; assembly: GCF_020520425.1. Lineage (NCBI taxonomy): Eukaryota > Viridiplantae > Streptophyta > Magnoliopsida > Caryophyllales > Amaranthaceae > Spinacia > Spinacia oleracea. The sequence goes on along the minus strand of NC_079487.1, from coordinate 7,453,796 downwards.
ACATATATCAGGTTAAATATCTCGAAACATTATAACAAGCACAGGAATAGAAAAAACATCACCAATTGAGACCATTAGTTACCTGATCAGCTGGTAGAATAGCATTATGATCGGCTCCATTAACACATCTTTCTAACATACATCGCAGATTTGACATCTCCTTCATCAAGTCCATGGCAAGTTCTTCAGCATCAAGCAACTGATTCCTAGAAAACTCAAATGACTTTTCTGCATTTAAACGGAATGAAGCACAGTTCAAGCAGTTGCATATACCACGACATCCCCTGGGATTTCTCATCAGGATTCCTTTGGCTAGACCAAAACTAGGAACAACTGGAGAAACAACTGCTTCCGGTTTAGATGAGCTCTGAAACACACTAATCAAACTTTCTTCTGATTTGGAGTTTATATGAGAAGGAGTATTTAATATGGCATCTTCGCTTGAAGGTTCAGAACTTCTCTTTGGGCTGTGCAATGTGAGAACAAGATCAGATTCAACGATTGGATTGATGTCTTCTGAATTCCCTAAATTATCCAATGAAACCTGTCTATCAGGAGAAGCACTGTCATTTTCGGGATCACCTGTTACAGGGGTTCCCATTTGACTTGCATCAGATACTGGGTTTTCTTGGCTCTTTTCCAAAGAGCAGTCAATGGGGGTACATGGAGCATCTTGCTGAAGATTGGAAGTATTAGTCTTACAGTCCAAACTAAGATTTTCTTCTTCTTTACCATCAACATTCATTTCCAGAGGATTGCAAGAAACTGGAGTTGCAGGTGGCTTTTCATCCACTTTAGGGCAATCAACATTACTTTCCTGAGTAGAAAAATCTAGAGGCTTTTCTTCAACGCTGGTCCCAATTTTAATGTCTGGAGTAACTTTTGGTGCACCTGTACATAGCAACAGTTCAGGAAGACTATCAAATACTACAATGCTGAGAACAATCATGTTAAAAAGGAAAGGAAAAAAAGAGGGCCTAAGGAATTACGTGGTGTATCCTTCTCTAAATCCTTTAGGAAGGGTAGCATTCTCTTGTAGCTGAATGAATTCGTGGCCTGAAATACCTTCAGCCTCGAGCATGGATTCAAACCCTAATGCATTATTAAATAAATTCAACATTAATCAACAAACAAATATAAACAATTAAATGTTAATGTTCTTATAAACTACTAAGATCAACTACACTAACCTAGTAATATTTATGCCTACAATCAAGTACACATTATCATCAATGATACCGTCGGGCTCAAGCACGGATTCTAACCCTTGTGCATTATTAATGAATTTCAACATTTATCAACACGCAAAGATAAACAATTAAATGTGTATGTCCCTATACAACTGTTAACCTCCATAACACTAACATCTATAATCAAGCACACATTATCATCAATGTTACATGACATCATCAAACAAGTCACACTTGAATATTTTATGAGTTAAGAAAACCATGATCATACCAAATTTCTCCTGGAAGAAGGAAAACTCTTTTTCGGTTGAGCACTTCCACCTTTACTAGGGCTGATTTTCTTTGGTGGTGACCTCGAATCAGCACTTCTGCTTTGCAAGACACTTTGATCTTCACTCTGCCTAACCAAAATCACAGCATCCGGAGGCGTTGTCTGCACATCTTCCTCACAATGTTCACCATTCCTACCCTTCAAAACCTTACTACTTAAACCAGGGCTCATACAATCAGAAACCGGGCCTCCAAAATCATCCTTGGCGCCAATACCTTCAACTGACAAATTAGGGTTTCCACCATTTAAATCCACCTTCAATTCAGCCCCAGAATCGTCGCAATTTTTTGACATTACCGAATTAGGGTTTCCACTATCTAAACGCTCCCCTTTCAATTCATCCCCTGAATCACATTTCCCCATCACCGACAAACTAGGGTTTCCACAAAAAACATCATTTCCATCCGATTTAACATCACATTCATCCAATTTAACATCAATCAACTCAGAATCAAGATTAGGGTTTGCAATCTTACCGGCTCTACCGTCTTGAATCTTACCCGCGGATTCCAATTCAAAGGGCTTCGAGAAAACTCTCCGAGCTCGAAGATCTTTGATCGAACCATGGCAAATCGAATCGTCACCTTCGTCACAAATAGCAACATCATGAAGATTACAATCAGCTGATCTATAATGGGTGGTGGGCAATTTAGGGTTCGTAAGCGAAGACGGAAAAGTCCGGCTTCTGCGAGATTTTCCAGATCTATTATGGTGGAAGAAAAACTTCTGGGATTTATGGCGGGTTAAAATCCCAGCAAATGGATTTGAATTTCCTTCTGCTGCTACTGATGATGAACGCTGTTTTCGCTTCCTCAAGCTTTGCGTTTGAGCTTCCATGGCTTCCAGAAGCTGCAAATTTGAGGAGTGAGAAAGAATGTGGAGAGAGATAATGGGAGGATTTGAGGGTGGCGGGAAGAGATGGTGGGAGTGGGGATTAGTTTATATGATTGAAATAGTGGTGGCGGGAAATAGGTAAGTGTTTGACTATCATTTTGGCGGGAACAGAGATTGTTGGTTTGGGCTATAACCAATTAACCATTGGACTTGTTATAGTTCGGTCAAATACTTAATTTGTTACTCCCTCCGTTCCGGAATACTCGACCCGGTTTGACCGACACAGAGTTTAAGGGGCTTGAATTGACTTATTTAATTTAATAGGTATTAGTTGATAGTGGGGTATTATTTTAATGTAGTTAGTGAGAGGTGGGTTAAGAGGTGGGGTTGGGGAGAGTAGGGGTTGAATTTTTAATTATTTTTTGTATGGAGTAGGGGTAGGTGGGTTAATTATTTATTGAGACGAATCCAACAAGACCCCACACGACTATGTTTTTTCTTAAGTATAAATCACAAAACGAAGTCAAAGGATCATTTGTGAATAGTGTCTAAAACTCAATTGTGTCATATAAATAAGAATGGAGGAAGTACATGTCAATTTCAAAATTAACATTTTCTGTCATATTTTTCTTTTGTTTTTTATCGAATTATAAATTACTTTGTTTGTATATAAGAAAACATTTTAAATATTATGTAGAAAATGTACCCAAAAAAATATATACATAAACTATTATTTTAAGTGTTAGATCAGTCTGAAGTGAGTCTAAGGATAATGAGTAAAAATAGGGTGAGTTTTGTGTGAGTCTGGATAATGAAAAAAATTATTGAAAGCTGATGTGGCAGAGTCTGAAAATTAGAGGTAAGTTTAAGGATAAACTCACCCTAAGCCAAAAATAATATGAACCAAAATTAATCCAAATTTGACTTATCTTATACATAAATTGATCTAAAGTGAAATAACCGAACCGAACTGATCTGATCTAAATTGTTCGGCGCCGACCAAATGCTAGTTAGTTACTCGTAGTTTATTACATCATAATATTTTATTGTTAAAATATATTTTTTGCCATCATTAGAAAGTATACGTGACACGTAGCACTCTGCTTATGGGTAATTTGCTCTATGTAATCTTCATATGCATTAAAAAAAAATCAAATATAGTTTGCTAAGGTTTGAACCCTTGACCTAGAGTTTAACCCATAAAGCTTTTTACCGCTAAGCTATTACATGTTTCATGTAATTATTGGAAAAAAAAACACATATAACTAAAAATGAATGTTATTAATATAGTAACCCGAGGCATCGCCTGGGCCCAAAAACTAGTTATTATTTAAATTTTGATAAACGATTACTTGGCTTTCCCCAAAGTTGATCTAATCAGAAAAATCTGACCCGGACTGATATTTACTCAAAGTTTAATGGATCCTAAACCAAACCTGGTCTGACCAATTCATAAACAAGATCAAACTCGACACCTAATTTAATAGACCCAACTAGACCTGTTGAACGGGCCGGGTTAGGGCCGGACCGGGCTGAAATCAAACGGGATGGGTCGGGTTGGGCCTAGTCTAACTTTTTCGGGCCGGGCTTTAACGGGCCCGGGCCAGACTGTATTTTATTCGGGCTAAATTTTCTTCAAATGGCTTTATATATGAACTGGACCTGACCAAAGTCAAAGTAATGTAACCATACCCATGCTTATTTTGTGCTGTCAAAAAAAAAAAACCATACCAAAGCAACCAACATGATCAAAAATACAAAAATAAATAAAAAGACATGCATAACCAATTTGATTTATCTACGAGTTTTACAAAACCCTAAACCCATTTTGAAGTTCAAATACTTTTACAAAACCATAGACACATTAACCTGCAACCACAAACCACATATATAAAGAACTTCCTTTCTTCCATTAAACCCTTTCTAAAGCGGTACTAGCACCTACTGATTCGCCGCCGTCGCCTCCGGCACCTCCGCCATTGATTTTCCTCTCTTCTCTCTCCTCCATATTCGACGATTGCAAGCCTTTTCAATGTTGATTCGTTCAGCATTTTATGGCTTGAATTTGTGCAGCGAGAATCAAACCCCATGAGTTGAGGCAGATCTCTTGGCTCAACTTAAGGATCTCAAGGCTGAGCTCGCTCTCCTTCGCGTTGCTAAGGTTACCGTTGGCGCCTCTCAGCTCTCCTTCGCGTTGCTAAATACCGGTGGAAATGACAGGAGGTGAGAGAGAGATAGTTGAGAAACCTAACGCTTATAACACATAACCCTGTAAGATCTATTCCCACCCCTTTAAATGTAAGGTTATGACAAATATAAAACATATATTTCATGCGGAAAAACCATAAAGCCAGGAATCCAAATTAATTGCCACATAACAATTAGCATAATTTAGGATGCATACATTCGAAGCATGCCTTCCTTAGCTGCTCCCGAACCGAACAAGAACAAGTTTATGACTCCAAGTGTAGTCCCTCCGTAGATAGTCCACAACACGTTTAGATCCGCCTTAGATTCAATTAACTAAAATTTAGCCTAAGGTATTATGTTATTCGTTTATAATTTTGTGACAAATTATTAACTTTAGTTTTTCACTTAAAACTATATGAATACTTGAATTGATGTATTATAAATTGTGATTGCCATCACCTATTTATAGAGTAGGATTATCGGAACTAGAAACCTACTAGGATTCAACTTATCTAATTCTATTAGAATTTGATTCAAATTAAATGTAATACCCCGAAGTTTTTAAATTTGATTAATCATGCTTAATTATTTTTATTTAGCTTAAAATCGTTTTAAATCCTAAATTCGAACTTTATTTTAACGAAGTTTCATTTCGCTTGATTTTATTTTTTTATTTTTTTAAACATTGCTACACGATTTATTTTTCAATTTATAATTTAATTTCATATTTACGAGTTTAACGACCTTTTTAAATTTTAATTATTTTCGGATTTTTAATAATTTCAGAACATTTTTCATTTCTTTCTTCCTTTCCCTTGAAATCAGTCCAAATGCATGCCTTGGAGACCAAGGACTTCTCCTTGTTCATCACTCTTCCTATTTACAAATTCAACATTACAGAATTGGAATTCTAACATGGAAAACCAAAACCAATTTCAATATTTCCTCCTCTTTTCTCTTTTCTGATTCGAACCATCAACACTCACCACCACCATTCTCTTCCACCACCATCGTCAGCCATCTCCGCCACCATTACCCGCCTCACCTCCGCCACCATCTACGGAAAACACGACCCAACATCTCCCTTATCTTCTCTCGCCTCCCCCGCAGCCACCCACTCCCCTGTTCCTTCTTCATTTTCTTCCCTTGCGGTACCACCAGCGTCGCACCACTGCTCCCAACCACCCCCACCACCCTGTAAGCCAACCTCCGCCACGCCTTACACCCTCGCCGTCTCTCTCATTCAACTCCCCTGCCTCCCTCCTCACTCGACTCCCCTGTTCTCTCTCTGGTTCGCACAGCCACCATCATCGCCGCCCTTGTTATCCCATTCCTTCCACCTCGCCGCCGCACCACCTAGGCCTAGACACCGCCTAGCCGCCACCCAGCCGCCGCCTGTCCCCCTTCTCTCTTCCCTCCCTTCGTGCTCCTCTATTTCGAGCACCCACCTCCCTGCTCCGCGCTTCCTCTTTTCTTCTTTCCAGAAAACACGTTCCAGTTTGGAACTCAGTCCCCCTTTATTTTCTCAAGCCCAGGCCCAATTCCTTTGGCCCAATTTTGCAAAGTAAGTTTCACTATTTAATTTAGGCCCTAAATAAATTGTTACTTATTTTAGCATTGTTATAATTTAAATCAATGATTTAGAAACTATTTTGATTTAAGATTTGAAAACAATACTTCATGTGTTGATTTATGAAAATATTAATTGTTTTAAGTATTTATTGATTTATGAAAATATTATGTATTGATTTAATAGAATTTAATAATACTTTAGGTAAATTGTTTTATGAATTTTTAGACGAAAAGTATTTAGAAATATTAATTTTACAATATTTCTCGTCTTAATATTAATTCAACAATTTAACTTTTGAAAGAAATCAGACTCGGGGCTCAGGAAGGACCATCCATCAGACAGGAAGTATAAAAACTACGGTTGAGGTAACGGTTATTGCTAGTACCCGCAATCCCTTCGAAATGTATTTATGAATGATTTATGAATGATTGATGTTTTATAATGATGTTTTATGATTTGCGAGATTAGAAGTATGATTTGATTGAATTGTTTTACGATAATGCAACTTTATGCAAAGTATTGATTTAATGAATTATTATTCCTGAAAGAAATGATTTTATGAAATAACGAGATTTAATGGTTTATTGAACCACCCTGAATGATTGAGATTTTCCTGACTAATGTTCAACTAAAAGAAATGTAAACATGATAAATGAAAGTTTAAGAACTGGTCAAGTTCCCCTGATATGGAGCCCAGGCTCCCCCTGATAAGAAGCACTGGCTTCCCCTGATATGGAACCAAGGTTCCCCCTGATAAGAAGCACTGGCTTCCCCTGATATGGAACCAAGGTTCCCCCTGAAATGAAGCATTGGCTTCCCCTACTATGGAGCATTGACTCCCCCTGTTATGAAGCACTGGCTTCCCCTGTTCGTAGTGTTAGGTTATGATACATATGACAATTCATAAATCATGCGAAAAAACCATTTAGCCAGGAATACATATTATTTACACATAATCATATAGCATAGTTTAGATGCATACTCTTTGTTGCGTGCCTTCCCTAGCTGCGCCCGAACCGAACAAGAACAAGTCTTTAGGACTCCAAGTGTCGTCCCTCCGTAGATAGTCCACAGCACGTCCGGATCCGCCTTAAGATTGACCAACTAGAATCGCCCTTAAGGTACTAATAATTTCGGCACTTTTAGGCAAGGTATGTGACTGAATTTTTCTCTCAAAAACTCACTTTGAATACTTGAATAATCTATGTAAATATGTGACCCTAGGCACCTATTTATAGAGTTATGGAAAAGGTTTTGGAATCCTATTAGGATACTAATTTATTTAATTATAATCCTACTAGGACTCTAATTAAATAATCATTATCTAATAGTTTTAGGATTTAATCATTAAACGAATCCTGTACGTTTTAGGTTTCGTATGTGAACACAAACACCCACGCTCGCACAGCAGCCCACGAGGGGCGCCATGCGCGCGCGCGCACAGCCCGAGCATCGCAGCCCACGACTGCCGCAGCCTTGGGCGCGCGCTGGGCCTGCCTTGCGGTGGGCCTGGCGCAGCCTTGGGCTGGCGTGTTGTGGCGCGCGTTTCCCTTGCTGGACGGGGGCCTGGCTTCGTGCTGGGCCTTCGTCTAGCAAGCTCGTCCGATGCTAATTCGTACGACGCGCTTTCGATTAATTTTCCGATTCCGGAATTAATTTCCGATACGAACAATATTTAACATTTCCGATTCCGGAATTAATTTCCGTTTCGAACAAATATTTAATATTTCCGTTTCCGGAATTATTTTCCGATTCCGATAATATTTCCGATTCAGACAATATTTCCGTTTCCGGCAATATTTCCGATTCCGGCAATATTTCTATTTCCAATAATATTTCCCGATTCAGACAATATTTCCGTTTCCGGCAATATTTCCGATTCCGGCAATATTTCCATTTCCGATAATATTTTCCGATACGTACCATGTTTCCGTTTCCGGTAACATCTACGACTTGGATAATATTTATATTTCCGATACGATCCATATTTCCGTTTCCGGCAATATCATCGTTTCCGGAGTATTCATTTCTTGCCTGTGACGATCTCAGCTCCCACTGAAACCAAGATCCGTCGATTCCGAATATCCATAGTTGGAGTATTTAATGCCATTAAATACTTGATCCGTTTACGTACTATTTGTGTGACCCTACGGGTTCAGTCAAGAGTAAGCTGTGGATTAATATCATTAATTCCACTTGAACTGAAGCGGCCTCTAGCTAGGCATTCAGCTCACTTGATCTCACTGAATTATTAACTTGTTAATTAATACTGAACCGCATATATTAGACTTATCATTGAATGCATACTTGGACCAAGGGCATTATTTCCTTCAGTCTCCCACTTGTCCTTAGGGACAAGTGTGCATTTCCTAATTCCTTTGTCGCTCGATGCTTGCTCTTGAACATAAGGTAAGAGTTGTCATCCTTATTATGTCCAGAGGTGTTCCTCGGTTTCAGAGTTCAACTGATCAAATAAACAGATAATCATAGCCTATGATTCATCCGAGCACGGCCATGCATTTCACAGTTTCTAGCTCTCCGAGTGGCCTTGTACAACTTTTAAGCATCTCATCCCGATTTATGGGAGGACAATCCCAATCTTGCGATCTTGAGATTAGACTTCGTTTGATAGGTGATTACCTGAGCCTTGCCTTTATAGCCTCCTTTTACGGTGCGACGGTTGGTCAACGTCAAAGTAACCAGTTCTCAAACAAGTAATCTCAAATCACTCAGGTATTGAGGATTCAGTGTCTAATAATTTTAATGAAATTTACTTATGACAGATTTTCATCTCTTACAGTAAAGTTTTATAGGTCTTGTCCGATACTAGTCTTCACAAAGTAAGTATCTATGCAAATGATTATGACATTGCCATGTCCACATAGTTCAAGAAACAGAACTACTAGTCATCTTGCATTCTAGTCGTCTAACATTTTCTATGCGTCTAATTTTATAGAAAACTCCGACTAGGGACCATTTTCAACCTTTGACATTCAAGTTCACTTGATAGACATTTCTTAGTCACAGGACTGGTCCTGACAGTCTATCTTGAATATATCGTCAAATTGAAGGGACTCATCATTTAATAAACCACAAATTAAATGGAAAAATGAATTCTTTTCATTTATTGTGAATGATTAACCAATAATGTTTTACAAAGATTTAAACTCTAAAACTTTAAAACATTAAACAGAGACATCAAAGCCATTCTCCAATATGCTTGATTCCCATAGCTGCAGTGTGCGAGTTGTGCTTCGCCTGCGGCAGAGGTTTAGTCAATGGATCTGATATGTTGTCATCAGTTCCAATTTTGCTTATCTCGACTTCTTTTCTTTCAACGAACTCTCGTAGAAGGTGAAATCTACGAAGTACATGCTTGACTCTCTGGTGGTGTCTAGGCTCCTTTGCCTGTGCAATAGCTCCGTTATTATCACAATACAGGGCTATTGGTCCTTTAATGGAGGGGACTACACCAAGTTCACCTATGAACTTCCTTAGCCATATAGCTTCCTTTGCTGCTTCATGTGCAGCAATGTACTCCGCTTCAGTTGTAGAATCCGCAATGGTGCTTTGCTTAGCACTTTTCCAGCTTACTGCTCCTCCGTTGAGGCAGAAGACAAACCCAGACTGTGATCTGAAATCATCTTTGTCGGTTTGGAAACTTGCGTCCGTATAGCCTTTAACAATTAATTCATCATCTCCACCATAGACCAGGAAGTCATCTTTGTGCCTTTTCAGGTACTTCAGAATATTCTTGGCAGCAGTCCAATGCGCCTCTCCTGGGTCTGACTGGTATCTGCTCGTAGCACTAAGTGCATACGCAACATCTGGGCGTGTACATATCATAGCATACATTATTGAACCAATCAATGATGCATATGGAATCCCATTCATTCGTCTACGCTCATCAAGTGTTTTTGGGCACTGAGTCTTGCTTAGAGTCATTCCATGAGACATGGGTAGGTAGCCTCGCTTGGAGTCCGCCATCTTGAACCTATCAAGCACCTTATTGATATAAGTGCTTTGACTAAGTCCAATCATCTTTTTAGATCTATCTCTGTAAATCTTGATGCCCAATATGTACTGTGCTTCTCCTAGATCTTTCATCGAAAAACATTTCCCAAGCCAAATCTTGACAGAGTTCAACATAGGAACGTCATTTCCGATAAGTAATATGTCGTCGACATATAATACCAGGAAAGCAATTTTGCTCCCACTGACCTTCTTGTATACACAAGATTCGTCTGCGTTCTTGATGAAACCAAAGTCACTGACTGCTTCATCAAAACGTATATTCCAGCTCCTGGATGCCTGCTTCAATCCGTAGATTGACTTCTTTAGCTTGCATACCTTTTTAGCATTCTTTGGATCCTCAAAACCTTCAGGCTGTGTCATAAACACAGTTTCTGTTAAAACGCCGTTTAAGAAAGCAGTTTTGACATCCATCTGCCATATTTCGTAATCGTAATATGCAGCGATTGCTAACATTATCCGAATAGACTTTAGCATTGCAACTGGTGAAAAGGTTTCATCGTAATCCACACCGTGGACTTGCCTGTAACCTTTTGCAACCAATCTAGCTTTGAAAACTTCAAGTTTCCCATCCTTGTCCTTTTTCAGTTTGAAAACCCATTTGCTTCCAATGGCTTGGTAGCCATCTGGCAAATCGACCAAATCCCATACTTGGTTTTCAGACATGGAGTCTAATTCAGATTTGCATGGCTTCTTGCCATTGCTTGGAGCTAGGGCTCGTCATAGCTTGTTTGTAAGTCGTAGGTTCATCACTATCAAGTAATAGAACGTCATAGCTCTCGTTCGTCAAAATACCTAAGTACCTTTCCGGTTGAGATCTATATCTTTGCGATCTACGCGGGGTAACATTTCTAGTTTGACCATGATTCTCACCAGATTCTTCTAAAGATCTATGAGTTTCATCCTGAATGTCATCTTGAGCATTCTCTAGAGTTTGTTGTTCGACTCGAATTTCTTTGAGGTCTACTTTTCTCCCACTTGTCATTTTGGAAATGTGGTCTCTCTCCAAAAAGACACCATCTCGAGCAACAAACACCTTGTTCTCAGATGTATTGTAGAAGTAATACCCCTTTGTTTCCTTTGGATAGCCCACAAGGATACATTTGTCAGATTTTGGATGAAGTTTGTCTGAAATTAATCGTTTGACGTATACTTCACATCCCCAAATCTTAAGAAAAGACACATTTGGAGGCTTTCCAAACCATAATTCATATGGAGTCTTTTCGACAGCTTTAGACGGAGCTCTATTTATAGTGAGTGCAGCTGTATTTAGTGCATGTCCCCAAAATTCTAATGGAAGTTTGGCCTGACCCATCATTGACTTGACCATGTCTAGCAAGGTTCTGTTCCTCCGTTCTGACACACCGTTCCATTGTGGTGTTCCAGGAGGAGTCAATTCTGATAGAATTCCACATTCTTTCAGATGGTCATCAAATTCATAGCTCAGATATTCACCGCCTCTATCAGACCGCAGTGCCTTAATCTTCTTGCCTAATTGATTCTCTACTTCACTCTGAAATTCCTTGAATTTGTCAAAGGATTCAGACTTATGCTTCATTAGGTAGACATAACCATACCTACTGAAGTCATCAGTGAAAGTGATAAAGTAGCTGAAACCACCTCTAGCATTTGTACTCATTGGTCCACATACATCTGTATGGATTAAACCCAATAGTTCATTTGCTCTTTCTCCAACTTTAGAGAAAGGTTGCTTTGTCATTTTGCCAAGTAAACATGATTCGCATTTACCATAATCCTCTAAGTCAAATGGTTCTAGAATTCCTTCCTTTTGAAGTCTTTCTAAGCGTTTCAAGTTTATATGGCCTAATCGACAATGCCACAGATAGGTGAGATCTGAATCATCCTTTTTGGCCTTTTTGGTATTTATGTTATATACTTGTTTGTCGTGATCTAATAAATAAAGTCCATTGACTAATCTAGCAGATCCATAAAACATCTCTTTAAAATAAAACGAACAACTATTGTCTTTTATTAAAAAGGAAAATCCCTTAGCATCTAAGCAAGAAACTGAAATGATGTTTTTAGTAAGACTTGGAACATGGAAACATTCTTCCAGTTCCAAAACTAGCCCGGAGGGCAACGACAAATAGTAAGTTCCTACAGCTAATGCAGCAATTCGTGCTCCATTTCCCACTCGTAGGTCGACTTCACCCTTGCTTAACTTTCTACTTCTTCGTAGTCCCTGTGGATTGGAACATAAGTGTGAGCCACAACCTGTATCTAATACCCAAGAAGTTGAATTAGCAAGTATACAGTCTATAACGAAAATACCTGAATATGGAACGACTGTTCCGTTCTTCTGATCTTCCTTTAGCTTTGGACATTCTTTTTTGTAATGGCCTATTCCATCACAATAAAGACAGCTTCATGTGGACTTGTCCTGCTGTGATTTAGCATTGCCCTTGGACTTTCCACCTTTCTTGAACGGTCTCCTTCTAGCCTTGAGTAAATCTTTGGCTTCACAGTCCAGTATTATTTCAGCCTTTCTGACAAGGTGAACAAATTCTGCAACTGTTTCTTCTCTTGGTTCACTTAGGTATAGTTGCTTGAAGCGACCAAACCCACTGTGTAGTGAATTGAGCAAGATACAGACTGCCATCCTTTCGCTTATTGGTGTTCCTAGTAGACTTAGGCGATCAAAGTATGAACGCATAAGATCCACATGGAACCTCAGTGGGACGCCTACCCTCTGTTTAGTGCGAAGGAGCTGAACATGTGTTTCTTGGACCTCCATCCTATAACACCTGTTGGGAGAACTAACCTTTAGACCAGACATTGATTCAATCAACTCATGGACGTTCAGGTCCCTGTCCTCCGTGCTTCCACGACAGATATCCCTCAGATTCTTGATGAGCGTAAAAGGTTCATAGGCTACAAACCTTCTAGCCCAATCATCAGGGATATTGTTCAGCATGAGACTCATAACCTTTTTGAGATCCGCATCCCAGGCGTAAAATCTCTCAGGGGTCATGTCTCTGGCATAGTAGCTTGGCATGGGATGTGACAGTACATACTCAAGTCCATTGAGTTTGACTATTTCAACTAGCTTAGCTTCCCATTCAAGAAAATTTGCCAGGTTTAGCTTGACCATAAGCTCAGAACCTATGATGATGTTTTGATTGTTGTTTGCCATATTCAAAACTACAATTGAAAAGAATAAACAAATAAATAACCATTCACAGTTTCTCTTAATAAACTTAAATTCTAGCATACATGCATAATTCAATGTTTATTAAGCATTTTATTCAAGTTATGTGTTCCGGCAGGTGTGAATAAAATGATTCCAAGATCCTAAAATCATTGAAGAACTAAGCACAGTTTGTCGACTTAATCCTAAAACATCTTAGGTAAGCAAAAGCCTTTTGCTAATAGTCTAGAAACTATTCTTGGTTGATAGGTACGTCTAAGAACTTATTAGGTAAACCTATCGATTTTGCCACGACATAAAAGGACTCCTTACTTATATCGTTGAGTTTCACCAAAACTAACATGTACTCACAATTATTTGTGTACCTTGCCCCTTTAGGACCAATAAGTAACACCTCGCTGAACGAAAACTATTACTAGATTGATGTAAAGGATATCCAAGCAAGTGTATAGTTTGGCATGGCACCTTATAACTCAATTTTTAAGTTTGGAACTTAAGGCTCTTACTATGTTGGTTAGATTTTAAGTGAACTAAAATCCTTAATCATGCAACATAATCAAGCTTTTGATCTCATGCATTTTAAGACATATTTAAAAGCAATAAATAACTTAAAACATGCATAAGATAAATGTGATCTAGTATGGCCCGACTTCATCTTGAAGCTTTAACTTCAAAGTCCGTCTTGAAAATCTCCGTGGGAGGCACCATTTTCTTCAAATAGGATAAGCTATAATTAAAACTAATTACAACTATTTGATGGTACGCAGACCATATTTGAATTGAAAAACAACTTTGGTACTTTAGACCAATTACATTCAAATTAATGGTAGGAAGACCATATTTTCTATCCTATTTGGGCCATACTAGTCACTTCATAACCTGCAAAACAGTACATATACAATATATACCATTCACCCATTCATTATCATGAATGGCCCACATAGCTGGTTAGTAAAACACATTATGCATCACGTAAACATTTGCAGCAATTAATCAAGGGCACCAATAATCTACCAATTATTCAGTCCTTATTAATTCTAATCAAGTTGTTTTAACCTTAAGGATTTGTAGACCTAATCAAGAGTTTATGACTAAAAGCGCTCCCACTTAAACCAATAAATTCATATGCTTTACTAATTTTAAACATAAAAATGTATTTCTTATCTAACCGGAAACATACAAATTTAATTAAAATTTAAAGCTCATATAAATTTATAATTGAATCCAAAAGTTTAATTTAATTTCAGTCGTATTTAAATTAATTCATGATTTTAATTTTAGTAAAATAATTAGAATAAATAAAATTTATTATAATTACAATATTCAAAATTAAAATCCAAGAAAATAATTTAAATTATTAATTTTAAAATTAATTAAAATTACGTAAACTGAAAATTTCAAATTAAACATTCAAAACGATCTAATCGCAACGCAAACACCCTACGCATCGCACGCCCATGGGCCACACGCACACAGCCATCGCTGGCCATGTGCGCGCAGCCCATGCGCTGCGTCGCATAGCTGCTGCTTCTACCCTTCGCAAGCCATCGCGCGAGCTGGTGCTCGCTGCGCGCGCGCCAGCGCTCGATGCACGCGAGCATGTGCTCGCTGCGCGCGCGCCAGCGCTCGATGCACGCGAGCCAGCGCTCGCTTCGTGCACTCGCCAGCGCATGCTGTGCGCGCTCGCTAGCGCTCGCTTGGTGCGAGCAGGCGCTCGCTGCGCGCGGCATCGACGCTGGGCGCAGCACTCGTGGCACGCGAGCTTGCGCTCGCTGCGCGCGAGGTTGCGCGCGCTTGCGCGAGGCAGTGCGCGTTGTGGCGCAGCTCGCTTGCTGCCCACACGCGACTGCCGTGCCTTGCCTTCGCCCATGCCCATTTGTCCATTGCTCATAGCCCACGACACAAGGCAGGGCTGCTGCCTTGTGCTCGTGCACCATGCCCTTTCTCATTGCATTCGTGCCGCATGGGCAACGAGCTCCCTTGCTCGTCGTCATATGCCCGCACTATACAACACCCCTCACTAGTGGAAAAAGGGTCATTTGCATCGCACTTTTAAGCACATTTGCGTCGCACATCGTGCGTGGCAAAAGCTCTCGACGCAAATGACTAAAAGTCATTTGCGTCGCACATTTATGCGACGCAAATGAACCTTATTTGCGTCGCACAATTAGCTAATGTGCGACGCAAATAACTTTTCAGGCATGGTGCTGAAAAGTCATTTGCAACGCACATTAGCTAAATGTGCGACGCAAATGACTTTTCAATATGTTAAAAAAAATGTCATTTGCAACGCACATTAGCTAAATGTGCGACGCAAATGACTTTTCAATATGTTAAAAAAAATGTCATTTGCAACGCACATTAGCTAAATGTGCGACGCAAATGACTTTTCAATATGTTAAAAAAAATGTCATTTGCGTCGCAGATTAGCTAAAGTGCGACGCAAATGACTTTTGGATATTCTAAAAAAAATGAGCTGCTGATTTTATTTAATCCATAGATTAAATAAAATAAGCAGCTTTCAGTACTAGTATATTCAGAGCATAAAAATAAAAGTAAACTAGGTGAAAATTTTGACAATATTTCCTTTGTAATTTGACCCTCCCCAATACCGGGAATGTTATAATACATTAATATATACCTGTCAAAACAGTTTACAACCCAATAAAAGGCAAATTCACCATAGATCAACCAACATGTTGATAACCTAACTACACTTTAAACATAAAAGTTTAAGTAAATATTACAATAAACTAGCTAAATATCGACATTGCTCATAATGTAATCAGCCCAAAGAAAACAAACAAAAATAGCAGAACAATCACATTCTTAGCAACAAAGGCAATACATATTCACCCTTATTAAGAAAAGAAAAAGCGCAGGTAGCTGAAAGCACAGAGATTTCCCTGTAGAAACATTAAAGCCTCAAAAACATTGACACAGTATATACATTGTACAAAGGATTCAAGAAGAAATGCACAGAAAAGGGAGAATAAGAATCAGAAAATAAATACCAGACCATGTTGCTGCAAGAACAAGACAGTCTTGCTGAGAAAACCAAGCACCAAGAGCTTCCATTTGAAAACTTTTCAACCCGGAGTACCCAAAATGTTTACGCAGCAGGCTGTTGGCTTTCTGGTCCCAGTCTGGTCCAAGTTCTACATCCTCTACTGTTCTATGGGCTGAGTTCAGACTGTAAGATGTCAGCGAAGATTTCTTCAAGGTTCCAAAAGACTAAATTAGTTGTTTTTTCTGTCATATATGTGGCATATGTGTGTCTATTAAGTTCTTGCTTCTACTGCAGGGTTGCCTAGCAATCATGGTAGACAAAGAAAAAAATCCAAAGGTAAATCTTACTGAATTTTTTCAACTGGATGGACTATATGTTTCATGATATTGTCTTAGCTAGTTAATGAATCTCTTTTAAGAGTTCGACATAATCAAAATCCTAAAATCAAAATCAAAATCTAGGGTTCAAACAATCAAAATTTAGATTCATCTGAAATCAAAATCCTAAAATCAAAATCAAAATCCTAAACAGATTCGACATAATCAATAACAAACTACAACATCTGAAATCAAAATCCTAAAATGAAGAGTTCAAACAATCGTAAAATAAATACTCAAAATCACCAACTAACTAACATAATTAAGCCCTAGATTCATCAAAACAATATGAAAAAGTTGCAAAATTAATTAAACATGGAAATCACGGTAGGGAGAGAGAAAATACCTTTAGATCGAAACAAGGTATTCAAGGTCGGTGGCGATAAAAACCGAAACTCCAGCACCAACACTTCGGCGTTGTTATGGCGGTGTAACTCGGGACCAACTCGGTCTGAGTCGACTCAACAGATTCCCCAAAAACTCAGCCCCACTTCCACCGCACCCAGATGAGTCGCCGCCGAGTCATCCACCTCAGAGCTGGAGTTTGCAGAGAATGCGGCTTGAAATCCGGCTGAAGACGTCATCGCTTTCAGATCTGGGTTTGCCTCCTTCGTATTCGCTAAGCTTGAATTTTAAAACAAATTTGAGATATTGGGATGATTTGGTGAGAGGAGACTTTGAAGGGAAAGCTCGATACTGATTCTGAAGGAGAGACAGAGAAGCTTTGGAATTTCAACAATGGAGATCTGGAAATTATGAGAGAGAAAGAGTTTGGGGAGGCAGGAAATGTATGAGGGAGAAAGGGAATGGGAGCAGGGCGTCGCACCAAATTAAAAAAGAAAAGGAAAAGGTAATAATTAAATTTTAATTAGAAACCGAAAATTTTTTACCTCCTTTGCGTCGCCGATTAGTAAATCTGCGACGCAGATGACTCTAAGAGTCATCTGCGTCGCAGATTAGTAATTCTGCGACGCAAAGGAGGTAATATTTTGCGTCGCATTATTATTAATCTGCGACGCAAATGACTTTAAGAACATCTTAGAGTCATCTGCGTCGCAGATTAGTAATTCTGCGACGCAAATGACTAATTTTAATGCTTAAAACTGTCAATTGCGTCACATGTTTAAATGTGCGAGGCAAATATGGTGATGCAAATGATTGTTTTTCCACTAGTGCCTTAAGGGTAACACGTAGCGTCCATTGCTTTGTGCGTGCAAGTTATATGAACGAATCGCATTTAATTTAAAAAATTTATATTTAAAATTAATGACAAATTAATAAATAATATTAATTTCATAATTTTAGGGCGAAAAATCGAAAATTTATTATTCAATTGATTTCCGATTAACATGGATTCAAGTCTAGGTCATAAAAATTTAAAATTTATCATAAATTTACAATTTTTATGGTGGTTTTTAATCATAGGAATCTAATTAAATTATAATTAATTATGAAAATCAAATTAATTCTAAATTATTCTAATTTTCAACAAATTAATCATAATTACAAATTAGATTGCATATACAGTAGGTCAATCACAAATTAGATTGCATATACAAGGTTAGGCATTCAAACTTGTTAAACATATACAGTAGGTCAATCAAAAATTCAAGATTTATCAACAAGAATCGCAAATATTTAATTTAACATCTTAAATTTACGAAATTTTGCATTCGAAAAACTAAAACCTTCGAAAAGTCATAGTTAGGCTTCGAATTTGAGAATTCTGGGTTCGGCAGAAAAAAACTAATTTTGTCAAAATTTTAGAATGCCTTTTACATGCGGAATTGACACAAAAATCACTCGATTTGGATGAGTAACGAAGAAACTGCCGAAAAAACTGCGTACGTATAATTAAATAAACGCAATTTGCAATTAATTAACAATTACGAAAATTAATCACCCCTTTTAATTCTTGCAAATTTGTAATATTTAACCATGTTCATGCAATTTAGATTATGAAAATAATAAGAGGCTCGTGATACCACTTTTAGGTTATGATACATATGACAATTCATAAATCATGCGGAAAAACCATTTAGCCAGGAATACATATTATTTACACATAATCATATAGCATAGTTTAGATGCATACTCTTTGTTGCGTGCCTTCCCTAGCTGCGCCCGAACCGAACAAGAACAAGTCTTTAGGACTCCAAGTGTCGTCCCTCCGTAGATAGTCCACAGCACGTCCGGATCCGCCTTAAGATTGACCAACTAGAATCGCCCTTAAGGTACTAATAATTTCGGCACTTTTAGGCAAGGTATGTGACTGAATTTTTCTCTCAAAAACTCACTTTGAATACTTGAATAATCTATGTAAATATGTGACCCTAGGCACCTATTTATAGAGTTATGGAAAAGGTTTTGGAATCCTATTAGGATACTAATTTATTTAATTATAATCCTACTAGGACTCTAATTAAATAATCATTATCTAATAGTTTTAGGATTTAATCATTAAACGAATCCTGTACGTTTTAGGTTTCGTATGTGAACACAAACACCCACGCACGCACAGCAGCCCACGAGGGGCGCCATGCGCGCGCGCGCACAACCCGAGCATCGCAGCCCACGACTGCCGCAACCTTGGGCGCGCGCTGGGCCTGCCTTGCGGTGGGCCTGGCGCAGCCTTGGGCTGGCGTGTTGTGGCGCGCGTTTCCCTTGCTGGACGGGGGCCTGGCTTCGTGCTGGGCCTTCGTCTAGCAAGCTCGTCCGATGCTAATTCGTACGACGCGCTTCCGATTAATTTTCCGATTCCGGAATTAATTTCCGATACGAACAATATTTAACATTTCCGATTCCGGAATTAATTTCCGTTTCGAACAAATATTTAATATTTCCGTTTCCGGAATTATTTTCCGATTCCGATAATATTTCCGACTCAGACAATATTTCCGTTTCCGGCAATATTTCCGATTCCGGCAATATTTCTATTTCCAATAATATTTCCCGATTCAGACAATATTTCCGTTTCAGGAAATATTTCCGATTCCGGCAATATTTCCATTTCCTATAATATTTTCCGATACGTACCATGTTTCCGTTTCCGGTAACATCTACGACTTGGATAATATTTATATTTCCGATACGATCCATATTTCCGTTTCCGGCAATATCATCGTTTCCGGAGTATTCATTTCTTGCCTGTGACGATCTCAGCTCCCACTGAAACCAAGATCCGTCGATTCCGAATATCCATAGTTGGAGTATTTAATGCCATTAAATACTTGATCCGTTTACGTACTATTTGTGTGACCCTACGGGTTCAGTCAAGAGTAAGCTGTGGATTAATATCATTAATTCCACTTGAACTGAAGTGGCCTCTAGCTAGGCATTCAGCTCACTTGATCTCACTGAATTATTAACTTGTTAATTAATACTGAACCGCATATATTAGACTTATCATTGAATGCATACTTGGACCAAGGGCATTATTTCCTTCACGTAGGAGACGTCCTACCATGTTTTCCTGTAAAGTCCTGACGACCAGAATAATACTATTAAAAAGGAAAAAGGTTAAAGAATGATGTTCCTGAAATGATGTTTCTGAAATGATGTTCCTGAAATAATGTTTTCGATATGATGCTTTTGAAATGATGATTTATTAAATGCTTTACTATATTCTATTCTCCTTGTGTTATTAAATAAAATGAATTAAAATGACGTTACGATGCTAGGGTAACTCGTTACTGAGTCTTCGGCTCACCGTTTTGTTTTCCGTTTTAGGTACTGCTGGGGACCACGGAAACGAGTAGTGTCGAGGATTTCACTATTACAAAGTTCACCTAAGTTAATGTTAAGTTGTAACAAGTTTAAGTAAAGATTTTTGATTAAGTTGCGTATTTTTAATGAAGAATTAAAAAGGATTATTATGTTAATTTCGGAGTTTAATAGCTTATGATTGATGGTTGCCTTGTAATTCCCAAGAGGGAGTTACGACAGTAATGTCCCGACCGAATCAGGTTAATTCCGCTGCTAATTATTCCTTAATAAGTGTTTTAGAGGTCGGGGTGTTACAGTTTGGTATTCAGAGCCAAGGTTCTGTACCATAAGTGCTAAACCTTATGGGTTTCGCACGAAATAGAATTCAATAGGCTTTAAGCAAAGAGTGTTAAGGAATAAGTTAAAAAGAATATGTTAAGATCAAGTCAAGTTAAAATGGAATGAGTGTGAGTGTAGGAGCGGGATTAAAGGGATTTATTCTCATGTTATTTATGTTTTCCTGATTGAATATGTTATGCGAAATATCGATTATCGAGGTTACTAACGATACCACGAACGAAGCTCACAACAAACGCAATATTCACGATGACGTCGTCCACAATGATGTTTGCCATGATGATTCTTGTGACGATCAATTGATAGAAGACCACGAGGAGATGATGAAACGATTAGGAAATGCAAGTACGATATCAACTTAATCTGTCAAATATTCTCGAAAAACGAAATCGAACGAAAATGCATCACTATTTGAGAAAATTTCACCCTGGAATCCACCAATCTATGACGGTAAGCCGATTCGATGGAATTTGAAGATTTGACCAACAAGATGGATCAACTATTGGAGACTTTGAAATGCCCCGAAGAATAAGAAACTAATGTCGTGTAGGAACGAATACATGGAGGAAAAGAGCATTTCGTCAACCTCGACCAATCATGAACGAAACAACAACAATCCTAGGGTTAATCATAATCCAACACGATCACGACATATGCAAGAGCTTACATGATGAAAGACGAAGATTACGACAAAGCTGATATTATTTTAACCGAACTTCCCTTGATTTCATATTTATCGTCACATGTCATGTTATGAATTTCCTACCCTAGACAGACTAGGAAAATTTTAAGTATTACTGTTTTCTTGGAAGAAGTTAAGGTAAGCACGGCTCGAACTCAAGACTTTGTGGATATGAATCGTTTTGAGGAATTTTTATGGTTATGAAAATTTTAAGGATAGTATAAATGTTAAGAGTACCAAGCGAGCATAAGGTTGTATTCCATGACTGGTGGATCACTAATTAAGTTGAGATTATTCGAAGTTTAAAGTGTTAAAGTTATGAATAAAAGTTATTCTTGGGTTACCTTTCCGATGAATGTTTTGGTGTTTATAAGTACAAAAGTCTAGTATCTAAAAAAATGATTGATATGCCTTTATTAAGGAAGCTAAGAAGTTATACATGAATGTTATAAACCCCATGAGTTATGGTAAAAACCCCGTTTGAGTTGATACATGAATAAGATCTTGAGGATTTTATCAAAAGGAGTTATCAAGAATTAGTTATCAAAAGGTTGAATAATAGAGTATCGAAAGAGCATGAGTTTGTATTTCCTAAGTGGCGAATCAACAATTAAATTGAGGTTTAAAGTATTGAAGTTATGATTGAAATTGATTCTTAGATTACCTTTCCGCATAACTTATAAGGATTGTTTTTATGTATTTATCTGAAAGGATGCTTGATAATCTCCATAAAGAAAGCTAAGCGAAAGAATTTAAAGTTTTGCGAAATGTTATGTGGAAAACATGATTTATGGTGAAAATATGGAATTGAGTTTGCATATAAAGCTTTGAGGAACTTACCAAAATAAGTTATCGAGAATTAGTTGATGATATCAATGAATGTTATGAAGGTCAAAAAGAATTATGAGTGATTGAGGAATGCAATGGAGTTAAGAAAAGAAATCGACGAAATGACATGTCTGTAAAAGCCAGGTAGTCTGAACTAAGTTTCTGGAACCTAGATTTTTTCTGATAAGGGCACGTATGATGGCTTGGAATTATCCGCATAATCTGAGGTTTGTCAACTTAAAATATTAAAGATAAGTAACGAAATCGCATGTTTAAACGATGTATTTCCTGTCACATGAATGCACTCGAACCCCTGCAACAAACTTAGTAAACGAAGTTGTTTAACGTAGAAGAAAAGATCGGAGATCGAAATCGAATCGAATAACGGAAGTCAACGACAAGATTCCTGCAACAAAGAAGCCAATAGAAAATGAAAGCGAAATATCTCTAATTATTCGCCCACGAACGATATGATGTATGAATTACTATGTTTTCTATGAATGATTATGTTATGGTCAACCATGCTCGTGTGTTAGATCAAATGATTATGAATGTTATGCTTATGTTGAATTTGAAATTTTCACATGAATTATGTCTCTATGATATGAATTATGTTTATGCTGACATGACATGATTGTACTGGTGATCTTATTGTTATACATGGATGCCGTCTCCGATGGAAGTTCTCCTGAGCTCAGAGTACGAGATTGATATAACAAATGACTTTTACAAATTATTTGAGTGTTGAAATTGGTAGATAAATATTTATTTTCATTACATATACATATATTTTCAGAATTATAATTTTGCATTAAAAGTTACTATTTTCGGTAGAAAATATTTTCCAACAAGATATCACAAAGTAATATGGAAGCCTAGTCTAAGCTAACAAGTTTGCCCCTTTTATGTTCTTTGCTCCTCGATCCTATTATATGAAGTCAAGTGGAGATACGAAAGACGATGGCGAAATGTAATTGACCTTAATGACGATTAAGAATCAATAAATAATTTTGCCCCTTTTGTATTCTTTACTCTTCGATTCTAGGTCTCGAGTTGAAGCGCAGTTCTAAAAGATGATGGCGGAATGAAGGCTAGACATTGTCAGAATTGAAATTGTGAGATCTTGGTTTTAAATAAAACATTATACTTTTATTCGAGCATTTTCAATTTTCAACAATCATTTTATAAATCTAATTTTCAAGTTTCGAGGACGAAACTTTTTCTAAGGGGGGTAAGAGTGTAATACCCCGAAGCTTTTAAATTTGATTAATCATGCTTAATTATTTTTATTTAGCTTAAAATCGTTTTAAATCCTAAATTCGAACTTTATTTTAACGAAGTTTCATTTCGCTGGATTTTTATTTTTTTATTTTATTTAACATTGCTACACGATTTATTTTTCAATTTATAATTTAATTTCATATTTACGAGTTTAACGACCTTTTTAAATTTTAATTATTTTCGGATTTTTAATAATTTCGGAACATTCTTATTTTATTCGAAAACTAAATTTATTTTTCGTTAACGATATTTTTAAAAAAGGATTATTTCGAAACTTAGTTTTAATTAACTATTTCTATTCCAATTAATTTCCTAATAATAGAAATCAATTTTCTGAATTTTGGCCTAATAATGTGAAATTACGAAAATTCCCTTGAAGAGCAAGATTCCATTTCACCTCTTCTCCTTGCTCTCCACGTACAAGCAAGAAGGAGCATTTTTCATTTCTTTCTTCCTTTCCCTTGAAATCAGTCCAAATGCATGCCTTGGAGACCAATGACTTCTCCTTGTTCATCACTCTTCCTATTTACAAATTCAACATTACAGAATTGGAATTCTAACATGGAAAACCAAAACCAATTTCAATATTTCCTCCTCTCTTCTATTTTCTGATTCGAACCATCAACACTCACCACCACCATTCTCTTCCACCACCATCGTCAGCCATCTCCGCCACCATTACCCGCCTCACCTCCGCCACCATCTACGGAAAACACGACCCAACACCTCCCTTATCTTCTCTCACCTCCCCCGCAGCCACCCACTCCCCTGTTCCTTCTTCCTTTTCTTCCCTTGCCTTACACCCTCGCCGTCTCTCTCATTCAGCTCCCCTGCCTCCCT
The DNA here is from genome assembly GCF_020520425.1 of Spinacia oleracea. Lineage (NCBI taxonomy): Eukaryota > Viridiplantae > Streptophyta > Magnoliopsida > Caryophyllales > Amaranthaceae > Spinacia > Spinacia oleracea. The sequence goes on along the minus strand of NC_079487.1, from coordinate 7,429,397 downwards.
CCTCACTCGACTCCCCTGTTCTCTCTCTGGTTCGCACAGCCACCATCATCGCCGCCCTTGTTATCCCATTCCTTCCACCTCGCCGCCGCACCACCTAGGCCTAGACACCGCCTAGCCGCCACCCAGCCGCCGCCTGTCTCCCTTCTCTCTTCCCTCCCTTCGTGCTCCTCTGTTTCGAGCACCCACCTCCCTGCTCCGCGCTTCCTCTTTTCTTCTTTCCAGAAAACACGTTCCAGTTTGGAACTCAGTCCCCCTTTATTTTCTCAAGCCAAGGCCCAATTCCTTTGGCCCAATTTTGCAAAGTAAGTTTCACTATTTAATTTAGGCCCTAAATAAATTGTTACTTATTTTAGCATTGTTATAATTTAAATCAATGATTTAGAAACTATTTTGATTTAAGATTTGAAAACAATACTTCATGTGTTGATTTATGAAAATATTAATTGTTTTAAGTATTTATTAATTATGAAAATATTATGTATTGATTTAATAGAATTTAATAATACTTTAGGTAAATTGTTTTATGAATTTTTAAACGAAAATTATTTAGAAATATTAATTTTACAATATTTCTCGTCTTAATATCAATTCAACAATTTAACTTTTGAAAGAAATCAGACTCGGAGCTCAGGAAGGACGATCCATCAGACAAGAAGTATAAAAACTACGGTTGAGGTAACGGTTATTGCTAGTACCCGCAATCCCTTCGAAATGTATTTATGAATGATTTATGAATGATTGATGTTTTATAATGATGTTTTATGATTTGCGAGATTACAAGTATGATTTGATTGAATTGTTTTACGATAATGCAACTTTATGAAAAGTATTGATTTAATGAATTATTATTCCTGAAAGAAATGATTTTATGAAATAACGAGATTTAATGGTTTATTGAACCACCCTGAATGATTGAGATTTTCCTGACTAATGTTCAACTAAAAGAAATGTAAACATGATAAATGAAAGTTTAAGAACTGGTCAAGTTCCCCTGATATCCAGCCCATGCTCCCTCTGATTAGAAGCACTGGCTTCCCCTGATATGAAACCAAGGTTCCCCCTGATAAGAAGCACTGGCTTCCCCTGATATGGAACCAAGGTTCCCCCTGAAATGAAGCACTAGCTTCCCCTGCTATGGAGCATTGACTCCCCCTGTTATGAAGCACTGGCTTCCCCTATTCGTAGGAGACGTCCTACCATGTTTTCCTGTAAAGTCCTGACGACCAGAATAATACTATTAAAAAGAAAAAAGTTTAAAGAATGATGTTCCTGAAATGATGTTCCTGAAATAATGTTTTCGATATGATGCTTTTGAAATGATGATTTATTAAATGTTTTACTATATTCTATTCTCCCTGTGTTATTAAATAAAATGAATTGAAATGATGTTACGATGCTAGGGTAACTCGTTACTGAGTCTTCGGCTCACCGTTTTGTTTTCCGTTTTAGGTACTGCTGGGGACCACGGAAACGAGTAGTGGCGAGGATTTCACTATTACAAAGTTCACCTAAGTAATGTTAAGTTGTAACAAGTTTAAGTAAAGATTTTTGATTAAGTTGCGTATTTTTAATGAAGAATTAAAAAGGATTATTATGTTAATTTTGGAGTTTAATAGCTTATGATTGATGGTTGCCTTGTAATTCCCAAGAGGGAGTTACGACAGTAATGTCCCGACCGAATTAGGTTAATTCCGCTGCTAATTATTCCTAATAAGTGATTTAGAGGTCGGGGTGTTACATTAAATCTATTAGTTTTAGTGTTTTGCATAACAACTAATTCTAGTAGTTTCATGAAAATAGTATAATCGGATAAATCCTAAACGCTTAAGGATTCGTAACATGCACGAACACACCAACACGCACGAACAGCCCACAAGGGGGCCTGCCCGCGCGCGCGGTGGACTGGCTCGGCCCAGCAGCTGGTACGCTGCCCACGAAGGGCGCGCCAGCTTGCTGGGCATGGCCTTGCTTCGTTGCTTGGCTGGGCCTTGCTTGCCTTGGCGCGCGAGCTGCTTGCTCGCCTGCTGTGCGCGGGCTTCGCTAGGTGCGGGCCTAGCTTCGTGTTGGGCCTTGCGTCTAGCAAGCTCGTCCGATGTTTATTTCGTACGACGCACTTCCGATTAATTTTCCGATTCCGATATTTAATATTTCCAATTCCGGAATTAATTTCCATTTCGAACAAATATTTAATATTTCCGATTCCGGAATTTATTTCCAATTCCGATAATATTTCCGATTCCGACAATATTTCCGATTCCGACAATATTTCCGTTTCCGACAATATTTCTGTAACACCCTAATAATTCCTTCCTTTTATAAAATCATTTTCCAACTTAAAATAAAGGAATTACTAAAGAATTACCGCCACCGTGATAACGGTTAAGGCTATTACCAGAATTACGCAGCGGAAATTAATGTCAACTAACTTTTAAAAACATAATTAATGAAATATTGAGGCCTCCTACAATTTGGAACCATAACGGCCCAAAAACCAAAATATAAAAAGTTCAAACATTTCAAACATAGTTAAAGTATACTTAAATAGTTCAAAATACGAAAACATGCAACTCTCTCGATCATCCCAAGCCACATGATTCCGATCTACCAACCTGCTATATTATTCTACTCCCCATCAATGCAAGTGCAAATGATAGATCATCATAGGGTCATTAAGGCAAAGGCCATGACCAAAACACACAAAGCACGTAGTCAGCAAAAGCTGAGTACTTATAAGAATAGAGTGAATGAAACTAAAACATGCATCACTCACTCAGTACTAATCATCATGCAAAAGCCATATATTAATTAACAATCAATCATGAATACAAGACTCGACTCTTGACTCGACTCTTGACATGCAACTTAATTAGAATAAGCTTCGAACGGGCCAAAAGAAAGTTCCATAAAGGAAAAAGGTGATGGGAGCCAACCATATACAAAATAATAAATAATAAATCGGGTCATACCGAGTGTCGGGCCATACCGACGGAATTCCTGCGCATAATATAAATGAAACAACGTCTTGTATCATTAGTAGGAGTACGAGCTTTCCGGCAAGACTCCCCCCATTGTTCATACTCAAGGTATATACGTTCCAAGAGTTTTGAAGCTTGTTCTGGTTGCACTTTACGTTTATTAATATTTTATTAAAGGTGAACTCAAGACTCAACAACGTACACACATACAATTAATAAACAACAACCAAAATAATCTTATTTTAATGTCTTAGGACTTGTGATCAACCAAGCAAGACTCTTTTGAATTTACTACCATGTTCCTTTTCACCAAAGTGAGATTCCACATCATGCCCATTAACATGAGGGTTGTGCTCTTGCACGACAAATCCTAATTCATTTCATACAAAATGTTCCCAACTTAACCCTACATGTGCGGTGGCTTACGTGAGCTAACCCTTCACATGTGGTAAAATAAATAGTACAACGAAGTACGAATAATTGGCTCAATGTATGCTAGACATCCCGTACAATAGCATACAAATAAATAATCCATCCATTGCATGTGAAACAAACCATACATGCATAAATATTGAACAACATGATTGACAATGAAATCCATACTCATAATAATCTCAACATGCTTGTTCAATCAACAATTCAATAATTCCAATAATAATAATTCACATGATCGTTCACCAAAGCATATATGAATCCACATAATATAATTCACATCATCAACAATCATGTAATGTCCTTGACAAAAGTGTGGTCGCCCTAGACTTGTACGTACCTTGAATACCTAAGCGTAGGGGCCACTTTACAACAACGAGCACTCACTTAGAAATCACCTCCTATTATCAAAATAATGACACTTAAATTATTCCCATGTTCATTAAATTTCCAGCAACTTTATAAAATCTAAAACCTTATTTAAACTTTAGAATTCAATCGTTTTTCAATAATATAATCGTCTCAATTTGCAAAACCTATCCCTAGTACGAAAATGTACTTTTTCATCCTTTAAAATAAATAAAAATCAACACTTTAAGCCTTTATTCAAATCTGAAAATATAATTGATTATCATAATTAAAATCATCACCTAATTATGCTAATCAATTGACTCATTAGGTCTAGATTAAAATCCTAACTTGAAGATCCCAATAAAACCAATTTAACACCATAAAAATCAATCCTTTATTAAATAAAAAAATCTGAAAATTCATAATTTAATAATTAAAACAACCCTAATGAATCACACCACGTAAATCCTCAAAGCACGGTATTCATAACCGATTCCCAGCATTTTAATTACTCAAAACAATAATAATATTATAATTTAAAATACGGAATTGAAATAGAATAAATAAGGAAGAAGAGAATTATACAAATCCGGCCTATAGCATGGAACAATCACGAATTAGAGTGATTGGGCGAAAAGGAATTGAATTACGAACACGAACAACACACACACACACACACACGTCCGTGTGTGTGCGCGCGCAGCAAGGGCGATGAACAAAGGGGCAGCGACAGGGCAGCGCGCGGGGCTGGCGCAGCGTGCGAGTGAGAGGGGCGAGCAGGGGTGTGCGCTGATCACACGAGCAAGGGGACGAGCAAGGGTGTGCGCGAGCACACGAGCAACAACATGGCACAGCAGCAGCGCAGGGCACGAGTGCTCGCTGCGGCTGCGGGCAAGAGAGGAGAGGCGAGAGAGTGTGTGGGCGAGAGGCGGGCACGAGGCCGTGCGGTGTGTGTGAGGGGGTCGAAAAAGCGCGAGGCGAATGCGTGACCTTGTCCCTCGTGGGTGTGACGATTCTCTTTATTCAATCAAGTGTAATTGGATTTCCTGTGAGTATACACCCAATTGACTAGTAATATAGGAGTCGCCATTCAGTTTTTAACGACAATGAGAAAAACTGACAAAACCCGGTTATCGCGACATAAAGGGAGTGCAATTATGTTTGACCACGACGGCTGTAGGTTCCCTTGTGATCCCTGGTGTGGGGATCTCTCAATATACACCCGCAAGGTAGAGATTGAGGGTTCGGGGGACTGTAACTACCGAGAGGAGTAATTCGCTCGTCGATAACTCCAGAGGCAGGATATCCTTACTAGCTCAGCATAAATAATTGAAGGGACATGCGTTAACTATTAAACTAATCTGAGTTGATTTTAGCAATATGCAACATATAATACTAATTCGATCGTGATTATCTAATTTAAATAACATTAAGGGACCTAGCATGATAATCCGATTTCCCAAAAATATTATATTTGTTAGGCGTGATAGAACAATCAGATTAGGTTAGTTTAACAGTTCATAAAAAGGGTGAGGAAAGCAGTTAAATCATCGAAAAGGGACACATTACGACGCACCCTTGAGAGGTGCGTCACGGTTCTCAGAAAACTAACCACTTTGACTTTGCTATTTCTCCTTTTTATTTAACGAATCTCAATTATGGGACAGGATACGTTCTGTTCGATTTATGGATCGATTGCGACAGAACGCGTGAACAGTTTCGCAACGAGAGGCTTAGGCTAAGGGTTGGAGTCAATACTCAGAAGATATTATGTGTTGTTGTGTTCTTTCACGTCGAAACTAGGGGCCTATTTATAGGGAAGAGTTCGTGGAAAGATAGAATTGCAGAGTTCTAATCCATAAAGAATTAGGAAAAAACACGTCCCAGGTAATTTCGGCGCCCAGCTCTAGGCGTCAAAGATTTCGGCGCCCAGGGCTGGGCGTTGAAAATAGAGATCCATGTAATTTCAGCGCCCAGGGTTGGGCGTCAAAGATTTCGGCGCCCAGCTCTGGGCGTTGAAAGTGATGTCTGGGCCGAATTCTTTGTCAGATTCGGATTCCTGAAATCCGTAGAGTTTGAGATTAATTCGAGTCTTTTAGCGCGTATCAATTTTGTGATGGAATGCGTCTGGGCCCGTTACGAACTCTAGGCTCGTTAGGATTTCGATTAATACGTAACTCTTATTTCCGAATCGTATTAGGAATAGGATTCTCGCAGTTTTCTATCTCATTTAGGATTTATGTTGGAATGCAACACCTAATTCTGACAGGTTTCTATCTTTTATGATTTACCACTTTTAGAAGCTACTTTTTACGACAGTTACTATTTTTAGCAGGTTTCCATAAATAGCTGGTTTCGGGTGAAATGAAATGGGGAATCGAGATTCGTTTATTTTATAGGAGATGCGTTGTCAAGTGGAGTTTTTATGCTTTCATCATCGAACCTTTCCCTTGCGGGAACGGGGACAAAAGTAGGTGTCTACAGTTAGCCCCCACTTTGACTGAGTCTTGGAGTAAGACGATGGTCAAAGTATTAGACGGAGTGCGTCACACAAGCCATGGTGTATGTGACCTGTTTTTCGAGGGTCTCACGAGCCCCCGAGTGATAACATTTGACTTAAGGGTCATCACTTGAAGTGTCGACATATCCCTCACGTGTCATTGGGATTTGTCAACGGATAGTATAGAAACTTCCTCACTTTGTCATTGGAAGGATCTAAAGGTGCGTAGAAACTCCCTCACTTTGTCATTGGGAGTAGCTACAGATGTTTTCGAAATCAAAGCTATAAAGTGTAATTAGGCCTGGCCAAGCCCAATCACGAGGTAAAAAATGTTTTTAAAGATTCTCATTTTCAGGGCTAGCTAAACGAGAAAACCCCCTTGTTTTTATAGGACGTAAAACGAAGGAAAATCAAATACATCGTTCTTTTTTGGAAAAACGAAAAACCAATCCTTTAATTTTTGGAAAAAGGGAAAACCAATCCTTTAATTTTCGGAAAAAGGGAAAACCGATCCTTTAATTTTCGGAAAAAGGGAAAACCGATCCTTTAATTTTCGGAAAAAGGGAAAACCGATCCTTTAATTTTCGGAAAAAGGGAAAACCGATAAAAGTTATCGCTGCAGCGACTAAGGACCTGCGCTGTTAGTGACGCAGACCCCGCCCGCTGAAGGTGGGCGAGCCTGTCCGCTGAGGGTGGACCCCCCGTCCGATAGAAGTGGACGAATCTGTTTTGATGTTTTTGAAAATAAGGACCTACGCGGTTTGTGACGTAGACCCCGCCGGCTGAAGATAGCGAACCTGTCCGCTGAGGGTGGACGCCCCGTCCGATAGAAGTGGACGAATCTGTTTTGAAATTTTATTTTGTTTTTTTTGAAAATAAGGACCTACGTGGTTTGCGCCGTAGACCCCGCCGGCTGAAGATGGCGAGCCTATTTTAAATTTGAAGACTTTATTTTTCGAAAACTGAGGACCTGCGCGGCTAATGACGCAGACCCCGCCCGCTGAGGGTGGGCGGACCCATTTTGAATTTCTTATTTTGCCTATGTAGAAGAGCTTTTGGTGATTACAACCTGTTGGTGGGTCGTAATATTTCCTGATTAGATGTGTCCTGTAAGTGGGTCCACATTGTGTATATTTTTGTTCAACAATATATTTTTTGAGATATCCAAACATGATATGGTGCGTGGCGCAGTCTGGGAATGTGATTTTGATTGCGCGCTCCTTGTTGGAGTCCACTTTTGCGAGCCCCCAAGCGTTGGGGCTCGTCGGTTTTTTTTTTGCGTCTTGTAATCATGTTTGGGTCACGCTCGTATGTGCGAGCGACCTCCTATAGTAGTGTGCTACTTTAGTGAAGCTGTGGGGTGCGACTTTCAGTGAAGAAATCGGCAATTTTCAAGCCGAATGAATATGGCAGGGCCCAATAGAAGTTAGGGCCTTTTGAGCCTGGATTCATTTTCGGCGCCCAGGCCTGGGCGTTGAAATAATTCACGCCCAGGTGGGGCGTTGAAAGTGTTGTTTGGGCTGGTCTTTTGATGACACAGTTGGCCTCTTGTTCATTCGTTTATTTCACTTGGAAGTTCTATGTATTCTCTTTTATTTTGTTTTTTTTCTTTGTTTTTAGAACGTGACGATTTTCTTGAGAAGCCGTAGCCGACTGGTGGACTACGGTGCTTGTCGCTTTGGGGCGATTATTTTAAGGAACTGTTGCTCTTTAAGGCGTACAATTATTGCAATAGTTGGGCGAGTCTATATGGCCCGAGGAACATACCTTGAGGTGTAAGACTTTGACCGCTCCTATATTTTTTGAACGTGTTCGTGAATGATGATATGTATGTGCGAACGAGCGTTCATAGAATGGCCGTTGTGCGCGGTCCATCAATCAGTTTGCTTGAATCATTTTTTTTAGCAATGACTGATTTTGAATAGTTTTCTTAGAAGCTTGATAGGGGTCTGGTCCATTCATGAAGTGGGCTCAAACATCGTGCCCTTTCGATTGTTCAAACATTTGCTTCGAGATTTTTTACTTTGTTATGGTTGTTTCGTAGCTTGGAGCCCCCAAGTATGCATGTTGGGATGCTTCCTTTTGGCGTACGATTTTGTAGGTTCTTTCGAGAAAGATGCCTTGGGGTTTCGCTCGTGTAGGTGCGAGCTATCCCTTCCGTGGTAGGTAATGTTTTGCTACCTTTAATCCTTAATGTAGAAGTCGTGTGGCTTGCATTTGGGCGATAAGTAGTCTTTGCCTCTTACTCTTGGTCGTGCTTGCATTAGTGTAATGTGCCTTACCTTTTTTTTAGACTTGTACTGTGGGGTTATGGTACAACGCAGGCTTGTGTGCCCTAACGGCGTGTCTTAGAACATTCCTCCAAGTGTTGGGATATCATTATTTGGAGTACTTCATCACGCCTCGTTCAGGTGCTCGAATAAGTGTAGCACCTTCTGCGTGGGTTTGCACGGCTTATTACTTCGTTCGATGCGAGGATTCATAGGTGTTTCTTTCTTGTTTTTATATCTGGGCAAAACTTGGCTAGCAGAAAGATTCAGCGCCCAGGCTGGGGCGTTAAAGATATCGGCGCCCAGCTCTGGGCGTTGACAATTATTTGACTTTTCTTATCCTTGATTTTTTTCTTTCGCTTTTGCTTTGGAACGAGGTAGACTGTGTAACGGGCGCTTGTAGGGCGAGCATTATGTGCAGTGGTTTGATCGGAGTTTTGGTGACTCGCGATTTTCAGTTACCCTTGTTAGTGGGGTGACTTTATATATTCTAAGCAGTGCTTTAGAATTTGGGAGGGGTTGTAGCCATTCTAAGGTTCGTTTTACACGATTAAAGCTTAGGATTGTGCCCCTATGATGTATGTATAGCATTAGCGTCGAGAATTTGCGATAAAATCGTCATTTCGAGCATTTTTAGAGTGTTTTTCTCAAGCCCCCAATTGTAGCTACGGGATTGGCTTGGTGCTATAATGTTGTGCATACGTCTTTATGCATTCATGGTGACATGGATCATGAATAGTTTGAACCAGGCTCGTTTAGTGCGAGGTACGTTCGATTAGTGACTTGCTACTTCTCTTGTAAATGTCGTATTATGCGACATTGCCATGGTCAAGGTAATCACATGTTGAAGTATGCCTTGACCAAAAGCTAGGTGCCTTTCTTTACCCATAATCATATTTAGAAATCTCTTGACTCACTTGCAACATTGAGATAAACGCATACTTAGCTTAAACCAACGACACTTTATTATGTTCGAAGAAGTCTTTGAAAATCATTTGAAAATTATTTAAAATCTGAGTCCTACTATGTACAACCCGAGGTGTCCTAGGTAAGTTGACTTATAGAAAGGTTCGTACAGGATTATATGAGTGAATCAAAATACTGTTACGATTTTTGGAATGCTGTCTAAGGATTTGCTGGAAGCCAGGGTGCAGGTGTCAAGATATTACTTGTGCCCGTTTGGCATATGCTTTTAGGCTTTTCGGGCCATCTTTTCCAGAATTTGCGGGAATATAAACCGTTTTCAAATTGACTTAGATTTACTTGGTGTATGTCTGCACAAAAGGTCAAGGTATACTTAGTTCTTTCCCTAGCTCTTTCATTTCACTTTTTAGCCCCCAGTTGCTGTTATGTCTTCCCATTAATGGTGCTTTCAGATTTCGATTTTAGATGCCCATGTCATATTCCTGAGTAGGGTGGGCCTTGGTTAAGTGCCAAGTCCTATTGACAATGTACCATTTTTTTTTTAAATTTTTTTTCCAAAGGGGATTAGCAAGCATTTGAATTACCATGAACGGGTGCCCTGAGTTCGAAGGAACGATGGGGCGATGCCATAGAACAATCCTCTTTATTTCAAGCCTACTGCCCTTACTACTTGTTGGCGATCATGACTGTGTCTAGTGGTGAAAGAAGGTCTTTAAGCGAACGACTATGTCTAGTGGTGAAAGAAAGTCTTTAAGTGAGTTAGTTCGCTTTAGGGAGGGTCAAGTCGAGTACTTTAGAGGTCATGGACGCTTGCGTTAGCCCCCATTCAATTGGGGCAGAATGATCTTTTGAGTCTTGGCTAAGTGCCTAGGAGTGTGAGTGCTCCTTCTGGCAAGGGTACGTGCCCTTATTATTTTTCGATGTGTGCTCATTAATTTTGGCATCTTTATGACTTGGATTCTTCTTTTGACTTAAATCTTTCTTTCGACTTGGGTTGCAAGTAATTAAATTTCAATAAGGGACTTCTATTTTTATTCTTGTTATTCTATAGGCTTTAATATTTTTGCAAATTGGTTGGACCGAATCATGGATTGCCTACGTATCCGCCTTAAATAGATTTAATTTGGAATCAGGTCTTGCGTAGTTCTCAGCCTAGAAAATGGTTTCTTAGAATGCTGATTTTAAACAAGTACGTTCTGAGGTGGAACCGTAATGTTTGAAATAGGATGAGATAAGTGAAGTTCATTATTATTTTAATCTGCTGCTTTGCCGTAAGCCAAAAATTTGTTTTATATTTTTTTGAGTACATGTATTTTTTGATGGTACATATATCTGAATACGTGCTGTACCCCTCCAAGTGTTCGTTATTTTTTCCGTGCATGTGCGGATAAAATGACGACCACTTCTGGACAAAATTTGGCGAGCAGAGAGAATCGACGCCCAGGCTGGGGCGCTAAAGATTTCGGCGCCCAGCTTTGGGCGCTGAAAATTATTTCTGGGCGGTTCTTTTTTGGTGCGCTAAATGCTTATTTTTCTCTTTTTTTAGACTAATTTTAGGGGCGCTTTGCAAAGTTCCCTTTTTATTATTCACATTTTTTATATATTTTTTTATGTTAAGCGTAGAATGTACTTTTCATTTGTTTTCTTTTTTTTACTCGTGACTCAAGACGGTTTGAAAATTGGGTTGAATGAGATAGGATAATTTGTATAGGTATTGGTCAAGCATGAGGATTATATCTGCTAGGACTCACAATTTGCAGCCTCGAACTAGTGTCATGAGTTTACATCAACCAAGGCCAATGAGTAGTATAGGGACGGCTTAAGGGTATATCAACAGTATGTATCCACACAAGTTATATGGTCATTATGCTAATGGTGGTGTAAGAACAGGTTTTGGGCTTTGGAAATAATGGGTATGACGCACGTGTCAATGGCCGTGCGTGGTTTGCGGTTGACAACAAGTTCAAGAACAAGAGTCGAGGTAATGGTTTCTTGGGTTATGGCAATGAGAACATGGATGGGTTAGATGAGCTGAACAGGGACCCCAGAGCGAATGCGTCTAAGAGCATAAGGATTGGAAAGGGTAGACATCGTAGAATTTTATGATTTGGATTGGTTCACTCAATTCTCTTCCTTCGTTTACTTGGGTAAATTTCGTACTTTGGGAGGTACGGGCTAAGTATTTCATGGTTCGCTCTTTCCGCTCTCCCTTTTCTCTTTCTATTTTTTCTTTTTGCTTGGGATTTCTCCCCAACATAAATCCTTCAATCAATTTGGGCTAAAGGGTAGATGGTTGTGGTCTTTGAGTCACGAGGCGAGACTGAGTGAGCCTCGTTTGGTGGGCCTATAGTGGACCTTTTAATTTTCGTAGGCCTAGGGTGGACCTTTTAAATTGTCTTACTTTGCAAGCGTATTTAGTCGTTTCTTAAAATGTGCAAATAGCGTAGATTCAAAATGTTGCTTTTACCTTATTGAAATTTAACGAAATAATTACATCGAAAATAATTTTTATGTTTCTTTTCAGATTCCAGTTTCTGGGATTTAATTGGAAGTTGTGATTTAGACTCAAACTTTCATTAATCTTTCTGATTATAACCCGTGTATGAATACAAGGAGGTGGCCTAGACTCAAAATAATGACATGGCGTAAGCCTATAATACTTGACCAAGCGACTCTCAGACTTAGGCTAATTGGACCATAACTTTCGTTGGTTGACACTTAAGATTTTAACCCTTGGGTGTTCATTTGTCATCCGCCATTTTGCTTAATGTTGGCAAGGTAGTTAATTGGGGAGATCGAATTTTTAGTGCGGCTTCTCTCTTAGTGTGTATTGCTTTTACCCCAATGGTTGTCTTATGGCATGCCGATTTGGGTATTTTCATGGTTGGTCATGTTGCATTCATGGAAAATCTTTTAGTCCGTACTTAGTAGTATTTCATGGAGCGAGTGACTCTAGAGGACTATGATAGTCGTGACCCAATGTGATTATAAGCCTTGAGGCCATTAATTTTTTATGCCAATGGTATTGACACCTTAGGTTCACTTTGGGGGTTGTGCGGCTATGGGGGAATGGTTTTCAGAATGTGACTGTTTCCATTTTGCAAATACTATAATATATTCTTTTATTGGTGAGAGAGAGTATTGAGGCCGTGGATTCTTAGCAAGGGATGACAATTACATATGGGTGCTTATTGATTTAAATGTTAGGAGGGGAGACTCAATATGGTTTAACCTTTTAACTTGCAGAACGACACCAAGCATTGGGACCGATTCTATGGATAAGACAACTAAGACTTAGGATTTAGATTGTACTTTGGCATAGCCTAGTCTAGACTCGGATTTATTTTTTATTTGAACATTATTTTTTGAAGACTTTATTCGAACACCATTTTTTGAATATTTCGCCCATGTGACATGATAAATTCTTTTGCAGAATAATTCCCAATTGAATTCTATTCATGTAACTTTAGCTCATTCAGTTACAGTAGATACTGAATCCAACTAAATTCTTTGACATATAATATAGGTGAAGAATCTCATTAGATTCTTTGATGTTTAACTTAGTAAATGCTTATACATAGTTCAAAAATTCATTACTTAGATTTATTCATATGGATCGAATATCTCCAATGGAGTCTTTCGTGTTTGATTTAGTAAATGCCATTACTAAACAATATCATAAGATCTTTGTAAATAGATCTTAATACCCAGTATGTACTAAGTTTCGCCTTGGTCCATCATTGATGAATAATTTCAAACCTAAGTCATTAGCATTTGAATGTTATTTCACAATAGAGAGATATGTGTGATACACATAGGACCAAATAAGTTTTACGTACTCCCACTAAACTTCTTATATATCTATAAGAATCATGTATATTTTATGAAACTAAAATGCTTATTAGCTTCACTAAAATACAGTTCCAATTCCCAATTGCTTGCTTAAATCTGTACTTAGATTTCATAAGTTAGCATTCCTTTTCAAGCATTTATTTGGATCCACAAATCCTATGACATGCCATGTACATAGTTTTCTTCCAACATTTGATTGAGGAATACGTTTTGTCATCCAATTGTCATATGTACCAATATGCAATCATTGCTTGAATTATAGACTCACTACTACAAAACAACCTATTTGGAGACGCTTGAGCCTCGACGCCAAGAGGGGGGCATTGGGAGGCAAAAACAATTCCGTGTTTAGGCGACGACTTATGGCGTCGTGCATATTGCCGACAGCTTTTTGTCGACGCCATTGGCTGTCGAGATATTTGGCTATGCGTTTAGGCGTCGGCAAAACATGTGCCTTGCACGTGTTTCCAATTTCAAACCCGCGCTTCAAATTTGGTGAAAATTAGATTGAGCGCTATTAATTAAAAAAAAAAGAAAATTCACGAAAAATAAGCGCTAAAACTCCCTAAAACTCAAAACCGTATACACGCACGTACGTATTCTATCTCTCCCTAATTAATTAACCCTAATTAATTAGGTGACCAGCAAAAAAACCGCGTCGTGGTCATTCTCCTCAGCCCTCTGCAAATTCGAAGCCGCTTTACTCTGCCATTGATTTTTCAGCAAGGTTTGTCAATTTTATACTTTCTTCTTCTTCTTCGACTTCTTAGTTTTTCCGAAACTCGCGTTCGATTTATATGCTATTCGTTTTCTTCAATTTGAAACCGTTCTATGCTTGAGTAGTTTCTTCTTGGTTTTTCTTCTTGATCTGAATTTTTAATTCTCCTCCTTCTTCTTATCATAATCCAACAAGTCACAGTGGAAAATCGCATCGGGTGCTGATAATTCGAAGGGATTTACGTACGGCTCAATTGTGTGCTGAAATTTCTAAGGTATTTATTGCACGTGTTCTGTTTTCTCAATCACATCCATTCCCAATTCTTATTGATATTTTCAGTTTGTTGTATCTGACATTAGAATCCTGTGACTTATGTAAAACGGAATTGCAAAGATTTCTCGTGGAATTTCTTGATTTTATTTGTTGGTGTTGTGGATTATTTATTGCTTGATTTTATTTGGCCCCTCTATTTGTTGGTGTTGTGGATTATTATGTATCACTATCACATCAAAGCAGAATATATGTGTTCTTTTGAATGGTTGCATAAACTGATAATATAGAACAAGTTGGTAGCTGTGTAGTTAGTTATTGATTCCGAAAGGATTTGAAGGTATATTTAGTTGTTTTCCATGAAGTAGTCTGCTATTTAGTTGTTTGATGATTTTTGTTTGTATTGATTAGATATTTCGGTTTGAAAGGAAAACAACGATTTGTTTGGGAGATTAAGTAATTCTAAGAAAACAATTGAGCTTAATGTTTTCGTAGCTGAATGTGTGAGGTTTGTTAAATGACTTATTGGGCTATATTCAACTTTGTAGACCTTCTCTGTAAAAGAAAATATCAATTTTAATGTTTCAAAAGGGGAAAATTTTTTTGGAGTATCAATTTTTGACCTTCTCTGTAAAAGAAAATATCAATTTTAATGTTTCCGAAAAGACCTTACACTTTTTTATTGGCTGTTAGCGTTTTAAGGTTGTTCTTAGTACTTTTTTGTGGGAGTAGATTTGCTTTTGACATGAACAATGGAGAGTATTATTTGAAAGCGTAGTTGGAGTTATCTGCTGAATATTATTTTAATATTAGGTGACTTTCGAGCAGATTATGCAAAGCGAGGTGTAGTATGTTTTGAAAGTGTTTATAAGAGAGATTACTAAAAGCGTTCATAGGACATAACCTTTTGTTATTATCTGCAAGTCTGAAAAAACGTGTAAAAACCTGTGAATTCTTTCCTTTTATTGCGAGCTTACTAACTTCCAACAATATAATCCGGTTGAAAGGCTTTTTTTCCCTACAAGGGTCCTTTTTTATTATGTTTTGTTTTTTAATTTTTTTTGTAGACATGGATACTAGTTGGATTGATTTACGAAAAGGGACTGCCGGTTATTATAATGGTTGCATGAAATTTTTAAAGGTTGCTAAGGAGACTCTTTTAGAGGGAATGACTCGATGCCCATGTAATAAATGCAAGTTGAATAACTCATATCCCTTAGAAGAGGTAGGAGGACACATTTTATTTTACGGTTTTTATAAGAACTATAGACAATGGGTTTTCCATTGTAAAGATGAAGAGAGTAATACCATAGATATCCCTAGTGATCAAGCAAAGGTAGTAGGTCGAGATGATATTGATGGGTTATTAGCAGCAGCTTTTAGGGTTGACAATACTGCACAACCCACCAACGAATCCCAAGACCCATCATTAAGTAAAGCAAATTTTGAAGATGAAGATCCGTATAACATGCATGAAGAGTTAAATTTTGATCCTGAGGAAGATGATGAGTTTCCATCAACCAACACCAATGAAAAAGAGGCAAAATATAAACGACTAAGGGAAGCTTCTGATGAGGGTTTATACGAGGGGTGTACTACTTTCTCAAAATTGTCATTTCTATTGCACTTGTTTCACCTCAAGTGTATGTTTCATTGGTCAGCTGCGTCATTTAATAAGTTGCTTGAGCTTCTATTAGACGCATTTCCTATTATTATGGAGTTTTCGTCATCGTATTATGAAGGCATGAAGATAATAAAGGATTTGGGATTGAGTTACGAGAAAATCCATGCATGTCCAAATGATTGCATTTTATATTGGGGTGAATTTGCAGAAAAAAATGAGTGTCATATCTGTCACACATCAAGGTGGAGAAATGTGAACGGAAATGAGGGTGATACAAGTGAGAATGTTATAAAAACACGTAAGAAGGGCGTTCCAGCTAAAGTAATGCGGTATTTTCCTCTCATCCCTAGACTAAAGAGGCTTTACATGTCATCTAAAACAGCAGAGGACATGAGATGGCATTTTGACCGCAAGGATGAAAATATCATAAGTCACCCGGCAGATGGTGAAGCTTGGAAAAAATTTGATCAAAGATATGAGGAATTTTCTAAAGACCCTCGTAGTGTAAGATTGGGTCTAGCAAGTGATGGTTTTAATCCATATCGTTTGATGAATACTAGTTACAGTACATGGCCAGTGATCCTAATTCCTTATAATTTGCCACCATGGCTTTGTATGAAGTCAACGTCATTCATTTTGTCTTTGATCATCCCTGGTAAGTCTGGTCCCGGTATGGATATTGATGTGTACTTGCAACCACTAATCCATGAGCTAAAATTGTTGTGGGAAGGTGTAGATGCCTTTGATGCTCATAGCGGAAAAAGTTTCAAAATGCGAGCAGCTTTGCACTCCACTATAAATGACTTTCCAGCATATGCTATGTTGTCGGGTTGGAGTACAAAAGGTTATAAAGCTTGCCCTTCTTGTGCCGATTCTGGTTGTGCGTATAGTTTTGGTGGTAAAATTGTCTACCCTGTAGCTCGAAAATGGTTACCAGCTGATCATCCTTATCGTTCTCAAGCCAACTTATTTGATGGGAAAGAGGAACATGGTTTTGCTCCTGTTCCTTTAAGCGGGACAGAAATTCTGAAGCAACAAGAAAGAGTTAAGTATGTTTATGGAAAGTCAAAAATTGTTTCTAAAAAAAGAGGGAGACTAGACAATGATGAAATTGAAGAAGATGATGATGGTCAAGATGATGTTGATAAGGTTCTATGGAAAAAGAAAAGTAAACTTTTTGAATTAGAATATTGGGAATATAATCCTCTTAGACATAATTTAGATGTTATGCACATTGAGAAGAATGTATGCGACAATTTCTTAGGAACTCTTTTAGATATGGAGAAGAGTAGAGATGATAAGAATGCTAGGTTGGCCCTTCAAGCACGGAACATAAAATCTCATCTTTGGCCTCAATCTCATCCAAATCGTGTTAAGGACTATTTGCCCTCGGCTGCATACACCATGTCTAAAGAAGAGAAAGAACGGTTTTTAAATGTCCTACAAAAGCTTAAAGTTCCTGATGGATATGGATCTAATTTGCAAAAGTGTGTGAATATGAAGCAGCGTAAACTTATTAATCTGAAAAGCCATGACAATCATGTCCTTATGCAGGATATCCTTCCTGTTGCTTTAAGGGCATCGAATGCCACAAAAGTAATTGATTTGCTTGATGAATTGTCAGACTTTTTCAAGAAGATATGCTCAACTTCTATTGATAGAAATGAATTAGACACCATTCAGTCAAAGCTTGTGTTGACTCTTTGTAAGATGGAGAAAGAGTTTCTGCCAACATTTTTCACAATCATGGTGCATCTACTAATTCATTTAGTGGATGAGGTCAAACTCGGCGGACCTGTTCACTATAGGTGGATGTATCCCATTGAGAGGTCAATATCTTAAACTTTAATATTTTTTTTAATAACTTTAAAATAAGAATACATCACAAAATACTTGTCTTATTCTTTCACGTTCACAATTTTGTTCAATATATTTCAAGGTACTTGGCCTTTTTGAAATCTCATGTAAGAAATAAAGCGAAACCAGAAGGATCTATAGCAGAAGGGTACCTTTTATGGGAGACGATTGCATTTTGTTCGAGATACTTAGAAAGTGTTGAGACCATATTCAACAGACCCAAGAGGAACGAAGATGGTGTTCCAGAAATCAATAACTATTTATACTACTCAGGTGGTCGTGTAGTTGGGATGAAAGAAAATGTCCGTCTGGATGACAAAAGTTTAAAGCAAGCACATCGCTATGTTTTGCTTCATTCAGATGAGATGAAACCGGTGCTTGAGTAAGTAGCTTTATGGATTAATTTTTTTGACCATATTAATTATTACGATTTTAATAACTCAATTTTCTCAATCTCTAAAGTGCCTTCATACATCAAAAACGGCAAGAGAGTCAAGTCGGAGCAGGTCATGAAAATCAATGGATAATCTATGAATTTTCTGATTGGTTGCAAAACCAGGTTATATGCTTCTAAGTCTAGAGTTTCCTTTTTTATTTTATATACCATTTGAGTTTAACTTAGTTTTTTCGAATTATAGGCAAATAACCTAGATGATAGCACAAAAGAAGGGAAATTGAGAAAAGCCTTGGCCGGTGGTTTAAGCAATCGCAGCAAAAGGATGAAAAGCGTTATTATTAATGGCTATAAATTTGACACCGTGGATCGTGAGAGATCTCGAAAGACACAAAATTCTGGAATTATGGTAGAAGCTGAAGGCCAAGAGTATTATGGAAAGCTTAAAGAAATATTAGAACTTGATTATTATGGTTCTTTCAAGGTTCTAATGTTCCGTTGTGATTGGGCTGATATACGTAGGGGTTTCAAAACATACCCGAGTGGCAGAGTTCGTGTCAATTTCTCGAAGTTGATGCACACTGGTCAAAATCTGGAAGATGATCCATTCATTTTCTCTTCTCAAGCAAAACAAGTTTTTTACATTGAGGATGAGATACAAAAAGGATGGTTTCATGTTATTAAGACTAAGCCTAGGGACTTGTTTGATATACCCGACGATGATGATAATGATGATGAGTAGCTTCTAGGATAATAGTGTTTTGGGTGTATGGAATTCTTTATCAAAGTTTATGTGTATTATTTTCTTTTGGATTTGAGTTATAAACTTCTATTCACGTGTTATATGAGATTTCATTTAGTTATACTCATTTCGGTTATAAGTCATATTTATATTGCATGTTGTATATGGCGTTTTTACATTAACAAAGCATAATAGTTTAGGGTTGGTAATTTAAATCTTCTACCATATTGCATATTATTTTGTTTCATAAAATTTCCACTGAATCAAATAATGAACAGGGTACTAGTATAATATTCTTTTAGAAGTGATTGCTAATAACCATGATCGTTTTTCTTTCTCAGGAAATTGAGGTTGTTACCCTAGTGACCTACTGACCTGACAAGCTAAGCGACCGAGTGCAATTGCTGCTTGGTAATGAATCTGAACATTACTTCATGACCACTATCAAATTTTTTTTGCATACTGTTGGTATTTGTGATCCTTGCTAGTCTTTTTATAGTTGTCAACACTGCTGCTTTGTGTCTGGTTTCGGTTATTTTTGTACCTTGAGCAATTTCTGAATGCTACCATATTGCTAGCCTCGTTTGGTGAATTGTGAGTACTTTATTACCCCTTTCAGTCCAACGAGACTATTTTGTGCTGCTTTGTGTCTGCTTTGTGCTGTTTGATTGACTGTTTTGTGCTGCTTTGTGTCTGCTTTGTGCTAGTGGTTGAACTATCAACCTGTAATTGAGGCGTTGATTGTGGTTCTGTGCTGTCTGCAATGAGTGTCTGTTGTCCATGCTCTTCTGCTTTGCTGCCTGCTGCTGGCCTGTTTTAGGTTGGCATGTGTGCTGTTGTGACATTTATTGCTACTTGTGCTCCTAGTAACAGAACTGTGAAACAATGCTTAGGAATAACTACATGTAGTAATAAAACCAGGTTTTTGAATCTGTGACCACAACCCCTTCAAAAGTAAAAGTATAAATTAATCTGAGACAGTTGAACTGCAATGGTAATCAATCTCCAACAACTTCCCAGGTAATTCCCAGAATCTGATGCCCAAATTCAGATTAATTGGAGCCCAATTCAGTAAAAACCTACTGGATTTTTTTAATCTACCGAAAAAATTTGTAAAATAAATTGGAAATGCAATGCTTTAATCTGTTCAGGATAGAAGAAACAAATCAACCTTGAGTAAAACTCAATTCACAGATGACTAGGAATACATGCATCAGATTTTAATCTTTTATGTTCAGTTATTCACAGATCGAATTAGCAGTTTTATGCAGGTTTCTTATCAACAACCTGAAAGAGGCTCGGATTCTAAGTGTTTGCATTTTCCTGTATTCCAGTTTACAGTATAATTCTCGGGTTTAATTTTTTTTTTAGATTCAGATGCCTTCCAGCTTACTTGCCTGTATTCCAGTTTACAGTATGTGCTGACTGTCAAAGCTCTTGAAAATTTGAAATCTGATTACGTTTGCAACTAATGAGTATGCCTGTTTGGTTTTGTTATGTGACTTGTCTTGCAGTGCTATATAGATATGACTTATCGCAAGAGGGTTAGACCTGCTGAAATAGATGGTACACGTGGTCCAGCTACCGCACATACCTCATCTTTGAGTGGAGATGCATCACTACCAACCAAGAAGCATGTTACTCAACCACAATCATCTCAGGTTCCTACTACCGTTGTCAAATTTGGACCATTTTCTCCACAAGGTACCGTAAAATCAGTGGTTGCACCTCCATGTTCGAGTACTTCAAAAAGTGCACTGCAAACCGATGACATACTTGGAGCTATATGGAAAAAGCCACCTACTGGATCAACATCAAGTTCACTTATGGAAGCAACTAGAGATTCAGTTCAACCCAAGATTTCATCCAAGACTTCACCTGAAGTTCCAACTAGTATCCCACCTTCTAACACAACCAAATCACAGAAATACCCTACATCAAAATCACAAAAATATCATGCTACTTCCTTTGGTCGTGTCCCACCTAATATCTCGCCTGCTAGTCATATCTCACCTTATATGCCACCCAATATGACACCTATTATCCCACCTAGTCATATTAAAACATCTTCAAGAGTTTCTCAGACCAATCAACAGCAGAACAATAGTGAAGAACCAAAAGAGAACTCAACAAAATCGAAGTCCCTAAGGGTGAAGTCATATCCGGATTGGCCTGTAACTATAGATTTTGATGACAAGGAGGAGGTTTTGACCATTGGTAAGTCACTAGAAATATCCTTGATATTTATCCATTTTCACAACTATTATCTGACTTATCTCACTCTCTCATATTCAAACTGAGAATACGTTGTATTGCGATCCTTGCTATTTATCTATTTTCACAACTGTTATCTGACTGAAAGTGTGTGCAGTACAGCAGTCCACACTTCTTTAGCATAGTCACAACTGATGAGTAATCATAGAGGCTGCAATTACCAATCTCTTCCAGTATAGAGGCTGCAAGTACCAACTGCAATTTATCCATTTTCACAACTGTTGCATCTGCCTTAATCTTCATTCATGTGCATCAGTTCTGAAATGCATTAATCTTCGTTTGAAATCATTTGCATCAGCATTAATCTTCGTTCATATTATAATATCATGAAACGGAGAATACGTTTTATTATGACGTAAATGCAAATATGATACAACCCCACCAAAACTAAACCGAATGCTTCCAAAAGAATCACCAGTATACCTGTTATGTTATATTCTGCCCTTATGTTGCTGAATATACGTCTTGTTCTTGTAATCTTCTATATATATATATATACACATACATAGTATATATGTTACTTATTCTTTTTTTTTTATGCAGATGCTAAGGGAAATGTTAAACTGGTGAGTGGTTCTATTCAAACCATCGACCTCTGGAGTAACAATGGCGTGCAGTACTATGTTGAATTCAATGACCTTTACCAACCGCTTAGGAAAGGTGGACAAATGTTGGTCAGATTCATTGGTAGTATTGTAAAGGTAGAGACCTAGTGTCCACTTGGAGAAGGGGATTGGTCTGATATCGACAAAGATTCAAAAGCTAAGATGGTAGAAGAAATAAGAGTAAGTTCAAGTCTTTATTCGCTTTTCTAGAAGTTTATTTTATTTCAATAGCATAAAAATTCTGATTTTGTAAATGCTTTTCTCGAAGGAACGCTTTGTTATTCCCGCTCATCCGGAATATAACAAACAAATCCTCAAGCGCGCCAATAAAAGTTGGAGGCAGTATAAACACTCTCTTAAGGTGAGATACTACAAACCAGATGAGAAAACACTTGCTGAGATGTGCGATATTGTGCCAAGACATGGAATTACCAGTACTCAATGGAGAAAGTTGGTTAAGTACTGGGCTTCGGATGAAGGGCAAGTAAGTACCATGAATTGATCTGCTTAAGTATATGTCCTGACAGTTGGTTGAGCTTAAGTGCTAGTTTTTTTCACTTTTTTGGGATACTGAATTTAAAATCAGTCATAGTTACACTAAGCATGTTTGTTTTGAAATCCAACAAGTATACTGCTTTTTTATTCTGTATTTGTATGCAGTGGAGCTAGCTGTTTTTCTTTTCACTTAGTCTGCGTCTTTTACTTCTTATGTATTTTCAACAGTAGCCAAATTAGCTATTCAAATACATATACACAATTTCTTTCTGTATCGGGGCCTAGCTGCCATTAATTTAGTTTGATCAATATATGGAACTCCGGACAAAAAATCAACAAGTAACAAAAACACTTGAGAAGTAACATATTATTGACAGAGAAATTACTTTGGTAGTATAGTTGATATACCTGATAGACAACGATTGAACCATACAATCCAACAAAAACACTTGAGAAGATAGCCAATATCATACTGTACAGAGTGAGAAGATTTCAATGGTAACAGAACAAATTTGAAACCCAACAAAATACAAGCACTACAGATCCTGGAACTTGATTATTTCTTAATATATCTCTTTGAATATGACTGCAGAGAGCATCAGAATGTGGAAAGGCTGCACGGGCATCTCAAAATCAATTTCATAGATCGGGTTCTGACAGCTATGCGAACCAACAAGCTGATTATGTATGAATGGACTTATATGCTTTTGCTTCTCACATATTTTGTGTTGGTTAAATATATGCATCACATCTTTTCAGATTTTCTTTAATACTTTTTACATTGCTATTCATATATAGGAAGATGAGCATGGAAAAAAAATGAGCTTATTAGCCCTTTGGGTAAAGTCTCATCGCGGCAAGGACGGGACCTTTCTTCCAGGCACAGTCACTGAAGATTTTGTGGTATAAACATTCAAATTTAATAGATTAATTAAGCTACTTTTGTTATGAAAAAGATAGGTGATTGATAAACCAATATGGGTCTGCTTCTTAATTTGTTTATACTGTTATCCTAAATTGTTGTATAGGATGATGCAAAGGCTAAGATGGAAACGTTGAGGACAGTAGATCCTTCTAAATCTGAACAAGAACTTGAAAATGCAGCTTTTGAGGACACTATGCATGGTGGAAAGATTCCCGAACGCCCTGTAGGGTACGGACTTGGAGTTCGAAAGAGCGACGTTTATGGGGTGCATGGTGTGCTAAGGAAGAAAGGGTATGGGAAAGTTCGAGAGAGGACCGTGGTGATGGAAAGTGTGAAAGAAGAAGTGTCAGCTCTCAGCAAGAAAAATGAAAAGCTTGAGAAGGAAAATGAAAAGCTGCAAGCCCAAGTGAAAGAGAATAATTTTCTGCTTACAACTTTTATTGGACAATTTTCTCAATTCGTAGGTCAAGTTCGTACAGGAACTGCTTCTACAGAAGCTCTAAGTTTAGCACAGCAAGTCTTGGGCATGGCACACCAAAGGGTATATATTCTAATCTCTTATCATTTGAACTCTTTTAACATGTTATATGTTGCTTGGCAAGACAATTATTTGGATGCACAAACATTCAGTCATGCACAAAATTTGTCCCTGCGCGCATTCATTCAGTCATGAAGTTGGCTGCATCCATCTGCATTTGTCCTGCATCATAAAGATATATTGTTATTTGTATCCAGAGTACATTCAGTCACAAGAAAGTTTGATGTTGTCTCGACGCCTTGTGCATATATGTACCTGCTGTGCAAGCTGCCAGGGCTTACTGCAGGTCTGCAGTTCTGCCTGTAGTGCAGTTGTTGCATTGTGTCTGCTTATTTGCTGCATTGTATCTTTGTTGTTGCTGTGCTCTACTACTAACAAAATTCTTGCTCTGCTGACTGCTTAATCCACATTGCTGCTTGCTTATCTGCTGCATTGTGTCTGCTTATCTGCTGCATTGTAAGCTTAAATAGTCTGAAAACATCAGCATATCTCAAAATACCTATAAATATTGATCTAAAAAAACAGAATTTAACAAATGCATTCCAGATCTTCAACTTCCCCGGCCTCTAACTTAGGAGACTCAGTAACAATTGAAATTATCTTTTAATCATTAACAATCTCAAGTTTCCTAGCTACCAGTAGTCGTCATAACCGTCATCAGATGCATTGTGTTCTGAACTTCCATCATCTTCAGCCTTGTATTCTTCAGCCTCTGCTGCGTGTTCTGCTGCGTGCTCTACTAATGTGCTCTGCTGCGTGCTCTCCTGCTGTACTCTTGTTGTTCCTAAGTTTTGGTTGATGACACACACACATATTGCAAACTTCCTGATTATGGTTGCTAAATGACTTTGAACAGGCATATGTCCAAGTTTCTATTAGGATAGGAACTTGAATAAGCTGGTGAAGTTCCTGAGGTACACTTGGAACAGTCAATGGAGTTTCAGAGCTGGAAGTTGTATCTGTTCCAGTTTGAAGTCACAAGAGGAGCAACACAGTTACATATCAAGAGTTCCGAATATCCACAAGAACTATTACAGACTCATAGCCAAGAGTTCCTGTGTTAGCAAGAGAGGAACTCATCAATGTTCCTTAGCTGGAACGTCTGAAGCTTCTGAGTTGCAAGTTCCAGACAAAGGGAAGACATAAAGTCTAGGTAGTCCACTGTACTTAGAATTTTATGTAAATATTAATTATGCTAATGGTATATAGAGTACTCAAGGAACTTATGATTTAATTAGGCCATTTATTTTATTGGAAGCGATTTTTATGGAAAACATTTTCATAAATAAAAACAAGTTTTGCATATTTAATATAAAATAGATTTACGTTTTATTTTATTTAAACAAAACTTATTTTCCTAAAAATTCTCCTAAGTTTTTGTAGATAAATAAAATCTGTTTTAAGGAAATATTTTAGGGTTTGATTGAGTCAAACCACTAACTGCTTTATGGCTGAACGTGGGAAGTAGTCTTCCCCTTGTTCCTCAAGTCAAGGGACGTGGAGACCAAAGTGCTGGCAGTTAGCAGTTGAGGTTTTGAAGGGAACTAACCCTAAGGATAAACACTATAAAAGGGAAATCGTTTTTGGTTTAAAGCACACAAACATTCTGAGAGTTTTTGCTTTCCTAAAAACGTTTTGTCTAAGATTTTCTAAAACAGTTTGTGTCCTAGTTAATTCAAAGTTCCTAAGTTCCTTATATCCACACAAAAGCATTATTAATATCTAGAGTTATCCAAACACGAATTATATTTTGTATTAGTAAGGATAGAGTTATCCTGTTTAGACTTAGAGTTTAAGTCTGAGAGAGAGAAGTCAAGGAGTTGTAATCGAAGTAGATTACTGTGAGGAACACGAGTTTGAGAGGAACTTGTGTTGGAGAGATTATTGTAATCGAGGCATTACCATAATAAAAGAATTCTCTTCTTGATTAGTATCAAGAAGTTTTCACAATTATTGTTATTGTCTTCTCTATTCTCAGTTTGTTGATTGTTTCTTAAGTTCCGCAAGAAACTTTATCAAAGTTCTAATTACAATTCACCCCCCCCCTCTTGTGCGTGTTCCTACTGGAATAACAGTTGGTATCAGAGCCAGTACTCACTAAAACACAGGAAACCCTGTTTGAGTCAAGTTCCTGAAAGTATGAACTCACAAGAGAAACTGGAAGAAGGTTACTCGACACAAAGGCCACCTATGTTCAATGGCAAGTTCTACTCATACTGGAAGAATAGAATGGAGATATTCATCAAAGCTGAAAATTACCAAGTTTGGCGTGTAATTGAAGTTGGAGACTTCGAGGTAACAAAGACCAATGCTGAAAACGAGGTAGTTCCTAAACCAATGTCTGAATTTTCTAAAGAAGACTTTGATAAATATGAGATGAATGCCATGGCTGTCAAAATCTTGCATTGCGGGCTTGGACCTCATGAACACAACAGAGTCATGGGGTGCAAGAACGCAAAACAGATTTGGGAACTACTTCAAGTAACCCACGAAGGAACTAATGAAGTTAAGCGTTCCAAAATTGACCTTTTGATGTCTAAATATGAAAGATTTGAGATGCTTCCAAAAGAAACTATTCAAGAAATGTTCACTAGATTTACTAACATAACCAATGAATTAGTTTCTCTTGGTAGAATCATTCCCACAGATGAACAGGTAAGAAAAATACTAAGAAGCATGCCACAAGATGATCGCTGGAGAACAAAGGTCACTGCACTGTTTGAGACCAAGGACTTCACCAAGTTCAACATTGAACAACTTGCTGGTTCCTTGATGACACACGAACTGCATCTTGGAGCTGCTGTTCCCGAGAGCTCAAGAAGTCGAGGACTTGCTCTAAAGGCTGAGGAACTCGATGAATCTGAACCAGATGAAGAAGAGGCTGCCATGCTGGTCAGAAGAATGAGAAAGCTCTATAGGAACTTCAAACCAGGAAACCAGAAAGGAAGGAACTTTGCCAAGAAAATCACTAGTTCCAAAACTGAGCAAGGTTGCTTCAAATGTGGAGAAACTGATCATCAAATTCGTGAATGCCCTCTGTGGGAGAACGACAAGACCAGAGGAAAAGGGAAGGAACAGGTCAAAGATCGCTTTAACAAGTCTACCTTCAACAGACCAAACTTCAAGAAGGCCATGATAGCTGCATGGGGCGAAGCAACAGACTCAGAAGACGATGAGGAACAACCAAATGAAGAAACTGCAAATCTCTGCCTTATGGCTAGAACAGAAGGAACTGATCAAGTTCCATCAGAAGAAGTAAGTTCCTCCACTCTTCAGTGTCTCTCAAAGTCAAAACTAATTGAACTGTTGCTAGAAACTCTAGATGATTACAAAAAGCTAAGTATATTAAAAGCACAAAGTGATAGAGCCTTGGAACTCAGTAGAGACCACATAAATTATCTGAACAATATTAGATCTGATGTCCAAGGCAGGTTCTTTGAATTACTAGATAGAAATACCTCTATTAATGAGTCATTCGAAAAAATTAGAAATGAAAACATCCTTCTACAAGTTCAACTCAGTCAATATAAGATGTTTAATTTAAGTTTAGATCCTACAAAATCCTTGGAAATCAACATGGGAATTTTTAACATCGACTTAGAAAATTTAAACAAAGATCTGATCACCACAAAGGAACAAAAAGAGAAACTGGAAAGGGAACTATCCATGGCCAGGGCACAGAGACAACCACCTAAAGTTCCTCCCAAATGGATTGAGAATGCTCAATCTAAGAGAACAGAAGGATTGGGCTTTAACCATAAAAATAGTCATAAGAAGAAGTATGTGGATCTTCCTAGTGTAAAAGTCTGCTTCTCATGTGGAAGTGGAAGTCACATAAGTACTGAGTGTTCCAAGATGAAGGAACAGGATCAAAGAAACATAAATTATGTAAAGCAAAAATGGGTTAAGAAGTCTGAAGTTATAGTTGAAAAGGAACTCGAGGAAACCCGAGTTCCTGTAACTAACCTTTGATCTCTTTACAGATTCTAGTGAAGGGGAACAGCTCGTGGTATCTCGACAGCGGGTGTTCCAAACACATGACAGGAGACAAATCTAAATTCCTCTCACTAGAAGCCTACAATGGAGGAACTGTGACCTTTGGAGACAACATGAAAGGAGAAATTATTGGAATTGGAAAAGTTGGAAGGTCAAGTTCCTACGCCATTGAAAATGTATTTTTAGTCGAGGGTTTGATGCACAGTCTACTAAGCATCTCTCAATTCTGTGACAAAGGAAACTCTGTAAGTTTTACTTCTGAAAACTGTCAAATCATAAACAATAACACTGGGAAGGTTATTTTGGAAGGAACTCGTAAAGGGAACACATATTCTGTGGATCTCAATACAGTTCCCAGGAACAATCTAACCTGCCTCAGTGCCCTTGAAGAAAATTCCCTACTATGGCACAGGAGGTTTGGACATGCTAGTTTCTCGCTGCTTGACAAACTAAGATCAAAGGAACTGGTTCGAGGACTCCCCTCAATCAAGTTCCTAACTGATAAAGTGTGTGATGCATGTGCAAAAGGCAAGCATGTCCGAAGTTCCTTTAAATCTAAGAAATTGGTAAGCACCACAAAACCATTGGAACTCATCCATATGGACTTATGTGGACCAATGAGAATTCAAAGCAGAAGTGAAAAAAAATATGTATTAGTTATTGTTGATGATTACTCTCGCTTTACTTGGGTCATATTTCTAACAAGCAAGGATGAAACGTTTGATGAGTTTGTTACATTTTCAAAGAAAATCCAGAAAACCACAGGTCACCAACTGATCCATATAAGATCAGATCATGGAACAGAATTTGAAAACTACAAATTCGATGAATACTGCAAGGAACAAGGTATGGATCACAATTTCTCAGCTCCCAGAACTCCACAACAAAATGGAGTTGTTGAGAGGAAAAATAGAACCCTAGAGGACATGGCAAGAACCATGCTAATAGCCAGTTCCTTGCCTAGGAACTTCTGGGCTGAAGCAGTCAATACTGCTTGTTACATTATAAATAGAGTTATGATTCGAGCAATCCTAAACAAAACCCCCTATGAGCTACTAAAAGGTATAAAACCCAACATCTCTTACTTTAGAGCCTTTGGGAGCAAATGTTTTGTCCACAACAATGGAAAAAGGAACTTGGGGAAGTTTGATGAAAGAAGCGACGAGGCAGTGTTCCTAGGATATGCCTTAAATAGCAAGGCTTATAGAGTTTATAACAAAAGATCTATGTGTGTTGAGGAAAGTGTACATATAATATTTGATGAATCTAACAAAACTGACATAGTACAGGAACAAGAATTTTTCGAGATTGGTTTATCTCGTGCTGCAGAAAATGATGAGGAGTTCCAAATAAGCAAACACACAGCAAGAGGAACTGCTCAACAAAATCAAGAAGTTCCCGTACTAGAGGAACAAGCAGAAAACCAAGAAGATCCAGAAACAACACCAGAGGAACCCCAACAGGGAACTCAGGTCATAGAAGGAACTGACGAAAATGCCACAACACCAGTAGCTCAATTTCAACCTAAACCTTGGAAGCATCTAAAGTCCCACCCAATGGAACTCATTGTGAGTGACATCAGAAAAGGAACTCAGACAAGGTCACAACTAAGGAACTTTTGCGCATTCCACGCGTTCCTCTCCATATTTGAGCCAAGAAATCACACTGAGGCTCTGGAAGATGCTGACTGGATCATTGCCATGCAAGAAGAATTAAATGAATTCAGAAGAAACAAGGTATGGCACTTGGAACCCAAACCAAAGCACCAGAAGGTGATAGGGCTAAAATGGGTGTTCCGGAACAAGAAAGATGAACATGCAACAATCATAAGGAACAAAGCAAGGTTAGTGGTCAAAGGTTATAATCAACAGGAAGGCATTGACTTTGAAGAAACATTTGCACCTGTTGCTAGATTAGAAGCCATTAGAATCTTAATTGCTTTTGCTGCTTTCATGGGTTTTAAACTTTATCAAATGGATGTTAAATGTGCTTTCTTAAACGGTTTCTTAGAGGAAGATGTTTATGTGGAACAGCCCCCTGGATTTGAAAATCCCGAATTTCCAAATCACATCTACAAATTAGATAAGGCTCTCTATGGACTAAAACAAGCCCCTAGATCTTGGTACGAGAGATTATCAAAGTTCCTCCTTCAAAATGATTTTAAAAGAGGTAGAATAGACAAAACCTTATTCTTAAAATCTAGAGGAACTGACTTGGTAGTAGTTCAAATTTATGTTGATGATATATTATTTGGAGCAACTAATGAAAATTTGTGCAAGGATTTTGCAAGCTTGATGAGCAGTGAATTTGAAATGAGTATGATGGGGGAACTCAACTTCTTCCTTGGTTTACAAATCAAGCAAACCGAGGAGGGAATCATGATACACCAACAAAAGTATGTGAAGGAACTCCTAAAGAAATATGAGCTAGAATCAGCCAAAGTAAATCACACTCCCATGGGAACTGCTACCAGATTAGACACTGATCCAAATGGGAAAAGTGTGAATCAAACAAAATACAGAGGTATGATTGGATCTCTATTATATTTAACAGCCAGTAGACCTGACATTTCTTTTAGTGTAGGACTATGTGCAAGATTTCAATCAAATCCAAAGGAGTCCCATCTAACTGCGGTGAAAAGAATACTAAGATATCTCAAAGGAACTGATGACCTATGCCTTTACTATCCAAGAAGTGGATCCTTCGAGCTAAGAGGATATGCAGATGCTGATTATGCAGGTGACTTAGTGAATAGAAAAAGCACATCAGGTATGGTACAGTTCCTAGGTCCATGCATGGTTTCTTGGGGTTCCAAGAAACAGAATACTGTTGCTCTATCCACAGCTGAAGCTGAGTATGTAGCTGCTGCAGCTTGTTGCTCACAAATTCTATGGATAAAACAACAGCTAAGAGATTTTGGTATTATCTATGATTGTGTTCCTATCTATTGTGATAACACTAGTGCTATTTGTATTTCAAAAGATCCGGTTCATCATTCCCGAGTCAAACACATCCACATCAGACACCATTTCCTTAAAGATAATGTTGAGAAAGGTTTGATCAAATTAGATTTTTGCCAAACTGATCACCAAATTGCTGATATTTTAACTAAGCCTTTGAACAGAGAGAAACATGAGAAAATGAGAATGGAACTCGGAATGATCAAGCTAAGGTAATTGCCAAATTGGAGTTCCTCTAAGGCAAAAGCAAAAATCATGGTACATATAGACTATTACAAACACAAAATCTTGTGCGCAAACATAGTTGAAGCTTACCATCGTGGCAAATTCACTCACACTTCAAATGAGCAAGGTAAGCAGTTCCTTTCAAACTAGTTAAGTCAGAGATACGAAATTAAGCAAGTCAAAGTCAAACACAATTTTTTTTTTACATTTTCCTTTTATTTTTATCTATTTATTTTTTAAATTAAAAACCGAATACCCATATTCAAAGAATGTTTGGAACGGTTCCATTGGCAATAAATAGGAGAAACTCTTCACTTTCCACAATCAATCCATGCAACCCCCTTTCTCTCTCTCACACGCCTTCTCCACTGACATCACCTCTCCTTCCACCTATAAAAACCTCCACTATGGTTCTCACAAGCAACAACACTGATCTCACATCCCTCAAACGAAAGAGAAACCCTTCATCTCCTGTTCCCATGGATACCTCACCCATTCAATCGCCAATTCCTCTTCGATCCCACAATCCAATGCTCGCAATCACTCAGGGGGAACAAACCAACACTGACATCGAAATGAAATCCCCAATCTCAAACCCTAGATCCTCCACAAGAAAATCCAAAAAACGACGAGTGGAAGCTTCTGGTGAAAACATCGAGGAAACAGAGGAGAATGCTCAAACTCAGGGGGAAGCAAAAGGGTCCAAGAAACTCACTGCAAAGGAAAACAATCTGGTCGAGGGGTTCGCAATCAACTCAACATGGTGTGAAGCCACGAAATTTAAAGAGTTAATGGAAATCCTTGAACAACAAAAGTGGGTAAGTCTGTTGAGTACCTATGCCAAATCCCCCTTAATTCCTGAAGCTATGAAAGAATTCTGCAAGAACTTTGCATGTGTTGATAATGTATGTTCAAGTAAAGTGAATGGAACTCGCATCGAATTTGATGCCTCTTATCTGGAACAGCTGTTTGGTACACCCAATAGGGGTTTTGATATGTGGCTCAAAGGTCAAATCACAGTGACCATAGATAATGTAGATGAGAAAGATATAGTTGGTTCCATTGGAGGAGATTCTAAAGTATCCACCTCCACCTCACACAACTGCTTTTCACCTCTTCAAAAATTACTGTTTAATATTGTGTGGAGAGGTGTAGTTCCTCGAACTCAGAAGAGGAACATAGCAAGTCTGTTTGATGCATGTCTCATGTATTGTCTTGAAAGGAAAATTCCCATAAACTTCCCTGCAATCATGATCAAACACTTATCCACCTGTATCCCCAAATTCAAAATTCCATACTCCTCCCTTCTTACAGAAATCTTCAAAAGCTTCTCAGTTGACCTTAGCCCATACTTTGTGATTCCCTTAAAATCCACCCAAATCCTTCAACTTGAAATGCTCCATCTATTAAATCTTAAAGTGGTTCAGGGTAAAGTCATTAGGGCTGGAAAGGAAGAGAAACAAGATGAGGAAGATCAGGAAGGAACTGTAGTTAAAGAAGAAGTGGAGGAGGAGGAGGAACTCGAACAAATAGAGGTCCCTTTACCTCGAGGGAACAGGAAGAGTGTAGGAAAAAGAAAGAGCATGAGGGTGGCAATGAAGGAGAACAAGAAAAGAGGGCCTGTCTTCATGGAAATAAATGAGGAAGGGGATGTCAAGGAGATGCCCATAGAGGAGGATGCTGTTCCACTGAATCAAGAGGAACTGCCTGAAACTGTTAGGCCAAGAAAAAGGACACCCAGATCCTCCAAAAAGTCCAAAGCTCGTAGTGTTCCATCTGAACAGGAACATGTTCAAGATCATGGGGGTGCCTGGAACACAAAGGATGATCAGATATTGGAGCTAAAGGCAACAGTTGCTCGTCTGGTGGAACTACAGGAGGGAACAGATCACAGGATTAGCTCAATGCAGGCCCACATAGGTGCATTGGTTACAAGTGTCAAGACTCTCCAAAACGATCTTCACCACTACTCAGAACAAGCCAATGCAACTCGTGCCACAATCCTCACCAAGATCAACAATCTGGAATCTTTTGAGGAGACTGTGATAGAAGAAACTGCTGGTTCTGGTTCCCCATCCCAAGCCTAAATCACCCTATCCCATGTTTCTTTTATCTTTTGCCATGGAACAATCTTTTTAATTTGCTTTCGGTTTGTATAATTTTCAAACTTGGGTATTTGTTCCATCTTATCTTGACTTGCTTGGTTACACATATCTGTGCTTTCTAGTCTTGATCATTACTGCTTGCTTTCAATTTATTGTATGAGTTGGTTTAATACTTTGAGGCTAGCTTAACTTGCCAAACGTTGATCGTGGGGCACTGTGTTTGGAATGGCTATATTTCGTGCTATGCTTTTTGTTGATGTCAACAGGGGGAAGTCATGGGTGCAAACTTCCAAGGCACACTCAATCCAGTTCCTGAATCAATCTCTCTGAATCTCTCTGTAAGCCAAGGGTGCTCCTCTTTCTTCTCTTTAATCTTTCTCTTTTGTTTTTCAATTTTTATGTTCTGTTTCACAATAGTCTGTATAAGTTCTTGTTTGTTTGTACTTACTCTCTTTGTAAAAAGTTTGCAAGTGTTGTCATCACCAAAAAGGGGGAATATTGTTGTTCCTAAGTTTTGGTTGATGACACACACACATATTGCAAACTTCCTGATTATGGTTGCTAAATGACTTTGAACAGGCATATGTCCAAGTTTCTATTAGGATAGGAACTTGAATAAGCTGGTGAAGTTCCTGAGGTACACTTGGAACAGTCAATGGAGTTTCAGAGCTGGAAGTTGTATCTGTTCCAGTTTGAAGTCACAAGAGGAGCAACACAGTTACATATCAAGAGTTCCGAATATCCACAAGAACTATTACAGACTCATAGCCAAGAGTTCCTGTGTTAGCAAGAGAGGAACTCATCAATGTTCCTTAGCTGGAACGTCTGAAGCTTCTGAGTTGCAAGTTCCAGACAAAGGGAAGACATAAAGTCTAGGTAGTCCACTGTACTTAGAATTTTATGTAAATATTAATTATGCTAATGGTATATAGAGTACTCAAGGAACTTATGATTTAATTAGGCCATTTATTTTATTGGAAGCGATTTTTATGGAAAACATTTTCATAAATAAAAACAAGTTTTGCATATTTAATATAAAATAGATTTACGTTTTATTTTATTTAAACAAAACTTATTTTCCTAAAAATTCTCCTAAGTTTTTGTAGATAAATAAAATCTGTTTTAAGGAAATATTTTAGGGTTTGATTGAGTCAAACCACTAACTGCTTTATGGCTGAACGTGGGAAGTAGTCTTCCCCTTGTTCCTCAAGTCAAGGGACGTGGAGACCAAAGTGCTGGCAGTTAGCAGTTGAGGTTTTGAAGGGAACTAACCCTAAGGATAAACACTATAAAAGGGAAATCGTTTTTGGTTTAAAGCACACAAACATTCTGAGAGTTTTTGCTTTCCTAAAAACGTTTTGTCTAAGATTTTCTAAAACAGTTTGTGTCCTAGTTAATTCAAAGTTCCTAAGTTCCTTATATCCACACAAAAGCATTATTAATATCTAGAGTTATCCAAACACGAATTATATTTTGTATTAGTAAGGATAGAGTTATCCTGTTTAGACTTAGAGTTTAAGTCTGAGAGAGAGAAGTCAAGGAGTTGTAATCGAAGTAGATTACTGTGAGGAACACGAGTTTGAGAGGAACTTGTGTTGGAGAGATTATTGTAATCGAGGCATTACCATAATAAAAGAATTCTCTTCTTGATTAGTATCAAGAAGTTTTCACAATTATTGTTATTGTCTTCTCTATTCTCAGTTTGTTGATTGTTTCTTAAGTTCCGCAAGAAACTTTATCAAAGTTCTAATTACAATTCACCCCCCCCCTCTTGTGCGTGTTCCTACTGGAATAACAACTCTGTTGTGTCCACTGCAGTTTAACTGCCTTTGTGTTGTTTGGCTAGTGTTTTGCGTTTGCTTATGTGTAATAAAAACACGGAGTATGTCTTATTACCAAATAAATAAATAAATAATATGTTTATAGTTAATAATTGTGTTGTAACTTTATTAGGGCCGGAGGGGGCTCATATGAGCTTTGGTATATTTTATTTTTACTTATTATTATTCTTTATTTTGTTTTGAAGGTTGTCCAACGTGATAAAGGAGCAACAAAAGAATGAACCAGCCTGAGACACTTGAGCTTCATATTAGCTACTACGAACAATCGTCTGTATAGCTAGCTAGTTATTTTAGTCTTTATTATCTACTGTACTATGAACCATCGTCTAGGAACAATCCTAGTTAGTTATTTTAGGCTTTTTTTTCCTTTTAATTACCATGAATTTTAGTTTTTCTAGACTTAATTAGTAATATCAATGTACGTACTATGGATTTGTAACGTACTTATTTATACATTCTAGATAGTATGGATTTTAATATTAACTACGTACTTAATTAGCTTATTATATTGGTGATTAATAAAATTTTATTATTTGCCAAAAAAATATGTTACGTACATTGTTCGATGAAGTGAAGATCAATATATATATATATATATATATATGTGTACAGGTGAAAAAAGCTTACAAAAAAATTGTGGACACGTTATGATGTCGTTGTGATTGTTTTACATTATTTATGTTTTAAATTTCCCGCCATAACTCTTTGTGATGTCGCAGAAAAGCGTCAAGAACAATGTGGATGACAAATGATGTCTAGAATAAGGACCCAAAAGGGCGTCGACAAATTTTTTCAATCTAGGTTTAATTTTATGTTTCTCGACGCCTAAAAAACCATTACAACGATTTAAGGCGTCGAGAATCACGACGCACCTCTCATTTTCTGGACACCTAAAGGCGTCGCCATTATCGACGCTGCACTACACAGTAGACGTTGTAAGGCGTAGCAATTCTGGACGCCTTACTCATGACCTGGACAGCGGAGAGCGTCCCCATTCTCGACGCCATAAGGTGTCGCCAATTCTCGACTAACGATTCCTCGACGCGGATGGCAGGCGTCGAGGCCTTTTATCTCGACGCCTTTAGGCGTCGCTAATCATCTCAAAAGGCGTCGCCATAACACGGAAATTCTAGTAGTGACTTGAGCATTACGATTATGCATGAGGTTTCAACACAATCCATGCTATGAATTTGCTTGTAACCTTTAGCAACTAATCTAGCTTTGTGTGTGAACACAATTCCATGTTTGATGGTTTTTATCCTTAAAGCAAACTTGCAACCAATAGGTGTGAAACTATTCTTGCAAATCAACAAAATTTCAATTTTGTCATCAAAACATTGGTTATGTTTTATGGCCTTTAACCATCTAAAACATTTGAGTCTATATATGGCCTCTAACCATTTTAGGGAATCTGGGTTTCGTCATAGCTTTCTTACAGGTCACAAACTCATTAATAGTTTGACTGCAAGTTGTAGGTTTCTTCACTATTAATAGAAGAATCTCATAGTTTCATTGACCTGAACTCTATGCCTACTTGGGTATCAAACAATAGAATATCAACAGGCACTTTGAGAGTCCTTTGAATATTCTGTTCTCCTTGAAGCACTTGTAAAGTCTTCTAAGAGATGTCTATTCTTTAAAGCCACTTGTAAAGTCCTTACAGAATAAGTTCGGATTTTCTGAAGCACTTCGAAAAGCCTCCGGAATGTCCGTTTATGTTTGTTGTTCGCCTCGAAGACTTTCGAGGTCTATTTTCTCCCACTTGTCATTTTGGAAACGAATCTCCAAAAGGACATTATTTCGAGCAAACAAACATTATGTTCTCAAAAATTCGTGGTAGAAACAATACCCTTGTGTCTCATTTGAATAAATCATAATGAAACATATATCTATACTTCGGCCTTAGTTTGTCGAATGACAAACACTAAGCTCCCACTGAGTTTTGCAACTCTCTAGATATATTTTATGAAAAGTTATTCTGAAATTACTTTTCAATAGCTTTGACGAATTTGGTTTAGTTTAGTGGTAGTTGAGCATTTTGTTTTAGAAATTATAGGAAAAGTCTTTATGATTCATCATTAATCGAATCAAGTACTAATTGACTTCGATTATTCCAACTAAGATATGCCATATCTTATGGACCTAGATTGTGAAATTACAACACACAATCATTGATGATCATATTTGGTCTCAAGTAATCATCAACATGATCTAACCTAGATCTTTATGATTTCTTGCCAAGTGGATTTTATACTTCTGAATCTTTGAACTAGCCAAACAGATTCAACTTATATCACATTTGAGTAAATAAACCTATATTCACTCAAATCCATGTGAAATAATAAAGTCATAAAATCTTTCTTTAGCTTTGAACTCTATTGTCTAGGCGTTCTAACAATAGTTCATATCTTTTGTTACTTTCAACAAGTAAGACTAGTTGTCTTAAAATGATCTAGAAATCAATCAACTTTCAAAAGTCCATCAAAATAGAGCTTTTGAATGTTAACTTGTTGATATGGTCTAAGCAACAATGCCAAAGATTAGTGGAACTCAAATCAAGGGGTTGATTTGAACCTAGTAAAGTTCTTTAAAGAGTTGTTTGTTTTAATCAAGCATATTGACTCAACCTGTAATTGACCATTTCATTCAAATAAACAAACAAACATTGTTTTTGTTTTTCTTGAATGTGAGTCTTTCTGTGTTTGAAAACAGAAATTTAGGTATGTTGATTATGGAACAAAATAGCCATTAAGTTCCAGCCTTTGAAAGGACTTAAAACAAACTAGATGACCCTACAACTAATGTAGCATTGCCATGCTTCATTTCCCACTTGTAGGTCATTAGTGTATCCTAGCTTCCATTGTTTGAGTTATTACCGAAGTAAGAACCTCAAGCGGTATATGATACCAAGGAAGTTTGATTGCTAGGTCACTTCTCTTTAAACATAAACTTATAGGTAGAAACGGAATCGTAAATTCCTTTCATTTGTTCCTCGTTTTCCTATTTCTTGTACCCTTTCTTATAGTCTTAAGAATTGAATTCTTTAGCGTTGACTTTTATACTTTGTTAGACATGTCCAATGTCACCCCAACAAGGTTCTTACCATTTAATTTATGTTGAATATTAAGTTTCAACTAGATGATCTTACCAGAAGCTTCTAAAGTTCTCTAAGCATCGATCTATTCGAATGTCTAGGGACTAGACTCATTCGAGAATTAAATGGACAAAGATATTAGGTTGTTAACCATTGGTAAAGCTGAGCGTATTAAACTCAATGCTTTATGATCTCAAAACTACATTGTATTTTGAATTCACAAGCACCAATTGGTTTGCCATTCGATTTTGATATTCGAAAACAACCATAAAAGTCGCTAAAAGAAACGTACATTTTAAATTGCTCATTTTCTCTCATTTCCGTGAATCGTTCTTGGATTCACTACCAATCGAGGAAATTTACTGTTACCTTTCTAAAAGGATTTACTGCAGTGCAAGATATTTAATCATAAACAATAAATAAAACATACATTGAAGCATGCAAAGTCTAAACATTTATCATGAGTAATAACTTGAAAATTAAAGCAATCATGCAATTTCAACAAGTTATTAGCATTTTATTCGAATTTATTGTTCCGGCAGGTGTGAATAAAATGATTCCAAGATCCTAAAATCATTGAAGAATTAAGCACAGTTTGTCGACTCAATCCTAAAATATCTTAGGTAAGCAAAAACCTTTTGCTAATAGTCTAGAAACTATTCTTGGTTGATAGGCACGTCTAAGAACTTATTAGGTAAACCTATCGAATTTGCCACGACATAAAAGGACTCCTTACTTATATCGTTGAGTTTCACCAAAACTAACATGTACTCACAATTATTTGTGTACCTTGCCCCTTTAGGACCAATAAGTAACACCTCGCTGAGCGAAAACTATTACTAGATTGATGTAAAGGATATCCAAGCAAGTGTATATTTTGGCATGGCACCTTTTAACTCAATATTTAAGTTTGGAACTTAAGGCTCTTACTATGTTGGTTAGATTTTAAGTGAACTAAAATCCTTAATCATGCAACATAATCAAGCCGCGATCTCATGCATAATTAAGACATATTTAAAGCAATAAATAACTTAAAGCATGCATAAGATAAATGTGATCTAGTATGGCCCGACTTCATCTTGAAGCTTTAACTTCAAAGTCCGTCTTGAAAATCTCCGTGGGAGGCACCATTTTCTTCAAATAGGATAAGCTATAATTAAAA
Source organism: Spinacia oleracea (assembly GCF_020520425.1). Taxonomy (NCBI): domain Eukaryota; kingdom Viridiplantae; phylum Streptophyta; class Magnoliopsida; order Caryophyllales; family Amaranthaceae; genus Spinacia; species Spinacia oleracea. The sequence continues at coordinate 7,390,268 of NC_079487.1, read as the reverse complement.
CTAATTACAACTATTTGATGGTACGCAGACCATATTTGAATTGAAAAACAACTTTGGTACTTTAGACCAATTACATTCAAATTAATGGTTCGCAGACCATATTTTCTATCCTATTTGGGCCATACTAGTCACTTCATAACCTGCAAAATAATACATATACAATATATACCATTCACCCATTCATTAACATGAATGGCCCACATAGCTGGTTAGTAAAACACATTATGCATCACATAAACATTTGCAGCAATTAATCAAGGGCACCAATAATCTACAAATTATTCAGTCCTTATTAATTCTAATCAAGTTGTTTTAACCTTAAGGATTTGTAGACCTAATCAAGAGTATATGACTAAAAAGAGTTCCCACTTAAACCAATAAATTCATATGCTTTACTAATTTTAAACATAAAAATGTATTTCTAGTCTAACCGGAAACATACAAATTTAATTAAAATTTCAAGCTCATATAAATTTATAATTGAATCCAAAATTTAATTTAATTTCAGTCGTATTTAAATTAATTCATGATTTTAATTTTAGTAAAATAATTAGAATAAATAAAATTTATTATAATTACAATATTCAAAATCAAAATCCAAGAAAATAATTTAAATTATTAATTTTAAAATTAATTAAAATTACGTAAACTGAAAATTTCAAATTAAAATTTCAAAACGATCTAATCGCAACGCAACAACCCCACGCAATGCACGCCCATGGGCCACACGCACACAGCCATCGCTGGCCATGTGCGCGCAGCCCATGCGATGCGTCGCATCGCTGCTGCTCCCCATCGCAAGGCATCAATCGAACACGCGAGCCTGTGCTCGCTGCGCGCGCCAGCGCTCGATGCACGCGAGCCATCGCTCGCTGCGCGCCCCAGCGCTCGATTCATGCGAGCCATCGCTCGCTGCGCTCGCTTGCCAGCGCTCGATCCATGCGAGCCATCGCTCGCTGCGCGCCTGCCTTTCTCGCACGCGAGCTTGCGCTCATCGCACGAGGCAGCGGCATGCGAGCTGGCGGTCGCTGCGCGCGAGCGATCGACGCTGGGCGTAGCGCTCGTGGCACGCGAGCTTGCGCTTGCTGCTCGCGAGGCTCCGCACGCTTGCGCGAGGCAGTGCGCGCTGTGGCGCAGCTCGCTTGCTGCCCACACGCGACTGCTCGTGCCTTGCTTTCGCCCTTGCCCATGCGCCCATAGCACACAGCCCACGACACAAGGCAGGGCTGCTGCCTTGTGCTCGTGCACCATGCCCTTGCTCGCTGCATTCGTACCGCATGGGCGACGAGCTCCCTTGCTCGTCGTCGCATGCCCGCACTATACAACACCCCTTAAGGGTAACACGTAGCGTCCATTGCTTTGTGCGTGCAAGTTATATGAGCGAATCGCATAAAAATTAAAAATTTATATTCAAAATTAATGACAAATTAATAAATAATATTAATTTCATAATTTTAGGGCGAAAAATCGAAAATTTATTATTTAATTGATTTCCGATTAACATGGATTCAAGTCTAGGTCATAAAAATTTAAAATTTAACACAAATTTACAATTTTTTTGGTGGTTTTTAATCATATGTATCTAATTAAATTATAGCTAATTATGAAAATCAAATTAATTCTAAATTATTCCAATTTTCAACAAATTAATCATAATTACAAATTAGATTGCATAATTAACAAGGCTAGGCATTCAAACTTGTTAAACATATATAGTAGGTCAATAAAAAATTCAAGATTTATCAACAGGAATCGCAAATATTTAATTTAACATCTTAAATTTACGAAATTTTGCATTCGAAAAACTAAAACCTCCGAACCCAGAATTCTCAAATTCGAAGCCTAACTATGACTTTTCGAAGGTTTTAGTTTTTCGAATGCAAAATTTCGTAAATTTAAGATGTTAAATTAAATATTTGCGATTCCTGTTGATAAATCTTGAATTTTTGATTGACCTACTGCATATGTTTAACAAGTTTGAATGCCTAGTCTTGTTAATTATGCAATCTAATTTGTAATTATGATTAATTTGTTGAAAATTAGAATAATTTAGAATTAATTTGATTTTCATAATTAATTGTAATTTAATTAGAAACCTATGATTAAAAACCACCATAAAAATTGTAAATTTACGATAAATTTTAAATTTTTATGACCTAGACTTGAATCCATATCAATCGGAAATCAATTGGATAATAAATTTTCGATTTTTCGCCCTAAAATTATGAAATTAATAATATTTATTAATTTGTCATTAATTTTAAATATAAATTTTAAATTTTTATGCGATTCGTTCAAATAACTTGCACGCACGAAGCAATGGACGCTTCGTGTTACCCTTAAGGGGTGTTGTATAATGCGGGCATGCGACGACGAGCAAGGGAGCTCGTCGCCCGTGCGGCACGAATGCAATGAGCAAGGGCGTAGTGCACGAGCACAAGGCAGCAACCCTGCCTTGTGTCGTGTGCCACGAGCAATGAACGAATGGGCATGGGCGAAGGGCGAGCCAAGGCAGTCGCGTGTGGGCAGCAAGCGAGCTGCGCCACAACGCGCGCTGCCTCGCACAAGTGCGCGCAGCCTCGCGCGCAGCGAGCGCAAGCTCGCGTGCCACGAGCGCTGCGCCCAGCACTGCTCGCGCGCGCAGCGCGCGATGTCGCTCGCCCAGCGAGCGATGTCGCGCCCCAGCGAGCGATGGCTCGCGCGCGCAGCGCGCGATGTCGCTCGCCCAGCGAGCGATGTCGCGCCCCAGCGAGCGATGGCTCGCGCGCACAGCGAGCGAGCCAGCGCGCCCAGCGAGCGATCTCGCGCGCGCGCACTGCGAGCGATAGCTCGCGTGCGATGGGGCGCTGTGCGGAGGCTTGCGATAGGACAGCAGCAGCTATGCGACGAGCGCATGGGCTGCGCGCACATGGCCAGCAATGGCTGTGTGCGTACGGCCCATGGGCGTGCAACGCGTAGGGTGTTTGCGTTACGATTAGATCGTTTTGAATGTTTAATTTGAAAATTTCAGTTCACGTAATTTTAATTAATTTTAAAATTAATAATTTGAATTAATTTCTTGGATTTTAATTTTGAATATTATAATTATAATAAATGGAATTTATTCTAATTATTTTACTAAAATTAAAATCATGAATTAATTTAAATACGACTGAAATTAAATTAAATTTTTGGATTCAATTATAAATTTATATGAGCTTTAAATTTTAATTAAATTTGTATGTTTCCGGTTAGACTAGAAATACAATTTTATGTTTAAAATTAGTAAAGCATATGAATTTATTGGTTTGAGTGGGAGCGCTTTTTAGTCATAAACTCTTGATTAGGTCTACAAATCCTTAAGGTTAAAACAACTCGATTAGAATTAATAAGGACTGAATAATTGGTAGATTATTGGTGCCCTTGATTAATTGCTGCAAATGTTTACGTGATGCATAATGTGTTTTACTAACCAGCTATGTGGGCCATTCATGATAATGAATGGGTGAATGGTATATATTGTATATGTACTGTTTTGCAGGTTATGAAGTGACTAGTATGGCCCAAATAGGATAGAAAATATGGTCTGCGTACCATTAATTTGAATGTAATTGGTCTAAAGCACCAAAGTTATTTTTCAATTCAAAATGGTCTGCGTACCATCAAATAGTTGTAATTAGTTATAGCTTATCCTATTTGAAGAAAATGGTGCCTCCCACGGAGATTTTCAAGACGGACTTTGAAGTCAAAGCTTCAAGATGAAGTCGGGCCATACTAGATCACAAATATCTTATGCATGTTTTAAGTTATTTATTGCTTTAAATATGTCTTAAAATGCATGAGATCAAAAGCTTGATTATGTTGCATGATTAAGGATTTTAGTTCACTTAAAATCTAACCAACATAGTAAGAGCCTTAAGTTCCAAACTTAAAAATTGAGTTAAAAGGTGCCATGCCAAAATATACACTTGCTTGGATATCCTTTACATCAATCTAGTAATAGTTTTCGCTCAGCGAGGTGTTACTTATTGGTCCTAAAGGGGCAAGGTACACAAATAATTGTGAGTACATGTTAGTTTTGGTGAAACTCAACGATATAAGTAAGGAGTCCTTTTATGTCGTGGCAAATTCGATAGGTTTACCTAATAAGTTCTTAGACGTACCTATCAACCAAGAATAGTTTCTAGACTATTAGCAAAAGGCTTTTGCTTACCTAAGATGTTCTAGGATTAAGTCGACAAACTGTGCTTAGTTCTTCAATGATTTTAGGATCTTGGAATCATTTTATTCACACCTGCCGGAACACATAACTTGAATAAAATGCTTAATGAACATTGAATTATGCATGTATGCTAGAATTTAAGTTTATTAAGAGAAACTGTGAATGGTTATTTATTTGTTTATTCTTTTCAATTGTAGTTTTTAATATGGCAAACAACAATTCATTCAACATTCGATCAATTCTCGAAAAGGAGAAGTTGAACGGGAAAAACTTCCTTGACTGGCAAAGGAACTTGCAAATAGTTCTTATGCAGGAAGAAAAGGAGTATGTCCTAGATGAGGCGATGCCCGAAGCTCCTGGCGACGGGGTCACTCAGGCAGCCCTCAATCGTTGGATTGATGCCAACAAGGATGTGAAATGTCTAATGCTCGCCACCATGAGTGCGGATCTGCAGAAAATGTTCATCAACTCAGATGCTTTCACAATCATCAGTGAGTTGAAGAACATGTTCCAAGATCTGGCTCGAGTCGAAAGATTCGAGACTCATAGGCAAATTCTTGAGACCAAGCTTAAGAAAGGCGAGCCCGTAAGTCCACATGTTCTCAAAATGATTGGACTCATTGAGAATATGAGTCGGCTGGATCAGCAATTTTCTCAGGAAATGGCTATAGACACCATCCTCCATTCTCTTCATAGCGGGTATGATCAGTTCAAACTGAACTACAGTATGAATAGTCTGGACAAAACGCTCACTGAGCTTCACGGTATGCTGAAGACCGCTGAAAAGACGCTCAAAAGTGATAAGCAGGATGTGCTTATGGTGCGTGGGGGCAAGTTCAAGAAATCTGGAAAGAAGAGGAATGCTAAGAAAGGTGGCAACAAGGCCAGCCCAACTAAGCAAACTGGCGCCAAATCTGCAAAGAGGAAGGTCAGTCAACCCACTTCTGAATCCGAATGCTTCTACTGCAAGAAGAAGGGGCATTGGAAGAGAGATTGCTTGAAGCTAAAGGAAGATCAGAAGAACGGAACAGTCGTTCCATCTTCAGGTATTTTCGTTATAGACTGTATACTTGCTAATTCAACTTCTTGGGTATTAGATACAGGTTGTGGCTCACACTTATGTTCCAATCCACAGGGACTAAGAAGAAGTAGAAAGTTAAGCAAGGGTGAAGTCGACCTACGAGTGGGAAATGGAGCACGGATTGCTGCATTAGCTGTAGGAACTTACTATTTGTCGTTGCCCTCCGGGCTAGTTTTGGAACTGGAAGAATGTTTCCATGTTCCAAGTCTTACTAAAAACATCATTTCAGTTTCTTGCTTAGATGCTAAGGGATTTTCCTTTATAATTAAAGACAATAGTTGTTCGTTTTACTTTAAAGAGATGTTTTATGGATCTGCTAGATTAGTCAATGGACTTTATTTATTAGATCACGACAAACAAGTATATAACATAAATACCAAAAAGGCCAAAAAGGATGATTCAGATCTCACCTATCTGTGGCATTGTCGATTAGGCCATATAAACTTGAAACGCTTAGAAAGACTTCAAAGGGAAGGAATTCTAGAACCATTTGACTTAGAGGATTATGGTAAATGCGAATCATGTTTACTTGGCAAAATGACAAAGCAACCTTTCTCTAAAGTTGGAGAAAGAGCAAATGAACTATTGGGTTTAATCCATACAGATGTATGTGGACCAATGAGTACAAATGCTAGAGGTGGTTTCAGCTACTTTATCACTTTCACTGATGACTTCAGTAGGTATGGTTATGTCTACCTAATGAAGCATAAGTCTGAATCCTTTGACAAATTCAAGGAATTTCAGAGTGAAGTAGAGAATCAATTAGGCAAGAAGATTAAGGCACTGCGGTCTGATAGAGGCGGTGAATATCTGAGCTATGAATTTGATGACCATCTGAAAGAATGTGGAATTCTATCAGAATTGACTCCTCCTGGAACACCACAATGGAACGGTGTGTCAGAACGGAGGAACAGAACCTTGCTAGACATGGTCAGGTCAATGATGGGTCAGGCCGAACTTCCATTAGAATTTTGGGGACATGCACTAAATACAGCTGCACTCACTATAAATAGAGCTCCGTCTAAAGCTGTCGAAAAGACTCCATACGAATTATGGTTTGGAAAGCCTCCAAATGTGTCTTTTCTTAAGATTTGGGGATGTGAAGTATACGTCAAACGATTAATTTCAGACAAACTTCATCCAAAATCTGACAAATGTATCCTTGTGGGCTATCCAAAGGAAACAAAGGGGTATTACTTCTACAATACATCTGAGAACAAAGTGTTTGTTGCTCGAGATGGTGTCTTTTTGGAGAAGGATCACATTTCCAAAATGACAAGTGGGAGAAAAGTAGACCTCGAAGAAATTCGAGTCGAACAACAAACTCTAGAGAATGCTCAAGATGACATTCAGGATGAAACTCAGAGATCTTTAGAAGAATCTGGTGAGAATCATGGTCAATCTAGAAATGTTACCCCGCGTAGATCGCAAAGATATAGATCTCAACCGGAAAGGTACTTAGGTATTTTGACGAACGAGAGCTATGAAGTTCTATTACTTAAAAGTGATGAACCTGCGACTTACAAGCAAGCTATGACGAGCCCTAGCTCCAAGCAGTGGCAAGAAGCCATGCAATCTGAATTAGACTCCATGTCTGAAAACCAAGTATGGGATTTGGTCGATTTGCCAGATGGCTACCAAGCCATTGGAAGCAAATGGGTTTTCAAACTGAAAAAGGACAAGGATGGGAAACTTGAAGTTTTCAAAGCTAGATTGGTTGCAAAAGGTTACAGGCAAGTTCACGGTGTGGATTACGATGAAACCTTTTCACCAGTTGCAATGCTAAAGTCTATTCGAATAATGTTAGCAATCGCTGCATATTACGATTACGAAATATGGCAGATGGATGTCAAAACTGCTTTCTTAAACGGCGTTTTAACAGAAACTGTGTTTATGACACAGCCTGAAGGTTTTGAGGATCCAAAGAATGCTAAAAAGGTATGCAAGCTAAAGAAGTCAATCTACGGATTGAAGCAGGCATCCAGGAGCTGGAATATACGTTTTGATGAAGCAGTCAGTGACTTTGGTTTCATCAAGAACGCGGACGAATCTTGTGTATACAAGAAGGTCAGTGGGAGCAAAATTGCTTTCCTAGTATTATATGTCGACGACATACTGCTTATCGGAAATGACATTCCTATGTTGAACTCTGTCAAGATTTGGCTTGGGAAATGTTTTTCGATGAAGGATCTAGGAGAAGCACAGTACATATTGGGCATCAAGATTTACAGAGATAGATCTAAAAAGATGATTGGACTTAGTCAAAGCACTTATATCAATAAGGTGCTTGATAGGTTCAAGATGGCGGACTCCAAGCGAGGCTACCTACCCATGTCTCATGGAATGACTCTAAGCGAGACTCAGTGCCCAAAAACACTTGATGAGCGTAGACGAATGAATGGGATTCCATATGCATCATTGATTGGTTCAATAATGTATGCTATGATATGTACACGCCCGGATGTTGCGTACGCACTCAGTGCTACGAGCAGATACCAGTCAGACCCAGGAGAGGCGCATTGGACTGCTGCCAAGAACATTCTGAAGTACCTGAAAAGGCACAAATATGACTTCCTGGTCTATGGTGGAGATGATGAATTAATTGTTAAAGGCTATACGGACGCAAGTTTCCAAACCGACAAAGATGATTTCAGATCACAGTCTGGGTTTGTCTTCTGCCTCAACGGAGGAGCAGTAAGCTGGAAAAGTGCTAAGCAAAGCACCATTGCGGATTCTACAACTGAAGCGGAGTACATTGCTGCACATGAAGCAGCAAAGGAAGCTATATGGCTAAGGAAGTTCATAGGAGAACTTGGTGTAGTCCCCTCCATTAAAGGACCAATAGCCCTGTATTGTGATAATAACGGAGCTATTGCACAGGCAAAAGAGCCTAGACACCACCAGAGAGTCAAGCATGTACTTCGTAGATTTCACCTTCTACGAGAGTTCGTTGAAAGAAAAGAAGTCGAGATAAGCAAAATTGGAACTGATGACAACATATCAGATCCATTAACTAAACCTCTGCCGCAAGCGAAGCACAACTCGCACACTGCAGCTATGGGAATCAAGCATATTGGAGAATGGCTTTGATGTCTCTGTTTAATGTTTTAAAGTTTTAGAGTTTAAATCTTTGTAAAACATTATTGGTTAATCATTCACAATAAATGAAAGAAATTCATTTTTCCATTTAAATTGTGGTTTATTAAATGATGAGTCCCTTCAATTTGACGATATATTCAAGATAGACTGTCAGGACCAGTCCTGTGACTAAGAAATGTCTATCAAGTGAACTTGAATGTCAAAGGTTGAAAATGGTCCCTAATTGGAGTTTTCTATAAAATTGGACGCATAGAAAACGTTAGACGATTAGAGTGCAAGATGACTAGTAGTTCTGTTTCTTGAACTATGTGGACATGGCAATGTCATAATCATTTGCATAGATACTTACTTTGGGAAGACTAGTATCGGACAAGACCTATGAAACTTTACTGTAAGAGATGAAAGTCTGTCATAAGTAAATTTCATTAAATTATTAGACACTAAATCCTCAATACCTGAGTGATTTGAGATTACTTGTTTGAGAACTGGTTGCTTTGACGTTGACCAACCGTCGCACCGTAAAAGGAGGCTATAAAGGCAACGCTCAGGTAATCACCTATCAAACGAAGTCTAATCTCAAGATCGCAAGATTGGGATTGTCCTCCCATAAATCGGGATGAGATGCTTAAAAGTTGTACAAGGCCACTCGGAGAGCTAGAAACTGTGAAATGCATGGCCGTGCTCGGATGAATCATAGGCTATGATTATCTGTTTATTTGATCAGTTGAACTCTGAAACCGAGGAACACCTATGGACATAATAAGGATGACAACTCTTACCTTATGTTCAAGAGCAAGCATCGAGCGACAAAGGAATTGGGAAATGCACACTTGTCCCTAAGGACAAGTGGGAGACTGAAGGAAATAATGCCCTTGGTCCAAGTATGCATTCTATGTTAAGTCTAATAAATGCGGTTCAGTATTAATTAACAAGTTAATAATTCAGTGAGATCAAGTGAGCTGAATGCCTAGCTAGAGGCCGCTTCAGTTCAAGTGGAATTAATGATATTAATCCACAGCTTACTCTTGACTGAACCCGTAGGGTCACACAAATAGTACGTAAACGGATCAAGTATTTAATGGCATTAAATACTCCATCTATGAATATTCGGAACCGACGGATCTTGGTTTCAGTGGGAGCTAAGATCGTCACAGGCAAGAAATGAATACTCCGGAAAACGATGATATTGCCGGAAACGGAAATATGGATCGTATCGGAAATATGAATATTATCCAAGTCGTAGATGTTGCCGGAAACGGAAACATGGTACGTATCGGAAAATATTATTGGGAATGGAAATATTACCAGAATCGGAAATATTACCGGAAACGGAAATATTGTCAGAATCGGAAATATTGCCGGAATCGGAAAATAATTCCGGAAACGGAAATATTAAATATTTGTTCGAAACGGAAATTAATTCCGGAATCGGAAATGTTAAATATTGTTCGTATCGGAAATAGATTCCGGAAATGGAAATTTAATCGGAAGCGTATCGTACGAATTAGCATCGGACGAGGCTTGCCGGACGAAGGCCCAGCACGAAGCCGGGGCCATCGCCCAGCAAGCATGCGCGCCACAAGCCCAGCCAAGGCAGCGGCCAGGCCTACCGCAAGGCAGGCCCAGCGCGCGCCAAGGGCCACGGCTGCGTGGGCCGTGCTGCGCGGGCTGCTGCTCGCACGCGCATGGGCAGCCCTTGTGGCTGCCGTGTGTGTGTGAGTTTGTGCTCATGCGTGATTCCTGAATCTACAAGAGTCAGTGTATGATTAAATTTCTATTCCTAATTGGATAAGTTAATTAAATAGAATTCATGTAGGATTCTAATTCCAATTAATTCGCATCCTACTAGGATTACGATTCCTTTTCCATAACTCTATAAATAAAGGCCTAGGGGTCATAATTTATACACAAGTTTCAAAGTATTCAAAAGTGAGTTTTTTTTGAGAGAAAATTAAAACACACATCTTGCTCAAAAGTGCCGAAATTTTCTAGTACCTTAAGGGCGATTCTAGTTGGTCAATCTTAAGGCGGATCCGGACGTGCTGTGGACTATCTACGGAGGGACGACACTTGGAGTCCTAAAAGACTTGTTCTTGTTCGGTTCGGGCGCAGCTAGGGAGGGCACGCAACAAAGAGTATGCATCTAAATTATGCTATATGATTATGTGTAAATAATATGTTGTCCTGGGTTAATGGTTGTTTCCGCATGATCTATGTAGTGTCATATGTATCATAACCTAACATGCAGTGTGGGAGGGACTCGAATGAGTAAGGAAGACATCATTTCTGTCCAGCAAAACAAGTCACCTGCAGCTTAAAAGCTGGGTGACTTGTGTGTCGTAAATCTGCTATAATACTTTTCTGTAAAAAAGTACAATTGAATAAGAAAAAAGTACCACTAAATGTAGAAACAGTACTCCCTCTCAATTTACCATACACCAAGTAGAAAGCTCCAGCTGATCAATTTCTCTGTGTCTCATGAAGCTCCCACATCCAAGACATGATCCATCACATAAATGCAACAGCCAGCTCAGAATACAAGACATGCTGTACAACTAACTAATAAACAAAATAAACATACCAGCCTAACTCCACAAAATGTTCTGAACACCGGACAAGATCCAGAATCGACTACAAACCACCTAGAGTGAAGAGTGAAGAATCACCAATTCAATATCAATTTTTTTTTCAAGCCAAACATGTAGGAGAAAGACTACAGGGAGAAAAAGAATTCCATGCCAAGCTGTCGTAGACATCTCATCTTGTCGTTATATAGTTTACAGAATCTTAAAACAAACCAAATAACACGATTATCAACTAATGGTCAAATAGTATGAGAAGAACTACTCAAAACAACACAATTGACCGCATATTGTTTAAATTATTACATTGCAGCAAAACAGGTCAAACACCCTCTGATATGTATTAAGAATAGAATGATATGCAATGTTAACAATCTAGGATGTTATGGTCAACAACAAATTGTTGATAGCCAACTATTATAGATGATAACAGATCTTGTGGGAAAGATCTTATGCTGCTAAAGTGTAGACATACAACATAACATTTACATGTCCTCAAACTTGGAAAGAGGATGCAGGCAAACATGAAAACCAAAAACAAAAACAAAACACCAGCACAATACAGCAACTTCAAACATTGCACTGCCACATCTGCATGTAAATACCTGAAAATCTTGTAAAGTATCTCCATTACTCGAGGTACGAAAGACAAGAATTTAATGTGTCAACCAACTGTAAGAAGTTTTCCTAAGCTTGTGCCTTGTCGCAGTGCAAAAGTGAATTTCCCACCCACTGACAGACTTATCCCTAACCCCGCCTAGTATCATACGACCAGGAAGCATGCACACTGATTTAAAGAAATTACAATGGAGAAATTACGTTGATTTAAATAAAAATAAGTGACCTTGAAACAGAATAAAAAACATCAAAAACATGAGAAAAGAAAATTAAAAGAATCGAAGAAAACTAAATATGCAATAATTCAACTCTTGATTTAAAGATATAAATCCTTCTAGATTCAACATAATCAAAACAAACAAGCATTATAATTAAAATCTCAAATTTAAACAATCTTAAATCAAGCGTTAACAAAAAACTAAAACCCTAGATTCATATTATGGGCCTTATGGCACTATGTAATGCAAGTTATTATAGGAAGAATATAATGCTACGTAGCTTACATTACATATAGCATTGTGTTCATAAAATAGGTAAATTATATTATTAGCTCAGAAATTAACCAATCATTGGTTCCACGAACTCTATTTGCTCCATACTCAATAACAGAATAAACAACCAGCTACAGCAGCTGTCATGTGTTGAGTACAAACTTAATTAACAAAGTAGCCAAGTTTACAAAAGGCACCAACAGCTAGTGTAATAATGAACTGTACAAAGCCGGAAAGCTTGCACTTACCCCTGTATGCTGCTCCTTTGCACGTCTTGGCCATCTGCAAAATGCAAATACTTACATAAGTTTGTTAACAATAAGAACGTCCCAGGAACGCAAATGACGGTTGTCTAGAATCTCCACATAACATCAGTGATGAAAATATGAAATACTTCATATGTGATTAGGGATTCAAACCCTAATAAGGCACAAAGATAATTGAATTAAAAGCATGTCAAATTTCCAATTCGGGTTTGATATTGAGATACTAGAATCTGTCAAATTTCCCATCCACAAAAATCAAAACACCCTGAAATATGGGTTTTACAGAATCCACCAATATAAGTAGAATTTAAAGCTTCTGCATCAAACTTCTCATGTAATTTCCTATATTCACAGCCACATAATTGCATAACCATTTCATTACCATAAAATTAAGGAATAATTTCAATTACCCTAAAAAACAAGTGTCAAAAATTCCACAATTAGATAACAGCCAAATATTAAGTTTCTAAACACTCTAAATCAATCGCAAAACACTTCAAATACTGAAGAACTATATCTAATAATCAGATTCTCGTACTAACTGAAATTAAACTCAAATTAAGCATCTTAATACATAATCTACATAGAGTTCTACGATTATTAACGAATATTGAAGTGAAATTTACTAGTTCTAAATTTCCGAAAATTCAATCAAACAACAAATTAAACCTAAAATTCCCAACCATGAACCCTAAATATATACGAATCACCAAGTAAAGTGGATAGAAATTTTCCCAATTACGCTACCAGATTCTAAAAAACACAATTTAAACAAGAATTTTATCCAAAACCCTAATATTGAACGAATCTGTACTGTATCTGTTGCTATATAAAATCATACAATTTGATGCCAAAGAAATAAGTTGCAGATCTGACGACTCATCGGAAAACACTCTTAAATCAATCGATAACAAAAAACTAAAACCCTAGGTTCACCAAAATCAACATAAGCAAAACATGATAAACTTCGGAACTAGGGTATGAGAGAGAGAAAGTACCGGAACTGCAAACCATTCATACTGCTTCGATATTTTGCCTTCATCGTCGCGCCAGAACCTAGCGTTTTTCCTCTTGTTATTTCGCAGAGCTCTTTTCATGGACTTTGTAATTTTCGGTCTTAATTCTAGTGATTGGAATTTTTGAGGAGAGAGAAAGTTGTAGGAGTCTTCAACTGGACGAGGAGGGTGGCGGAGAAAGAGAGGTTTTGACGGTTGAGGTTTCAAGCTTTGAAATGAAGCGGATGAGAGAGAAAGAGAGGTATGGAGAAGGTAGGCGGAACATGTGTAAATGGAAAAATGGAAAAGTCAGTGCGTCGCAGATTAATAAATGAGCGACCCAATTGACTGAATATCTTTCTATATGTCAACTACGTCGCTGGTTTATTAATCTACGACGCAAGATTAATTAATATTGCGTCGCAGTTTAATAAATCGACGACGCAATTGACTTAATTCAAAGATAATTCGTAATTTGCGTCGCTCAAAGTTAAACTGCGACGCAAATGATAAAATTTCAGACTAATATTCAACTAATGCGTCGCGTGTTTAAATGTGTGACGCAAATACAGCGACGCAAATGAAGAGTTTTCCACTAGTGAAGATTGACCAACTAGAATCGCCCTTAAGGTGCTTAGGAATTTCGGTTATTATTGTGCAAGAGTGTGGCTGAATTTTATTTCAAAAACTTATCCTTTGAATACTTCAATCGTTCATATAAATTATGACCCTAGGCCCTTATTTATAGAGGTTTGGAAAGGGAACTGGAATCCTAGTAGGATACGATTTAATTAAACTTAGAATCCTACAAGGACTCTATTTAATTAAATAATCCTAATAGGAATAGGAATTTAATCATACATCAAATCCTAATAGTTTTAGGAATTATGCATGGACACAAACACACACACGAGCATGACCCGCAAGCATGCAGGCCATGCCCGCGCACAGCCGACACGCCCACGAAGCCCATGCGAGCTACCGCAGCCCACGAGGCTGCCATGGCCTAAGCTGCGCGCTGGGCCTGCCTTGCGGTAGGCCTGCCGCAGCCTTGGGCTGTGTTGTGGCGCGCCATTGCTTGCTGGGCGATGGCCTGGCTTCGTGCTGGGCCTTCGTCCGGCAGGCCTCGTCCGATGCTTATTCGTACGATACGCTTCCGATAAAATTCCTGGTTTTCGGAATTCATTTCCGATACGAACAATATTTAATATTTCCGATTCCGGAATTAATTTCCGTTTCGAAAAAATATTTAATATTTCCGTTTCCGGAATTATTTTCCGATTCCGATAATATTTCCGATTCTGACAATATTTCCGTTTCCGGCAATATTTCCGATTCCGGCAATATTTCCATTTCCGATAATATTTTCCGATAAGTACCATGTTTCCGTTTCCGGCAACATCTACGACTTGGATAATATTTATATTTCCGATACGATCCATATTTCCGTTTCCGGCAATATCATCGTTTCCGGAGTATTCATTTCTTGCTTGTGACGATCTCAGCTCCCACTGAAACCAAGATCCGTCGATTCCGAATATCCATAGATAGAGTATTTAATGCCATTAAATACTTGATCCGTTTACGTACTATTTGTGTGACCCTACGGGTTCAGTCAAGAGTAAGCTGTGGATTAATATCATTAATTCCACTTGAACTGAAGCGGCCTCTAGCTAGGCATTCAGCTCACTTGATCTCACTGAATTATTAACTTGTTAATTAATACTGAACCACACTTATTAGACTTAACATAGAATGCATACTTGGACCAAGGGCATTATTTCCTTCACTCTCAACATACACCCGCAAGGTAGAGATTGAGGGTTCGGGAGACTGTAACTACCGAGAGGAGTACTTCGCTCGTCGATAACTCCAGAGGCAGGATATCCTTACTAGCTCAGCATAAATAATTGAAGGGACATGCGTTAACTATTAAACTAATCTGAGTTGATTTTAGCAATATGCAACATATAATACTAGATCGATCGTGATTATCTGATTTAGATTGCATTAAGGGACCTAGCATGATAATCCAATTTCCCAAAAATATTATATTTGTTAGGCGTGATAGAACAATCAGATTTAGTTAGTTTAACAGTTCATAAAAAGGGCGAGGAAAGCAATTAAATCATCGAAAAGGGACACATTACGACGCACCCTTGAGAGGTGCGTCACGGTTCTCAGAAAACTAACCACTTTGACTTTGCTATTTCTCCTTTTTATTTAACGAATCTCAAATTATGGTACAGGATACGTTCTGTTCGATTTATGGATCGATTGCGACAGAACGCGTGAACAATTTCGAAGCGTGAGGCTTAGGCTAAGGGTTGGAGTCAATACTCAGAATATGAATTGTGTGTGTGTGTGTGTGTGTGTTCTTTTCACGTCGAATTTGGGGCTGTATTTATAGGGAAGAGTTTGTGGAAAGATAGAATTGCAGAACTCTAATCCACGAGGAATTAGGAAAAAACACGTACCAGGTATTTTCAGCGCCCAGCTCTGGGCGTCAAAGATTTCGGCGCCCAGGGCTGGGCGTTGAAAATAGAGATCCATGCAATTTCGACGCCCAGGGATGGGCGTTAAAGATTTCGGCGCCCAGCTCTGGGCGTTGAAAGTGATGTCTGGGCCGAGTTCTTTGTCAGATTCGGATTCCTAGAATCCGGAGTGTTTGAGATTTAATCGAGTCTTTCATTGCGTATCAATTTCACGACGGAATGCGTCTGGGCCCGTTACGAACTCTAGGCTCTTTAGGATTTTAATTAATACGTAACTCTTATTTCCGAATCATATTAGGAATTGGATTCTCGCAGTTTTCTATCTCATTTAGGATTTATGTTGGAATGCAACACCTAATTCTGACAGGTTTCTATCTTTTATGACTTGCCACTTTTAGAAGCTACCCTTTACGGCAGTTACTATTCTTAGCAGGTTTCTATAAATAGCAGGTTTCGGGTGAAATGAAAAGGGGAATTGAGATTCGTTATTTTATAGGAGATGCGTTGTCAAGTGAAGATTTACGCTTTCATCATCGAACCTTTCCCTTTCGGGAATGGGGACAAAAGTAGGTGTCTACAGTTAGCCCCCACTTTGACTGAGTCTTGGAGTAAGACGATGGTCAAAGTACTAGACGGAGTGCGCCACACAAGTCGTGGTGACCTGTTTTGCGAGGGTCTCACGAGCCCCCGAGTGATAACATTTGACTTAAGGGTCATCACTTGAAGTGTCGACATATCCCTCACGTGTCATTGGGATTTGTCAACGGATAGTATAGAAACTTCCTCACTTTGTCATTGGAAGGATCTAAAGGTGCGTAGAAATTCCCTCACTTTGTCATTGGGAGTAGCTACAGATGTTTTCGAAATCAAAGCTATAAAGTGTAATTAGGCCTGGCCAAGCCCAATCACGAGGTAAAAAATGTTTTTAAAGATTCTCATTTTCAGGGCTAGCTAAACGAGAAAACTCCCTTGTTTTTATGGGACGTAAAACGAAGGAAAATCCAGCACATCGCTCTTTTTTGGAAAAAACGGAAAACCAATCCTTTTAACTTTTGGAAAAGGGAAAACCAGAAAAAGTTATCGCTGCAGCGACTCAGGACCTGCGCGGTTAGTGGCGCAGACCCCGCCGGCTAAAGATGGTGAGCCTGTCCGCTAAGGGTGGACACCCCGTCCGATAGAAGTGGACGAATCTGTTTTGAAGTTTGTTTGCTTTTTTTTGAAAATAAGGACCTAAGCGGCTTGTGACGTAGACCCCGCCGGCTAAAGATGGCGAACCTGTCCGCTAAGGGTGGACACCCCGTCCGATAGAAGTGGACGAATCTATTTTGAAATTTGTTTTGTGTTTATTTTGAAAATAAGGACCTACGTGGTTTGTGACGTAGACCCCGCCGGCTAAAGATGGCGAACCTATTTTGAATTTGAAGATTTTATTTTTCGAAAACTGAGGACCTGCGCGGTTAGTGACGCAGACCCCGCCCGCTGAAGGTGGGCGAGCCTGTTTTTGTTTTTTTGAGGAATTTATTTTCTTTCGAGGGATGCTCGGATTTAGTTGCAACCTAAATGTGGGTTGACAACGTGCTTAGATGGACCATTGTCTCGTGGTCATCACCTTTCATGGTTTTGAGCTAGTCTTTACGGCTCAATTATGCCACTACTTGGGTCCTTGATTAGGGGACTATGTATAAGTATCAACGGTGACCTTTGTCTTGAGGTCGTAAACCGGTTTTATTTTTTTGAGATTATCCAAACACGGGACTTCGTACAGCGTAGTCTGGGAATATTGTTTTAACTTTGCATACTTTCTTTTAAGATATATTTTTTCTTTCGAGCCCCCCAAGCATTCGTGCTTGACGGTCATTTCTTGTTAAAGTGGTTCCTTGGGGATACGCATTTTGTAATGTCCTTGATTGTGTTTGGGATCGTGCTCGTAAGTGCGAGCGATCTTCGTAGTGGTGTGCTACTCTTGACAAAGTCGTGAGGTGCGACTTTCAGTAAGGAAATCGGCAATTTTCGAGTCGAATGGATGCGGCAGGGCCCTATAGAAGTTAGGGCCTTTTTTCGAGCCTGGGCTCATTTTCGGCGCCCATGCCTAGGCGTTAGAGATTTCGGCGCCCAGCGCTGGGCGCTGAAAATAATTTCTGGCGAGGTTTCTTGATGACACAGTTGGCCTCTTGTTCGTTCGTTTATTTCACTTGGAAGTTCTATGTATTCTTTTTTCTTTTGTTTTTTTCTTTATTTTAGAACGTGATGATTTTCTCGAGAAGCCGTAGCCGATTGGTGGACTACGGTGCCTGTCGCTTTGGGGCGATTATTTTAAGGACCTGTTGCTCTTAAGGCGTATAGTTATTGCGATAGTTGGGCGAGTCTATATGGCCCGAGGAACATACCTTGAGGCGTAAGACTTTGACCGCTCTTGTTGTTGTATATTTTTCCTTTTGAACGCGTTCGTGAATGTTCGATACTTAGAATGATGATATGCATGTGCGAACGAGCGTTCATAGAATGGCCGTTGTGTGCGGTCCATTAATCAGTTTACTTGAATCATTTTTTTTGAGCAATGACTGATTTTGAATAGTTTGCTTAGAAGCTTTGGTAGGGTTCAGGCCCATTCACGAGGTGGGCTCAAACATCGTGCCCTCTCGATTGTTCAAACATTTGCTTCGAGATTTTTTTTATTTTGCTATGGTTGTTTCGTAGCTTGGAGCCCCTAAGTATGCATGTTGGGATGCTTTCCTTTTGGCGTACGATTGTTGTAGGTTTTTTCGAGAAAGATGCCTTGGGGTTCCGCTCGTGTAGGTGCGAGCTATCCCTTTCGTGGTAGGTAATATTTTGCTACCTTTAATCCTTAATGTAGAAGTCGTGTGGCTTGTATTTTGAATTTGGGCGATAAGTAGTCTTCGCCTCCTGCTCTTGGCCGTGCCCGCATTAATGCAATATGCCTCACTCTTTTTTTTAGACTTGTACCGTGGGACGGTTGAACTTATGGTGCGATGTAGGCTTGTGTGGCCTAACGGCGTGTCTTAGAACATTCCTCCAGGCGTTTGGGATATCATTATTATTTTTGCATTGGAGTACTTCATCACGCCTCGTTGAGGTGCTCGAACAAGTGTAGCACCTTCTGCGTGGGTTTGCACGGCTTATTACTTCGTTCGATGCGAGGATTCATAGGTGTTTCTTTCTTATTTTTAAATCTGGGCAAAACATGGCTAGCAGAAAGATTCAGCGCCCAGGCGGGGGCGTCAAAGATATCGGCGCCCAGCTCTGGGCGTTGAAATTGATTTCTGGGTATATTTTGACAGTTCTTATCCTTGATTTTTTTTTGGCCTTGGAACGAGGTAGACTGTGTAACGGGCGCTTTGTAGGGCGAGCGTTATGTGCAGTAGTTTGATCGGAGTTTTGGTGACTCGCGATTTTCAGTTACCCTTGTTAGTGGGGTGACTTTATATATTCTAAGTAGTGCTTAGAATTTGGGAGGGGTTATAGCCATTCTAAGGTTCGTTTTACACGATTAAAGCTTAGGACTGTGCCCCTATGATGCATAGCATTAGCGTCGAGAATTTGCGATAAAATCGTCATTTCGAGCATTTTTAGAGTGTTTTTCTCAAGCCCCCAATTGTAGCTACGGGATTGGCTTGGTGCTATAATACTTTGCATACGTCTTTATGCATTCATGGTGACATGGATCATGAATAGTTTGAACCAGACTCGTTTAGTGCGAGGTACGTTCGAGTAGTGACCTGCTACTTTTCTTGTAAATGTCGTAATATGCGACATCGCCATGATCAAGGTAGTAACACGTGGAAGTGTGCCTTGACCAAAAGTTAGGTGCCTTTCTTTACCCATAATCATATTTAGAAATCTTTTTTTTTTACTCACTTGCAACATCGAGATAAACACATACTTAGCTTAAACCAACGACACTTTGTTATGTTCGAAGAAGTCTTTAAAAATTATTTGAAGTCCGAGTCCTACTGTGTACAATCCGAGGTGTCCTAAGTAAGTTGACTTATAGAAGGGTTCGTACAGGATTACATGAGTGAATCAAAATACTGTTACGATTTTTGGAATGCTGTCTAAGGATTTGCTGGAAGCCAGGGTGCAGGCATCAAGATATACTTGTGCCCGTTTGGCATATGCTTTAGGTTTTTAAGGCCATCTTTTCCAAAATTGCGGGAATATAAACCGTTTTCAAATTGACTTAGATTTACTTGGTGTATGTCTGCACAAAAGGTCAAGGTATACTTAGTTCTTTCCCTAGCTCTTTCATTTCAATTTTTTAGCCCTCAGTTGCTATTATGTCTTCTCATTAATGATGTTTTCAGGTTTCGATTTTAGGTGCCCATGCTACATGTCTGAGTAGGGTGAGCCTTGGTTAAGTGCCAAGTCCTATTGACAATGTATGTTTTTTTTTTCAAAGGGGATTTGCAAGCATTTGAATTACCATGAACGGGTGCCCTGAGTTCGAAGGAACGATGGGGTAATGCCGTAGAACAATTGTCTTTATTGCAAGCTTACTGCCTTTACTACTTGTTGGCGATTATGACTGTGTCTAGTGGTGAAAGAAGGTCTTTAAGCGAACGACTATGTCTAGTGGTGAAAGAAAGTCTTTAAGTGAGTTAGTTCGCTTTTAGGGAGGGTCAAGTTGAGTACTTTTAGGGGTCATGGACGCTCGCGCTAACCCCCATTCAATTGAGGCAAAGCGATCTTTTGAGTCTTGGCTAAATGCCTAGGAGTGTGAGTGCTCCTTCTGGCAAGGGTACGTGCCCTTATTATTTTTCGATGTGTGCTCATTAATTTTGGCATTTTGATGACTTGGATTCTTCCTTTTGACTTAAATTTTTCTTTCGACTTGGATTGCAAGTAATTAAATTTCAATAAGGGACTTCTTTTTTTTATTCTTGTTTTTCTATAGGCTTTAATATTTTTGTCAAATTGGTTGGACCGAATCATGGATTGCCTACGTATCCGCCTTAAATTTAATTTGGAATCAGGTCTTGCGTAGTTCTTAGCCTAGAAAATGGTTTCTTAGAATGCCGATCTTAAACAAGTACGTTCTGAGGTGGAAACATATTCTTTGAAACGGTAGAATAAGTGAAGTTTATTATTATTTTAATCTGCTGCCTTGCCGTAAGCCAAAAATTTGTTTTATATTTTTTTTGAGTACATAATTTTTTTTTGAGTACATGTATTTTTGGTACGTATATCTGAATACGTGCTTTACCCCTCCAAATGTTCGTTATTTTTCCGTGCATGTGCGGATAAAATGACGAGCACTTCTGGACAAAATTTGGCGAGCAGAGAGATTCAGCGCCCAGGCTGGGGCGCTAAAGATTTCGGCGCCCAGCTCTGGGCGCTGAAAATGATTTCTGGGCGGATCTTTTTTGGTGCGCTAAATGCTTTTTCTTTTTCTTTTTAGACTAACTTTAGAGGCGCTTTGCAAAGTTTGTTTTTTTTTTATTATTTATTCCCCTTTTTTGTACTTTTCATCTGTTTCCTTTTTTATTCGTGACTCGAGACAGTTTGATAGGATAATTTGTATTGGTCAAGCATGAGGATTACATCTGCTAGGACTCACAATTTGCAGCCTCAAGCTAGGGTCATGAGTTTACATCAACCAAGGCTAATGAGTAGCATGGGGACGGCTCAAGGGTATATCAACAGGATGTATCCAAACAAGTTATATGGTCATTATGCTAATGGTAGTGTAAGAGCAGGTTTGGACTTTGGAAATGATGGGCATGACGCACGTGTCAATGGCCGTGCGTGGTTTGCGGTTGATAACAAGTTTAAAAACAAGAGTTGAGGTAATGGTTTCTTGGGTTATGGCAATGAGAACATGGATGGGTTAAATGAGCTGAACAGGGACCCCAGAGCGAAGGCGTCTAAGAGCATAAGGATTGGAAAGGGTAGACATCGTAGAATTTTATGATTTGGATTGGTTGACTCAATTCTTTTCCTTCGTTTACTTGGGTAGATTTCCCACTTTGGGAGGTACGGGCTAAGTATTTCATGGCTCTTTTCGCTCTCCCTTTTCTCTTTCTCTTTTTTCTTTTTTCTTGGGATTTCTCCCCAACATAAATCCTTCAATCAAATTTTTTTGTTTGGGCTAAAAGGTAGATGGTTGTGGTTTTTGAGTCACGAGGCGAGACTGGGTGAGCCTCGTTTGGTAGGCCTATAATGGACCTTTAATTTTAGTAGGCCTAGGGTGGACCTTTAATTTTGGTAGGCCTAGGGTGGACCTTTGAATTGTCTTACTTTGCAAGCGTATTTAGTCGTTTCTTAAAATGTGCAAATAGCGTAGATCCAAAAATGTTGTTTTTACCTTATTGAAATTTAACGAAAGAATTACATCGAAAATAATTTTTTGCTTCTTTTTAGATTCCAATTTCTGGGATTTAATTGGAAGTTGTGATTTAGACTCGAACTTTCATTAATCTTTCTGATTATAACCCGTGTATGAATACAAGGAGGTGGCCTAGACTCAAAATAATGACGTGGCGTAAGCCTATAACACTTGACCAAGCGACTCTCAGACTTAGGCTAATTGGACCATAACTTTCGTTGGTTGACACTTTAGATTTTAACCCTTGGGTGTTCATTTGTCATGCGCCATTTTGCTTAATGTTGGCAAGGTAGTTAATTGGGGAGATCGAATTTTTATTTTTGCAAGACTAGAATCATTAGGGCGGCTTCCCTCTTAATGTGTATTGCTTTACCCCAATGGTAGCCTTATGGTATGCCGATTTGGGTATTTTCATGGTTGGTCATGTTGTATTCATGGAAAATCTTTTAGTCCGTACTTAGGAGTATTTAAAGGAGTGAGTGGCTCGAGAGGACTATGATAGTCGTGACCCAATGTGATCATAAGCCTTGAGGCCATTAATTTTTGCTAATGGTATTGACACCTTAGGTTCACTTGGGGGTTGTGCGACTATGGGGGAATGATTTTCAGAATGTGACCGTTTCCATTTTGCAAATACATAACATATTCTTTTTATGGGTGAGAGAGAGTATTGAGGCCGTAGACTCTTAGCAAGGGATGACAATTACATGTGGGTGCTTATTGATTTTAGAAAGGGAGACTCAATATCGTTTAACCTTTTAACTTGCAGAACGACACCAAGCATTAGGACCGATTCTATGGATAAGACAACTGAGATTTAGGATTTAGATTGTACTTTGGCATAGCCTAGTCTAGACTCGGATTTATTTTTTTTCGAACATTATTTTTCTTGAAAACTTCATTTGAACATTATTTTTTTTGAATACTTTGCCCGTGTGATATTCAAGGTTATTTCAATTAGTGTGCTCGGTTTTGGTGCCGAACATCGTCGTCGTAGGAGGCCTAACAACGACACAAAGAGTTATTTATTTTTATTTTTTAGTCGTTTTTAGAATCGAGTGCCTTTTCTTACGCCCTCGTAGCAATTTTTTTTGCGAACGATTTTTTCGTGCTACGTATTTTCCTTTTGCGCGGGCGCCGAGGCTGCTGTACCTGACCAAAAGGCCAGGCAGCAACATCAGCGCCCAGCAGTGGGCGTGAGAAATTTTAGCGCCCAGCCAGGGGCGTTGAAAATGCGTCTCTGGCTGGTTCTCGTTTTCAGTTTTCGTCTACTTTTGTTTTTGCGACTTTAATTTTGCGTGTTTGCCTTATAACGTCATTTACGCGTTGTGCAGCGTTTGTGGGATTCGTTACGGCCATCCCGACCGTCGCTTATTTTTGTGGCTATCGTTCGGGCTTGCAGAACACGTATTTTGGTATAACTCTTTGGCCAATTGGTTCATGAATGTTTGGGCAATTTTTTTTAAGGTCGTTGGTTTTCTAGCATAATTTGTCTAGCATTATTCGTACGCACAATCATAACATAGTCACACAGTTCGCTACACATAACTACATTACAAACATGGATTTGAAAATTAAATATGTCACGTAGTTTATGATAGGCTTCTATGGGTAGTTATTTGCGCCTGGCTTGGTACCGCTTCTATCGTAGATCCAACACATGCCCCGGTCGAGGTAGTGTCTTCAACATACGAATTTCGCTCAAGAGGCCAACCCGCAAGTGCAAGCCAAGGGGGCATGCAGGCGAGAGGGACCTAATGAGCGAGCGATTGGGTTCGGGATAGGTGTACTACCTGCACAAGTACCGAGTGGGCGACATGCGCGGCGTATGCACCCCCTATTGGAGAAAAAAGGTATCCTTAGTCCCAACTCCCGAGGGAGCCGAGATTCGTTATGCGGTTTTGCCCGTTCACATTAATATGTTGATTTTCAGGTCGTCACAACTTGATAGGGAAATAAACGTGGGGTAGGACCGTTTCACCCTTCGGCTATTTTGATTACCTACAAGCACGAGTATTTCCTTCACTATCCCCAGTGGAGTCGCCACTGTGAGGGGGTCGAAAAAGCACGAGGCTAATGCGTGACCTCGTCCCTCGTGGGTGTGACGATTCTTTTTTATTCAATCAAGTGTAATTGGATTTCCTGTGAGTTTACACCCAATTGACTAGTAATATAGGAGTAGCCATTCAGTTTTTAACAACAATGAGAAAAACTGACAAAACCCGGCTATCGTGACATAAAGGGAGTGCAATTATGTTTGACCACGACGGCCGTAGGTTCCCTTGTGATCCCTGGTGTGGGGATCTCTCAACATACACCCGCAAGGTAGAGATTAAGGGTTTAGGGGACTATAACTACCGAGAGGAGTACTTCGCTCGTCGATAACTCCAGAGGCAGGATATCCTTACTAGCCCAGCATAAATAATTGAAGGGACATGCGTTAACTATTAAACTAATCTGAGTTGATTTTAGCAATATGCAACATATAATACTAGATCGATCGCGATTATCTGATTTAGATTGCATTAAGGGACCTAGCATGATAATCCAATTTCCCAAAAATATTATATTTGTTAGGCATGATAGAACAATCAGATTTAGTTAGTTTAACAGTTCATAAAAAGGGCGAGGAAAGCAATTAAATCATCGAAAAAGGACACATTACGACGCACCCTTGAGAGGTGCGTCACGGTTCTTAGAAAACTAACCACTTTGACTTTGCTATTTCTCCTTTTTATTTAACGAATCTCAAATTATGGGACAGGATACGTTCTGTTCGATTTATGGATCGATTGCGACAGAACGCGTGAACAATTTCGCAGCGTGAGGCTTAGGCTAAGGGTTGGAGTCAATACTCAGAATATGAATTGTGTGTGTGTGTGTGTGTTCTTTTCACGTCGAATTTGGGGCTGTATTTATAGGGAAGAGTTTGTGGAAAGATAGAATTGCAGAACTCTAATCCACGAGGAATTAGGAAAAAACACGTACCAGGTATTTTCAGCGCCCAGCTCTGGGCGTCAAAGATTTCGGCGCCCAGGGCTGGGCGTTGAAAATAGAGATCCATGCAATTTCGACGCCTTGGGCTGGGCGTTAAAGATTTCGGCGCCCAGCTCTGGGCGTTAAAAGTGATGTCTGGGCCGAGTTCTTTGTCAGATTCGGATTCCTAGAATCCGGAGTGTTTGAGATTTAATCGAGTCTTTCATTGCGTATCAATTTCATGACGGAATGGTCTGAGCCCGCTACGAACTCTAGGCTTGTTAGGATTTTAATTAATACGTAACTCTTATTTCCGAATCATATTAGGAATAGGATTCTCGCAGTTTTCTATCTCATTTAGGATTTATGTTGGAATGCAACACCTAATTCTGACAGGTTTCTATCTTTTATGACTTGCCCCTTTTAGAATCTACCCTTTACGGCAGTTACTATTCTTAGAAGGTTTCTATAAATAGCAAGTTTCGGGTGAAATGAAAAGGGGAATAGAGATTCGTTATTTTATAGGAGATGCGTTGTCAAGTGGAGATTTACGCTTTCATCATCGAACCTTTCCCTTTCGGGAATGGGGACAAAAGTAGGTGTCTACAATGAGGAGTCCTATTTATAGGCTCCCTATTCTCAATGGGCTAGGCTTAGGAAAATAGAATTGGGCTTAGGGAATTAAATGATTGGGCTAGCTTATGACTTGAATTAAATTCTTTTGATTGGGCTCGTTTAATAAAACGAATTGGACTTTTCATTTAAAACCCGAAACCTTTGAAATCACTTGCAACCCATTTAATTTCCCGACTCAAGAATTAAATTCTTTTCGTAATTAATTAAAATAATAAATATTCTAATTAAATAAAATACATTTAAATAATATTTAAATGCGAATTAAATTCCAAAAATCGTAAAATTCTTTATAAATATAATAAAATATACTTATAAATATTATAAAAATACGAGGTATTACAGTCTACCTTCCTTAAAAGAAGTTTCGTCCCGAAACTTGGGTTCGGAAATCAAAATTTAACTCAAAACTTGAGACTTTATGAGATTTTTAATGCGTTCACTTGCAAAAATTTTAAGTTGATGTACTCTTTACATGATTAAACAGGACAATAATAAGCGCGAATTCAATCGAAAGCACTTAATTGAGCATAGAATAGGGAAAAACAATGTAAAAAGCGCGAAATTCTACCGCACTCTACCCCCCTTAAAAGACACGAGTTACGACCCCGTAACTCAACTAACCTCGGGAAAAAGCTCGGGATATTTCTTTCTCATTTCGTCCTAAGCTTCCCGGGACCACAAAACTTCATTTGACCACAAAACTTTCACAATATTAACACCCTTAGTTCGTGTACTACGACTTGACAATCCAGGACTTTGACTGTCTTTCCTTGAAAGATAAAATTTGGTCTAATTCTATGGTTTCCGGTTGCAACACATGCGACTTATCCGGAACATACTTTCTCAATTGAGATATATGAAACACATTATGCACTCTATGCAGGTCCATTGGCAAGGCTAGTATATAAGCTACCTTTCCAATTCTTTCTAAGATTTCATATGGGCCTATGTACTTGGGGCTTAACATCCCTTTCTTTCCAAACCTCATAACACCTTTCACTGGTGACACTTCGAGCAACACCTTATCACCTATATTGAACTCTTCATCCCTACGTTTCAAGTCTGCATAACTCTTTTGGCGATCTTGCACCGCTTGAATCTTGGATTGGATGGTTCGAATTTGGTTCATGGTGTCCTCTATCATTTGAGATCCCAACACTACGGTTTCGCTAATGTCATTCCAGCAAAGTGGACTTGTACACTTTCGTCCACACAAAGCCTCAAATGGTTCCATTCCAATGCTAGCATGATAGCTATTATTATATGAAAACTCAATCAAATCTAGGCTATCTTCCCAACTTCCTTGGAAATCAATGACGCATGCCCGAAGCATGTCCTCAAGGGTTTGGATAGTTCTCTCTGTTTGTCCATCCGTGGCTGGGTGGAAAGCTGTACTCATTTTCAATGTCGTACCAAAGCTCTTCTGCACACTTTTCTAGAAATTCGAAAGAAACCTTGAATCCCTATCTGATACGATATCCTTAGGAACTCCACGTAACCTCACAACATTCTTAATGTAAGCTTTAGCAAGTTGTTCCATCTTCTAGGTTTCCTTCATTGGTATAAACACTGCTGACTTAGTCAACCTATCTACCACAACCCAAATTGTATCATTTCCGGTCTTTGACTTAGGCAAACAAGTGACGAAGTCCATAGAAATACAGTCCCATTTCCAGCTTGGAATCTCTAAAGGATGGACCTTTCCTTGAGGTCTCATGTGCTCTATTTTAACTTTCTGACAAGTCAGACATCTAGCCACAAATTCAGCCACTTCGTTCTTCTTCCTTGGCCACCAATAGACCTTTTTCAAGTCCTTATACAACTTGTCACCACCTGGGTGCACAGAATATGGCGTATTATGCCCTTCTTTCATCAATTTCTGCTTCAATTCTCCACACTTTTGAGGCACGCACCACCTGCCTTTGTACCTCAAACTTCCATCATCATGGATTCAGAATTCTAACTCCTTACCTTGCGAAATCTTTTCCTTGATTCGCTCCAACTACACATCACCAGCTTGATTCTCCCTAATCTCATCAAATATTGACGGCTGGATGGTTAAGGCATTCATCATTCCCTCAAGGCTTTCACCACTCACTATTGCAAGGTTCAAACGCTGCATGTCCTTACACAGCTCGTTAGCAACTACTAACGCATTAACACTATGACTTGATTTCCTACTCAAGGCATCCGCAACTACATTGGCTTTTCCTTCATGGTACTGGATATCCAAATCATAGTCCTTAATTAATTCCAACCACCTTCGTTGGCGCATATTCAGATCTTTCTGTGTACAGATGTACTTTAAACTCTTGTGATCCGTAAATATCCTACACTTCACACCATACAGATAGTGTCTCCATATCTTCAATGCAAACACTATAGCAGCTAGCTCTAAATCATGGGTAGGGTAATTGGATTCATATGGCTTCAACTGCCTTGACGCATACGCAATAACCTTCCCGTTCTGCATCAATACACACCCTAAACCATTCTTAGAGGCATCACTATACACATCATATGTACCACTCTCATCTGGCAAGGTTAACATTGGCGCGGTTGTCAATCGCGTCTTCAAGGCTTGGAATGCTTCCTCACACTGGTCACTCCATTCAAACTTTGCTTCCTTCTTCATCAAGGTAGTCATGGGCTTGGCTATCCTAGAGAAGTCTTGCACAAAGCGTCTATAGTAGCCATCTAATCCCAGAAAACTACGAATGTCGATCACACTCTTGGGTGTAGGCCATTCACTAACAGCTTTTATCTTAGCAGGGTCAACTACCACTCCTTCTTTAGATACAAAATGTCCCAAAAATGCAACTCTTTCCAACCAAAACTCACACTTTGAGAACTTGGCGTACAACTGGTTATCTCTCAACGTACTCAACACAGATCTCAAGTGTTCAGCGTGATCCTCTTAACTCTTTGAGTACACTAGGATGTCATCTATGAAAAACACTACAAACTTGTCCAAATAGGCATGGAATACACGGTTTATTAAGTCCATAAATATTGCAGGTGCATTGGTTAGCCCAAAAGGCATAACAGTGACCTCATAATGTCCGTATCTAGTCTTGAATGCGGTCTTTAGTATGTCATGATCAGCGATTCTCAATTGATGATAACCCGAACGCAAATCGATCTTTGAAAAGATTACTGCTCCTTTCAGTTGGTCAAATAGGTCTTCTATCCTAGTTAAAGGATACTTGTTCTTGATCGTGACCTTATTGAGCTCCCTGTAGTCTATATAGAGCCTCATACTTCCATCCTTTTTCTTCACAAACAACACTAGTGCTCCCCAAGGAGATGCACTTGGCCTAATGTAACCTTTCTCCAATAGATCATCTAGTTGGCCTTTTAACTCATTCATTTCTGCTGGAGCCATTCGATAAGGTGCTTTTGAAATAGGTGCGGTTCCAGGCACTAAATCTATGGTAAAGTCAATAGGTCGATTGGGAGGCATCCCCGGGATCTCTTCCGTAAACACATTGAGGAATTTATTTACTACTGCAATATCCTCAGGTTGATCTTTGATCACATGCTCTAGGTTTCTCACATTGCATAAGAAGACTAGGTTCCCTTTACCGACAAGCTTCACGAGTTCCATTGCCGTGATAATCCCTATGTTCTTAGGCTTACCAAAACGACGATATGACACTACTTTGCCTAGGCTAGACCTCAAGTGAACCTTCTGCTTCTCACGATCTATTTTGGCTTTGAACATGGCCAACCAATCCATTCCTAGAATTACATCTAGCTCTCCTAACTCAAACTCGATTAGGTTAGATAAGAACACGGTCTTGGCTATGGTCAAAGGCACATCTCTATGGATTTTGGTACACTTCACTATACTACCAGTAGGTATGACTATAGGTACTTCAATTGTTTCAGGGTCTTTCAACCCTAATTTCCCCAAAGCATCTACTGATATAAAAGAATAAGTCGCACCAGAATCAAATAGAACTTTAACTAAAACGGAATTAATAGAAAAAGTACCCGCTATGACGTCAGAGGAAGTTTCCGCTTCTTGCCTAGATATCACATTCAACTTTCCTTGGGCAACTCCTTTGTTATATCCACCTCCATTGGTGTTTCCATTGTTGTTTCGGTTCCCATTCTGTTGTTGGTTTCCTCCAGGCTTTCTATGGTTCTGGTGATTTCCATTGTTATTGCCATTGTTACCACCTTGGTAGTTCCTTTGGTTTCCACCTCCATTTCCCCCATTTCGGTTCTGATTGTTCCGATTATTGCCTTGGTGGTTACCTTGGTTAAGCTTTCCATTCTTAGAATAGCATTCATACTCCCTATGGCCTAACTTCTAAAAGAATCTACAAGTCACTAAGTTTCCATCACAATCCTTTCCAGGGTGATTCATGTTACAGCGCCTACAATCGTAGGTCCGTACTCCATTCCTTCCAGGTTGATTTCCACCACCTTGGTTGTTGCGATTACCACCATTGTTAGCCCTAAACTGGAAGTTCCCATTCCCTTTGTGCTTCTTAAAATTTCTCTGATTCTGATGGTTATTCCCTTGATTCGAGCTTCCACCATCCTTTCTCTTTTCAGTACCCCCATTCTTCCTTTGTTGTAACCCATACAGTTGAGCAGCTTTTCCGTACAGGGTGTCTAATGAGGTAAAGGTCTCTCCAGACAACAACAGCTGTAAGTCCATGGTTAAACCATTCTCAAATATTTGAGCCCTGAGCTCTTCCGTTGCCACCACTTCAGGTGCTAACCTAGACAGCTCTATAAACTTAGAATAGTATTCCGTCACAGACAGACCCTCCATTTTGAGTTCAATGGACTCCTGCGCCTTTTGCTTCTTCAGATAAGGTGGGTAAAACTTGTTCCTTAGTGCAGTTTTGAATGGTTCCCACCCAAAGTTAGGTGTGGCTCTAAGGGTATTCTCACATCATTGCCACCACAAATCAGCTTCACCTCTAAGGTAGTACACAGCACTGTTCACCCTAAGGCTTTCGGGGCAATTCACATCTACAATGAGCTTATCAAACTCTCTCAACCAGTTTTCAAGCACACTTGGTTCAATCTCTCCGCTATACAGTGGAGGCTTGCTTTGAGCTATTTTCTTAAACATTTCCCCAGCCGGATCATGCACTGGGTTGGCTCTAGTTTGAGCTAGGTCTTGAACTACCTCAGCTAGTTGTCTAACCACTTCAGAAATCTCTTGGTTAGCCATATCCGTTCTCCTGAATATAATAAAAAGGCTAACTTTAATATTTGTTGGACATGACATTACTAAGGCACTAGTTCGACAACGAACCTACTCACTACAAGAACACATTTAGGCGCACCCTAGGGGAAGAGTTGGCACCACTTTTGGGCCTTCTCACCCCACTATTCGATGCATGTAAATTTAGATGGTTGATACTTGACCACCTTGCACATAAAATTTCATTGAAGAAATAACAATTAATCCCTTTGCGATCCCCACAAGACTTAGAATTGATAATTGAACTTAAGAGATAACGAAAAGGAAATTCTATTCTTTTATTAATGCTTCAATGAATAAGTCTTACATCCACTAATGCCATAACATTTATTCTCCAACTATGATAGAACTAACAACCATAAGTAGTAGCTTTGCTACTTTATTATTCAACCAAAAAAAATATAACTAAGGATTACATTTCTCTAGAGACTAACGTCATCACGACGATCATTTCTTTCCTTGTATTGCTCTGGAGTAAAGTCTCGATCTTTAGGATCATCCAAGTCTTCTTCCGGATCTGAGTCTTCATCCATAGCCTCATCATTCTGCGGTGGCTCACTATCAACCACATTGTTCTCTTCAAGCTCATCTTCAGATCCACTGGATATCTCAATGGTTGGTTCAGGAACTACAGGATTAGGATTTTCAATCTCTACTACATCATCATCACTATCCTCCTCAACATCACTAGCTTGCTCATCATAGATCATGTCATCCTCACCATCACTTTCTATTCCTCCATAGCCCATACCTCATAGCTATTCTCCACAACCTCTAAGATAGTAGCAAGAACCTCAGAATCATACTTCCACCTACCATCTCTAGTCCCATATTTGTACCAATTAGGGGTACCATCATTAAAATGCATGTCACTGAACTTGTTCTTGAGGTCTATGTAAGGGTTCTTATGGGGCAAACAATGTATAACCATACTAGCCATCATATCTTTGTGCCTAAGGTGGGGCATATCCTTGGTCGAAGCCAAATAGTTCATGGAGCCTGGTGAACTTAGAAGGTAGCATCCTTAATTCTTGAAAATTCACAACTAAAAAGTCTTACTAACGCGTTCCCATAGAAATTCCAACCCAAAAAGGATACAATAATTAGTTCGTGGAGCCATACAATTTTCAATGCACAAGTATATGCTCAACATGAAGTATGATGCAATTAATCACATAAAGCAAGATAAAACATGATTCGAACGCATACATGGCACTTAAAATCACATTGTCACATAATATGCATTCTTAGACTAGTATGCCCTTCTTAGTTTACCCATTCCTCACTTGAAAACAATATTAATTTTCGAAATTAATTAAGAAATAACTCCTAACTTAGTTGAAATTATTTAAATTAAAATCGAAAATTAATAAGAATTATTAATAAATTAATTTCGGATATTTAAATTAAAAGAAAATCCGAAAACAAAAATAAAAATAAATTCAAGAAATTCGAATAAAAATAAAAATAAAAAAAAAAATTAATTCGGAAATTTAATAAAAGAAAAATCCGAAAAAAAAGAAGTTCGAATAAATTAAAAATTAATTCGGAAATTCCGAAAAAATTTCGAATAAAATAACTTAATTTAAATAATAATCTCGAACTTTTCAACTCTTTTCAAACGACCCAAAATAATTAATATTTGACCTTTAAAATATTGAGTACTTAAAATAATACGTTTTGCCTTTAGGAAAATAATTTTAAAAATCCTAAAGTTCCGCATTAGTCTCTGATTACCACTTTGTAGTATTGCTTACTACAAAGAATGAATGAAACTAAGCTCTAGTATACCACTTTGTAGTATTACTTACTACAAAGTAGCCTTAAGCTCCTGAATACCACTTTGTAACACCCTAATAATTCCTTACTTTTATAAAATTATTTTCCAACTTAAAATAAAGGAATTACTAAAGCATTACCGCCACCGTGATAACGGTTAAGGCTATTACCAGAATTACGCAGCGGAAATTAATGTCAACTAACTTTTAAAAACATAATTAATGAAATATTGAGGCCTCCTACAATTTGGAACCATAACGGCCCAAAAACCAAAGTATAAATAGTTCAAACATTTCAAACATAATTAAAGTATACTTAAATAGTTCAAAATACGAAAACATGCAACTCTCTCGATCATCCCAAGCCACATGATTCCGATCTACCAACCTGCTATATTATTCTACTCCCCATCAATGCAAGTGTTAGTTTCGTGGAGTTCCACAAGAGTGGGGGGTGAATTGATTTTTTGCAGTTTTATAAAAAGTAAACAATAAAGAACATAAACAGCAAATAGAGCAAGCACGATTTAGCGTGGAAAACTCTCTAGGCCCAATAGAGAGGAAAAAACCACGGCCCCTTTGGGGACTTAAACACTTCTACTAATTAGGCAAAACAACTCAGTTTCTTTACAAGCCTAATCTACTCGGGCCACAATCTGTTAATCACCTTAGATTACAGATATCTAGGAACAACCCCTCGTTGTTCCCTTCTCCCTATGAAACAATCCCTCAATTGTTCCAACTCACAGATCTCTCTTGAGATCTAACACTCTTGCTCTAGTAAGCCTGACTCAGGCTTATCATACATCAATTCGACTATAATGAAAATATTAAATAGATCAACCTAAGATGAATACAAAGATACAAGACCTACCAACCAATACTGCTCTAACTGGGAACAGGAACAGACTCTTAAAAATAAAGACTTTAAAGATGATACCTGAAAGCTTCGGTTAATGCATATGAGTCTGATGGGTTTTACGAGAAGACCTTTAGGTGTATTTATAGTGAATATGCGATTTACCCTAGTAAGCCTAGACTTCCAAATTTGAATCAGATTAGGACTCTCTAAAGATAAGTTTCTGCTAAGAACCGATATATCTTTTAGAGTGATTAATACTAGATTGAATTCTATCTTTATAAACCTAAAAACTTTAAATGCTTCTCGACTTCATTCAAAGGTTTTCTTTTAACCGTGTTTAACTGATTTCTGTTATATTAAAACTCTTCTTTAATATCGAAAACCATTTGTATTAAAACTCAGTTTATCTGGGACCCTAAGAACTTAGGTGATAACTTGACTCTTTAAAAACACTGTTCCCAGACTTAGCAGTATAATCGAGACAATGGTCTTATACCTTTGCTTATTCATCAACTACTTCTTAAGCTTCCATAGAAGCTTAGACCTTGTATCCATCCTTGAATCTTCTTGTCATGTTACATTTATTTGATGATGCGTCCATGATTTATTTTACTTGAATTCTTTCCTTCAAAGAGTCCTCGTCCGCATTTGTACTAGCTGAAAGTAATCAACTTAATCTGACCTGTCATTTCTAGGATGTAAAACGTAAGCACCATTTAAGCTTGTCATCATCAAAACTCAGGGACCAACAATTTCCCCCTTTTTGATGATGACAACCTTTCAACTTGTATAACATCCAGCATTCTTTTTAAAAGCAAAAACATGGTTAGTTCCAATCATAGAAACAAATATTAAAACACAGATAGAACCATGAATGAGTAAAACAGAAAGAAACAAGTTGCCAATTTATAATCTCTTCCCCCTTTGGAATGATCAAAAAGGTGGATTTGAAAAACGATTATGCAAAGGGAAATGCAGGAATCATGTTGCGCTCACAAACAGGCAACCTCATCGCAGCTCAAGTCGGTCAACGAGTTTGACCGCGCCCCTGCAAGCAACACCAGGAAAAAGCAGCATAGAAAACAAGACAAATACCAACCCTGCAAGTTAGTGTGAACAAATAATCAGAACGTAGGAAAAGCGCGCTAATTAGAATTAGCCATGATAAACCCAGCGCGGCAAGACAAAACACAAAGTCACAAACGTTTACACACCAAAAACCAAAAAATATTATTTATAGGAACAAGGGGGGGGGGGTTCAATTTTGTAGCAAGGGTTGGGCAGGATCAGGCTTGAGGAGAGACAGGACTGGTTTCAGCAGCTTCATCATTCTGGACCTC
Source organism: Spinacia oleracea (assembly GCF_020520425.1). Taxonomy (NCBI): domain Eukaryota; kingdom Viridiplantae; phylum Streptophyta; class Magnoliopsida; order Caryophyllales; family Amaranthaceae; genus Spinacia; species Spinacia oleracea. The sequence goes on along the minus strand of NC_079487.1, from coordinate 7,355,275 downwards.
CACCTCCTGGATCATATGAGCAAGGCGCTCAGTTAGATCATTGAAAAATTGATGTTCTTCTGTCTGCACCTGGACCAGAAGCTCCTGTAGGGACTGGAGCGAGGCATGGATGGTGATATTGTCCTTCTGCAACTGATCCAACTTGTCCATGACCTTAGTGAGGATACCATCTTGGGAAGGAGCTGCAGACTGAGTTTCCCATCGTGGTCCGAATCTGATTCATCTACCTCGCAGACCGATGGAGGCACAATCTTGGAGGAGCTAGCAATACGACGACTGCGCCTGATTGGTGGGTTTGAAACAGGAGAATGCTGAAGTGAATTTGATTTTGTAGGAACCAGAGGGGGGGAACGCGCTCTAGGTCTCAAATCAACAGCCCCACCCTTAGAAGTCCCTCCCTGGACCATACAGGGAAATGCAGTCTCTCCCTCTTCTTCAGACGCATCATCTTCTTCCTCTATCTCGTCACCCTCATCATCCTCTAGCGGACCTTGGTCACCTGGTCCCATCTTTCCCACACAAACAACACCATCAATGACTTTGAGACTAATATGGGCTCGAGACAGAATATGGGCTTGGCTAAGTGGCTCAGAGGTGTAAGAGGTGAGATCAATGCCCACTTTTCGCATTATGAAGGTTAGGAGAGACCCATAGCCAATAAAATTGGTTTGGGAGATGCAGTGGGTGAGATGAGCGATAAAAATAGCAGGAAAGTGAATTTGATGTTGATTTTCAAGGAGATAGATGTAGATCAGGTCAAGTCTGCTGGCTAAGGCCCTTTTGTCAGCACGAGGAACCAGACCCCTACGGACCACATTGAACAAGACCTTTTGAAAAGGAGTGAGAGAGGATTGATTGAGAGCCTTTGGTACCTTCCCTGGTCCCCCAAAGCACGAGTAGACTTCCTTCATTGTGGTGCTAGCAAGTTCAATTTGACCCTTCCCCTTATAATAGACCTCTTCCCCTAAAACAGGAACTCTAAACCATGAACCCAATTTTTCAGCTGTAAACCTAATTTTCATCCCATTGACCATAGAATGACAAACACCCTCTGAATAAGTAAAATTCGAACAAAATTCCCCCATAGCCTCTGGAAACATGCATGTGTTTGAACAGACTTCAAACAAGAAAGTCCACCCCTATGACTCTAGACATTCCAATAGTTCTACAAACCCTACCTCCCTACACCAAGAAAAATCGAAACTTAAACCTTGAAGCATGCGATCATTAGGAAAGAAATGATACCTAGGTTCGTCAGATTTGACTTTCTTCTCCATGGGCGATTGGAGTTCCCCCTGAACTGGTGCTGACTGCTCCTTCTTCACCAAAAACTTTCTTTTTGTTGTTAACTTAGTAGCGGATTCCGGAGCTGGTTGCTTGGTTGGAGGTTTAGGAGCCATGGTATCGGTGGGTGGTGGTGGAAGTGTTTGAAGAGGGACGGCGGTGATAATCGGAATTGAGGGCGTATGAGGGTTTTGGGAATTTGGAAAGGTGAGACGGTAGAATGTCATGATTAAATAGGAGTGTAACAGCCCGATCTCTACGAGCTGCTAATTAGAATAGCTTATTAAACAGTAATCAAACTTAACTCTTAATCCACCAAGGATTTAACCAATCTCATCAACAACTCTCATAATTAACCTAAGAATATTCACAAATAAAACTATTACAACCTTATTCAATTCATACAATCCAGCTAGCACATCTCTTTCCCCCGTTCACGATCCTTATTTTAACTTCGGCATTTACTAAACCTGCAAAGTCACTACATAAGAAACTGCCCCCACCAGGATAGGTTCAAAGAACAAAGTCAGGGAAACTGAGTACACACTGTCCAATCTGAAACTCATTTTGGTGGCTTAAAACATGATATCATGATTTATTTATCAAAAGGTCTTGTGCGCACAAGGTGTACAATAAATTTATTGTACACCAAGATAACTTTTATTCATTTTTTTGTAACTTTAACCTACTTTTGATTAACTTTTATATTAGTAAAAAAAAAGTTGATAGATAAACATTTTAAAGGGTTAAATGATTAATTTTAGTGATTTGAATAAATAAGTTTTATTAAAATGAAAAAAAATTATCACTAAAAGTATATAACTTTTACATATATAAGCTTAACTTTTAAGTAGTTTGAGTTAACTTTTACTCCCATGTACAATATTTATTGTACACCCATTGTAAATAAGAATTTGTGTTTATTTATTTGTAAGGTAAAACTCATTTGATACGATCATAATTCGTATTTCAAATCAAGCTCTGTAAACAAAATGCAAGAACTTAAATCATTTCACATAAATCTATAAATCATAACTGTAATATTCATAGTTGATTAAATAAATTAAGCAAATGCTTCAGACTCATTCACTAGGTATGCAAAAGATGTTCATATCATAAGAGGTCTTCAAATCCACTATTCAACATAGTCAAACTTTAACATATATTTTGAGAAGTATCCATCATGGATTCACAATTCGTCTCTCACGATTTTAATTATGAACCTAAGCTAAGTGCAAACACATCTCGACCTGTAATAGCCACTAATGATTCTTCGTACTAAATCTCTCAAACCTAGCTATACACATATATATTCCTTCGAAGATATTGAAACTCCAATTCGTATCGATCTGGATAATTTATTTTTGAAATAGTATCACAAGACTAGTATAACCTTTTCAAAAGAGTAACTATAAGTACGTTATTGATATCCCAAACCATAACTTTTTCCAAAATTACTTCTTACAAATCATAAATAACGTATCAAAATCACACTTTAAATCTTGCAAACAATATATGTTTGATATTCCAAAACACATAAACACACTTATTTTTTTCACAATATTTGCTTATTCTAGCAAATTCTAACACAGTTTGTCTTTAAAACTTATAAACTAACTAGGGGAAGAGAACACGAATAGAGACGGGTTGAATAACCAATATCTCCAAACTTTTAGGGGTCGTCACCCACCTTTTCACATATGCTTGCAAGACTTTTAGGACATATCCCCACACAGATGTACATATGTACATTTACACAGATGCACAAATGTGCATTTACACAGATCACACACAAATACACAAGTGTTGTTCATGGCCGTTGTTATCGGCTTCTTCCCCACTAAAACACATTTGAAAACTCATTTAACAAATTTAAGAAATATAATTCTTCAAAGGCTTGTATCACAAACCAAATCACATCTGAATTAACACAATTAAACACAATTGAAAATATTGTCACAATGATACTTATTCAATTTGACAGATTCATTCAAAAGATTTGCTTAAAGATCATAATAGCTTATCCAAAGATTTTCACAAACTCTGTATACATAAATCTTGAAAACAAGATAACCTAAGCACCTATATGTTATTCGGTTTGCTTGAAACCACTCAATATAGTTAAAATCCAAGATATAGCCGAAATCCTTAAGCTTGTCAGGAATTATACTCACGAATACAAAGTAGTAAACTCAATATTAATCTATTCATATATTCTTGGTCCCAAAACGCAAATATTAAGTTTGTAGCACAAAGATCATCATTTCAAATTACTCCAACCTTTAGTCACAATAGTATAATAAACTCAAACCCTTATTATACTACTACGTATGAAACATTCATAACTCCAAGTATAATAACCCAAAATCTTCCTTATCTAACTCCAGTTGCATATAGGTTATACCCAAGTTAGCTTAATAGCTCAATTAAGACTAGTCAACTTAATTTTCTCTTGATCGTACGTGGTTACATACCCAACACTGTATTTTAGATCTTAAAAATAATTCTCATTAAGAATAAAGTATAAAATGATGTGTAAATACACAATCTAATCGTATCAAAATATATATATCATTTATATTATTTTATCTTAGTCAAAGAATAATCTTAAACTTTTAAATTCAAACATACTCTTTACAGAAACCGTATAAAGATCTCAAATGAAATAATTTAATAAACATTGAGCTTCAAAACTCGATAAAGGATAACTTGGTAAATATAGGCCATAAATCATAATTCGGAAAATTAAAATACATTATATATTGAGTAGCACAAAACTGGAGTTTTATAGAAGATCAATGAGTTTATTTTTATGGTTACCCAATTCTTAAAACTTATTTCAAAAAGCCATCCACATTGTAACCAATCCTTATCATCATATTCGAGTTAGAATTATACAATAACTAATATGTTAGTAAAACTACCGTTTAGTGACAATGTTAACTATAACATAAAGAAAATATTTGTCTTATAGATCTTATTATAAAATTATATCGCTCAAATAATAGTACAAGAAAAACAAAAGAATATAGAGGAATATATCTATCGCTTATGATTCAACCGATAGTCCCTGCTAAACCTTATTAATACCAACATAGATTAATATTTATGAGTCACACTCATAGTTCCCTAATCATGTACTCCGTACCTTATTTCATAATTTGTCATATCTATAGCTTGATTACCCATAATGATATTCAACTGTAATTTCCGAAATGCACTAAATATAATGAAGCTAACATAAGCCGACATAGAGTATGGAATTCCGATTACATTACAACCGATATCATTCTTAACAAATATATGTATCTTTATAAATCTCACATGGGTCACATCCTCCAACTATGTAACCAAACCTTAATAAATCTCGCTACCAAATCTTCACAAGTCTCACAATCGAATTGGCACAAGTTTCATTTTCAAATGTATCAAAATGTCTCACGAACAAAATTTCAAGTCTCAAAAATCGAGCTTTCACAATCTTCATGTTTAAACCAATTGAGATATATATAGATTAAAAACACAAATATTAAAATCATTGAAATTTTATAAATGTTCATATTCACATCTTATATAGGATTTCCAAATCACAATATTATAAGTAAAACTTAAATCGAAATTCATATTGTTAAACGTAAATCACATTCTTAAAATAAAGATAACACAAGCTATAAATTTTCATCAAAGTGGATGGACAATGTGTACCTTCAATCGTTACACCTAACCTCCGAGAATCTCATGTCTCGATCACAATCGATCGCTTTAATCCGAATTCAATCTTCCAGAACACATCCCATACTTTAATCTCCAAGGATAACTCATAATCTTGACCACCAATTTTACCTTGAACATCATAAATTTATCACCAACCATTTACCTTGTCCTTTAGAAGCCAACAACAAAACTAAGAGGTTGGGGAAGTGAGAAGGAACAAGGAAGTGGGGCAACAACAACAACAACACGTTGACAGCAGCAACTGTCAGCTTCGGAAGACCATATCTCCTAGATAAAGGTTCCGATTTTAGTAATTTTTGAGTCTAAGTTCATCAGCTCGAAGAGATATATAATTCTTATTCAGGGAACATAAGCTCAAAATTATTAGAATATCATCGAAATAACAGAAACAGAAGTTGGTGCTGACATCACAAAAACAGCAGCAGCAGTTGGTTTCATAAGGGCTTATCTCCTAGAATATAACTTCAAATTGAGCTATTTTTGAGCATAAGTTGAATATCTCAAACAGAGCTACAAAATTTATGAAGAAATCATTGGCTAAAAATGGCTTTATGATGAAGATAAATCACGAAACAGAAGTTGTAGCTACAAGGAGTGAGATTGAATGAGTGTCTTTCCAATTGTTTTTGGTTTTTTACCATTTCATGAGATTAAGTTAGATGATCTTATCAAATCATGATAAGGTAGGCTATATGAATATAAGGTGACAACACACAAATATACTTTGGTCTTGACATTCTCTTATTGTGACACGAAGAGAAAGGAGTAGCAAATGGTTGACTAGGATTAAAGGGTAAAATAGTCATTATCAACTTCTTTCTTTTTTTTTCTTTTTTTTTTTTTTTTTTTTTTTTAATTACATATGCTAGTAAATATTAATTTGCATTCAATCAGTTTTAATCTAAAACTAATTTCATACATAATTTAGCTAATAAATATAATTATCTTTTAAATTAAATCTCGTAAAAATTGGGCTACTACATACTACCACCCTTAAAATAAGTTTCGTCCTCGAAACTTCAAAATACAAACTTTAGATCATTTGAAGAAAACATATTAATTTGAAATCATATTTTGAAATCACAGTGTAGGAAATACACCAAAATAACTCGATTTTCTTGACAGATATGAGTCCAATTGAGCAAAAAATGTATATATTGGAGATTAATGAATGATACTATACTCAATTCAATTTAGGAGGAAGGGAAGGATAGATTGTTATTGACAAATATGCCGAAACAAACGATCAAGAGATGGGGAAATGAAGTAATAAATTTTTACAATGAGCCCAATCTTTTCGTTAAGATTTAATTCCCAAGACCAAACAATCTATCCCATAATCTAATTGAAATAACCAATGAAATATATAATCATCAATCCGTCATCTCCAAATGAATAACCATACTAATATCTTCAATCCTTGACACTTCTTTCCACATGGTTAAATGAAGGTTCACCAATTCCCAAAACATATATCTTTTGCTTTCCAATCTTCATATCCCTAAGATATTTTACAACTAAATTGACATCACTTCAAATCTTCCTCTCAAATCCTGACTCATTGATAAGACTTTGAGCTTATCCTCCTAAATAAAACTCACATACCTATTAACTCTTTATTAAATCAATAAACCTATTTTCAACACAAATACTATGATATGAAGATCATAGCAAACCCAAAATCAACCTTGGCTCTGATACCACCTGTAACAGCCCGATCTCTACGAGCTGCTAATTATAATAGCTTATTAAACAGTAATCAAACTTAACTCTTAATCCACCAAGGATTTAACCAATCTCATCAACAACTCTCATAATTAACCTAAGAATATTCACAAATAAAACTATTACAACCTTATTCAATTCATACAATCCAGCTAGCACATCTCTTTCCCCCGTTCACGATCCTTATTTTAACTTCGGCATTTACTAAACCTGCAAAGTCACTACATAAGAAACTGCCCCCACCAGGACAGGTTCAAAGAACAAAGTCAGGAAAACTGAGTACACACTGTCCAATCTGAAACTCATTTTGGTGGCTTAAAACATGATATCATGATTTATTTATTTGTAAGGTAAAACTCATTTGATACGATCATAATTCGTATTTCAAATCAAGCTCTGTAAACAAAATGCAAGAACTTAAATCATTTCACATAAATCTATAAATCATAACTGTAATATTCATAGTTGATTAAATAAATTAAGCAAATGCCTCAGACTCATTCACTAGGTATGCAAAAGATGTTCATATCATAAGAGGTCTTCAAATCCACTATTCAACATAGTCAAACTTTAACATATATTTTGAGAAGTATCCATCATGGATTCACAATTCGTCTCTCACGATTTTAATTATGAACCTAAGCTAAGTGCAAACACATCTCGACTTGTAATAGCCACTAATGATTCTTCGTACTAAATCTCTCAAACCTAGCTATACACATATATATTCCTTCGAAGATATTGAAACTCCAATTCGTATCGATCTGGATAATTTATTTTTGAAATAGTATCATAAGACTAGTATGACCTTTTCAAAAGAGTAACTATAAGTACGTTATTGATATCCCAAACCATAACTTTTTCCAAAATTACTTCTTACAAATCATAAATAACGTATCAAAATCACACTTTAAATCTTGCAAACAATATATGTTTGATATTCCAAAACACATAAACACACTTATTTTTTTCACAATATTTGCTTATTCTAGCAAATTCTAACACAGTTTGTCTTTAAAACTTATAAACTCACTAGGGGAAGAGAACACGAATAGAGAGGGGTTGAATAACCAATATCTCCAAACTTTTAGGGGTCGTCACCCACCTTTTCACATATGCTTGCAAGACTTTTAGGACATGTCCCCACACAGATGTACATATGTACATTTACACAGATGCACAAATGTGCATTTACACAGATCACACACAAATACATAAGTGTTGTTCATGGCCGTTGTTAACGGCTTCTTCCCCACTAAAACACATTTGAAAACTTATTTAACAAATTTAAGAAATATAATTCTTCAAAGGCTTGTATCACAAACCAAATCACATCTGAATTAACACAATTAAACACAATTGAAAATATTGTCACAATGATACTTATTCAATTTGACAGATTCATTCAAAAGATTTGCTTAAAGATCATAATAGCTTATCCAAAGATTTTCACAAACTCTGTATACATAAATCTTGAAAACAAGATAACCTAAGCACCTATATGTTATTCGGTTTGCTTGAAACCACTCAATATAGTTAAAATCCAAGATATAGCCGAAATCCTTAAGCTTGTCAGGAATTATACTCACGAATACAAAGTAGTAAACTCAATATTAATCTATTCATATATTCTTGGTCCCAAAACGCAAATATTAAGTTTGTAGCACAAAGATCATCATTTCAAATTACTCCAACCTTTAGTCACAATAGTATAATAAACTCAAACCCTTATTATACTACTACGTATGAAACATTCATAACTCCAAGTATAATAAACCAAAATCTTCCTTATCTAACTCCAGTTGCATATAGGTTATACCCAAGTTAGCTTAATAGCTCAATTAAGACTAGTCAACTTAATTTTCTCTTGATCGTACGTGGTTACATACCCAACACTATATTTTAGATCTTAAAAATAATTCTCATTAAGAATAAAGTATAAAATGATGTGTAAATACACAATCTAATTGGAGTGTGATATGCGTGTGTAAGTGAACAAAGTGAAAGGTCATGCATGCACCGGGTTCATATGATTCATTGAACCAAAATTGCTTTCCATTCATTTTTTATTTTCCCACACAAATGCAAAATAAGTATAAGTCTAGTACTTAGTGCAATTACCTTGGTGATGCACATACGTGACTATGGTAATGCACAGCTGGGTTTTGAAACAAGATTGTATTTGTTAGTCCATTCAAACATAATTAAAATAAAGGAAATAAAATTAATTAATTATATATATATATATATATATATATATATATATATAAATATATTGTTGTAAATCATCTAAGTAAGTGTAGAGAAAAGAAATTGGCTCCATGTATCACTTAATTTTAATCATACCAAGTTCTAACCTTATTTTGTCATGTCTGTCCCTATTCAAGGGTTTTGTCAAAATATCCGCTACTTGATCTTCAGTAGGACAGAATTCGAGTTTTACCAGTTCCTTTTCTACATAGTCTTTGAGAAAGTGATGTCTAATATGTATGTGTTTCACTCTTGAATGATGGATTGGATCTTTGGATATGCAGATGGCACTTGTGTTGTCACATAGTATGGGAACCCACTTTAATCTCATGCCAAAGTCCCTTAGCTGTTGCTTCATCCAGAGCATTTGGGAAAAGCATGAAGCAGCTGCAACATATTCAGCTTCTGTGGTAGATAGTGCAACCGTGTTCTGTTTCTTGGATGCCCAAGAGACTGCACATGCTCCAAGGAACTGGACCATTCCTGATGTGCTTTTCCTATTTACCAAGTCACCTGCATAATCAGCGTCTGTGTATCCTTTAAGGTCAAAGTGATCATAGTTAGGATACCATAAACATAAGTCGTCAGTGCCTTTTAGGTATCTTAGAATTCTTTTGACTGCTGTAAGATGAGATTCTTTAGGGTTAGATTGAAAACGAGCACAGAAACCTACACTAAAGGCAATGTCTGGTTTACTGGTTGTGAGATAAAGTAAGGAACCAATCATACCTCTGTACCTTGTTTGATCTACACTTTTACCTTCTTGATCCTCATCTAGCCTTGTGGTGGTTCCCATTGGAGTATGATTGCTTTTGGCTGACTCCATTCCGTATTTCTTGATGAGATCCTTGATATATTTCTGTTGGTGGATCATGATGCCTTGTTCCGTTTGCTTGATTTGGAGACCTAGGAAGAAGTTTAGTTCTCCCATCATGCACATTTGAAATTCTTGTTGCATTAAGTCAGAAAATTCTTTGCAGAGATCTTCATTAGTAGCACCAAATATGATATCATCAAAGTATATTTGAACAATTAATATGTCTGTGTCTCTTGATTTAAGAAACAAGGTTCTGTCAACCTTACCTCGATTGAATTGATTGTCTAATAGAAAGTGAGAGAGACGTTCATACCAGGCTCTTGGGGCTTGTTTTAGCCCATATAGAGCTTTGTCCAGCTTGTATACATGTGAGGGGTATTCTGGATCTTTAAATCCTGGAGGTTGTTCCACATATACTTCTTCTTTGAGATATCCGTTTAGGAACGCACATTTTACATCCATTTGATACAGTTTGAATCCCATGTATGAAGCAAATGCTATAAGTATGCGAATTACTTCCATTCTGGCGACTGGAGCAAAAGTCTCTTCAAAGTCTATTCCTTCTTGTTGATTGTATCCCTTGACAACCAATCTAGCTTTGTTCCTTGTTATGGTTGCATGTTCGTCTTGTTTGTTTCGGAATACCCATTTTAAGCCTATTACTCGATTGTTCAAAGGTGTGGGCTCAAGGTGCCATACTTTGTTCCTTTCTAATTCATTGAGTTCCTCCTGCATGGCAATGATCCAATCAGAGTCAGTTAGTGCCTCTTTATAGTTTTTAGGTTCAATCATGGATAAATAGGCATAGAAAGCACAAAATTTTTTGAGTTGTGATCTTGTAGTTGTTCCTCGTCCAAGATCACTGATTATTTGGTTAAGTGGATGTGAGCCTTGATGTTTCTACGGTCTAGGTTGGAATGGAGTAATGACTTCTTCAGTACGCTGTTCCACTTGTTCATTTGGTTCTGTATGATCTTCATTTTGTGTATGTTCCTCTTCAGTTGTTCCTCCTTCAGGTGTTTCCTCATCCTGAGCTTGTTCTTCTATATGAGTAGTCCTTCTTATCTCTCCGTCTTCTGTTTCTCTTGTGAGTCCTAGTTCAAAGTTCTCGTCAGTGGTTGTACCTGTAGCAAGATATTGAGAGTCAGTTTCGTCAAATATAATATGAATGCTTTCTTCCATACACATGGTCCTTTTGTTGAATACTCGATATGCTTTGCTGTTTGAGGCATATCCTAGGAATATCGCTTCGTCACTTCTTGCATCGAATTTTCCCAGTTGATCCTTTCCATTGTTGTGGACGAAACATTTGCAGCCAAAGATTCTGAGGTGTGTTATTGAGGGCTTTCTTCCTTTGTACAGTTCATATGGGGTTTTGTTTTTGATGGCTCTGATTAGTACCCGATTAAGTGTGTAGCATGCAGTGTTTAGAGCTTCGGCCCAGAAACTTTTGGGGAGTCCACTAGCAATCAGCATAGTCCTTGTCATGTCTTCAAGAGTTCGATTCTTTCTTTCTACCACACCGTTTTGTTGAGGTGTTCGAGGAGAGGAGAAGTTGTGATCTATTCCTGATTCTTTACATAGATCGTCAAACCTTTTGTTTTGGAATTCTGTACCATGATCTGATATGATGTGGACCAGTTTGTGATTGCTTTGTCGTTGGATCTTGGAGGAAAAAGCCAAGAATTCTTCGAATGTCTCTTCCTTGCTGGCTAGGAAAATCACCCATGTGTATCTCGAGAAGTCATCTACTATTACGAGCACATACTTCTTTCCACTTCTGCTTTGAGTTCTCATTGGTCCACATAAATCCATGTGGATCAGCTCCAGTGGTCTTGTTGTGCTGATTACTCCCTTAGACTTAAAGGACGTTCTTGCTTGCTTTCCTTTGATACAGGCATCACAGGCAGATTGTTTTGTAAACTTTGTATTCGGGAGTCCTGTGACTAAATTCTTTGAATTCAACTTGTTAATTAGAGAAAAGCTAGCATGGCAAAATCTTTTGTGCCATAACAATGGATCATCTTCAATAACACTGAGATAGGTCAGATTGGAGTGAGGAACAGAGTTAAGGTTCACCACATATGTGTTCCCTTTTCTCTGTCCCTCTAAGATCACTGTTTCATTGTTACTGTTGATGATTAGACATTTATTCGAATAGAATTTTGCATAGTTTCCTTTGTCACAGAATTGAGAAATGCTTAATAAACTATGTCCTAGACCTTCAACCAAAAATACGTTATCAATGGAGTGGGACTTTGACTTACCGACCTTACCAATGCCAATGATGTTACCTTTCTTATTATCGCCAAAAGTCACAGTTCCACCTTCATAGGTCGTGAGTGAGAGAAATATGTTTCTATCTCCTGTCATGTGCTTGGAACATCCACTGTCTAGGTACCATGTGTTGTTCCCCCTCACTTCGACCTGCATAATAAGATTAGTTAGAGTTTTTAGGAACCCATCATAGCTTGGGTTCCTTGCTTGGAATCAAATCGCTTTTCTTTACCCATTTCGTCCTGGTGAGATCCATATTCTTTTCCAAGCCCCTTTGGTTTTTAGGACAAGAGACTCTATAATGACCAATTAGTCCACAGAAGGTGCAAACAATGTCACTGTAGAGATCGACTCTGGTTTTTCTATGGTGGCGTTTTTTGTGGTTAAAACCCAACCCTTCTGAGCGCTTGGTTCTAGCTTCCTCTATCCATTTTGGTGTTCCTTCGATTTTATGTCTGATCTTTTTAGCTAATTCTCCCTCTAGGTAGGTCTTTTCTTGGTGTACCTTGACTAGATCTAGTTGAGTCTTTTCTAGTTCCTTTTTATAAAGAGTTTTAGTCCTGGCAATTTCTAGATCAATCAGTTCTTGTTTTAGTCAGGAGTTCTCGTTTCGCAAGGCTTCATAGGTTTCTTTTATTTGAAGGTTCTGATCGAACAGGCTGAAGAACCGGTTGTCAATATCTATGTTGGTGGTTTTTGTCCATTCTAATTCTTCAGTGAGTTTCTTAATGGTAGACTGGTGTTCCTTTTCTGAATCTAATTTTTCTTTTAAGAGATCCTCATAATCGCAAGTGAGACAAGAGAGTAAGTCAAATAGTTCAAGTTTAGACAAAGAGTCAAGTTTGTTTTTAATTTGAAAAAGACTTGCCTGGAATTTTTCTTACTCAAAATCTGAACCATCTTCTTCATGATCAGCTACAAGACACAGGTGATCGATTTCTTCATTCGGTTGTTCCTGTTCCTCATCCGAGGATGAGTTACCCCATGCAGAAATCATTGCTTTCCTCACATCAGTCTTTGAAAAGGAGTTTCTGTTGTCACGGAGTCTTTCTTTGGGTGTTTCTTTTCCTTTTCCTTTTTCTTGTTCCCATAGTGGGCAGTCCCTAATGCGGTGTTCCAAGTTTCCACACTTGTGACATCCACTGTCAGTTTTGGAGAATCTTCTATTTGGTTTGCCTCGGTGATCTCCCTCTTTGTAGTTCCTAAACATCCTTCTGAACCTTCTGGCAAACAAAGCAGTTTCCTCATCTTCTTCTGAGTTTTCATCATTTTCAGTTTTTAGAGCCAGTGCTTTGTTCCTTGGGTTCTCTGAGGTTCTGGCATTCAGTTGTAGCTCATGGGTTAAAAGAGAACCGGCCAGTTGTTCCAGGTTGAACTTTGTAAAGTCTTTGGTTTCCTGTAGGGCAGTGACCTTGGCCATCCAAGGATCTTGAGGGAGGCTTCTCGGTACCTTTCTTACTTGTTCCTCAAGAGTTATGATTTTTCCCAGAGAATTCAGTTCATTGATGATATTTGTGAACCGAGTTATCATGTCCTGAATTGATTCCGAAGTCTTCATTGAGAACAATTCATATTGGTGCATCAAGAGGTCAATTTTTGATCTCTTGACTTCATTCGTTCCTTCGTGAGTGACTTGGAGCAGATCCCAAATTTTCTTTGCATTTTTGCAACCCATTACTCGATTGTGCTCGTTTGGACCGAGTCCACAGTGAAGGATTTTTACAGCCATAGCATTAAGCTCAAGCTTCTCATAGTCTGCTTTATCGAATTCTACTATGGGTTTTGGAACAGTTTCCCCAGAGGTGTTCAATTTGGTGACTTGGAAGTCTCCTACTTCAATGACTCTCCAAACTTGGTAGTTTTCAGCCTTGATGAAAATCTCCATCCTGTTCCTCCAGTAAGAATAGTACTTTCCACTAAACATAGGCGGTCTTTGGGTAGAGTACCCCTCTTCCAGTTTCTCCGAAGTATTCATTGTTCCAGAATCGTTTTTCCCCCCAGAGTTACCTGCAGTAAAGGGTTCTGGCTCTGATACCAATTGTTAGTTTCGTGGAGATCCACAAGAGGGGGGGTGAATTGATTTTTTGCAGTTTTATAAAAAGTAAACAGTAAAGAACATAAACAGCAAATAGAGCAAGCACGATTTAGCGTGGAAAACTCTCTAGGCCCAATAGAGAGGAAAAAACCACGGCCCCTTTGGGGACTTAAACACTTCTACTAATTAGGCAAAACAACTCAGTTTCTTTACAAGCCTAATCTACTCGGGCCACAATCTGTTAATCACCTCAGATTACAGATATCTAGGAACAACCCCTCGTTGTTCCCTTCTCCCTATGAAACAATCCCTCAATTGTTCCAACTCACAGATCTCTCTTGAGATCTAACACTCTTGCTCTAGTAAGCCTGACTCGGGCTTATCATACATCAATTCGACTATAATGAAAATATTAAATAGATCAACCTAAGATGAATACAAAGTTACAAGACCTACCAACCAATACTGCTCTAACTGGGAACAGGAACAGACTCTTAAAAATAAAGACTTTAAAGATGATACCTGAAAGCTTCGGTTAATGCTTATGAGTCTGATGGGTTTTACGAGAAGACCTTTAGGTGTATTTATAGTGAATATGCGATATACCCTAGTAAGCCTAGACTTCCAAATTTGAATCAGATTAGGACTCTCTAAAGATAAGTTTCTGCTAAGAACCGATATATCTTTTAGAGTGATTAATACTAGATTGAATTCTATCTTTATAAACCTAAAGACTTTAAATGCTTCTCGACTTCATTCAAAGGTTTTCTTTTAACCGTGTTTAACTGATTTCTGTTATATTAAAACTCTTCTTTAATATCGAAAACCATTTGTATTAAAACTCAGTTTATCTGGGACCCTAAGAACTTAGGTGATAACTTGACTCTTTAAAAACACTGTTCCCAGACTTAGCAGTATAATCGAAACAATGGTCTTATACCTTTGCTTATTCATCAACTACTTCTTAAGCTTCCATAGAAGCTTAGACCTTGTATCCATCCTTGAATCTTCTTGTCATGTTAAATTTATTTGATGCTGCGTCCATGATTTATTTGACTTAAATTCTTTCCTTCAAAGCGTCCTCATCCGCATTTGTACTAGCTGAAAGTAATCAACTTAATCTGACTTGTCATTTCTAGGATGTAAAACGTAAGCACCATTTAAGCTTGTCATCATCAAAACTCAGGAACCAACAGCAAGTGAAAATGATAGATCATCATAGGGTCATTAAGGCAAAGGCCATGACCAAAACACACAAAGCACGTAGTCAGCAAAAGCTAAGTACTTACAAGAATAGAGTGAATGAAACTAAAACATGCATCACTCACTAAGTACTAATCATCATGCAAAAGCCATATATTAATTAACAATCAATCATGAATACAAGACTCGACTCTTGACTCACAACTTAATTAGAATAAGCTTCGTACAGGCCAAAAGAAAGTTCCATAAAGGAAAAAGGTGATGGGAGCCAACCATACACCAAATAATAAATAATAAAATCGGGCCATACCGAGTGTCGGGCCATACCGACGGAATTCCTGTGCATAATATAAATGAAACAACGTCTTGTATCATTAGTAGGAGTACGAGATTTCCGGCAAGGCTTCCCCCATTGTTCATACTGAAGGTATATACGTTCCAAGGTTTTGAAGCTTGTTCTGGTTGCACTTTACGGTTATTAATATTTTATTAAAGGTGAATGTAACACCCCCAAATTTCTCTCTTTTTTAAAAAAAAAAAAAAAACAACCTTTAATTAAATAAGACCAATCTTGAGAGAAACTTAGGAGTATTACTGCCACGTGATTACGTTAAAGGCTAATTACTCAACTAATGCAGCGGAATAACTCAAATACTTTTTTTTTATTGAATAATAATAATCGAAATAATAATAGTGTATATTGAATAAACCCTTGAAATTAAAATACTAAAATCTGAACTCACAAATGAAACCAACTTAGAAAAATAAATCCTAACTAGTGAACTCTCCATTAATCCCGTATGCAAGCATGTCACATCATCACGTCAAGTACCTGAAAACTGCTCACCAAAAGGTGAACAGGGCCAAGCCAAACAAATAGGAAATACGGGTTAGCAAAAGCTAAGTACGAATATATGCAAGACATGTAAAACATTTATATATATTTGAACATACTTTCACAAACCATTTAATTCAAACTTGCTTAATTAAAATCATAGAATATTCATTTTCCAAAATTAGAAAATTTCCATAAATAGTAACTTCCCATAAATAGTAACTTTTTAAAAGTATAAACATTTCAAGATTTAAGATTCCCAAAATAGAAACTTTCCAAAAGTAGAAACATTCCATGAAAAGAAATATTCCAAGTATATAAAATTTCCAAATATAACAATATTCCAAAAGTAGAAACTTTCCAAAAAAAAATAGATTTCAATTAGAATATGGAAATCAAAACACCTCTTCTTATCTCCCCTTCCTTCCTAAATGTGCACACCCCCAAGCCAGTATTCCATCACAAATCTATACATTGGGGTACTAACCAAATAATAGTCAACAAGTGACCCTCGACTTACACAACAAGTGATGCGTATGAACATAAAAGTTCCATGAAATCCATTCCACCTTGAGACTTTATAAAAGTACAATAATGTCATGAAAGACCATCCAGTTCCAACCATATGATAAACCAACAATCCTCCTTTTATTTAATCAAATTTATTTTTAAAGAAAACAACGTATTTTGAAATAAAGATTTATAACTCATCAAAACCAAACAAACTATTTCAAACACCACTTGATCATCATATTAAAATCAAGAAAAATATTTAACCTTTCAAAAATCCTCAAACAATTTTCACAAATCAAGAAACAATTCAAAATCACTAATTCACAATTTTCAATTTGAAAACAATTAATAATTTGAAATCAATAATCAAACCATACATAGATTTCATTCATATAATAATCTAGCCATATACACGTACCTTGATTAAATAACACCTCACACAAAGATTAGTTTGATCCTGCTACGCATCACTCACGAGTTCCTAACAATTAATGAATAAAACCCTAATTAATTCCTGATTAAACAATTAAATTAATAAAAATAATCTAATGGACTTAAATTTAATTCATGAGTTATGAATGAATAATAACAGTATTATAAATCAAAATTTCGATCCCATTGTTTAAAAATACACTTTTAAAAATTACGACATTAATTTATAAGAGTTTAAATAGTAAAAACTGACCGTAAAAGAGAAGGCTTTGAAAACAATTGGGGTGTTGAAGTCACGACACCAAAAGGTAGACGTCGGCGGCAAGGAGTGCACGACGGGGGTGTCGTGGCCTGGTGGTTGTATAAGGGTTTTAGGTAAGAAGGTTTAGAGCCAAAGAGGGAGAAGAAGTTTATTAAAACTCTTTTTCTCCAAAATTGATTCCTAATAGAATTAGGAATTAATAAAATCCAAACAAATAATTTAAATTCAGTTTTGAAAATAATATTCCCTCTAAGACATTTGAATATTTTCCCTCCAAAATATTTGAATATTTTTCCCTCCAAAATAATTTAATATCAAATATATATTAAAAAAAATGCATTAAATGATTAATAAAATGCCTAAAAATATGGGGTATTACAGTCTACCCCCCTTAAAATAAGTTTCGTCCCGAAATTTAGGACAAAATACCACACTATATTCCTAAAACGGAAATATCTCAATTTTATCGACTCTTTTAGAAAGAAGAAGATGCTAATGCACATGCATAAAATAGACCAAATTTGCTAAAACTTTACAAAATCATGCTAAAAATGGGTAAAAGTGCGAAACTCTATCGCATTCTACCCCCTTAAAAAGAAAGTTACGACCCCGTAACTCGCCTATTAATTTTTTGAAAAATAAAGCTCTTGGAATGAATGAATGTGATGCCCTACTATTACAATAAAAGTTTAGCTACCAAGTAGATCATAAATAGAAAAAGTACCAGCTTCTACTTCATATGCGTTTTCAGCTTCACGATGATTCATAACGAACAATTGTCCCTTCAATTGGGTGGCGTTATTCCCACCTCCAGGTTTGGGGTTGTTGATTCCATCCTGCTAGCTTAATCCTTGTTGACTTGAGTGTGAATTTTTCCCATTCTGGCCTAGGTTATATGTTGATTCCCCAAATGCTTTCTTGTAGCATTCAAACTCACGCGCGATGCCCTTGCTTCTTACAGAAACAACAAGTAACTAGGTTTCCCTCACAATCCTTTCCTGGATGGTTGTTCTCACACTTTTTGCAAAAGTAGTTCCTTTTAGGCTTATCCTCTTTCCCGTTACTTCCATTTTCATAATTTCCCTTCCATTTTTGGGTGAAATTGCGATTATCTTCCCTATTTTGGTTAAAATTCTCTTCCCTCTTTCCATGGTTGAAGTCTCCATTTAACTTAGGTTTCTTCTCACCCCCTTGGAAGTTTCCATTTCCCTTCCTCTTTTCACTAGAATATCCATCAAACTTTCTTCCTTTAATCCCATATATAGGTGAGCTGCACGCCCATAAACGTCATCTAAGGATTCAAAGTTAACTCCCCCAAGCTTCCCTTGCAATGTCAAAGTTAACCCTTGCTCAAACCTTTGAGCTTTTATGGCTTCAGTTGGGACTATTTCAGGTGCAAACCTCATTAGCTCTATGAACTTGGTGTAATACTCTTTCACAGTCATGGTCCCCATTCTAAGGTTTGTAAATTCTAGGCATTTCTGCTTCTTTAGATAGGGAGGGTAAAACTTAGCTCTCAAAGATTCATTCATGGTTTCCTAATCAAAATCAGGTTTGGCCATTAGGTCTTTCTTTCGTTGTGACCACCATAGGTCAGCTTCTTCCCTTAGATAGTACGCAGCATTATTGATTTTTAGATGCTTAGGGCAATTGATAGCATCAAAAAGTTTGTCAAATTCTCTAAGCCAGATTTCTAGACTTGCAGGATCTTCCTTTCCATCATAGGTAGATGGTTTACTAGCTGCTACTTTCTTAAATACATCACCAAAGTTTTCAATATTACTCTTGCGAGTTACCTGAGTTGTCATAGCTTGAGTCAAGTTTTGAGCTATTTCGGTTAGGTGCCTAATCGACGTTCCGACTTTCCCTGATCTCTTCCTTACCCTATTACGGATTATCCCTCTCACCATCTTGCCTGGATAAAGGTGTACTAATAGAAAATTTGCAACTAAAACCTAAATTCAAAAATAATGCAATTAGAATATTGCAACACTTTAGTACATCAAAATCATAACAAAGTACAAGACAATTCACAATTTTCACCAAATTCCATAAAGAAAAAAAAATATCTCGACCAATTTCAAATAAGGGAAACTCATCATCATTAGAAGGTTAAAATTGCCACCAAATTCCTTCCAAGTACATAATTAATCAAGTAAACCATTATGCACAAAAATTCACATAAATTGCGACCAATGTCACGAAAACAATTTATTTAGTTATTTTTGAAGAAAATTCGAACCTATCAACCTAATGCACGAAATTTATCATGTAATTCTATTAAATGCATAAATTAGTTTATTAAATAGACTTTCAACAAATTCTTTTGATATTTTTTTTAAAAAAAAAAAAAATTGTATAAGTTTAAGTACTCGATTTTTAGTGTGAATACATCAAAACAACATCTTCCCAGGTAGTTAGAGAATTATACACAACGTTGGTAAGAGCTCCCCTTATTCAACCATAGACAGAAGACATTAGGAATGATAAATTCACACCAAACATCGTTTCTCAAAACGAAATTCAAAAATAGGTTTTCTTGAAAATATACCTTTTATTAGAAAATAGATTTTCATGCTTAGAATGCGAAACTCTATCCTATATTCCCTTAAATTCTACCCTTACTCTCAAATTTATTTATCAAATTTTAGTCCTAGGTTCTTTCATGGCTAAACTGATACCATTTTGTAACACCCCCAAATTTCTCTCTTTTTTTTAAAAAAAAAAACAACCTTTAATTAAATAAGACCAATCTTGAGAGAAACTTAGGAGTATTACTGCCACGTGATTACGTTAAAGGCTAATTACTCAACTAATGCAGCGGAATAACTCAAATACTTTTTTTTTATTGAATAATAATAATCGAAATAATAATAGTGTATATTGAATAAACCCTTGAAATTAAAATACTAAAATCTGAACTCACGAATGAAACCAACTTAGAAAAATAAATCCTAACTAGTGAACTCTCCATTAATCCCGTATGCAAGCATGTCACATCATCACATCAAGTTCCTGAAAACTGCTCACCAAAAGGTGAACAGGGCCAAGCCAAAACAAATAGGAAATATGGGTTAGCAAAAGCTAAGTACGAATATATGCAAAACATGTAAAACATTTATATATATTTGAACATACTTTCAGAAATCATTTAATTCAAACTTGCTTAATTAAAATCATAGAATATTCATTTTCCAAAATTAGAAACTTTCCATAAATAGTAACTTTTCAAAAGTATAAACATTTCAAGATTTAAGATTCCCAAAATAGAAACTTTCCAAAAGTAGAAACATTCCATGAAAAGAAATATTCCAAATATATAAAATTTCCAAATATAATAATATTCCAAAAGTAGAAACTTTCCAAAAATAATAGATTCCAATTAGAATATGGAAATCAAAACACCTCTTCTTATCTCCCCTTCCTTCCTAAATGTGCACACCCCCAAGCTAGTATTCCATCACAAATCTATACATTGGGGTACTAACCAAATAATAGTCAACAAGTGACCCTCGACTTACACAACAAGTGATGCGTATGAACATAAAAGTTCCATGAAATCCATTCCACCTTGAGACTTTATAAAAGTACAATAATGTCATGAAAGACCATCCAGTTCCAACCATATGATAAACCAACAATCCTCCTTTTATTTAATCAAATTTATTTTTAAAGAAAACAACGTATTTTGAAATAAATATTTATAACTCATCAAAACCAAACAAACTATTTCAAACACCACTTGATCATCATATTAAAATCAAGAAAAATATTTAACCTTTCAAAAATCCTCAAACAATTTTCACAAATCAAGAAACAATTCAAAATCACTAATTCACAATTTTCAATTTGAAAACAATTAATAATTTGAAATCAATAATCAAACCATACATATATTTCATTCATATAACAATCTAGCCATATACACGTACCTTGATTAAATAACACCTCACACAAAGATTAGTTTGATCCTGCTACGGATCACTCACGAGTTCCTAATAATTAATGAATAAAACCCTAATTAATTTCTGATTAAACAATTAAAGTAATAAAAAAAAAATCTAATGGACTTAAATTTAATTCATGAGTTATGAATTAATAATAACAGTATTATAAATCAAAATTTCGAACCCATGGTTTAAAAATACACTTTTAAAAATTACGACATTAATTTATAAGAGTTTAAATAGTAAAAACTGACCGTAAAAGAGAAGGCTTTGAAAACAATTGGGGTGTTGAAGTCACGACACCAAAAGGTAGACGTAGGCGGCAAGGAGTGCACGACGGGGGTGTCATGGCCTGGTGGTTGTATAAGGGTTTTAGGTAAGAAGGTTTAGAGCCAAAGAGGGAGAAGAAGTTTAAGAGCGGGCTTGGGAAAGCTCTCAACTTTTGGTGTGATGAATAATGAATTAAGTAGGGGGTATTTATAGGTATAGGATTAGGGTTAGGGTTAGAATGGAACCCTAAGGGGTATGGCCGTGGTTGGTGTTCAAGCTGTGATAGGATTCTGAATCTAGTCATGATTTTGTTGATATTCGATTTAGAGTAAAATTGTTTAAAATAGAAATACGAAAGATAAAATCACGAAATTTAAACAGGGGCTTGAATAATTAATTAAGATTTATTCTGAAATATTTAGAATTTATCTCAAAGAATTCGGAGTTTTAGGGAATTTTGAATTGGTAAATCTCTTAAAATCCAATTTTAAATAGAATTATCTTATTTTTCCAAAATAAATCCGAAATATATTCTCATAAATATCTTATCATATAAGACTGATTTTATAAAATACTAAACATAATTTTCGGATTTATAAAATAATTTTAAGTTGATTAAAACTTTTTTTCTCCAAAATTGATTCCTAATAGAATTAGGAATTAATAAAATCCAAACAAATAATTTAAATTCAGTTTTGAAAATAATATTCCCTCTAAGACATTTGAATATTTTACCTCCAAAATATTTGAATATTTTTCCCTCCAAAATAATTTAATATCAAATATATATTTAAAAAAATGCATTAAATGATTAATAAAATGCCTAAAAATACGGGGTATATATTACAGTGAACTCAAGACTCAACAACGTACACACATACAATTAATAAACAACAAACAAAACACTCTTATTTTAATGTCTTAGGACTTGTGATCAACCAAGCAAGACTCTTGTGAATTTACTACCATGTTCCTTCTCACCAAAGTGAGATTCCACATCATGCCCATTAACATGAGGGTTGTGCCTTTGCACGACAAATCCTAATTCATTTCATACAAAATGTTCCCAACTGAACCCTACATGTGCGGTGGCTTACGTGAGCTAACCCTTCACATGTGGTAAAATAAATAGTACAACGAAGTACGAATAATTGGCTCAAAGTATACTAGACATCCCGTACAATAGCATACAAATAAATAATCCATCCATTGCATGTGAAACAAACCATACATGCATAAATATTGAACAACATGATTGACAATGAAATCCATACTCATAATAATCTCAACATGCTTGTTCAATCAACTATTCAATAATTCCAATAATAATAATTCACATGATCGTTCACCAAAGCATATATGAATCCACATAATATAATTCACATCATCAACAATTATGTAATGTCCTTGACAAAAGTGTGGTCGCCCTAGACTTGTACGTACCTTGAATACCTAAGCGTAGGGGCCACTTTGCAACAACGAGCACTCACTTAGAAATCACCTCCTATTATCAAAATAATGACACTTAAATTATTCCCATGTTCATTAAATTTCCAGCAACTTTATAAAATTTAAAACCTTATTTAAACTTTAGAATTCAATCGTTTTTCAATAATATAATCGTCTCAATTTGCAAAACCAATCCCTAGTACGAAAATGTACTTTTTCCGCCTTTAATATCAATAAAAATCAACACTTTAAGCCTTTATTCAAATCTGAAAATACAATTGATTATCATAATTAAAATCATCACCTAATTATTCTAATCAATTGACTCATTAGGTCTAGATTAAAACCCTAACTTGAAAATCCCAATAAAACCAATTTAACACCATAAAAGTCAATCCTTTATTAAATAAACAAATTTGAAAATTCATAATTCAATAATTAAAACAACCCTAATGAATCACAACACGTAAATCCTCAAAGCACGGTATTCATAACCGTTTCCCAGCATTTTAATTACGCAAAACAATAATAATATTATAATTTAAAATACGGAATTGAAATAGAATAGGTAAGGAATAAGAGAATTATACCAATCCGGCCTATAGCACGGAACAATCACGAATTAGAGTGATTGGGCGAAAAGGAATTGAATTACGAACACGAACAACACACACACACACACACGTCCGTGTGTGTGCGCGCGCAGCAAGGGCGACGAACAAAGGGGCAGCGACAGGGCAGCGTGCGCGGGGCTGGCGCAGCGTGCGAGTGAGAGGGGCGAGCAGGGGTGTGCGCTGAGCACACGAGCAAGGGTGTGCGCGAGCACACGAGCAACAACAGGGCATAGCAGCAGCGCAGGGCACGAGTGCTCGCTGCGGCTGCGGGCAAGAGAGGAGAGGCGAGAGAGTGTGTGGGCGAGAGGTGGGCACGAGGCCGTGCGGTGTGCGGGTGCAGCACGAGGGCACGAGGCCTTGAGGGCGTGCGGGCGCCGAGCAAAGAGAGAGAGAGAGGAGTTGGAGTGAGGGGCAAGCAAAGTAAAAGAGGCTTTATGAAATTTTAGGGGTTCATTTAATGATGAGGAGTCCTATTGATAGGCTCCCTATTCTCAATGGGCTAGGCTTAGGAAAATAGAATTGGGATTAGGGAATTAAATGATTGGGCTAGCTTATGACTTGAATTAAGTTCTTTTGATTGGGCTCGTTTAATAAAACGAATTTGACTTTTCATTTAAAACCCGAAACCTTTGAAATCACTTGCAACCCATTTAATTTCCCGACTCAAGAATTAAATTCGTTTCATAATTAATTAAAATAATAAATATTCTAATTAAATAAAATACATTTAAATAATATTTAAATGCG
This sequence comes from Spinacia oleracea, assembly GCF_020520425.1. Lineage (NCBI taxonomy): Eukaryota > Viridiplantae > Streptophyta > Magnoliopsida > Caryophyllales > Amaranthaceae > Spinacia > Spinacia oleracea. The sequence continues at coordinate 7,330,880 of NC_079487.1, read as the reverse complement.
AATTAAATTCCAAAAATGGTAAAATGCTTTATAAATATAATAAAATATAATTATAAATATTATAAAAATACGAGGTATTACAATTTCCGATTCCGGCAATATTTCCATTTCCGATAATATTTTCCCATGTTTCCGTTTCCGGCAACATCTACGACTTGGATAATATTTATATTTCCGATACGATCCATATTTTCGTTTCCGGCAATACCATCGTTTCCGGAGCATTCATAATTTGCCTTTTGACGATTTCAGCTCCCACTGGAACCGAGATCCGTCGATTCCGAATATCCATAAATTGAGTATTTAATTCACTTAAATACTTGATCCATTCACGTACTATTTGTGTGACCCTACGGGTTCAGTCAAGAGTAAGTTGTGGATTAATATTATTAATTCCACTCGACCTGAAGCGGCCTCTAGCTAGGCATACAGTTCACTTGATCTCACTGAATTATTAACTTGTATAATTAATTAATATTGAACCACGTTTATTAGACTTAGCATTGAATGCATACTTGGACCAAGGGCAATATTTCCTTCAGTCTCCCACTTGTCCTTAGGGACAAGTGTGCATTTCCTAATTCCTTTGTCGCTTGATGTTTGCTCATGAACATAAGGTAAGAGTTGTCATCCTTATTATGTCCAGAGGTATTTCTCGGTTTCAGAGTTCAACTGATCAAATAAACAGATAATCATAGCCTATGATTTAATTCATCTGAGCACGGCCATGCATTTTACAGTTTATAGCTCTCCGAGTGGCCTTGTACAATTTTCAGCATCTCATCCCGATTTATGGGAGCAAAATCCCAATCTTGCGATCTTGAGATTATACTTTGTTTGATAGGTGATTACCCGAGCGTTGCCGTTATGGCCTCCTTTTACGGTGCAACGGTTGACAACGTCAAAGTAACTAGTTCTCAAACAAGTAATCTCAAATCACTCAGGTATTGAGGATTAGTGTCTAATAATTTTAATGAAATTTACTTATGACAGATTTTCATCTCTTACAGTAAAGTTTCATAGGTCTGTCCGATACTAGTCTTCCCAAAGTAAGTATCTATGCAAATGATTGCGACATTGCCAAGTCCACATAGTTCAAGAAACAAAACTACTAGTCATCTTGCATTCTAGTCGTCTAGCGTTTTCTATGCGTCCATCTTTATAGAAAACTTCGACGAGGGACCATTTTCAACTTTTGACATTCAAGTTCACTTGATAGACATTTCTTAGTCACAGGACTGGTCCTGACAGTCTATCTTGAATATATCGTCAAATTGAAGGGACTCATCATTTAATAAACCACAAATTAAATGGAAAAATGAATTCTTTTCATTTATATGAATGGTTAAGCAATAACGTTTTACAAAGTACTTAAACTCTAAAACTTTAAAACATTAAATATGGACATCAAAGCCATTCTCCAACATGCTTGATTCCCATAGCTGCAGTGTGCGAGTTGTGCTTCGCTTGCGGCAGAGGTTTAGTTAATGGATCTGAGATGTTGTCGTCAGTTCCAATCTTGCTTATCTCGACTTCTTTTCTTTCAACGAACTCTCGTAGAAGGTGAAATCTACGAAGTACATGCTTGACTCTCTGGTGGTGTCTAGGCTCCTTTGCCTGTGCAATATCTCCTTTATTATCACAATATAGAGCTATTGGTCCTTTAATGGAGGGGACTACACCAAGTTCACCTATGAACTTCCTTAGCCAAATAGCTTCCTTTGCTGCTTCATGTGCAGCAATGTACTCCGCTTCAGTTGTAGAATCCGCAATAGTGCTTTGCTTAACACTTTTCCAGCTTACTGCACCTCCGTTGAGGCAGAAGACAAACCCAGACTGTGATCTGAAATCATCCTGGTCGGTTTGGAAACTTGCGTCCGTATAGACTTTAACAATTAATTCATTATCTCCACCATAGACCAGGAAATCATCTTTGTGCCTTTTAAGGTACTTCAGAATATTCTTGGCAGCAGTACAATGTGCCTCTCCTGGGTCTGACTGGTATTTGCTCGTAGCACTGAGTGCGTACGCAACATTCAGCCGTGTACATATCATAGCATACATTATTGAACCAATCAATGATGCATATGGAATCCCACTCATTCGTCCACGCTCATCCAGTGTTTTTGGGCACTGAGTATTGCTTAGAGTCATTCCATGAGACATGGGTAGGTAGCCTCGCTTGGAGTCTGCCATATTGAACCTTTCAAGCAACTTATTGATATAAGTGCTTTGACTAAGTCCAATCATCTTTTTAGATCTATCTCTGTAAATCTTGATGCCCAGTATGTACTGTGCTTCTCCTAGATCCTTCATCGAAAAATATTTCCCAAGCCAAATCTTGACAGAGTTCAACATAGGAATGTCATTTCCGATAAGTAATATGTCGTCGACATATAATACTAGAAATGCAATTTTGCTCCCACTGACCGTCTTGTATACACAAGATTAGTCTGCATTCTTGACGAAGCCAAAGTCAGTGACTGCTACATCAAAACGTATGTTCCAGCTCCTTGATGCTTGTTTTAATCCGTAGATTGATTTCTTAAGCTTGCATACCTTTTTAGCATTCTTTGGATCCTCAAAACCCTCAGGTTGTGTCATAAACACAGTTTCTGTTAAAACGACGTTTAAGAAAGCAGTTTTGACGTCCATCTGCCATATTTCGTAATCGTAATATGCAGCGATTGCTAACATTATCCGAATAGACTTTAGCATTGCAACTGGTGAAAAGGTTTCATCGTAATCCACACCGTGGACTTGCCTGTAACCTTTTACAACCAATCTAGCTTTGAAAATTTCTAGTTTCCCATCCTTGTCCTTTATCAGTTTGAAAACCCATTTGCTTTCTATGGCTTGGTAGCCATCTGGCAAATCGACCAAATGCCAAACTTGGTTTTCAGACATGGAGTCTAATTCATATTGCATGGCTTCTTGCCATTGTTTGGAGCTAGGGCTCGTCATAGCTTGTTTGTAAGTCGCACGTTCATCACTTTCAAGTAATAGAACTCCATGGCTCTCGTTCGTCAAAATATACCTAAGTACCTTTCCGGTTGAGACCTATATCTCTGCGTTCTACGCGGGGTTACATTTCTAGATGGTCCTTGATTCTTAGCAGATTCTTCTAAAGATCTCTGAGTTTCAACCTGAATGTCATCTTAAGCATTCTCTAGAGTTTGTTGTTCGACTCGAATTTCTTCGAGGTCTACTTTTCTCCCACTTGTCATTTTGGAAATGTGATCTCTTTCCAAAAAGATACCATCTCGAGCAACAAACACCTTGTTCTTAGATGTATTGTAGAAGTAATACCCCTTTGTTTCCTTTGGATAGCCCACAAGGATACATTTGTCAGATTTTGGTTGAAGTTTGTCTGAAATTAATCGTTTGACGTATACTTCATAACCCCAAATCTTAAGAAAAGACACATTTGGAGGATTTCCAAACCATAACTCATATGGAGTCTTTTCAACAGCTTTAGACGGAGCTCTATTTATAGTGAGTGCAGCTGTGTTTAGTGCATGTCCCCAAAATTCTATTGGAAGTTCGGCCTGACCAATCATTGATCTAACCATGTCTAGCAAGGTTCTATTCCTCCGTTCTGACACACCGTTCCATTGAGGTGTTCCAAGAGGAGTCAATTCTGATAGAATTCCACATTCTTTCAGATGGTCATCAAATTCATAGCTCAGATATTCACCGCCTCTATCAGACAATAGTGCCTTAATCTTCTTGCCTAATTGATTCTCTACTTCACTATGAAATTCCTAGAATTTGTCAAAGGATTCAGACTTATGCTTCATTAGGTAGACATAACCATATCTATTGAAGTCATCAGTGAAAGTGATAAAGTAGCTGAAACCACCTCTAGAATTTGTACTCATTGGTCCACATACATCTGTATGGATTAAACCCAATAGTTCAGTTGCTCTTTCTCCAACTTTAGAGAAAGGTTGCTTTGTCATTTTTCCAAGTAAACATGATTCGCACTTATCATAATCCTCTAAGTCAAATGGTTCTAGAATGCCTTCCTTTTGAAGTCTTTCTATGCGCTTCATGTTAATATGGCCTAATCGACAATGCCACCGATAGGTGAGATATGAATGATTCTTTTTGGCCTTTTTGGTATTTATGTTATAAACTTGTTTGTCGTGGTCTAATAAATAAAGTCCATTGACTAATCTAGCAGATCCATAAAACATCTCTTTAAAATAAAACGAGCAACTATTGTCTTTTATTAAAAAGTAAAATATCTTAGCATCTAAGCAAGAAACATAAATGATGTTTTTAGTAAGACTTGGAACATGGAAACATTCTTCTAGTTCCAAAACTAGCCCAGAGGGCAACGACAAATAATAAGTTCCTACAGCTAATGCAGCAATCCGTGCTCCATTTCCCACTCGTAGGTCGACTTCACCCTTGCTTAACCTTCTACTTCTTCTTAGTCCCTGCGAATTGGAACATAAGTGTGAGCCACAACCTGTATCTAATAGGCAAGAAGTTGAATTAGCAAGTATACAGTTTATAACAAAAATACCTGAAGATGGAACGACTGTTCCGTTCTTCTGATCTTCCTGAAGCTTCAAGCAATCTCTCTTCCAATGCCCCTTCTTCTTGCAGTAGAAGCATTCAGATTCAGAAGTGGGTTGGCTCACCTTCTTCTTTTCAAACTTGGTGCCGCCAGATTGCTTAGTCGGACTGTCTTTCTTGCCACCTTTCTTAGCATTCCTCTTTTTGCCAGATTTCTTGAACTTGCCCCCACGCACCATAAGCACATCTTGCTTATCACTTTTGAGCATCTTTTCAGCGGTCTTCAGCATACCGTGAAGCTCAGTGAGCGTTTTGTCCAGAATATTCATGCCGTAGTTCAGCTTGAACTGATCATACCCTCTATGAAGAGAATGGAGGATGGTGTCTATAGCCATTTCTTGAGAGAATTGCTGATCCAGCCGACTCATATTCTCAATGAGTCCAATCATTTTTAGAACATGTGGACTTACGGGCTCGCCTTTCTTAAGCTTAGTCTCAAGAATTTGCCTATGAGTCTCGAATCTTTCGACTCGAGCCAGATCTTGGAACATGTTCTTTAACTCACTGATGATCGTGAAAGCATCTGAGTTGATGAACGTTTTCTGTAGATCTGCACTCATGGTTGCAAGCATTAGACATTTTACATCTTTGTTGGCATCAATCCAACGATTGAGGGTTGCCTGAGTGACCCCGTCGCCTGCGGCTTCGGGCATCGCCTCTTCCAGGACATACTCCTTTTCTTCCTGCATAAGAACTATTTGCAAGTTCCTTTGCCAGTCAAGGAAGTTTTTCCCGTTCAACTTCTCCTTTTTGAGAATTGAGCGAATGTTGAATGAATTGTTGTTTTCCATAGTAAAAACTACAATTGAAAAAGAATAAACAAATAAATAACCATTCACAGTTTCTCTTAATAAACGTAAACTCTAGCATGTATGCATAATTCAATGTTTATTAAGCATTTTATTCAAGTTATGTGTTCCGGCAGGTGTGAATAAAATGATTCCAAGATCCTTAAATCATTGAAGAATTAAGCACATTATGTATTTAGACTCAATTCCAAAATATTTTAGGTAAGCAAAGCCTTTGCTAATAGTCTAGAAACTACTCTTGGTTGATAGGTACGTCTAAGAACTTATTAGGTAAACCTATCTCATTTGCCACGACATAAAAGGACTCCTTACTTATATCGTTGAGTTTCACCAAAACTAACATGTACTCACAATTATTTGTGTACCTTACCCCTTTAGGATCAATAAGTAACACATCGCTATGGAGGAAAACTATTACTAAGATTGATGTAAAGGTTATCCAAGTAAGTGTTATTTTGGCATGGCACCTTTTAACTCAATTTTTAAAGTTTGGAACTTAAGGCTCTTACTATGTTGGTTAGATTTTAAGTGAACTAAAATCCTTAATCATGCAACATAATCAAGCCATAATCTCATGCATAATTAAGAGATATTTAAAGCAATAAATAACTTAAAGCATGCATAAGATATTAATGTGATCTAGTATGGCACGACTTCATCTTGAAGCTTCAACTTCAAACTCCGTCTTGAAAATGGATTGGAAACTCCGTCTTGAATTTCACCATGGGAGGCGCCATTTTCTTCAAATAGGATATGCTATAATTGAAACTAATTACAACTATTTGATGGTATGCAGACCATTTTTAACGCAATAAAACTTTGGTGCATTAGACCAACTTTACATTCAAATTAATGGTACGCAAACCATATTTTCTATCCTATTTAGGCCATACTAGTTACTTTTCCACACTTTTACAATATACCATTCATCCATTCATTTATCAATAAATGGCCCACATAGCTGGTTAGTAGAACATATTATGCATCACATAAATATTTACATCACATAAGGTTATGACAAATATAAAACATATATTTCATGCGGAAAAACCATAAAGCCAGGAATCCAAATTAATTGCCACATAACAATTAGCATAATTTAGGATGCATACATTCGAAGCGTGCCTTCCCTAGCTGCTCCCGAACCGAACAAGAACAAGTTTAGGACTCCAAGTGTAGTCCCTCCGTAGATAGTCCACAACACGTTCGGATCCGCCTTAGATTCAATTAACTAGAATTTAGCCTAAGGTATTATGTTATTCGTTTATAATTTTGTGGCAAACTATTAACTTTAGTTTTTAACTTAAAACTATATGAATACTTGAATTGATGTATTATAAATTGTGATTGCCATCACCTATTTATAGAGTAGGATTATCGGAACTAGAAACCTACTAGGATTCAACTTATCTAATTCTATTAGAATTTGATTCAAATTAAATCTATTAGTTTTAGTGTTTTGCATAACAACTAATTCTAGTAGTTTCAGGAAAATAGTATAATCGGATAAATCCTAAACGCTTAAGGATTCGTAACATGCACGAACACACCAACACGCACGAACAACCTACGAGGGGGCATGCTCGTGCGCGCGGTGGACTAGCTCGGCGCAGCAGCTGGTACGCAGCCCACAAAGGGCGCACCAGCTTGTTGGCCTTGCCGCATGTTGGGCCTGGCCTTGCTTCGTTTCTTGGCTGGGCCTTGCTTGCCTTGGCGGGCTGCTGGCTCGCCTGCTGTGCGCGCTTCGCTAGGCGCGGGCCTAGCTTCGTGCCGGGCCTTGCGTCTAGCAAGCTCGTCCGATGTTTATTTCGTACGAGCGCTTCCGATTAATATTCCGATTCCGTAATTCATTTCCGATTCGAACAATATTTAATATTTCCGATTCCGGAATTAATTTCCGTTTCGAACAAATATCTAATATTTCCGATTCCGGAATTTATTTCGATTCCGATAATATTTCCGATTCCGACAATATTTCCGTTTCCGGCAATATTTCCGATTCCGGCAATATTTCCATTTCCGATAATATTTTCTGATACGTACCATGTTTCCGTTTCCGGCAACATTTACGACTTGGATAATATTTATATTTCCGATACGATCCATATTTCCGTTTCCGACAATACCATCGTTTCCGGAGTATTCATATTTTTTTTTTATAAAACAAATTAATTCATTGATAAAAAGTCATACGACATCTACATAAAGATATAAATCTAACAAATACATATCAATCGAATCAAATAAAAACTTCTTTTCATCATAGCTACGATCGTAGTATATCAAACATTCTGTATACCCTCTTTTATATCGTTGTGATTTACAGCCTTCATTGACGAGGGGCTCTATAGATCTGTTGTAGCCGTGACAAATATGATTTCCGTCTGATTCGTCTGGTTGTAGTCGAAAGATTGACATATTCTTCGATCCCGCATAAATCTTTACCAAAGAAACAACCTGAACTAAACTAAACACACAAAACTTAACTAAAAGCAAACCCACCATAGGGGTACTTACTACACCGAAACAATCAAACCCACCATAGGGGTACTTATTGAGATCTAACGCAAAAACACAACGGAATTGAAAGAGAAGGGGAGGAAATAACCAAATTCCGAAGAAAATTGGCTATTTCCGCCCTAGAAAACCCTAATTTTTGTAAACCCTAAAAAGAGAGAGAAAAGAGGGAGAGAGGGGAGAAGCGGCAGGATCCGGAGTATTCATAATTTGCCTTTTGACGATTTCAGCTCCTACTGGAACCGAGATCCGTCGATTCCGAATATCCATAAATGGAGTATTTAATTCACTTAAATACTTGATCCGTTCACATACTATTTGTGTGACCCTACGGGTTCAGTCAAGAGTAAGCCGTGGATTAATATTATTAATTCCACTCGAACTGAAGCGGCCTCTAGCTAGGCATACAGTTCACTTGATCTCACTGAATTATTAACTTGTATAATTAATTAATACTGAACCGCATTTATTAGACTTAGCATTGAATGCATACTTGGACCAAGGGCATTATTTCCTTCATTAAAAGCCCGTTAAAAACAAACCTTTTAAGAGCCCGGTCCATTTATAACATTTAAGGGCTGAGCCCGTTTACAAATGGGTTGGATACGGACTTTTACTGGAGCCCCAGCCCATTGAACAAGTCTAGACCCAACCTAAACCTGTAGGGCCCTACCTAGTCCAAATGACTCTCATGGATTTGAAATTTTGAATCGATCTGAAACCGTTCTTAACAGCCTGTTTACCAAGTCTACTTACGACTTTACAACTTATTCCTTTCGTTTCAAAATACTTGTAACATTTTGACTTTTGAACTATTTATGCATTAACTTTGACCATATTTTCTTACTAATATATAAAAATCAAATGTGATTGCGTAATACTCCCTCCGTATTTATTTAAGGGATACACTTGCCTTTTCCGACCGTATTTATTTAAGAAATACACTTGCTATTTTTTGTAACTTATCAATTTCACCATCTAATTAAATAATCTATCTAATATATCCTAAGTCCCACCAGTCCACCACCCTATTAAACAAATAATTTCAGAATTACACCCCACCCTCCACCTCCCTAAAATGACATGGTCCCCACTTGTTTCACTTATTAAAACTAGGGTAGTCAACTTGGTGTTTTATATATATAATTTTATTTTTCTTTTGAGTTAAATACTTGTTTGTGGTTAAATGTTCCTTAGTGTTGGTTATATTTCATATTTTTCTTCAAGTGTTGGTAAGCAATATTTGTTTGTTTATTCCTCTTTACCTATGCAAGAGTACTTCACTTTTAGGTCATTTCTCTTTCTTCTTTAATTCCTTATTTTTTAAAAAGATAAAATTAGTTCATTAATAAAAATAGTCATATGACATCTATAATAGAAATCAAACTAACAAATAAAAAATAATTTGGATCAACATAAATTTTTATTTTACAAAAAACAAAAAATTATTTCCGAAGTCTTGTTTATGTACTCTATATATACTATATCTATAATTACCTTTTAATTATCCACTTGTATGCTAAGGGTACATCCTTCTCACAAGAATTTTTCTTTTTGAAATTATACCTAATGTATCTGAACTTATTGAAATATGACTTATTGAAATTATATTTTCTACAAGTAAAACTTATTTTTTTTAATTAAATACTTAATTCTATTATCAAAAAAAAATACATAATGCTCGTTTTGTTCCCTTGAGTTATTCTATGTTAGGATCTATCTACTCTACCTTTTAAAAAAATATTTAGTAAAAATAAGTTAAGTGTATCAAAAATAAATTATGTTTATAAAATCCGTAATGAATTTATATACTCCGTATAATTGTAGTTTTGAGGTAATTATTAAACATAGGTCGAATTTTGATGGGATAAAAATAAATTATACAAGAAAATAATACTTGCTCTGCCCCTCTGTATTTTATTAAATGATGCATTTTTTCTAAAACAATCATTTTTCATTAAATGATGTACTTTTCATTTTTGGTATCTTTTCACATTTTAATAATATATACTTCTCCTCTCATGGTCACATCTCTCACCTATTTTATTTTGTTTTCCTTACATTTACATTCTTTGAATAATTTAATAACCGCATTATCTTTTATTACAATGCGTTATTCTCGACTTACTCCACTTGTATCTTTTTTAAATAAAAGCAACTAATTCTCCTTAAATCTGCATCGGTCAAGGTGCACCATATAATGAAATACAAAGAAGTAGTAATTATCATATACTCCGTACTTCTCATGACTAATAAAATTAATATGGATTTTAATCAAATAACTATGTAAGTATTTGCTTTAATTGGTGTCAATTCAAATTTCTTTAATTAGTTGGTTTTCGTATTTGTAACCTTATGTGCATTTTATTCACCCTTTCTGAATGAGTTTCATCTCCAATAATGTGACTTGAATGCAACTAACATGGTTGATCATTATTAGCTGAAATTAAGTCTAAGCGTAAATTAATTTTCAGATTATACAAGTGGCGATCCACCAAATTAAATAGGCCTTACATTTAAAGTAATGGTATATATTAAACTAAAATTTGATATTTGCAAGTAGGTGATGGTGTAATGAATACGGAATTACAATTACAAAATTAAGGGAAGTGATAAATCCAAGGAAAATTTTACTTCTTCCAAGGAAATCCACATTTTTTTATAGTTGATTTCCTTGGAAGAAGTGAAATTCTTCCTTGGATTTATCATTTCCCCAAAATTAAGAGTTAATTAAAAAAAATCTGTATTTTGGAGGAATTATTTTTATTGAAAAAAATATCACTAAAATTATTACACTCATTAATTCTTAATGTAATGTATAAAGGTAAAAATTTAATCCTTAAAATTTATTCATTAAAAAAATCATACTATAAAAAGTTAATCAAACATGTTAAAAGTTGTTAATGTACAAGTGGGTAGAAGTTACCCCGATGTACACGGTATTACAGTTATCATTATTTGATGAGTTAAAATCTTCTTCCCTACAATATATGTATCACTTGTTACTACTACTTCTTACTCTTTACTCCTTCCGTTTCGAAATAATATGGACACTTTGACTTTTGACACTATTCACAAATTTCAATTTAACTATCATTTGTGATTTATTGTTAGGAAAAATATAGTCGTGTGGGGTCTTTTTTTATTTGTCACGATATATACTTTCGGAAAATCAACTTTTTATAATTATTTTGAATACAAATTAGAGATATTAATTAATGTTCAAACATTTACATTAGCAAGCGTGAAAAGATAAATTGTCCCTATTATTTCGATACGGGGGAGTATTAATATTTGTAGTTAGTCGATTGTTATTTTTATTTGATATCTAAAATAATTAATATAAACCAATAGAGGAAGTGGCACGCGTACATACACAGACTATAGGACCACATATTCTGCTTCAAAATCCTCTATCCCATCAATTTTTGATAAAAAAGTAAACTAAATTATTTCTTATAGGTTAGTGATAATTCATGGTCAAACTTTTTACGTTTGACCCAAAAAATGAATTTAGCAAAAACGTTTAACCCAAAAATATAAAACAGGGCAAAAAGTTTGACAAAAGATATACAATAATATTTCATACTCCGTATAAATTACTCCATCTACTCCGTATATTTTATTAAATGATACATTTTCCATAAACGACCGTATTTTATTAAAGGATATATTTTACTCTTTTGGCATGTCATGGTCCCTGGTTTCGATTATATTAATATTTTTCTTCTTCTTATTTTTCCACTTAGTAAGATCATCTTTTTCCTACAATAAATAATTCATCCACTATCCCAATTTTATATTAATTTAATAAATTTAATCCACTCTTTTAAAACTACGTGCCAAACTAAGTATATTCTTTAATAAAATATAGATGAAGTATTTTTTTTATAGGCCAGATGAAGAAGGATCACATATGCTTTCCCTCACAAAAGGACAAATAAAATGGAAAAATCAGCATGAAATGCCACGTGTCTAAACTGTTGCCTAGGCAAATGAAAATTTGCTTGCACTAGTAAATGGGGTTAGACGCAAAGTGTGGTAAAAGAATAATAAGGGACATGAAAGGTATTACATGAAAAGAAGACACTGTAACAATACCCTTTTGAGCCAAACTTTTAATTCTCTTTTATATGAAGTATAGATATATATCCAACCCCACTTGTTTTATTACTTTATTTCTTTCAATTCTTCTTCTTAATACCCGATCAAGTGTTTACCTTAAATAAATACGGAGGGAGTAGTATGTTGTTAGATTATCTTTATGTGTTTTATAAATATCAATTTTTTTTTATAACTTTACCAATATATAATTGTCTAAATTTACAATCAAACTAGTATATTAATAAATATGTAAATCAAACTGTTGTAAATATTTTAAAACGGAATATGTGGGCAAAGTACAACACCCCACATAAATGCATATTCAGATATTCTAAATTTAATTGGACCTACGAGTTACGTACTTATGTATGTGCGTACAGTGTAGGTCATTGTAGTTAACGTGAGCAGTGAGAGCATGCATGGACAAATTAGGATCTGGATAGTATGTACATATATTGATATATACTGCGTAGATGCATGACACGAGCATGCACCTTTTTTCTCAAAGGTCGCACTCCAAGACTCCGATCCATCTCTAGCTGAAGTACTGGAAGCTGATACATATATCTTCTGGGTATGGAATAGTGTTATATCCTGGGCTCCCATTGATTGTTTTCACAAAAGTAACCCCACATGGGATTTAAATTTAAATCTAAAATAGCAACCCACATGGAATTGTTCAATCTAAACCAATCACAACCCAGAATATGTCACTATTCCATACCCAAGGAGTACATGTAGCCTTTTCGTGAAGTACTCATCTGGTCTCCCTTCGAGTTTGATTCATCAGGCCATCTAATTCTAAGTACATCACATGGACCGTGTGTATTGGGGACATCATTCGTACTCATATGGACTGCATCACTATGTTAAACTTGATTGGCCTAAACCAATACTCTCTCTGTCTCGGAATACTTGAACTGGTTTAATCAGCACAAAGATTAATATGATGTAATTGACTTATTATTTAATGGCAAATTTGTCAAAAACTACCTTATAAAATATGATTTTTGCGAAAAACTACCTTATAAAAAAAATGTTGTAATAAACTATCTTATAAAAAATTTATGTTGTAAGATACTACCTTTTCCCGAATTATGAACGTTTGATCGAAATTTCGGGATTGACTTTACCATATATATGTCACGTGCCATTTAATTACGTTTTTCCCGTTAGATGTCGCGTAATATGCACCTAGTAAAGTCAACGTCGTAATTTTAAATTAATGCTCATAATATGGCCAAAGGTAGTATCTTACAACATAAAAATTTTATAAGGTAGTTTATTACAACATTTTTTTTATAAGGTAGTTTTTCGCAAAAATCATATTTTATAAGGTAGTTTTTGACAAATTTGCCTTATTTAATTATAGTAGTTGGTAGTGGGGTATTTTTTTAATATAGATAGAGATATGTGTCAACTTTTTAAAGGAGGTAGGGGGTAGGGGGAGGGTGCCTGGGACCATAAAATGACATGTGAAGGGGGTAGTTGATATAATAGTAATAAAAGTTTACCATTTATAGAAAAGGTGCAAATAGTCCTGTATAACTTTATAAGAAAAACAGTGCACGTATTCCAGGACGGAGGGAGTACTACATTCACAATATGTACATCATTCTCATTTGGACACTATTCAGCAATTAACCTTGACAATCTTTCTTTCACCATTATGTAAGAAAAAACATAACCATATGAGATTTTGTTAAATTCATATCAATGTGAGAATTTCAAATATCAAATTTTTATAAGTTTTACTTACACACTTAGAGATATTGATGTACAAAAAAATATGTTGGCCGGAATACGTGCCAAAAGAAATAGTGCGTGTATTGTAGAACGGAGGTAGTACGAAGTAGTTAAGATTGTACCTTCTAGTCTTGTGGCTTGTTTGGATTCTTGGATTTCATTTGAAATTCTAGAATTTGATCAAATACCTTGTGTGGCTAATCCAAAATTTAGATTTGCATTTGGCCTAATTCTAAGCCTTCCAAAAAAAAGAGACTATATAAGGTAAAGAATTTTGTTCTCTCGCTTTGTGGCCCAATGTTGTGTGGTTCATCTTTTTCACACTCTCTTTCTCTCTCCTTAATTAATGTCATTGTTAACCACCTTACCAACTTATCTCCTCCTTCCATTCTCTCTCCAGTTCATCCCCCGTTCTCTCTCTTTCTTGACTCCACGTTGTCTACCTCTCTTCCCGCGCAGCCTCTTCGTCGCCTCGCACCCACTTTGTTGTTGTCGGCACCTCGCACCCTCTTTATTGTTGTCGTCGTTGTAGACTGTTTATATATATTCGTCTTCACATTTCTTTCCACCTCAAGGCGATACACGAGGAATCTTGACGAGAGGACAATTAAGCAATGACACTCAAATACTTAGGGTTTTGTTTTTCCCCAAAATTTGATTTTTTTTTTTTTAAGGGTTTTATTTCAGTCCATAGTTGATTAATAAAATGATTCCATGAATACAAATTTTTTCGATTTTAATTCAAACCATTGATTGAGGATCCAAAATTTGATTTTTTTTTTTTGTTGCTGTTAGGGTATAGTTGGTGAGGATATTTACGAAATCGGGTTTTATACATTTCTGAAATAATTTGGGCGGTCTGATCAATTCTTGTTTAGAGGTACATATATAATTATTTTAATTTATAATTGTGTTATGTACTGTAATATTGATTCTTTTACTTTCTTTCATTAATATTTAATTTATGATTTTTTCATGAAATGCCCCTTAGGTTTCACAATACGAATCAAATACCCCTCATGTTTTCAAAAAATATAATATACCCCTATTTATTTTTAAATGCACCAAATACTCACTTTTTTTTACATTTTGTTATTACTCTGTTAGGTCATAACTTTAATTCATCAAATACACCTATTTTGGAACTTATTGCACCAAATACCCCTAATGAAACTTATTATACCGAATACCCTTTTGGATTTAAAAATGCTAAATTAGATTATAACAACTAGTTTTTTGAAACCTAAAGAACCAAATATAGCCGGTGAAGGTTGGTGAGTAAAATCAGGTGAGGGTGGTGGGGTAGGTTGTGGCTTAACTTTAGGTTTTGTATGTTTTCTTTTGGGGGTCAGTTTCTTTGTATGCATAACTTTAGGCTTTAGCTTTGAACGTTTATTTGAAGGTGGAGATTCTTGCGGTTCAGGTTGTGGTTGGGAATTTATGTGAAAAAATGTAGTAGTAGTATTTATAAGAAGAAAGAACACAACATCTATTTGGTTCTTTAGGTTTCAGAAAACTAGTTGTTACAACCTAATTTAGCACTTTAAATTCCAAAAGGGTTTTTGGTACAATAATTTTAAATAGGGGTATTTGGTGCAATAAGTTTCAAAATAGGTGTATTTGGTGAATTAAACTTATGACTTAACGGAGCACTAATTGTTAGGTTATAAACAATCTAATTGCATGCGGAAAAACCATAAATTGCTAGAATCCAAATTAATTGCACATAATCAATTAGCATAATTCACAATACATACAATGTGATGCATGCCTTCCAAACCTGCTCCCAAACCGAGCAAAAACAAGTATTGAGAGCTCCAAATGTCGCCCCTCCGTAGATAGTCCACATCACATTCGGATCCACCCTAGATTCAACCAGCTAGGATATAATCTAAGGTATTATGCACTCGGGATCTCACTTTAAGTGATAGGAAAAAGTATTGAATGTATTGTATATTCAAGTAGTATGTAAAATATGTCACCCTATAGTCATATTTATAGTGCATGGAGTATTCTAGAATATAACAAAACCTAAGCTTAATAGGATTAGGATACTAGAATTAGGGATGACTTAGAAAACTAGCAATTATAGTTAGATTAGAAATCTAGTTCTAATCCTAACATAAATTGTTTTACTTATGGCCCAAACAATTTTCATAACAGAGGCATGGCCAAGCATGCACGCAACCCACATAGGTGCAAGGCCCATGGGCACAGCATGGCATGGCGCGCGCGCTGGCGCTGGCCTGCTTGCCTACAGGATGGAGTTGCGCTGTTGTGCTGGCCTCGTGGCCCTGCTCCATGGGCGTTGGCCTTAGTGCTAGAGTTGTGTCGACTTGTGCTGGCCCACGCTGGCGCTTTGGTCAACCTCGTGTTTCTGATTTGTTTTCCGATTCCAGAAATATTTCCGATTCGGAAAATATATCCGTTTTCGGAAAATTTTCCGATTCCGACAATATTTTCATTTTCGGCAATATTTCCGATTCGAACAATATTTCCGATTCGGATAATATTTTCATTTCCAGGATTATTTCCGATTCCGGTAATATTTCTCTTTCCAATAATATTTCCATTTCCGAACAATATTTTCGTTTCCGTAATATTTCCAATTTCGATAATGTATCCGTCACGAACCATATTTCCGTTTCCAGCAATATCTTCGTTTCAAACAAATATTCTCGTCTTTGCCTTTTGATGGTTTGTTTAGCTCCCACTGAAACCAACATCCATCATTTCCGAATGTCCATAATTAGAGTATTTCTGAATATATTATATTCACTTAAATACTTGATCCGTTCATGTACTATTTGTGTGACCCTTCGGGTCCAGTCAAGAGTAAGATGTGGCATTAATATTATTAATTCCACTTGAACTGAAGCGGCCTCTAGCTAGGCATTCAGATCACTTGATCTCACTGAATAATTAACTTGTTTGATTAATACTGAACCGCGTTTATTAGACTTAGCATTAATTGCATTAAATGCAAACTTGGACGAAGGGCATTATTTCCTCCAGTCTCCCACTTGTCCTTAGGAACAAGTGTGCATTTCGTAATTCCTTTGTCGTTGGAT
Source organism: Spinacia oleracea (assembly GCF_020520425.1). Classification (NCBI taxonomy): domain Eukaryota; kingdom Viridiplantae; phylum Streptophyta; class Magnoliopsida; order Caryophyllales; family Amaranthaceae; genus Spinacia; species Spinacia oleracea. The sequence continues at coordinate 7,314,046 of NC_079487.1, read as the reverse complement.
GCCTGCTCATGAACATAAGGTAAGAGTTGGACATCCTTGTTATGTCCAGAGGTATTTCTCGGTGTCAGAGTTCAACTGATCAAATAAACAGATAATTATAGCCTATAATTCATCTGCGCACGGCCATACATTTTACAATTAATAGCTCTCCGAGTGGCCTTGTACAACTTTTAACATCTCATCCCGATGTATGGGAGGACAATCACAATCTTGCGATCTTGAGGTTAAACTTCGTTTGATAGGTGATTACCCGGACATTTCCGTTGTAGTCTCCTTTTACGGTGCGACGTTTGACAACGTCAAAGTAACAATTTCTCAAACAAGTAATCTCAAATCACTCAGGCATTGAGAATTAGTGTATAATACGATATTGTTGACCATAAGTTTTGGTTGATGACCCAAAGCAAACTTCCTGATGTTGTTGGTTTATGTTCACAGTTAAGTGCTCGAGTTCCTGTAAGGAACTAAGAATCGCTGTTGGAGTTACTAAGTTGGAAGTAACAAAGCTATGGCATTAAGGTTAATACAAATCAGAGGAACAACTACAACAATCAAATGATTTCACTGTTAAGCAAAAAGTGGTGAAGTTCCGAGTTCTGAGTTCCTCTATACCAAACGAGGAACTCACCTGTTCCGGAGTAGGAACAACTGAAGCTTTTGAGTTGCAAGCTCCAGGAAAGAGAAGAGATGAAGACTAGGTAGTTTATTGCACTAGTGGAAAAAAACCTTATTGAAGCCCCCTTGTTGAAGGGGGCAAAATTTGATACGCCGCATTAATTCCTGTTGGGGCGGGCTTCATTATAGTTCGCCTCATTTGCCTGCGTTGTCGAGGCGGGCTGACCCCAGATAGCTTTGTTGAAGCGAACATGGCCCAGCCCGCCCCAATAGAAGCACTCAATCGGGGCGAACTTTGATTTTGACGCCTCAACAATTTTCAAAGCCCAAATAAGTAAGAAGGGGCGCGAGATGGGCGAGACCCATATACCCCCTCTACACAAAATTAGGGTTTCTACCTTCTCACACTTATTCCCTTAGCCGTTTTTTTCACTTTTTCATTTCATCTTGCTGTTTTTTCACTTTCTCATCCTCATCTCCTTTCCTTGGATCAATTCCATACTTTCTTGAAGAAAATCGAGACATCTTCCACCCTCCAATTTTCTTCTCTAATGCTTTCCTTTTGTGTTTATGGTTCACAAAGATGGAGAACATAGGCGAACCAGTATTTCAAGATCTTGATAGAACAAGTTAGGTCCAAATCTTCATTTCCTCGATATTTTCAATTTTAGTTTTGATTGAATTTTATTTTTTCTATATTTTCTTATTTGTTTATGATTTAAGGGATGTTTAGATCTCTTTGTTAATGTTGGCGGTTTGTTGCATGTTCAATTAATTTTGATTTTATTGGGAGAATTTTTTTTACTGATTATTAATTGATTTGGTAATCTAGATCTATGTTCGACGCGAATGGTGGTTTCAGCGGCACAAATTCATGTCGGCATTAGGATCTCGGTGGTTGAAGACATCATCATATGACATTCTTTAGATATAATCGAGTAAGTTTTTTTCTTACCTTTTTAAATATAAAATCAATTTAATGTTAAATTACGGTAATTTTAAAATCTGATTTTTAAGAAAATATATTTTAATTCAGATCTAGGGTTTATGTTGAATTTTTTATTATCTTTTTATTATTTCCTTTAGGATTACTTAAGTATAATCTTTAATCGAACATGAAATAATATTTTCATCTCTGGTACAAATTCATGGTCATTGGTATCCTTTTTTATATTTTCTTTATCATTTTTGCTATATTTGACATGGTGATATTTTCTTTTGCAGGTTGGTCATGGGGGCAGTTCATCAATTTGTGCAGTTTAGAATCTTCTTACATTTTATTTCCCTCAAAAGAAAAATTTCGTTAATTTTTTACTTTTATTTATTAAACTTTGTAAGTTAATGTACGTTATACTATACATTCAGATGTATTCCCCTGCAAAACCAGGGATATGTATTGCATGTGCTTGTACTCAATTTTTTATTAATAATAATGAGAAAGGTTTAGAATCTCAATATTTTTCTCCAAAACTTTATTACATTCCCACTTACCAATACATAAAAGGAAACGAATATAAATTGTACGAAATAAAATTTTGCTTTGACCCAGTCTGTTGAGGCGGGCTTTGGCTGAGGTGCGACCCAACAGGTCTTCATTTTTTTGCATGATTTTTTAGTCTGTTGTGACACGCTTTTGGAAGCCCGCCTCAACAGACACCCTATTGAGGCGAACAAAGCCCGCCTCAACAGCTTACTGAGCTGTTGAAGCCCCCTTTGTTGAAGCGGGCTAAGTTCGCCTCAACAAGCCCAAAATGCCCCCCTCAACTGGGGTTTTTTCCACTAGTGTTGTGCTTAGAATTCGTGTAAGTTATTAATACTGTCAAGGATATATTTTGGAACTAGAGGAACTTAGATTTATTAATGATCTATCAAAATATCTGGTAGCAAATTTTATGGAAAATAGTTACATAAATAATTCTTTTTTGCATTTAATAAAATCAAATTTTCCTAATCTTTTTCTCCAAGTAAAAACAATTTTAATCTTCCTAAAACTTCTCCTAATATTTTGATAAAATAACAAACTGATTTTCAGAAATTATTAAGTAGTTGATTTGGTCTAAACACTACCAAAATTGTAGGAAGTACGTGGGAAGTGGTCTTTCCTTGTTCCTCAAGAAAAGGGAACGTGGAGACCAAGGACTCAGTACTTGGTAGTTGAGATTTTTAGGGAACTAACCTAATGAGACTTGCCCATAAAAGGACAAGTCGTTTTCTGGCAAAGACACACAAACATATAAAGAGTATTTTATTTTCTAAAAGCGTTTTAGAGAGTTTTCATAAAAACAGTTTGTGTCTTAGTTAAATTCAAGTTTCTAAGTTCTTAATATATCTAATCTTTATTAATACTAATTATTTTCGTATAAAACAAGAATTGTATTTTGGGTGTTCAAGGGTTGAGTGAACCTTGTGAGACTTAGAGTTAAGTCTTGGAGAAAGAGAGGAAGAGCAGCACAGTAATCGAAGGGGATTGTTGTGAGGAACTCGAGTTATAGATTTATTGTAATCGAGGTATTGCATTAATACAAAAGTGTTTGAGGTTTTTCCTTCTTGATCAGTATCAAGAATTTTCCTCAATTGTCTATCTTTCATTTCTTCCAATCACAGTTTCTTTGTTGTTTCTTAGTTCCGCAAGAAACTTCTCTAAAGTTTGAATTACAATTCACCCCCTCTTGTACGTGTTCCTACTGGAATATCACAGAATTTAAAAATCTAGATTTGAAATTTTCATGTTTACCAAACAAAAAATTAGGATTTCAATTCCAACATAACAATTCCAAATTTGAATTCAATTAATGTATTACTCATTCCCCAAACGCACCACCTTAAGGTAATTGGCCAGGGGAGTTGTTTAGGGACGGAGCAATCGCTAACTGCTATACCCGGGTACATCCAGCTCTGGCTGTACCCCCCCAAAAACGACGCGCTCATATTGTTTGTTCATTCTTGTCGACTGTTTGTTCATTTTTACTGTACTGTTTGTTCTTTCTTATTGTACTGTTTGTTCTTTCTTGTTGTACTGTTTGTTCTTTCATGTTGTTTTTTAAATTCATCATCAAATTTTCATAATTGTTGTATTTGTTGTTCTTTCTTCTGGAATTTTATGTTCTTTTTTATATTGTTTGTTTTTTCTTGTTTATTTGTTTGTTTATAATAATCATATGGTTAATGTTCATAATTAAACTCTTCATTAATCTTTTATTCTTTCTTTTTGTATTGTTTGTTCTTTCTTGTTGTATTGTTTGTTCTTTCATTTTGGCTTTAAAATTAATCATAAAATTGTTCATAATTGTTGTATTGTTTGTTCTTTCACTACAAGAATTTGTATCTTTAACGACAACCTAATTACGATGGGTTAAAAATCCCGTCGCAAAATCCCTTTTGCGACGGGCTAACAACCAAACAAAGACGGGAACAACCGTCGCAAATGTCTTTTACGACGGGTTAATGACGGGATTTTCCATTAACGGCGGCCTCCATTCATGACGGGTTCGCGACAGGAAATCTCGTCATTAATCAACGATTATTGGACTTTAGCGACGGGATTTCCCGTCGTTAATGGTACAATTTTTTGTAGTGTTTTTTCTGGAATTTTATGTTCTTTTTTATATTGTTTGTTCTTTTTTGTTGAATTATTTGTTCTTTCTTGTTTATTTGTTTGTTCATAATAATTATCTGCTTTATTGTTTGTTCTTTCTTGCTGTATTGTTTGTTCTTTCATGTTGGCTTTAAAATTCATCATAAAATTGTTCATAATTGTTGTATTGTTTGTTCTTTTTTTTGGAATTTTATGTTCTTTTTTATATTATTTGTTCTTTTTTGTTTATTTGTTGTTCACAATAAATATATGGTTAATGTTCATAATAAAATTGTTCACTTCATTGGTCTTTTATGTTTTTACAAGCGCCTATATTGTTTATTTCTAAATAAATAAATAAATGTTCATTTCCAAAATAGTAAATGTTCATTCCAAATAAATAAATAAATGTTCATTTCCGAAATAGATTCATTTTTGTACTAGTATTTTTTCTTTCTTGTTGTATTGTTTGTTCTTTCATCTTGGCTTTAAAATTCATCATAAAATTGTTCATAATTGTTGTATTGTTTGTTCTTTTTTCTGGAATTTTATGTTTTTTTTATATTGTTTGTTCTTTTTTGTTGAATTATTTGTTCTTTCTTGTTTATTTGTTTGTTCACAATAAATATATGGTTAATGTTCATAATGAAATTGTTCACTTCATTGGTCTTTTATGTTTTTACAAGCGCCTATATTTTTTATTTCCAAATAAATAAATAAATGTTCATTTCCAAAATAGTAAATGTTCATTCCAAATAAATAAATAAATGTTCATTTCCGAAATAGTAAATGTTCATTTTTGTAGTTTATTTCCCAATAAATAAATAAATGTTCATTTCCAAAATAGTAAATGTTCATTCCAAATAAATAAATAAATGTTCATTTCCGAAATAGTAAATGTTCATTTTTGTACCAGTATATTAATGTTCAATTTAAACAACACAAAACGACATCGTTTTGGATGGGGGTACTGTTAGGCTATGATTCATATGACAATTCATAAATCATGCGGAAAAAACCATAAAGCCAGGAAAGCATATTATTTACACATAATCATTTAGCATAGTTTAGATGCATACTCTTTGTTGCGTGCCTTCCCTAGCTGCGCCCGAACCGAACAAGGACAAGTCTTTAGGACTCCAAGTGTCGTCCCTCCGTAGAAAGTCCACAGCACGTCCGGATCCGCCTTAAGATTGACCAACTAGAATCGCCCTTAAGGTACTACTTATTTTCGGCTAAATGGGCAAGAGTTATGGCTGATTTTTCTGCTTAAAAATCCTAGCTTTGAATACTTGAAAACTTGTTGAAAAACTCGTGTATAAATTTATGACCCTAGGCATATATTTATAGAACCTTGGAAAGGATTTCGAATCCTGTTAGAATACTAATTAATTAATTAGAATCCTATTAGAACTCTAAATAATTAATTTAATCTTTTAGGATTAGGATTTAATCTATGCACGAATTCCGATAGCTTTAGGATTCGTATAGCACGTACACACACACCGCACGAGCATCGCACGCCCATGGGCAAGCCTTGCGGCCCGCGCTGTGCGCACGGCGCACAGGCCCACTGCCCGCAGCCCATTTGTGCGCGCGCGCTAGCCTTGGCTGGGACTGGCCTTGCGCTGGGCCTGGTCGAGGCATTGGCGTGTTGTTGGATGCGTGTGGCTTGCTGGGCGATGGCCTGACTTCGTGCTGGGCCCTCGTCCGGCAGGCCTCGTCCGATGCTTATTCGTACGATATGCTTCCGATTAAATTCCCGGTTCCGGAATTCATTTCCGATACGAACAATATTTAATATTTCCGATTCCGGAATCAATTTCCGTTTCGAACAAATATTTAATATTTCCGTTTCCGGAATTATTTTCCGATTCCGATAATATTTCCGATTCTGACAATATTTCCGTTTCCGGCAATATTTCCGATTCCGGCAATATTTCCATTTCCGATAATATTTTCCGATACATACCATGTTTCCGTTTCCGGCAACATCTACGACTTGGATAATATTTATATTTCCGATACGATCCATATTTCCGATTCCGGCAATATCATCGTTTTCGGAGTATTCATTTCTTGCCTGTGACGATCTCAGCTCCCACTGAAACCAAGATCCGTCGATTATGAATATCCATAGATGGAGTATTTAATGCCATTAAATACTTGATCCGTTTACGTACTATTTGTGTGACCCTACGGGTTCAGTCAAGAGTAAGCTGTGGATTAATATCATTAATTCCACTTGAACTGAAGCGGCCTCTAGCTTGGCATTCAGCTCACTTGATCTCACTGAATTATTAACTTGTTAATTAATACTGAACCGCATTTATTAGACTTAACATAGAATGCATACTTGGACCAAGGGCATTATTTCCTTCAGTCTCCCACTTGTCCTTAGGGACAAGTGTGCATTTCCTAATTCCTTTGTCGCTTGATGCTTGCTCTTGAACATAAGGTAAGAGTTGTCATCCTTATTATGTCCAGAGGTGTTCCTCGGTTTCAGAGTTCAACTGATCAAATAAACAGATAATCATAGCCTATGATTCATCCGAGCACGGCCATGCATTTCACAGTTTCTAGCTCTTCGAGTGGCCTTGTACAACTTTTAAGCATCTCATCCCGATTTATGGGAGGACAATCCCAATCTTGCGATCTTGAGATTAGACTTCGTTTGATAGGTGATTACCTGAGCGTTGCCTTTATAGCCTCCTTTTACGGTGCGACGGTTGGTCAACGTCAAAGCACCCAGTTCTCAAACAAGTAATCTCAAATCACTCAGGTATTGAGGATTTAGTGTCTAATAATTTTAATGAAATTTACTTATGACAGATTTTCATCTCTTACAGTAAAGTTTCATAGGTCTTGTCCGATACTACTCTTCCCAAAGTAAGTATCTATGCAAATGATTATGACATTGCCATGTCCACATAGTTCAAGAAACAGAACTACTAGTCATCTTGCATTCTAATCGTCTAACGTTTTCTATGCGTCCAATTTTATAGAAAACTCCGACTAGGGACCATTTTCAACCTTTGACATTCAAGTTCACTTGATAGACATTTCTTAGTCACAGGACTGGTCCTGACAGTCTATCTTGAATATATCGTCAAATTGAAGGGACTCATCATTTAATACTAAACCAAGATTAAATGGAATATGAAAATTCATTTCATATATGATAAATGTTCAACCCCAATGTTTTACAACCATGGGCCTCTAACCCATCTTTAAAACATTTCATGGAATTCAAAGCTATGCTCGATTTCCAGTGCTACAATGTGAGTGTTGCTTATCACTTGTTGCATAGGTTTAGTTATCATGCTTTGCCAATCTTAATATCCTTTTCATCGAATGTTCTTCGAGATATGATGATAAGATCTTTTGAGTTTGTCTATTATGTGATCTAGTCTTTCTTACTTCGATAGTGGTTCTACGCATTTTGCAATGAAGAACCATCAAGTTAGCAGACATGTGATCCACCTAAGTTCAATGAAGAACTCATTAATATAAACAACTTTGTTTTATTGCTTCTTAGGCAATAAGTACTTTTACTTCAACTGTTTAGGTTGCTAGTGATGCTTTGTTTGGATTTGCTTATCCAAGCAGTTCACAGATATGTGGAAGATTTTCCAGTTGTATCTTAGAACATAGAAATTAATATTTAATTTCCCACGCAACAACTCATGGTCTCCAATCCATGTTGTCATTTCAAAACATGATGCTCTATAGCTCGTCCTTATCAATGGTTAACTCCAAAGGGTCTTGCTTGATCCTTTGCCAGTGTTTATTCGTGTAGCATCAATATTTAGCATATCTTTATTTCCTTGAATCAAGAACTATTCCTATGTACCTTTTCAAGTACCATAAGTATTCTTGATCTCAATCTAGTTGATCTTCACTTAGATCAATAGAGATTGGTATATGTTCGTCATGCCTAAAGTCATACGATATGTTTTTGGCGATCCTCATATTATATCATACATAATAAATTCTTTTGCAGAATAATTCTCAATTGAATTCTATTCATGTAACTTTAGCTCATTCAATTTCAGTAGATACTGAATCCAGCTAAATTCTTTGACATATAATATAGGTTAAGAATCTCACTTAGATCCTTTGATGTTTTAACTTAGTAAATGCTTATACATAGTTCAAACATTCATTACTTAGATTTATTCATATGGGTCGAATATCTCCAATGGAGACTTTCGTGTTTGATTTAGTAAATGCCATTACTTAATCCAAAACAATATCATAAGATCTTTGTAAATAGATCTTAATACCCAGTATGTACTAAGTTTCGCCATGGTCCATCATTGATGAATAATCTCAAATCTAAGTCATTAGCATTTGAATGTTATTTTACAATAGAGAGATATGTGTGTGATACACATAGGACCAATTAAGTTTTTATGTACTCCCACTAAACTTCTTATATATCTATAAGAATCATGTATATTTTATGAAACTAAAATACTTATTAGCTTCATTAAAATATAATTCCAATTCCCAATTGCTTGCTTAAATCTGTACTTAGATTTTATAAGCTAGCTTTCTCTTTCAGGCATTTATTTGGATCCACAAATCCTATGACATACCATGTACATAGTTTATTCCAACATTTGATTGAGGAATACGTTTTGTCATCCAATTTCTATATGTACCAATATGCAATCATTGCTTGAATTATAGACTTGAGCATTACGATTATGCATGAGGTTTCAACACAATTCACACCATGAATTTGCTTGTAACCTTTAGCAACTAATCTCGCTTTGTGTGTGAACACAATTTCATGTTTGATGGTTTTTTTATCCTTAAAACAAACTTGCAACCAATAGGTGTGAACCTATTCTTGCAAATCAACAAAATTTCAATTTTGTCATCAAAACATTGAGTATGTTTTATGGCCTCTAACCATTTAAAACATTTGAGTCTATATATGGCCTCTAACCATTTTAGGGAATCTAGGTTTCGTCATAGCTTTCTTACAAGTCACAAACTCATTAATCTAAATGATAATAGTTTGACTGCAAGTTGTAGGTTTCTTCACTATCTAATAGAAGAATTGCATAGCTTTAGTGACCTGAACTCCATGTTTCTTCACTATCCAATAGAAGAATATCATAGTTCCAGTGACTTGAACTCTATGCCTACTTTGGGTATAGAACATCAAACAAATAGAATATCAATAGCTACTTAAAAGTCCTTTGAATATTCTGTTCTCCTTGAAGCACTTGTAAAGTCTTCTAAGAGATGTCTATTCTTTAAAAGCCACTTCTAAAGTCCTTAAAGAATACGTGTTCGGATTTTCTAAAGAACTTCGAAAAGCCTCCGGAATGTCCGTTTATGTTTGTTGTTCGCCTCGAAGACTTTCGAGGTCTATTTCTCCCACTTGTCATTTTGGAAACGAATCTCCAAAAGGACATCATTTCGAGCAAACAAACATTATGTTCTCAAAAATTCGTGGTAGAAACAATACCCTTGTGTCTCATTTGAATAAATCACAATGAAACATATATCTATACTTGGGCCTTAGTTTGTCGAATGACAAACACTAAGCTCCCACTGAGTTTTGCAACTCTCTAGATATATTTTATGAAAAGTTATTCTGAAAATTACTTTTCAATAGCTTTGACGAATTTGGTTTAGTTTGGTGGTAGTTGAGCATTTTGTTTTAGAAATTATAGGAAAAGTCTTTATGATCCATCATTGATCGAATCAAGTACTAATTGACTTCGATTATTCCAACTAAGATATGCCATATCTTATGGACCTAGATTGTGAAATTATAACACACAATCATTGATGATCATATTTGGTCTCAAGTAATCATCAACATGATCTAACCTAGATCTTTATGATTTCTTGCCAAGTGGATTTTATACTTCTGAATCTTTGAACTAGCCAAACAGATTCAACTTATATCACATTTGAGTAAATAAACCTATATTCACTCAAATCCATGTGAAATAATTAAGTCATAAAACCTTTCTTTAGCTTTGAACTCTATCGTCTAGGCGTTCTAACAATAGTTCATATTCTTTGTTACTTTTAACAAGTAAGACTAGCCTGTCTTAAGTTGATCTAGAAATCAACCAACTTTCAAAAGTCCATTAAAATAGAGCTTGTGAATGTTAACTTGTTGACATGGTCTAAGCAACAATGCCAAAGATTAGTGGAACTCAAATCAAGGGTTTGATTTGAACCTAGTAAAGTTTTTATTGTTAAAGAGTTGTTTGTTTCAAGAAAATTGACTCAACCCGTAAATGACCATTTCATTCAAATAAACAAACAAACATTGTTTTTGTTTTTCTTGAATGTGAGTCTTTCTGTGTTTGAAAACAGAAATTTAGGTATGCTGATTATGGAACAAAATAGCCATTAAGTTCCAGCCTTTGAAAGGACTTTAAAACAAACTAGATGACCCTACAACTAATGTAGCATTGCCATGCTTCATTTCCCATTTGTAGGCCATTAGTGTAGCCTAGCTTCCATTGTTTGAGTTATTACCGAAGTAAGAACCTCAAGCGGTATATGATACCAAGGAAGTTTGATTCCTAGGTCACTTCTCTTTAAACATAAACTTATAGGTAGAAACGGAATTGTAAATTCCTGTCATTTGTTCCTTTGTTTTCCTATTTCTTGTACCCTTTCTTATAGTCTTAAGAATTGAATTCTTTAGTGTTGACTTTTATACTTTGTTAGACATGTCCAATGTCACCAACAAGGTTCTTTACCATTTTAATTCATGTTGAATATTTTGTTTCAACTAGATGATCTTACTAGAATCTTCTAAAGTTCTCTAAGCATCGATCTACTCGAATGTCTAGGGACTAGACTCATTCGAGAATTAAATGGAAAAAATATTTTAGGTTGTTAACCATTGGTAAAGCTGAGCGTTTAAACTCAATGCTTTATGATCTCAAAACTACATTGTATTTTGAATTCACAAGCACCAATTGGTTTGCCATTCGATTTTGATATTCGAAAATAACCATAAAAGTCGCTAAAAGAAACGTACATTTTAAATTGCTCATTTTCTCTCATTTCCGTGAATCGTTCTTGGATTCACTACCAATCGAGGAAATTTACTGTTACCTTTCTAAAAGGATTTACTGCAGTGCAAGATATTTAATTATAAACAATAATTAAAACATACATTGAAGCATGCAAAGTCTAAACATTTATCATGAGTAATAACTTGAAAATTAAAGCAATCATGCAATTTTAACAAGTTATTAGCATTTTATTCGAATTTATTGTTCCGGCAGGTGTGAATAAAATGATTCCAAGATCCTAAAATCATTGAAGAACTAAGCACAGTTTGTCGACTTAATCCTAAAACATCTTAGGTAAGCAAAAGCCTTTTGCTAATAGTCTAGAAACTATTCTTGGTTGATAGGTACGTCTAAGAACTTATTAGGTAAACCTATCGATTTTGCCACGACATAAAAGGACTCCTTACTTATATCGTTGAGTTTCACCAAAACTAACATGTACTCACAATTATTTGTGTACCTTGCCCCTTTAGGACCAATTAGTAACACCTCGCTGAGCGAAAACTATTACTAGATTGATGTAAAGGATATCCAAGCAAGTGTATATTTTGGCATGGCACCTTTTAACTCAATTTTTAAGTTTGGAACTTAAGGCTCTTACTATGTTGGTTAGATTTTAAGTGAACTAAAATCCTTAATCATGCAACATAATCAAGCTTTTGATCTCATGCATTTTAAGACATATTTAAAAGCAATAAATAACTTAAAACATGCATAAGATAAATGTGATCTAGTATGGCCCGACTTCATCTTGAAGCTTTAACTTCAAAGTCCGTCTTGAAAATCTCCGTGGGAGGCACCATTTTCTTCAAATAGAATAAGCTATAATTAAAACTAATTACAACTATTTGATGGTACGCAGACCATATTTGAATTGAAAAACAACTTTGGTACTTTAGACCAATTACATTCAAATTAATGGTACGCAGACCATATTTTCTATTCTATTTGGGTCATACTAGTCACTTCATAACCTGCAAAACAGTACATATACAATATATACCATTCACTCATTCATTATCATGAATGGCCCACATAGCTGGTTAGTAAAACACATTATGCATCACATAAACATTTGCAGCAATTAATCAAGGGCACAAATAATCTACAAATTATTCAGTCCTTATTAATTCTAATCAAGTTGTTTTAACCTTAAGGATTTGTAGACCTAATCAAGACTTTATGACTAAAAGGGGCTCCCACTTAAACCAATAAATTCATATGCTTTACTAATTTTAAACATAAAAATGTATTTCTAGTCTAACCGGAAACATACAAATTTAATTAAAATTTAAAGCTCATATAAATTTATAATTGAATCCAAAAAGTTTAATTTAATTTCAGTCGTATTTAAATTAATTCATGATTTTAATTTTAGTATAATAATTAGAATAAATAAAATTTATTATAATTACAATATTCAAAATTAAAATCCAAGAAAATAATTTAAATTATTAATTTTAAAATTAATTAAAATTACGTAAACTGAAAATTTCAAATTAAAATTTCAAAACGATCTAATAGCAACGCAACAACTCCACGCATCGCACGCCCATGGGCCACACGCACACAGCCATCGCTGGCCATGTTCTTTCATGTTGGCTTTAAAATTCATCATAAAATTGTTCATAATTGTTGTATTGTTTGTTCTTTCACTACAAGAATTTGTATCTTTAACGACAACCTAATTACGATGGGTTAAAAATCCCGTCGCAAAAGCCCTTTTGCGACGGGCTAACAACCAAACAAAGACGGGAACAACCGTCGCAAATGTCTTTTACGACGGGTTAATGACGGGATTTTCCATTAACGGCGGCCTCCTTTCATGACGGGTTCGCGACAGGAAATCTCGTCATTAATCAACGATTATTGGACTTTAGCGACGGGATTTCCCGTCGTTAATGGTACAATTTTTTGTAGTGTTTTTTCTGGAATTTTATGTTCTTTTTTATATTGTTTGTTCTTTTTTGTTGAATTATTTGTTCTTTCTTGTTTATTTGTTTGTTCATAATAATTATCTGCTTTATTGTTTGTTCTTTCTTGTTGTATTGTTTGTTCTTTCATGTTGGCTTTAAAATTCATCATAAAATTGTTCATAATTGTTGTATTGTTTGTTCTTTTTTCTGGAATTTTATGTTCTTTTTTATATTATTTGTTCTTTTTTGTTAAATTATTTGTTCTTTTTTGTTTAGTTGTTGTTCACAATAAATATATGGTTAATGTTCATAATAAAATTGTTCACTTCATTGGTCTTTTATGTTTTTACAAGCGCCTATATTGTTTATTTCCAAATAAATAAATAAATGTTCATTTCCAAAATAGTAAATGTTCATTCCAAATAAATAAATAAATGTTCATTTCCGAAATAGATTCATTTTTGTACCAGTATTTTTTCTTTCTTGTTGTATTGTTTGTTCTCTCATCTTGGCTTTAAAATTCATCATAAAATTGTTCATAATTGTTGTATTGTTTGTTCTTTTTTCTGGAATTTTATGTTTTTTTTATATTGTTTGTTCTTTTTTGTTGAATTATTTGTTCTTTCTTGTTTATTTTTTTGTTCACAATAAATATATGGTTAATGTTCATAATGAAATTGTTCACTTCATTGGTCTTTTATGTTTTTACAAGCGCCTATATTTTTTATTTCCAAATAAATAAATAAATGTTCATTTCCAAAATAGTAAATGTTCATTCCAAATAAATAAATAAATGTTCATTTCCGAAATAGTAAATGTTCATTTTTGTAGTTTATTTCCCAATAAATAAATAAATGTTCATTTCCAAACTAGTAAATGTTCATTCCAAATAAATAAATAAATGTTCATTTCCGAAATAGTAAATGTTCATTTTTGTACCAGTATATTAATGTTCAATTTAAACAACACAAAACGACATCGTTTTGGATGGGGGTACTGTTAGGCTATGATTCATATGACAATTCATAAATCATGCGGAAAAAACCATAAAGCCAGGAAAGCATATTATTTACACATAATCATTTAGCATAATTTAGATGTATACTCTTTGTTGCGTGCCTTCCCTAGCTGCGCCCGGACCGAACAAGAACAAGTCTTTAGGACTCCAAGTGTCGTCCCTCCGTAGATAGTCCACAGCACGTCCCGATCCGCCTTAAGATTGACCAACTAGAATCGCCCTTAAGGTACTACTTATTTTCGGCTAAATGGGCAAGAGTTATGGCTGATTTTTCTGCTTAAAAATCCTAGCTTTGAATACATGAAAACTTGTTGAAAAACTCGTGTATAAATTTATGACCCTAGGCATATATTTATAGAACCTTGGAAAGGATTTCGAATCCTGTTAGAATACTAATTAATTAATTAGAATCCTATTAGAACTCTAAATAATTAATTTAATCTTTTAGGATTAGGATTTAATCTATGCACGAATTCCGATAGCTTTAGGAATCGTATAGCACGTACACACACACCGCACGAGCATCGCACGCCCATGCGCAAGCCTTGCGGCCCACGCTGTGCGCACGGCGCACAGGCCCACTACCCGCAGCCCATTTGTGCGCGCGCGCCAGCCTTGGCTGGGACTGGCTTTGTGCTGGGCCTGGTCGCGGCATTGGCGTGTTGTTGGATGCGTGTGGCTTGCTGGGCGATGGCCTGGCTTCGTGCTGGGCCCTCGTCCGATGCTTATTCGTACGATATGCTTCCGATTAAATTCCCGGTTCCGGAATTCATTTCCGATACGAACAATATTTAATATTTCCGAATCCGGAATCAATTTCCGTTTCGAACAAATATTTAATATTTCCGTTTCCGGAATTATTTTCCGATTCCGATAATATTTCCGATTCTGACAATATTTCCGTTTCCGGCAATATTTCCGATTCCGGCAATATTTTCATTTCCGATAATATTTTCCGATACGTACCATGTTTCCGTTTCCTGCAACATCTACGACTTGGATAATATTTATATTTCCGATACGATCCATATTTCCGATTCCGGCAATATCATCGTTTCCGGAGTATTCATTTCTTGCCTGTGACGATCTCAGCTCCCACTGAAACCAAGATCCGTCGATTCCGAATATCCATAGATGGAGTATTTAATGCCATTAAATACTTGATCCGTTTACGTACTATTTGTGTGACCCTACGGGTTCAGTCAAGAGTAAGCTGTGGATTAATATCATTAATTCCACTTGAACTGAAGCGGCCTCTAGCTAGGCATTCAGCTCACTTGATCTCACTGAATTATTAACTTGTTAATTAATACTGAACCGCATTTATTAGACTTAACATAGAATGCATACTTGGACCAAGGGAATTATTTCCTTCAGGTACAGCCAGCTTTGGCTGTACCCGGGTATAGCCAAAAATTCCCTTACCCTTTTTGCCCCCCGTTCTCATGGAAAGTGGCTAGTTCACTAGTACAGATTGGGTTAACTTGACCCGTACGACATTCCAACCCGATGGCTATACTCTTAATTAATTACCAACCACAAAATATATTGCGAATGTCTATGCAGTGCTTATTGTATTTAGTTCGCGTAACTCAGACGTGATCGTTTATGTCATCTACTCCCACTGTCCCGGAGTACTCGCAACGTTTTGACTGGACACCCTTGTCAATGCACAACTTTGACTATTAATATCTTTAATTATATACTATAAAAACTTATAAAATATTAGTATTTTGAAAATAAATATTAAGATGAAGCCAACAATATATTATATGCTAACACTTGTTTTCATATACTATAAATAAAATAGAATCAAAGTGAATTATGTGAATAGTGCAAAAAGTCAAACCGTTGCGAGTATTTCGAGACAATATCACCAGCTTACGAAGTGTATGTACGCACAGTAGATACATATCATTGAGAGTTTGAGACCAAAATGAGTCTAAGCATGATGTAAAGAAATGTATTATTGATTGAACACTGGTGCTTTAATATCTTCCTTATAGTTGTTCACTTTAATTATCTCCACAAATTAAACCTATTTGTTTATCTGATGGTTGTGTGGCCACAGTTAAGATCGAACAGCAACAACATGTTACATGTATGACATATTGGCCCTGTTTGGCAATTGGCTGTTGGCTGTTGGCTGTCGGTTGTCGGCTGTTTTACTTGGCTGGTTTGACTGGCTGTTCAAGTTGGCTGCTTTTGTTGGCTGTTTGACTATGGATTGGTTACAAATATGTTTGGTAAAATCAGTTGTTGGCTGTTGGCTGTAGCTATGTAAAATGACATTTAAGGACATTTAATGAATTTTATTTCATTTTTCAATACATACTTTGTATTATGTACGGAGTAAAACGTAATTACAAATAAATAAAATATAAATTTAAAAATAAATTACTTTATGCAATAGTATTAATAAATTATTATTTTAATTAATAATTATGGAGTAATAATTAATAACTAATAATTAATAATCAATGATTAATAATTAATAATTAATAATAATTAAATTAATAATAATTAAATTAATATTAATTATTAATTATTAATTAATCATTAATAATTAATGATTAATTATTATTAATTAATAACTAATTATTTATTAATTATTCACTTTTAGTTATTAGTCATTAATTAATACGGAGTACTCCGTAATTATTAACTTTTAGTTATTAGTTATTAGTTATTAGTTATTAATTATTAATTATTAATTATTCATTATTCATTATTCATTATTCATTATTAATTATTAATTATTAATTATTAATTATTAATTATTAATTATTAATTATTAATTATTAATTATTAATTATTAATTATTAATTATTATTATTATTAATTATTAATTATTATTATTAATTATTAATTATTAATTATTAATTATTAATTATTAATTATTAATTATTAATTATTAATTATTAATTATTAATTATTAATTATTAATTATTAATTATTAATTATTAATTATTAATTATTAATTATTAATTATTAATTATTAATTATTAATTATTAATTATTAATTATTAATTATTAATTATTAATTATTAATTATTAATTATTAATTATTAATTATTAATTATTAATTATTAATTATTAATTATTAATTATTAATTATTAATTATTAATTATTAATTATTAATTATTAATTATTAATTTATTATTATTAATTATTAATTATTAATTATTAATTATTAATTATTAATTATTAATTATTAATTATTAATTATTAATTATTAATTATTAATTATTAGTTATTAGTTATTAATTATTAATTATTATTATTCATTATTCATTATTCATTATTCATTATTAATTATTAATTATTAATTATTAATTATTAATTATTAATTACTAATTACTAATTACTAATTACTAATTACTAATTACTAATTATTAATTATTATTATTAATTATTAATTATTAATTATTAATTATTAATTATTAATTATTAATTATTAATTATTAATTATTAATTATTAATTATTAATTGTTAATTGTTAATTGTTAATTATTAATTATTAATTATTAATTGTTAATTGTTAATTATTAATTGTTAATCATTAATTATTAATTATTAATTATTAATTGTTAATTGTTAATTGTTAATTATTAATTATTAATTGTTAATCATTAATTATTAACTATTAGTTAATTAGTAAAAAATAAGGACAAAAAAGTAATTTAGATAGTGAAAAGCCAAAAGCCAACTCCAAAAAGCTAGTGTTACTAGCTTTTCATTTTTGGCGGAAAAGCTGGCTTTTCAGCAAGCTAAAAAGCCAGTTACCAAACATATTTTTTGGCTGTTTGACAAGATTAAAAAGCCAACAGCCAAAAGCCAACCAAAAAGCCATCAAAAAGCCATTTGCCAAACAAGGCCATTGACATGTATGCGACACTTAACGTGCTTCATTTCGGACATGGTTAAATCACTGCCCCCCGATAGAACAACAAAAGATATAGAACTAGATTATTATTGCAAGATTAATTGCAAAAATACAAATTAATTATAGTATGTACTATGTAGTCACATTTCTATTGAATAAGTTGAAAATGTATTAGCAAAAAGTGGCCATGTTCCCTCTATACGTTTTTAATGTTTTTTCCGTTTGAAAATTTAGAACTACTTAGGAATTTATAACTAGTGTGTAGCCCGGGCGATGCCCCGGTCGCTACTTTGAATAATTAAAATTCGAAATTCTTTTTCAACTCAATATTTGACTAAAATACATGTAGACCATAAAAGTGAAAAGATTCATTAAGTTCATCAATTACACATGTACATTACCTTTATAATGCCAAGTAATTTTCTTAATGTTTTAATCGTTTAATTCATGGTTTTTCTAATATTTTAATTATTATTTTTATTCCAATATAGTCCATAAGAAATAAGAGGTAACATAGAAATTTAGTTGTTTTAGACTTCATGTTAACATGTATTTATAAATTAACGTGCATTGATAAACAACAATTAGAGGTTGGTTAAGATGGTAATGAGAGTTATTCTCCAAACTTGAGGTCTTGTGTTCGAACCTTATTGTATTTATTTTTAATTGTCAACAACATCCCATAACCTTGGTAAGTGAATGACGTGGCGTAAACAGGAGAGTTCTACGTGGCACATAAACATTTTTCGCAACGCCTTTTAATATATTAGTATAGATTAAGAATTACGCACATCTGTTAAGTGGATTCTCTCATTCTCTTTAAAAAAAATGTGAATTCTCTCGCATTTTCTTCTTATAATACACGCCAGGAGAAAATATAAAGGGGTACACCTAAATCTAGGTTCACCTAAGATGTGCTCCCTAACTCCCATACATGTAGTTCAAGTGCTAGTTGTCAATCTTAGAAGATGCCTTGATCGAATCGATCAAGTCCGTTTTTCTACAACGCCCTAACACGGAGATTTCGCTGCCCGGTCAGAGAGTTAGGGTCCAAGGCGACCCGCCAAGTTTAGGAGTTAACTTTACAGTATCTGCTTTTTTTTTACTAGGATAATTTGTCTGATCCTATTTTCTAAGTCTTTTTCGCATTTGTCTAGAGAGTACTATGGAAACTTTTTAGTCATAAGTTAACCTAGGTGTATTCAGTAATAATTTGTATTCCTCGAGATCAATAAAATTTCTCCCTCTTCTGCTTGAATGTGGAAGTAGCTAACACATATTATTAGTGACACTACTACAAAAATGTTCAAAGAGATCCCTAAAACAGACCAATCTATACCTAGTCTATAAAAAGGATAACCATACATGATTAGATGACACGTGTCATAGATAGGAGGTCTCTTATGGGTAGGGGGTCCACTAGGCGAAAAAAAATAGACCTGTTAGGTCCCATAACGGGTTTGTTCCCTATTGGATGAAATGTTTTTTCTGTGAAAAATGAGCCTACAAAGCTCTTGCCTCTGGACAAATTTCTTCTACACTTCAAGTACGTTTCGCTTCATCGTGCTTTAAAAAGTTTGAATATTGAATATTTCTTTTAATTGATATATCCGACTAATTTGTGAATTGATAAACTCTATCACGTCCTCTTTTTCTTTCTCTAGGTAAAGTCTTGTTTTTTAATCATGCATCTCAGCTTGAGTTTTTGAGAAAGTTTAGACTAAATTGTGATCTGAATTAGCTTAAAGTACGAGTAATACAAGAGTAAAGCTCATTGCCCAGAGTTTTCCTGTTGTTCGGCTCATTTCATGCTTCTGTGTGCAGCTTCAATGAAACCTGGTTTTATAGAAAATTTTAAACTTCTGATGAATTAAAAAGTGATACCGCAAGTGCACGGTGTCTGTTGTTAGCAGATACTTAGCAAATACGGGTTGATCCCACAGGGAGACAAGTTGTATTAGTTTTTGCCCAACTAAATAAACTATTTCAATAAATGAAAGTTGATTTTGATTAGTATCTAACAAAATTAAAGCAATAATATAAATGTAGGATTTATCAATGAATTAAAGGTCTAGGGCGTACATTCGGTCCACCATGCTTATACCACAAGAACAGAAATTAATTCGACAATGAATAAAGTGATCCGAGTAATTAAAGTACATGTTAATCCTACGATCGGGTCTTAACACTTTCAACCCAACATATGCAGTACGATCGCTAACATAATCAGAATTGCCAATTGCACCAAACCTCTAAGAATATGATATTTCAATTCTAATTCCTATTAGCTAGATAATCAATCCATGATATTGACCAATTACATGAATCAACAATTAAAACAAACCAATTGGAATTACTCAAGCAAAAATCTATAAATTTACAAACTTTAATGCATAACAATCATGGTATAAATATGACTTCCCTGACTTAGCCCTAGAAAATGACTACTCACTCATGATTATTTTAATAAGCATGAAATAAATAATAATAAAGACAAATTTCATAATCAAATGAAAAATTAATCTAAGGAACGAAAATAATAAGAATAAATTAAAGCAAAATAAATTATGAAATTACCTCTAGCTTGATGAATGAAAGAAATAAGAAAATAGGGTTCAACAATGGAAGAGAGAAAGGAATAAGAATTAACGTCTATTCAGAATTCTAGGAAAATAAAGCATGAGGGAAATAAATTAATTTCCTTGAACTATTTATAGTTTTTATTTTCTAAATTAAAATAAATAAATAATAGACGTCGTCAATGATTGGTCGTTGGGTGATGACGTGGTAATGAAATCCGAGCACGAGCAAGCCATCCAAGAGGCGCACAAGGGAGTAGAGGAAGTGCAGCGCGAGATCCCTCGCTGGCCGCGAGTGATCGCTCGCTGGGGACTGGTGCGCGCAAAGATCCATGGCACGGCTTGCTTGCAAAGACATTAGCGCAGAGGAATCCCTCGCTGATGGCGAGGCATCGCTCGCTGGTCATACGTGGCATGCGAGTGCGACTGTTGGGTTGGCTGGGCTGCGAGCTCCCTCGCTGGGATGCGAGTGCTCGCACGCTGGGGCTGCAGGGGAGTAGCGCAGCGGGACATCCCTTGCTGGAGGCGAGGGATCCCTCGTTGGGA
Organism: Spinacia oleracea; assembly: GCF_020520425.1. Taxonomy (NCBI): domain Eukaryota; kingdom Viridiplantae; phylum Streptophyta; class Magnoliopsida; order Caryophyllales; family Amaranthaceae; genus Spinacia; species Spinacia oleracea. The sequence goes on along the minus strand of NC_079487.1, from coordinate 7,292,847 downwards.
CTGCTGCGCACAACGAAGAGCTGGGCCAACTTTTATGTCATAACTTTTGATCTACAATGCCCCTAGTATAGGTATGTGTGACCTATCGTTCGAAAGCTCTTTAAGCTTACTTTCTAGCTCAATCAAAATCGTCTCATTCCGATATATAGAACAAGATATCATCAAAAGAGTGAACGCTGGTCCGTCAAAATATTTCTTGAGAACATCGGCATTCCAATGGTTCTTCAAGATTGTTCCGTCTAACTATTTAAGCATAAAGGTGCCAGTCCTCTTTTCAGAGTGGAATATATATGGTCCTTCCCATGTTGCCGAGAGTTTCCCGTGGATCTTTCCCTTCTGAACTGCAGCAGCATTTCTGAGCACTAGGTCACCGACCTTTAGAGGTCTGGCATTGACTCTTAGGTTGTAGTGCTTGCTGACTCTTTGCTGGTAGGCTGCGTTGAGAGTCCTGGTTTCGTCCCGAGCCTCATCTAGTAGATCCAAGGATTCGGACAAAAGTTGATTGTTGCTTTGCCCATGGATTCCATCATACTTGTTGTATGCTTGGACCCTTAGGCTTTCTGTTCCGATCTCTACAGGGATGACAGCTTCGGAACCGTAAACCAAGTGGAAGGGTGTTTGTCCTGTGGCCTCTTTCTCGGTGGTCCGAAGGGACCAGAGTGTTCCAGGGAGCTCCTCTAGCCATTTGCTCTTTTCGTTCTCAACTCTCTTCTTGAGTGCATTGAGGATGAGTTTGTTTGCGGCTTCGGCTTGGCCGTTGCTCTGAGGATGGCACACTACTGAGTAGGCGAGGCGGATACCGAACTGTTCACACCATCTTTGTAGCGGTGTGTTGTCGAATTGTTTCCCATGGTCAAAGACCATTAGCCTCGGTATCCCGAACCTTGTGATGATATTTTGCCAAATGAACTTGCGGACCTGTTGCTCCGTGATGGATGAGACTGCCTCGGCCTCAATCCACTTACTGAAGTAGTCGGCCTCTATAATCAGCCACTTTTTCTGACTCACAGCCAAAGGGAATGGACCGATGATATCCAAACCCCATTGTGCAAATGGTAAGGGGTAGAGTGTTGCTTGCAGGGTTTGGGCTGGCTGTGTTAGGTTATGATACATATGACAATTCATAAATCATGCGGAAAAACCATTTAGCCAGGAATACATATTATTTACACATAATCATATAGCATAGTTTAGATGCATACTCTTTGTTGCGTGCCTTCCCTAGCTGCGCCCGAACCGAACAAGAACAAGTCTTTAGGACTCCAAGTGTCGTCCCTCCGTAGATAGTCCACAGCACGTCCGGATCCGCCTTAAGATTGACCAACTAGAATCGCCCTTAAGGTACTAATAATTTTCGGCACTTTTAGGCAAGATATGTGACTGAATTTTTCTCTCAAAAACTCACTTTGAATACTTGAAAACTCGTTATAAATTGTGAACCCAGGCCACATATTTATAGGGGTATGGAAAGAGAATTGGAATCCTACTAGGATACGTATTAATTAAATTAGAATCCTAATGAAACTCTTATTTAATTAATTTATCTTTTAGGATTAGGAATTTAATCATTAAACGAATCATGTACGTTTTAGGTTTCGTATGTGAACACAAACACACACGCACGCACAGCAGCCCACGAGGGGCGCCATGCGCGCGCGCGCACAGACCGAGCAACGCAGCCCACGACTGCCGCAGCCTTGGGCGCGCGCTGGGCCTGCCTTGCGGTGGGCCTGGCGCAGCCTTGGGCTGGCGTGTTGTGGCGCGCGTTTCCCTTGCTGGACGTGGGCCTGGCTTCGTGCTGGGCCTTCGTCTAGCAAGCTCGTCCGATGCTAATTCGTACGACGCGCTTCCGATTAATTTTCCGATTTCCGGAATTCATTTCCGATACGAACAATATTTAACATTTCCGATTCCGGAATTAATTTCCGTTTCGAACAAATATTTAATATTTCCGTTTCCGGAATTATTTTCCGATTCCGATAATATTTCCGATTCAGACAATATTTTCGTTTCCGGCAATATTTCTGATTCCGGCAATATTTCTATTTCCGATAATATTTTCCGATACGTACCATGTTTCCGTTTCCGGCAACATCTACGACTTGGATAATATTTATATTTCCGATACGATCCATATTTCCATTTCCGGCAATATCATCGTTTCCGGAGTATTCTTTTCTTGCCTGTGACGATCTCAGCTCCCACTGAAACCAAGATCCGTCGATTCCGAATATCCATAGATGGAGTATTTAATGCCATTAAATACTTGATCCGTTTACGTACTATTTGTGTGACCCTACGGGTTCAGTCAAGAGTAAGCTGTGGATTAATATCATTAATTCCACTTGAACTGAAGCGGCCTCTAGCTAGGCATTCAGCTCACTTGATCTCACTGAATTATTAACTTGTTAATTAATACTGAACCGCATTTATTAGACTTAACATTGAATGCATACTTGGACCAAGGGCATTATTTCCTTCAGTCTCCCACTTGTCCTTAGGGACAAGTGTGCATTTCCTAATTCCTTTGTCGCTCGATGCTTGCTCTTGAACATAAGGTAAGAGTTGTCATCCTTATTATGTCCAGAGGTGTTCCTCGGTTTCAGAGTTCAACTGATCAAATAAACAGATAATCATAGCCTATGATTCATCCGAGCACGGCCATGCATTTCACAGTTTCTAGCTCTCCGAGTGGCCTTGTACAACTTTTAAGCATCTCATCCCGATTTATGGGAGGACAATCCCAATCTTGCGATCTTGAGATTAGACTTCGTTTGATAGGTGATTACCTGAGCGTTGCCTTTATAGCCTCCTTTTACGGTGCGACGGTTGGTCAACGTCAAAACAACCAGTTCTCAAACAAGTAATCTCAAATCACTCAGGTATTGAGGATTTAGTGTCTAATAATTTTAATGAAATTTACTTATGACAGATTTTCATCTCTTACAGTAAAGTTTCATAGGTCTTGTCCGATACTAGTCTTCCCAAAGTAAGTATCTATGCAAATGATTATGACATTGCCATGTCCACATAGTTCAAGAAACAGAACTACTAGTCATCTTGCATTCTAATCGTCTAACGTTTTCTATGCGTCCAATTTTATAGAAAACTCCGACTAGGGACCATTTTCAACCTTTGACATTCAAGTTCACTTGATAGACATTTCTTAGTCACAGGACTGGTCCTGACAGTCTATCTTGAATATATTGTCAAATTGAAGGGACTCATCATTTAATACTAAACCAAGATTAAATGGAATATGAATAATACATTTCATATATGATAAATGTTCAACCCCAACGTTTTACAACCATGGGCCTCTAACCCATCTTTAAAACATTTCGTGGAATTCAAAGCTATGCTTGATTTCCAGTGCTACAATGTGAGTGTTGCTTCTCACTTGTTGCATAGGTTTAGTTATCACGCTTTGCCAATCTTAATATCCTTTTCATCGAATGTTCTTCGAGATATGATAAGATCTTTTGAGTATGTTTTTTTTTTTTTTTTTTTTTTGTGATCTAGTCTTTCTTACTTAAATAGTGGTTCTACGCATTTTGCAATGAAGAACCATCAAGTCAGCAGACATGTGATCCAACCAAGTTCAATGAAGAACTCATTAATATAAACAACTCTGTTTTATTGCTTCTTAGGCAATAAGTACTTTTACTTCAACTGTTTAAGTTGCTAGTGATGCTTTGTTTGGATTTACTTATCCAAGCAGTTCACAGACATGTGGAAGACTTTCCAGCTGTATCTTAAAACATAGAAATTAATATTTTAATTTCCCACGCAACAACTCATGGTCTCCAATCCATGTTGCCATTTCGAAACACGATGCTCTTTAACTCGTCCTTGTCAATGGTTAACTCCAAAGGGTCTTGCTTGATCCTTTGCCAGTGTTTATGTGTGTAGCATCAATATTTAGCATATCTTTATTTCCTTGAATCAAGAACTATTCCTATGTACCTTTTCAAGTACCATAAGTGTTCTTGATCTCAATCTAGTTGATCTTCACTTAGATCAATAGAGATTGGTATATGTTCGTCATGCCTAAAGTCATACGATACATCTTTGGCGATCCTCATATTATATCATACATGATAAATTCTTTTGCAGAATAATTCCTAATTGAATTCTATTCATGTAACTTTAGCTCATTCAATTTCAGTAGATACTGAATCCAGCTAAATTCTTTGACATATAATATAGGTTAAGAATCTCACTTAGATCCTTTGATGTTTTAACTTAGTAAATGCTTATACATAGTTCAAACATTCTTTTACTTAGCTTTATTCACATGGGTCGAATATCTCCAATGGAGTATTTCGTGTTTGATTTAGTAAATGCCATTACTTAATCCAAAACAATATTATAAGATCTTTGTAAATAGATCTTAGTACCCAGTATGTACTAAGTTTCGCCTTGGTCCATCATTGATGAATAATCTCAAATCTAAGTATTTAGCATTTGAATGTTATTTCACAATAGAGAGATATGTGCGTGATACACATAGGACCAATTAAGTTTTATGTACTCCCACTAAACTTCTTATACTTCTATAAGAATCATGTATATTTTATGAAACTAAAATGCTTATTAGCTTCACTTAAAATACAGTTCCAATTCCCAATTGCTTGCTTAAATCTGTACTTAGATTTTATAAGCTAGCTTTCCTTTTCAAGCATTTATTTGGATCCACAAATTCTATGACATACCATGTACATATTATATTCCAACATTTGATTGAGGAATACGTTTTGTCATCCAATTGCCATATGTACCAATATGCAATCATTGCTTGAATTATAGACTTAAGCATTACGATTTTGCATGAGGTTTCAACACAATCCATGCTGTGAATTTGCTTGTAACCTTTAGAAACTAATCTAGCTTTGTGTGTTTCCATGTTTGATGGTTTTTATCCTTAAAACAAACTTGCAACCAATATGTGTGAAACTATTCTTGCAAATCAACAAAATTTCAATTTTTTCATCAAAACATTGAGTATGTTTTATGGCCTCTAACCATTTTAGGGAATCTGGGTTTCGTCATAGCTTTCTTACAAGTCACTTCTAATAGTTTGACTGCAAGTTGTAGGTTTCTTTACTATCTAATAGAAGAATTGCATAGTTTCAGTGACCTGAACTCCATGTTTCTTCACTATCTAATAGAAGAATCTCATAGTTTCAGTGACTTGAACTCTATGCCTACTTGGGTATAGAACATCAAACAATAGAATATCAATAGCCACTTGAAAGTCCTTTGAATATTCTGTTCTCCTTGAAGCACTTGTAAATTCTTCTAAGAGATGTCTATTCTTTAAAAGCCACTTCTAAAGTCGGTATGTGAATACGTTCGGGTTTTCTGAAGCACTTCGAAAAGCCTCCGGAATTTCCGTTTATGTTTGTTGTTCGCCTCGAAGACTTTCGAGGTCTATTTTCTCCCACTTGTCATTTTGGAAACGAATCTCCAAAAGGACATCATTTCGAGCAAACAAACATTATGTTCTCAAAAATTCGTGGTAGAAACAATACCCTTGTGTCTCATTTGAATAAATCACAATGAAACATATATATATACTTGGGCCTTAGTTTGTTGAATAACAAACACTAAGCTCCCACTGAGTTTAGCAACTCTCTAGATATATTTTATCGAAAAGATATTCTGAAATTTCTTTTCTATAGCTTTGACGAATTTAGTTTAGTTTGGTGGTAGTTGAGCATTTTGTTTTAGAAATTAAAGGAAAAGTCTTTATGATCCATCATTGATCGAATCAAGTACTAATCGACTTCGATCATTCCAACTTAGATATGCCATATCTTATGGAGCTAGATTGTGAATTTTACTACACAATCATTGATGATCATTCTTGATTTAAGTAATCATCAACATGATCTAACCTAGATCTTTATGATTTCTTACCAAGTGGGATTTATACTTCTGAATCTTTGAACTAGCCAAACAGATTCAAACTTATATCACATTGAGTAAATAAACCTATATTCACTCAAATCTATGTTAAATAATAAAGTCATAAAACCTTTCTTTAGCTTTGAACTCTATTGTCTAGGCGTTTAACAATAGTTCATATCTTTTGTTACTTTCAACAAGTAAGACTAGTCGTCTTAAATTGATCTAGAAATCAATGAACTTTCAAAAGTCCATCAAAATAGAGCTTTTGAATGTTAATTTGTTGATATGGTCTAAGCAACAATGCCAAAGATTAGTGGAACTCAAATCAAGGGGTTGATTTGAAACTAGTAAAGTTCTTTAAAGAGTTGTTTGTTTTAATCAAGCATATTGACTCAACCTGTAATTGACCATTTCATTCAAATAAACAAACAAACATTGTTTTTGTTTTTCTTGAATGTGAGTCTTTCTGTGTTTGAAAACAGAAATTTAGGTATGTTGATTATGGAACAAAATAGCCATTAAGTTCCAGCCTTTGAAAGGACTTAAAACAAACTAGATGACCCTACAACTAATGTAGCATTGCCATGCTTCATTTCCCACTTGTAGGTCATTAGTGTATCCTAGCTTCCATTGTTTGAGTTATTACCGAAGTAAGAACTTCAAGCGGTATATGATACCAAGGAAGTTTGATTGCTAGGTCACTTCTCTTTAAACATAAACTTATAGGTAGAAACGGAATCGTAAATTCCTTTCATTTGTTCCTCGTTTTCCTATTTCTTGTACCCTTTCTTATAGTCTTAAGAATCAATTTCTTTAGTGTTGACTTTTATACTTTGTTAGACATGTCCAATGTCACCAACAAGGTTTTTACCATTTTAATTTATGTTGAATATTTTGCTTCAACTAGATGATCTTATAAGAAGCTTCTAAAGTTCTCTAAGCATCGATCTATTCGAATGTCTAGGGACTAGACTCATTCGAGAAATAAATGGACAAAGATGTTTAGGTTGTTAACCATTGGTAAAGCTGAGCGTTTAAGCTCAATGCTTTATGATCTCAAAACTACAGTGTATTTTGAATTCACAAGCACCAATTGGTTTGCCATTCGATTTTGATACTCGAAAACAACCATAAAAGTCGCTATAAGAAACGTACATTTTAAATTGCTCATTTTCTCTCATTTCCGTGAATCGTTCTTGGATTCACTACCAATCGAGGAAATTTACTGTTACCTTTCTAAAAGGATTTATTGTAGTGCAAGATATTTAATTATAAAAAATAATTAAAACATTCATTGAAGCATGCAAAGTCTAAACATTTATCATGAATAATAACTTGAAATTAAAGCAATCATGCAATTCAAACAAGTTATTAGCATTTTATTCGAATTTATTGTTCCGGCAGGTGTGAATAAAATGATTCCAAGATCCTAAAATCATTGAAGAACTAAGCACAGTTTGTCGACTTAATCCTAAGACATCTTAGGTAAGCAAAAGCCTTTTGCTAATAGTCTAGAAACTATTCTTGGTTGATAGGTACGTCTAAGAACTTATTAGGTAAACCTATCAATTTTGCCACGACATAAAAGGACTCCTTACTTATATCGTTGAGTTTCACCAAAACTAACATGTACTCACAATTATTTGTGTACCTTGCCCCTTTAGGACCAATAAGTAACACCTCGCTGAGCGAAAACTATTACTAGATTGATGTAAAGGATATCCAAGCAAGTGTATATTTCGGCATGGCACCTTTTAACTCAATTTTTAAGTTTGGAACTTAAGGCTCTTACTATGTTGGTTAGATTTTAAGTGAACTAAAATCCTTAATCATGCAACATAATCAAGCTTTTGATCTCATGCATTTTAAGACATATTTAAAAGCAATAAATAACTTAAAACATGCATAAGATAAATGTGATCTAGTATGGCCCGACTTCATCTTGAAGCTTCAACTTCAAAGTCCGTCTCGAAAATCTCCGTGGGAGGCACCATTTTCTTCAAATAGGATAAGCTATAATTAAAACTAATTACAACTATTTGATGGTACGCAGACCATATTTGAATTGAAAAACAACTTTGGTACTTTAGACCAATTACATTCAAATTAATGGTACGCAGACCATATTTTCTATCCTATTTGGGCCATACTAGTCACTTCATAACCTGCAAAACAGTATATATACAATATATACCATTCACCCATTCATTATCATGAATGGCCCACATAGCTGGTTAGTAAAACACATTATGCATCACGTAAACATTTGCAGCAATTAATCAAGGGCACCAATAATCTACCAATTATTCAGTCCTTATTAATTCTAATCAAGTTGTTTTAACCTTAAGGATTTGTAGACCTAATCAAGAGTTTATGACTAAAAAGGGCTCCCACTCAAACCAATAAATTCATATGGTTTACTAATTTAAAACATAAAAATGTATTTCTAGTCTAACCGGAAACATACAAATTTAATTAAAATTTAAAGCTCATATAAATTTATAATTGAATCCAAAAGTTTAATTTAATTTCAGTCGTATTTAAATTAATTCATGATTTTAATTTTAGTAAAATAATTAGAATAAATAAAATTTATTATAATTACAATATTCAAAATTAAAATCCAAGAAAATAATTTAAATTATTAATTTTAAAATTAATTAAAATTACGTAAACTGAAAATTTCAAATTAAACATTGAAAACGATCTAATCGCAACGCAAACACCCTACGCATCGCACGCCCATGGGCCACACGCACACAGCCATCGCTGGCCATGTGCGCAGCCCATGCGCTGCGTCGCATAGCTGCTGCTTCTACCTTTCGCAAGCCATTGCGCGAGCTGGTGCTCGCTGTGCGCGCGCCAGCGCTCGATGCACGCGAGCCATCGCTCGCTGCATTCGCTCGCCAGCGCTTGCTGCATGCGAGCCAGCGCTCGCTGCGCGTGCTCGCCAGCGCTCGCTGTGCGCGCTCGCCAGCGCTTGCTGCGCGCGCTCGCTTGTGCGAGCCAGCGCTCGCTGCGCGAGGCATCGACGCTGGGCGCAGCACTCGTGGCACGCGAGCTTGTGCTCGCTGCGCGCGAGGCTGCGCTCGCTTGTGCGAGGCAGTGCGCGTTGTGGCGCAGCTCGCTTGCTGCCCACACGCGACTGCCGTGCCTTGCATTCGCCCATGCCCATTCGTCCATTGCTCATAGCCCACGACACAAGGCAGGGCTGCTGCCTTGTGCTCGTGCACCATGGCCTTGCTCATTGCATTCGTACCGCATGGGCGACGAGCTCCCTTGCTCGTCGTCACATGCCCGCACTATACAAAACCCCTTAAGGGTAACACGTAGCGTCCATTTCTTTGTGCGTGCAAGTTATATGAACGAATCGCATAAAATTTGAAAATTTATATTTAAAATTAATGACAAATTAATAAATAATATTAATTTCATAATTTTAGGGCGAAAAATCGAAAATTTATTATTTAATTGATTTCCGATTATCATGGATTCAAGCCTAGGTCATAAAATTTAAAATTTATCATAAATTTACAATTTTTATGGTGGTTTTTAATCATAGGTATCTAATTAAATTATAATTAATTATGAAAATCAAATTAATTCTAAATTATTCTTATTTTCAACAAATTAATCATAATTACAAATTAGATTGCATAATTAACAAGGCTAGGCATTCAAACTTGTTAAACATATACAGTAGGTCAATCAAAAATTCAAGATTTATCAACAAGAATCGCAAATATTTAATTTAACATCTTAAATTTACGAAATTTTGCATTCGAAAAACTAAAACCTTCGAAAAGTCATAGTTAGGCTTCGAATTTGAGAATTCTGGGTTCGGCAGGAAAATACTAGTTTTGTCAAAATTTTATAATGCATTTTACATGCGGAATTGACACAAAAATCACTCGATTTGGATGAGTAACGAAGAAACTGCCGAAAAACTGCGTACGTATAATTAAATAAACGCAATTTGCAATTAATTAACAATTACGAAAATTAATCACCCCTTTTAATTCTTGCAAATTTGTAATATTTAACCATGTTCATGCAATTTAGATTATGAAAATAATAAGAGGCTCGTGATACCACTGTTAGGTTATGATACATATGACAATTCATAAATCATGCGGAAAAACCATTTAGCCAGGAATACATATTATTTACTCATAATCATATAGCATAGTTTAGATGCATACTCTTTGTTGCGTGCCTTCCCTAGCTGCGCCCGAACCGAACAAGAACAAGTCTTTAGGACTCCAAGTGTCGTCCCTCCGTAGATAGTCCACAGCACGTCCGGATCCGCCTTAAGATTGACCAACTAGAATCGCCCTTAAGGTACTAATAATTTTCGGCACTTTTAGGCAAGATATGTGACTGAATTTTTCTCTCAAAAACTCACTTTGAATACTTGAAAACTCGTTATAAATTGTGAACCCAGGCCACATATTTATAGGGGTATGGAAAGAGAATTGGAATCCTACTAGGATACGTATTAATTAAATTAGAATCCTAATGAAACTCTTATTTAATTAATTTATCTTTTAGGATTAGGAATTTAATCATTAAACGAATCCTGTACGTTTTAGATTTCGTATGTGAACACAAACACACACGCACGCACAGCAGCCCACGAGGGGCGCCATGCGCGCGCGCGCACAGCACGAGCAACGCAGCCCACGACTGCCGCAGCCTTGGGCGCGCGCTGGGCCTGCCTTGCGGTGGGCCTGGCGCAGCCTTGGGCTGGCGTGTTGTGGCGCGCGTTTCCCTTGCTGGACGTGGGCCTGGCTTCGTGCTGGGCCTTCGTCTAGCAAGCTCGTCCGATGCTAATTCGTACGACGCGCTTCCGATTAATTTTCCGATTTTCGGAATTCATTTCCGATACGAACAATATTTAACATTTCCGATTTCGGAATTAATTTCCGTTTCGAACAAATATTTAATATTTCCGTTTCCGGAATTATTTTTCGATTCCGATAATATTTCCGATTCAGACAATATTTCCGTTTCCGGCAATATTTCCGATTCCGGCAATATTTCTATTTCCGATAATATTTTCCGATACGTACCATGTTTCCGTTTCCGGCAACATCTACGACTTGGATAATATTTATATTTCCGATACGATCCATATTTCCGTTTCCGGCAATATCATCGTTTCCGGAGTATTCTTTTCTTGCCTGTGACGATCTCAGCTCCCACTGAAACCAAGATCCGTGGATTCCGAATATCCATAGATGGAGTATTTAATGCCATTAAATACTTGATCCGTTTACGTACTATTTGTGTGACCCTACGGGTTCAGTCAAGAGTAAGCTGTGGATTAATATCATTAATTCCACTTGAACTGAAGCGGCCTCTAGCTAGGCATTCAGCTCACTTGATCTCACTGAATTATTAACTTGTTAATTAATACTGAACCGCATTTATTAGACTTAACATTGAATGCATACTTGGACCAAGGGCATTATTTCCTTCAGGCTGGTGGATTGCAGGTGCGAACTTCTAGCACTTCTCACATTTCCTTGTCAGCGCCTTTGCTTCGGAAACCATGGTGGGCCACCAGAATCCGGCCCTTAGTGCCTTGTGTGCCAGTGCCCTGCCTCCGATGTGATTTCCACATATGCCGAGGTGGATTTTCCTGAGGATATAATCGGTGTTGGTTGGGCCTACACATTTCAGCAGTGGGGCTGAGAATTACTTCCTCATGAGCTATCCGTTGGCGTCAATGATGAACCACCGGTTAAACCTTTTCAGCTTCCTTGCTTGCAGCTTGTCTTCGGGAAGTTCTCCCCTCTCTTTGTACGCAATGACTGCGTCCATCAGCCTCGGCTCTGGACGCACATTGCACACTGTGGGGGGTGGTAGGTCAATGCTTCTTTCTTGGTGTACTTCCACATGGACTGACCTGTTTAGGTTGGTGAGCGTTGAGCTTGCAAGTTTGGATAGTGCATCTGCCTGTGCATTCTGACCTCGGGGGATGAGTATGACTTCGAAGGATCTTAACTTTGACGTTAAGGATTTAATTTTTGCTAGGTAAGTTGTCATGCTTGGCCATTTGGTCTCATACTCCCCTCGAATCTGGTTGGCTACGAGCTGAGAATCAGTCTTGAGACAAACATGTTCGGCTTCCAGAGACAAGCACAGCTCTATTCCTGCGATTGTGGCCTCATATTCGGCCTCATTGTTGGTTGCCTTGAAACCGAACTTTAGGGCGTACTCTATGCTCTTTCCCACTAGGGGTATCAGTACTACTCCGGCTCCCGAGCCGTTCACAGTGGAAGATCCGTCAGTGTAGACCTCCCATGTCTTTTTGGTGTCATCTAGCATCTCCTGATATGAGCATTCGGCCAAGAAGTCTGCGAGCGCTTGCGCTTTAATGGCCGTCCTTGGTTGATACTTGATCCCGAACTCAGATAGCTCGAAAGCTCATGCAGCCAATCTTCCCGATCTCTCTATTTTGTCTAGCACTTTCTCCAGTGGTTGGTCAGTTAGCACCACTATTTGATGGGAATCGAAATAGGGTCTCAGTTTCCGAGCTGCTACCACCACTGCGTATGCTACTTTCTCAATGAGCGGGTACCGAGTTTCGGCGTCTGTCAAGGTTCGGCTGGTGAAATAGATTGGCTGTTGTTTCTTTTCCTCCTCTCGGAGGAGCACTGCGCTTACGGTTCCGGGGGTGACTGCGACGTACAAGTACAGAGTTTCCCCTTCTTTTGGCCTGGCTAACGTCGGCAGTTGAGCTAAGTGAGCCCTGAGTTGTTGGAATGCGTCTCTTTGCTCTTGTTCCCATGTCAACTCGGGGTCCATTTTCCTCGGAACGCCTTTCTTTTTGATGGGCTCTGCTTCTCCTCCTGGGAGGGTCTTAGGTTTGAGAGCTTTGAAGAAGGGTGCTCCTTTATCCGAAGCTTTCGATATGAATCTCGACAGTGCGGCTAACCTGCCTGTTAGCCTTTGCACGTCTCTCTTTGTCTTCGGCTCGGGAAAATCTAGCGCAGCCTGGACCTTATCCTGGTTCGCGTCTATTCCCCTTTCGCTCAACATGAATCCTAGGAACTTCCCTGACTTTACCCCGAAGACACATTTCTTCGGGTTCAATTTCATGTTGTATTTCCTCAGGTTGGCGAAGGTCTCAGCCAAGTCTTTGGTGTGGTCTTCTTCTTTCACGCTTTTTACTATGGAATCGTCCACATAAACCTCGACATTCCTTCCCTTTTGATCGGCGAAGACGTGACCAACTAGTCTTTGGTAGGTGGCTCCGGCATTTTTCAATCCCAAGGGCATCATTCTGTAGTTGAACACTCCCGCGCTTGTGATGAAGGCGGTCTTCGCTCTATCGTCAGGGTGCATGAACACTTGGTGGTAACCTGAAAAGGCATCCATGAAGCTCAGCAATGCATGGCCACTGGTTGAGTCCACTAGCTGATCTATCCTCGGGAGGGGATAGCAATCTTTTGGGTAGGCTCGGTTCAGATCAGTGAAATCGACGCACATGCGCCATGAGCCATTCGCTTTCTTGACCATGACCACATTGGCCAACCACTTGGGGTACATGCATGGCTCGATGAAGCCTGCCTCTTGCAGTTTCTTTACTTCTTCGGCGATAGCTTTGTTCTTCTACGAGGAGTAGTTTCTTTTCTTCTGTTTGATTGGCCGCGCTTCGGGACTGACGTCCAGCTTGTGACAGATCATTTTCGGATCTATTCCTGGCATGTCCACTACAAGAAAATGACCATTTAGCGACGGATTTTTGTAACCGTACAAATATCGGTTGCTAAATTACTACTGGTCAAGTGTCAGTCGCCAATTTGGTACGGAAGTATTTTCGGTCCCTATTTTACTTCGGATTATCATTCAGTCACAACAATCTGTAACAAATTACCTACCAACCATACATTGGTCACTAATTATTTACCGAATTAATTTTAGTCACTATTTAATTATCAACAAAATTTCAGTCACAAATTTCAGTCACTAAATAATTACAGAAATACTTTTTAGTCACTATTTTGATATAAAACAATTTCAATCCCTATATAGCGACAGACACGATTTCAGTCGCAATCCGTTAGTCACAAAACAAGGACCGACTAATTTTCTGTCACTTATTAGTTACAGTTAATGTCCTGTCACAAATTCCAGTCGCAAATTAATTACTGACTAAATTTCAGTCACTACTTAAAGACTGAAAAACTTACGGTCCCTATTCCACTACGAACACAATATTGACTATAAATTTTCAAGTGAAATAAGATATGAGCGTGCATGCTTGTACGTATGGAACGAATACAAACACGAATTTAACCAAACTATATATATATATATATATATATATATATATATATATATATATATATATATATATATATATATATATATATATATATATATATATATATATATATATATATATATATATACTGGCCGAGACGAAATAAAAAATTAATACCGCACATGATTACATTTTTCTTACATATTGGAAAGAAATTAAAAGAAAATCACGTACCTACTATCTCACTTTCATCTTATTTTAATAAATTCAACTCGCTCTCCGAGCTGTAATTATGTGTCGGTCAAACTGTATCTTTTAATTAAAATACAGATCGAGGGAGTAATTTTCAAACATCTATATATACTCATTCTTAAATATAAGATATTTGTTAATATATATACTTGTTTACTTTCCGTCCTATATATATATATATATATAGGACCAGGTTCTGGTGAGAATCTCCCTTAAGATGAGAACCTCCCTTATAATGAGAACCTCTCATAGTTGTTGGATTAAAACAAAATGGACGGAAAGTAAACATAAGATCAAGAAAAGTAAACACAATATCGACAAAAAGTAAACACAAGATTGTAAAAAGTAAACACAACATCGGGTAAAAGTAAACACAATATAATCAAAAGTAAATGCAACATCGACACAATATAATTATCTATCATGAGAATAATTTTATTTCGATTGAAGAAATTAAACTTTTCTTTATGCTACACAAAATATAAAAGCAACCATTTATCCAATTAAATGCAATACATACCCTATAATTAGCCTGTGCAAGACAATCATTTATCCAATTAAATACAATAATACATGTCCTATAATTAGCATGTGCAAGACAATCATTTATCCAATTAAATACAATAATACATATCTTAATGATAATATGATTAATTAGTAGTCTTATGCACAAGCGATCTCATAGGAAAACTACTTTAGAAAATTTAATTAAGAAGAAGTTAAATATGTGATATATATATATATATATATATATATATATATATATATATATATATATATATATATATATATATATATATATATATATATATATATATATAGCATAAAGAAAAGTTTAATTTCTTCAATCGAAATAAAATTATTCTCATGATAGATAATTGAATCTGAATTTAAATATCTCATAAACTTCTACCTTTTCAAATTCATCGGTCTCCCCTTATTGAATCATTAATGACTCAATTAAATAATTTTGTTGAAAACTGTTCAAAAATGAAGAGGGGAAAAGAGAGGATTATGAGGAGTTGATTGAAATTGAAACAAATCCAATCAAATTGGCAGAGGAATTGAATTAGCTCGGAAAGGGAAGGATGAAATTTGAGTTATTGATTGACTAAGTATTGATTGATATATCGTTTGCTAAATAACCTAATATATTATTGTTTATCTTATTTTTTTTAAGTGAAATGACAATTGATTCAAGTGATCAATTTATTTCATTAAAGTAATAAATGAGGATAAATACCACCTCGTATTTAATCACCTTTTAAGAAGGGGTTTGTTTTATTTGTTCTACCTACTTAAACTTTGTTATATTTTTAGTACTCTGTATATATATTTCACTGTGTTACTCCTTTTAGCATAATAATTACACATTTTATCATATATCTTACGTTACCCACTATTGTCCATTATTTTACTACCTCTTTTTTATCATATAAACACGAGACTACAATAATTGGGTACATAAAGAACTCGAAGGGAGTATAAATTTCAAAAGAAAATTATTTTTCGGGTAAAATCTGTGAGTCAAATCAAGACCATAGCTAACAAAAAAAATTACTATAGAGTATAAAATAACAATAACAAATAAATAAATACTAAATTCACAAGTCTAACCCCTTAAACTCCATAACATATTGATTTAATAAAAAAAAAAGGAAAAAAAGGGGAAAACAATCCGAAGTTCCTGGAACTTGAAACACCTGATTTCATAATTAAAAAAAAAAAGGAAAATAATCCGAAGAACTCGTCTAACCCAGTACCCACCACTTTCTGGGACTCATCTTCTTCTTTGGAACTCCTGCTCAAGCAGCTCATCTCCCACAATCTTCTCCACGTTCAGTTGGACTTCACCCACAATCTTCTCCACGATTCTGAGAGGGAAATCACCAATTTTTTCCCTCTAAAAACTCCCGCAAAATTTAGGTTATGGAAACTGCAATTAGGTTTTTTTATTTTCCCTCAATTAGTCTGTCTCTCTCCTTCTACACATCTATTCCCAAAATCATTCAAAGAAAGCACGAAAAATCACTCCGAGCAGGGGCGCCGATACGTAGATCAACTCACGCATTGAAATTCAGGTACTATAATCTTTCTTATCATTTTGCTGTATTTATTTGTAAACTGATTAATTGGATGTTAGGATTAATTTCTCTCTGATTTTGACCATGTTCTTGTTGTTACTGTTGGTTGTTATTCGCACTTACTTAATCTGGTAAGGATATTCATTGATTTTTTGGGTTTATTCAATTGGGAGAATTAAACAAAATTTTGGGAGTATAAGGATGCATAATTAAAATTGAAAATCGACATTCAAGAGGCATTGATAATTCGGGAGTATAAGGCTGCATAATCGGCATTCAAGATTCTTTGATTTTCTGGCTGTATAATTAAAATTGAAAATCGTATAGAATAGGAATATAGGATTTTCAACTAGTTTTGTTTTCAGTAGCAATCAGACCCAAATATGAGAGTCTAAGTTCCTTTAACCAGACAAACTGAACATATAGTTATGCCTTGGCTTAGTTGGTTTTGATGCTTTTCTTTTTTCTTTTGCTCTGTTTTGTTGTATGCCGTGGATTAGGTGACTTAGGGGGTGTTTGGTTAGCTATGGGTGGGATGGAAAAGGCAGATTGTGATCGGTGACGATGGTATGTTATTAACTGAGGGTGGGCTGTAAAGAAATTTCAAACACTATTGTTATACCATTAAAAAAAAAGTTTTATGCAAGAATTACTCTGTTAAGAGATTAAAAGAAGGTTTGCCATGAGATTAATGTTGTCCCTGTGTGGTTATGATCAACTTTTTAAATTGTTATATCACTACTAAATTAGGAAATAACCCCCTCAAAAGAAACAAAAAAAACTCTGGAAATAGGCCTAGAAATTTTAGCAATCAAGCGCGTGCAATCTGAACTGGAGTCTCATTGTTAAATAATAATGGAATATTTGATCAGTTTAACGATAAAATTCATTTACTTGAGGCAGAATACTAATACAAAGTACGTCATAAGATTTATTAGTGTAATTTAATTAATTATCAGGGATAGAAATAACCATTGGACACCCATTATGGTGAGCAAACCACTATTGCATTTCATTGATGTGAAATAAACACCAATAGGCAAATATCTTCAACAACTAAAAACAACCTATCTTATTCTAACTATCAGAATAAATATGAAATCATGTAAGATACTAAGATGATATAGAATATAATTTTTTTTTACAAAGATATAGAATGAGGATGATATAGAAATTAATTAGGGTAGTAGAAGGATGATTAGTGGAGTATGTTCAACAAAAAAAAATGAGCAACATACGAATATACGATGCCATGGTGGATGATAGGCAATAAATCTGATTGTTTAGGTCAAAATGCATCTCCATTCTCCAGCAAAATCCCTTCTCTTGTAAGATCAAGAAATCTGATTTAACGAAGATAGTGTTAGCATAATGAACTAATACATTATACAAAAGTTTTAAAAGAAGGAAATAAATTATAGGAGGGAGTTTGATGAGTTTCCTTTTTCAAACATACAGAGGAACTAAACTACTTGTAACATGATGCTCAAGCGGAAGACTATAACATTGATGGTGATTAAAGGATGATGATGTTGGCGTTGGGCTTCATTGTTGGTTGGCGATCGTCATTTTTGCCTCGAATGAAAATAACAGCATACAATGGATAATTTAAGTTAGATTTATTTCATTAGAAATTTTGATTGAGCAAGATATCAATATAAAGCATAGAAGATTAGAACAAATTGCAAAAATGACGTACTTAATAGATGATAGATGCAAAAAATCTGAAAATGTAGTGGATTAAGGTTTTTTTTTTCCTCTTGATGGGGTGGTTTTTAGGATCCCGTAGGATTAGGGGTATGGTGGTGGAGGTTAATTTATCAATTTTATGGAATGAGAAAGCTTGGTTGATTTGGAGCATTGTGGTGAAAAATGACATTCTTATTATTATATAGGATAGGATATGTCAATAAAGTTTGTGACTAAAAACCCTAATTTCCCTGAATCTTTTTTTTCATTATTATTTATTATGATCCCAAATATTTGTTTGTTTATGTGTGGACCTAAACGATATAATGGTTATGTACTTATGTGTAGACCTAGAGATGAATCTCGATCGTGATTGGATGTACAAGAGACTTGATAGTGATAATTATCTTAGGGAAACGTTTGTTGAAGGGGTTAAAGAGTTTATAATGTATGCTTGTGAGCAAGAATATTACAAACAATCTAAACTAATGAAATGTCCATGCATCAAATGCAAGTTAGTGCCATATAAGGATGTCGATACTGTTAGGATTCATTTGTACATGCATGGATTTCGTCCGAATTATTATTGTTGGAGTTGTCATGGAGAAGAATACTCTGAGGGCACGAGAGAAGGTGTTGAGTCAAGCTCTAGTGGATTGGATTCGAATCCTTATACGGACATGATAATGGATGCATTTGGCCCTCAATTTGAAGGTTTAAATGAAGAGAGCTTCCAGAATTTAGAAGAAGAGCCACATCCAGAAGCAAAAATGTTTTTTGATATGCTACTAAATGCTCAGAAGCCTCTCTATGATGGGTGCAAAGAATCTTTATTGTCGGTAGCATCGAGGGTTACAAATTTGAAGTGCGAGTATAACATTCCTCATCGAGCCGTGGATGGTTTCACATCATTAATGAGAGACATATGTCCCGACAAAAGTAATATGACAGACACTTTTCGTGCCACAAAAAAATTGCTCAAGGGTCTTGAACTTCCGCATCAAAAGATTGACGTATGCCCTAATGGGTGTTTTTTGTTCTGGAAGGACCAATCACATCTTCAAAAGTGTCCTGTATGCAACGAAGATCGATACAAGAAAAGAGCTAAAGGGAAGCGTGTCGCAAAGAAGCAACTGATATACTTCCCTGTCACACCAAGGTTACAAAGGTTGTATGCTGTTAAGGCCACCGCCACAGAAATGAGATGGCATGTAGAGAATCCACGAGAAGAGGGTATTATGGCTCACCCTTGTGATGGAGAAGCATGGAAGCATTTCGATAACACCTATAAAGAGTTCGCCGCCGAACCTCGCAATGTTCGTCTTGGGTTGTGTACGGATGGTTTTTCCCCGTTTGGCAATTCAGGGAAAAGTTACTCGTGTTGGCCTGTTATTCTTACACCTTATAACTTGCCACCGGGTTTGTGTATGAAAAGACCTTTTCTATTCTTGAGCTTGATTATCCCAGGCCCAAAGAGTCCTAAAGGAAAGCTTGACGTATACTTACAACCTCTAGTGGAGGAGTTGAAACAGTTGTGGAATGTTGGAGCTATGACTTATGACGTGTCAAAGAAGCAAAATTTTAACATGAAGGCAGCTCTATTGTGGACTGTGAGTGACTTTCCAGCTTACGGTATGCTATCCGGGTGGAGTACTGCTGGGAGGTTGGCATGTCCTTATTGCATGGAGAATACAAAGTCTTTCACTTTGAAACATGGTCATAAGCAAACATGGTTTGATTGCCATCGTCAATTTCTACCTGAAGATCATGTTTTTCGAAAGAACAAAAGTGGTTTCACCAAAAATAAGGCAGAATACTCCCCACCCCCACCAAGGTTGAGTGGTGATGAACTGTGGGAGCGTGTGTCACACTTGCCAAAAACAATTGATCATTGTGAGTTAGCTCGAGATAAAACACATAATTGGATGAAGCAAAGCATTTTTTGGGAACTTCCTTATTGGCGAAAGCTTTTGGTTCGGCATAACTTAGATGTGATGCATGTCGAGAAAAACTTTTTTGATCAATTAATCCATACAGTTATGAATGTTAAGGGGAAAACTAAGGATAATAAAGAAGCTAGGAAAGATTTGGCTCTACATTGCAAACGACGACGACTACATCTGCACGATGATAGTGGTGCTAGTAGTAGTAAAACGGGAGATAAGATGCCTGATGCTTCTTTTACACTTAGCAAGGAGAAAAGGAAAGCTTTATGTGAGTGGATCAAGAAATTGAAATTCCCTGATGGATATGCATCCAACCTAAGCAGATGTGTAGATTTAAATGAGGGAAAATTATTTGGCATGAAAAGCCATGATTGCCACGTGTTCATGGAGAGGTTGCTTCCAGTTGCATTGAAAGAATTGCTTCCCGTCATTGTGTGGAAGACAATTACTGAAATAAGCCAGTTCTTTAGGGATATAAGCTCATCACTGTTGAAAGTGGAGGATGTGGATATGTTGGAGAAAAATATTCCAGAGATCATTTGCAAACTAGAGAGAATTTTCCCACCCTCGTTCTTCAATGTTATGGAACATTTGCCTGTTCACTTGCCGTATGAGACAAAAGTCGGAGGACCCGTCCAGTATAGGTGGATGTATCCATTTGAAAGGTAAATTATAACTTTCTCGATCACCTATTCTAAAAAACTCTATAATTATAATTTTCAAATTATTAATCATACGTTTTCGGTTTACAATTACTACAGGTTCCTCCATCATTTAAAAAGAAAAATTGGTAACAAAGCTCGAGTGGAAGGTTCTATTTGCAATGCATATCTTACGGAGGAGATATCTAACTTTTGCACCCATTATTTTGAGCCAAACATTGACACAAAGGCTAACGACATGTGTCGAAATGTATATGAAGGTGATGAAGGGCAAGTGGATGTAAATGTTCCTGAGTTGTTCTCTTGCAATACAGGACACACCTCTAAAAAGGGAACTAAAAGCTTTTTGGTTGATGTTGACTATCGTGCGGCCCATGGCTACATCCTTTCAAATTGTGAGCTATTACAAGATTATGAAAGGTAACCACCATTATAACTCACTTAAGAACTCACTTGAAAGAGAAATTCCTTCTTAATACCTTAAAAGTTAAAGTAATTATTCTTTCAAGCAGGTTGTTTGAAGAGGAAATGGTTAAACAAAATCCACGTGTTAGTGTTAATGATGTGTGGAGGAAGTTTGAGCATAAATTCCAAGAATGGTTCAAGCAATATGTAAGCAGAATCTTATAAATCATGGTATTTTTTAATTTTTTTTAATTTTTAGTTAACTCCACAAATTGAAACGTACTTAATATTTTGGTAGGTTTTGAGTTCCGATAATGAGAAAGGAATAATTAGGACTCTTGCTATTGGTCCATCAAGAGCTGTTCAGAAATATAAGCATTATTATGTCAACGGCTATAATTTTCATACTTATGAATATGGGAAGGATAAGTCTACTATGAATTATGGAGTTTGTGTGAAGAGTTTGGAGGAGGTGAGCTATTATGGAATACTTGAGGAGGTGATTGAGTTGATGTATGTGGGGCCAACACAATGTTATAAAGCCATGTTGTTTAAGTGTTCCTGGTTTGACTCGGGAAATGGTACAAATGTGCATCCGCAATATAAGCTTGTCGAGGTTAACCATACAAAGAAGTATCCTAGATATGACCCTTTTGTGTTAGCCTATCAAGCAGAACAAGTATATTTTGCACCATACCCGAGCTTAAAAAGGGATCGAGATCAATGGTGGGCCGTGTTTCAAATGAAGGCTAGATCAATAGTTGATGCTCCTTTGGACCCATTAGCATTTCAGGAGGAGCGAAATGAGAACCCACCACAATTATCTGAGCTAAATGAGGATGATTTTGTCCATGCTCACACGAATGAAGATGAAATGGAAGGTGTGAGTGAAGAGGATGAAGACTTGGATGATAATATTGAAGAGGAAGAGGATGAAGACTTGAATGATAATATTGAAGAGGAAGAGGAGTTCAGTTCCGAAATGTCCATAGATGATGAAGAAGATGGATATGAAAGTGATTTAAGCACTACAAGTGGTGATGTGGATTCATAGTGATAGTTGATTTGATTAAAACGTGATTGCTTATATGAGTTTTTGGATAATGTGAAGCTTGGCTAATTATAATCTATTTCATTTACTTTTGTAGTTTCGATAATTGAATCTTATTTATTTGTTATGTCCTTTAGCTATATATTTTTGAAAGTTTTTTTAAGTAGTTAGTTAGATGCCACTAATTATAATAATTATATCAATATGTATTTAGTCATCTTTGGTTTTAGTAGATATGTCTGCAGGAAGAGGTCGTTTCAGGCTTAGAGGAACATCTAGCCAGAGAGCCGACGAGCCTAATGATGAGCCTAATGATGAGCCTAATGATGAGCCTAATGACGAGAATCCAGAGCTACATATGGAAGAGCAAGAAAATCATGATATCCCAAATGACACTCTTCCTACACTCGATCCTGATGCATTATGGTTTTATCAACTTGCATTGCTTTTACCATTTATCTAAAATTCTTTAAATTTATGATTTCTCTAACTTATAATTATCACTTGCAAATAGGTTTGATCATTACTCTGTTTCAAGTACCATCACAAAAGTCATACAAAGCTTCTATGATGAACCATACACATGCTGGACCAACGCAAAAAAACATGCTAAAGACTACTGGTGGTTTTCATTTCAGGTACTCCCCTCCCCTCCCTTCCCTTCCCCTTCCCTCCTCCTACACCAGCAACACTGTTAGCACCTTCATGTCTGTATCGGCAGCACAACAAGCATCAGTCATCATCTGCATTAGTCTATTTATCAGTTTATGTACTAATGTAGTCTATTTATCAGCATCTGCATTAGTCTATTTATCAGTCATCATCTAGTTTAGATTCTTCATTAGTCCTAACTTAAGCTTTAATCTAGTCCTGCTATCATAGTGATAGCAGGCCATTCTTAGTTCCACTAAACTATAGTAATTCAACAAATAAGGGCTTTCTTTGGCTATCTTGTTATGTGATTGGTCTGATGGCCAGGTTCTTGCTCTCCAAACACCTGTCCAACGTAGAGGGATTACTCAACTAGCTATAGATGATTCTCTTGTTTTAGCTAGCAGATTCGAAAATTTTCCTTCATGTTTTGTTTCAGGGAAAGTAATGAAGTATTTGAGAAGTACCATATTCCATATCCCCCCTCTTGTAATTCTGTTGTGTTTAATTTAGGTTTTGAATGTGTTCACTACACTATTGAATCGTGACTCTGTAACGAGTGTATTGTAGTTGTAGATATTGGTAAAATCGTACAAAATAAGATGACATTCATGCTGTCATAATATTGCATTCAGAGCTGTCATAATACTGCATTCAGAGCTGTCTTAATATTGCTGTCATAAAAGATCATAGAAGTCTTTCATCCAGGCTAAGAAAATTTCTAGCATTCTAGTTCGTAAGGATACTAGATGATTATTGTTGTTCACTGCTAATTATCAGTACATGCTTAGTGTCAATTATCAAAAAAAAGAAGGAAAAAAACACAATGTTCTGTTTAGAAAATAATATTGGCAGGCATATGAACAAGTAAATTGTGAAAGAAACAATATATAGACAGATATACTCACCGAAATTTCAAGATCCTTAACGTGAGGACAACTCTGAATGATCAAGATCAGCATCTGCATTAATCTTTAGTCAATTTTATTATTTCTTATTCTGAGCTAGTGATCGATTTTCTGAGGGATTCTCATGGGTAGGCAGGAAGATAAATGAACTTGGCTTCTTTTTTCAGTTTCTTGTTTGAACTGTGACATGTTGTAAATCAGTTGAGAATGAGATTCATATGTCAGAGTAGCAAAATTGAACAAATAAGTCCAGTTCAGGAATCTCTACAAGATACGAGTCTCGCTCAGATTTATATGGTTTAGATAAGTTCTTTAGCTCTTCTACTCTATAATGTAGCATTAGTGTATTTGCGTGTGTTTTAGCACTCTTCTTCTTTACTAGACTCACTCATAATCTCTCTTGCAATTACAGGATTATATCTTAAACTACTTCTGTACATTGAAATCTGTATAAATATATATCTTATTTGCAGCAAAGTTACACGTGGGATAAGAAACACGCATCATCAGTTGAAGTTAATTTTAGGAAGAAAGCTGCAATATCTCTTAAAGGCATGGCCTCTAGGGCCGGCAAGGCAAAAAACAACACAATTATACCTTGGTTGTCTGCAGAAGTTAGGAGTGAGCTTAAAATTCTTCGAGAATCAGACGATTTTAAGAAGAAATCACAACAATCTATTCTAAATAGGTTGGAGGGAGAAAAGAAAGGTATAAAACATAGTCAGGGATCAGTCTCAGCAACTGAGATAGCTAAACGAGAGGTATATAATATATATGTCATTATTGTAAGTTCCCAAATTTTTTTAATTTTATTTTCGAGTGTCTAATTAAATTTTATGCACATGTAAATATAATGTATAGATGAAAAAGAATGGAAAGATCCTTTCTGCTCCTGATCTGTACTTGAAAAATCATACAAAAAAGGACAATACTATGACAAGTGAGGCGGCACAAAATATATGGGTATGTGTTTCTTTCATACTTTTTTAATTCATAGTATTGAAAGTTTGTTGTTTGGTATTGGTTCAAGTATGAAGATCAATGCCTCTTTTGAACACTCTACAAAAATGTATAACCAGCCATTCTCTTGTAGCGTTAATAACCTGGTAAATACATTTACTTAGCACTGTACACCTGGTCGATGTGAAAATAAAATACTCCGTATATATTACTTGTATACAATAAGTTTCTGTACTCTTGTGTGGCTAAATGTTACTAGCGGACTTCTTATAAGAACTTTTCATCTTTAGTTCTAGCGGATTTCTTATTTTGTTTTCGTTGTTTGAATGATATAAATGTATGAATTTACGTATAACTCTTGGGCTTATCTTCTAATAATGTCACTTGTACAACATTCTTGTGGCAGAATAATTTTCAATCCAAGAAAGCTGCAGCACAAGCAAGTGGCTCGACTAAGGGAGATGATGAAATATTTTATGAAGCGGTTGGTGGATATTCAAAGAAAGGAACTTTTTTTGGATTAGGAAATAGTGCTGGAAACTATTTCACAAGGCCAGGAAAATCAATTACCAATGATATATCAACACCTTCATCGAGCATTGTCTCTCAACTCAAAGGTCAACTTGAATCTACAACTAGTGAGCTCACTGAAACAAACCAAAAACTCTCAGATGCTTTAAACAAGATAGAAGTGCTTGAAAAAGATGAGAAGAGGAACAAGGAAATGATCTTGGAGCTTCAAAAGAAATTCTCTGAATTTTCACAATCTCAAGCTTAGATTATTTCATTTCTGAATAGACTATATTTAGCACCTTCATGTGTTAGGAACTATGTTTTGGTTTTCGTCCTATGCGGTATTTATTTATGTTTTGGATATGGTTACTTTTAGTTGTGAACATGTTGAGAAACTTTGAGTTATTGAATTATTAATTGCGTGTTGAAGAAGCAGGCAGCCTTGTTTGTTTTGTTTGAGCTACTGTCCAGCTATTCTGTTGCATTTTGTAGGTTGAAGTTGGTCTGGTGGTAGTGCTCCTGTTTTGCAGTTGTTGTTATGATGTTCTGCAGGTTTCTGTTTTGCAGTTGGTGTTAATATGTTCTGCAGGTTCTGACATTCTGGTATGCTTCTATACAACCTTGGTTGTATCAGTGTGTATCACCATTGGTTGGTTTTGTGTTGACTCATTAGCTTGTTTGATGGTGTTTTACATATATTCTTTTGGGCTTGTAACAGGGGGAAGAAAAAGATGTCAAATTCAATCACGTCATCTGCGATTTACATGGATGATACAGAGGTAAGATATGGAACATATCTTTGATTTAATATCTCAATATTTTCTTTTATTTGTTACAACGGAAGGAGTGTTTTTTCTTGATTAATTATCATCATGTCACAAAGAAACTATGGAAATAGCCAAGGTCCAATTCTTGAGTGATATATATTGATGAGCTTTGTACTTAAAAATTTAGTATCTGATTTTATTTAAATTTACCTATTTTATTAGTTAGTTAGTGAGTTCGTGAGTTAGAAATATAGGATTTTGTTTTGATCTGGATTTTTCAAGTAATAGCCATTGATCTAGAAGCATTGATCTGCATAATCTTCACTCATGTTCTTCAACTGGTTGTTGTCTGATAAAGCGTAGTTTGAATATTTGTTGTGGTATAAGTTGAAATTTTAATGTCCTCTTGTTTAGGCTCTTTGTAGTAGCCTATGTTTAACATTTTAAAATTTTGATATGAATTCATTACCGACACTTGGTAGCAAATATGGTAGTTTCCCCTACTTGAGACTTGAGATATACATGTAATTCATTTGGGGCTGTAAAGCCATATCATGTGGTATAAGTCATTTTATTGCTGTAAAGTCATAAAATATTATATCAGTCATTTTATTGTTGTAAAGCCATATTATACAATCCTTGGCAAACTATCTTGTAAAGCCATTCATTTTGTTGCTTTCAACTCCGTGCAACTTTGGCTTTAGCTGCTGCTCCTGTTGCCTCTCTGATTGACACCGTTTTTATTGGCCACATTGGTATGCCGCACCTTTCTTTTCCTTGTATTCTCTTTCTCTTTAACTATTTACTGCAACATTAATTGCTAATGCATCATACTTTAAACTATACGGAAACCTTTCGATCAATCATACAAATGTTTGGCTCGTTTATTGTGTGTGTAGGCGCGGTGGAACTTGTAGCAGTTGGAGTTTCCATATCTATATTCAACCAAGCATCAAAAATTACTATATACCCACTTGTTAGCATTACAACTTCTTTTGTTGCCGAGGAGGAGACAGTGAGTAAAATGAACGCAGAAGTCAAAGATGCTGAAAATCAACATCAGCAGGAATCTGCTGAAACTGGTAACTCTAAAGAGATGATGTCTCAAGATGATGTACTTGGGAAACTAGAGGAGGGTTCTATCACAAATATTAAGAAAGATGACTCTCTTCTCAGAGAAGGTCCTTGCTACATCAGATATTTAACATTTTATCTTCTACAAACTTTTTTTAACATAATCTTTCCATGATTCTGACATTTTTCAGATTACATGGAAGTCAACAAAAGACAAATAAAGTCTCAATCAGTAGTCCTGAGAAGGTTAAAGTAGGAGGAGACAAGCGGCATATCCCGTCAGCTTCTACTGCACTTGTTCTTGGATTGTTCCTTGGTGTGTGTCAAACCATATTCCTTTTCTTTGGAGCTAAAATGCCTTTAGGAATCATGGGTATAAAACATGTAATAAGTTTCTTTGAGCATCATCTTGTTCAGTATGTTTTCTCACCCACGTATAAACAGTTGCTTAATTAACCCTCATTGATCACTATGATTTTCTGCTGAGTTCTTTCTGTGTTTGGTTATTCTGCAGGACTCCCCGATGCTACAACCAGCTCTTAAGTACTTAACACTAAGATCCTTAGGTGCTCCAGCTGTGCTTCTTTCTTTAGCAATGCAAGGTGTTTTTCGAGGTTTTAAAGATACGACAACTCCCCTTTACGCTACAGGTAAAAAGTCTTATAGTTATAAACATCAATTGCTACTCTTGACAGTAGAAATATTATGTAATTAATGAAGTAGATTTGAATAAGTACTCTGGCTCTCTTCTATTTACCATTCCGAGTTTTGTTTTACAGTTGCAGCAGATGGTGCAAATATTGTACTGGATGCAGTTCTTATCTTTGCATGTCATTTGGGTGTGAGTGGTGCAGGCGTGCAGCCATTGCTCATGTGCTCTCAAAGTAAGCGCGCTGCAATTGAAAGCATTGGTTATCATACTTAGTCTTGTAACTTTTTTTTGTTAGTCTCAGACATTGTTTCGGTGTTATAGGTACTTAATGTCATTTATACTCTTATGGAGGTTGATGAGGGAAGTTTATTTGTTTCCCCCTGGTCTAAAAGCTCTGGAGTTAGGTCGATTTCTCAAAAATGGTGAGGAATAACTGAATTCAATAATCCGTATTCTTTCTCAAAAATGGTGTGAAGCTCTATGCTAACAGCTTTTAATTTACTCGGTTAGCCAGGAGCCGGGATGCAACTCCATAGACGTCGTAAGCCAAATTAAAGCTGCAGAGAAGTAGGGAATTCATAGTAGCTGTTGAAGACCTTATATGTTTTCATAGCAGTTGAAGACCTTAGTTGAAGACCTTATCTGTTCTGTTTGAGCTCAGGCATTTTTTTTTACCATAGTTGACTATGGTTAACTTTGCTAAGAGTTGTATCACCTTTATGGCTTTCAAAGTGTTGTTCGCTAGGTGTTTGTTTGTTTTCACTTGTACAAACGCCATTTTCTTTGAGTTTAATACAATGATTTTTTTACAACAAAAAATAGAACTCATTGGGTTATATAGAGTAATATATATTGCAAATATTATTATCTTAAAAATTCTTCGTCACCAATAAATTAAGAAGGTGGCTAATTTGCAACCGACTTTTTTAGTTGCCACATCGGAACTAATACATTTAGTACCAATTTAGCGACTAAAATCACTTAGTCACTAAACTACGACGGAATTAGCCAGTACCAATTAGTACCAATTTAGCGACTGCTTAAACGTTTGTTGTTAATTTGTCACTATATGATACAGTTACTAAATTGTCACGAGATCGTTGGTTGTTAATTTGTGACCACGTGATACGGTCACTAAATTGCCGCGAAATTGGTGGTCGTTAATTTGTGACTGCGTAATACGGTCACTATATTGTCACGAAATAACCATCACCAATTAGGTACTAATAAAATGTCAGTTGCTACATAGTAACTAGAAAATCCGGTAACAAAATAGCGATGATTACTAATCAGTCATCAAAAAAGCACAGATTTAGTGGTTACCATTTGGTGACTGATAATATTGTCGGTTGCAAAACTGAGACAGTTAAAATTTTGCGACCAGGTCTTTAGCGACGGATCAAATCAGTCACAAATCCGTCGCTAAAGACGTTTTGCGACTGAATTTTAATGTTTAGCGACTGATTTTTCCGTCACTAAATGTCAGCCGCCGACCACCCGAAGATGTCTTTGTGATCCCTCATCAATTGGATCAACTCTATTCGAAGTCCCGAGCCTAGGCCTCTGCCTATTCGGATACTTCTGTCTGAATCGCCCTCTAGGGGAATGTCTTCCATTTCTTGGTCTGGTTCGGGGGAAAGGGTCTCTGGTCGAGCATCAACCTCTGCGGGCTTTACCAGACTGCTCGGCTCTGCCTTTCTCCTCTTCGCCTCTTTTTCTCCACCTGGGGGAGGGCTCTTCTCATCTTCGTCCTCAGGACTGTCTCCTAGCCTTGGCTTTCGGATGGCCGTGTGACAGGTTGATCTTGCCACCTCTTGGTCGCCTTTTATCCGTTCGGCGAAACCTGCATCCGAGACGTACATCATCATCTGATGGTATGTGGATGAGACTGCTTGTATTTTGTGGATCATGGTTCATCCCATGATGACGTTATACACTGAGTCGCAGTCCATCACCAGGAATTCTTCTCGGACGTTTCTCGCCGCCAGGCTTTAGCCGATTGTGACGGGTAGGGTGATCTTTCCTCGGGGAATAGCTGCGGATCCGTTGAATCCGATCAATGGGTAGCTGACCTTGGTCAGTGACTCTTCTCCCTCTTTGAGGATGAGCTGCTCGAAACAGTTCCTGAAGATGATATTGACGGCGTTTCCTCCATCGACTAGTACTCTGTGGACATTGTGGTTGTTGAGATCCATTTCGATCACCAACGGGTCGTCATGTTTGTACTGGGTCCCGAGGCAGTCATCAGCAGTGAAGGTCATGTTCGGGGGGGTAGGCTGGTTCTCCCCAATATTGCTGAAGTTGACTCGGTGGGAGAGAGCTCTTAAGTGTTTCTTGCTGGCATGGCCGGACCTTTGTCCTCCGAACACCACGAGAATTGGTTTCTTCTTTTTCCCCTCGGTCTCATGGACTCTTCTCTGGGCTTGCTCTTGTAGCTTTCCAGATGTTGCTTTCTCTTTTTCTTCCCTCTCCGTTCTACGGTCGAGCAAGTATTGTTTTAGGTAGCCTCGGTGGATGAGGTCCTCGATGTTGTCTTTCAGCGAGTTGCATTCCTCAGTGGTATGGCCGAAGTCATCGTGGAACTCGCACCACTTGTTCTTGTTCCTACGGAGGGGGTTGGACCTGAGCTTGTCTGGTAGCTTCCACTTTTCATCATCTTTGTGGAGATTGAAAATTTCTCTTCGGGGTATGGCGAGTGGAGTGTGAAGGAAATAATGCCCTTGGTCCAAGTATGCATTCTATGTTAAGTCTAATAAATGCGGTTCAGTATTAATTAACAAGTTAATAATTCAGCGAGATCAAGTGAGCTGAATGCCTAGCTAGAGGTCGCTTCAGTTCAAGTGGAATTAATGATATTAATCCACAGCTTACTCTTGACTGAACCCGTAGGGTCACACAAATAGTACGTAAACGGATCAAGTATTTAATGGCATTAAATACTCCATCTATGGATATTCGGAATCGACGGATCTTGGTTTTAGTGGGAGCTGAGATCGTCACAGGCAAGAAATGAATACTCCGGAAACGATGATATTGCCGGAAACAGAAATATGGATCGTATCGGAAATATAAATATTATCCAAGTCGTAGATGTTGCCGGAAACGGAAACATGGTACGTATCGGAAAATGTTATCGGAAATGGAAATATTGCCGGAATCGGAAATATTGCCGGAAACGGAAATATTGCCGGAAACGGAAATATTGTCAGAAACGGAAATATTATCGGAATCGGAAAATAATTCCGGAAACGGAAATATTAATTATTTGTTCGAAACGGAAATTAATTCCGGAATCGGAAATATTAAATGTTGTTCGTATCGGAAATGAATTCCGGAATCGGGAATTTAATCGGAAGCGTATCGTACGAATTAGCATCGGACGAGGCCCGCTAGACGAAGGCCCAGCACGAAGCCAGGCCATCGCCCAGCGAGCCGCACGCAACGCACGCCTCGACCAGGCCCAGCGCAAGGCCAGGCCCAGCCAAGGGCGCGCGCGCGCACGCAGCACCGCACATGGGTTGTGCGCTTGTCGTGGGCCGCAAGGCCTGCGCGGGTGCACGGCTTGTGCGATGCGTATGCTGGAAATCCTAATTCTATTGGGATTCGTGCGAAGATTAAAATCCTAATCTTATTAGAATTGCTTTGTTATTTAGAGTCTTAATAAAGTTCTAATTAACAAATCCACATCCTAGTAGGATTACAATTCCTTTTCCATACCTCTATAAATAAGGGCCTAGGGGGTCATTATTTATACATAAGTTTTCAAGTATTCAAAACTAGGATTTTTAAGCAGAAAAATCAGCCATAACTCTTGCCCATTTAGCCGAAAATAATAGTACCTTAAGGGCGATTCTAGTTGGTCAATCTTAAGGCGGATCCGGACGTGCTGTGGACTATCTACGGAGGGACGACACTTGGAGTCCTAAAGACTTGTTCTTGTTCGGTTCGGGCGCAGCTAGGGAAGGCACGCAACAAAGAGTATGCATCTAAATTATGCTATATGATTATGTGTAAATAATATGTATTCATGGCTTAATGGTTTTTTCCGCATGATTTATGAATTGTCATATGTATCATAACCTTACAGTGGTATCACGAGCCTCTTATTATTTTCATAATCTAAATGCATGAACATGGTTAAATATTACAAATTTGCAAGAATTAAAAGGGGTGATTAATTTTCGTAATTGTTAATTAATTGCAAATTGCGTTTATTTAATTATACGTACGCAGTTTTTCGGAAGTTTCTTCGTTACTCATCCAAATCGAGTGATTTTTGTGTCAATTCCGCATGTAAAAGGCATTCTAAAATTTTGACAAAAATAATATTTTTCTGCCGAACCCAGAATTCTCAAATTCGAAGCCTAACTATGACTTTTCGAAGGTTTTAGTTTTTCGAATGCAAAATTTCGTAAATTTAAGATGTTAAATTAAATATTTGCGATTCTTGTTGATAAATCTTGAATTTTTGATTGACCTACTGTATATGTTTAACAAGTTTGAATGCCTAGCCTTGTTAATTATGCAATCTAATTTGTAATTATGATTAATTTGTTGAAAATTAGAATAATTTAGAATTAATTTGATTTTCATAATTAATTATAATTTAATTAGAAACCTATGATTAAAAACCACCATAAAAATTGTAAATTTATGATAAATTTTAAATTTTTATGACCTAGGCTTGAATCCATGATAATCGGAAATCAATTGAATAATAAATTTTCGATTTTTCGCCCTAAAATTGTGAAATTAATATTAATTTATTAATTTGTCATTAATTTTAAATATAAATTTTAAATTTTTATGCGATTCGTTCATATAACTTGCACGCACAAAGCAATGGACGCTTCGTGTTACCCTTAAGGGGTGTTGTATAGTGCGGGCATGCGACGACGAGCAAGGGAGCTCGTCGCCCGTGCGGCACGAATGCAATGAGCAGGGGCATGGTGCACGAGCACAAGGCAGCAGCCCTGCCTTGTGTCGTGGGCCACGAGCTATGGATGAATGGGCATGGGCGAAGGCAAGGCATAGCAGTCGCGTGTGGGCAGCAAGCGAGCTGCGCCACAACGCGCACTGCCTCGCGCAAGCGCGCGCAGCCTCGCGCGCAGCGAGCGCAAGCTCGCGTGCCACGAGCGCTGCGCCCAGCGCTGATCGCGCGCAGCGCGCAATTGCTCGCGCACAGCGAGCGATGGCTCGCGTGCATCAAGCTCTGGAGCGCGCGCAGCAAGCGCTGGCGAGCGCGCACAGCGAGCGATGGCTCGCGTGCGTCGAGCGCTGGCGCGCGCGCAGCGAGCACCACTTGTGCGATGGCTTGCGATGGGAAAATGCAGCAGCTATGCGACGAGCGCATGGGCTGCGCGCACATGGCCAGCGATGGCTGTGTGCGTGTGGCCCATGGGCGTGCGATGCGTAGGGTGTTTGCGTTGCGATTAGATCGTTTTGAATGTTTAATTTGAAATTTTCAGTTTACGTAATTTTAATTAATTTTAAAATTAATAATTTAAATTATTTTCTTGGATTTTAATTTTGAATATTGTAATTATAATAAATTTTATTTATTCTAATTATTTTACTAAAATTAAAATCATGAATTAATTTAAATACGACTGAAATTAAATTAAACTTTTGGATTCAATTATAAATTTATATGAGCTTTAAATTTTAATTAAATTTGTATGTTTCCGGTTAGACTAGAAATACATTTTTATGTTTAAAATTAGTAAAGCATATGAATTTATTGGTTTAAGTGGGAGCGCTTTTAGTCATAAACTCTTGATTAGGTCTACAAATCCTTAAGGTTAAAACAACTTGATTAGAATTAATAAGGACTGAATAATTGGTAGATTATTGGTGCCCTTGATTAATTGCTGCAAATGTTTACGTGATGCATAATGTGTTTTAACTAACCAGCTATGTGGGCCATTCATGATAATGAATGGGTGAATGGTATATATTGTATATGTACTGTTTTGCAGGTTATGAAGTGACTAGTATGGCCCAAATAGGATAGAAAATATGGTCTGCGTACCATTAATTTGAATGTAATTGGTCTAAAGTACCAAAGTTGTTTTTCAAATTCAAATATGGTCTGCGTACCATCAAATAGTTGTAATTAGTTTTAATTATAGCTTATTCTATTTGAAGAAAATGGTGCCTCCCACGGAGATTTTCAAGACGGACTTTGAAGTCAAAGCTTCAAGATGAAGTCGGGCCATACTAGATCACAAATATCTTATGCATGTTTTAAGTTATTTATTGTTTTAAATATGTCTTAAAATGCATGAGATCAAAAGCTTGATTATGTTGCATGATTAAGGATTTTAGTTCACTTAAAATCTAACCAACATAGTAAGAGCCTTAAGTTCCAAACTTAAAAATTGAGTTAAAAGGTGCCATGCCAAAATATACACTTGCTTGGATATCCTTTACATCAATCTAGTAATAGTTTTCGCTCAGCGAGGTGTTACTTATTGGTCCTAAAGGGGCAAGGTACACAAATAATTGTGAGTACATGTTAGTTTTGGTGAAACTCAACGATATAAGTAAGGAGTCCTTTTATGTCGTGGCAAATTCGATAGGTTTACCTAATAAGTTCTTAGACGTACCTATCAACCAAGAATAGTTTCTAGACTATTAGCAAAAGGCTTTTGCTTACCTAAGATGTTCTAGGATTAAGTCGACAAACTGTGCTTAGTTCTTCAATGATTTTAGGATCTTGGAATCATTTTATTCACACCTGCCGGAACACATAACTTGAATAAAATGCTTAATAAACATTGAATTATGCATGTATGCTAGAATTTAAGTTTATTAAGAGAAACTGTGAATGGTTATTTATTTGTTTATTCTTTTCAATTGTAGTTTTTAATATGGCAAACAACAATTCATTCAACATTCGATCAATTCTCGAAAAGGAGAAGTTGAACGGGAAAAACTTCCTTGACTGGCAAAGGAACTTGCAAATAGTTCTTATGCAGGAAGAAAAGGAGTATGTCCTAGATGAGGCGATGCCCGAAGCCGCAGGCGACGGGGTCACTCAGGCAGCCCTCAATCGTTGGATTGATGCCAACAAGGATGTGAAATGTCTAATGCTCGCCACCATGAGTGCGGATCTGCAGAAAACGTTCATCAACTCAGATGCTTTCACAATCATCAGTGAGTTGAAGAACATGTTCCAAGATCTGGCTCGAGTCGAAAGATTCGAGACTCATAGGCAAATTCTTGAGACCAAGCTTAAAAAAGGCGAGCCCGTAAGTCCACATGTTCTCAAAATGATTGGACTCATTGAGAATATGAGTCGGCTGGATCAGCAATTTTCTCAGGAAATGGCTATAGACACCATCCTCCATTCTCTTCATAGCGGGTATGATCAGTTCAAACTGAACTACAGTATGAATAGTCTAGACAAAACGCTCACTGAGCTTCACGGTATGCTGAAGACCGCTGAAAAGACGCTCAAAAGTGATAAGCAGGATGTGCTTATGGTGCGTGGGGGCAAGTTCAAGAAATCTGGAAAGAAGAGGAATGCTAAGAAAGGTGGCGACAAGGCCAGCCCAACTAAGCAAACTGGCGCCAAATCTGTAAAGAGGAAGGCTAGTCAACCCACTTCTGAATCCGAATGCTTCTACTGCAAGAAGAAGGGGCATTGGAAGAGAGATTGCTTGAAGCTAAAGGAAGATCAGAAGAACGGAACAGTCGTTCCATCTTCAGATATTTTCGTTATAGACTGTATACTTGCTAATTCAACTTCTTGGGTATTAGATACAGGTTGTGGCTCACACTTATGTTCCAATCCACAGGGACTAAGAAGAAGTAGAAAGTTAAGCAAGGGTGAAGTCGACCTACGAGTGGGAAATGGAGCACGGATTGCTGCATTAGCTGTAGGAACTTACTTTTTGTCGTTGCCCTCCTGGCTAGTTATGGAACTGGAAGAATGTTTCCATGTTCCAAGTCTTACTAAAAACATCATTTCAGTTTCTTGCTTAGATGCTAAGGGATTTTCCTTTTTAATAAAAGACAATAGTTGTTCGTTTTATTTTAAAGAGATGTTTTATGGATCTGCTAGATTAGTCAATGGACTTTATTTATTAGATCACGACAAACAAGTATATAACATAAATACCAAAAAGGCCAAAAAGAATGATTTAGATCTCACCTATTTGTGGCATTGTCGATTAGGCCATATAAACTTGAAACGCTTAGAAAGACTTCAAAATGAAGGAATTCTAGAACCATTTGACTTAGAGGATTATGGTAAATGCGAATCATGTTTACTTGGCAAAATAACAAAGCAACCTTTCTCTAAAATTGGAGAAAGAGCAAATGAACTATTGGGTTTAATCCATACAGATGTATGTGGACCAATGAGTACAAATGCTAGAGGTGGTTTCAGCTACTTTATCACTTTCACTGATGACTTCAGTAGGTATGGTTATGTCTACCTAATGAAGCATAAGTCTGAATCCTTTGACAAATTCAAGGAATTTCAGAGTGAAGTAGAGAATCAATTAGGCAAGAAGATAAAGGCACTGCGGTCTGATAGAGGCGGTGAATATCTGAGCTATGAATTTG
Organism: Spinacia oleracea; assembly: GCF_020520425.1. Classification (NCBI taxonomy): domain Eukaryota; kingdom Viridiplantae; phylum Streptophyta; class Magnoliopsida; order Caryophyllales; family Amaranthaceae; genus Spinacia; species Spinacia oleracea. The sequence goes on along the minus strand of NC_079487.1, from coordinate 7,256,471 downwards.
ATGACCATCTGAAAGAATGTGGAATTCTATCAGAATTGACTCCTCCTGGAATACCACAATGGAACGGTGTGTCGGAACGGAGGAACAGAACCTTGCTAGACATGGTCAGGTCAATGATGGGTCAGGCCGAACTTCCATTAGAATTTTGGGGACATGCACTAAATACAGCTGCACTCACTATAAATAGAGCTCCGTCTAAAGCTGTCGAAAAGACTCCATACGAATTGTGGTTTGGAAAGCCTCCAAATGTGTCTTTTCTTAAGATTTGGGGATGTGAAGTATACGTCAAACGATTAATTTCAGACAAACTTCATCCAAAATCTGACAAATGTATCCTTGTGGGCTATCCAAAGGAAACAAAGGGGTATTACTTCTACAATACATCTGAGAACAAGGTATTTGTTGCTCGAGATGGTGTCTTTTTGGAGAAAGATCACATTTCCAAAATGACAAGTGGGAGAAAAGTAGACCTCGAAGAAATTCGAGTCGAACAACAAACTTTAGAGAATGCTCAAGATGACATTCAGGATGAAACTCAGAGATCTTTAGAAGAATCTGGTGAGAATCATGGTCAATCTAGAAATGTTACCCCGCGTAGATCGCAAAGATATAGCTCTCAACCGGAAAGGTACTTAGGTATTTTGACGAACGAGAGCTATGACGTTCTATTACTTGAAAGTGATGAACCTGCGACTTACAAACAAGCTATGACGAGCCCTAGCTCCAAGCAGTGGCAAGAAGCCATGCAATCTGAATTAGACTCCATGTCTGAAAACCAAATATGGGATTTGGTCGATTTGCCAGATGGCTACCAAGCCATTGGAAGCAAATGGGTTTTCAAACTGAAAAAGGACAAGGATGGGAAACTTGAAGTTTTCAAAGCTAGATTGGTTGCAAAAGGTTACAGGCAAGTCCACGGTGTGGATTACGATGAAACCTTTTTCCAGTTGCAATGCTAAAGTCTATTCGGATAATGTTAGCAATCGCTGCATATTACGATTACGAAATATGGCAGATGGATGTCAAAACTGCTTTCTTAAACGGCGTTTTAACAGAAACTGTGTTTATGACACAGCCTGAAGGTTTTGAAGATCCAAAGAATGCTAAAAAGGTATGCAAGCTAAAGAAGTCAATCTACGGATTGAAGCAGGCATCCAGGAGCTGGAATATACGTTTTGATGAAGCAGTCAGTGACTTTGGTTTCATCAAGAACGCAGACGAATCTTGTGTATACAAGAAGGTCAGTGGGAGCAAAATTGATTTCCTAGTATTATATGTCGACGACATATTACTTATCGGAAATGACATTCCTATGTTGAACTCTGTCAAGATTTGGCTTGGGAAATGTTTTTCGATGAAAGATCTAGGAGAAGCACAGTACATATTGGGCATCAAGATTTACAGAGATAGATCTAAAAAGATGATTGGACTTAGTCAAAGCACTTATATCAATAAGGTGCTTGATAGGTTCAAGATGGCGGACTCCAAGCGAGGCTACCTACCCATGTCTCATGGAATGACTCTAAGCAAGACTCAGTGCCCAAAAACACTTGATGAGCGTAGACGAATGAATGAGATTCCATATGCATCATTGATTGGTTCAATAATGTATGCTATGATATGTACACGCCCGGATGTTGCGTATGCACTCAGTGCTACGAGCAGATACCAGTCAAACCCAGGAGAGGCGCATTGGACTGCTGCCAAGAACATTCTGAAGTACCTGAAAAGGCACAAAGATGACTTCCTGGTCTATGGTGGAGATGATGAATTAATTGTTAAAGGCTATACGGACGCAAGTTTCCAAACCGATAAAGATGATTTCAGATCACAGTCTGGGTTTGTCTTCTGCCTCAATGGAGGAGCAGTAAGCTGGAAAAGTGTTAAGCAAAGCACCATTGCGGATTCTACAACTGAAGCGGAGTACATTGCTGCACATGAAGCAGCAAAGGAAGCTATATGGCTAAGGAAGTTCATAGGTGAACTTGGTGTAGTCCCCTCCATTAAAGGACCAATTGCCCTGTATTGTGATAATAACGGAGCTATTGCACAGGCAAAGGAGCCTAGACACCACCAGAGAGTCAAGCATGTACTTCGTAGATTTCACCTTCTACGAGAGTTCGTTGAAAGGAAAGAAGTCGAGATAAGCAAAACTGGTACTGATGACAACATATCAGATCCATTAACTAAACCTCTGCCGCAGGCGAAGCACAACTCGCACACTGCAGCTATGGGAATCAAGCATATTGGAGAATGGCTTTGATGTCTCTGTTTAATGTTTTAAAGTTTTAGAGTTTAAATCTTTGTAAAACATTATTGGTTAATCATTCACAATAAATGAAAAGAATTCATTTTTCCATTTAATTTGTGGTTTATTAAATGATGAACCCCTTCAATTTGACGATATATTCAAGATAGACTGTCAGGACCAGTCCTGTGACTAAGAAATGTCTATCAAGTGAACTTGAATGTCAAAGGTTGAAAATGGTCCCTAGTTGGAGTTTTCTATAAAATTGGACGCATAGAAAACGTTAGACGATTAGAATGCAAGATGACTAGTAGTTCTGTTTCTTGAACTATGTGGACATGGCAATGTCATAATCATTTGCATAGATACTTACTTTGGGAAGACTAGTATCGGACAAGACCTATGAAACTTTACTGTAAGAGATGAAAATCTGTCTTAAGTAAATTTCATTAAAATTATTAGACACTAAATCCTCAATACCTGAGTGATTTGAGATTACTTGTTTGAGAACTGGTTGCTTTGACGTTGACCAACCGTCGCACCGTAAAAGGAGGCTATAAAGGCAACGCTCAGGTAATCACCTATCAAACGAAGTCTAATCTCAAGATCACAAGATTGGGATTGTCCTCCCATAAATCGGGATGAGATGCTTAAAAGTTGTACAAGGCCACTCGGAGAGCTAGAAACTGTGAAATGCATGGCCGTGCTCGGATGAATCATAGGCTATGATTATCTGTCTATTGGATCAGTTGAACTCTGAAACCGAGAAACACCTCTGGACATAATAAGGATGACAACTCTTACCTTATGTTCAAGAGCAAGCATCGAGCGACAAAGGAATTAGGAAATGCACACTTGTCCCTAAGGACAAGTGGGAGACTGAAGGAAATAATGCCCTTGGTCCAAGTATGCATTCTATGTTAAGTCTAATAAATGCGGTTCAGTATTAATTAACAAGTTAATAATTCAGCGAGATCAAGTGAGCTGAATGCCTAGCTAGAGGTCGCTTCAGTTCAAGTGGAATTAATGATATTAATCCACAGCTTACTCTTGACTGAACCCGTAGGGTCACACAAATAGTACGTAAACGGATCAAGTATTTAATGGCATTAAATACTCCATCTATGGATATTCAGAATCGACGGATCTTGGTTTCAGTGGGAGCTGAGATCGTCACAGGCAAGAAAAGAATACTCCGGAAACGATGATATTGCCGGAAACGGAAATATGGATCGTATCGGAAATATAAATATTATCCAAGTCGTAGATGTTGCCGGAAACGGAAACATGGTACGTATCGGAAAATGTTATCGGAAATGGAAATATTGACGGAATCGGAAATATTGCCGGAAACGGAAATATTGTCAGAAACGGAAATATTATCGGAATCGGAAAATAATTCCGGAAACGGAAATATTAATTATTTGTTCGAAACGGAAATTAATTCCAGAATCGGAAATATTAAATGTTGTTCGTATCGGAAATGAATTCCGGAATCGGGAATTTAATCGGAAGCGTATCGTACGAATTAGCATCGGACGAGGCCCGCTAGACGAAGGCCCAGCACGAAGCCAGGCCATCGCCCAGCGAGCCGCACGCAACGCACGCCTCGACCAGGCCCAGCGCAAGGCCAGGCCCAGCCAAGGGCGCGCGCGCGCACGCAGCACCGCACATGGGTTGTGCGCTTGTCGTGGGCCGCAAGGCCTGCGCGGGTGCACGGCTTGTGCGATGCGTATGCCGGAAATCCTAATTCTATTGGGATTCGTGCGAAGATTAAAATCCTAATCTTATTAGAATTGCTTTGTTATTTAGAGTCCTAATAAAGTTCTAATTAACAAATCCACATCCTAGTAGGATTACAATTCCTTTTCCATACCTCTATAAATAAGGGCCTAGGGGGTCATTATTTATACATAAGTTTTCAAGTATTCAAAACTAGGATTTTTAAGCAGAAAAATCAGCCATAACTCTTGCCCATTTAGCCGAAAATAATAGTACCTTAAGGGCGATTCTAGTTGGTCAATCTTAAGGCGGATCCGGACGTGCTGTGGACTATCTACGGAGGGACGACACTTAGAGTCCTAAAGACTTGTTCTTGTTCGGTTCGGGCGCAGCTAGGGAAGGCACGCAACAAAGAGTATGCATCTAAATTATGCTATATGATTATGTGTAAATAATATGTATTCCTGGCTTAATGGTTTTTTCCGCATGATTTATGAATTGTCATATGTATCATAACCTTACAGAGTGTAGTTGGTGTATTTGGGTTGAAATTCACCCTTTTTCCCATCCTTCTTTGGGCTCGCCTCTCTCGCACCCACCTTCTCTTTCCCCTTTCTCGAGTTGCCTTCAGGCTTACTCTGATTTGCTTTGTTATTTTTCGGATCCGAGGATCCTCTTAGCCTTGCTGCGGCCTTGTTGAACTCTTCTGTTCTGATGAACGCATCTGCCATTTGGAGCACGTCCGCTATCTTGGAGGGGTTTTTCATTGTCAGCTTGTCTCGGAATTTTCCCTCCCGTAGCGCGTGCTTCAAGGCGAAGATTGCCACGTCTGGCTGCAGGTTCGGAATGTTTGTGGATTCCTTCATGAATCTGGCCATGAAGTCTCGCAGGCTCTCGTCCCTTTCTTGCTGTATAGAAGTTAGCTCGGCAGTGGTTCGTTCTGGGCGATTGTTGCTCACGAAATGCACACATAACCTCTTCTTCAGCTTCTTCCAACTTTTGATCGATCCCTTCGGCAGCGATCTGAACCATTCTCCCGCAACTCCTGTCAGCGTGGTTGGGAAGTATTTGCACCAACAGGCTTCGGAGTAAGGACTTAGAAACATCTGTTGTTCATAGGAGATGACGTGATCCCTCGGATCCGTAACCCCGCTGTATGTCAAGTGTGCTGGCAGCCTCACTTTGGGGATTGTCTCCATGACAATGTCATCCGAGAATGGGGACGATGCTGGAGTCATGATCCTCTTTCCTAGCCTCGCCCTGATACCTTCGCTCTTCGAGTTTCCTCTAAGGGATTGCTCGGGGGCGTGTAGGGGGCTAGGAGTTCGGTCACTTCTCCTTCTCCTTCTCGACTGGCCACTGCCTTCGGGTTGTCTACTGGACCCACAGGGGCTACCCAGCCTATCATGAACTGAAGGTCGCAGTCTGCTATGGACCGAGCTTCGGATCCGAGTGCGATCAGTGGCCCCGCTTTGGAGGGCTTGCGGTGTTGGAGACGGTGTTGCGAACCACTCTGGCTGCTGCGCAGCTCTCTGCTGCGTGTCCCTCATGCTCTCTCTCCACCTTGTCATCAGGTGCGTTCCTGACATTGTGGAGAGATCTTGCTCGGGCCTCACATTGTCCTCGTCAGTCGAGGGCATGTTCAGCAAGACCTGTCGCCTAGCTCTCCTTGCTTCTCGCCGTGCTGCTGCCCGGGCTTGTTCTTTCTCGTTGAAGAGGAAGTTCTGCATGATGGTCATGGCCGCAGCGAGCTCTTCTCGAGAAGGGAGTGGTCTGCTGGTTGTGCCGGTGGCCCTTGTTGGCTGCGATCTCGCCACTGATTGCAGCTGTTCTCCTCCATCGGATTCCGAATCCGTTTGGACAAGGACATCTCCCACCTGGTTGTCATTGTTGGGAATTTCCATTTTTTACGTGAAAAGTGAAGTGTTTTTCGGAGCTTTCAAGTGTTCTTCCCCACAGACGGCGCCAAATTGTTCCGGTGTTGAAGGGGATGAAACAATGGGCTTCGAATGAAGGCCCTTTTTGTGTGTTGAAGATCTTGCTAGCTCGAATGTGTCGTGTCCAAGTTATCCTGCACAATAAACAAGTTACTAGCCTCGGGGGTGTTTCCGAGGAAAGCCCCTCCGATGCCTAAGTAAGAACAATGCTCGGATTCTAGAGAGAAGTTCTCTAGAAGAGTAGTCTTAAGGCGTGAAAATGGACGTACCTTGGGATGTGTGCCTTGGCGGCTTATTTATAGTGTTTGAGTAGTAAATGTGTCCATAGGTCATTTATTACTATTTGGGCCTTGGGCCTCTATGGTGGCTGACAAGCCAAAGGAGTTGGTCGTGGGTTGATGTTGTTTTATAGAGCCTTTGGGCTTTGGACTTAGAGGCCCAATTGGTTTCCAATTGGGAGCCCAAACAATTGGTGTTTGTAAATCGGGGTTTCTCGTAAGCAGGAACATAGAGACATTTGTTAACTTCGATCTTCAATCCGTTTCAGCATTAGACATGATCAAGTTCATATGTCTTGTGTTCTATTTTTCTTTATATACTAATTCCTCTACATTTGTCTAACTTACAGATCAGGGATCATAAGCAGAGCTCGTGGTTGTCCCGACCTTGAAATGATTAGCATATCGATGAAGAATTGAAGATGCATGGTTTAAATGAGGCTATATTGAGTTATATATATTTCTTGTACTTGTACAACTTTCAGATATATATGTAAATTTTTTGGATATATGTTCCTGAGATCATGACCGATTTTGTAGAAGATTTTGGTCGAATATAATAGTCGGTGATTTATTAAAGTTGGTTTTATAGGATATGTTTAAGAAATAATTGTGGTGTTCAAATTAATATTTTTTATATACGGAGTATAAAAAATGGCAAAGAGACCCTATATCTAAGGTAATGGGTCTTTTTTTTAATTAAAAAATGACAAACATACCCCATATCTAAGATGAAGGGTCTTTTTTTTACATAAAAAAACTCAAAGAGACCCTTTATCTTACATAGGGGCCCGGGTTTGAGTTTGTTAGATAAAATAATATTAAAAACTTCAAAAAGACCCATATGTTAATTATGAGGTCTGGTTTTTTTCACCAAACAGACCAAACATTTCTAATAAGGTGTCTCTTTTCCATCTATATTATTTTTTGTGTGGTTAACATAACATATAATTTTTCTTAAATAACGAGTCTCTTGTTTTTAACAAACAAACCCCCTCTAAATGAGGGGGTCTCTTTATAAAAGAGACCCTCCATCTAGAGACCTCCTTTAAGAGGGCCTCTTTGGCCATCTTGGACGGGTTTCTTTGGCCATTTTTGTAGTAGTGTGAAACACTTTAAATTTTCGTATTTTTTATTTAGGGTCTTGATTATTAATTAAGTATCTTTCCTGCTACCATTATAACAACCATATTGGTTAAAAACTGAGAAGTTAGATCTCTATATCCCATCAAGTTGATATTAAGTTTCAATTCAAATAAAAAACTGAACAAATCATAAACAAAAAATAGTCAATTCAGACTTTGTTACAGTCGATTCACTGTATAAGCAGGACTGCATTTGATAAAACTAGTATTGATCCCGTGCCATTTTTGTTATGTTTTTAAAGTGAGTTTTAATTTTCAATTCATAAAAGAGTGTACATGTATTTCATTTTGTATTTCACTAAGAAACAATGAAGATATAAATTTAAATTGGTATTTTACTTGAAATTAATAGAATATGAAAGATTAAAGGGGCATGCAATTTATTGTAGGTAAATGAGCATGAAAATTTTTTGGTGGTGAAGAGACTAAAATTTGAGAAGGAAAAAGCATGAAATTTTTAAAAATAAAATGAATATGTTGTAAGGAGGACACGTTATACTTACTCTAAATTTCTTACAAATGTGTCTGGTATTAAATATAGTATAGATTCATTGTGACTAGCAATCCAAATTGCCAACCCCAAACATACCAATCATTTTGCAATTACTTATTCTAATAATTGGCCAAATTAAATTCATGAACATAGAAAAACACAATTATGCATCTTAAAAGTTACTCCCTCCCTCCGTATCTTTTTGTTCTTTACGTTTTCCTTTTTGGGTGTCCCAAAATGTTCTTTTTATTTCCTTTTATACTATCACATAAATGATTTAATATTCTATCAAAATTTGTGTCCAACTATTATATTAACCAATTAAATCAATTGGGTCATTTAATCCCTCACACTTTTCCATAGGGACATTAATTTTTTCTCATTTTCCCAATATCAGAATTTTGATAAGAGTGAAAACATTATAAATAAACCTAATTTTCCTCGTTTACATAAAAACTTAGAAGAATCTCAATGCACATTAATTAGTCGTTAAAACGAGTGAAAAATACCAAATGTAAAAAACAAAAAGAGACGATGAGAGTATTTATCAATAAAAAATCTCCAATCCAACCTTGTCATAATTCGTCACTACGAAACGTCCATCCTTTATCACTATTAATTGTGTGAGCCACACACACTACAACTAGCTCCATCATATCATACTTCATACTCCGTATATCATAACGGTATGATACCCTTGGCTGTGATTGATCTAAAATTTAAATTTCATATAAGATTACTATTTTAGATTTAAATTTTAATCCCATGTAAAGTTGTTTACTATTTATACCCTGAGGGTATATGTAGCAGCTCCTAGCAATATATAAAGGAGAGCACACTTCCTTCTTGATCGGCCCAATGTCGTATCAATCGGTCCCTCCAATTTGCTAAGCGGCGATCAGACAGTACTCTGGGGCCGATGTCGAACAGTACGTAACGTGAGCAATGACTCAATGAGAGCATGTATGAACAAATTGGGATAATCGTCACGGGCATGCACTTTTCTCACCAAGTCACATTCCTCGATCTGTTGATTTTCAGCTGCAGTACGTTTTAAGCTATTGGAGTCCTCCTCAATCATACAGATCCGACCCTATTATATGTGTTAAGCAATAAGATCAAATTGAAGAACAAATAAAATTGTACCTTAATGGCTTAATTGCTCCTTCTTATGGGACATTGTGACGAGTGGTTATACTTACATATCGCACTAAGCTAAGTTATACGCGTATACCTGTTAAAAAAAAAATAATAGGGTTGGATCTGTATAATGTACTCCATATAGTATTCTATATTCATTCAGGTGCGAAGCCATAACTTCTATAGGGAAGACTTTGTACTGGAGAAAAAGGTAAATACTCCGTATTTATTTTTTTGGGCAAATAAAAAGTTAATATTTTTGAAAGCTGATTTTTAATATCTCACATATTAAGAGAAAATGATGAGCGGGGGTAGAAGAAACGTCAATGCATCCAATATTACAAATACTTTCATTTCTTGTACATCCACTTACATTGGTGTATCACGTCTCATTATCACTTTTTCTACACACAGGGGCGGATCTATATGGACCTATGTGTCATTCCTGGTGTAAAATTTTCCCACCAAAAAACATTTCCTAAAAAAATCTTTACTTTATTTATATTTTAAAATTTCTATCATTTTTATAACTATTCATGTATAGAGAAAGGAATAAATGTTTATGGAAATAATAGATGCCACATAAGTATTGGTTATTTTTGCAATATTTTAGTCAAATCAATATGTTAATAATGAAGAATATATTTACTTAATATTTTGGTCAAATTAGCATATTAACATATCGAATATTTTGGTCTAATTGGCATATTAAGCATATAAAATATTAAATATGCAATATGTAATCAGATTGAAATTACAAGATGGTTAAATGAATAAATGTTCAAGATTTATTAATTAGCGGTAACTTATGGGAGAGTTCAGTCAAATATATTATAAAAAATGGCTAAATAATTTTAGAAAATCCGTGCGTACACGAAATCTAATATAGTCTATTACTATATACTAAAAGAGACACCAGGAATGACACGTGTCATTTCCTGGTGCGATTTTTTACGCCAAAATGTTTTTTTTATTTTTTTACTTTAAAATAAATAAATTACATTACGTTTTTTTAGGAAACTAAGATAAAAATATATTTTAATTACCATAGATGTGTACTGCATAATATATTATTGGAGGAAAGCTAAATCAATATTATTTTTTCCTTTATGATATAATTTTATTTATGTATTATTATAACTTTTTAATCTGATAAGAAATATAAAAAATATTGATAAATGAACTTCTAATGTTAGTCTACTATTAATAATATAATACATGGTAACTGGTAAGTAAGAATGTTAATTAAAATAATAATACATGGTAAGTAGACTAACATATAAGTTTATTTATCAAGATTTTACTCAATTCAAAATATATTGTATTTGACTAATTCGGTTATGCTCGGGTCTTTTCGAAAATTAGTCTTGAGTTTAGGGTTTAGGGTTTGGTTAACGATGTTAGATCGTTCTACATACAAGTAAACGATTATAAATTTTAACTTCGTATAGTAATATGCAAATTTAGTTCATTTGAATATATTTTTTACACAACTTTGAATTTATAGTTTTTCACATATCATTTTTACTTTCATATTTTTCTAATATCACAAGTCTTTTAGTTACTATTAAAATAATAAATTGTTTTAGTAGTAGTCGTGCATTGCACGGGCCCTAAACTAGTTTAGTACTAGTAATGGGTTTCTTAACTTTTTTTACTTGTCAAATTTGATGCATAACAATTAAATAATTATTAGACAGTGCTTAATTGAATATGCTTTTAAACGGGTGATTATTCCTTATTGCAAGGAGATATTGGTACTATATTTTATTTAATAGTTTCTTTGAAGTTTATTAGGACCTAATAAAATATATCTTTGTAGCGCAAATGCACAATGCCTCGTAATCGTTGAAAAAAAAATTGACATCATTTTACTAGTGTCGTGTATTACATTTTTGGACCCCCTTTAATAAGTTTCTAGATCCGCCACTGTCTATACACCCTATAATTACAACAAACTCTTATTTATATGAGAATTGAACAGTGAACTATGAAATAAAAAGATGGATAATTTAGGAGGATACTGAAAATGTGTCTAAAAATATTGCTGGCAAAAAAAGTAAGATGATAAAAGTGTTTACCGGAAATATAATAAACCATGTAGTAGAAGTGTGTATAACCAAAAAAAACGTCATTTTTTAATGAAAAAAGTAGTTACACATGGAATTGCTTGTTTTTGGAAGTCAACCTTCTCTCAATTCGTCACAGCAAAAGGAATTCGTCGCCACAAAAGGAAGAGGGGTGATACATAAAAAGTGCACAGAACACACAAAAATTCATACAGGCGCACACAGCGCGAAAACCCAAATAGAGAGTGCCAAAAAGCACAAATGTTACTACAAGCGCCTACGGCGCCGCGAAAATCAACAGTCAAAGAAAATGTTATATAGCTAGGGTTTTTGGACACTTCCCAAAACCCTATCCCTATATATAGTCCAATTCCCAAGGTAAAAGGGGTATTAAATTCATTCCCACCTACCTTAAACTATCTGTGCTCGGCCTTCTCTAAAAGTTACTTCTCTCTCTAGCCTATACTTACTTAGGCATCGGAGGAAATATTCATACGGGAATATTCTTGTTTTGCAGGTTGCAGGAAGATCGTGTCAACGCATACTTGATACCTCCGAAGAACGCGTGACATGTCATCACCACAAAAGATCCCACAACAATTTCCACTTACATTGATGTATCATGTCACATTTTCACTTTTTCTATACACCCTATAATTACAACAAACTCTTATGTATAGGAGAAGCGAGCAGTGAACGATGTAATAAAAACATGTATAAATTAGGAGAATACTAAAAATGTACGTAAAAATATTGTTACACATGGAATTGCTTGATTTTGTATTTTATCATACCTCCAAAAGGAACAAATGTCATTCTTTTAGCATTTGGTTAACACCACTATAAAAATAAACCACACACTACACACGCGCATAAAAAAAATCACATAGCCGACAAAGTTACAAATATAACCTCTTATACTATTAAGAGACAATAAGGTTGATGCATCCACTATTACCATTACCAATACGTACTTTCATATTGTGCACATCCACTCACATTGATGAATCACGTCCAGTATCAGATCTTGAACAGTTTACGAGGGGGACGGTAGAAAAAATCATGCAACATATTATGTAAATACACAAAATTAATGGGGCCGTAACTAAAATACATCACAAAAAATTTCGGCCAGGGGGCCGGGCCTATCCCAAACCAAACTTAACTAAGATCCGCCCCTAATCAAGTCTCATTATCACCTTTTCTATACACCCTATAATTACAACACACTCTTATTTATATGAGAAAGTGAGCAGTGAGCTATGTAATAAAAAGATGGATGATATTAAAAATGTACGTAAAAATATTGTTGGCAAAAAAGGTATAGGATGATCAAAGTGTTTACCGGAAATATAATAAATTAACTCCTTCGTTCTTTAATATTCGTACCGTTTTGACTGTACACGTTTGTCAATGCACAACTTTGCTTACCAATATCTTTAACCACATAATATAATTTTTTTTAAAATTTTTTAATATTTTGAAAATATATATTAAGATGAATCAAACAATGTATTATATACTAACATTTATTTTCATATGCTAGAAATAAAATAAGGCAAAAGTGAATTATTTGAATGGTGCAAAAAATCAAAACAATGCAAGTATTAAGGGAGAGGAAGTATGTAGTAGAAGTGTGTATAACCAAAAAAAAAAAAAGTTGTCACATACATTTTTCGTGAAGGAAATAGGGGATTGGCTTGTAAATCACGGCGTCACTCAAGCTAGCAAGATCCACATCATAAACAATATTCCAGTAGAATTAAATTGTATTTTAGAGGAGGATGTTAGGGCCGTGGCCTTGCCACGTTTAGTGCCTCCTTAGTTAGTAGTTGTTTAATTTCAATTTGTTTTTCTAATTTGGAGTTCCTACTCTTCCTTTGAATTAAAAAAAAAACAAAAATAACGTCATTTTTATGAAAAAAGTAGTTACACATGGAATTGCTTGTTTTTGTAAGCCAACCTTCTCAATTCGTCATTACAAAAGGAATTCGTCATTTTTTATGAAAAAAGTAGTTACACATGGAATTACTTGTTTTTGTAAGCCAACCTTCACTCAATCCGTCACTACAAAAGGAATTCGTCACCACAAAGGAAGAGGGACGATACATCATTGGTTACCGGCGGATTTTTATCCATATACAGAGATAAAATGTTATTTTCGCGTAATAAGTTGAAAAGTCGAGTGAAATATTAAAGTATTGGCAACAATACAGTATTTTAATACAATAAAGACAATATTTAAAACAAACGATGACAGTGTAAATGCTAACACTTTTAGCGGGCTATTTATTTAAGTGTCTCCATACTCTTTCTATTTCATTTCAATTTATTTTTTTAGGAAGTTATGACAAATTTTAATACAACAATGACAATACTTATACCAACATTTCAGTTAAGCGTGGCCACCAACTATTTATCATACCTCCAAAAAGAACAAACGTCATTCTTTTAGCATTTGGTTAACACCACTATAAATATAAACCACACACTACACACACGCATAAAAAAATCACATAGCCGACAAAGTTACAAATATAACCTCCTATACTCTTCATTCCTCTCAACGTCCCTAGCCACCCCCAACAACATTAAATACCACGCGCCGCCTTCTATGGAGGTGCAAAAGCGTCACTTCGTCCTACTAACCTACCCTGTCCAAGGACACATCAACCCGGCCCTCCAATTCGCTAAGCGACTCTTACAGTCTGGGGCCGATGTCACCTTCACTACCACTATCTCTGGCCACCAATACCTCAAGAAGGCCATTGTTCCAAAGGGCATAACCTTCACCACCTTTTCTGACGGATACGACGACGGTTTCAAAGAAATCGATGGGGACTTCATGATCTACCTAAAGCAATTCCGCCAACGCGGGGTTGAGACTTTGGCGGAGCTCTTCGAGAAGAGCGTTGCCGAGGGGAAACGAGTAACATGTTTGGTATACACACTTTTCCTTCCTTGTGAAGGAACATATAGATGCATAAAGCGGAATTTCAGGAAACAATTTCCTAACATCTATCACAGGATCTCATGCATAACAATAGTATAGATCAGATTAAGTCGAAAGAATAATCACCTTTGAAGCGTGTTCTCCCGTTCGTATGCAAGCTTCGAAGATCTTAGAGCCCCACTTGTTGCTCCTCTACTCAGTCCACAAGCACCAATTGAATCCCACGTATGCTAGTACGGAAGAGAACGATCACAATCTGTCTCTTGCTTTGTTTGGGATGTACGACGTTTAGAGAATTGGAATTAGGGTTTTTGTGTTTTCCTTTTTTTGTCAGATATTGAATGAACGTAATTTCTAAATCCCTGACATTATAACTATTATAATGTGAGAGTTTTAGGTTAACACAAAACCAAAGCCCAACATTCTTTCCCTTAATAGACCAGTTGCCATCAGGCCTTTTGGGCCCATTCCAATTAGTGCTTATATGTGTGACCTTATAGGATTAATATATTTTAGTTGTAGGTCCAATCAATATTGTCCTACTAATCACATTTATTCTCTAGCAAGCAAATATGATTACTAAAATAATTAACTTATTATCTTCATAATTAATTCCTATTTATATTTAGTAATTGCCGGAAATGTCTAAGGACATAATTCCTTCAATCTCCCACTTGTCCGAAGACAAGAACGCAATGCTAAATTCCTTAAGTCTCTTAATGCCAAAATTTGATAACACACTGTTATTCTCAAACTCTAGTTTCTTGATCGCCGAGTTCGAACTGTTCAAATAAAGATTAACTTTTAATCCCATTCCGCATGGCCATGCAATTTTCAGTTCTCGCTCATCAAGAGGCCCAGACACCATTCCTATCAAATAGGAGGACTTATTCACTCTTGTATGACCATAACTCCCACTCAATTCTTAGCCCACCTGATCACTGCCTTTATAACCTCCTTTTACGGCGCGGCGTTTAACAGCGTCAAAGTTAAACTAATTGTCTCGTGGTTATTAAGACATACTCATGTCTAAGGAATCCACTAAATATAGAAGTTTGATTCTACTTTTAGAATCTAGTTAGGTCAAGTCACAATGCATCAAGTATACATCCATATAATCAATTAGACATCCCTATGTCTCCATAGCCCATGGAACTGCACTATCAATTAATTACATGCTAGTCTTCTCATAAATCACTTATGTCCAATTTAGTGATTCAGACTAGGGACTTAATAAGTTGTGATTTCAGTTCACTTTAAAGGGTTCCATTATCAAAACGTTTTCGATAATCCTATTTGAAAACACAAGTTATTTGGACATTTTATTTAATACTAAACCAAACAATTAAATAAGAATGAACTTTTATTGATAAACATTCAAAGCATAATAAATGTCTTTACAATTGTAAACATAAAGTAAACAAACTAAAGCCATTCTCCCATATGCCTAAGCCCCATAGACCTAGTATGACTCTCATGCTTAGGTTGAGCAAGCGGTTTAGTCAGAGGATCAGCCACGTTATCCTCAGTATGAACCTTGCTTACTTTCACATCCCCTCTTTCAACGATCTCTCGAATAAGATGGAATCTCCTGAGCACATGTTTGGATTTTTGGTGCGATCTGGGTTCCTTGGACTGGGAAATGGCACCATTGTTGTCACAATACAACTCAATGCCATTTTCAATGCTAGGAACTACACCAAGTTCACTAATGAACTTTTTGATCCAAACAGCTTCTTTTGCTGCATCACTTGCTGCAATATACTCAGCCTCTGTTGTAGAATCTGCGATGGTACTCTGCTTAGAACTCTTCCAGCTCACAGCCCCTCCATTGAGACAAAATATGAAACCAGATTGTGATCGGAAATCATCTTTGTCACTTTGGAAGCTTGCATCGGTGTATCCAGTGGCAACCAACTCATTATCTCCACCATAGACCAAGAAATCATCCTTAGTCCTTCTTAAGTACTTAAGGATATTCTTTGCTGCCATCCAGTGCGCCTCTCCTGGGTTTGACTGGTATCTGCTGCACATACTCAAAGCATATGCAACATCCGGTCGAGTGCATACCATGGCATACATAATGGACCCTACTGCAGAGGCATAAGGAACATTACTCATGCGCTTGACCTCATCAGGTGTCGAAGGACACTGAGTCTTGCCAAGTGAAATGCCATGTTGCATGGGAATGAAACCTCTTTTGGAGTTTTCCTGCTTGAACCTTGCAAGAACCTTATCAATATAAGTCTCTTGGCTAAGTCCAATCAGCCTTTTGGATCTATCTCTATGGATCCTTATTCCCAAGATGTATTCAGCTTCTCCTAGGTCTTTCATGGAAAAACAACTTTTAAGCCATTCCTTGACTGAATCAAGCATGGTCTTGTCGTTTCCTATGAGAAGTATGTCATCCACATACAATACTAGGAAAGCAATACTACTCCCACTCAACTTCTTGTATATACAAGATTCCTCTTCATTTCTGAGGAAGCCAAAAGATTTGACTGCCTCATCAAATCTGAGGTTCCAACTCCGGGATGCTTGCTTAAGCCCATAAATGGACTTCTTAAGCTTGCAAACTTTTCTTGGACTGTTTGGATCTTCAAAACCTTGTGGTTGTGTCATGTACACATCCTCTTTCAAGAACCCATTCAAGAAAGCGGTTTTGACGTCCATCTGCCAGATCTCATAGTCATGAAAGGCAGCAATCGCAAGAATTATCCTAATGGATTTCAGCATGGCTACTGGTGAGAAGGTTTCATCATAGTCAATACCATGAATTTGTCTAAAACCTTTTGCCACTAGTCTTGCCTTAAAGACATCAATGTTTCCATCTTTGTCCTTTTTCAGTTTGAAAATCCATTTGCAACCTATGGGTTTAACCCCATCAGGCAAAGCAACCAAGTCCCATACTTGATTTTCAAACATCGAATCCATTTCGGATCTCATGGCTTCAAGCCATTTCTCGGAGTCTTGACTCGTCAAAGCATTTGTGTAGCTAGTAGGTTCCTCATGTTCTAAAATCTCTATTTCAGAACTTTCAGTCAAAAGGAAATCAATATATCTCTTTGACGGAATGACAGTCCTACTAGACCTACGTTGGGGAACAACAGGAGAAGTTTCCACCTCATTAGGTTGAGGGACTTCGCATGGATTATCTCCAAGTGGGACGGTAGAAGGCGCATGAATGGAATGCACCGCCTCCTAAGCATTTTCATGCTGGGTCGTCTCTGACGAGGTGTGAACCTCATCCATTTGTTGCTCATCTCGAATTTCTTCGAGATATACATTACTCCCACTTGTTTTTCTGGAAATAAACTCCTTTTCCAGAAAGACACCATCGCGAGCAACAAACACTTTGTTTTCGCTTTGGTTGTAGAAGTAGTATCCCTTAGTCTGTTTTGGGTAACCCACAAAAAGACACTTATCGGACTTGGGTGAAAGCTTATCAGAAAGTAAACGTTTTACATAAACTTCACAACCCCATGTCCTTAGAAAAGACAATTTTGGAACTTTTCCAGTCCACATCTCATATGGCGTCTTTTCTACTGCTTTGGACGGAGCTCTGTTGAGTGTGAATGCCGCTGTTTCAAGCGCAAATCCCCAAAATGAGGCAGGAAGGTTAGCAAGACTCATCATGGACCGAACCATATCTAATAAAGTTCGATTCCTTCTTTCGGAAACCCCATTCAACTGTGGTGTCCCTGGTGGAGTCAATTGCGAAAGTATTCCACAATCTTTCAAATGATCACCAAACTCTTGAGATAAATATTCACCACCACAATCGGATCGCAATGCTTTAATTTTCTTTCCAAGTTGGTTTTGTACTTCATTTTGGAATTCCTTGAACTTTTCAAAGGATTCCGACTTATGTCGCATGAGGTAAACATATCCAAATCTGCTCACATCATCAGTAAAAGTAATGAAATACCCGTACCCTCCCCTAGCCAAAGTACTCATAGGTCCGCAAACATCAGTATGTATGAGGGCTAAAAGATCATTGGCCCTTTCACTTGAGCCTGTGAAAGGAGACTTTGTCATTTTCCCCATTAAGCAAAACTCACATACTTCAAATGATTCAAAATCAAATGATTTGAGAATTCCATCCTTATGAAGTTTCTCTATGCGCTTTGAGCTTATGTGGCCTAATCGACAATGCCATAGGTAAGTAGGGTTCAAATCATTTGGTTTGTGTTTCTTGTTTTCTATGTGATAGATATGGTTTTGTAAGTCTAGTACATACAAACCATTTGATAATTTAGCAGAGACATAGAACATACCATTCAAATATGCTGAACAACAATTATTCATAATTTGAAATGAAAAACCTTCCGAATCCAAAATCGGAATAGAAATTATGTTCTTGGTAATAACTGGAACGTAATAACAATTATAAAGTTCTAATATTAAACCAGAAGGCAAGCGTAAACTATAATCTCCTACAGCTAAAGCAGCAACTCTTGCTCCATTGCCTACTCGGAGATCCACTTCGCCTTTGCTCAAGCTCCTACTTCTTTTTAGTCCCTGCACATTACCAATAATGTGAGATCCACAAGCGGTATCAAATACCCAAGAAGCAGTTGTAGTTAAATTAACTTCTATGACATAGATACCTGAAGTTAAAGCACCAGTCTTCTTATCCTCCAGATATTTGGGGCAGTTCCTCTTCCAATGACCAATCTTGTGGCAGTGGTAGCACTCATGTTGAGCAGCTACCTTAGCCTTGGGAGTGGCCTTTGGCTTGGTTGAAGAGTTCTCATTGGCAACTACCTTGCCCTTGTTCTTCTTCATGGGAGCCCCTTTCTTCTTGAAATGCTTACCTTTACTAACCATTAGAACATCCTTATGTTTAGGTTTACTTGGTAAGTTTCTCTCAGCCTGAATTAGTGAACCATGCAACTCTTGCAGGGTAGCCTCCCCTCCTTGCATGTAGAAGTTCAACTTAAAGTTATGAAAATCTTCAGGCAAGGATCTGATGACTATGTCAGTTGCCAGGTCCTTAGGATAAGGGAAACCCAATTTCTCCATGGTCTGAAAATGTCCAATCAAATCGAACACATGCGGACCAACGGGCTTCCCCTCTTCCAACTTGGAATCCAGAAGTTTGCAGTTTGCTTCAAATCTCTCCAATCTAGCATTTTTCTGAAACAAAGTTTTCAGTTGCTGGATTATGCTGTAGGCATCCAGACCATCAAAACGTTTTTGATACTCTGGTTCCATGCAAGCAAGCATCAAGCATGTTACTTGCAAGGAGTTATCCTCTAGAGTTTGTCTAGCTCGCTTTTGAGCTGCAGTAGCATTTTCTGGCAAGGGTTCAGGGAGAGGATTGTCAAGAACACTTTCTTTTCCTTCCGCTCTGAGAACAATTCTCACAGCCATTTGCCATTGTAGGAAGTTGGTAGCATTCAGTTTGTCTTTTTCAATTAGAGGACGCAAGTTAAAAGTAGAGTTGTTTGCACCAGACATGATAACTACAATAAAAAAGTAAAGCAAGATTCAATATAATGTTTATCAAAAGTAGCAATTAAACAAATTCAATTCACTACCACCCTTTATTCAAAATTAGAAGTCCCCATTGAATAAAGAATTAACCAAGATCCCCTCCCACTACAATCAAACGGACTTTGGCCCTGCTACTTTAATTTATAGTATTCGAGGTAAGTAAACATTTTACTAATTATAACTAATTATAACTCTTGGTAGACAGGTTAACAACTCTTTGTATTTTCCTATCTCTTAGCTTCAAAACCCAAAACTTTGTCTTTTGATAGTTTTGTTGAGTTAAACCAAACATTAACATGTAAGTTTCAAAAACCTACCCTACTATCCCCGGAATTATAAGCAACACCCTGCTTTGGCAGAACCTATTACTCATGATCTAAGGCTTTATAGGTGTTGTATGGAAAAGCATTTAAACTCAATATTATTTTGGGACCTAAGTTTACTATGTTGGTTAATTAAACGTGAACACATTGCTTTAAATAACCACATACATAAACTCAATAAGCATTTTAAGGCAATATAAAATGCATAAAAATAAATGTGATCCTAGTATGGCCCCTAAAAAATTAAGATCAAATCTTCAAAAGTCCTGTTCATAGTTCTTGGATCTCCATCCTTGAATCTTGATTGGACCTTCTTGCTCCATTGTGCTTACAATAGTGAATTTATAATCTAATTTAAACTCTTAAATTACAATAATACAAACGATACGCAGATCGTATTTAAAATTTACAAGAATACAAAACGATACGCAGATCGTATTTTCTATCCTATTTTGGGCCATACTAGTCACGTACCTGTAACAAAATATCATATATTCCATACACGCATATCATATAATATCAAAATATTATCATTCATTCATTTACTTAATTAAAGTAAATGACCTTAATTAACTAATAATCATATTAATAATTATCTTGTTTTTAATTAATTAACTTAACTAACTTAAATAACTAATTAAAGAAGTTTTCTTATTAATTTGATGCAATTCAAAATTTATATGGAATAAAAGTCACTGTATCATTAATTGCTTGTTTGTGGTCCACATCCACACATAACGCCAAAATAATTTTGGAAATCAAATCCCCAACATTCATTATTTGGGTCGGTGAAGAGTAAAGGAAATTTGCAGACCCACGTTTGGCAACCGCAACAACACAGCACCAGGCTGGTCGTCGCAACCATTGAAGCAGCCCGTGAAGGCTCCACGCAAGAGTTGCGCGAGCACCGGAGCAACCCTTTTTCGTGTCGCAACCTCCAGCAGCCACCACCACGCAACGATTTGCGGGCGGTTCTGCTTGCCTCGACAACCCGTCGTCCCTAACAACCCACGACCTCCGCCTTGCACAATCCCCGTTTCTCCCACTCAATTCGTGCAACAATTTGCGTGAATTTGGTAAGATTTCAAGGAAACAATTTGATTGAATTTGGGGTTTGTAATTTTCATAAAATTAGGGTTCATAGAAGAAATTGGGCATAAAACGATTTTGTGCACAATTAATCAATGTTGTTGGGCATAATTAGGTACGAAATCGAAATTAAATAGGCTAAATAATCTGATTATTTACGTATAAATTTCGAATTTTCCTTGGTAATTTTCGGATTTATGTTTGCACACAAAAAAAAATCAAATATTTTTAATGTATTTTAAATTTATACAATTAATCATAATTAGTTGCATAAATATAAGTATAATTCGAAATTTTATTGGGAAGCTCTAGGGTATTGCCGTGACTGTTTGTTAAAATCAATATTTTAATTTTTTCTTGTTATCCCATATATTAAATTCTGCCGTAATTGAATCAAAATAATCAAGAATATGCATCAAAAATAAAACTTTAATCATGATCATAATTAACGTATGCAAGGGGCTAACTGATACCACTGAAGGAACATATAGATGCATAAAGCGGAATTTCAGGAAACAATTTCCTAACATCTATCACAGGATCTCATGCATAACAATAGTATAGATCAGATTAAGTCGAAAGAATAATCACCTTTGAAGCGTGTTCTCCCGTTCGTATGCAAGCTTCGAAGATCTTAGAGCCCCACTTGTTGCTCCTCTACTCAGTCCACAAGCACCAATTGAATCCCACGTATGCTAGTACGGAAGAGAACGATCACAATCTGTCTCTTGCTTTGTTTGGGATGTACGGCGTTTAGAGAATTGGAATTAGGGTTTTTGTGTTTTCCTTTTTTTGTCAGATATTGAATGAACGTAATTTCTAAATCCCTGACATTATAACTATTATAATGTGAGAGTTTTAGGTTAACACAAAACCAAAGCCCAACATTCTTTCCCTTAATAGACCAGTTGCCATCAGGCCTTTTGGGCCCATTCCAATTAGTGCTTATATGTGTGACCTTATAGGATTAATATATTTTAGTTGTAGATCCAATCAATATTGTCCTACTAATCACATTTATTCTCTAGCAAGCAAATATGATTACTAAAATAATTAACTTATTATCTTCATAATTAATTCCTATTTATATTTAGTAATTGCCGGAAATGTCTAAGGACATAATTCCTTCACCTTGGGCCGCCGAGGTGGCGCGTGCATGTCACGTGCCATCCGCGCTCCTGTGGATACAACCAGCCATAGTTTTTGATATCTACTACTATTATTCTAATGGGTATCGTGAGGTTATAAATGATTGTGAGAAAGACCCCTCATGGTCGTTAGAATTACCAAACATGCCATTTAAGCTCAAAGCCCGTGAACTCCCTTCATTCCTTATCCCTTCCAACAATTTCCTTAACACCTTCGCACTTGTATTCCATGAACATGTACAACAATTAGAGAAAGAAGAAAAACCAATAATCCTAGTAAATACCTTTGAAGCTTTAGAAGTTCATGCTTTGAACTCTATTGAGAGGTTAAACTTAATTCCTGTAGGCCCCCTCCTTCCCTCCCCCGCCCTTGGTGGAAAGGACCCCTCCGACAAATCTCTCGGAGGGGACCTCTTCCACCAATATGAGGGGGCGGATTACATGGAATGGCTAAACTCTCAGGAAAAGAATTCTTCAGTGATTTACGTGTCATTTGGAAGCATTTCAGTGCTACCTAAGCCGCAAATGGAGGAGTTAGCTAAAGCCCTGATACAGACCCACAGACCGTTCTTGTGGGTCATTAGGGAGAAGGCGAGCCATGAAGTAGAAAATCATAACGACGAGTTGAGCTCCATGGAGGAGCTCAAACAACAAGGGTTAGTAGTCCCTTGGTGCTCCCAAGTGGAAGTACTATCCCACCCCTCAGTAGGGTGTTTTATGACACACTGTGGTTGGAACTCGACTCTAGAAAGTATAACAACAGGCGTTCCCATGGTTGCGTTCCCACAATGGGCAGATCAAATGATGAATGGTAAAATGGTGGAGGATGTATGGAAGACTGGGGTTAGGGTCAAGGTGAGTGAAGAAGAAGGTGGTTTGGTTAAGAGTGAGGAGATTAAGAGGTGTTTGGAGGAGGTTATGGAGAGTGAGGAGATGAGGGATAATGCTAAGAAATGGAGGGAATTCGCGGTTGAAGCTGCTAACGAGGGTGGATCTTCTGATATAAACTTGAAGGCTTTCATACATGGAAATCAATAATATAGAATATAGTCTAATTAATGGCTAAATTTAATGCATGGTACTAGACTACTAGTATATTGGTATGTGATGAAACTTGAATTACTGATATTACTCCCTATGAAGTGTTTGGCTAAAAGTCATGGGAGTAGTTTAAGATCAGATCATGCTGGGAGTAGTTTGGCTAAAAGTCATATAGAGTACAGGTTATGAACTATTTTGGTTGAATAATAGTCATACAAGATCGAGTATGGTCTATTTATATGACTAAATGAGGTTACATACTAAAACTAGTTGATAACATTATAACTACTATGTCAGTAACTTCTCAATAACCGCTATTGATATACTCTCTTATTTTTCTCCAAAATATGACCAACTCTGTCAATTCATGTGTGACTAACAATTGAATTTAACTGTTAGTAAATAGGCCAATTGACCAAATAGGTATAAAAGTTAAGAGGAAGTATTTTTGGATATCAGATATTTGTGGACAAATGCATATCATAACAAAAGACAAAATAAGAAAAATGACAAAAAAGAAATTAAATGGTACTTTTTTAAACAAAAATGGTACTTTTTTTAACTGAATGGTACTTTTTTTTTACAGAATGGTACTTTTTTAACATAAATGGTACTTCCTTTTTTGTCTTTTAGCTATTTGTCTTTTAGCTGATATGTGTGTTGCCACACATATCTGATATCCGAAAAAACAACCTCTAAAAGTTAACATCTTTTTGCCACTTGGGTATAAAATTTATCAACGGCGACATTTGGGTATAAAAGTTAACACAGGGCGACGTTTTCACCTATTTTTTCGTCGAAACTTGCGCGTGTCATATATTGCCCTATTTCACTCGGTTTTATGCTTGTTTTTAGTATTAATGACGATGGCCGAATTTGATTCGTTTCCCATTCCCCTATGGCAATTAACAAAGACGGCAGAATGAGATTAATTTAGGATAATACTAGTATAGTACCCGTACGATGCACGGTTTATAATCTAAATAATAAATTTATGTAAAATTTAAAGTATAGTGATAGACAATTGTCAACAAAATAGAGCTTATGTATATTCTCTTCACTAGTATAGGACTCGTGCGATGCATAGTTTATGTATTAC
Source organism: Spinacia oleracea (assembly GCF_020520425.1). NCBI lineage: Eukaryota > Viridiplantae > Streptophyta > Magnoliopsida > Caryophyllales > Amaranthaceae > Spinacia > Spinacia oleracea. The sequence goes on along the minus strand of NC_079487.1, from coordinate 7,232,287 downwards.
TAGTCTTATATGCACGCGATGCGTGTGAGATTATACAAAACCTAAAAATTGTAAGTTTACATTTAATCAACACAATTGCTTGAGTTTTGAATATTGGTGCGACTTAAAATGTGTTGTATTAGATTGTGGAACAATATGGAGTTCGAGTTGGATTTTAGTTAGTTTTTTTCTTACTTTGTTAGTTGTAATCTTGTGATTCTATAATCAATGTGGTAGTTTTTCTTATATTTAAAAATAAAATTGTTGATGCACATAATAAGTTGTTCATTAAATGACATAAAAAAACCTATAACCAATAATTACTTCATATTAAGAAGTATGTATACCGTACTTATTTTAAGTGGTTGGTGGAAAACATACCTTATTATACTAATTAAAGTTTATCGCGACGGTTATCAAATGTATTGACGAACTATAAAACCTGCATAAAATCCGAAAATCGCAAGTATACGTGTGAAATTGAACACAGTCAGTGTATAATGCAAAGACTCTAGAGAGAACAGAGATAATTTTGAGACATTGAATGAGCTTTGATCCTCTCGAATATAAAGCTGAGATAGATCTTCTTCAATTCATACCAACCAACTGCATTCGTAATAGAAATTACATTCGTAAGATGTATATTGCAAGTTCAATATAAAAGACAGCCATATCCTGCAAATCGTTCATGAAGATCAGAACTGATTATCTTTTGTTTTGAGTAATTAAATAGGGGTTTGTTTACTAATTATAATCACGTAATTTGACATAAACTCAACAAAATTTATCAATTAAAATCACTGCAAACAAAAGATAATCTGCAACCATAATGTAGTGACTAAATAAACAGTTCTGATCATTCTTGTAAAAGTGCAAAACAGAATGAAATAAAAGTGCAAAACGAAAATTTTTGTAAAAAAGACTGGAATCATTAAATCAAATGTAATTAATAAGTTAAACTTTCATTTGAATGACATGCTTGCATAAACTAATTTCATTCAATGATCATTATTGTATGATTCAAAATTTCAAAGGATATCCCCTATCCAACTACCTAATATGCACTCAGAAAAGAAACCTAATTGTAGATTTTCCATTAACCATAAGAGATATAACAACAAATACCTCTTTCAGAGAGGAAAACAAAATAAAGGCAATAAGAAATTTCTACCAAGAAGTACAAATATTCTACATAGGTTAAGAAGTGAAGCAAAGGCCTTGAAACGAGTAGAAAATCACTTGTAGTAGACAGGAAATACAGAAGAAGATTAACATTAGTTTCTCTTTCACACTCACTTTCCATATCCCATCCTATAATAATCTGCAGTTGTTATAGTGTTTGTTTTTACCATAACAACATAAGAATGATATCTTTATATGGTGGAGAATAAAATAAATCTACAAATTAAACCAGCTTCAGATATCCTTGAGAAAAAGTAGCCTGGTTACCTGTTCAGATTCTTTTATAAGAGAAGTGAATGAGATTTTAATAAGGTCATGCACATAGACAATCACCAACTTTATATGACATGCAGTCGAGAGCAGGACCAGGTCGAACACAAGCAGGTATGATCTCTGCAGTCGAGAACAGGACCAGATCGAACACAAGCAGTCTTTACTCTCTTTACTTAGAAAATGGTGTGAGTCAAAATTTGAGTCATAAATTCTCTTGATAAGGTTCTGCTTGGCTACTATATAGCAACCCATAAAGCAACTGACATTAGAAAGTAAGACCAAAAAGGGTCGAAGATTACCAGTTCAACCTGAAAAGAAGCACATAGAAATATTATTCAAAACTAGTTGCATGCTTCCATAAGTCATCATAACATTTACCAGTTCTTGTGTCATTGAAGATGTCCACAAGTTCACTTGAGAAAAAGTTCAAATCCCTGAGACGAAATACCTAAGAGAACTCTTAGGAATTTCGTCTCAGGGATTTGAACACTTTTTCTGACGATCCCAAGAACAATGACTTTAAACTTTCACATAAAGCAACTTAAGGAAATCCAGAATGCAACAAGGATTACATGAAAGATACTTAAGGATAGCATAAAGCTTCTTTAAATTACCATAGATGCACCGTCATCTTGTTTCAGACTGTCAAGTTGTGTCACTGTGACAGAAAAGACATGAAGAAAGAATTTTCACGAACAGACCAATACATTGATATCAAACATTGAAGCAAATGGCAAAACTGAGAAGAAATGAATACTATATTGTTGGAAGTCTGAAGAGAACGCGAGGAATGGTTTCCCTTGGCATCTGCAACTTGTCGAATGGAGTGTTTTAGTTTAGTAGTATCATTGCAACTACGTAGTACTTGTTGTGGTTGTAGATAATACTCAGTTTATGTACTCCACCTCCACAGGTTGGACTTCCAGCACCACCTTCTTCCTATGAAACATATTCTTCCTATGAAAGCCCGAAGATTACATCCTCTATCGAGCATCTTTGTGAAATTAAGGACTCTATCACCTCCATCACAGAGGAGAACAAAACAAGGCCAAGCCCAAATAACACAAGGAATGCAGTTCAGCTGCAGGCACGCACATCAAAAGAAATGCCCATGACCAAAGAAGTGCTTCTATTAAACCAAAATAGAGAAGATAATACACAATTTCAAACCACTCTATGAACAATATTAACACAAAATCATGACCATAACAATTTTTACCCAAATTATACAAAATTAATGTCAATTAACAAACTCATAAAACGTGACAGTAAAATATTTGAAGATGTAAAAAATACGAATTTACCGGCTCTATGGGGGTGAAACCTGCAAATTTAGCTTCTGGATTTTCTTTGAAAAATCAACGACACCTTGAAAACCCAGAAATTTTAAAACACCTAAAAACAAATTAAAGACGAATTCAAAACCATCAATGCGCATTTCTTCAAATAAGATCAAAATTGGAAAAATTAAAGAAAAGGGCACTTCAATTTCTGCAAAATTTACCTGTCTTTTTGAATTTGGGTTTAGAAGATGAAAAGAAAGGAGGACTTTGAGGTAGAGCATGGCTGATAATTGTTCCTACAAAGCCACTCATCTCTCACAACCGTCAAAACTCCAGTACAATTAAAATGAAAAAAACCAACCTATCGAAAACTAACTCCGGCGAAGGTCCACCACAACCAGCGCACTGCTTCATATCGTTGGGGATCTCCGCCGGTGAATCCTCCTAAAGAGGAGGGTTATCTTTGATACCATGGACGACCAAAGTAGGAGAGAGAATAAAGGTAGAAGGTGGAGGAGTAAAAGGAGAAGGTGGAGGAGAAGGTGGGGTTTCAGAAGGAAACGGAACATCGCTGGGATCGATGGGTTATGGCGCTCAAAATTTTGGTGAATTATTAATGGGCAAATGAAATTTTCAGGCTCTTACTCCTCAATGTCAATGGCGCCAAATATTCGCCCTCCAGCTATTTTCTTTCGTTTATGGCGCCATTCCCAAATTTTATGAGATGGGTGGAAACCGCCATTCTCAATTTTAATCCCTTGTTTATAATCTAGGATTAAAAGTTTTTTAGATTTTTAAAATTCAAAAAATTAAAAGATAAGAGTTTATAATTAAGGGTGGGCTAAATAAGTGAGTATTTGATTTTAAAATTGAAACTTGTTATGACTGAGTAGGATACATAGTCTCTCGAGTTGTTTAAATTATGACATAACCAAAAAATCAAACATAATTGGTTTGAACAAATAAATCTTATTCGATATAACATATGGGGTGCTGACCTCAATTCAATTTAACCAAAATTAAACCCAAAATTAAAAATAAATAGATATAGAAACCCCAATTTCTCAACCCATTATTAGGAACAAAAATCTGAAAAAGTAAGATGCTACTGAAGTGAGACCGACATCGGTGCAGACGCCCGAGAAAAGGCGGGACCATCAGCAGGTTCAAGTTCGTCGGATTGCCTGTGAAGGATCAGAGAAGAAATATATGTTCGTCGTCTTGAGGGAGGAGAGTGGGAGCTTTAAATTTTCACAAGAGAATGGGGAAGTTTCAGAGGCGCGGTTATCAAAATTCTCCCGCTTACCAGCGTACTCCAATTTGGGGAAAAAAAGAGGAAATTTAATAAAATGATTAATTCATTCGTCCCGAAATACTCACACCTTTTGAACGGTACACTAAAAACAAAAGGTTTAATTTAAGTCTAATTCTAATTGAATTAGATAAATTGAATCCTAGTAGGTTTCTAGTTCCGATAATCCCACCCTATAAATAGGTGATGAATAATCACAATTTATACATCATATTCTCAAGTATTCATATAGTTTTAAGAATAAACTAAGCTTAATAATTTGCCAAATAATTAAGTATGAATAACATAAAACCTTAGGCTAAATTCTAGTTAATTGAATCTAAGGCGGATCCGAACGTGCTGTGGACTATCTACGGAGGGACTACACTTGGAGTCCTAAACTTGTTCTTCTTCGGTTCGGGAGCAGCTAGGGAAGGCACGCTTCGAATGTATGCATCCTAAATTATGCTAATTGACTATGTGGCAATTAATTTGGATTCCTAGCTTTATGGTTTTTCCGCATGAAATATATATTTTATATTTGTCATAACCTAACACGTACTTGATTATGACCGGACCCAATTTTAATAAAATACGACCGATTATAAAAGGGGATTTTTAAACGACGCCCGCGTTTTACTAAAAACACCAGCATTTAATGTGAAAAATACGATTTTACCCTTTTAATATTGACCCCCTCCAATAATAATAACAATAACAATAAAAATAACATAACAATAAAATAATAATAATGATAATAATAATAATAACAAATAATATAATATAATAAAAACAATAATAAAAAAAAAGAGTCGCGCACAACTATTACGCCTGTGGATCGGAACATCTGCCGCGCACGGCAATTGCGTCGGCGACACAGAGGCCGTGCAGATATTGTGCGTGGCGGTCGTGTCTCCGGCGCAATCTCTTTGCGTGTTAGACGTGTCGTCGACGCAATGATCATGCGGGGTGATTTTTATGATACACGAACAACGCTCTCGCGATACGGAATTGATGCTTACCCATCTGCTTATAGCGTCCAAAGCCTAGATTGCAGCCATTGGTGTTTGCCTGGTACTTGGAACGACCTTCTACAACCAGTCACCACTGGTGTTTACACCTTCTATACGCCGCGGCTTTTAATTGAGGGTGACGAGCTGTAAACAGGGGAAGAGTTTAGGCCAGTAGTAAATATCTCTTCTTCAATTCCTAGCTAAAATTAGTTAATGTTATCATTATTGTGTGTGTTGTTTTTGATAAAATATTATTATTGTGCTGCAAGCGACGTCGTTGACAGTGAGTTGTTTGCTGGATAATTGCAAAGGGACGCTGGAGAACGGGTGGTAATCGGCGAGGGATTCAGTGGACGAGTTGTATGACTCGGTTGCGGGAATTGGGTGTAGAGAGGGTCTGAAAGAGATCAGGAAATTAATGGATTCTTGACAAGAAAAAGTGGAAGGAAATTTGATTCCGGTACATGATCATCAACGGTAGCTGTTGGTTTTTAAAATTATTATTATTATTATTATTATTATGGGAAACCACCAAAACGTAACAAGCTTAACAAGCTACAAAGATCAAGTAAACTACAAGAAGTTGGTGGGGAGCCGAGATACAATCTGGGCCCCCACTCCTCTAGCTATGGCGAACCCGATCCTGCTGAAAATGTGGGCAGCTGCCCGTGCTCCTATGTCTTGAGCCCTGGAGTACGACTGGACCCGCTTCAGCAACGAAACAGCCCCTTTCTCTAACTCCCCAAAAGAAGAGAAGGAAAAAGGAAAGAAACCGTAACCCAAAGCCCTACAACGTGCCGCATACTTAACCTGCTTCCGCTGCGCAGCAACCGCCACAACCCGACCCGGAACGAAGTCTGACAACCCAGATTGCGTCATAGGTGAAGACCCAGTCAAGTCAACACACACATCTACACCGCCATCCCAAGAATAAAGCAATATATCTGCAGGACGAAGAGCTCCATCACTCTCACTAGTCAGCCCAACATCAACCTCCTTACGAGCAGAAATCCCCGACCGATAGCAAATATCCAAAAGGGTATCACGAACAACATTATGTCGATGCTTGATACCCACGATCCCAGCACAAGACACGGCATGATCCCCATAAATATCCCCATCGAAAACCCGAGAGCAAGCAGAACACGGCGTCGAATCAGAGAACAACGGAATACCCAACCGATAGCAAAGAACCGAACGATAAGTCTTACCGTTCATAGTCTGGCCTAAACCCGAGATGGGGACTGCCCGCAACCAAGCTGAGGAGTGAACGGATGGAATGTTGACTCGAGGATCATTGCATGTCTCTAGGGATAATTTTGAGTCAACAACGAAGCTAAACGCTATTTTTCTAAGCATCAAAACGAACAAGCGTTCACTCTTTTGATGATATCTCAAGTTCTATATGTCAGAACAAGGCGATTTTTATTGGCCTAGAAAGTACGCTTCAAGAGCTTTCTAACGACAGGTCACACGTCCTTATAGGCATTGTAGAACAAGAGTTATGCCATAAACAAGATGGCTCGACTATCCGATTCGCCCACGGCCCACAACGCAGGCCCAATCCTTCTCCTTGGGCGCGAAAACCAGCGACCAACCAGCGGGGCCGCTGGTTTCTCCGCCAAACTACTTCCACGCGGGTTCGTTGCGTCGCTTCTCGTGATCGTTCAATCAAATGATAACTTATGTAATTATTATTATTAATTCCTATTTTGTTTAGAATTTAGGAAGCATATAAATACTTCAAGGGAATTAATTTATTTTCCCTTATGCTTTTATTTTCCTTTACATTTTTCAATTCCTAGAACTTTTTCACGTCAGTTTTAGTTTTCTATTCTTCCCTTTTTCCATTGTTGAACCCTAGCTTTTCATTAATTCAATTCATCAATCTAGAGGTAATTCAAGAATCGTTATTTTTGCTTTAATTTATTATTATTGTTTTCGTTCCTTAGTTTAATTTTTCCTTTGATTATGAAATTCATGTTTATTATTTCTATCATATTTGTTAATTCAATTATGAGCGAGTAGTCGTATTCTAGGGCTAAGTAAGGGAAGCCATGTTTATACCATGATTATTATGCATAAAGTTTGTTAATTTATAGATTATTGCTTGAGTATTCCGATTGATTTGTTTTAATTGTCGATTCATGTAATTGGCCATTTTCATGGATTGAACATCTAGCTAATAGGAATTAGAATCGAAAGATCGTATTTTTAGAGGCTTAGTACAATTGGCAATTCTGATTATGTTAGCGACCGTACTGCATATGTTGAATTGAAAGTGTTAAGACCCGACCGTAGGATTAACATGTACTTTAATTACTCGGCTTAGTTTATTCATTTTTTGATTGATTTGTGTTCTTGGATTGGTATAAGCATGGTGAACCGAACAGACGCCTAGACCTTTTAATTCATTGATAATTTCACATTTACATTATTGCTTTAGCTTCATTAGTTAATAATATCTAAAATCAACTTTCGTTATTGAAATAGTTCGTGTAATTGGGCAAAAACTAATAGAACTTGTCTCCCTGTGGGATCGACCCGTATTTGCTAAGTATCTGCTAACAACAGACACCGTGCACTTGCGGTATCACTTTTTAATTCATCAAGTTTTTGGCGCCGTTGCCGGGGAGACGGCTAGATTCTATTAGTTTTAGTTTGATTATTTGAACTGTTTCCATTGTCTCATTGGAACTCTCAGTTCCAATTGAGGCAAATCTCACTGCGTTTTCTTTCGTTGTTGTTTATGCCCAGGTCTGCCAGAACGGGTACCTTGGTTCCTCCCGATCCCGATCTTGGAAAGACCCTTCGTCAACTAAAAAAGCAACAGAAAAAGGAGAAGCAGTCAGGGTCCCAAGACTCACAGACTCCACCGAGTCACACGATGTCTAAATCCCTGAAATCATATGGGGTACCTTCCTCGAATAGTGTTCCGACTGGGCTTACAATGTCAACCATTGAGGCAATCAACTTTGAGATCAAGCCCGCTCTAATCTCCATGGTCTCACAAAATCAATATGGTGGCCATCCATCTGAGGAACCCACCAACCATTTGCAGAGGTTTAACCAACTGTGTGGTACTATCAAGCATCAAGGGGTCACTCAAGACCAATTGAAAGTCATGTTGTTTGGTTTTAGCCTTCGTGATAAGGCTCAGACATGGTTGAATGATGTCAAGGAGACAGAGTGGAGTGCTATTTCACAGGCCTTTCTAGAAGAATTCTTTCCACCCACCAAGACTGCTGAAATAAGGCATAAGCTGACTACATTCACTCAAGAACATGGTGAATCATTTCGAGAAGTCTGGGATAGATTCAAGGCTTTGCAGCGGTCGTGTCCGCATCACAACATTGAAAAATGGTTCTTGGTTCAGAGTTTCTACCATGGGTTGCGAGATGAAACAAAGAACACGGTTGATTATGCTGCTGGGGGTGTTTTTCTTGACAAAGAAGTGGATGCAGGTTATGATTTTCTTGCCAATTTAGCAGCCAACCATTACAGCACCACCAGAACCACATCTAAGAAGGGAAAATTGGATGTCGATGCTTATGCTCTATTGTCCTCACAAGTGGCAGCCTTGAACCTGAAGATCGATTCTTTGAAGGCTCCTCAGTCTGGTACTCCCCCAATGAGTATCAATGCTATGTCTAGTGTAGCTCCAGTGACAACTTCCTACTGCGAAGTATGTGGCATCCAAGGTCACTTTGGTCATGAGTGCTCTTATAGTTTGCAGGATACTACACAATTGGAGCAAGTGAATGCTTTTCAACAAAGACAACCCAATGACCCATATTCCAATTCATTTAATTCGGGTTGGAGGAATCATCTAAATTTCTCATATCGGGGCAACAATGTTCAGAATCCTCAGCCCCAGAAATAATGGTCGCAACCACAGTTCCATCCATCTCAACCACATGTTGCTAGGCCTCCATTTCAACAAGGAGCCTCACATAATGCTCCCCCGGGGTTTAATAGGCCCCCGCACCAAGGCTATCAACAACAAGCCCCTCAGACCAGTGCTACTCCAGAGCCTAACATGGGTGATCTGTATAAGCTCATTGCAAATATGTAGAAGACCGCAGAGATAGCCCAAAAGAACCATGATGAGAGCATCAAAGAGTTGAAGAATCGGAATAGAATGTTGGAGGATCAAGTTGCTCAACTTGTTGACACTCTATCTCAAAGGCAACCGGGTACACTACCAGGGCAACCTACTCCGCCCCAGAACAGAGAAAGTGCCAATGTTATCACTCTTAGAAGTGGCACTAAATATAATGGACCCCCGATGCCCATGGATGATGCAACTCTTGCTAAGGGGAACACCGATGGACCAGAGAAAGCAATTGATGTAGAGCCTCAAGTCCCGGAAGTTGATAATGCTGATGATGTTGGCGCAAATAAGGGGAAGGAGAAGATTTTTGATTCTCTCCCTATTGTGCCTAAGCTGCCTTTCCCTTGTTAGGTTATGACACATATGACAATTCATAAATCATGCGGAAAAACCATAAAGCCAGGAAAACATATTATTTACACATAATCATTTAGCATAGTTTAGATGCATACTCTTTGTTGCGTGCCTTCCCTAGCTGCGCCCGAACCGAACAAGAACAAGTCTTTAGGACTCCAAGTGTCGTCCCTCCGTAGATAGTCCACAGCACGTCCGGATCCGCCTTAAGATTGACCAACTAGAATCGCCCTTAAGGCACTACTTATTTTCGGCTAAATGGGCAAGAGTTATGGCTGATTTTTCTGCTTAAAAATCCTAGCTTTGAATACTTGAAAACTTATGTATAAATAATGACCCTAGGCCCTTATTTATAGAGGTATGGAAAAGGAATTGGAATCCTATTAGGATACTAATTTATTTAATTAGAATCCTGCTAGGACTCTATTTAAATAAACTTTATCTAATAGGTTTAGGATTTAATCTTTTATCGAATCCCTGATAGCTTTAGGATTCGCACACGAGCATCGCACGAGCACCGTACACCCGCGCAGGCCTTGCGGCCCACGCTGAGCGCACAGCGCTCGGCCCATGCTACTGTCCGCGCGCGCCCATGGCTTCGGCTGGGCCTGGCTTGCGCTGGGCCTGGTCGAGGCTTTGGCGTGTGTTGGTGATGCGTGTGGCTTGCTGGGCGATGGCCTGGCTTCGTGCTGGGCCTTCGTCTAGCGAGCCTCGTCTGATGCTAATTCGTACGATACGCTTCCGATTAAATTCCCGATTCCGGAATTTATTTCCGATACGAACAATATTTAATATTTCCGATTCCGGAAATAATTTCCGTTTCGAACAAATATTTAATATTTCCGTTTCCGGAATTATTTTGCGATTCCGATAATATTTCCGTTTCTGACAATATTTCCGTTTCCAGCAATATTTCTGATTCCGGCAATATTTCCATTTCCGATAATATTTTCCGATACGTACCATGTTTCCGTTTCCGGCAACATCTACGACTTGGATAATATTTATATTTCCGATACGATCCATATTTCCGTTTCCGGCAATATCATCGTTTCGGGAGTATTCATTTCTTGCCTGTGACGATCTCAGCTCCCACTGGAACCAAGATCCGTCGATTCCGAATATCCATAGATGGAGTATTTAATGCCATTAAATACTTGATCCGTTTACGTACTATTTGTGTGACCCTACGGGTTCAGTCAAGAGTAAGCTGTGGATTAATATCATTAATTCCACTTGAACTGAAGCGGCCTCTAGCTAGGCATTCAGCTCACTTGATCTCACTGAATTATTAACTTGTTAATTAATACTGAGCCGCATTTATTAGACTTAACATAGAATGCATACTTGGACCAAGGGCATTATTTCCTTCAGTCTCCCACTTGTCCTTAGGGACAAGTGTGCATTTCCTAATTCCTATGTCGCTCGATGCTTGCTCTTGAACATAAGGTAAGAGTTGTCATCCTTATTATGTCCAGAGGTGTTCCTCGGTTTCAGAGTTCAACTGATTAAATAAACAGATAATCATAGCCTATGATTCATCCGAGCACGGCCATGCATTTCACAGTTTCTAGCTCTCTAAGTGGCCTTGTACAACTTTTAAGCATCTCATCCCGATTTATGGGAGGACAATCCCAATCTTGCGATCTTGAGATTAGACTTCGTTTGATAGGTGATTACCTGAGCGTTGCCTTTATAGCCTCCTTTTACGGTGCGACGGTTGGTCAACGTCAAAGCAACCAGTTCTTAAACAAGTAATTTCAAATCACTCAGGTATTGAGGATTTAGTGTCTAATAATTTTAATGAAATTTACTTATGACAGATTTTCATCTCTTACAGTAAAGTTTCATAGGTCTTGTCCGATACTAGTCTTCCCAAAGTAAGTATCTATGCAAATGATTATGACATTGCCATGTCCACATAGTTCAAGAAACAGAACTACTAGTCATCTTGCATTCTAATCGTCTAACGTTTTCTATGCGTCCAATTTTATAGAAAACTCCGACTGGGGACCATTTTCAACCTTTGACATTCAAGTTCACTTGATAGACATTTCTTAGTCACAGGACTGGTCCTGACAGTCTATCTTGAATATATCGTCAAATTGAAGGGACTCATCATTTAATAAACCACAAATTAAATGGAAAAATGAATTCTTTTCATTTATTGTGAATGATTAACCAATAATGTTTTACAAAGATTTAAACTCTAAAACTTTAAAACATTAAACAGGGATATCAAAGCCATTCTCAATTATGCTTGATTCCCATAGCTGCAGTGTGCGAGTTGTGCTTCGCCTGCGGCAGAGGTTTAGTCAATGGATCTGATATGTTGTCATCAGTTCCAATTTTGTTTATCTCGACTTCTTTTCTTTCAACGAACTCTCGTAGAAGGTGAAATCTACGAAGTACATGCTTGACTCTCTGGTGGTGTCTAGGCTCCTTTGCCTGTGCAATAGCTCCGTTATTATCACAATACAGGGCTATTGGTCCTTTAATGGAGGGGACTACACCAAGTTCACCTATGAACTTCCTTAGCCATATAGCTTCCTTTGCTGCTTCATGTGCAGCAATGTACTCCGCTTCAGTTGTAGAATCCGCAATGGTGCATTGCTTAGCACTTTTCCAGCTTACTGCACCCCCGTTGAGGCAGAAGACAAACCCAGACTGTGATCTGAAATCATCTTTGTCGGTTTGGAAACTTGCGTCTGTATAGCCTTTAACAATTAATTCATCATCTCCACCATAGACCAGGAAGTCATCTTTGTGCCTTTTCAGGTACTTCAGAATATTCTTGGCAGCAGTCCAATGCGCCTCTCCTGGGTCTGACTGGTATCTTCTCGTAGCACTGAGTGCGTATGCAACATCCGGGCGTGTACATATCATAGCATACATTATTGAACCAATCAATGATGCATATGGAATCCCATTCATTCGTCTACGCTTATCAAGTGTTTTTGGGCACTGAGTCTTGCTTAGAGCTATTCCATGAGACATGGGTAGGTAGCCTCGCTTGGAGTCCGCCATCTTGAACCTATCAAGCACCTTATTGATATAAGTGCTTTGACTAAGTCCAATCATCCTTTTAGATCTATCTCTGTAAATCTTGATGCCCAATATGTACTGTGCTTCTCCTAGATCTTTCATCGAAAAACATTTTCCAAGCCAAATCTTGACAGAGTTTAACATAGGAATGTCATTTCCGATAAGTAATATGTCGTCGACATATAATACTAGGAAAGCAATTTTGCTCCCACTGACCTTCTTGTATACACAAGATTCGTCTGCGTTCTTGATGAAACAAAAGTCACTGACTGCTTCATCAAAACGTATATTCCAGCTCCTGGATGCCTGCTTCAATCCGTAGATTGACTTCTTTAGCTTGCATACCTTTTTAGCATTCTTTAGATCCTCAAAACCTTCAGGCTGTGTCATAAACACAGTTTCTGTTAAAACGCCGTTTAAGAAAGCAGTTTTGACATCCATCTGCCATATTTCGTAATCGTAATATGCAGCGATTGCTAACATTATCCGAATAGACTTTAGCATTGCAACTGGTGAAAATAGTTTCATCGTAATCCACACCGTGGACTTGCCTGTAACCTTTTGCAACCAATCTAGCTTTGAAAACTTCAAGTTTCCCATCCTTGTCCTTTTTCAGTTTGAAAACCCATTTGCTTCCAATGGCTTGGTAGCCATCTGGCAAATCGACCAAATCCCATACTTGGTTTTCAGACATGGAGTCTAATTCAGATTGCATGGCTTCTTGCCATTGCTTGGAGCTAGGGCTCGTCATAGCTTGTTTGTAAGTCGCAGGTTCATCACTTTCAAGTAATAGAACGTCATAGCTCTCGTTCGTCAAAATACCTAAGTACCTTTCCGGTTGAGATATATATCTTTGCGATCTACGCGGGGTAACATTTCTAGATTGACCATGATTCTCACCAGATTCTTCTAAAGATCTCTGAGTTTCATCCTGAATGTCATCTTGAGCATTCTCTAGAGTTTGTTGTTCGACTCGAATTTCTTCGAGGTCTACTTTTCTCCCACTTGTCATTTTGGAAATGTGATCTTTCTCCAAAAAGACACCATCTCGAGCAACAAACACCTTGTTCTCAGATGTATTGTAGAAGTAATACCCCTTTGTTTCCTTTGGGTAGCCCACAAGGATACATTTATCAGATTTTGGATGAAGTTTGTCTGAAATTAATCGTTTGACGAATACTTCACATCCCCAAATCTTAAGAAAAGACACATTTGGAGGCTTTCCAAACCATAATTCGTATGGAGTCTTTTCGACAGCTTTAGACGGAGCTCTATTTATAGTGAGTGCAGCTGTATTTAGTGCATGTCCCCAAAATTCTAATGGAAGTTTGGCCTGACCCATCATTGACCTGACCATGTCTAGCAAGGTTCTGTTCCTCCGTTCCGACACACCGTTCCATTGTGGTGTTCCAGGAGGAGTCAATTCTGATAGAATTCCACATTCTTTCAAATGGTCATCAAATTCATAGCTCAGATATTCACCACCTCTATCAGACCGCAGTGCCTTAATCTTCTTGCCTAATTGATTCTCTACTTCACTCTGAAATTCCTTGAATTTGTCAAAGGATTCAGACTTATGCTTCATTAGGTAGACATAACCATATCTACTGAAGTCATCAGTGAAAGTGATAAAGTAGCTAAAACCACCTCTAGCATTTGTACTCATTGGTCCACATACATCTGTATGGATTAAACCCAATAGTTCATTTGCTCTTTCTCCAACTTTAGAGAAAGGTTGCTTTGTCATTTTGCCAAGTAAACATGATTCGCATTTACCATAATCCTCTAAGTCAAATGGTTCTAGAATTCCTTCCTTTTGAAGTCTTTCTAAGCGTTTCAAGTTTATATGGCCTAATCGACAATGCCACAAATAGGTGAGATCTGAATCATCCTTTTTGGCCTTTTTGGTATTTATGTTATAAACTTGTTTGTCGTGATCTAATAAATAAAGTCCATTGACTAATCTAGCAGATCCATAAAACATCTCTTTAAAATAAAACGAACAACTATTGTCTTTTATTAAAAAGGAAAATCCCTTAGCATCTAAGCAAGAAACTGAAATGATGTTTTTAGTAAGACTTGGAACATGGAAACATTCTTCCAGTTCCAAAACTAGCCCGGAGGGAAACGACGAATAATAAGTTCCTACAGCTAATGCAGCAATCCGTGCTCCAACTCGTAGGTCGACTTCAACCTTGCTTAACTTTCTACTTCTTCTTAGTCCCTGTGGATTGGAACATAAGTGTGAGCCACAACCTGTATCTAATACCCAAGAAGTTGAATTAGCAAGTATACAGTCTATAACGAAAATACCTGAAGATGGAACGACTGTTCCGTTCTTCTGATCTTCCTTTAGCTTTGGACATTCTCTTTTGTAATGGCCTATTCCATCACAATAAAGACAGCTTGATGTGGACTTGTCCTGCTTTGATTTAGCATTGCCCTTGGACTTTCCACTTTTCTTGAACGGTCTCCTTCTAGCCTTGAGTAAATCTTTGGCTTCATAGTCCAGTATTATTTCAGCCTTTCTGACAAGGTGAACAAATTCTGCAACTGTTTCTTCTCTTGGTTCACTTAGGTATAGTTGCTTGAAGCGACCAAACCCACTGTGTAGTGAATTGACCAAGATAGAGACTGCCATCCTTTCGCTTATTGGTGTTCCTAGTAGACTTAGGCGATCAAAGTATGAACGCATAAGATCCACATGGAACCTCAGTGGGACGCCTACCCTCTGTTTAGTGCGAAGGAGCTGAACATGTGTTTCTTGGACTTCCATCCTATAACACCTGTTGGGAGAACTAACCTTTAGACCAGACATTGATTCAATCAACTCATGGACGTTTAGGTCCCTGTCCTCCGTGCTTCCACGACAGATATCCCTCAGATTCTTGATGAGCGTAAAAGGTTCATAGGCTACAAACCTTCTAGCCCAATCATCAGGGATATTGTTCAGCATGAGACTCATAACCTTTTTGAGATCCGCATCCCAGGCGTAAAATCTCTCAGGGGTCATGTCTCTGGCATAGTAGCTTGGCATGGGATTGGTCAGTACATACTCAAGTCCATTGAGTCTGACTATTTCAACTAGCTTAGCTTCCCATTCAAGAAAATTTGTTAGGTTCAGCTTGACCATAAGCTCAGAACCCATGATGATGTTTTGATTGTTGTTTTCCATAGTTAAAACTACAATTTAAAAGAATAAACAAATAAATAACCATTCACAGTTTTTCTTAATAAACTTAAATTCTAGCATACATGCATAATTCAATGTTCATTAAGCATTTTATTCAAGTTATGTGTTCCGGCAGGTGTGAATAAAATGATTCCAAGATCCTAAAATCATTGAAGAACTAAGCACAGTTTGTCGACTTAATCCTAAAACATCTTAGGTAAGCAAAAGCCTTTTGCTAATAGTCTAGGAACTATTCTTGGTTGATAGGTACGTCTAAGAACTTATTAGGTAAACCTATCGATTTTGCCACGACATAAAAGGACTCCTTACTTATATCGTTGAGTTTCACCAAAACTAACATGTACTCACAATTATTTGTGTACCTTGCCCCTTTAGGACCAATAAGTAACACCTCGCTGAGCGAAAACTATTACTAGATTGATGTAAAGGATATCCAAGCAAGTGTATATTTTGGCATGGCACCTTATAACTCAATTTTTAAGTTTGGAACTTAAGGCTCTTACTATGTTGGTTAGATTTTAAGTGAACTAAAATCCTTAATCATGCAACATAATCAAGCCATAATCTCATGCATAATTAAGACATATTTAAAGCAATAAATAACTTAAAGCATGCATAAGATAAATGTGATCTAGTATGGCCCGACTTCATCTTGAAGCTTTAACTTCAAAGTCCGTCTTGAAAATCTCCGTGGGAGGCACCATTTTCTTCAAATAGGATAAGCTATAATTAAAACTAATTACAACTATTTGATGGTACGCAGACCATATTTGAATTGAAAAACAACTTTGGTACTTTAGACCAATTACATTCAAATTAATGGTACGCAGACCATATTTTCTATCCTATTTGGGCCATACTAGTCACTTCATAACCTGCAAAATAGTACATTATACAATATATACCATTCACCCATTCATTAACATGAATGGCCCACATAGCTGGTTAGTAAAACACATTATGCATCACGTAAACATTTGCAGCAATTAATCAAGGGCACCAATAATCTACCAATTATTCAGTCCTTATTAATTCTAATCAAGTTGTTTTAACCTTAAGGATTTGTAGACTTAATCAAGAGTTTATGACTAAAAAGGGCTCCCACTTAAACCAATAAATTCATATGCTTTACTAATTTTAAACATAAAATGTATTTCTAGTCTAACCGGAAACATACAAATTTAATTAAAATTTAAAGCTCATATAAATTTATAATTGAATCCAAAAGTTTAATTTAATTTCAGTCGTATTTAAATTAATTCATGATTTTAATTTTAGTAAAATAATTAGAATAAATAAAATTTATTATAATTACAATATTCAAAATTAAAATCCAAGAAAATAATTTAAATTATTAATTTTAAAATTAATTAAAATTACGTAAACTGAAAATTTCAAATTAAAATTTCAAAACGATCTAATCGTAACGCAACAACCCCACGCAACGCACGCCCATGGGCCATACGCACACAGCCATCGCTGGCCATGTGCGCGCAGCCCATGCGCTGCCTCGCATCGCTGCTGCTCACCATCGCAAGGCATCACGCATGGTGCTCGCTGCGCGCGCCAGCGCTCGACGCACGAGCATGCTGCCGCAGCCCATCGCTGGGCGCAGCTCTCGTCGCACGTCGCAACACGCACCCGCACACCATCGTTGGGCGCAGCGCTCGTCGCACGCACAACAAGCACTCGCACGCTATCGCTGGGCGCAGCGCTCGTCGCACGCACAATAGCGCTCACACGCCATCGCTGGGCGCAGCGCTCGTCGTACGCACAACAGCGCTCGCTGCGCGCGAGCGATTGATGCTTGGCGCAGCACTCGTGGCACGCGAGCTTACGCTCGCTGCGCGCGAGGCTCCGCACGCTTGCGCGAGGCAGTGCGCGCTGTGGCGCAGCTCGCTTGCTGCCCACACGCGACTGCTCGTGCCTTGCTCTCGCCCTCGCCCATTCGCCCATTGCACACAGCCCACGACACAAGGCAGGGCTGCTGCCTTGTGCTCGTGCACCATGGCCTTGCTCATTGCATTCGTGCCGCATGGGCGACGAGCTCCCTTGCTCGTCGTCACACGCCCGCACTATACAACACCCCTTAAGGGTAACACGTAGCGTCCATTGCTTTGTGCGTGCAAGTTATATGAGCGAATCGCATAAAAATTTAAAATTTATATTCAAAATTAATGACAAATTAATAAATAATATTAATTTCATAATTTTAGGGCGAAAAAATCGAAAATGTATTATTCAATTGATTTCCGATTAACATGGATTCAAGTCTAGGTCATAAAAATTTAAAATTTAACATAAATTTACAATTTTTATGGTGGTTTTTAATCATAGGTATCTAATTAAATTATAATTAATTATGAAAATCAAATTAATTCTAAATTATTCTAATTTTCAACAAATTAATCATAATTACAAATTAGATTGCATAATTAACAAGGCTAGGCATTCAAACTTGTTAAACATATACAGTAGGTCAATCAAAAATTCAAGATTTATCAACAAGAATCGCAAATATTTAATTTAACATCTTAAATTTACGAAATTTTGCATTCGAAAAACTAAAACCTCCGAAAAGTCATAGCTAGGCTTCGAATTTGAGAATTCTGGGTTCGGCCGAAAAATACTAGTTTTGTCAAAATTTTAGAATGCCTTTTACATGCGGAATTGACACAAAAATCACTCGATTTCGATGAGTAACGAAGAAACTGCCGAAAAACTGCGTACGTATAATTAAATAAACGCAATTTGCAATTAATTAACAATTACGAAAATTAATCACCCCTTTTAATTCTTGCAAATTTGTAATATTTAACCATGTTCATGCAATTTAGATTATGAAAATAATAAGAGGCTCGTGATACCACTGTTAGGTTATGATACATATGACAATTCATAAATCATGCGGAAAAACCATAAAGCCAGGAAAACATATTATTTACACATAATCATTTAGCATAGTTTAGATGCATACTCTTTGTTGCGTGCCTTCCCTAGCTGCGCCCGAACCGAACAAGAACAAGTCTTTAGGACTCCAAGTTTCGTCCCTCCGTAGATAGCCCACAGCACGTCCGGATCCGCCTTAAGATTGACCAACTAGAATCGCCCTTAAGGCACTACTTATTTTCGGCTAAATGGGCAAGAGTTATGGCTGATTTTTCTGCTTAAAAATCCTAGCTTTGAATACTTGAAAACTTATGTATAAATAATGACCCTAGGCCCTTATTTATAGAGGTATGGAAAAGGAATTGGAATCCTATTAGGATACTAATTTATTTAATTAGAATCCTGCTAGGACTCTATTTAAATAAACTTTATCTAATAGGTTTAGGATTTAATCTTTTATCGAATCCCTGATAGATTTAGGATTCGCACACGAGCATCGCACGAGCACCGTACACCCGCGCAGGCCTTGCGGCCCACGCTGAGCGCACAGCGCTCGGCCCATGCTACTGTCCGCGCGCGCCCATGGCTTCGGCTGGGCCTGGCTTGCGCTGGGCCTGGTCGAGGCTTTGGCGTGTGTTGGTGATGCGTGTGGCTTGCTGGGCGATGGCCTGGCTTCGTGCTGGGCCATCGTCTAGCGAGCCTCGTCCGATGCTAATTCGTACGATACGCTTCCGATTAAATTCCCGATTCCGGAATTTATTTCCGATACGAACAATATTTAATATTTCCGATTCCGGAATTAATTTCCGTTTCGAACAAATATTTAATATTTCCGTTTCCGGAATTATTTTCCGATTCCGATAATATTTCCGTTTCTGACAATATTTCCGTTTCCAGCAATATTTCCGATTCCGACAATATTTCCATTTCCGATAATATTTTCCGATACGTACCATGTTTCCGTTTCCGGCAACATCTACGACTTGGATAATATTTATATTTCCGATACGATCCATATTTCCGTTTCCGGCAATATCATCGTTTCCGGAGTATTCATTTCTTGCCTATGACGATCTCAGCTCCCACTGGAACCAAGATCCGTCGATTCCGAATATCCATAGATGGAGTATTTAATGCCATTAAATACTTGATCCGTTTACGTACTATTTGTGTGACCCTATGGGTTCAGTCAAGAGTAAGATGTGGATTAATATCATTAATTCCACTTGAACTGAAGCGGCCTCTAGCTAGGCATTCAGCTCACTTGATCTCACTGAATTATTAACTTGTTAATTAATACTGAACCGCATTTATTAGACTTAACATAGAATGCATACATGGACCAAGGGCATTATTTCCTTCATCCCTCACGAGAATCAGAAAACTAAGGTCGATCAACAGCTTGGTAAGTTCTTGGGAATGGTCAAGAATCTTGAGGTAACGGTCCCTTTTACTGATTTAATATCTCAAGTTCCTGTTTATGCAAAATTTTTGAAAGAGATGATCACTAAAAATAGGGATTATGGTGGTGTGGAGAGAGTCGCTCTAACTGAAGAGTGTAGTGCCATATTGCAAAATAAGACTCCACCCGAACTTAAGGATACGGGTAGTTTTTCCATCCCCTGTCATGTAGGTGCATTGTTCATTGATAAAGCATTATGTGATTTAGGTGCAAGTGTGTCTGTCATGCCCCTTTCTGTCTGTAATAGGTTGAATATGGGAAAACTAAAATGCACACAAATCACTTTGCAAATGGCAGATCGTTCTATAAAATATCCTTTAGGTATTTTGGAGGATGTTCCTGTCCGGGTGGGGAAATTCTACATTCCTGTTGATTTTGTGGTGCTAGATATGGAGGAGGATAGTCAAATTCCCATAATTTTTGGAAGGCCGTTTTTATGTACTGCAGGTGCTGTTATTGATGTCAAGTCTGGGTCTCTTACTTTGAGTGTGGCTGATGATACTGTTACTTTTAATCTAACCAATGTTGTGAAGTCTCCTATGCTTGAGAATACTTGTTGCAGGACTGATATTGCAGAAGAGATTTCTCTAGACAATATTCCTAGAATGTTGTATGATGATCTATTGCTGGCGACTCTCACCTTAAAAGCCCAGAAAGGAGAAGGAGATTGTGAGATTGATTCCTTGATCTCGGATTTAGATGGAATTGAAGCTGAGAAGGTCGATGGTTTTGAGGTATTGGAAACTGTATGCTCTATTTCCGAGCCACGGGTAAAGAAGGTAGAACTAAAACCATTACCATCTCACCTTAAATATGCATTTCTTGATGATAATGAGGATTTTCCTGTGATCGTTAATGCTGCACTCGACAATAGCCAGCTTTCTAAGCTTCTGACCGTGCTCCGTATGCACAAAAAGGCAATCGGGTATAGCATTGACGATCTCAAGGGCATTAGTCCTGACTTTTGTATGCATAGAATTAATTTGGAAGCAGATCACCGCCCTCGCATCCAGCCACAACGTCGTTTGAATCTTAATATGCAAGATGTGGTGAGAAAAGAGGTAGTGAAACTACTTGACGTGGGCATCATCTATCCCATTTCAGATTCTAAATGGGTGAGTCCGGTGCAAGTCGTTCCCAAGAAAGGGGGGACAACGGTTGTTAAGAATGATAAGGATGAGCTTATCCCTACTCGTGTTGTTACAGGTTGGCGTATGTGTATAGATTATCGAATGTTGAATACGGCCACCTTGAAGGATCATTTTCCCCTCCCCTTTATTGATCAGATGCTAGAAAGATTAGCAAAACACAACTTTTTCTGTTATTTGGATGGATATCCAGGTTTCTTTCAGATTCCCATTCACCCAAACGACCAGGAGAAAACGACGTTCACTTGTCCTTATGGAACTTTTGCATACCGCAGAATGCCGTTTGGTTTGTGCAACGCCCCTGCTACATTTCAAAGGTGTATGATGGCCATTTTTTCTGACTTCATCGAGGATATCATGGAGGTATTTATGGATGATTTTAGTGTTTATGGTTCTGACTTTGATGTGTGTTTGCATAATCTTTCTAAAGTTCTTAAACGTTGTTCTGAAGTGAATTTGGTATTGAACTGGGAAAAGTGCCACTTCATGGTCAATGAAGGAGTGGTACTTGGTCATTTATTTCTGAGCGTGGCATCCAAGTTGACCGAGCAAAAGTTGAGGTGATTGAGAAACTTCCCCCTCCCGTGAATGTCAAGGGAGTGAGGAGTTTACTCGGTCATGCAGGTTTCTATCGCCGTTTCATAAAAGATTTTTCTAAAATTGCGAAACCCCTCACGCAATTATTTCTCAAGGATGCCACATTTGAGTTCAGTGATGCTTGTTTGGAGTCTTTTGATAGGATTAAGAAAGCACTGATAACTGCTCCAATCATTCAGCCTCCGGATTGGGATTTGCCGTTCGAAATTATGTGTGATGCGAGTGATTATGCTGTTGGGGCAGTGCTTGGCTAAAGAAAGAACAAGGTGTTGCATGCCATCTATTATGCGAGCAAAACCTTGGATGGAGCTCAGATGAATTATGCTACTACTGAGAAAGAGCTCATTGCGGTTGTTTATGCTCTTGAAAAATTTCGAACGTATCTTGTTGGTTCAAAAGTCATTATACACACTGATCATGCCGCTTTGAAGTATTTATTGGCCAAGAAAGAGGCCAAACCGAGACTTATTCGATGGATTCTTCTTCTCCAGGAGTTTGATTTGGAGATTCGGGATAAGAAGGGTGCTGAGAATGTTGTTGCAGATCATCTCTCTTGGTTGAAATTTCAATCTAGCACAGACGGGCCTATCAATGATTTGTTTCCTGACGATCATCTACTCTCTGTGTCTACTCAATCCCCATGGTATGCGGACTTTGCAAACTATTGAGTTGGTGGCTCCCATCCTCCGGAGTTGACATATCAACAACGTAAGAGATTCTACCATGATGCTAAGCGGTATTTTTGGGATGATCCACATTTGTATCGGAAGTGTGCCGATGGTATGTGTGAGGGGGTCGAAAAAGCACGAGGCTAATGCGTGACCTCGTCCCTCGTGGGTGTGACGATTCTTTTATTCAATCAAGTGTAATTGGATTTCCTGTGAGTATACACCCAATTGACTAGTAATATAGGAGTCGCCATTCAGTTTTTAACGACAATGAGAAAAAATGACAAAACCCGGTTATCGTGACATAAAGGGAGTGCAATTATGTTTGACCACGACGGCCGTAGGTTCCCTTGTGATCCCTGGTGTGGGGATCTCTCAACATACACCCGCAAGGTAGAGATTGAGGGTTCGGGGGACTGTAACTACCGAGAGGAGTACTTCGCTCGTCGATAACTCCAGAGGCAGGATATCCTTACTAGCTCAGCATAAATAATTGAAGGGACATGCGTTAACTATTAAACTAATCTGAGTTGATTTTAGCAATATGCAACATATAATACTAGATCGATCGTGATTATCTGATTTAAATAGTATTAAGGGACCTAGCATGATAATCCAATTTCCCAAAATATTATATTTGTTAGGCGTGATAGAACAATTATATTAGGTTAGTTTAACAGTTCAACAAAAGGGCGAGGAAAGCAGTTAAATCATCGAAAAGGGACACATTACGACGCACCCTTGAGAGGTGCGTCACGGTTCTCAGAAAACTAACCACTTTGACTTTGCTATTTCTCCTTTTTATTTAACGAATCTCAATTATGGGACAGGATACGTTCTGTTCGATTTATGGATCGATTGCGACAGAACGCGTGAACAGTTTCGCAGCGTGAGGCTTAGGCTAAGGGTTGGAGTCAATACTCAGAATATAATTATGTGTTGTGTGTGTTCTTTTCACGTCGAACTTAGGGGTCTATTTATAGGAAAAAGTGGCGTAGAAAGATACTTTTTCAGGAATTTGAATACGAAATGGATTAGGAAAAGAATCCGTCCCAGGTATTTTCGGCGCCCAACTCTGGGCGTCAAAGATTTCGGCGCCCAGGGCTGGGCGTTGAAAATAGGGTCTGGCAGAATTCTTTGTCAGATTGGACTCTAGAGTACGGAGTTCATTAAGAGACTTAATACGAGTTATTTGGTGCGTATCAATTTACGACGGAATGCGTCTGGGCCCTTTACGAACTCTAGGTTCGTTATGAGTTTAATTAATACGTTAACTCTTTTATCGAACTGCGATAGGAATAGAATTCCTTTTACAATTTCTATCTCTTTTAGGATTTATGTTGGAGTGCAACACCTAATTCTGACAGGTTTCTATCTTTTTATTCTTACTATTTTTAGCAACTACCCTTTACTGCAGTTACTATTTTTAGCAGGTTTCCGTAAATAGCAGGTTTCGGGTGAAATGAAAAGGGGAATTGAGATTCGTTATTTTATAGGAGATGCGTTGTCAAGTGGAGATTTACGTTTTCATCATCGAACCTTCCCTTTCGGGAATGGGGACAAAAGTAGGTGTCTACAGTTAGCCCCCACTTTGACTGAGTCTTGGAATAAGACGATGGTCAAAGTATTAGACGGAGTGCGTCGCACAAGCCATGGTGACCTGTTTTGGCGAGGGTCTCACGAGCCCCCGAGTGATAACATTTGACTTAAGGGTCATCACTTGAAGTGTCGACATATCCCTCACGTGTCATTGGGATTTGTCAACGAATAGTATAGAAACTTCCTCACTTTGTCATTGGAAGGATCTAAAGGTGCGCAGAAACTCCCTCACTTTGTCATTGGGAGTAGCTACAGAGTTTTTCGAAATCAAAGCTATAAAGTGTAATTGGGCCTGGCCAAGCCCAATCACGAGGTAAAATGTTTATAAAAATTCTCATTTTCAAGGCTAGTTAAACGAGAAAACCCCCTTGTTTTTATAGGACGTAAAACGAAGGAAAATCCAGCACCCTAGTTTTTATAGGACGTAAAACGAAGGAAAATCCAGCACCCTTGTTTTTATAGGACGTAAAACGAAGCAAAATCCAGCACCCTTGTTTTTATAGGACGTAAAACGAAGGAAAATCCAGCACCCTTGTTTTTATAGGACGTAAAACGAAGGAAAATCCAGCACCCTTGTTTTCATAGGACGTAAAACGAAGGAAAATCCAGCACCCTTGTTTTTATAGGACGTAAAACGAAGGATAATCCAGCACCCTTGTTTTTATAGGACGTAAAACGAAGGAAAATCCAGCGAAAGTTATCGCTGCAGCGACTAAGGACCTGCGCGGTTTAATGGCGCAGACCCCGACGGCTAAAGATGGCGAGCCTGTCCGCTAAGGGTGGACACCTCGTCCGATAGAAGTGGACGAATCTGTTTTTGAAATTTGAAAATAAGGACCTACGCGGTTTGTGGCGTAGAACCCGCCGGCTAAAGATGGCGAGCATGTCCGCTAAGGGTGGACACCCCGTCCGATAGAAGTGGACGAATTTGTTTTGAAATTTGTTTGTGCTTTTTGAAAATAAGGACCTACGTGGTTTGTGACGTAGACCCCGCTAGCTGAAGAGGGCGAGCCTATTTTAAATTTGAAGACTTTATTTTTCGAAAACTGAGGACCTGCGCGGCTAGTGACGCAGACCCCGCCCGCTGAAGGTGGGCGAGCCCTGTCCGCTAAGGGTGCACGCCCCGCTCGCTGGAGGTGAGCGAACCTGAATTCGTCTTTTCGATTTGGGATTCGTGTGCCGCGATCTTGTCCGATTGAGGTGGGCAAGTCCCTATTTCATTTCTTTTCTTGTGATTTCTTTTGAGAATTTTTTTTCATTTATTCTTGCAGGAGCGAATTCTTTCGAGGGATGCTCGGATTTAGTTGCAACCTGAATGTGGGTTGACAACATGCTTAGACGGACCATTGTCTTATGGTCATCATCTTTATGGTTTTGAGTTAGTCCTTACGGCTCAATTTTGCCACTACCTGGGTCCTTGATTAGGGGACTATGTATAGGTATCAACGGCGACCTTTGTCTTGAGGTCGTAAACCGGTTTATTTTTTATTTTTTGAGACATCCAAACACGGGACTTCGTATAGCGTAGTCTGGGAATATTGTTTTTAACTTTGTATACTCTATATTTTCTTTCGAGCCCCTAAGAATTCGTGCTTGACGGTCATTTCTTGTTGAAGAGGTTCCTTGGGGATACGCATTTCGTAATGTCCTTGATCGTGTTTGGGATTGCGCTCGTAAGTGCGAGCGATCTTTGTAGTGGCGTGCTACTTTTAACAAAGCCGTGAGGTGCGACTTTCGGCAATTTTAAAGTCGAATGAATATGGCAGGGCCCTATAGAAGTCAGAGCTGTTTTTTTTTTGGGTCTGTGATCATTTTCGGCGCCCAAGCCTGGGCGTTAAAGATTTCGGCGCCCAGCGCTAGGCGCTGAAAATAATTTCTGGCGAGGTTTCTTGATGACATAGTTGGCCTCTTGTTCATTCGCTTATTTCACTTGGGAGTTCTATGTATTCTCTCTTCTTTTTTTTCTTTTTTTTAGAACGTGATGATTTTCTTGAGAAGCCGTAGCCGATTGGTGGACTACGGTGCTTGTTCCTTTGGGGCAATTATTTTAAGGAACTGTTGCTCTTAAGGCGTACAGTTATTGCGATAGTTGGGCGGGTCTATATGGCCCGAGGAACATACCTTGAGGTGTAAGACTTTGATCGCTCTTATATTTTTTTGAACGTGTTCGTGAATGATGATATGTATGTGCGAACGAGCGTTCATAGAATGGCCGTTGTGTGCGGTCCATTAATCAGATTGCTTGAATTGTTTGATTTTTTTTTTGAGCAACGACTGATTTTGAATAGTTTGCTTAGAAGCTTGATAGGGTTCAGGCCCATTCATGAAGTGGGCTCAAACATCGTGCCCTTTCGATTGTTCAAACATTTGCTTCGAGATTTTTTTTATTTTGCTATGGTCGTTTCGTAGCTTGGAGCTCCCAAGTATGCATGTTGGGATGCTTCCTTTTGGCGTACGATTTTTGTAGGTTCTTTCGAGAAAGATGCCTTGGGGTTCCGCTCGTGTAGGTGCGAGCTATCCCTTCCGTGGTAGGTAATATTTTGCTACCTTTAATCCTTAATGTAGAAGTCGTGTGGCTTGCATTTTGAATTTGGGCGATAAGTAGTCTTTGCCTCTTTTACACGTGCTCTTGGTCGTGCCTACATTAGTGCAACATGCCTTACTCTTCTTTTAGACTTGTACCGTGGGACGGTTGAACTTATGGTGCGACGTAGGCTTGTGTGGCCTAACGGCGTGTCTTAGAACATTCTTCCGGGTGTTGGGATATCATTTGCATTGGAGTATTTCATCATGCCTTGTTCAGGTGCTCGAATAAGTGTAGCACCTTCTGCGTGGGTTTGCACGGCTTATTACTTCGTTCGATGCGAGGATTCATAGGTGTTTCTTTCTTGTTTTTATATCAGGGCAAGATTTAGCAAGCAGAGATATTCAGCGCCCAGGCTGGGGCGTTAAAGATATCGGCGCCCAGCTCTGGGCGTTGAAAATGATTTCTGGGCAGAACTTTGACAGTTTTTTTGATTTTTTTTTTCTTTCGCTTTGGAACGATGTAGACTGTGTAACGGGCGCTTTATAGGGCGAGCGTTATGTGCAGTAGTTTGATCGGAGTTTTGGTGACTCGCGATTTTCAGTTACCCTTGTTAGTGGGGTGACTTTATATATTCTAAGTAGCGTTTAGAATTTGGGAGGGGTTGTAGCCATTCTAAGGTTAGTTTTGCACGATTAAAGCTTAGGATTGAGCCCCTATGACATGTATAGCATTAGCGTCGAGAATTTGCGATAAAATCGTCATTTCGAGCATTTTTAGAGTGTTTTTCTCAAGCCCCCAATTGTAGCTACGGGATTGGCTTGGTGCTATAATGCTTTGCATACGTTTTTATGCATTCATGGTGACACGGATCATGAATAGTTTGAACCAGACTCGTTTAGTGCGGGGTATGTTCGAGTAGTGATTTGCTACTTCTCTTGTAAATGTCGTATTGTGTGACATTGCCATGGTCAAGGTAGTCACATGTTGAAGTGTGCCTTGACTAAAAGCTAGGTGTCTTTCTTTACCCATAATCATATTTAAAAATCTTTTTGACTCACTTGCAACGTTGAGATGGACGCACACTAAGCTTAAACCAACGACACTTTATTTGTCCGAAAAAGTCTTTAAAAATCATTTGAAAATTATTTAAAATCCGAGTCCTATTGTGTACAATCCGAGGTGTCCTAAGTAGGTTGACTTATAGAAGGGTTCGTACAGGATTACATGAGTGAATCAAAATACTGTTACGATTTTTGGAATGCTGTCTTAGGATTTGCTGGAAGCCAGGGTGCAGGCGTCAAGATACACTTGTGCCCGTTTGGCATATGCTTTAGGCTCTTAGGGCCATCTTTTCCAGAATTGCAGGAATATAAACCGTTTTCAAATCGACTTAGATTTACTTGGTGTATGTCTGCACAAAAGGTCAAGGTATACCTAGTTCTTTCCCTAGCTCTTTCATTTCAATTTTTAGCCCCCAGTTGCTATTATGTCTTCCCATTAATGATGTTTTTAGATTTCGATTTTAGATGCCCGTGTCATATGTCTAAGTAGGGTGAGCCTTGGTTAAGTGCCAAGTCCTGTTGATAATGTCTGTTTTTTTTTCAAAGGGGATTCGCAAGCATTTGAGTTACCATGAACGGGTGCCCTGAGTTCGAAGGAACGATGGGGCAATGCCGTAGAACAATTCTCTTTATTGCAAGCTTACTGCCTTTACTACTTGTTGGCGATTATGACTGTGTCTAGGGGTGAAAGAAGGTCTTTAAGCGAACGACTATGTCTAGTGGTGAAAGAAAGTTTTTAAGTAAGTTAGTTCGCTTTAGGGAGGGTCAAGTTGAATACTTTAGAGGTCATGGACGCTTGCGCTAGCCCCCATTCAATTGAGGCAAAGCGATCTTTTTGAGTCTTGGCTAAGTGCCTAGAAGTGTGAGTGCTCCTTCTGGCAAGGGTACGTGCCCTTTATTATTTTTCGATGTGTGCTCATTTTGGCATTTTGATGACTTGGATTCTTCCTTTGATTTAAATTTTTCTTTCAACTTGGATTGCAAGTAATTAAATTTCAATAAGGGACTTCTATTTTTTATTCTTGTTTTTCTATAGGCTTTAATATTTTTGCAAATTGGTTGGACCGAATCATGGATTGCCTACGTATCCGCCTTAAATAGATTTAATTTGGAATCAGGTCTTGCGTAGTTCTTAGCCTAGAAAATGGTTTCTCAGAATGCCGAATTCGATAAGTATGTTCTGAGATGGAAACATATTATTTAAAATGGTAGAATAAGTGAAGTTTATTATTATTTAAATCTGCTGCCTTGCCGTAAGCCAAAAAATTTGTTTTATATATTTTTTGATTGAGTGCATGTATTTCTTTGGTGGTACGTATGTCTGAATACGTGTTGTACCCCTCCAAGTGTTCGTTATTTTTCCGTGCATGTGCGGATAAAATGACGAGCACTTCTGGACAAATTTTAGCAAGCAGAGAGAATCAGCGCCCAGGCTGGGGCGCTAAAGATTTCGGCGCCCAGCTATGGGCGCTGAGAATGACTTCTGGAATGATCTTTTTTGGTGCGCTAAATGCTTCTTTTTCTTTTTAGACGAACTTTTAAAGGCTCTTTGCAAAGTTTGCTTT
This sequence comes from Spinacia oleracea, assembly GCF_020520425.1. Classification (NCBI taxonomy): domain Eukaryota; kingdom Viridiplantae; phylum Streptophyta; class Magnoliopsida; order Caryophyllales; family Amaranthaceae; genus Spinacia; species Spinacia oleracea. Next base: position 7,203,044 of record NC_079487.1, on the reverse strand, counting down.
TTTATTATTTATTATTTATATATATTTTTTTGTACTTTTCATTTGTCTTCCTTTTTTATTCGTGACTCAAGACGGTTTGAAAGATGGGTTGAATGAGATAGGATAATTTGTATAGGCATTGGTCAAGCATGAGGATTATATCTGCTAGGACTCACAATTTGCAGCCTCAAGCTAGTGTCACGCGTTTACATCAATCAAGGCCAATGAGTAGTATGGGGACGGCTTAAGGGTATATCAACAGGATGTATCCACACAAGTTATATGGTCATTATGCTAATGGTGGTATAAGAGCAGGTTTTGGAAATAATGTGTATGACGCATGCGTCAATGGTCGTGCGTGGTTTGCGGTTGACAACAAGTTCAAGAATAAGAGTCGAGGTAATGGTTTCTTGGGCTATGGCAATGAGAACATGGATGGGCTAAATGAGCTGAACAAGGGCCCAGAGCGAAGGCGTCTAAGAATATAAGGATTGGAAAGGGTAGACATCGTAGAATTTTTTGTAGTTTTTGTGACATGATTTGGATTGGTTGACTCAATTCTTTTCCTTCGTTTACTTGGGTAAATTTCGCACTTTGGGAGGTACGGGCTAAGTATTTCATGGCTCGCTCTTTTCGCTCTCCCTTTTCTCTTTCTATTTTTTTCTTTTTGCTCGGGATTTCTCCCCTCAACATAATTTTTTTTATTTGGGCTAAAAGGTAGATGGTTGTGGTCTTTGAGTCACGAGGCGAGACTGAATGAGCCTCGTTTGGTAGGCCTATAATGGAACTTTAATTTTAGTAGGCCTAGAGTGGACCTTTAATTTTTGTTGGCCTAGGGTGGACCTTTAAATTGTCTTACTTTGCAAGCGTGTTTAGTCGTTTCTTAGAATGTGCAAATAGCGTAGATTCAAAATGTTGTTTTTACCTTATTGAATTTTAACGAAAGAATTACATCGAAAATAATTTTTTGCTTCTTTTCAGATTCCAGTTTCTGGGATTTAATTGGAAGTTATGATTTAGACTCATACTTTCATTAATCTTTCTGATTATAACCCGTGTATGAATACAAGGAGGTGGCCTAGACTCAAAATAATGACATGGCGTAAGCCTATAATACTTGACCAAGCGACTCTCAGACTTAGGCTAATTGGACCATAACTTTCGTTGGTTGACACTTTAGATTTTAACCCTTGGGTGTTCACTTGTCAGGCGCCATTTTGCTTAATGTTGGCAAGGTAGTTAGTTGGGGAGATCGAATTTTTATTTTTGCAAGACTAGAATCATTAGTGCGGCTTCTCTCTTAGTGTGTATTGCTTTACCCCAATGGTAGCCTTATGGTATGCCGATTTGGGTATTTTCATGGTTGGTCATGTTGCATTCATGGAAAATCTTTTAGTCCATACTTAGTAGTATTTCAAGGAGCGAGTGACTCGAGAGGACTATGATAGTCATGACCCAATGTGATTATAAGCCTTGAGGCCATTAATTTTTTTCTTTGCCAATGGTGTTGACACCTTAGGTTCACTTTGGGGGTTGTGCGACTATGTGGGAATGATTTTCAAAATGTGACTGTTTCCATTTTGCAAATACTATAATATATTCTTTTTATTGGTGAGAGAGAGTATTGAGGCCGTAGACTCTTAGCAAGGGATGACAATTACATATGGGTGCTTTATTGATTTAAATGTTAGAAAGGGAGACTCAATATGGTTTAACCTTTTAATTTGCAGAACGACACCAAGCATTAGGACCGATTCTATGGATAAGACAACCAAGACTTAGGATTTAGATTGTACTTTGGCATAGCCTAGTCTAGACTCGGATTTACTTTTTATTTGAACATTATTTTTTGAAGACTTTATTCGAACACCATTTTTTTTTGAATTCTTTGCCCATGTGACATTCAAGGTCGTTTAATTAGCATGCTCGGTTTTGGTGCCGAGCATTGTCGTCGTAGGAGGCGTAACAACGACACAAAGAGTTATTTTATTTTTCACAAGTCGCTTTTTAGAATCGAGTGCCTTTCATACGCCCTCGCAGCAATTTTCAAAAAGTTTCTTTTTTTTGCTACGTATATTTTTTATGCGCGGGCACCGAGGCTGCTGTGCCTGACCAAAAGGCCAGGCAGCAACTTCAGCGCCCAGCAGTGGGCGTGAGAAATTCCGGCGCCCAGCCAGGGGCGTTGAAAATGCGTCCCTGGCTGGTTCTCGTTTTCAGTTTTCGTCTACTTTTGTTTTTGCGACTTTAAATTTGCGTGCTTGCCCTATAACGTCCTTTGCGCGTTGTGCAGCGTTTGTGGGATTTGTTACGGCCATCCCGAGCGTCGCTTATTTTTGTGGCGATCGTTCGGGCTTGCGGAACACGTATTTTGGTATAACTCTTTGGCCAATTGGTTCATGAATGTTCGGGAAATTTTTAAGGTCGTTGGTTTCCTATCATTATTTGTCTAGCATTATTCGTACGCACAATCATAACATAGTCACATAGTTCGCTACACATAACTACATTACAAACATGGATTTGAAACTTAAATATGTCACGTAGTTTATGATAGGCTTCTACGGGTAGTATTTGCGCCTGGCTTGGTACCGCTTCTATCGTAGATCCAACACATGCCCCGGTCGAGGTAGTGTCTTCAACAGACGAATTTCGCTCAAGAGGTCAACCCGCAAGTGCAAGCCAAGGGGGCATGCAGGCGAGAGGGACCTAATGAGCGAGCGATTGGGTTCGGGATAGGTGTACTACCTGCACAAGTACCGAGTGGGCAACATGCGCGGCGTATGCACCCCCCTATTGGCGAAAAAAGGTATCCTTAGTCCCAAATCCCGAGGGAGCCGAGATTCGTTATGCGGTTCTGCCCGTTCACATTAATATGCTGATTTTCAGGTCGTCCCAACTTGATGGGGAAATAAACGCGGGGTAGGATCGTTTCACCCTTCGGCTATTTTGATTACTTACAAGCACGAGTATTTCCTTCACTATCCCCAGCGGAGTCGCCACTGTGAGGGGGTCGAAAAAGCACGAGGCTAATGCGTGACCTCGTCCCTCGTGGGTGTGACGATTCTTTTATTCAATCAAGTGTGATTGGATTTCCTGTGAGTATACACCCAATTGACTAGTAATATAGGAGTCGCCATTCAGTTTTTAACGACAATGAGAAAAACTGACAAAACCCGGTTATCGTGACATAAAGGGAGTGCAATTATGTTTGACCACGAGGGCCGTAGGTTCCCTTGTGATCCCTGGTGTGGGGATCTCTCAACATACACCCGCAAGGTAGAGATTGAGGGTTCGGGGGACTGTAACTACCGAGAGGAGTACTTCGCTCGTCGATAACTCCAGAGGCAGGACATCCTTACTAGCTCAGCATAAATAATTGAAGGGACATGCGTTAACTATTAAACTAATCTGAGTTGATTTTAGCAATATGCAACATATAATACTAGATCGATCGTGATTATCTGATTTAAATAGTATTAAGGGACCTAGCATGATAATCCAATTTCCCAAAAATATTATATTTGTTAGGCGTGATAGAACAATCAGATTAGGTTAGTTTAACAGTTCATAAAAAGGGCGAGGAAAGCAGTTAAATCATCGAAAAGGGACACATTACGACGCACCCTTGAGAGGTGCGTCACGGTTCTCAGAAAACTAACCACTTTGACTTTGCTATTTCTCCTTTTTATTTAACGAATCTCAATTATGGGACAGGATACGTTCTGTTCGATTTATGGATCGATTGCGACAGAACGCGTGAACAGTTTCGCAGCGTGAGGCTTAGGCTAAGGGTTGGAGTCAATACTCAGAATATAATTATGTGTTGTGTGTGTTCTTTTCACGTCGAACTTAGGGGCTTATGTATAGGAAAAAGTGGCGTAGAAAGATAGTTTTTCAGGAATTTGAATACGAAATGGATTAGGAAAAGAAGCCGTCCCAGGTATATTCGGCGCCCAGCTCTGGGCGTCAAAGATTTCGGCGCCCAGGGCTGGGCGTTGAAAATAAGGTCTGGCAGAATTCTTTGTCAGATTGGACTCTAGAGTACGGAGTTCATTAAGAGACTTAATCCGAGTTATATGGTGCGTATCAATTTACGACGGAATGCGTCTGGGCCCTTTACGAACTCTAGGTTCGTTATGAGTTTAATTAATACGTTAACTCTTTTATCGAACTGCGATAGGAATAGAATTCCTTTTACAATTTCTATTTCTTTTAGGATTTATGTTGGAGTGCAACACCTAATTCTGACAGGTTTCTATCTTTTTATTCTTACTATTTTTAGCAACTACCCTTTACGGCAATTACTATTTTTAGCAGGTTTCCATAAATAGCAGGTTTCGGGTGAAATGAAAAGGGGAATTGAGATTCGTTATTTTATAGGAGATGCGTTGTCAAGTGGAGATTTACGTTTTCATCATCGAACCTTCCCTTTCGGGAATGGGGACAAAAGTAGGTGTGTAGCGGATTGGGATACCCACGGGGTTCTTAAGCATTGCCACAATTTACCTTGTAGTGGTCATCTTGGTGCTATTCCGACCGCCCATCGAACTCTTCAAAGTGGTTTCTATTGGCCTTCTATATTCAAGGATGCTCGTTTCTTTTGCAATGCATGTGACGAATGTCAACGAACGGGCAACGTTTCGAAAAGGCAAGAGCTACCACAGACCGAAATTCTTGAGGTTGAGCCATTTGATGTATGGGGCATTGATTTTATGGGACCATTCCCTTCTTCATGTGGGAACCGGTACATCTTGGTTGCCGTTGATTATGTTACAAAGTGGATGGAAGCTATTGCATCGCCAACCAACGACTCTAACGTCGTTAAGAAGATTTTCAAGAAAACTATGTTTCCGCGCTTCGGAGTCCCAAGGGTCGTGATTAGTGATGGGGGTTCCCATTTTCATCAACGGACTTTTAAGGCTCTTCTGAAGAAGCACGGAGTTACTCAAAAGGTTGGCATGGCTTATCATCCTCAAACGAGTGGCCAAGTTGAAGTTTCTAATCGACAGATCAAGAGAATTCTCGAAAAAGTGGTCAACAAGTCTCGAAAAGATTGGTCGTTGAAATTGGATGACACATTGTGGGAGTTGCGCACGGCCTACAAGACTCCGTTAGGGACAACTCTGTATCGGTTGGTGTATGGCAAAGCTTGTCATTTACCAGTTGAAATGGAATATCTCTCCAATTGGGCTGTAAAAGAGATTAATATGGATCTAGAGGCGGCCGGTGAAGCGAGACTTCTTCAATTGAATGAGTTAGATGAACTTCGGTTTGAAGCTTACGAGAATCATAGACTCTACACGGAGCAAACTAAGAAGTTTCATGATAAGATGATCCAAAAACGAGAGTTCAACATCGGTGATAAGGTCTTGCTTTACAATTCACGATTACGGCTTTTTCCAGGAAAGCTTAAGTCTAGATGGTCCGGACCTTTTACTATCACCGAAGTCAAGGAACATGGAGCTATTGAGGTTGCTAGTGAAAATGGCACCAAGTTCAAAGTGAATGGTCAATATTTGAAGCTATACACAGAAGGAGCGTTTATTGGAAAATTGGAGACGATCTATTTCTCCGATCCACCCACTGACGCTTGACTATTGAGGTTTGGAGTCAAGCTAATGACTTAAAACGAGCGCTTATCGGGAGGCAACCCGATTTCTAACTCTTTTTCTTTTCAATTTTTTCGTTTATTTCTATTTTTAATCTAATTTATTTTATTTATTTGGTTATTTTATTGAAAAAAAAAATTAGAAACAACAAAAGAACAAAAATATTTTATTTTGATTTCACTTGAATTCGTATTTTTATTTTATTTTTAGATTTATTTTTCGTTCATCGTATTTATTCATTTGTTTTTGCGTGTTCTAACTTTTACTAACGATCCTAGTTTTTTATTCTAGTGGTGCTTGATTTTTTTTAAAGAAGTGTAGGTGCAAGATCAGAGATCTCGCGACAACCAGCTACACTATGCGCTGCACCCTTGCTAGCGAGCCCAGCGAGCGCTCCCTCGATACAGCGAGGGATCTCTCGCCATTCATGACTACCCAGCGCTCGCCCAGCGAGCCCGCTTGCCTATTTTACCCAAATTGCTTCGTTCTCTGCCTTGCCCGCTGGCAAACCAGCGAGGTCGCTGGATTTCCCACCCCACCTGATTCAAAATAAAAATACGAAGTCAGCCACCTGCTCGTTCTCTCGCCCAACCAACCACCCACCATCCCTCATTCTGCTCGTTCTTTCCTCACCCACCATCACCCCTCTGCCGTCGAACCAGCCGGCGCCACCCTTTACCCTACCGTCGTACGGCGACCACTCCTCACCCACCTTCCCTTCGCGAATCGCCCCCCTTTCGTCCAGTCCACCCACACGAACCACCAGCACCGACCACCCTTTCCTCGCCCACCTACCCTCCGCCGGCCGCCTGTACTACGGTGGTCGGCGCACCACTCCACCCCACCACCTTCCCTCCTCTTCACCTCCACCATTATCTTGTTCATGAATTTTAAAACCCTAACTTTTAAAATCAATTTGGGGGTTTTTGATTCTTTGTGGGCATTGATAAATTGTGTAGTATTGTGGCTTGTTTGTGGAATTCACATGCTTTCGTAACCAAATTCTAGTCTTTGTGGTGCACAAAGGTATAAAAATTTCAATTTTTCTAAAGTTTATTCACTTGACTCATATTTTGAAAAGGAAATAGGAATTTTTATGTCAATGTTGATTGTTGAATCGAATGGTTGTCATTGTTGGTGAATATTGATTGAATTATTGGTTGAAATTGGTTGTCGCTTGTTAGTTGTCGAAGTTTGAATTATTGGCATTGGAGGATTATTGTTATTGCTTGAGTTGTTTGTTGGGATTGGTCGTTGGATATTGAATTGTGCGTCGATTTGGTTGATTGGAGACTTGGAGTACTTTGAATTGTGGTTGTTGCATCATGGGAACAACTAAACCAACTAGGTCTCACCCAAAATCCACCGCATCCCCACTTGCTCCTAAAAATTCCATTGCAAAGAAGCGTAATCCTACCCGCAAAGCAAGAGCCAAGCCACCACCAAAGAAATCCACCAAAGCACCATCTAAAGCCACTCCATCCACTACACACAAACAACCCCCCACCCCATCATCACCTTCTACGTGTCCCAATTATCCATGGTTGAGTGACACTCAACAAGAGACTTGCTTAGCCTTGCAAGGTCGGAGCATCATGCCCACTCTTCGTTATTCGGCCAAGCATGCTAAAGCCATAGGGATAGATGATTGCTTGCAAGGTCTTGCAAGCAAATATGGATGGTCCAAGGTTCTCAATTTGAAAGTCGAGGCTTATCCGGAATTGGTGATTGAATTTCTTGCTTCGATTGAGGTTGTTTCAGAGACAGGTGACATATCTTTTTACCTTGATGAGGTGGAAAGAACTATGACTTCGACGGAGGTCAATGAGCTTTTTGGATGGCCATGTGATGGGACCATCGGTCCTACGGAGTTCGAGTCATTCGACGGAGACAAGAATGGGCATCAATTCTTTTCAAAGGCCTTTTGGAAGGAGGTGACGGGTCAGGATGATTGGAGAGTTGGTCTTTCAAAGGCCTTCTCCTTTGTGAATCCGGCTATTCGTCTTTGGCATCGGATCATGACACATGTGCGTTATGCAAGGAAAGATCTGGTAATCTCACAACTAAAGATTTCAAGATGCTATGGTGGTTTGTGCATGGTGACAAGGACAAAATGGGTCAACTTGACTTTGGGAAGTTCCTCATTGATGCGTTCATGCGAGAGCGCCAAAAGAAGAAGGAAAGCATTACAATAGGGAGTTTTGTCACTCCCTTTGCCGAGCATGTCGGAGTCCCCTTGTCTTCTTTTGCAACTTTGAAAAACATGGCTCCCCTTACTCATCAAAGGTTGGAAAATTTTGACTGGTTATCGGCATGTGGAACTAGCACATATATGTGGTATATAAAAGGGGCAACGGAGGGCGCATGCAAGGTCTCTTATTCACTCCTCCCTAATCCTGCTACACGGTTGAGTTTGCCTAATGCTTTGTTGTTCACCCCTATTACCAACAAAACGCCCACTATGCAAGCAAGTGTTGATCTCTGACAACATGATACCACTACTTCGGTGCACGAGCCCTCATATCCACCTGAGGTGTATGATCTTGCGACCCCGAGCTCTGCCCCAGTCACCATGTAAGCGTTCCGAACGCTCCTAGATTTCTTTACTCAGTTCTCCAAGGATATCAACTCTTCAATATTTAGATCCCGCCTAAGTCAAAAAGTATTTTAGAGCCCTATCTAGTTCTCTAATTCTCTTTATCAAACAAAATAAAAAATAGTTCTCTACTTCTCTCTGCTTGTCCATGCTGCTTCGCGCACCACAACTTACATCAACTCCACCACCGCTGCGCTCCATTGTTGTCGCCTGAGTTTCTCGCCGGCGTCTCTTCTACTTCGGTTGTTATGATGCCCCCTTCTCTTCTCTCTTCTCCCTCGCTGTTGTTCCGCTACTCTTTTCTCTCATCTAGAACTCATCGTTCTCAGCAAGAGTGGGTACTTTTTCTCCTCAAATTTATTTATTTCTCAATTTTTCTTGTTTTGAGATTCAATGATTTTGATTTATTAAAATTTTAGGGTTTAGTTTTGTTATTCCGATTAAATTTATTTCGGTTAATTTTGATTTTCTGGGTTGTATTCTTAAACCCTAATTTCGTCCAAGGTCTTTTAATTTCATGAAAATTGACGATTGTTTCCCAATTCCACATAGTTCTTACAATTTGTGCTTAAAATTGATTCATGTCGTTCCTTCTTTGGGTACGGTATTTTTTCCCCCAACTAAGTCTATTGAGGAATTTCTTGTGGAAATTAGTTGTGTAAGTTTGATTGATTTTGTTTCTAGGTTGCCGAGTCACGAAGATGCGCCATTGGAGCTAAGTTTGGCTGAAGATTCATCAATTACTTCGAATTGACAGCTAGGGAGTGTTCCACTTAATTTGGTATTATCATTTCATTTTATAATGCTCTTATGTTGATCTAGCAATTAATTGTGACTTTGGTTCTCTGAAATTTAAGGTTCTATGATTCTCTTTTATTTTTATTATCTGTTACAAACTTTTGCACTGGTATTGGATCTGATAGATGATGGACATAATGCGGAATTGCAGACTCAATATGTGAAAGAACATCAGGATGTCTACATCTTACCAACCTAAGCAATGCTCTAATACCACCCTCAGCTCGTAGCTTGACCTTCTAGCTTGTCTGAAATGCAAACTCACTTTTAAAAAAGAACACTTCATAATAAGTTTGAATAATTTGCATACATAGTCTATACGACAGGTAATAACAACAGGCTGGAATTACTATTTAATGGTTTCTTATTTTCTTAATGTAGGTAACTTGAGGGTTCCATGGAGGGGAACCACAAGAGTGCGATGAGAATCAATGTGGCAGACTGCCATATGTGGGGGAGCTCCTCTCCCTAATCTCAGTAATTAGCATTAGATTGAACTGATGTACATGAACTATAAGGTAACAAAACTGACCTCCACCACTCTGCTTTTGTTCAGCATCGTATACTTCCACTTATCTGAACTAGAGGCACCGAATGGGTTGGTTTAGGGATTGTGGTGTATTTGATTGAGTTTATGATGGTTGGTTTTTCTTCCTTGCAAGTAATTATGGATGATTGATGTTGGTTGGGGTTGATTGCACCACAAAGATAGAAGCATATCTGAAATCGGATTGGTATTCTTTTCCCTCATTTGCTTCCTTTCCTGTTATTCTTTCTGAATCGTGAATCTCCTCTCTTTCCCTCCTCTCTTTTGCACTTCAAATTAAATTATGTGTTCCTCTTTACGACCTGTTTTTTAGTGATTATTTTACATTTTCTTATCTTTGCAATTTATTTTCTTTAAAGAAATTCTTGGTTCTTGCTTGTAAATTATAATTATTTCTTGGTCACTAGTAGAAACACCTCAAAGCTTCCAAACATATGCCCTGATCTTTCTAGAACTGGGCATTTCATAGAAGGAAAGTTGATTTTTTATTTTTATATTGAACTGCAGATGGCCTAGTCATGTGTAAAACATGAGCATTTTACTTATAATCTGCTCTCTTTTTTACTTGACCGCAACATTTGCCGAGTCCCCTTCTCGAGAGAGAAGGAGAAACTGGTATTCGGGTTTTTTATGTTTGGATTCATATCTGATTTCATGTTTAGCTTAATTGTCTGCTGAGAAATCTTAATACAATTCAATCTTGTTTGACTATGATCTTTCTAGTTTGAATTTAAGATTTTCATGTGTCTTATGCAGTGATACTTCATCGGATTTGAGATTCTCATGTTGTCTTATATTGTGATACTTTATCGAATTTGAGATTCTCAATTGTCTTTTGAAATATAATGCTGCCTTATTTCTTTGAGTTACACTTGTTTTATTTGATTAGCATTCAATATTCTCTAATCAGTTACACATACTCATTGTATGTAGTACTCCGTATAAATCTATGCCCAAAACAACTAATTAGGTAGTTTGGGAGGCGTAGTGAATAATTTGATGTGTGGAATTTTGTGCTAGATTATTAAGTAATCATTTACTTGTAGTCGGGCACCCATTTGACTGCTTAATCTCCCCTATTCTAAGTAACTGAAGTTTAACATACTACAGGTGATCATATCCTTGTAAAGATTCACTGCTGGATGCATTTTTCAGTTGGTAATTGTGCCACCAGAGCCATAGAGGAGTTGCTACGGGTGCTGCACTACTTTTTCCAGCTCCTGCAATTGTTGTTGCTTGGTGTCGACAAAACAAATTGCAGGATGATTTCTTTGATATGCCAAGTTAGAGGAAACTTGAAATATGGCTTGTGTTGACATTACAAAATTGCGACATAGTAATCTAAGGTCATAATTTCACTAATTGCAGCACATCTGATAATTTTAGCCACAACAATATTGTTGGAAAGGGTATGGATTGGCTGATGGATCTCTTGTGGTAGTTTCTTACTGTTGTACTGAAATTGTTGATGGTGGCTTCTAGATTGTTGATTTCCAAGTTATGTTTTGCAGGTATGTTGAATTTTTTCTCTTTTTGTGGACATGATATTGATTTTTCTTAGTTTGACACTCTGCGTAGTCGCTAGAAGCCTAGCCTTTGTAAGTCATTTAAGCTGATTGTACTTGTTTTTCATATCCTTTTTCGTTTTATTTTTAATTTAAAATTTGGTACTATATTCTCTTATAGTATAAGTTTGCATTTAGGTAATCAGATTATATTGCACAGAAGCTAACACAAAATCTATTCTTCTTTCTTTTTTTTTTTGTTGCAAATTTCCCATTTGCAGATACACTGAAATTTTGAGGGGTGCTGGAAGATAATTGGAAGCGGATAAAGAGAATAACATGTATTTTTAGATTTATATTTTTAAATGAATATACTTTTCTCATATTAATAATTTGTCATGTCGTTCGACCATGACATTTTTAGGGGAACTATATATGTAATGCCTGTAATTATTTATAGATACATTTTTTTTAGTTAATTATTCCATTATTTTTTTTTTCATAATTTTTTTGGTTTACTTTAGCTATTTGATTATGATTACGTCTTATAAATGATCGTACTTGGAAATGTATGAAATAAAATTTTGTAATTTAAAGCAAGATATATAATAATGTCAAATAAATGAAATAATGAAAAATATTATAAAATTGCAATAAAAACCAGGTGGAAGTTTTAGATATTTATGGTTGCCCCTAAATGTAAGCCTTTAGAATCAACTTTTAATATTGCCTCTAAATATGTTTTGAGGCAATAATACATGTTAGCCTCTAATTATATTTGGGGGCAAGAATATACAAATGCAACTAATTATATTTTGAGGCAAGAATATGTTGTTGCCTCTAATTATAATCCGAGGCAAAGATATAAGTTGCATCTAATTATATTTTGAGGCAAAGATATAGGTTGCCTCTAATCATGTTTTGAGGCAAGGATATATTGTTGCCTCTGAATGTATGGACTTTTAGAAGCAATACATTATGTTGCCTCAGAAAGGGGCCTTTAGAGGCAACCAATAATTAGCGACGGACTTATTAGAGGCATCCACTTTTTTGCTTCAAAACCCCATTAGAGGCTAAATCCCCATTTTTAGAGACAATTATGACTTGCCCCTGTATCCGATTTTTCTAGTAGTGTCATGAAATAGATTTTAAAGAAATTTTAACGTTTTATCAAGTAATTTTTTTTCCAATCGTGTTAATAAGTGAAGTTGATTTTTCAAAGAAAAACATAAAAACTAAAACTAAAACTATTATCTCGGGGAGAAGTATTCTCTGACACCATCTCAAAGAATCAGGGTGCTTTTATCTCAGGGATAAGTATTCTGCACAATGTTCTTATCTGCCAAGATTTGGTTAAGCATTACACAAGGAAAACAGGTCAAAAGAGCTGCATGATCAAGATAGGTATCAAAAAGGCCTATGATACAGTAGATTGGGGTTTTGTGGAAGAAATGTTGAAAGCTCTCCATTTCACACATCACTTTAGTAAGCTTATTTTGGTTTGCTTGACTTCTACTAAGCACTCTCTCCTTCTAAATGGTAGCTCTCATGGTTATTTATCTGCTAGGAGAGGTCTCGGACAGGGGGATCCTCTCTCTCCCCCCCCCCCCCCTATTATTTGTGATTTGCATGGAGTACCTATCTAGAACAATGATACATGTAGGCACCCTTTCTCAATTCAAGTTTCACCCAAGGTGTGCTGGGATGGGTTTAAATCACCTTTGTTTTGCTGATGATGTTCTGTTGTTTTGCAAAGGTGATTTTCAGTCTGTGTTTTGCATGATTCACGGTCTGAATCTCTTTTCTAAAACTTCTGGTTTGATGGCAAGCAAGGAAAAGACAGGTATTTATTGCACTGGAATGGAGGAAGGGGATACTCAAAGAATTGTTGCTGCTTCTGGGTTCACCCTTGGCTCTCTATCTTTTAGGTACTTAGGGGTCCCTATTAGTACTAAGAAACTAAATGTAGCAGATTGTGAGCAGTTGGTGGAAAAAATCACAGCAAGGATTAGGGTGTGGCAGTCTAGACATATATCCTATGCAGGAAGATTGGTACTTATCAATGTTGTTTTAATGAGCATTCATGTCTATTGGGGGCAGATTTTTATCCTCCCTAAAGATGTTCTCAAGCAGATAATCTCAATCTGCAGGGCTTTCCTTTGGTTAGGTGACCTAGTTAGCTCAAGATGTGGTTATGTTAGTTGGGAGAAGATGTGTGAGGCCAAGAAGGTGGTGGTCTTGGCATTAGGAATATCCTCATGTGGAACAAAGCTGCAATAGGAAAGCTGGTTTGGAACATTGCTCAAAAACAAGATTCCTTATGGGTGAAATGGATAAATGAAGTTTATGTGAAGCAGGGTAATTGGTGGGTGTTTGAAGCTCCAAAATCTGCTAGTTGAGGTTTCAAGTGTATATGTAAGGTTAAGCAGGAACTTGTCCACAAGTTGAGGTGTAACACCTGGCCTGTGGGGCAACATTATTCCATTTCTCAAGTTTATAAACAGCTGCATACACCTGGTATGACCTTGTACTGGTCTAATTTCATTTGGGCTAGGACTGTGATTCCTAAGCATAGATTTATTCTTTGGTTAGTGATGTTACACAGGCTTCCAACCTGTGCTAGATTGCATCATATAGGCATTGCTGCCTCTGATGCTTGTGTGATCTGTGGGTCTGCACCAGAAACACAAGATCACCTTTTCGGTCCCTGCATCTATGCTAGTAGATGTTTTACTGCTATCATGCAGTGGCTCTGATCGAGGGAAGAACTAGGTCGTTACTAGTCTCTCCTAATCAAACAAATTACCTAAACTAACCACTAAACACAAGTAAAGCGCTAAGTAAGGGTCGAAATCCACAAGGACCAAGGTGCGCTAATTTATGCTAATCGAACAACAAGCTAGGTAGGAAAAGGGTTGGAAAAGTCAACTAACCAACTAAAACTAAACTAACTACCAAAGGACAAAAATGGTCAAGGAATGAGATCAAACACCAACAATAATGAAACAAGTATACAAGCAACAATTAAGAATGATGATGCACAAGCAAAGTATGAATGATGCGTTTGCTAGAAATAGATCCCCAAATGACTCCCGCCAAGGATCAATTCTTAGAATAGTCAAATGCGAACTCCCGTCCTACACACAACTGATAGGTTATGATACATATGACAAAACATAAATCATGCAGAAAAACCTTAATGCCAGGAAACATATTATTTACACATAATCATTTAGCATAATTTAGGAGCATACACTTTGAAGCGTGCCCTTTCTAGCTGCGCCCGAACCGAACAAAAACAAGATTTTGGGACTCCAAATGTCGTCCCTCCGTAGATAGTCCACAGTACGCCCGGATCCGCCTCAAGTTAGACCAACTAGAATCGCCCTTAAGGTTACTAGGAAATTCGGTTAAGTGTTTGGCTTATTTTTCTTTCGAAACTTACCCTTAGAATACTTCAATCCCATGTGTATAAATTATGACCCTAGGGCTCCTTTATTTATAGAGGCTTGGAAAGGGAATTGGAATCCTAGTAGGATACGATTTAATTAAACTTAGAATCCTACAAGGACTCTAATTAATTAAATAATCCTTTTAGGAATAGGAATTTAATCATACACCAAATCCTAATAGATTTAGGAATTGTGCATGGACACAAACACACACACGCACGGCAGCCACGAGGGCCACCCATGCGCGTGCGCTTGGCCCACGCTACGCAGCCATGCCTTGGCGCGCTGGGCCTGCCTTGCGGTGGGCCAGGCGCTGTCATGGGCTGTGCGTGTTGGCGTGCGTCTTGCTTGCTGGGCGATGGCCCGGCTTCGTGCTGGGCCTTCGTCCGGCAGGCCTCGTCAGATGCTAATTCGTACGATACGCTTCCGATTAAATTCCCGGTTCCGGAATTCATTTCCGATACGAACAATATTTAATATTTCCGATTCCGGAATTAATTTCCATTTCGAACAAATATTTAATATTTTCGTTTCCGGAATTATTTTCCGATTCCGATAATATTTCCGATTCTGACAATATTTCCGTTTCCGGCAATATTTCCGATTCCGGCAATATTTCCATTTCCGATAATATTTTCCGATACGTACCATGTTTCCGTTTCCGGCAACATCTACGACTTGGATAATATTTATATTTCCAATACGATCCATATTTCCGTTTCCGGCAATATCATCGTTTCCGGAGTATTCACTTGCTTGTGACGATCTCAGCTCCCACTGAAACCAAGATCCGTCGATTCCGAATATCCATGGATAGAGTATTTAATGCCATTAAATACTTGATCCGTTTACGTACTATTTGTGTGACCCTACGGGTTCAGTCAAGAGTAAGCTGTGGATTAATATCATTAATTCCACTTGAACTGAAGCGGCCTCTAGCTAGGCATTCAGCTCACTTGATCTCACTGAATTATTAACTTGTTAATTAATAATGAACCGCATTTATTAGACTTATCATTGAATGCATACTTGGACCAAGGGCATTATTTCCTTCAACAACTACCCTTAGGTCACAATTAAGCACAAACCAAACAATAGTCAACTGGGGTCACGATCCCTCGATTTTCCTAAAGTCAACTACCCCAAAATCTAAGTCATAAACAAGTAGCTAAATTGCATACAACCAAGTTCGAGTATGATCAAACAAACAATAATTTAATCATGCAACATCACCAAATTCAAACTCATTTACCCAAATCAATCATTGTTAGGTTTTCACCCAAACCCTAACCAATAACTATTCCATAATCACAAAAATATGAAATTTATAGAAATTAACAAGTAAAAACATGATTCTAAACATTAATAACAACTAATCTAAACATGAATCATTAACTAAGCAAAATAATTAAACTAATTCAACAATAAATAAATAAAGAAATAAATGAAGAAATAAATAAAGAGAGAGATAGATAGATAGAAATTTCTCATTGATTAATGGTGGAAATCTTCAACCAAATTGCTACGGTTGATCAACAAAACCCCCAATTTCATTGATGATTTCTTACTTTTCTCTCTCTCTAAAAACCTAAGTTAAAACCCTAAACCCTAAGAAATATAAGAACTAAAACTAATTATGTGCCTTCTTCCCCTTACTTGATTTCTAAAAATTACTATTTATACTCTAATCCTAAAAACAAAATAAAAGAGAAAAGAAAAAAAAAATGAAAATGAAAATGAAAACTGAAATTAATTAAAAGAAATAAGAAAATGAAAAAGGAAGAAAAGAAAATGAAAAAGGAAAAAGAAGGAAAAGGAGAGAGATTTCCTTCAATATTGTATAAAGATCCAATAATTCCCAAAATACGTTACTTTCTAACTTAATTCCCACCATACCATCCACGTCAGCAAGAGAGAAAGAAAAGTATTTTTTTTTCCGGGTTCAGCGTTGAACCGCCATCTGAGATGACGGTTTTGTTTTAAAGCAAACCGCTATCTCAGATGGCGGTTCAATGGTATAAACCGCTATCTGAGATAGCGGTTTGTTTTAAAACAAAACTTTATAAAACCGCGTGGTTTTATAAGCCGCTATTTCAGATAGCGGTTTACCTCTTTAAACCGCTGTTTCAGATAGCGGTTTATTGTAGATTTTATAAAAAAAATTAGACCGGCTTTCTTGCTGACGTGGACAGTAAAGTGGGAAATAAGTGAAAAAGTAGCATATTTTGGGAATTTACGAATCATCAAACAATATTGAAGGAAATCGCTCGGAAAAAGAAAAGGGAAAAGAGTTAAAGAGATAAAGAAAGAAAAGGAGGAAAACCACCCTCCTTTTGTTTCACTCCTTGCAAAACCCCAAAAACCCCGTAGCTCCCCTTTTTTCCAAAACCAATCAGACCCCCTAGTCCTCTCATCTTCGTCCCTTTTCTTCTTTCTGCTACCCTGCTACGCTGCTCCAATTAAAGGAGGTGGGGATCTCCTGCTTCGCTGCGCCTCATCTCCTTAGCCACCACCCACCACCATCATCATTCATCAACGACCATCATCCTCTGCCATCGATCTTCATCAACGGTCCATCATCATCTTCAATCATCAGCCATACCCTAATCGCCTCCGTTCATCTTCATCAATCAAATTGCAACCGTCGATCGTCAATTGAATCGTAGCCGTCGAGCTTCATTAATTTTGTACCAAAACGCGCTCAATTGTTTGTCCGAACACAATGGAGCTTCGGCCGGACTTCGTTCTGGTTTGAGCGAACTTCATTCGGGTTCGACCGAACCTCATACAATCAGGAACTCTAAATTTTCGGTTCGTTCGAACTCCGTTATGGGTTCGGTCGAACCCGAATTGTTCTGTTTTTGCTCTGCTTTTTGCTCTGTTTTCTCTGTATTTTTGTGCTCGATTTTGATTGAGTTTTTGTTGTTGTTGTTGGTGGTGTTGATACAATGACAGTGATGATTGAATATTTTGGTGGTGATTAGATGTTGGTGGTGGGCTTGGTTTGATGGTGTGCGTGAATATTGAAGGGAAGGGGAGCAGTGATGGAGATGCGGTGAAGGTGTTGTGTAGGATAGGATGTATTAGTGGTGTAGGATAAGGTGGAGGGGTGATGTAGAGTAGGTGGTAGCATGGAGGTTCGAGACCTACAAAGACAAAGCCCAAGTTCTTTCTTTAATTCCTTGACAAGTCAACATATTGACTCAGATCGTTGAACTTGTGCCCGAATCTTAAAACACCAAACCACCTGCACATATAAAAACAACGAAAATTTCATGAAATGCCCTCGAGTTTTGCCATAATTCACCAAACGCCCATCAAGTTTCAATAATTCATAAAATACCCCTCACAATTCGTACAAATACCCAACATACCCTTACTAATAACGGGCCGTTAGTCCGCCGTTAGCCAAGTTTCCAATTTACCCAAATGCCCCTAGTCTGAAACTTATTTCACCAAATGCCCCTATTATGAAACTTATTTCACCAGATGCCCCAAATTTAAATATAGCTATTATGATGTTCCGACGGCTAGTTTTTGTGTTTGAAAACTGGTTCTTGGTCATGGTTGGCTATAAAAACCCCTTTGCTGAATGGTTCTTGTATTTTAGATGTTATTTTACTTTACTTTGCTAATTTCATAAGATTTGTGTCATGAGTTTTCTTTCAAAATCATCTTCCACACCCAATGAGTCCACATATATTAGGGTACCTAACAAATTTTGTTATTGTAGTAGGAATGGAGGTTGAAGTGGTGTTCCACAAGCTCTTCTGGATAGCTGCTAATGCTTTTTGGGGTAGTTTTTTGCACATCTGTTTTGATCTTGCACATATTCATTGAGTAGAAAATAACATTAAATGTAGTTGGTGCAAAGATGTTTTGTAAGTGAAGCTAAAAACAGAAATGCTTCCCAGTTTGGTATTTTGTGCAGATTATGCAACATCAATTATTTATGAAATGTGAATTTGTTTCTCATTACTTGTGTTTACTTCATAATTACAAATAGTAAAATTACAAACATCAATATCCCCATTTGTATTACAACTTTGACTACTTTTTGTTGTTGTTTTAGCTTCTTCTTCATTTGCTTCAATTCTTCTTGCATCTTACTGTTTCGCCTGTTTTCAATACTTTCTCCTTCGTCTAAGCTTCCCCCGCATTGTCCTTCGTGTTGTTGCCCCTTGTTTTCTTGCTCAACTACTCCCTTGCACCATCTCAGATCGTTTCAAGGATCACACTTGTAGTACAACCTTTGTGGATTGAGTGTTGTATCAGAGCTTCGAATGACAAATTTCCTACCACAATAATAAAATTTGGTAGGTACTCTAATATATGTGGACTCGACCATTGGGTGTGGATGATGATTTTGAAAGAAAACTCATGACAAAAATCTTATGAAATTAGCAAAGCAAATCAAAATAACATCTAACTTACAAGAACCATTCAGCAAAGGGGCTTTTATAGTCAACTGTGACCAACAACTACCCTTCAAACACACAAACTAGTCGCTGAAACATCAAAATAGCTATATTTAAGTTTGGGGCTTTTGGTGAAATAAGTTTCACAATAGGGGCATTTGGTGAAATAAGTTTCAGAATAGGGGCTTTTGGGTGAATTGGAAACTTGGCTAACGGCAGACTAACGGTCCGTTATTAGTAAGGGTATGTTGGGTATTTGTACGAATTGTGAAGGGTATTTTATGAATTATTGAAACTTGATGGGCGTTTGGTGAATTATGGCAAAACTCGGGGGCATTTCATGAAATATCCGTAAAAACAAACATGAGGGAAGAATCACGAAATAAAATAAATATATAAATAAATAAATAAATAAATAAATAATAAATAATAATAATTAGAAATGGAAATAAAATTAGAAAATTAATAACGGAAACTAAAATAATTAAACTATAAAATTATAAAACAAGTCAAATAAATAAATTACGGAATTAAGATATAAAAACTAACAAAAATAGCTAAAAATGCTAGACTAAGTTATAAATAATCGGAATAAGAAATTAAGGAAAATAAATATTAAAAATACTAAAAATAGAATAAAACGACTCAAAATATGCCTAAATCACTATCCTATGAGCGACATAAATGTCACTCATCAGGCTCCATGTTCCTTAAAGACCTGTGGTGATTGAGGCTTTGTGCGATGGATCAAAGGTGTTTACAAGGCTTCCAAGTGGAGAAAAGAAGTCGTGTTGGCTGCAGTTGCTGCTACTGTGTATATGCTTAGGCAAGTGAGGAACAAGGGTTTTGGGATTCTACAATTTGTGGGGTAGATAAAATTGTAAAGGACATCAAATTTCTTGTAAAAAATAGAAGCACACATACTATAGGAAAGAAAGTTAGTCGTGTTGATAGGGAGTGGATTGCCTCTCTATATAGTTTTTGAATTGTTTTTTCCCCATTGTTCTTCTTTAGGGTCCCTCCTAGAGGGTTCGTTTTGAAGAACTACCTCAAGGGGTGCTTGTACTGGTTTTGGTGAGCTTTGTTAATATAACTTTACCTTTAACAAAAAAAACTATTTGAGCCACCTATTAAATGTATGTGTACTAGATTTCCTGATTTTGTTCTTTGAACCTGTCTTGTTGGGGGTAGCTAGAGTAATGATATTTTGCAGGTTGTGAATATCAAGTCTAAGATTGGGGCAAGTGGAGGCCTAATTAATCCTCAAGGTTCTTGATGGTCTTAAGTTCGTGTTGCTAGAAAAAGGAATCATGTACTCTCTAATGTGTATTCAGATTTTCTTTAGAGTTTATGTTTAGAGGTCGTATTATTATTTTTATCCTAAGGAGATTATGGTGTATGATTTTGATTAAGTTTAAGTGTCGGTTTGGAGTTAAGTTTATTTAATTAAAGGCTAAGTGTGATTAGCAAGTAGCTCGTTAAGGGCGGGCTATTACATCTATCCTCAACAGTTTGGGTTCTACAGTGTGGATAAATCAGTGATGGAAAAGAATGGGTAGCGGGATGTACTTCTGGTGAGGTCAATTCGATTCCAAATTATAAAATCACTATGGTTATTACTAAAATCACAATTTTCAATACGTTTGTAAATTATAATATTGAGTCTTTAATTCATCTTTGAAAGGGATACGGGCAATAATTAACTTTTAAAGGTGGTAAGAATTTAAGCTCAATAGCGTGAATAAACGTGTTACGGGTTATAAACGTTTCGATTTAAACGGATTACAAGTTATAAACGTTTAGGATATTATTAAGCGATTTCTAGTTGAAACAATTCAGGTTACAACGGTTCGGTTCAAACGGATTTTCGTCGGGTTGATACATTTCTGTTGAAACGGATTGGGTCATTCACGGATTTCAAATCCATTTGGTTGTTGTTGCTACGATACGGTTTGTTATCGTGTTTCAATCTTAATCGGGTTAATATTATTGAGTCTTCTCGGATTCGCTTTGAATATAATCGAAATAGGATCGAAATTTTAATTCCAGCTTACGAATTATTAACGGTTTGAATCTAAACCATCGAATTAATTACCCAGGGGCGGACGGTACCTGACGTACGTCAGTGTAGTTTACGTGAGCAATGACTCAATGAGACTTGCTATGAGAGCATGCATGGTCCCAGTGGACAAATTGGGATCCAAAGAGTAATTGTCACGGGCATACCGCATACACTTCTTTCACACTAGATCTGTCGATCTCCGGCTGCAGTTCTAAGCTATTGTATCATAGAGCCTTTATGTATGGATCGACCTTATCTGTGACGGATCTTGAATAGGTTTACACCAAGATATTAGAATGATCAAACAATAAAATACACAATTTATACAGTTATATACAAATTTTAAGTGGTGCCATGACTAAAATACACTACAATTTGTTTTTTCCGTGGGGCCTGATCATATCCACCCTAGTCATATGGAACTTCCGTCACTAGACCTTATGTTTGCCTTTTCGATTTTTCTCCATCTACATAATTTAAATTTACGTACTCGGATCATAAAAATGATATATTAATGTACTCCCTCCCTTCCGGAATACTCGCAACGTTTTGACTGAACACGCTTATCAATATACAACTTTGACCTCCAATATCTTTAACTACGTATTATAAAAACTTATAAAATATTAATATTTTAAAAATATATATTAAGATGAAACCAACAATATATTATATGCTAACATTTGTTTTCATATACTTGAAATAAAATAGGGTCAAAGTAAATTATGGGAATAGTGCAAAAAGTCAAACTGTTTCGAGTATTCCAGGACGGAGGGGGTACGTTTTATCGATGAAATGATCTCTTTGTGTTTACGCCGAGTCTGTGACTTGGTTATACTCCCTCCATTCCTTTTTGTTGTTCCCATTTCCTTTTTTGGCGTTTCTTTTTGTTGTTCCCCTACTGAATCTTTACTATTTTTGGCCATAGTTTTTTTACCAATTTACCCTAAGATTTCCCACTATTTACCAAAAAACCCTAAGATTCTACACTTTTTCTACCATCTTTTTCCCCACCACCCTTATTTAATTATTTTCCCATTTCCCCTAACCCCACCCACTACCCGTCTCTTTCAATTCTCTCTCATTCACTTCACCCTCCTCTCTGATTTCTCTCTCTCTCTTCATTTTCTCTCTCCCTCCCTCTATTCATTTCTTGCTCTGTTTCTCTCATCCTCTACGTTTTTCACTCTCTCTGATTTCTCTCTCTCTCTTCATTTTCTTTCTCCTTCATTTTCTCTCTCCCTCCCTCTATTCATTTCTTGCTCTGTTTCTCTCATCCTCTACGTTTTTCACCCTCTCTCCTCCAAAACATCTCTCTGTTCTTCATATTTGGATGTGAGGTCGCCGCCACCACCACAACCAAACCTCCGCCGCCGACACCACTCTCCGTTAAAGTCGTAAAATACGGAAATATGGCTTTAGATGGTGAAATTCGACTACAAAAACTCTAGATCTAGAGTTTTCATGGTCGAATTTGACCTCTAAATCCTCAAAATCGTGACATTGAGATAAAGTGAGTATTAATTTATTTTTGTGCGTTTTTTTGTCGAACTTTTTGGGTGATTTTTGTCGAAAATTTGGGTTGATTTTGGTTGTTATTTTGGCTGAATTTTTGGGTTAAATTTGGTCAAATTTGGTGGTTGATTTTGGGTATTATTTTCTCGAATTTCAAGGTTTAATTTTCTATTTTTTTGGTCGAATTTCTGGGTTTAATTATCTCGAATTTGGTCGAATATTTGGGTATAATTTTGCTCGATTTCTGGGTATAATTTTGGTTGAGTTTTCTGGGTATAATTTTGGTTGAGTTTTCTTGGTATAATTTTGGTTGAGTTTTCTGGGTATAATTTTGGTTGAGTTTTCTGGGTATAATTTTGCTCGATTTCTGGGTATAATTTTGTCGAATTTTCTGGGTGGTTTTTGTCGAGTTTTAGGTTGATTTTCGTCGAATTTTTCGGTTGATTTTCGATGATTTTTTGGCAGATTTTTTGGGTTGTATTTGGTCGGTTTTTGGGTTAATTTGGTCGAATTCAATTGGTGGTTGATTTTGGGTTGAATTTGGGTTGAAATTGTTCGCATTTCTGTGTTGAATTTGGGTTGAATTTGCTCGATATTTGGTTGAATTTATTCGATTTTCTGGGTTGAAATAGTTCGATTTGGGTTGAATTTGTTGTTCGATTTTCTCAGTTTAATTTGGGTTGAACTTGTTCGTATTTCTGGGTTTAATTTGGGTTGATTTTTGTTGAATTCTGGGTTGATGTTGCTCGATTTTTTATTCGATTTTGGTTGAAATCTGGGTTAATTTGTCGATTTTGTCGATTTCTGGGTTGATAAATCGATTTTCTTGGTTGATTGCTTTCGATGAAGATAGTTTGTCGATTTTGGTTGAATATTCTGGGTACAATTTGTTCGTCGATTTTGGTTGAATATTCTGGATACAATTTGTTCGTCGATTTTGGTTGAATATTCTGGGTATTCTGGCCTTCTGAGTATTCGAAATTCTGGGTTTAATTTCTTACAAATTCTGGGTTTAATTTCCATTTATCTTATTTCTTTAATATTTTCTCTCTCTTCACTTTATTTTAAATATATAATTTCTTACACCCAATCATTATTCTTACACCCAATCATTACTCATATCCCAATACAACTCAAGATTCCATATTTCTTAAAAACCCCCAACATTCCTTAGGAGAACAACAAAAAGGAATGGAGGGAGTAGTTTTCAGAACCTTACAAATGGTGATATCGAAACCACTATCATAAGAAAATGTAGGGAGTTAACTGACTTCAGGACTCTAAAGGTAATGCATTTTCAAGTTTAACAAGCATACAAGGTACTCCCTCCGTCCCGGAATACTTGACCTGTTTTCCTTATCGGGTCGCCCTTAATACTTGACCTGTTTCTAAAAATGGAAATATTCTAACAATATTATATTATTTCTCACTCCCCCTATTAACCCACCTACCCCCTACTCCATACAAAAAATAATTAAACATTCAACCCCTACTCTCCCCCAACCCCACCCCTTTACACATTTCCCACTAACTACATTAAAATAATACCCCACTATCAACTACTACCTATTAAATTAAATAAGTCAATTCAAGTCCCTTAAACTCTGTGCCGGTCAAACCGGGTCGAGTATTCCGGGACGGAGGGAGTAGCTCACAAGTCGGTCACTGAGGTTATGCGACCATTATTAGGTATACATGTGACCCTAGGCACACTATGCACCCAAAGGTATTGTTATGCTCATTGGTGATTCCTGTCACATTTTTTCCATTTATATAAGAAAAAAATGTATAAAGGTGCACGATATACAGAGAGGTTATGAACTCTTTGTCTTTAGCTTTTAATTAATGGTTGTTTTTCTCTTTGTAAAATTTCGGTTATCAAAAATAAAAAACAAAATTGTTACTAACTTGTTTTATTTATTATTGTCTGTACTTCGTTAGATAATCTCCACAAACCTCTTGGCCACCAGAACTGCAACAACATACATCAACATGTACAGTTACATGCATGACATGTAGGCGACACTTAACGTGCTTGATTTCAGGAATTTTAAATTACTCAATTACAGACAAAATTAAAATGATACTATGAATTGGATCAAAATTATAAACTCTTAATTACAGTCACGTGTACAATAAATATTACTTATATCAGGCGAATGTAAATTACTCAAAATATTAAAGTTAATCCAATACTCCGTATAATGTAAAAGTTATTTTGAAAATAAGGATTGCTCTAATATAATTATCAACAAATTAAGTTATGATATACGTAGTAATATCTAACAAAGTTCAGCTAATCTATTTATCCGGTACATAAAATCTTGTTGTGAGCCATTCATCGATCAATACTTCGGCGGATATTTTCTATTCTCTTATTATTTATAAATTTATTTTATCTGAATTTAACTGATCTTTTCTAAACTTTTTAGAATTTACGTGAATATATTTTAGTTATAAAAGTAACCCTTATTTTCTTAAACTTATATAGAGTACAAAGTATATATTATCTGGATTTAATATAACTAGCTTGCTTTTTTCTGAAATAAGTTAATCAATTTTTTAAACTTATTAGAATTTATATGAACATATATTTAGTTATATTTGAGTTCTTTTAATTTTGTGAACTTATAAGAACTGAAGGATAGATTGAGGAACGCCGGAATATGTTACCAATCCAATTTTGCAACAAAATCCAACTTGCCAACCCAAACTTACCAATCATTTTACAATTAGTTATTCTAATAATTTGTCCAAGTTAAATTTATGGACATAGAAAAACGCAATCATGCATCTTAAAAGCTGTTTATCAATCATAAATCTCCAATCCAACCTTCTCTCAATTCGTCACTACAAACGTCACTCCTTTAGTGTGTGGCTAACCACTATAAAAGGGTAAAGCCACATATTTTCACAATATCCAAAAAATATAGCACCACAACAAATTCATAACCTCATCCACTCTTCGTTTCTTTCAAAGTAAACTTGCCACACCAAAGTTTGTTTCTTCCAAAGTAACTTGCCACCAAAAGTTTGTACACCACGCACCGTTGTCGCGCCGCCTTCGATCTATATGGGGGAGCAAAAGCCTCACTTCCTTCTAGTGACCTTCCCGACCCAAGGCCATATCAACCCGGCCCTCCAATTCGCTAAGCGGCTCCTACACTCTGGGGCCGATGTCACCTTCGCCACTGCGGCCTCTGCCCACAAATGCCTCAAGAAGGCCATGATCCCCAAGGGCATGACCTTTGCCAACTTTTCGGACGGGTATGACGATGGTTTTAAGACGACTGATACAGACGTCATGACCTATCTCTCAACGTTCCGCCAACGTGGGGTTGAGACCTTGGCGGAGCTCTTCGAGAAGAGCGCTGCCGAAGGGAAAAAGGTAACATGCTTGGTGTATACGCTTCTCCTTCCTTGGGCCGCGGAGGTGGCACGTAGGTATCACGTGCCATCCGCGCTCCTATGGATTCAACCTGCCATGGTTTTTGATATCTACTACTATTATTTTAATGGTTATCGTGAGGTTATAAATGATTGTGAGAAAGACCCCTCATGGTCGTTAGAATTACCAAACTTACCATTTAAGCTCAAAGCACGTGACCTCCCTTCATTCCTTCTTCCTTCCAACCCTTATCTTTACACTTTTGCCCTCCCTACATTCCATGAGCAAATACAAGAATTAGAGAAAGAGGAGAAACCCAAAATCCTAGTAAATTCCTTTGAATCATTAGAAGTTGATGCTTTAAATGCTATTGAGAAGTTCAACTTAATTCCTATAGGTCCTCTCCTTCCCTCCGCCTTCCTAGACGGAAAAGATCCCTCCGACAAATCCTTCGGAGGGGATCTCTTACAACAATCTAAGGAGGCGGATTACATGGAATGGCTAAACTCTCGAGAACAAAAATCTTCGGTGATTTATATGTCATTTGGAAGCATGTCGGTGCTAGCCAAGCCGC
Organism: Spinacia oleracea; assembly: GCF_020520425.1. NCBI lineage: Eukaryota > Viridiplantae > Streptophyta > Magnoliopsida > Caryophyllales > Amaranthaceae > Spinacia > Spinacia oleracea. The sequence goes on along the minus strand of NC_079487.1, from coordinate 7,176,601 downwards.
AAATGGAAGAGTTAGCCAAAGCCCTGATACAGACCCACAGGCCATTCCTGTGGGTCATCAGGGAGAAGACGAGCAATGAAATAGATGAAGAAAATAACGATGAGGACGAGTTGAGTTACATGGAGGAGCTTAAACAACAAGGGTTAATAGTCCCTTGGTGCTCCCAGGTGGAAGTACTATCCCACCCTTCAGTCGGGTGCTTTGTGACACACTGTGGGTGGAACTCGACTCTAGAGAGCCTAACATCAGGCGTCCCCATGGTTGGTTTCCCGCAATGGACGGATCAAATGACAAATGCTAAACTTGTGGAGGATGTTTGGAAGACTGGGGTGAGAGTCAAGGTGAGTGAGGAAGAAGGTGGTTTGGTTAAGAGTGAAGAGATAAAGAGGTGTTTGGAGGAGGTTATGGAGAGTGAGGAGATGAGGGATAATGCTAAGAAATGGGGGGAATTCGCGGTCGAAGCTGCCAAAGAGGGTGGATCGTCTGATATGAACTTGAAGGCTTTCATGGAGGAGTTGTTAATTCAATGTTGATTCCAAAAAGATACACGCATAATAATCTAGGTTTAATTTAACTAGTGGCTAAATGCATGGTCAAGTACTATTTTAATTGTTAATTTGTTAGCTGGTCTTATGCATTTAAATACGATTAATTAATTTCTAAGTTAATTAGCTACTTCATTCCTTCATTTGATACATCGAATTCGAATAGGCCATTGTAAAAAAATGAGTTTTGAAACTTCAAATTTGAAGTGGTTATATATATGTTTGTATGGAATTCGTACAATGCATTTTTGTTTAATAATGTCTTACTCTCTCCGTCACTTTTTATTCTTTCTGTATTTTATTTTGTGTGTATTAACCTAAGGGGGAGATAAGGAAAATCCCACAATTAAGGCCCATGAAATTTGATTCATAAACCACAAAGATCTAAATTGGGAAGTCATATCATTACACCGTACTTTTTTATCAATTTGTTTTTTTTAGTATGTACGGGAGCGGTGACGTTCAATTATTCTTTTTTATTTTCTTTAAAGTAAGATGAAGCTTTCTTTGCAAGGAGGGAGGAAATATGGGGATCCCTTTTATAAGAGGTGTGAATCGAACACTTATCACAAGGGTGGAAGGAGGGCATTCAACCATGACCAACCCTTGATTTTCAGTGACGTTCATGATCTATCGTCATACAAATACACAATGTTGTCATAAGTAGTCATAACTCATAACCATGCCAAAAACTCAGCACCAAAATAAGCCCCCATCAAACAAAACACAAAGGAGGTCTTGGGCTGGATGGTCAAGAGACTCAAAATCGAGGGTTTGTGTACGTTTAATTTCTTCTTTTTATTGTAATTTATACTTTCTAGGATTTGCAACATCTTTTTGACTTTTGTATTATTCATACATTAATTTTGACTAAACTTTGCAATATGTTGTTGGATTAGTGTTAATGCGTATTTTTCGAATACTAATTTTTTTAAGTTTTTGCTTATGTGTAATTGAATATAATTATAACAAACTACTCACTCCGTTTCTTTTTGTTGTTTACGTTTGGCCTTTTGCATGTTTATTAACGACTAATTAATGTGCATTGAGATTCCTCTATTGTTTTATTAAAACATTGAAAATTACTTTTATTTATAATGTTTTCACTTTTATCAAAATTCTGATATTGGGAAAAGGAGAAAAATTTAATGTCTCAATAGAAAAATTCTGATATTTTAACAAGTGCGCTGATCAAATTTATTATTATTATTTTTTTGGTGCGAATGAGCCACAAAATGCGGGATGAGAATCGATCCCAGGATCACCTGTAACCGGGATGGAAGCTCTAACCAACCGAGCTATCCATCATGATCAAATTTTTGCAAGTATGTAAGAACAGGGGAAGTATTGTGGTATCACAAATTCTTATTTACAATGGTTGTACAATAATTATTTACACCGGAGTAAAAGTTAACTCAAAATGCTTAAAAGTTATACTTATATATGTAAAAGTTATATAATTTTTGGTGATAAATTTTTTCATTTTAATAAAACTTATTTCTTCAAAATCACTAATAATGTATAAAATTAATTATTTAATCCTTTAACATGTTTATCTATCAACTTTTTTTACTAATATAAAAGTTAATCAAAACTAGGTTAAAGTACCAAAAAAAAATGGGTTTAAGTTATTTTGGTGTACACCTTGTGCGCGCAAGACCTTTTGTTGTTGTATTTCGTTCGCGCAAAAAATTGCCAAAATAAATATTCCGTATGAAAAATAAAAGTGGAAATATTTGTCTTCAACAAAGAAAGACTCGCGCCATTTTCGGCTGTGGCGGAGTAAATTGTTGTTTTCACAATCTTCGTTCTGAATTCTGTCAAATTCCGTACATTTTTTATTCTTCGTCTCAAAATAGACATTCTTTCCAATTTGTATGAAGAAAACTCATCTTCGAAATGAAGCAATTTGTGGGAGAGAAACAAAATTGAAGAAATGGCGAAGAGGAGTAAAACACCACCATGGTCGGAACTTTCACCGCAAAAAATCAAATGGGTATGGTAATGAAGTTTCCTCAATTTCCATAAAAGAAATTTGATTGGGCCATCTTCATTGCTGACGTTTGGTGAGATGATCAAGGGTTTTTGCTTTGCCTTTAAGGTGCTCGACGAAATGCCTCTTTGAATGAGAATGGGAAAATGGGTTGAGCGCTTGAGCTTCTTGAGCTGCTATCATATTTAGCCGGTGTTTGTCATGAAATTTGGGGATATTTAGTAATGCTCCTTGTGATCATTAACTATACCTTTTGAGATGGTAATATGAACGTTTTCTGTTAGAACTGTGGGAGTTGACAAAGGTAGAGGAAGATAGCTGGTGTTGATGCATATCTGGGAAGCCATTTCAAAGATCACAAAGCTCAGGTTTCAAGTTTACTAGTTGGATGAAGGCGGACAAGTATGGTAAAGGGGTTAGGTATTTATGGGACACAATGTTCTTTGTGGGTGTTAATTTTCGTAGTGCTTCAGTACTACTCCCCACGAGTTTCTTCTGTTGCTAAGGAAGATTAACTTCATGTGATTGTGTAGAGGATGTAGACAATCTTTTTTTGTCCGGGAATCAAAAAGATGGTGCTGGCAGTCTGGCATGAACATTTTGCAACACAGCCTTGCAGATAAATGTGCCACAGGACTTCTCAAGGTAGCTTGTGTTTTCATGTTCTCTCTTTCCATCTAATTTGGTTTGTGGATAATCTATTTGTTGCTATAGTCCTGCAATGTAAGCTGTTTCTTTTCGTTGCTTTTCATTTTTTATGGTTAACATTGTGAATAGCAATCCTTCATTACCTACATCATACGACTGTACGAGTATATGCTTTTACATTTCTATCTAAAGAAATTAAATAAAAGTTGGTTTTACATTTAGACTGTAACAGCCATCTTCCTTATCTAGGTCCTGATAGAAGAGAGGCTGAAATTTGTGTTTCCGCCCCTACAGTTGGATTTTCACCCATAGTAAGCGTTGTCAAGGAGTAGTGAGTAGTTGCATCTGGAATAGTTGCACCCTCCAAAACTTTAACCACCGTTGACATTGATGGCCGTGTTTCTGGTTCTGTGTGCAAACAACTGATTGCCAGCTTCAAAGTCTTCTCTATTTCTTCACTATGTTGCTGCACATCCTCACCACATTTATCAAGTAGATCAGACAACTGGCTTGATTCAGCCTTCTTTTTAACCACGTGTATCAGTAGGTTGCTCTCCTCTGATTGAGAGTAATCCAAGTTCTTCCTCCCAAACACAACTTCTATCACCACAACTCCATAGCTGTATACATCAACTTTTTCTGTTATCTTTCTGCCTAACCATTCTGGTGCAAGATACCCTCGAGTTCCTCTCATTTGAGTCATTACATAACTTTGGTCCTTATCCATTAGCTTTGCTAGGCCGAAATCTGACAGTCTTGCATTAAATTCCTCGTCAAGAAGCACATTTTGGGGTTTTACATCTAGATGTGCTATTCTCTTCTGACAATCCTCATGCAAATAAGCAAGCCCCTTTGCAATGTGCAAAATGATTTTTCTTTTAGTAACCCAAGCGAGGGCATCCTTTGAATTGATGTTGAAAATCCATTTGTCCAGTGACCCTTTGCTCATGTGCTCATACACCAAAAGTCTGTGCATTTTCTCAGCACAAAATCCAACCAATTTTACCAGGTTGACATGATGGATACTTCCTATAGTCTGAACCTCTGCCAGAAATTCCTTCTTTCCTTGTCCTACACGATCCAAACTTTTAACTGCGATTTTTGTTCCATCATTCATGCTTCCTTCATAAACAGTGCCAAAGCCACCTCCCCCGAGTTTCCCGTGTACATCAAAGTTGTTGGTTGCCGTTTTCAAGGCATGGTAAGTGAATCTTAGTGGAGAGTCAGGTACTAGGTGCAAGCACCATTGTTCTGAATCTTCTTTGTGTTCTGAGTGATGTCTTCTCTTTTTATATGCATACACAAGAAACCAAAATGCAATAATTGAAACTGTAGGAACCAAGACGGCTAGTAGAATTATTGCAGCTGATATTTTTTTGTGCCCAATATTCTTATTTCCCCCAGTTAGAACTATCACAGAGGACATGAAATTTGGCACTTTCCCTCTAAGATTATTGTTGGAAAGATTTATTTCTTTGAGCTTGTTCAAGGTCGTTAAAGTGTCTGGTATAGTACCAGTCAAGTTATTATCATTTAAGTACAACTCACTTAGAGATGTCAAGTTTGCAAAAGCAGGAGAAATGGTACCACTGAATTCCTGATTGGATAGATTAACTTTAATGACATTCCTAGAGGCATCACAAGTCACATATGGCCATTTATTGCATGCATCATTACCCTTCCAAGCCTGAGCGAGCATCAACGGATAACCTAATGCTCCTGAAACATCTAGCAATGTCATCACTTGGGGATCACAATCTCCTGAAACATCGTTGCAGAACAGGTTTGTCCCAAGTGTCACCATTGTGACGCTGTCTGGGAAACTTGGGAATGGGCCTTGGAGCTTGTTATTCTGCAATGAGATATTGACTAATCCGGGCAATGTTATCAAGGATTGTGGGACTAAGCCAGTCAATTGATTGTGTTGAAGTTGTAGATCAAAAATACCCGTGCTTTTTGAAAGGTCGGGAATTGGGCCAGTAAAATTGTTTCCTTGCAGCCACACCTGCTTTAATAAGCTCATTCCGGCAAGAACAGCAAGGGAGCCAGACAGACCTATTTGTTGATTTTCAAGCCTCAAATTCTGCATCTGGGTTTCATTTAGGGAACCTGGTAATGACCCTGTCAAATTGTTGTATGATAGCCTAAGGTTCTGGAAACTGATGAGGAAGCGAAAAATATCTGGTATAGGTCCCATGAGATTGGATTTGCTAGCATAGAGAGATACCAAAGTTGTAGAGTCCGCCAACTCAGCTGGGAAGTTCCAAGGACTGAGATACGGATTATTTTCTAAAGATAGATTTTGGAGGCGGACAAGGCCTGAAAAAATGCCATATGGGACAGCAGTGAAGTTATTGAAGTCTAGGTGTATTTCTTGGAGTAATTTGAGGTTGGCAAAAGACGGGAGAGGACCAGATAGTTGGTTATTCTGTAGGGAGATTGTAGTGAGCTGAGAAAGAGAGTTTAGATTCGAAGGGAGACTGCCAGATATATTTTGGGAGGGTAAGCTAATAGGATTTGACAAAGCCATTGCTGTGGCAAACTATTCCCGACCAGATGCAAAAATTAGGGCCATACCAACCTGATATACGACTGAGTGTAGAAGCCAATCTCTTCAGAACTTCCCCGTCAGCTTTAGGTGACATAATAAGAATTGAAACAACGATATGATTAGAAAGGTATTTTGTTAATCGCAACTTTGATTTTACATGTATCATTTACTCCTTGTATCATGACTGGAAATTCTCAATTGAGCTTTATGTTTATTTTGTCATATTTATTGTGATATTCTAGTCAAAACTGTGAAACATCCTATCGAATGATCATTTTTATGTAGGTTTCTTGGTGAGTTACGTTTCAGATAGCTTTCTTTTTATATTGTATACATTGATATAGTTAATCGCTTAAAATTACGACTTTACGAGAGTGCTACTGTTTTCATCAATACTTTAGCTGATTTTTTTTGTAGAAGACACTAATTCTTCTGTATTTAAGACAAATTTCTGGTTCGTGTCAGAAACTTGGTCTTAAGCAAATGAGAAAGTGTTATCTTGATGTCTTGGTAGCACATTTCAAGTGGTTGGGGTAAACATTGAATAATCTTGTATTGGAAACACTTTCATTATTTCTCCATAAATTCCCATTAACACTTTAGACTATGAGAAAGAGAGAGAGAGAGATAGTAAGGTTCTGAAGAACTTGACCTTTAAGAGGTACATCAAACACCTTACCAATGCGTATGGAGTAAGGATCGGTAATGTTATTTATACTAACTAATGTTTCTGTAGTTGTCTCAAACTCAGCGGCAATGGCATCCAGGGAGTCTCCGGGTAGCACGACATGAGCGTAGTGTACCACCTTCTGCCCCTCCACTTGATCGCAGCTGCAAGGAAGTGGGACCCACAACTTGGTTCCAATCTGCAAGTTCTGAATCTGCTGCAAGGTCACCAGTTCAGAATCTGAAACACCTGCTGCCACCAATCCTGAGAAAACATTCGTTGTTATAGAGTTTGGAGTATCATTCTTGGTAACTGTGTAGATTGGGATCCTGTCAGACAGACCAATGCCATTGGTACAGCGGCAAGGGAAGGGGATTTTAACAGTTTGACCCTCTGCTATGGTGTAGTTTTCAGGGGTGGTAGGAGGGAGGAGGTTTACCCCTAAAAGGGCGCTCAGATCGTTCACCTGAAATAGGGATTGGATGCGGCCGAGTGTAGTGTTGTTGTGAGAGAGGTAACCCACCAAGGCTTCACATGTGGCATTATGGGTCATACACTTGAAAGACGGCAAGTCTGTGTCTAACGGTTGAGCAGTGAGGGATGCTAGGGAAGCAAATAAATGGATTAGAACAAATGATGTGAGAAACCCAGAAATATGCATATTTGCTTGATTTCTCCAAGTCTCCAACTACAGTCTACAGGTAATTGTTGTTTTCAGTTTAACAGGAATCAGGATGTCAGAAACTGACAATTCCAATCGTGAATTAGTAGATCCTTTGGAAAGTATAGGAAAGGAAGGAGGAAGAAAATGATTTCACCAGAAGGAGACCGAGAAAGTCTTCCCATCAATAAGACCAGAAATATTTAATTATACACGTTCAAAGTCGTCTGAAAGTGTTTGTCAAAATTTCTATCTTGTTTATCTTCATGATCTAATCAGCTTTACTATATTCATACAAATTTGCTCCTTAAAATAACAATCTTTAAACAATAATGATTCAATTCAATGACTATACAATATTATATCAATTGAAACACTCAATCCACCATAGACTGATAGGAATCATTATTATTTGGAAAATTTGTCAATTACTATATAGGTTGCGATGTCAATTGTTACTTTAGTTAGTTTAATCTATATTTTGGCCAATATTTCCACTAATGACATCATAATTAACCCTTAATTATAATTTAATTATTTTAATTAATTAATAAAAATTAAAATCTGATAAAAAAAAATCAAAATTTATAATTTCCACGAGATTCAAATATGACCTACAAAGTATTTCCTCCGTTCCTAAAAAATGGTCATATTTGCTGAAATGGAACGGTAGATAAATAGATGTTCCAAATTAATCAAAGAACAAGCCTTGGACGGATAAAAGGAAAAAGACTATCATCCTGCACATTGCTAGGCTGACTCGCGTATTTGCACCGAGATATGTCATAAGAGAATAGCTCATAATCATATAGGTGAAATCCCAAAGTTCTGTAATGACACAAATGAGGGGAACTTGAGGGTACCTTGCACCTGCAGAGTGCAGAAGACGGGCTAAGTAATATGGTGCTCCAATAAGGAAACCAACCAGTTAACTGATCTTCTTGACAGCAAAATGGCGAAGAAGAAGAAGAAGAAGAAGAAGAAGAAGAAGAAGAACTACTGATGCAGCAAGAAGGCCTACTATGTGTCTACAAGACTACAACTCTACAAGGCAACACTAACCAACAGTGCAAGCATAAACCTGGTACCATCAGAGAGTAATTACCAGTTCAAAATGCAGGAAATATGATCCATTGAGCTCTAAAATAATGCTTTCATGAAGCAAATTGCCACACCCTTTCAACCTCCCCGGATTTGTATCTCAATTGACCTTCATTCCACAAGAGTACAAGAAACCAATCATCATGAAAACACTTACTGTTTCATATACATGCTGTAAAATAACGAATTTCGAAAGGATGTTTTTTTGTTGGTGGCCATATCTGCTTAAAGAGTATATACTATGATAGAGCACAATAATTAAATTATTTGGCTGGAGATATTTATTTGATACATCCAATTCTTGCATCCTGAACTAGCTAGATCATAACAAACTCACTTGAGACGGGAACATAATTTGAAGAGGCTTAACCTTCTGCAATGTAATCCTAAACTTGTCATCTATGTCTAAATCTAAAGGATTCGAACCATCTTCAAGTTTCCGGTTGTAGTTGTCAAGGAGAGTAGCCGATATCAAGTTCAGCATCTGTATCATGTACATTCTTTGCCATAACATAACCATAAAACTCTACATCTTTGTTTGCCTTTCGAGGGAAGAGAAACACTGTAGCCTGTAGGATGCAAATGTAGAACAGTAGTACTTAATCAAATCATTTAATTTATAAAATACAGTAAAAGAAATATTTCAGTATTTCAGGTAAATCAAGCTCATTGTAGTTTCAACAGTTTTTATATTGTCCTGATAAAATAAAGCACCTTCCTCATCTAGTAATCTGAGTCCTGATAAAATTGAGGCAGAAAGTTGGGTTCCGTTCAATACTGCTCTACATCTTACTGGAATACTATATGTTGGTGGTTATGTCCCCCAAATTCAACTTACCCTTTCAAATTAATCTACAATTATCTAGATTATCTCTAAAGTTGGTTCATACAGCATAAATATCTTTCTGAATCATTTACATCTTAATGCAGATGCTAATCGAGAAGGTGCTAGATAAGTCTTCCTTGGCAAGTGTGGTAGTTGTGCAGATATTTCTTCACATTTCTTGCCCATGTATGTAACTGACATTACTTCAAGCCAATTTCATCATCTATAAATAGACGTTGGGCATCAATTTTGTGAAACACACAAGAGAAGCCATTCCTTACTATAATCTCTCCTGATCTCTCTCACACACACACACACACAAATCCTCTTTATACTATCCACCTATTTCAATGATCTACTATCCCTTTGTAACTACTCCTTTGTGAATGATTATTATTTTCTATTTCTATCTCTATTTATTTTCTCAATATCTACCTATATAATTTCTTTCAGCTACACACTCACGTTCCTAACGCTATTTACAAACTTTTATATAAGGCGGTCTTACACAAAAGACTGCATTGGTGTCATATAAGTTAAGCAATGAGATTAATTAGTTAAGCACCGAAACTAATTAGTTAAGCACTAGAAACAATTAGTTAAACCATGAAACTAATTAGTTAAGCACTAAAAATAATTAGTTAAGCAATAGAACCAATTAGTTAAGCAATAAAAGTGGTCTTTCCGGTAAGGCGGTCTTACACAAAAGTTGTCGAACACTATTTGTTGCCTTTTTTTTTTTTTTTTTTTTTATCATATAATACTTGTACATGAACATCACGACCATGATGAAAAAAACTTATACCTCTTTGACTTCCATCATTTCTCATATTGTTATTCCCAGAAGTAAGCAAACTCACCCCATGCCTAAAATTCGAAGTTTTCCTACTAATATTGCTCTTAGTTAGTCAAGTTTGCAAAGTCTGGGGAAATAGTACCCGAAAACTTTGTTTTATGATATTAACCGTAATGACCTCTATTTGAATCACGCGTCACAACAAGCATCTTTACCGCTCATAATTTTAATAGTATTTATATTCCTTCAAAATCTATTATTCTCTAAATACACTTTCTCAACCATGAAGAAAATCAGGAAAAGTCCTTTGAAGATTATTATTTTGGAAACTAACATTTAACAACTTAAGAAAAGAAACAATCCTAGTAAACCTGATTCTGGAACTCACATTTGTAATCTCTTTTTGTTGATCACAAATGTTTGGGCTCCCAATTGATTCTCAATTGGGCCACTAAGTCCAAAGCCCAATGGCTCTAAACAAACAGCATCAAACCTACCAATGGCTAGTCAGCCATCCATCAAGGCCCAAGGCCCAAAAGCAATAAATGACCTATGGGCATTTATTATGCAAACACTATAAATAGGCCGCCAAGGCTCACACCTCAAGGTACGTCCAATTTATCGCCTTAAGACTACTCTTCTAGAGAACTTCTCTCTAGAATCCGAGCATCGTTCTTACTTAGGCATCGGAGGGGCTTTCCTCGGAAACACCCCCGAGGCTAGTGACTTTGCTCTTGTGCAGGTGAATTCGGACTCTACTCATTCAAACAAGCAAGATCTTCAACACATACGAAAAGACCTTCATTCGAAGCCCATTGTTTCCATCTTTACAATACCGGAACAATTTGGCGCCGTCTGTGGGGAAGAACACTTCAAAGCCTTTGAAAGACATCAATCACCTCTTTCCGCGAAAATGGTTAATGATGTTATTAACAACAATGATGACGATATGATGGTGCGGTCAGATTCAGAATCTGACCAAGAGGAGCACCCTCAATCGATGGCGAGGTCACAGCCAAGCAGAGCTACGACCGCCACAAACTCAGGACCTCCGATTCCAACTAGGGAAGAGCTCACTGCGGCCATGACCATCATGCAAAACTTCCTCTTCAATGAGAAGCAGCAAGGATTGGCAAAGGACCGCAGAGAAGAGAGGAGGACTAGGCGAAGGCTGAACGAACAGCCCAGTGTAGAAGTGTCCAGACCCGAAAGAGAGCTCCTCCCCTTGACAGGAACACACCTGACGTCGAGATGGATGGAAAGCACGTGGGACACCCAAAAAAGGGCACAACAACAGCCAGATTGGTTTGCAAGACCATCGCCTACTCCAACAGCTCTCCAAAGCGAATCGACTACTCGTAACACTCGGATCCGAAGCTCGGTGCTCAGCAGGTTGAGGCCCTCGGTCCACTCAAGGTTAAGACCTTCGATCCATACGAGACTCGGGGTAGGTGAGTCAAGCAGATCTGGCGAACGACCCGAGGTTAGTAGCCGAGAAAGAAGAAGAGACAGGAGGCATGATCGAACCCCTAGTCCCCATCGTACGCCCGAACGTTCTAATCACAGAACCTCGGCAAACGAAGGCATCAGGGCTAGACTCGGGAAAAGAATCATGACTCCCACGTCATCCCCTTTCTCGGAAGAGCTGATCATGGAAGAAATACCGAAGGTAAGACTGCCAGCACACCTAACCTATAGCGGAATCACGGATCCGAGGGATCATGTCATCTCCTACGAGCAGCAAATGTTCTTGGGTCCCTACTCCGAAGCATGTTGGTGTAAATACTTCCCAACCACGCTAACCGGAGTGGCGGGAGAGTGGTTTAGATCGCTGCCGAAGGGATCGATCAAGAGCTGGAAAAAGCTGAAAAAGAGATTCTGCACACAGTTCGTGAGCAACAATCGCCCCGAGCGAACCACAGCAGAACTGACCTCAATCCAACAAGAAAGAGACGAAAGTCTAAGAGAATTCATGGCCAGATTCATGAAGGAATCAACAAACATACCAAACTTGCAGCCAGACGTGGCCATCTTCGCCTTGAAGCACGCGCTCCAGGAAGGGAAATTCCGTGACGAACTCTCAATGAAGGACCCCTCCAGAATAGCTGACGTGCTCCAAATGGCTGATGCGTTCATCAGAACCGAAGAGTTCAACAAGGCCGCTGCAAGATTGAAAGGATCGTCGGATCCGAGAGACACAAAGAATACCCAGAGCAAGCCCGAGGGCGGCTCAAGGAAAGGGAAGGAGAAAGTAGGAGCTAGAGAGATGAGCCCGAAGAAAGACGGGAGAAGGGGTGAACTTCAACCCAGATACACTAACTACACTCCACTGACTCTGCCCCGAAAAGAAATCTTTAGCCTCAACAGAAATGATGAAAAGTGGAAACTACCTGGGAAGCTCAAGTCCAACCCAGCTCGGAGAAACAAGAACAAATGGTGCGAGTTTCATGATGACTTCGGTCACCACACCGAAGAATGCAACTCGCTGAAAGACAACATTGAGGACCTCGTTCGCCGAGGCTACCTGAAACAGTACTTGTTAGACCGAAGGGAGGAAAAAGAAAAGGCCGCAAGTGGCAAACAACACGAGCAACCCCAGAAAAGGGTCTACGAAGCAACAGGGCACAAGAAGAATGACATCCTAGTGGTGTTCGGGGGACAGAAGTCTGGCCAAGCCAGCAAGAAACACCTAAGAGCCCTCTCCCATCGGGTCAACTTCAGCGTGGTGGGAGACAACCAGCCACACCCCCCGAACATGACCTTCACTGCTGATGATTGCTTCGGAGTCCAGTACAAACATGACGATCCTCTAGTCATTTCCATGGACCTCAATAACCACAACGTACATCGAGTGTTAGTCGACGGAGGAAGTGCCGTCAATATCATCTTCAGAAACTGCTTCGAGCAGCTGATCCTCGAAGAACCAGAGGAAGCACTGACGAAAGTCAGTTATCCTCTGATCGGATTCAACGGATCCGCAGCTACCCCTCGAGGAAAGATCACCCTGCCAGTCACGGTGGGTGAAGGCCAAGCAGCAAAAACCCTTCGGGACGAATTTCTGGTGATGGACTGCGACTCCGTATACAACGTAATCATGGGAAGAACCATGATTCACAAGATGCAAGCAGTCCCCTCCACATACCATCAGCTGATGATATACGTCTCGGATGCAGGATTTGCCGAACGAATCAGAGGTGATCAAGAAGTGGCGAGAAGAACCTGCCACACTGCTGTCCGAAAGCCCAAACTAGGGGACGGCCCCGAGGAAGAAAAAGGAGTTACGGGAGAGGAAAGCGAGGCAAAAAGGAGAAGAGCAAGCACGAGCAGCTTATCTCCCGCAGAAGTTGATGCCCGCCCCGAAACCCTATCTCCCGAACCAGATCAAGAAATGGAGGATATCTTCCTCGAAGAAGATTCAGACAGGAGCGTTCGAATAGGCAAGGGCCTAAGCTCGGGGCTCCGAATCGATTTGATCCGACTACTCAGGGATCACAAAGACATCTTTGCATGGTCAGCAGCAGATATGCCAGGGATAAATCCGAAGCTGATTTGTCACAAGCTGGACGTCAACGCTGAAGCTCGGCCAATCAAGCAAAAAAAGAGGAATTACTCCTCGGAGAAAAACAAAGCCATCGCCGAGGAGGTGAAAAAGTTGCAAGAGGCCGGATTCATCGAACCATGCATGTATCCGAAGTGGCTGGCCAACGTGGTGATGGTCAAAAAAGCGAACGGCTCCTGGCGAATGTGCGTGGATTTCACAGATCTGAACCGAGCCTGCCCCAAAGACTGCTATCCCCTGCCAAGGATAGATCAATTGGTTGACTCCACCAGCGGCCATGCACTGCTCAGCTTCATGGATGCCTTTTCAGGCTACCACCAAGTGTTCATGCACCCCGACAACAGGGCAAAGACAGCATTCATCACAAGTGCAGGAGTGTTCAACTACAAAATGATGCCTTTCGGCTTGAAAAATGCCGGAGCCACCTACCAGAGGCTAGTTGATCATGTCTTCGCCGACCAGAAAGGGAGGAATGTGGAGGTCTATGTGGATGACTCCATCGTAAAAAGCATCAAGGAGGAAGACCATGTCAAAGACTTGGCAGAGACCTTCAGAAATCTGAGGAAATACAGCATGAAGCTGAACCCAAAAAAATGCGTCTTCGGGGTGAAGTCAGGGAAGTTCCTTGGATTCATGGTGAGCGAAAGAGGAATTGACGCGAACCCAGACAAAGTCCAAGCGGCATTGGATTTACCTGAGCCGAAGACCAAAAGAGATGTGCAGAGGCTAACCGGCAGGTTAGCCGCACTAACAAGGTTCATATCAAAAGCTTCGGACAAAGGAGCCCCCTTCTTCAAAGCACTGAAACCAAAGAACCTCCCCGGGGGAGAAGCAGAACCAGTCAAGAGAAAGGGGGTCCCGAGGAAGGTGGATCCCGAACTGATATGGGAACAGGAGCAAAAAGAAGCTTTTCAGCAACTCAGAGCCCACCTAGCTCAACTGCCGACACTGGCCAGACCAAAGGAAGGGGAAACCCTGTACCTATATGTCGCAGTCAGCCCTGGAACCGTCAGCGCAGTGCTTCTTCGGGAAGAAAAGAAAAAGCAACAGCCAATCTACTTCACCAGCCGAACACTCACAGGGGCCGAAACTCGGTACCCCCTCATCGAGAAAGTCGCATATGCAGTAGTGGTAGCTGCGCGAAAACTGAGGCCATACTTCGACTCCCACCAAATCACAGTACTAACTGACCAACCGCTCGAGAAAGTACTCGACAAAATAGAGAGGTCAGGAAGATTGGCTGCCTGGGCCTTCGAACTATCAGAGTTCGGCATCAAATACCAGCCGAGGACAGCAATCAAAGCACAAGCGTTGGCAGACTTCTTGGCCGAGTGCTCATACCAGGAAATGCTGGATGATACGAAAAGCACTTGGGAGGTCTTCACTGACGGATCTTCCACAATAAACGGCTCAGGAGCAGGAGTTGTACTAATCCCCCCGACGGGGAAAAGCATAGAGTATGCATTGAAGTTCGGCTTCAAAGCAACTAACAACGAGGCCGAATATGAGGCCGCAATCGCAGGGATAGAGCTTTGCTTATCCCTGGAGGCCGAGCATGTTTGCCTCAAAACTGATTCCCAGCTTGTAGCCAACCAGATCCGAGGGGAGTATGAGGCCAAATGGCCCAGCATGACAGCTTACTTAGCAAAAATTAAATCCTTAACGTCAAAGTTAAGATCCTTTGAAGTCATTCTCATCCCCCGAGGACAAAACACGCAAGCAGACGCACTGTCAAAACTCGCAAGCTCAACACTCATCGACCTAAACAGGTCGGTCCACGTGGAAGTTCACCAAGAGAGAAGCATTGACTTGCTACCCACCACAGTATGCAGCTTACGTACCGAACCCAGCTGGATGGACGCAGTAGTTGCATACAAAGAAAGGGGAGAGCTTCCCGAGGATAAGCTGCAGGCGAGAAAACTGAAAAGATTCAACAAGTGGTTCATCATCAGCGCCGAAGGAGAGCTCATGAGGAAATCATTCTCCGCTCCGCTGCTAAAATGTGTGGGTCCAACAGACGCTGACTACATCCTAAGAGAAATCCACCTCGGGATATGCGGAAACCACATCGGAGGCAGGACATTGGCACATAAAGCCCTTCAGGCCGGATACTGGTGGCCCACTATGGTTTCCGAGGCAAAGCAGATGGCAAGGAAATGCGAGAAATGCCAAAAGTTCGCACCAGCCATCCATCAACCAGCTCAAACCCTACAATCAACACTGTATCCCTTACCATTCGCACAGTGGGGGTTAGACATCATTGGTCCCTTCCCCTCAGCTACGAACCAGAAGAAGTGGCTGATTGTAGGAGTAGACTATTTTAGCAAATGGATCGAAGCTGAAGCTGTCTCCTCCATCACTGAACCTCAGGTCCGCAAGTTCATATGGCAGAACATCATCACAAGGTTCGGCATACCAAGACTGATGGTCTTCGACCACGGGAAACAGTTCGACAACACCCCGTTGCAAAAATGGTGCAAACAGTTCGGCATACACCTAGCTTACTCGGCAGTTTGCCACCCACAAAGCAACGGGCAAGCCGAAGCTGCTAACAAACTCATCCTCAATGCACTCAAGAAAAGAGTCGAGGATGACAAAAACAAATGGTTAGAAGAGCTACCCGGAACACTATGGTCCCTTCGGACCACTGAGAAAGAAGCTACCGGGCAAACACCGTTCCACCTTGTATATGGATCCGAAGCTGTCATCCCTGTGGAAATCGGAACAGAAAGCCTAAGGATCCAGGCATACAACAGGTATGATGGGCTCCAAGGAGAAAGCAACAACCAACTTCTGTCCGAAGCTCTCGATCTACTGGACGAAGCTCGGAACGATGCAAGGACACTCAACGCAGCATATTTGCAGAGGGTCAACAAGCATTACAACCGAAGAGTCAACGCCAGACCCCTAAAAGTCGGTGATCTAGTACTCAGAAACGCCGCCTCGGTTCAGAAAGGACGGATCCATGGCAAACTCTCAGCCACTTGGGAAGGACCATACATCATCCATTCCGAAAAAAGGCCAGGCACGTTTATGCTGAAGCAGTTAGATGGAACAATTTTGAAGAACCATTGGAATACCGATGTTCTCAAGAAATATTTTGTATGATCTATGTCTGTAAACCAAGTAAGTTGTTTAATGAGAAGAGGAAAGCCATCGGCACCATGTGTTTCATTAAACTTATCTCTATATTTATTGTCCCTTTATATATATATATATGCAGCCTCGGATCTGATCAATCTGAGACTAAAAACAGGTTGACTTTTCCCATTCCTTGATAAAATGCAAGAAATGACCAAATCATACACTTCAGGGAATCGTCCAGAATCCTCGGATTCGCGATACCCAGATAAAACTTGTTCGCAACAAACAGTCGCTCGAATCAAGTTATAAAACTTCGGCTCAGATCCACGGATCGCCGAAGTCATAACTAAGAGGCAGACTAGCGATCTCTTGCCCAGGTTTCCGAACCACAAGAGATCGGAAGAACAATCCAGACCTCTTAGCAGATCGACGGATTTGAAGAGTCTGGAAATAAAAGAGTCTCTTAGCAGATCTACGGATTTGAAGAACTCGCAAAACTAAAGAGTCTCTTAGCAGATCTACGGATTTGAAGAACTCGCAAAATTAAAGAGTCTCTTAGCAGATCTACGGATTTGAAGAACTCGCAAAACTAAAGAGTCTCTTAGCAGATCTACGGATTTGAAGAACTCGCAAAATTAAAGAGTCTCTTAGCAGATCTACGGATTGGAAGAACTCGCAAAGTTAAAGAGCCTCTTAGCAAATCAAAGGGTTTGTAGCAAGTCTACAGAAGAAAGAGCTCGAAAAGTCTACGGATTCAAAGACTTAAAATTGCGAAAGTACAAAATTGAAAAGAAGCAGCCAAGTAACAAACATTCATTTTTCATTCAATATTTGGGGGAAGTACAAATACATTGAAAACCTCAAAAATTGAAAACAAAATGAAACAGTTAAAATTGGCAGCCATCAACAGACAATACCGGCCTACCGAAGTACTAAGAAAACAAAAAGAAATGAGTACAACGCAGCGCCGAGGCAAAAGGGGGAAAAGCAAGCACATATTCGGAAGTCCTCAACTGGAACCGACCGACTCTGAAGAAGACGACTGCCCGAATCCCTAACTCTTGGGAGTCTCAGGAGCAGCCCCCAGGGGAGCATCCTTCGAAGAACCCCCAGCAGTAGTGTCACCTTCGGAAGTCGCCTTCTGGGCCCGAGCCTCTGCAAGAGCAGCTTGGCGTTCAGCTTCAGCTTCGTCTCGATCGGCCTGGCACTCCACCAAGTGATCCTGGGCCCTCATCCAGAGCGGAACCTTCTCATTCCAAGGGAAATGAGGCATATGCTTCGCAAACATCCGCCGAGCACCCAGGATGCCATTCCAGTATTGCTCCCTACACTGATCAGCAGTGTAGAGGTCAACTCTCTCTTGCTCCAACTTCCGAATGGCCGCATCCTTCTCTCGGATCTTCAGCTGGAGAACGGGCACCTTGTCAGCTTGATTCTGAATAATCTCCCGATGCTTGACAAACTGCTGAAGCCTCGCCTCCGCTTCCTGGCTCTGCTTAGTGGCCGCCTCAAATTTAGACGTCATCTCCTTGAGAAGACTGTCTTTTTCTTCAAGTTCGCTCGCAAACTTGGCGGTCATTTCTTTCCTCTCCTTGTTGAAGGAAGCTATCTTTTCAGCATCCTCCTCAACTTGGAAAGTGAGCTTCCCAACTTCGGCCCCGATCTGCTCAGCCGACTCCCTAGCCTCACGACTGTACTGAAGGTACAGTTGCTTGACCTCCACCAGCTCGGCGAAGAGCTGCCCAGCCTTCTGGTCCAAGATAGGGATATCACGAGCATAAGCCTCCTGATATCTCCTCAGTTGTCTCTCCTCAACCGAGCTACACTCGGAAGCGAACGAGGACCAGAAAACAGCCTGGGGAAGAAGAAAAGATGAGGAAAAGTAAAAACAAAAACGGAACTCAAAAGAGAAAATCCAACACTTACCTCATTCAGATAGTATTGGGCCATCATAGCTGGGTTCCTCTCCTCAGCTCCAGGAACCCTCCACTGCGGGTTGGCCCGAAGAAGATTCTCCCGTGCAGCTTCGGGACCCACCAAAGATCCCACATGAGCCATGGGGTTCTCCCCCAAAACCGGAGCCCTAGCATAGCGACCCATCGCCTCCCTTACCTCCTCGGGGATCCGTTTCAGCGGAACATCCGAGCAAGGGTCAGCGTGGATCAGTCTATCCAAGGCCGAGGTCGAAGTAGAGCCCAAGGTCGAGTGGCGCCTCTTCCTCGTCAGACCCTGTTCGGGCTGCTCCTCCTCAGAAGAAGGGACCTCCTTCTCAGCTTCGGGAACCTCAACATGTGCTTCGGTGAGGTCCACCATCTCCTTATCTGGACTTTTCTCTCTTTCAAGAGAAACGTCAGCAGATTCCCTCTTCTGCTCAGCCACAGTAAGGACATCCGAACCAGGAACAAGGTCGGCTTCAATCGCCTCCATCACCTTGGTGATATCCTGAATCTCGATCCCTAAAGCAGCAGACGGCTTCAGAGGAGAGGGGATGGTATCTTCCTCAGCCAACGGTTGGTCCACGGGCGGCGGTTCCGCAACCACCACACTCTTTAACTTCTGCCCTGGCAAGGGCATGAAGTGAAGGAGATTCTTGGGAGGAGGCATGTCTTCCGAAACAGTTTCCTGCAAAACAAGCATTCAAAGGTCAGCTTCGGAGAAGGGAAAAACGGACAACAAAAAAAAAAACTCCAAGTCAGAGCAAATACCTTCTCCGAGGACTGGGAAGCCTTCGCTTTCTTCGGATGCGCGGAAGGCCTCAAAAGAGTGCTACCCTTCCTTTTGCGTTGATCCTAAAAAGGGGAGACCAAGGGTCAATAAATGTAAAAGAAGACAAAGGAAGAAATAAAAAAAAAAAAAAAAAAAAAGCGTGAAGTACCCGGTTCCTAGATAAAGAGATATCTATTCGAGCCGGAGACGAAACCGAAGGAACGGCACGCGGCACAGCGTCAGTCCCAGGACCCTAAAAAGATGGTCCAGGACCAAGACGTTAGCCGACGGCCAACCAGAAAGAAAGACAAACAAAAGACTTCGGGATATAGAAACACTCACCGGATCCGAGGTTGTCCTCAAATCAGGAAGCACGACCTTCACTGGAACAGCTTCGGGAGAGGAGGCAGAATCCCACGGATCAGCTCGAACTTCAGATATCTGAGCGACACCCGAAGGAGACAGCACGTAATCCTTCAAGCGAGGATTACGAGGATTCTCTTTCCCGAACTTGTAATCAGGAGCCGAGTCGTGAATAGTCTTCAGATCCAAAGAAATGCCCAAAACCACAGGATCAATGCAGCTAAAGCCGTACTCTGCAGAAACAAAGCACAAAACAAAGTCAATAAAACGAGACAAAAAGGAGGAGGACAAACTTACTAAATCACGGTCCCAACCGAAAGACACCTACCCCTGTCAAAAATCCTGCTGAGACCGGCAACAGCAAGAATGTCCTCCCGCAAGATATAGTTGAGGTTCGGGAGCCAGTTAGACGGCAGTTTGTAGTTGTCCTCCCGAGCCAAAAACCACTGGAGGAGATCCACGTAGTGGTGATGGTTCCGATCCGGAGCAGCCACGCTTCGCATATCAGGATCAGGAGTCACAAACCACTTCGGAGGGCGATAAAAATGTGGATGCTTCGGATCTGTCGGCACACGAACAAACAACCACTCCGTCTTCCAATTATGGTCAGAGCTGAGGTAAGGGTAGGCCGTAATGTAGTTCGGCTCCCCCTTTCTTCGGGACTTTTTGTTGATGATGGTCCACCAACCATACCCATCCCCCTTGGAAGCGTGATTGAAAGACAGATCGTGGAGATCCCGAAACACGGCGACAGAGCAGGGAAAGTTAACAAAATCGCACACCCATCTAAATCCGATGATGTGCCTCATAGATTTGGGGGTAAGTTGGGCCAAACTGATGTTATACGACACCAGGAGCTCGGAAATGAAGGGATCCAAGGGAAAGCGGAGACCGTTCTCCAAGTGATGAGTATACACAAAGATGAACCCCCTCGGCGGATGAGTCACCCGAGGACGCTCCTGATCGGGAAGCTCGCACCAGTACCCCAAGGCGTGCTGGATTCCGTATAACTCTTCGGCCCTCCGATGGTAGTTCCCCAGCTTCGCCTCCACCAACCAGTCACCACTGACCGATTTCTCCAACGGACCATCGATCTTAGTGGTCTCATGCAGGATCGGGGCATACTTACCCTGCGGATCAGCTTCAGTCCAATGAACTGGAAACTCAGGGTAAGGACGGCGCACACCCGAAGAACCAGCTTTCTTACCAGAAGTTGCGCGTTCAGACGCGCTAGACCCGCCAACAACATCATCTTTGGAAGCGTCCCAACCAGTCGAGCGCCTCTCCACCGACCTCTCCGAAGGCCGACCCCTCGAAGTTTTTCGGTAACCTTCCCGAAGGCACGTTCTCCCTCTCACTAGAGGAGCCAACGACGAACTTGCTTTTGCCCCTATTCTTTGCCATGGTCGCGAATTCTCGGTCTAGGGTTTAGATTGAGGGGTAGAAGGAAAAACGAAGAGGAAAGGAGAATTCAGAAACAAATTACCTTTTTCCGAAGCGGAATTCGCCGATAAAACGAACAACCCAAGTTCCCGAAGTCTAAAGCTGGCCGAATTTCGTAGATCTGAAGAAATTTGAAAACTGCGATCGCCGGAATTTAGAGAGAGAATAAGTTTGAAAGAAGGAGTAAAAAGTTCGAAAGGAGCAAAGCACCCAGTATTTATAGAAAAGAAAAGGGGCGCATCAACTTCCTCAACCCATGATCTCCACGACACAATACAAATCCCCACACTTGTCATCAATGCAAGTCGTCTCTTTTCAAAAAAGAGAGGGAACTTTTGGACTTCTGACAGCTGGAAACCCACCCATTTAATTCTAAATGGACCGGGTCTGGGGGGCATGTTGTTTGGGCTCCCAATTGATTCTCAATTGGGCCACTAAGTCCAAAGCCCAATGGCTCTAAACAAACAGCATCAAACCTACCAATGGCTAGTCAGCCATCCATCAAGGCCCAAGGCCCAAAAGCAATAAATGACCTATGGGCATTTATTATGCAAACACTATAAATAGGCCGCCAAGGCTCACACCTCAAGGTACGTCCAATTTATCGCCTTAAGACTACTCTTCTAGAGAACTTCTCTCTAGAATCCGAGCATCGTTCTTACTTAGGCATCGGAGGGGCTTTCCTCGGAAACACCCCCGAGGCTAGTGACTTTGCTCTTGTGCAGGTGAATTCGGACTCTACTCATTCAAACAAGCAAGATCTTCAACACATACGAAAAGGCCTTCATTCGAAGCCCATTGTTTCCATCTTTACAATACCGGAACAACAAATATAATAGCATAAACTCTTTGCTATTTTTTCAAATAGACAGGAACGTGTGTTTAAAAGAGAAAGGAGAAGAAATTATTTGATTAGCTTTATGAATGAATCTTTATTGCACTCATGGCTGCTTTTTATGGAGCTAACAATCTCAAAGCTTAAAGCACATATTCCAGCAAGCTATAAACAGAATCAGATACTGTACAACAATTAACTGATTTTGGCGCCAAAGTTAACCACCTCTAAAATTAACTTTAGTTATCTAATTTTTGTCAAACAAAAGATCCATGACCAATATCTCAGAGCAATCAGATATATCTTGGTCATACACGAAACAATTGACCGGGCGAAGAGACATTCAAATTATAGTAATTGTTATAGTAATCAGAGTATGTTTATAATTTGTGATTTATTGCATATCTTTGTGATTGAGCGATTGATTATAATTGATCATGTAATTATCCCTTAGTCATATTTACCTAAACTATAAAGGGCATAACTTGCGACATTTAAGTTGTGTCACAATGATGAAATGACATGCTTATATGTCAATATGTAAAATATTATATATGTTACCAAAAAAAAGTATGAAAATCTTAATATTCTATTTTACAAATTGAATAATATAATTTTTTATTTCAAAAAAATATTTATGATTTGTATAGGAAATATTTGTTCCCTTCTTTGTATCGACTACCTTAATTACATTTTTTCATAGTAAAAATATTGCATTGATGGTAAAAATATTTTGAAGACGCATGGCCTACGTGACGCCCACATGTACCATTTAGAATCCAACACGTAGAATTTCGACAACTAAGGGGCGTTTTGTTCTCCTTAAAAAATTAAGTTTTACGCATAATAAGTTCAGATAAGTTCAGATATGTTCCAATAAGGCCATGTTCTGTTTACCTTATTTCCACTTATTTCAGTTCAGATAAGATAAGTTCGGGAAAAATAAGGGTTGACCAAGTACAATATATTTATAATTAAAATAAGTTCTGATAAGTTCATATAAGTTCAGTTAAGTTCAAATAAGTTCAGATAAGATAAGTTCATGAAAAATAAGTGAAAATCAGGTGATTAGAATGCAGCTTAAGTTCAGATAAGTTTCAATAAATTCAGATAAGTTCCAATATTAATAATAATAATAATAATAATAATAATATTATCATTATTATTATTATTTTTTATTATTTATTATTTGTTATTGATTATTGATTATTGATTATTGATTATTGATTATATATTATTGACTATATATTATTTGTTATTTGTTATTTGTTATTTGTTATTTATTATTATTTATTTTTTACTCCCTATGTTCCATAATGTTCCTCATGTTTACTATTCACATAGTCAAAGTTTAAAAACGTTGACCGTAATTAATAGTATAAGTAAGAGTAAAAATATTAACTTGTGGGATATCGTTGGATTCGTTTCAATATGAATTTTCTAGTTTTTTATAATTTTTATTAATGCGAAACTAAAACTATTAATGGTCAAAGTAGTGCGTTAGAGACCGCGCATAATGGAAAAGTGAGGAACATTATGGAACGGAGGGAGTATTTTTTATTATTTATAATTTTTTTTTTTTTTTTTTATTATTATTATTATTATTATTATTATTATTATTATTATTATTTTAAGTTTCAATAAGTTTCAAAAGTTCAGATAAGTTCAGGTCAAATAAGTTGAATATAACACACCAATGTTGTTGCAACATGTCACCTTTATCATCACCGGGATGATAAACTCTCACGGAACAACTTCCTCCATGGTATCATGAGCCACAATTTTTCTCCCCTCTCCCAAACCCTAGTTGTGCCCTATATACCTTCCTCTTCATCTCTTCTCTCTTCCTTCCCCTCATATTCACCTTGACAACAGCAGGAATTTTATCCCCCATAAGATTGGAATTAGAAAACGCTCAATACATCTCATGGGAAGAGCTTATAAAAATTCACGATATGACATACTCCTTCCGTTTCGAAATAATGTGGACACTTTGACTTTTGACACTATTCACAAATTTCCAATTTGACAATATATCTTTTGTGATTTATAAGTAATGAAAAATGTAGTCATGTGACGTCTTATTTGATTCGTCTTGATATGAACTTTCGGAATATCAACTTTTTATTAATGTCAACTTACGGATACAAAAATACAGATATTAATGTCCAAACATTTACATAAACAATCCGTGGACTATGGACTGTGGTGCACATAGAGCATGGTGCACCAAGAGAACATATGTGCATAAGCAAAAGAACATGACATTACGACAAAAGAACATGCGATATAATATTTCACTTTTTTGTTATAAAAATAATATATTATTTTACTATTTATTTAAAACCTAAATAAAAAAAATACTCGTGTTCTTTTCTTGTAACCGGATGTTCTTTCAATTATATACTAGTGTTCTTAAGGTGCACCATGCTCTATGTGCACCATAGTCTACTTTCTAAATTGCGTCAAAACAAAGGTTGAGCAATGTGAATCTCATAAGCAACTTTTTCATGTACCCATTGTCCCATTCACTTGTATTTTTGTGGAAGCACTATCGAATTGCAAATGAGCTTTTTAAAAAATCAAAAGATGTCTTTTTCACAAAGCAAAAATATGGTGCTCTCCGTACAACAACAAAGGCCAGATATTATGGCAAAGTCTGACATTTACTTTAATCTGTACTTAAACCACATGAACTCCATGATTGCTAATTAGCTACACGAATAATTAAATTCTAATTTTCTTTGATAAATATGGTACAGGATATAGCTCCACCCAACTTTGTCGAGTAGAAAAAGAATTAGAAATAATTAATAGGAGTACGTTGAATTCTTCATTTAGCAAAGCCACATGAAATGCTCAGATCAGTACCAAATATATGTAATCAATTCTATATACACACTAACAATCCGTTTAATAGGCGGTTAAAAATAACGAGACAGAGAATAAATTTATAGCATAATTAATTTATCGATTGTGAAGGTTTATCTTATAGAGCGGAGGGAGTAATAATTACGTAGTAACTAGTAAGTGATTGTAAAGGTCTCCGGTTAATTACCTTTTTTTTTTGACGGGTTTTCTTCTTCCGCTTAATTACCTAAAATAATGATATAAAGCTACATCAGTAATCACGACAATATTGAAGATGAGAATTTAAAGTTGTATATGAGAAATGAATTATTTTAATTCCAAATTTTGTGTTATTAGTCGCAGGGGTTCGTCGATCTAGTTTTTTGTTTTTTTCCCTAAGGGGAAGATAGTTCGACATTTTATTTTGTTTCTCGTAAATCTAGTTACTTGTAATAAATGTGACATAACTTATTTATTTATACTAGTA
Source organism: Spinacia oleracea (assembly GCF_020520425.1). Taxonomy (NCBI): domain Eukaryota; kingdom Viridiplantae; phylum Streptophyta; class Magnoliopsida; order Caryophyllales; family Amaranthaceae; genus Spinacia; species Spinacia oleracea. The sequence continues at coordinate 7,151,486 of NC_079487.1, read as the reverse complement.
TTATTTTTTGGCAAAATAATTAAAATAGCTAATTAATTTTACAATTTAGCAAATATATTTATATTGCTACAAAAATGAAGCAAACAAGCTAAGGTGCTAAGAATTTTCAATTTGGATAGTGGAGAGAATATATTCAAGATAATATTACTGATCTTATATATTCACAACTATCCACCACTATCATACTACGGACTACTCTTCTATAAGGCATATCCTAAATCTAATTCCAAATGTATCGAAAAGAAAAATAAAATATCAGTGTTTTTTTTTATGAAGTATATTTCTTTTATCAAAAGACACAGCCACACAATGACACGAGCCATTGTGTTTTATTCATAAATACTCCCTCCGTCCCGGAATACTTGATCTGTTTTCCTTATCGGGTCGTCCCTTAATACTTGATCTGTTTCTAAAAATGGAAAGATTCTAACAATATTATATTATTTCTCACTCCACCCATATTAACCCACATACCCCCTACTCCATACAAAAAATAATTAAAAATTCAACCCCTACTCTCTCCAACCCCACCTCTTAACCAACCTCCCACTAACTACATTAAAATAATACCCCACTATCAACTACTCCCTCCGAACCTAAATGTTATTCCCGTTTGTCATTTTACGCGGTTATTAAGGAAAAAGAAACATTATAAGATTAACTATTATTAATGTAGTTTTATGGGAAATTGTTGCTTTTTGATTCCATTTTCACAAAAAAAAAATAGTTGAACCAATAGAATTGAAGGAATAAAAATGCCAACTCATTAATCCATCCACACTTAAATCAACCAATGAGACTACAAGGTTTTTATTGATAAACCAATGGAATTACAAAGTTAAAATTACAAGGAAGAGATTAAAAAGGAAATAAAAGAAATGGGAAGATTATTTTGGGACACTAAAAAAGGAAACGGGAATAACATTTAGATTCGGAGGGAGTACTACCTATTAAATTAAATAAGTCAATTCAAGTCCCTTAAACTCTGTGCCGGTCAAACCGGGTCGAGTATTCCGGGACGGAGGGAGTAATAAAATTACAAATATCCCCACAACTAAAAGAAATTGCAAATAACTAAAAAAAATGCTATGTACATAGTGTTAGGTTATGATACATATGACAATTCATAAATCATGCGGAAAAACCATTTAGCCAGGAATACATATTATTTACACATAATCATATAGCATAGTTTAGATGCATACTCTTTGTTGCGTGCCTTCCCTAGCTGCGCCCGAACCGAACAAGAACAAGTCTTTAGGACTCCAAGTGTCGTCCCTCCGTAGATAGTCCACAGCACGTCCGGATCCGCCTTAAGATTGACCAACTAGAATCGCCCTTAAGGTACTAAAGATTTTCGGCACTTATAGACAAGAAATGTGTCTGAATTTTCTCTCAAAAACTCACTTTGAATACTTGAATAATCTATGAAAATATGTGACCCTAGGCACCTATTTATAGAGTTATGGAAAGGGTTTTGGAATCCTATTAGGATACTAATTTATTTAATTATAATCCTACTAGGACTCTAATTAAATAATCATTATCTAATAGTTTTAGGATTTAATCACACTTCGAATCCCGATTGCTTCAGGATTCCCGCACAAGTATTGCACGAGCACCGTACACCCGCGCAAGCCTTGCGGCCCACGCTAGGCGCACAGCGCTCGGCCCACTGCTGTGCTCTCGCGCGCGCTCCCAAGGCCTTGGCTGGGCCTGGCCTTGCGCTGGGCCTGGTCGAGGCTTGGCGTGCGATGGTGCGCGTTGGCTCGCTGGGCGACGGCCTGGCTTCGTGCTGGGCCTTCGTCTAGCGGGCCTCGTCCGATGCTAATTCGTACGATACGCTTCCGATTAAATTCCTGATTCCGGAATTCATTTCCGATACGAACAATATTTAATATTTCCGATTCCGGAATCAATTTCCGTTTCGAACAAATATTTAATATTTCCGTTTCCGGAATTATTTTCCGATTCCGATAATATTTCCGATTCTGACAATATTTCCGTTTCCGGCAATATTTCCGATTCTGGCAATATTTCCATTTTCGATAATATTTTCCGATACGTACCATGTTTCCGTTTCCGGCAACATCTACGACTTGGATAATATTTATATTTCCGATACGATCCATATTTCCGTTTCCGGCAATATCATCGTTTCCGGAGTATTCATTTCTTGCCTGTGACGATCTCAGCTCCCACTGAAACCAAGATCCGTCGATTCCGAATATCCATAGATGGAGTATTTAATGCCATTAAATACTTGATCCGTTTACGTACTATTTGTGTGACCCTACGGGTTCAGTCAAGAGTAAGCTGTGGATTAATATCATTAATTCCACTTGAACTGAAGCGGCCTCTAGCTAGGCATTCAGCTCACTTGATCTCACTGAATTATTAACTTGTTAATTAATACTGAACCACATTTATTAGACTTAACATAGAATGCATACTTGGACCAAGGGCATTATTTCCTTCAGTCTCCCACTTGTCCTTAGGGACAAGTGTGCATTTCCTAATTCCTTTGTCGCTCGATGCTTGCTCTTGAACATAAGGTAAGAGTTGTCATCCTTATTGTGTCCAGAGGTGTTTCTCGGTTTCAGAGTTCAACTGATCAAATAAACAGATAATCATAGCCTATGATTCATCCGAGCACGGCCATGCATTTCACAGTTTCTAGCTCTCCGAGTGGCCTTGTACAACTTTTAAGCATCTCATCCCGATTTATGGGAGGACAATCCCAATCTTGCGATCTTGAGATTAGACTTCGTTTGATAGGTGATTACCTGAGCGTTGCCTTTATAGCCTCCTTTTACGGTGCGACGGTTGGTCAACGTCAAAGCAACCAGTTCTCAAACAAGTAATCTCAAATCACTCAGGTATTGAGGATTTAGTGTCTAATAATTTTAATGAAATTTACTTATGACAGATTTTCATCTCTTACAGTAAAGTTTCATAGGTCTTGTCCGATACTAGTCTTCCCAAAGTAAGTATCTATGCAAATGATTATGACATTGCCATGTCCACATAGTTCAAGAAACAGAACTACTAGTCATCTTGCATTCTAGTCGTCTAACATTTTCTATGCGTCCAATTTTATAGAAAACTCCGACTAGGGACCATTTTCAACCTTTGACATTCAAGTTCACTTGATAGACATTTCTTAGTCACAGGACTGGTCCTGACAGTCTATCTTGAATATATCGTCAAATTTGAAGGGACTCATCATTTAATACTAAACCAAGATTAAATGGAATATGAAAATACATTTCATATATGATAAATGTTCAACCCCAATGTTTTATAACCATGGGCCTCAAACCCATCTTCTAAAACAATTCATGGAATTCAAAGCTATGCTTGATTTCCAGTGCTACAACGTGAGTGTTGCTTCTCACTTGTTGCATAGGTTTAGTTATCATGCTTTGTCAATCTTAATATCCTTTTCATCGAATGTTCTTCGAGATATGATGATAAGATCTTTTCGAGTTTGTTTATTATGTGATCTAGTCTTTCTTACTTCGATGGTGGTTTTACTCATTTTGCAATGAAGAACCATCAAGTTAGCAGACATTTTTCTTGCTTCAAGAGTGGTTCTACGCATTTTTCAATGAAGAACCATCAAGCCAGCAGATAGGTGATCTACCCAAGTTCAGTGAAGAACTTTAAACAACCCTGTTTTATTGCTTCTTAGGCAATAATTACTTTTACTTCAACTGTATAGGTTGCTAGTGATGCTTTATTTGGATTTACCTATCCAGGCAGTTCATAGATATGTGGAAGATTCTCAAACTATATCTTAGAACATAGAAATTATTATTTTAATTTCCCACGCAACAACTCATGGTCTCCAACCCATGTTGCCATTTTCAAAACACGATGCTCTATAGCTCGTCCTTATCAATGGTTAACTCCAAAGGGTCTTGCTTGATCCTTTGCCAGTGTTTATGCGTGTAGCATGAATATTTAGCATATCTTTATTTCCTTGAATCAAGAACTATTCCTATGTACCTTTTCAAGTACCATAAGTATTCTTGATCTCAATCTAGTTGATCTTTACTTAGATCAATAGAGATTGGTATATGTTCGTCATGGCTAAAGTCATACGATACGTTTTTGGCGATCCTCATATTATATTATATACATGATAAATTCTTTTGCAGAATAATTCCCAATTGAATTCTATTCATGTAACTTTAGCTCATTCAGTTACAGTAGATACTGAATCCAACTAAATTCTTTGACATATAATATAGGTGAAGAATCTCATTAGATTCTTTGATGTTTAACTTAGTAAATTCTTATACATAGTTCAAACATTCATTACTTAGATTTATTCATATGGATCGAATATCTCCAATGGAGTCTTTCGTGTTTGATTTAGTAAATGCCATTACTAAACAATATCATAAGATCTTTGTAAATAGATCTTAATACCCAGTATGTACTAAGTTTCGCCTTGGTCCATCATTGATGAATAATTTCAAACCTAAGTCATTAGCATTTGAATGTTATTTCACAATAGAGAGATATGTGTGATACACATAGGACCAAATAAGTTTTAAGTACTCCCACTAAACTTCTTATATATCTATAAGAATCATGTATATTTTATGAAACTAAAATACTTATTAGCTTCACTAAAATACAATTCCAATTCCCAATTGCTTGCTTAAATCTGTACTTAGATTTTATAAGCTAGCTTTCCTTTTCAAGCATTTATTTGGATCCACAAATTCTATGACATACCATGTACATATTATGTTCCAACATTTGATTGAGGAATACGTTTTGTCATCCAATTGCCATATGTACCAATATGCAATCATTGCTTGAATTATAGACTTAAGCATTACGATTTTGCATGAGGTTTCAACACAATCCATGCCATGAATTTGCTTTTAACCTTTAGCAACTAATCTAGCTTTGTGTGTGAACAATATTCCATGTTTGATGGTTTTTATCCTTAAAACAAACTTGCAACCAATAGGTGTGAAACTATTCTTGCAAATCAACAAAATTTCAATTTTGTCATCAAAACATTGAGTATGTTTTATGGCCTTTAACCAATTAAACATATAGTCTATATATGGCCTCTAACCATTTTAGGGAATCTGGGTTTCGTCATAGCTTTCTTACAAGTCACTTCTTTTAGTTTGACTGCAAGTTGTAGGTTTCTTTACTATCTAATAGAAGAATTGCATAGTTTCAGTGACTTGAATTCTATGCCTACTTGGGTATAGAACATCAAACAATAGAATATCAATAGCCACTTGAAAGTCCTTTGAATATTCTGTTCTCCTTGAAGCACTTGTAAAGTCTTCTAAGAGATGTCTATTCTTTAAAGCCACTTCTAAAGTCCTTAAAGAATAAGTTCGGTTTTTCTGAAGCACTTCGAAAAGCCTCCGGAATGTCCGTTTATGTTTGTTGTTCGCCTCGAAGACTTTCGAGGTCTATTTTCTCCCACTTGTCATTTTGGAAACGAATCTCCAAAAGGACATCATTTCGAGCAAACAAACATTATGTTCTCAAAAATTCGTGGTAGAAACAATACCCTTGTGTCTCATTTGAATAAATCACAATGAAACATATATCTATACTTGGGCCTTAGTTTGTTGAATAACAAACACTAAGCTCCCACTGAGTTTTGCAACTCTCTAGATATATATTATCGAAAAGATATTATGAAATTACTTTTCAATAGCTTTGACGAATTTGGTTTAGTTTGGTGGTAGTTGAGCATTTTGTTTTAGAAATTATAGGAAAAGTTTTTATGATTCATCATTAATCGAATCAAGTACCAATTGACTTCGATTATTCCAACTAAGATATTCCATATCTTATGGACCTAGATTGTGAAATTACAACACACAATCATTGATGATCATATTTGGTCTCAAGTAATCATCAACATGATCTAACCTAGATCTTTATGATTTCTTGCCAAGTGGATTTTATACTTCTGAATCTTTGAACTAGCCAAACAGATTCAACTTATATCACATTTGAGTAAATAAACCTATATTCACTCAAATCCTTGTGAAATAATAAAGTCATAAAACCTTTCTTTAGCTTTGAACTCTATCGTCTAGGCGTTCTAACAATAGTTCATATTCTTTGTTACTTTCAACAAGTAAGACTAGCTTATCTTAAGTTGATCTAGAAATCAACCAACTTTCAAAAGTCCATTAAAATAGAGCTTTTGAATGTTAACTTGTTGATATGGTCTAAGCAACAATGCCAAAGATTAGTGGAACTCAAATCAAGGGGTTGATTTGAACCTAGTAAAGTTCTTTAAAGAGTTGTTTGTTTTAATCAAGCATATTGACTCATTCCGTAAATGACCATTTCATTCAAACAAACAAGCATTGTTTTTGTTCTTCTGAATGTGAGTCTTTCTGTGTTTGAAGCAGAAATTTAGGTATGCTGATTATGGAACAAAACAGCCATTTAGTTCCAGCCTTTGAAAGGAATTAAAACAAACTAGATGACCCTACAACTAATGTAGCATTGCCATGCTTCATTTCCCACTTGTAGGTCATTAGTGTATCCTAGCTTCCATTGTTTGAGTTATTACCGAAGTAAGAACCTCAAGCGGTATATGATACCAAGGAAGTTTGATTGCTAGGTCACTTCTCTTTAAACATAAACTTATAGGTAGAAACGGAATCGTAAATTCCTTTCATATGTTCCTTTGTTTTCCTATTTCTTGTACCCTTTCTCATAGTCTTAAGAATTGAATTCTTTAGTGTTGACTTTTATACTTTGTTAGACATGTCCAATGTCACCAACAAGGTTCTTTCCATTTAATTTATGTTGAACATTCTGTTTCAACTAGATGATCTTACCAGAAGCTTCTAAAGTTCTCTAAGCATCGATCTATTCGAATGTCTAGGGACTAGACTCATTCGAGAATTAAATGGACAAAGATATTAGGTTGTTAACCATTGGTAAAGCTGAGCGTTTTTAAGCTCAATGCTTTATGATCTCAAAACTACATTGTATTTTGAATTCACAAGCACCAATTGGTTTGCCATTCGATTTTGATATTCGAAAACAACCATAAAAGTCGCTAAAAGAAACGTACATTTTAAATTGCTCACTTTCTCTCATTTCCGTGAATCGTTCTTGGATTCACTACCAATCGAGGAAATTTACTGTTACCTTTCTAAAAGGATTTACCGCAGTGCAAGATATTTAATTATAAACAATAATTAAAACATACATTGAAGCATGCAAAGTCTAAACATTTATCATGAGTAATAACTTGAAAATTAAAGCAATCATGCAATTTCAACAAGTTATTAGCATTTTATTCGAATTTATTGTTCCGGCAGGTGTGAATAAAATGATTCCAAGATCCTAAAATCATTGAAAAACTAAGCACAGTTTGTCGACTTAATCCTAAAACATCTTAGGTAAGCAAAAGCCTTTTGCTAATAGTCTAGAAACTATTCCGCATAAGTACTTATTAGGTAAACCTATCGATTTTGCCACGACATAAAAGGACTCCTTACTTATATCGTTGAGTTTCACCAAAACTAACATGTACTCACAATTATTTGTGTACCTTGCCCCTTTAGGACCAATAAGTAACACCTCGCTGAGCGAAAACTATTACTAGATTGATGTAAAGGATATCCAAGCAAGTGTATATTTTGGCATGGCACCTTATAACTCAATTTTTAAGTTTGGAACTTAAGGCTCTTACTATGTTGGTTAGATTTTAAGTGAACTAAAATCCTTAATCATGCAACATAATCAAGCTTTTGATCTCATGCATTTTAAGACATATTTAAAGCAATAAATAACTTAAAGCATGCATAAGATAAATGTGATCTAGTATGGCCCGACTTCATCTTGAAGCTTTAACTTCAAAGTCCGTCTTGAAAATCTCCGTGGGAGGCACCATTTTCTTCAAATAGGATAAGCTATAATTAAAACTAATTACAACTATTTGATGGTACGCAGACCATATTTGAATTGAAAAACAACTTTGGTACTTTAGACCAATTACATTCAAATTAATGGTACGCATACCATATTTTCTATCCTATTTGGGCCATACTAGTCACTTCATAACCTGCAAAACAGTACATATACAATATATACCATTCACCCATTCATTATCATGAATGGCCCACATAGCTGGTTAGTAAAACACATTATGCATCACGTAAACATTTGCAGCAATTAATCAAGGGCACCAATAATCTACCAATTATTCAGTCCTTATTAATTCTAATCAAGTTGTTTTAACCTTAAGGATTTGTAGACCTAATCAAGAGTTTATGACTAAAAAGGGCTCCCACTCAAACCAATAAATTCATATGCTTTACTAATTTTAAACATAAAAAAGTATTTCTAGTCTAACCGGAAACATACAATTTTAATTAAAATTTAAAGCTCATATAAATTTATAATTGAATCCAAAAAGTTTAATTTAATTTCAGTCGTATTTAAATTAATTCATGATTTTAATTTTAGTAAAATAATTAGAATAAATAAAATTTATTATAATTACAATATTCAAAATTAAAATCCAAGAAAATAATTTAAATTATTAATTTTAAAATTAATTAAAATTACGTAAACTGAAATTTCAAATTAAAACATTCAAAACGATCTAATCGTAACGCAAACACCCTACGCATCGCACGCCCATGGGCCACACGCACACAGCCATCGCTGGCCATGTGCGCGCAGCCCATGCGCTCGTCGCATAGCTGCTGCATCTTCCATCGCAAGCCATCGCACAAGTGGTGCTCGCTGCGCGCGCGCCAGCGCTCGATGCACGCGAGCCATCGCTCGCTGTGCGCGTTCGCCAGCGCTTGCTGCGCGCGCTCCAGCGCTTGATGCACGCGAGCCATCGCTCGCTGTGCGCGAGCAATTGCGCGCGATCAATGCTGGGCGCAGCGCTCGTGGCACGCGAGCTTGCGCTCGCTGCGCGCGAGGCTGCGCGCGCTTGCGCGATGCAGTGCGCGTTGTGGCGCAGCTCGCTTGCTGCCCACACGCGACTGCCATGCCTTGCCTTCGCCCATGCCCATTCATCCATAGCTCGTGGCCCACGACACAAGGCAGGGCTGCTGCCTTGTGCTCGTGCACCATGCCCTTGCTCATTGCATTCGTGCCGCATGGGCGACGAGCTCCCTTGCTCGTCGTCGCATGCCCGCACTATACAACACCCCTTAAGGGTAACACGAAGCGTCCATTGCTTTGTGCGTGCAAGTTATATGAACGAATCGCATAAAAATTTAAAATTTATATTTAAAATTAATGACAAATTAATAAGCTAATATTAATTTCACAATTTTAGGACGAAAAATCGAAAATTTATTATTCAATTGATTTCCGATTATCATGGATTCAAGCCTAGGTCATAAAAATTTAAAATTTATCATAAATTTACAATTTTTATGGTGGTTTTTAATCATAGGTTTCTAATTAAATTATAATTAATTATGAAAATCAAATTAATTCTAAATTATTCTAATTTTCAACAAATTAATCATAAGTACAAATTAGATTGCATAATTAACAAGGCTAGGCATTCAAACTTGTTAAACATATACAGTAGGTCAATCAAAAATTCAAGATTTATCAACAAGAATCGCAAATATTTAATTTAACATCTTAAATTTACGAAATTTTGCATTCGAAAAACTAAAACCTTCGAAAAGTCATAGTTAGGCTTCGAATTTGAGAATTCTGGGTTCGGCAGAAAATTCTATTTTTGTCAAAATTTTAGAATGCCTTTTACATGCGGAATTGACACAAAAATCACTCGATTTGGATGAGTAACGAAGAAACTGCAGAAAAACTACGTACGTATAATTAAATAAACGCAATTTGCAATTAATTAACAATTACGAAAATTAATCACCCCTTTTAATTCTTGCAAATTTGTAATATTTGACCATGTTCATGCAATTTAGATTATGAAAATAATAAGAGGCTCTGATACCACTGTTAGGTTATGGTACATATGACAATTCATAAATCATGCGGAAAAACCATTTAGCCAGGAATACATATTATTTACACATAATCATATAGCATAGTTTAGATGCATACTCTTTGTTGCGTGCCTTCCCTAGCTGCGCCCGAACCGAACAAGAACAAGTCTTTAGGACTCCTAGTGTCGTCCCTCCGTAGATAGTCCACAGCACGTCCGGATCCGCCTTAAGATTGACCAACTAGAATCGCCCTTAAGGTACTAAAGATTTTCGGCACTTATAGACAAGAAATGTGTCTGAATTTTCTCTCAAAAACTCACTTTGAATACTTGAATAATCTATGAAAATATGTGACCCTAGGCACCTATTTATAGAGTTATGGAAAGGGTTTTGGAATCCTATCAGGATACTAATTTATTTAATTATAACCCTACTAGGACTCTAATTAAATAATCATTATCTAATAGTTTTAGGATTTAATCACACTTCGAATCTCGATTGCTTCAGGATTCCCGCACAAGTATTGCACGAGCACCGTACACCCGCGCAAGCCTTGCGGCCCACGCTAGGCGCACAGCGCTCGGCCCACTGCTGTGCTCTCGCGCGCGCGCCCAAGGCCTTGGCGGCCTGGCCTTGCGCTGGGCCTGGTCGAGGCTTGGCGTGCGATGGTGCGCGTTGGCTCGCTGGGCGACGGCCTGGCTTCGTGCTGGGCCTTCGTCTAGAGGGCCTCGTCCGATGCTAATTCGTACGATACGCTTCCGATTAAATTCCCGATTCCGGAATTCATTTCCGATACGAACAATATTTAATATTTCCGATTCCGGAATCAATTTCCGTTTCGAACAAATATTTAATATTTCCGTTTCCGGAATTATTTTCCGATTCCGATAATATTTCCGATTCTGACCATATTTCCGTTTCCGGCAATATTTCCGATTCTGGCAATATTTCCATTTCCGATAATATTTTCCGATACGTACCATGTTTCCGTTTCCGGCAACATCTACGACTTGGATAATATTTATATTTCCGATACGATCCATATTTCCGTTTCCGGCAATATCATCGTTTCCGGAGTATTCATTTCTAGCCTGTGACGATCTCAGCTCCCACTGAAACCAAGATCCGTCGATTCCGAATATCCATAGATGGAGTATTTAATGCCATTAAATACTTGATCCGTTTACGTACTATTTGTGTGACCCTACGGGTTCAGTCAAGAGTAAGCTGTGGATTAATATCATTAATTCCACTTGAACTGAAGCGGCCTCTAGCTAGGCATTCAGCTCACTTGATCTCACTGAATTATTAACTTGTTAATTAATACTGAACCGCATTTATTAGACTTAACATAGAATGCATACTTGGACCAAGGGCATTATTTCCTTCACATAGCTAAGTCGTATTTTATTCACCTTCTTTCCTCCTGTTTTAAACTGAGATTAATAACTTTGTACTATATCAAATAAGTTTAAGAAAAGAAAAAAAAAAGTTTCACAATTTTAATTTACAATAAAGACTAGTATTACACGTAAGTTTTAATAAATTTAGATAAATTCATTTAGGTTTGGATAAGTCAGATAAGACACATAAGTAAAAATTAATTGAATAAAACGCACTTGTAATACATGCAATAAGTTACAATGAAATACATTTGTATCTCTATTCTATAAGGAAACTCATGAGGTTATTATGGTAAATGATCTTTTGGTGTCCCCTATAGAATAGTCTATAGCACCCTCACTCACAATTAAATTAATCAAATTGTATTAAATACAAAATTAATATTAAGTTTAGTGAAAATTTGCAACATATGCTATTTTCCTAAGGCCGGGTAGCAATCTGATTGAAAAAGGTCAAAGCAAGATTATTTAACGACAATAATAGTTCGTTAAAAAATGCAAATAATGCACGTATTCTTTTTTCAAGATTAGGAGTAGATTTGAAGTACATAAATGTACCATTTTTTTTTTTTAATTCAAGTTGGGCCTATCTAATTAAAAGAAAAAATGTATCAAATTATACACTAAAAATGTAGTATTCGCTTTTCAAAATTAGTAGCAAACAATATGAGTGTTAATTTTTCTTTAGATAAACTTTGTGAATAATTTTCTTGACTATTTTGTGTATTTATTGATAATAACAATATTTTAAATTTTTAAACGAAATACTTCCTCCGTTCCGGAAATATCGCACCATTTGTTTTTTACACTATTCATACTACGACTTTGGCCATTTTTTGTGATTCGTACGTAAGGAAATTTTAGTCATGTTGGGTCATGTTAGATTCGTATTGATATATATTTTCCAAATATTAAATTTTTATAATTTTTGCTTGCACACGATATGAGATATTAAGAATCAAAGTAAGGCTTAGAGGAGTAAAAGTCAACCATAGTGCAATATTTCTGGAACGGAAGAAGTATATATATTATTGTTTCACGTATCATGTGCACATAAGATTGAATATATGAGTGAAAATTTCACGTGGCTATTAATTTTTTAAAAGAAATGTTAGGCAATTAATTCATTAGAAACGCTTAACTTTACAACCATAATTTCTAGGATAAAAGTCAATAATGTACCGAGGAAGTACAAGCGCATATCAGATATGTATGGGCAAATACATATCACAACAAAAGACAAAATAAGAAAAAGGACAAAAAAATAATTAAATGGTACTTTTTTTTACAGAATGGTACTTTTTTTTAGCGAATGGTACTTTTTTTTAACATGAATGGTAATTCTTTTTTGTCTTTTAGCTATTTATTTTTTAGTTGATATGTGTGTTTCCACACATATCTGATATGCGAAAAAACAACCTCATAATGTACCCTTAAGCTACAACATAAATATCTTACGAAGCACTACAAGGAGTCAAGGACCACAACCACACACTTCACTTCTCATCTACACTACTCCATTGCTTTCTCTCTCCTCAAATTCTACATTCTACACTTACCATGAGCAGCCAAAACCACCGTCATCTTCTTCTCATCGTTGCCTCGGCACAAGGTCACTTAAACCCCACGCTCCAACTTGCTAAGCAACTCACACGCGCCTCCCCAACTATATATGTCACCTTTGCCACTACGGCCAACGCCCTCACCCGAATCAACCTCCCCTCCAAAGGATCGTCGTCGAATCTTGACCGTTTTTTCTTTGCTACCTTCATGACCGGGTTTGACGACGGTGTTAAGCCGTCGGACGATCCACGTAGCGTAGCTGAAAAGGCCAAGCGCGTGGGGTCCACTTCCCTCCATGATCTCATCCTTTCACTCTCAAACAAGGGCCGCCCGGTCGATCTTGTGATCTATTCTTTAATGCTTCCTTGGGCTGCTGACGTAGCGCGTGAACTACACGTGCCATCAGCTTTGTTGTTTATCCAATCAGCAACCACGTTTGCAATTTATAACCGTTATTTCAACGGTATTAACAGAAATGATGACGACGACAACAAAAAATGCCCCCAACTTGGCGTAGAATTACCGGGTTTGCCACTCTTTGAGAGTTGTGATCTTCCTACTTTTCTGCTACCCTCAAGTCCACACTATTTCGCTGCTCCCACTATTGAGGATCACATCAGAGTCCTTGAAAGGGACCCCATTCTAACGGTCTTTATTAACTCATTTGATGCTCTTGAAGAAGCTGCGATTACCAAGGCCTTTGATCATGATCATCGTATGAAAATGATCACCATCGGGCCGTTGATTCCGTCCGCCTATTCAGACATGATTGATCCGTATGATGCATCATACGGCTGTGATTTGTTTGAGAGGTCCAGGGAGTATTTAGCATGGTTGGAGAACAAAGCAGAGAAATCAGTTATCTACGTGTCATTTGGGAGCATGGCCGTTATAAAACGGAAGCAATTTGAGGAGATATTGCATGGGTTAGACTTAACGGGCCGGCCTTACTTGTGGGTAGTTCGGCCCATTACCCATAATAAAGTTATGGGAGATGAAGATGAGGTAGTTATAGATGATATATTAAAAAACGGGCTTGGCCCATTTGGTGGTAGCCCGCTAGAGAAAGGGTTGATCGTGCCATGGTGTTGCCAAGTGGAAGTCCTAAGCCATCCTTCGATAGGTTGTTTTGTGACACACTGTGGGTGGAACTCGATACTAGAGAGTCTGGTAATTGGGGTGCCCATGATTGGAGTCCCACAGATATCAGACCAACCTACCAACGCCAAGTTGGTGGAGGAGGTTTGGGGAGTGGGAATCAAGGCGAAGAAAAAGAATAACGAGGGTATTACTATTGTGGGACGAGAAGAGGTCAAACGATGTGTAGAGAAAGTTATGGGAGACGAAGAGATCGGACACAAGATAAGGAAAAATACAAAGAAGTGGATGGAGTTGGCCCTAGAAGCCATTATGGAAGGTGGTTCTTCTAAAAACAATCTTGAATGTTTCTTAGTGGAAGTAATCAACATGGAGGGACCTTTAAAAGACAAAAGATCTAGAATTGCTAATTGAAGAACAAATGTTATGAAATTGAGGAGCTTTTTGGAAAGAAAAAGGAACATCATTTCATCAACTTTTAGAGAAGAATATTGAGTTAATTATTTGAAGAGGGAAATCATAGAAAAAGCTTAGGATAGATAATCAACTTTTCGGTAAAGAAATTCTTATGTTGTTTAAAAGTTGAAAATTATGTATCTTAATTTATTAATTACTCCGTAAATCACTATTTCCTCCGTCCATTAAAAGTTGTCCCATGATAAACTCATTGGGCCTTACACAAGTCCAAGAGATTGACCGCATATATATAAATTAACCTGGTGGATTTCCATCCTAAAACCCAATTGGTTATATGTTAGTTAATCTCTCTCTATTTCTTCCATGTGAAACAACTAATATCAGCTCACATGTGAATCAAACTCTTAACATCTCATCCCCTTATTTTACATTACTAAAAGTTGGCAAGTTGCATGTACTGGATTATGAATTTTGATATAACGAAGAAAAAACTCAATAATGGTGATGTTGATTGAATTCGCTCTAAGAGCAACTGGTATTAGAGTATTTATACAGTGACGGGGTATGTTCTAACTTCTAAGGCTAATCTTCATAGGAGTACCTCTATAGGTGCATCCTAGATTCGTGTAAAATGTTTCACTTGTCGATAATCGGGATATCAATCTAAACTGTCGAATTTTCTTGTTTGTGTGACTGGATTGTTAGTTTATGCTTGTGTACGTGCTTATAGCTATTGACAAATATCAAAACGTGTGAGATGTGATGCGTATATTACGACAAGACTTTGCACTATAAGATGTTGTACTCTTACAATGCGATGTTGTAGATGCAAAATTTGAAAAAAAAATATACTCGATTAGTAAATAAATAAAATACAACCAAGGAGACGACTAATCAGGACAACACATGAGCTTAGCAACTACTCCTCATAAACTAAGTCATTTACCTAATTATTATAAGATGTTGTAGTCTTATAATGTAATGATGTAGACACATAGTTCTAAAATATACTATGTAAATAAACAAAATCAACGAAAAAAATAATATTAGGACAACGCACAGGCTTAGAGCAAGTTTAATGGGGTCTTGTCTTAATACTTTCTTCAAATAATCAAATGTTATGTCAGCATTTATTTCGTAATTAAAAATTAAATTATTGTTAAGACTCTTTAAAATTCAATCAAATTTAGCTCCTCACCCTTCAAATTCATTTAAGTCTTATAAATTTATGTATAATATTTTTTATTTATTTATTTATTTAGTTTAACACACACACCAAGTTTAAGTTGAGTCTTAATTTTGCAAGACTCAATTTAAGATTTTGTTAAAACTCATCCACTTCAATGCTATAATTCTCTTTGTAAAAAAATTTGTGTGCTCCCGATCTACGGTATTTTATTGTACATCTAACCTAATGCGTAAAAGGTGAAAAATATAACTCACTCAAGGTAAAAAGTGACACAGACCAAAGATAAAAGTGAACCCCGACAAAATACACAAGTGACCTTATTCGATGACTAAAGTTACCTCACTCGAGGATAAATGTGACTCCAACCAATGAAAAATGTGACCCAAACAATAAACACTGGAGTGACTTTGATAAAGAGTGATATGTTTGTTACAAGTTATAACTATCCTTCCGTCAAAAAAAAGTTATAACTATCTATGACCAATACAACACCAGCAATGAGAATACACCATAAACAAGTCTAATAGAGGTAGGCCTTGTTCTTTTTGGCTTAATTTCAGCTTCAACTTATTTCGCAGTTCAGTTTATTTCAGTTCAGTTGAGGAGCATTCAGTTCAGTTCAGTTCAGTTCAGGAGCATTCAGTTCAGTTCAGTTCAGTTTAGTTCAGTTCAGGAGCATTAAGTTCAGTATAGTTCAGTTCAGTTAAGTTAAGTTTAATTCAATTCAATTGAACTTAATAATAATAATAATAATAATAATAATAATAATGTATTATTATTATTTATTTATTATTAGTTATATTATTTATATTATTTATATTATTTATATTACTTATTATTTATATTTATATTATATTATTATTATTATATATAACTAATTATTTATTATTAATTATAATTTATTATTTATCATTTGTTATTATTTTTAGTAATTAATTACGAATTATTAGTTATTAATTATTATTCATTTATTAATTATTAATTATGAATTATTATTATTAATATTTATAATTTATTATAATTACTTAGTAATTAATTACAGATTAGTATTATTTATTATATATTTATTTAATAATTAATTATTAATATTCTTTAAAATAATTAAATTATTGATAACCATCCTTAAAATTTAATCAAATTTAGCTCTTTACCCTTCAAATTCATTTAAGACTTATACATTTTTGTATAATATTATTTTATTATTTTATAATTTAATTTAACACACACATTTACACAAATTAACCAAGTTTCAGTTAAATTTTCAAGAATCAATTTAAAATTTTGTTAAAACTTATCCACTTCAATGCTACAATTCTCTTTGTTTGATCTTAAACTGATGAGTCATACACGTCATGTCAACACAACTTTAACACTTGGCTGTGGGCTGATCATGCTCTTAGCCACTGCTCTACCGTAAAATGAATCATTTACCTATGGCAAATTTGCCAAAAATAACATTTTATAACCCATTTTTTTGCAAGAAACAACCTTTTAAAAAAATATTTGCGAAAAGGAAGCTTAAACTAAAAAAAAATTGCGAGAAACAACATTTTTCTCTTTTCCGTCGTTGACTGCTCATTTCCGGTATTGACTTCGCCGGTTTTGCTAACCTCGCCCTTTTCCCCTTAAAACCAAAAGACAAATTTGCCAAAAACAACCTTTTATAACCCATTTTTTGCGAGAAACAATCTTAAATTTTTTATTTTGCGGAAAAGGACCTTAAATTTTTTATTAAAAAAAACTTTCCATGGACAACCATTTTGGATTTTCTGGCGTTGACCACTAATTTCCGGCCTTGATTTCCCATGTGCATGTCACATGTTTTCGTTTTTCCTTATTTACACTCATTTTCCTCTATATTCTCTCATATAAAAGTAGTTGATTAAAACCTAAAAAAATTTACAATTGATTAATTGTATACTTAGATATCTCGTTATTTCGAAATCCTTACTTTTATAAACTTCATGCATATGGTAGAGATAATCTAAAGCTAATTGAAGGAAATAATGCCCTTGGTCCAAGTATGCATTCTATGTTAAGTCTAATAAATGCGGTTCAGTATTAATTAACAAGTTAATAATTCAGTGAGATCAAGTGAGCTGAATGCCTAGCTAGAGGCCGCTTCAGTTCAAGTGGAATTAATGATATTAATCCACAGCTTACTCTTGACTGAACCCGTAGGGTCACACAAATAGTACATAAACGGATCAAGTATTTAATGGCATTAAATACTCCATCTATGGATATTCGGAATCGACGGATCTTGGTTTCAGTGGGAGCTGAGATCGTCACAGGCAAGAAATGAATACTCCGGAAACGATGATATTGCCGGAAACGGAAATATGGATCGTATCGGAAATATAAATATTATCCAAGTCGTAGATGTTGCCGGAAACGGAAACATGGTACGTATCGGAAAATATTATCGGAAATGGAAATATTGCCAGAATCGGAAATATTGCCGGAAACGGAAATATTGTCAGAATCGGAAATATTATCGGAATCGGAAAATAATTCCGGAAACGGAAATATTAAATATTTGTTCGAAACGGAAATTGATTCCGGAATCGGAAATATTAAATATTGTTCGTATCGGAAATGAATTCCGCAATCGGGAATTTAATCGGAAGCGTATCGTACGAATTAGCATCGGACGAGGCCCGCTAGACGAAGGCCCAGCACGAAGCCAGGCCGTCGCCCAGCGAGCCAACGCACACCAACGCACGCCAAGCCTCGACCAGGCCCAGCGCAAGGCCAGGCCCAGCCAAAGCCTTGGGCGCGCGCGCGGGAGCACAGCAGTGGGCCGAGCGCTGTGCGCCTAGCGTGGGCCGCAAGGCTTGCGCGGGTGTACGGTGCTCGTGCAATGCTTGTGCGGGAATCCTGAAGCAATCAGGATTCGAAGTGTGATTAAATCCTAAAACTATTAGATAATGATTATTTAATTAGAGTCCTAGTAGGGTTATAATTAAATAAATTAGTATCCTAATAGGATTCCAAAACCTTTTCCATAACTCTATAAATAGGTGCCTAGGGTCACATATTTTCAATACATTATTCAAGTATTCAAAGTGAGTTTTTGAGAGAAAATTCAGACACATTCCTTGACTATAAGTGCCGAAAATCTTTAGTACCTTAAGGGCGATTCTAGTTGGTCAATCTTAAGGCGGATCCGGACGTGCTGTGGACTATCTACGGAGGGACGACACTTGGAGTCCTAAAGACTTGTTCTTGTTCGGTTCGGGCGCAGCTAGGGAAGGCACGCAACAAAGAGTATGCATCTAAACTATGCTATATGATTATGTGTAAATAATATGTATTCCTGGCTTAATGGTTGTTTCCGCATGATTTATGAATTGTCATATGTATCATAACCTATCAGTGGTATCAGAGCCTCTTATTATTTTCATAATCTAAATTGCATGAACATGGTTAAATATTACAAATTTGCAAGAATTAAAAGGGGTGATTAATTTTCGTAATTGTTAATTAATTGCAAATTGCGTTTATTTAATTATACGTACGCAGTTTTTCGGCAGTTTCTTCGTTACTCATCCAAATCGAGTGATTTTTGTGTCAATTCCGCATGTAAAAGGCATTCTCAAATTCGAAGCCTAACTATGACTTTTCGAAGGTTTTAGTTTTTCGAATGCAAAATTTCGTAAATTTAAGATGTTAAATTAAATATTTGCGATTCTTGTTGATAAATCTTGAATTTTTGATTGACCTACTGTATATGTTTAACAAGTTTGAATTCCTAGCCTTGTTAATTATGCAATCTAATTTGTAATTATGATTAATTTGTTTAAAATTAGAATAATTTAGAATTATTTTGATTTTCATAATTAATTATAATTTAATTAGAAACCTATGATTAAAAACCACCATAAAAATTGTAAATTTATGATAAATTTTAAATTTTTATGACCTAGGCTTGAATCCATGATAATCGGAAATCAATTGAATAATAAATTTTCGATTTTTCGCCCTAAAATTATGAAATTAATATTATTTATTAATTTGTCATTAATTTTAAATATAAATTTTAAATTTTTATGCGATTCGTTCATATAACTTGCACGCACAAAGCAATGGACGCTTCGTGTTACCCTTAAAGGGTGTTGTGTAGTGCAGGCATGCGACGACGAGCAAGGGAGCTCGTCGCCCGTGCGGCACGAATGCAATGAGCAGGGGCATGGTGCACGAACACAAGGCAGCAGCCCTGCCTTGTGTCGTGGGCCACGAGCTATGGATGAATGGGCATGGGCGAAGGCAAGGCATGGCAGTCGCGTGTGGGCAGCAAGCGAGCTGCGCCACAACGCGCACTGCCTCGCGCAAGCGCGCGCAGCCTCGCGCGCAGCGAGCGCAAGCTCGCGTGCCACGAGCGCTGCGCCCAGCGTTGATCGCGCGCAATTGCTCGCGCACAGCGAGCGATGGCTCGCGTGCATCAAGCGCTGGAGCGCGCGCAGCAAGCGCTGGCGAGCGCGCACAGCGAGCGTTGGCTCGCGTGCGTCGAGCGCTGGCGCGCGCGCAGCGAGCACCACTTGTGCGATGGCTTGCGATGGGAAGATGCAGCAGCTATGCGACCAGCGCATGGGCTGCGCGCACATGGCCAGCGATGGCTGTGTGCGTGTGGCCCATGGGCGTGCGATGCGTAGGGTGTTTGCGTTGCGATTAGATCGTTTTGAATGTTTAATTTGAAATTTTCAATTTACGTAATTTTAATTAATTTTAAAAATTAATAATTTAAATTATTTTCTTGGATTTTAATTTTGAATATTGTAATTATAATAAATTTTATTTATTCTAATTATTTTACTAAAATTAAAATCATGAATTAATTTAAATACGACTGAAATTAAATTAAACTTTTTGGATTCAATTATAAATTCATATGAGCTTTAAATTTTAATTAAATTTGTATGTTTCCGGTTAGACTAGAAATACATTTTTATGTTTAAAATTAGTAAAGCATACGAATTTATTGGTTTAAGTGGGAGCCCTTTAGTCATAAACTCTTGATTAGGTCTACAAATCCTTAAGGTTAAAACAACTTGATTAGAATTAATAAGGACTGAATAATTGGTAGATTATTGGTGCCCTTGATTAATTGCTGCAAATGATTACGTGATGCATAATGTGTTTTACTAACCAGCTATGTGGGCCATTCATGATAATGAATGGGTGAATGGTATATATTGTATATGTACTCTTTTTCACTATGTTCTCTTTGTGATGTTTTTGTGTTGTGAAATTGGGGGTTTCTTTATAAATTAGGGTTCTCTTATTGGGGGTTTTAAAAATTAGGGTTCTTCGATTGAAGGATTGGTTAAACTAGGGTTGTTTTATTGGGGGTTTTTCGAAAACTAGGGTTCTCGACTGGGGCTTTTTCGGTAATTGAGTGTTGGTAATTTGGGTATATCATTGTCGATTTAGGTACTAATTAACAAAGAAAGGGTTGTTGATTGGATTAGTATATTAGTGTTGCAGGTTAAATTGTGCCCATTGAAATTTGGGGCTTTGACAAAACAAGAACTAAGATACTAAATTACTGAATTACCGGGGCTTTTTTGTGTGTTGCAGTGCCGCACCTGCTGCAAGAATGGGTTTAGATCAGAGAAGAAAGGTCGGGAATGGAGAAAAACAAGACTGCAGAAGAGAAATTAAAGGGAAATCGTATTGATAACCAACCAATGAAACCAGCTTGCATTCGAGAGGCTAGACTATCCCAACCACAAAGCTGCTAAAACATGATTTCTGAATGGATCACTTCTCTTTTATCTCCTCTTGTAATTACATTTCTCAGTGGCATACAAGATGACTTTCCAATCCCCATAGTGATGCTACATTGCTAGCAGCAGCAATGTCTCCTCTTTTTCTTTTGTTTCTTTTCCTTGCATTCACGCCAAGTGCATCCAGGCTTCCAGGTAGGGCAATACGCAGAGTGAATAAAGATTTTCAAAGGCTCCTAACAGGGGATGTAATAAAGCACTCTTAAATGCTATATAAATCTTGTTATTCCACAATTTTATTTGATTATTACTTATATTTCTGTTTTAGGTTTAACTTTTAGGTTGATTAAATTGATTTAGGTGAACGATTTGTGGAAATCAAATTCTGCAGTTTAAAAGCAGTTTGGGTATTTGGTGCAACTTAGTTTCAAAATAGGTGTATTTTGTGAATTATAAACACAACTTAACGGAGGACTAACGGAAAGTCGATTTAGGGGTATTTGGTGCAAACTTGGGAAAAAATAGGGGTATATTATGTGATTCAAAAGACGCGAGGGTATTTGGTGCGTTTTTGCAAACCTCAAGGGCATTTCATGAAAAAACCGTAGAAAATATGGTCTGCGCACCATTAATTTGAATGTAATTGGTCTAAAGTACCAAAGTTATTTTTCAATTCAAATATGGTCTGCGTACCATCAAATAGTTGTAATTAGTTATAGCTTATCCTATTTGAAGAAAATGGTGCGTCCCACGGAGATTTTCAAGACGGACTTTGAAGTCAAAGCTTCAAGATGAAGTCGGGCCATACTAGATCACATTTATCTTATGCATGCTTTAAGTTATTTATTGCTTTAAATATGTCTTAATTATGCATGAGATTGTGGCTTGATTATGTTGCATGATTAAGGATTTTAGTTCACTTAAAATCTAACCAACATAGTAAGAGCCTTAAGTTCCAAACTTAAAAATTGAGTTAAAAGGTGCCATGCCAAAATATACACTTGCTTGGATATCCTTTACATCAATCTAGTAATAGTTTTCGCTCAGCGAGGTGTTACTTATTGGTCCTAAAGGGGCAAGGTACACAAATAATTGTGAGTACATGTTAGTTTTGGTGAAACTCAACGATATAAGTAAGGAGTCCTTTTATGTCGTGGCAAAATCGATAGGTTTACCTAATAAGTTCTTAGACGTACCTATCAACCAAGAATAGTTTCTAGACTATTAGCAAAAGGCTTTTGCTTACCTAAGATGTTTTAGGATTAAGTCGACAAACTGTGCTTAGTTCTTCAATGGTTTTAGGATCTTGGAATCATTTTATTCACACCTGCCGGAATACATAACTTGAATAAAATGCTTAATAAACATTGAATTATGCATGTATGCTAGAAGTTAAGTTTATTAAGAGAAACTGTGAATGGTTATTTATTTGTTTATTCTTTTCAATTGTAGTTTTTAATATGGCAAACAACAATTCATTCAACATTCGATCAATTCTCGAAAAGGAGAAGTTGAACGGGAAAAACTTCCTTGACTGGCAAAGGAACTTGCAAATAGTTCTTATGCAGGAAGAAAAGGAGTATGTCCTAGATGAGGCGATGCCCGAAGCCGCAGGCGACGGGGTCACTCAGGCAGCCCTCAATCGTTGGATTGATGCCAACAAGGATGTGAAATGTCTAATGCTCGCTACCATGAGTGCGGATCTGCAGAAAACGTTCATCAACTCAGATGCTTTCACAATCATCAGTGAGTTGAAGAACATGTTCCAAGATCTGGCTCGAGTCGAAAGATTCGAGACTCATAGGCAAATTCTTGAGACCAAGCTTAAGAAAGGCGAGCCCGTAAGTCCACATGTTCTCAAAATGATTGGACTCATTGAGAATATGAGTCGGCCGGATCAGCAATTTTCTCAGGAAATGGCTATAGACACCATCCTCCATTCTCTTCATAGCGGGTATGATCAGTTCAAACTGAACTACAGTTAGAATAGTCTGGACAAAACGCTCACTGAGCTTCACGGTATGCTGAAGACTGTTAGGTTATGATTCATATGACAGTTCATAAATCATGCGGAAAAACCATAAAGCCAGGAAACATATTATTTACACATAATCATTTAGCATAGTTTAGATGCATACTCTTTGTTGCGTGCCTTCCCTAGCTGCGCCCGAACCGAACAAGAACAAGTCTTTAGGACTCCAAGTGTCGTCCCTCCGTAGATAGTCCACAGCACGTCAGGATCCGCCTTAAGATTGACCAACTAGAATCGCCCTTAAGGTTCTAATATTTTCGGTTAGGTAGGCAAGAATATTGGCTGATTTTTCTGCTTAAAAATCTTAGTTTTGAATACTTAAAACTTGTTGTATAAATTATGACCCCTAGGCCTTTATTTATAGAGTTATGGAAAAGGAATCGTAATCCTAGTAGGATACGAATTAATTGAAATTAGAATCCTACATGAATTCTATTTAATTAATTTATCCAATTAGGAATAGAAATTTAATCATACACTAACACTTGTAGATTTAGGAATCACGCATGAGCACAAACTCACACACACACGGCAGCCACAAGGGCTGCCCATGCGCGTGCGAGCAGCAGCCCACGCAGCGCGGCCCACGCATCCGTGGCCTTGGCGCGCGCTGGGCCTGCCTTGCGGTAGGCCTGGGCGCTGCCTTGGCTGGGCTTGTGGCGCGCGTGCTTGCTGGGCGATGGCCCGGCTTCGTGCTGGGCCTTCGTCCGGCAGGCCTCGTCCGATGCTAATTCGTACGATACGCTTCCGATTAAATTTCCAGTTCCGGAATTTATTTCCGATACGAACAATATTTAATATTTCCGATTCCGGAATTAATTTCCGTTTCGAACAAATATTTAATATTTCCGTTTCCGGAATTATTTTCCGATTCCGGTAATATTTCCAATTCTGACAATATTTCCGTTTCCGGCAATATTTCCGATTCTGGTAATATTTCCATTTCCAATAATATTTTCCGATACGTACCATGTTTCCGTTTCCGGCAACATCTACGACTTGGATAATATTCATATTTCCGATACGATCCATATTTCCGTTTCCGGCAATATCATCGTTTCCGGAGTATTCATTTCTTGCCTGTGACGATCTTAGCTCCCACTGAAACCAAGATCCGTCGGTTCCGAATATTCATAGATGGAGTATTTAATGCCATTAAATACTTGATCCGTTTACGTACTATTTGTGTGACCCTATGGGTTCAGTCAAGAGTAAGCTGTGGATTAATATCATTAATTCCACTTGAACTGAAGCGGCCTCTAGCTAGGCATTCAGCTCACTTGATCTCACTGAATTATTAACTTGTTAATTAATACTGAACCGCATTTATTAGACTTAACATAGAATGCATACTTGGACCAAGGGCATTATTTCCTTCAGTCTCCCACTTGTCCTTAGGGACAAGTGTGCATTTCCTAATTCCTTTGTCGCTCGATGCTTGCTCTTGAACATAAGGTAAGAGTTGTCATCCTTATTATGTCCAGAGGTGTTCCTCGGTTTCAGAGTTCAACTGATCAAATAAACAGATAATCATAGCCTATGATTCATCCGAGCACGGCCATGCATTTCACAGTTTCTAGCTCTCCGAGTGGCCTTGTACAACTTTTAAGCATCTCATCCCGATTTATGGGAGGACAATCCCAATCTTGCGATCTTGAGATTAGACTTCGTTTGATAGGTGATTACCTGAGCGTTGCCTTTATAGCCTCCTTTTACGGTGCGACGGTTGGTCAACGTCAAAGCAACCAGTTCTCAAACAAGTAATCTCAAATCATCCAGGTATTGAGGATTTAGTGTCTAATAATTTAATGAAATTTACTCATGACAGATTTTCATCTCTTACAGTAAAGTTTCATAGGTCTTGTCCGATACTAGTCTTCCCAAAGTAAGTATCTATGCAAATGATTATGACATTGCCATGTCCACATAGTTCAAGAAACAGAACTACTAGTCATCTTGCATTCTAATCGTCTAATGTTTTCTATGCGTCCAATTTTATAGAAAACTCCGATTAGGGACCATTTTCAACCTTTGACATTCAAGTTCACTTGATAGACATTTCTTAGTCACAGGACTGGTCCTGACAGTCTATCTTGAATATATCGTCAAGTTGAAGGGACTCATCATTTAATAAACCACAAATTAAATGGAAAAATGAATTCCTTTCATTTATTGTGAATGATTAACCAATAATGTTTTACAAAGATTTAAACTCTAAAACTTTAAAACATTAAACAGAGACATCAAAGCCATTCTCCAATATGCTTGATTCCCATAGCTGCAGTGTGCGAGTTGTGCTTCGCTTGCGGCAGAGGTTTAGTTAATGGATCTGATATGTTGTCATCAGTTCCAATTTTTCTTATCTCGACTTCTTTTCTTTCAACGAACTCTCGTAGAAGGTGAAATCTACGAAGTACATGCTTGACTCTCTGGTGGTGTCTAGGCTCTTTTGCCTGTGCAATAGCTCCGTTATTATCACAATACAGGGCTATTGGTCCTTTAATGGAGGGGACTACACCAAGTTCTCCTATGAACTTCCTTAGCCATATAGCTTCCTTTGCTGCTTCATGTGCAGCAATGTACTCCGCTTCAGTTGTAGAATCCGCAATGGTGCTTTGCTTAGCACTTTTCCAGCTTACTGCTCCTCCGTTGAGGCAGAAGACAAACCCAGGCTGTGATCTGAAATCATCTTTGTCGGTTTGGAAACTTGCGTCCGTATAGCCTTTAACAATTAATTCATCATCTCCACCATAGACCAGGAAGTCATCTTTGTGCCTTTTCAGGTACTTCAGAATGTTCTTGGCAGCAGTCCAATGCTCCTCTCCTGGGTCTGACTGGTATCTGCTCGTAGCACTGAGTGCGTACGCAACATCCGGGCGTGTACATATCATAGCATACATTATTGAACCAATCAATGATGCATATGGAATCCCATTCATTCGTCTACGCTCATCAAGTGTTTTTGGGCACTGAGTCTTGCTTAGAGTCATTCCATGAGACATGGGTAGGTAGCCTCGCTTGGAGTCCACCATCTTGAACCTATCAAGCACCTTATTGATATAAGTGCTTTGACTAAGTCCAATCATCTTTTTAGATCTATCTCTGTAAATCTTGATGCCCAATATGTACTGTGCTTCTCCTAGATCCTTCATCGAAAAACATTTCCCAAGCCAAATCTTGACAGAGTTCAACATAGGAATGTCATTTCCGATAAGCAATATGTCGTCGACATATAATACTAGGAAAGCAATTTTGCTCCCACTGACCTTCTTGTATACACAAGATTCGTCCGCGTTCTTGATGAAACCAAAGTCACTGACTGCTTCATCAAAACGTATATTCCAGCTCCTGGATGCCTGCTTCAACCCGTAGATTGACTTCTTTAGCTTGCATACCTTTTTAGCATTCTTTGGATCCTCAAAACCTTCAGGCTGTGTCATAAACACAGTTTCTGTTAAAACGCCGTTTAAGAAAGCAGTTTTGACATCCATCTGCCATATTTCGTAATCGTAATATGCAGCGATTGCTAACATTATTCGAATAGACTTTAGCATTGCAACTGGTGAAAAGGTTTCATCGTAATCCACACCGTGGACTTGCCTGTAACCTTTTGCAACCAATCTAGCTTTGAAAACTTCAAGTTTCCCATCCTTGTCCTTTTTCAGTTTGAAAACCCATTTGCTTCCAATGGCTTGGTAGCCATCTGGCAAATCGACCAAATCCAATACTTGGTTTTCAGACATGGAGTCTAATTCAGATTGCATGGCTTCTTGCCATTGCTTGGAGCTAGGGCTCGTCATAGCTTGTTTGTAAGTCGCAGGTTCATCACTTTCAAGTAATAGAACGTCATAGCTCTCGTTCGTCAAAATACCTAAGTACCTTTCCGGTTGAGATCTATATCTTTGCGATCTACGCGGGGTAACATTTCTAGATTGACCATGATTCTCACCAGATTCTTCTAAAGATCTCTGAGTTTCATCTTGAATGTCATCTTGAGCATTCTCTAGAGTTTGTTGTTCGACTCGAATTTCTTCGAGGTCTACTTTTCTCCCACTTGTCATTTTGGAAATGTGATCCTTCTCCAAAAAGACACCATCTCGAGCAACAAACACTTTGTTCTCAGATGTATTGTAGAAGTAATACCCCTTTGTTTCCTTTGGATAGCCCACAAGGATACATTTGTCAGATTTTGGATGAAGTTTGTCTGAAATTAATCGTTTGACGTATACTTCACATCCCCAAATCTTAAGAAAAGACACATTTGGAGGCTTTCCAAACCATAATTCGTATGGAGTCTTTTCGACAGCTTTAGACGGAGCTCTATTTATAGTGAGTGCAGCTGTATTTAGTGCATGTCCCCAAAATTCTAATGGAAGTTCGGCCTGACCCATCATTGACCTGACCATGTCTAGCAAGGTTCTGTTCCTCCGTTCTGACACACCGTTCCATTGTGGTGTTCCAGGAGGAGTCAATTCTGATAGAATTCCACATTCTATCAGATGGTCATCAAATTCATAGCTCAGATATTCACCGCCTCTATCAGACCGCAGTGCCTTGATCTTCTTGCCTAATTGATTCTCTACTTCACTCTGAAATTCCTTGAATTTGTCAAAGGATTCAGACTTATGCTTCATTAGGTAGACATAACCATACCTACTGAAGTCATTAGTGAAAGTGATAAAGTAGCTGAAACCACCTCTAGCATTTGTACTCATTGGTCCACATACATCTGTATGGATTAAACCCAATAGTTCATTTGCTCTTTCTCCAACTTTAGAGAAAGGTTGCTTCGTCATTTTGCCAAGTAAACATGATTCGCACTTACCATAATCCTCTAAGTCAAATGGTTCTAGAATTCCTTCCCTTTGAAGTCTTTCTAAGCGTTTCAAGTTTATATGGCCTAATCGACAATGCCACAGATAGGTGAGATCTGAATCATCCTTTTTGGCCTTTTTGGTATTTATGTTATATACTTGTTTGTCGTGATCTAATAAATAAAGTCCATTGACTAATCTAGCAGATCCATAAAACATCTCTTTAAAATAAAACGAACAACTATTGTCTTTTATTATAAAGGAAAATCCCTTAGCATCTAAGCAAGAAACTGAAATGATGTTTTTAGTAAGACTTGGAACATGGAAACATTCTTCCAGTTCCAAAACTAGCCCGGAGGGCAACGACAAATAGTAAGTTCCTACAGCTAATGCAGCAATCCGTGCTCCATTTCCCACTCGTAGGTCGACTTCACCCTTGCTTAACTTTCTACTTCTTCTTAGTCCCTGTGGATTGGAACATAAGTGTGAGCCACAACCTGTATCTAATACCCAAGAAGTTGAATTAGCAAGTATACAGTCTATAACGAAAATACCTGAAGATGGAACGACTGTTCCGTTCTTCTGATCTTCCTTTAGCTTCAAGCAATCTCTCTTCCAATGCCCCTTCTTCTTGCAGTAGAAGCATTCGGATTCAGAAGTGGGTTGACTGACCTTCCTCTTTGCAGATTTGGCGCCAGTTTGCTTAGTTGGGCTGGCCTTGTTGCCACCTTTCTTAGCATTCCTCTTCTTTCCAGATTTCTTGAACTTGCCCCCACGCACCATAAGCACATCCTGCTTATCACTTTTGAGCGTCTTTTCAGCGGTCTTCAGCATACCGTGAAGCTCAGTGAGCGTTTTGTCCAGACTATTCATACTGTAGTTCAGTTTGAACTGATCATACCCGCTATGAAGAGAATGGAGGATGGTGTCTATAGCCATTTCCTGAGAAAATTGCTGATCCAGCCGACTCATATTCTCAATGAGTCCAATCATTTTGAGAACATGTGGACTTACGGGCTCGCCTTTCTTAAGCTTGGTCTCAAGAATTTGCCTATGAGTCTCGAATCTTTCGACTCGAGCCAGATCTTGGAACATGTTCTTCAACTCACTGATGATTGTGAAAGCATCTGAGTTGATGAACGTTTTCTGCAGATCTGCACTCATGGTGGCGAGCATTAGACATTTCACATCCTTGTTGGCATCAATCCAACGATTGAGGGCTGCCTGAGTGACCCCGTCGCCTGGAGCTTCGGGCATCGCCTCATCTAGGACATACTCCTTTTCTTCCTGCATAAGAACTATTTGCAAGTTCCTTTGCCAGTCAAGGAAGTTTTTCCCGTTCAACTTCTCCTTTTCGAGAATTGATCGAATGTTGAATGAATTGTTGTTTGCCATATTAAAAACTACAATTGAAAAGAATAAACAAATAAATAACCATTCACAGTTTCTCTTAATAAACTTAAATTCTAGCATTCATGCATAATTCAATGTTTATTAAGCATTTTATTCAAATTATGTGTTCCGGCAGGTGTGAATAAAATGATTCCAAGATCCTAAAATCATTGAAGAACTAAGCACAGTTTGTCGACTTAATCCTAGAACATCTTAGGTAAGCAAAAGCCTTTTGCTAATAGTCTAGAAACTATTCTTGGTTGATAGGTACGTCTAAGAACTTATTAGGTAAACCTATCGAATTTGCCACGACATAAAAGGACTCCTTACTTATATCGTTGAGTTTCACCAAAACTAACATGTACTCACAATTATTTGTGTACCTTGCCCCTTTAGGACCAATAAGTAACACCTCGCTGAGCGAAAACTATTACTAGATTGATGTAAAGGATATCCAAGCAAGTGTATATTTTGGCATGGCACCTTTTAACTCAATTTTTAAGTTTGGAACTTAAGGCTCTTACTATGTTGGTTAGATTTTAAGTGAACTAAAATCCTTAATCATGCAACATAATCAAGATTTTGATCTCATGCATTTTAAGACATATTTAAAGCAATAAATAACTTAAAACATGCATAAGATATTTGTGATCTAGTATGGCCCGACTTCATCTTGAAGCTTTGACTTCAAAGTCCGTCTTGAAAATCTCCGTGGGAGGCACCATTTTCTTCAAATAGGATAAGCTATAACTAATTACAACTATTTGATGGTTCGCAGACCATATTTGAATTGAAAAATAACTTTGGTACTTTAGACCAATTACATTCAAATTAATGGTACGCAGACCATATTTTCTATCCTATTTGGGCCATACTAGTCACATCATAACCTGCAAAACAGTACATATACAATATATACCATTCACCCATTCATTATCATGAATGGCCCACATAGCTGGTTAGTAAAACACATTATGCATCACGTAAACATTTGCAGCAATTAATCAAGGGCACCAATAATCTACCAATTATTCAGTCCTTATTAATTCTAATCAAGTTGTTTTAACCTTAAGGATTTGTAGACCTAATCAAGAGTTTATGACTAAAAAGCGCTCCCACTTAAACCAATAAATTCATATGCTTTACCAATTTTAAACATAAAAATGTATTTCTAGTCCAACCGGAAACATACAAATTTAATTAAAATTTAAAGCTCATATAAATTTATAATTGAATCCAAAAATTTAATTTAATTTCAGTCGTATTTAAATTAATTCATGATTTTAATTTTAGTAAAATAATTAGAATAAATAACATTTATTATAATTATAATATTCAAAATTAAAATCCAAGAAAATAATTCAAATTATTAATTTTAAAATCAATTAAAATTACGTGAACTGAAATTTTCAAATTAAACATTCAAAACGATCTAATCGTAACGCAAACACCCTACGCGTTGCACGCCCATGGACCGTACGCACACAGCCATTGCTGGCCATGTGCGCGCAGCCCATGCGCTCGTCGCATAGCTGCTGCTTCCCTATCGCAAGCCTCCGCACACATTGTGCTCGCTGCGCGCGCCAGCGCTCATCGCACGCGAGCTATCGCTCGCAGTGCGCGCGCGCGACATCGCTCGCTGGGCGCGCGACATCGCTCGCTGGGCGCGCGACATCGCTCGCTGGGCGCGCGAGCCATCGCTCGCTGGGCGCGCGACATCGCTCGCTGGGCGCGCGACATCGCTCGCTGCGCGCGCGAGCCATCGCTCGCTGGCGCGAGCCATCGCTCGCTGGGGCGCGACATCGCTCGCTGGGCGGGCGACATCGCGCGTTGTGCGCGCGAGTAATGCTGGGCGCAGCGCTCGTGGCACGCGAGCTTGCGCTCGCTGCGCGCGAGGCTGCGCGCTCTTGTGCGAGGCAGCGCGCGCTGTGGCGCAGCTCGCTTGCTGCCCACACGCGACTGCCTTGGCTCGCTAGTTCGCCCATGCCCATTCGTTCATTGCTCGTGGCACACGACACAAGGCAGGGCTGCTGCCTTGTGCTCGTGCACTACGCCCTTGCTCATTGCATTCGTGCCGCACGGGCGACGAGCTCCCTTGCTCGTCGTCGCATGCCCGCATTATACAACACCCCTTAAGGGTAACACGAAGCGTCCATTGCTTCGTGCGTGCAAGTTATATGAACGAATCGCATAAAAATTTAAAATTTATATTTAAAATTAATGACAAATTAATAAATATTATTAATTTCATAATTTTAGGGCGAAAAAATCGAAAATTTATTATCCAATTGATTTCCGATTGTTATGGATTCAAGTCTAGGTCATAAAAATTTAAAATTTATCGTAAATTTACAGTTTTTATGGTGGTTTTTAATCATAGGTTTCTAATTAAATTACAATTAATTATGAAAATCAAATTAATTCTAAATTATTCTAATTTTCAACAAATTAATCATAATTACAAATTAGATTGCATAATTAACAAGACTAGGCATTCAAACTTGTTAAACATATGCAGTAGGTCAATCAAAAATTCAAGATTTATCAACAAGAATCGCAAATATTTAATTTAACATCTTAAATTTACGAAATTTTGCATTCGAAAAACTAAAACCTTCAAAAAGTCATAGTTAGGCTTCGAATTTGAGAATTCTGGGTTCGGCAGAAAAATACTATTTTTGTCAAAATTTTAGAATGCCTTTTACATGCGGAATTGACACAAAGATCACTCAATTCGGATGAGTAACGAAGAAACTGCCGAAAAACTGCGTACGTATAATTAAATAAACGCAATTTGCAATTAATTAACAATTACGATAATTAATCACCCCTTTTAATTCTTGCAAATTTGTAATATTTAACCATGTTCATGCAATTTAGATTATGAAAATAATAAGGGGCTCGTGATACCACTGTTAGGTTATGATTCATATGACAGTTCATAAATCATGCGGAAAAACCATAAAGCCAGGAAACATATTATTTACACATAATCATTTAGCATAGTTTAGATGCATACTCTTTGTTGCGTGCCTTCCCTAGCTGCGCCCGAACCGAACAAGAACAAGTCTTTAGGACTCCAAGTGTCGTCCCTCCGTAGATAGTCCACAGCACGTCCGGATCCGCCTTAAGATTGACCAACTAGAATCGCCCTTAAGGTTCTAATATTTTCGGTTAGGTAGGCAAGAATATTGGCTGATTTTTCTGCTTAAAAATCTTAGTTTTGAATACTTAAAACTTGTTGTATAAATTATGACCCCTAGGCCTTTATTTATAGAGTTATGGAAAAGGAATCGTAATCCTAGTAGGATACGAATTAAATGAAATTAGAATCCTACATGAATTCTATTTAATTAATTTATCCAATTAGGAATAGAAATTTAATCATACACTAACACTTGTAGATTTAGGAATCACGCATGAGCACAAACTCACACACACACGGCAGCCACAAGGGCTGCCCATGCGCGTGCGAGCAGCAGCCCACGCATCCGTGGCCTTGGCGCGCGCTGGGCCTGCCTTGCGGTAGGCCTGGGCGCTGCCTTGGCTGGGCTTGTGGCGCGCGTGCTTGCTGGGCGATGGCCCGGCTTCGTGCTGGGCCTTCGTCCGGCAGGCCTCGTCCGATGCTAATTCGTACGATACGCTTCCGATTAAATTTCCAGTTCCGGAATTTATTTCCGATACGAACAATATTTAATATTTCCGATTCCGGAATTAATTTCCGTTTCGAACAAATATT
The DNA here is from genome assembly GCF_020520425.1 of Spinacia oleracea. Classification (NCBI taxonomy): domain Eukaryota; kingdom Viridiplantae; phylum Streptophyta; class Magnoliopsida; order Caryophyllales; family Amaranthaceae; genus Spinacia; species Spinacia oleracea. The sequence continues at coordinate 7,118,154 of NC_079487.1, read as the reverse complement.
TAATATTTCCGTTTCCGGAATTATTTTCCGATTCCGGTAATATTTCCAATTCTGACAATATTTCCGTTTCCGGCAATATTTCCGATTCTGGTAATATTTCCATTTCCAATAATATTTTCCGATACGTACCATGTTTCCGTTTCCGGCAACATCTACGACTTGGATAATATTCATATTTCCGATACGATCCATATTTCCGTTTCCGGCAATATCATCGTTTCCGGAGTATTCATTTCTTGCCTGTGACGATCTTAGCTCCCACTGAAACCAAGATCCGTCGGTTCCGAATATTCATAGATGGAGTATTTAATGCCATTAAATACTTGATCCGTTTACGTACTATTTGTGTGACCCTACGGGTTCAGTCAAGAGTAAGCTGTGGATTAATATCATTAATTCCACTTGAACTGAAGCGGCCTCTAGCTAGGCATTCAGCTCACTTGATCTCACTGAATTATTAACTTGTTAATTAATACTGAACCGCATTTATTAGACTTAACATAGAATCCATACTTGGACCAAGGGCATTATTTCCTTCAAAGACCGCTGAAAAGACGCTCAAAAGTGATAAGCAGGATGTGCTTATGGTGCGTGGGGGCAAGTTCAAGAAATCTGGAAAGAAGAGGAATGCTAAGAAAGGTGGCGACAAGGTCAGCCCAACTAAGCAAACTGGCGCCAAATCTGTAAAGAGGAAGGTCAGTCAACCCACTTCTGAATCCGAATGCTTCTACTGCAAGAAGAAGGGGCATTGGAAGAGAGATTGCTTGAAGCTAAAGGAAGATGAGAAGAACGGAACAGTCGTTCCATCTTCAGGTATTTTCGTTATAGACTGTATACTTGCTAATTCAACTTCTTGGGTATTAGATACAGGTTGTGGCTCACACTTATGTTCCAATCCACAAGGACTAAGAAGAAGTAGAAAGTTAAGCAAGGGTGAAGTCGACCTACGAGTGGGAAATGGAGCACGGATTGCTGCATTAGCTGTAGGAACTTACTATTTGTCGTTGCCCTCCGGGCTAGTTTTGGAACTGGAAGAATGTTTCCATGTTCCAAGTCTTACTAAAAACATCATTTCAGTTTCTTGCTTAGATGCTAAGGGATTTTCCTTTTTAATAAAAGACAATAGTTGTTCGTTTTATTTTAAAGAGATGTTTTATGGATCTGCTAGATTAGTCAATGGACTTTAGATCACGACAAACAAGTATATAACATAAATACCAAAAAGGCCAAAAAGAATGATTCAGATCTCACCTATCTGTGGCATTGTCGATTAGGCAATATAAACTTGAAACGCTTAGATAGACTTCAAAAGGAAGGAATTCTAGAACCATTTGACTTAGAGGATTATGGTAAATGCGAATCATGTTTACTTGGCAAAATGACAAAGCAACCTTTCTCTAAAGTTGGAGAAAGAGCAAATGAACTATTGGGTTTAATCCATACAGATGTATGTGGACCAATGAGTACAAATGCTAGAGGTGGTTTCAGCTACTTTATCACTTTCACTGATGACTTCAGTAGGTATGGTTATGTCTACCTAATGAAGCATAAGTCTGAATCCTTTGACAAATTCAAGGAATTTCGGAGTGAAGTAGAGAATCAATTAGGCAAGAAGATTAAGGCACTGCGGTCTGATAGAGGCGGTGAATATCCGAGCTATGAATTTGATGACCATCTGAAAGAATGTGGAATTCTATCAGAATTGACTCCTCCTGGAACACCACAATGGAACGGTGTGTCGGAACGGAGGAACAGAACCTTGCTAGACATGGTCAGGTCAATGATGGGTCAGGCCGAACTTCCATTAGAATTTTGGGGACATGCACTAAATACAGCTGCACTCACTATAAATAGAGCTCCGTCTAAAGCTGTCGAAAAGACTCCATACGAATTATGGTTTGGAAAGCCTCCAAATGTGTCTTTTCTTAAGATTTGGGGATGTGAAGTATACGTCAAACGATTAATTTCAGACAAACTTCATCCAAAATCTGACAAATGTATCCTTGTGGGCTATCCAAAGGAAACAAAGGGGTATTACTTCTATAATACATCTGAGAACAAGGTGTTTGTTGCTCGACCTCGAAGAAATTCGAGTCGAACAACAAACTCTAGAGAATGCTCAAGATGACATTCAGGATGAAACTCAGAGATCTTTAGAAGAATCTGGTGAGAATCATGGTCAATCTAGAAATGTTACCCCGCGTAGATCGCAAAGATATAGATCTCAACTGGAAAGGTACTTAGGTATTTTGACAAACGAGAGCTATGACGTTCTATTACTTGAAAGTGATGAACCTGCGACTTACAAACAAGCTATGACGAGCCCTAGCTCCAAGCAATGGCAAGAAGCCATGCAATCTGAATTAGACTCCATGTCTGAAAACCAAGTATGGGATTTGGTCGATTTGCCAGATGGCTACCAAGCCATTGGAAGCAAATGGGTTTTCAAACTGAAAAAGGACAAGGATGGGAAACTTGAAGTTTTCAAAGCTAGATTGGTTGCAAAAGGTTACAGGCAAGTCCACGGTGTGGATTACGATGAAACCTTTTCACCAGTTGCAATGCTAAAGTCTATTCGGATAATGTTAGCAATCGCTGCATATTACGATTACGAAATATGGAAGATGGATGTCAAAACTGCTTTCTTAAACGGCGTTTATGACACAGCCTGAAGGTTTTGAGGATCCAAAGAATGCTAAAAAGGTATGCAAGCTAAAGAAGTCAATCTACGGATTGAAGCAGGCATCCAGGAGCTGGAATATACGTTTTGATGAAGCAGTCAGTGACTTTGGTTTCATCAAGAACGCAGACGAATCTTGTGTATACAAGAAAGTCAGTGGGAGCAAAATTTCTTTCCTAGTATTATATGTCGACGACATATTACTTATCGGAAATGACATTCCTATGTTGAACTCTGTCAAGATTTGGCTTGGGAAATGTTTTTCGATGAAAGATCTAGGAGAAGCACAGTACATATTGGGCATCAAGATTTACAGAGATAGATCTAAAAAGATGATTGGACTTAGTCAAAGCACTTATATCAATAAGGTGCTTGATAGGTTCAAGATGGCAGACTCCAAACGAGGCTACCTACCCATGTCTCATGGAATGACTCTAAGCAAGACTCAGTGCCCAAAAACACTTGATGAGCGTAGACGAATGAATGGGATTCCATATGCATCATTGATTGGTTCAATAATGTATGCTATGATATGTACACGCCCGGATGTTGCGTACGCACTCAGTGCTACGAGCAGATACCAGTCAGACCCAGGATAGGCGCATTGGACTGCTGCCAAGAATATTCTGAAGTACCTGAAAAGGCACAAAGATGACTTCCTGGTCTATGGTGGAGATGATGAATTAATTGTTAAAGGCTATACGGACGCAAGTTTCCAAACCGACAAGGATGATTTCAGATCACAGTCTGGGTTTGTCTTCTGCCTCAACGGAGGAGCAGTAAGCTGGAAAAGTGCTAAACAAAGCACCATTGCGGATTCTACAACTGAAGCGGAGTACATTGCTGCACATGAAGCAGCAAAGGAAGCTATATGGCTAAGGAAGTTCATAGGTGAACTTGGTGTAGTCCCCTCCATTGAAGGACCAATAGCCCTGTATTGTGACAATAACGGAGCTATTGCACAGGCAAAGGAGCCTAGACACCACCAGAGAGTCAAGCATGTACTTCGTAGATTTCACCTTCTACGAGAGTTCGTTGAAAGAAAAAAAGTCGAGATAAGCAAAATTGGAACTGATGACAACATATCAGATCCATTGACTAAACCTCTGCCGCAAGCGAAGCACAACTCGCACACTGCAGCTATGGGAATCAAGCATATTGGAGAATGGCTTTGATGTCTCTGTTTAATGTTTTAAAGTTTTAGAGTTTAAATCTTTGTAAAACATTATTGGTTAATCATTCACAATAAATGAAAAGAATTCATTTTTCCATTTAATTTGTGGTTTATTAAATGATGAGTCCCTTCAATTTGACGATATATTCAAGATAGACTGTCAGGACCAGTCCTGTGACTAAGAAATGTCTATCAAGTGAACTTGAATGTCAAAGGTTGAAAAAGGTCCCTGTTCGGAGTTTTCTATAAAATTGGACGCATAGAAAACGTTAGACGATTAGAATGCAAGATGACTAGTAGTTCTGTTTCTTGAACTATGTGGACATGGCAATGTCATAATCATTTGCATAGATACTTACTTTGGGAAGACTAGTATCGGACAAGACCTATGAAACTTTACTGTAAGAGATGAAAATCTGTCATAAGTAAATTTCATTAAAATTATTAGACACTAAATCCTCAATACCTGAGTGATTTGAGATTACTTGTTTGAGAACTGGTTGCTTTGACGTTGACCAACCGTCGCACCGTAAAAGGAGGCTATAAAGGCAACGCTCAGGTAATCACCTATCAAACGAAGTCTAATCTCAAGATCGCAAGATTGGGATTGTCCTCCCATAAATTGGGATGAGATGCTTAAAAGTTGTACAAGGCCACTCGGAGAGCTAGAAACTGTGAAATGCATGGCCGTGCTCGGATGAATCATAGGCTATGATTATCTGTTTATTTGATCAGTTGAACTCTGAAACCGAGAAACACCTCTGGACATAATAAGGATGACAACTCTTACCTTATGTTTAAGAGCAAGCATCGAGTGACAAAGGAAATAGGAAATGCACACTTGTCCCTAAGGACAAGTGGGAGACTGAAGGAAATAATGCCCTTGGTCCAAGTATGCATTCTATGTTAAGTCTAATAAATGCGGTTCAGTATTAATTAACAAGTTAATAATTCAGTGAGATCAAGTGAGCTGAATGCCTAGCTAGAGGCCGCTTCAGTTCAAGTGGAATTAATGATATTAATCCACAGCTTACTCTTGACTGAACCCGTAGGGTCACACAAATAGTGCGTAAACGGATCAAGTATTTAATGGCATTAAATACTCCATCTCTGGATATTCGGAATCGACGGATCTTGGTTTCAGTGGGAGCTGAGATCGTCACAGGCAAGAAATGAATACTCCGGAAACGATGATATTGCCGGAAACGGAAATATGGATCGTATCGGAAATATAAATATTATCCAAGTCGTAGATGTTGCCGGAAACGGAAACATGGTACGTATCGGAAAATATTATCGGAAATGGAAATATTGCCAGAATCGGAAATATTGCCGGAAACGGAAATATTGTCAGAATCGGAAATATTATCGGAATCGGAAAATAATTCCGGAAACGGAAATATTAAATATTTGTTCGAAACGGAAATTGATTCCGGAATCGGAAATATTAAATATTGTTCGTATCGGAAATGAATTCCGGAATCGGGAATTTAATCGGAAGCGTATCGTACGAATTAGCATCGGACGAGGCCCGCTAGACGAAGGCCCAGCACGAAGCCAGGCCGTCGCCCAGCGAGCCAACGCACACCAACGCACGCCAAGCCTCGACCAGGCCCAGCGCAAGGCCAGGCCCAGCCAAGGCCTTGGGCGCGCGCGCGGGAGCACAGCAGTGGGCCGAGCGCTGTGCGCCTAGCGTGGGCCGCAAGGCTTGCGCGGGTGTACGGTGCTCGTGCAATGCTTGTGCGGGAATCCTGAAGCAATCAGGATTCGAAGTGTGATTAAATCCTAAAACTATTAGATAATGATTATTTAATTAGAGTCCTAGTAGGGTTATAATTAAATAAATTAGTATCCTAATAGGATTCCAAAACCTTTTCCATAACTCTATAAATAGGTGCCTAGGGTCACCTATTTTCAATACATTATTCAAGTATTCAAAGTGAGTTTTTGAGAGAAAATTCAGACACATTCCTTGACTATAAGTGCCGAAAATCTTTAGTACCTTAAGGGCGATTCTAGTTGGTCAATCTTAAGGCGGATCCGGACGTGCTGTGGACTATCTACGGAGGGACGACACTTGGAGTCCTAAAGACTTGTTCTTGTTCGGTTCGGGCGCAGCTAGGGAAGGCACGCAACAAAGAGTATGCATCTAAACTATGCTATATGATTATGTGTAAATAATATGTATTCCTGGCTTAATGGTTGTTTCCGCATGATTTATGAATTGTCATATGTATCATAACCTATCACTAATTGCCTCGACGCAACACAAAAATACATTGCTTAATTAGCATTTTACATATAACCTCCGCATACAAGAAAAAATACTTAATTTCACCACCATTTTCCAATCAAATTAATTAACAATATCCTTGAAGTTTTTAGTAGAGTAACGTAAAAAAACCCTTAATTCTGGAAATTAGTGGCCAACCTCAAGGCCGGAAATTAGTGGTCAACACTCGAAAATCCAAAATAAAATAAAAGGTTGTTTCTCGAAAAAAATGGATTATAAAAGGTTATGATTTTCGGCAAATTTGCCTTTTGATTTTAAGGGGAAAAGGGTGAGGTTAGTAAAACCGGCGAAGTCAATGCCGGAAATGAATAGTCAATGTCGGAAAAGACAAAAAGGTCGTCTCTCGCAATTTTTTTTTAATTTAAGGTCATTTTCACAATTTCTTTAAAAAAAAAAAGTTGTTTCTTGGAAAAAAATAAAATATAAAAGGTAATTTTTGACTAATTTACCTTAACCTAATTACTTACTCCGTATCACTGTATCAGTTATTTTCCCTCACTCCATTTTATAACAAAAGAGTAAGGAAGTTTGAACTCAGAAAGATTAAGAAATCCGCAATTCGCAAAATTCACGCTCTTATATAGGAAATCAACCCATCACCCAATTGAATACAGGTATGTTGATTTCCGACTTTCAATTTCCTATGTAATTCGATGAACTACGGTTTTGTCATGATTTTATGAATTGAATTATACGTCTTTGATTGACAATAACCCCTAATTATCTATTTAATTCTTGCGTTTGATTTTGTTTCGATTTTGATGGTGTTTTAATTTTTCCCTAATCTAATCAATGTGATCTTGACAACATTTTATAATGTCAATTTAACTTTGTACTATTGAATTTATTGTTTAAAACTCTTGATTTCTCTTAATATTATTATGCCGTTTTCTGATTTGCGGGGAAATTGAAAATGAACTCTGATGAGTGTTACTTTTCTGGGTAGTGACATGAGTTTTTTGGGTTATCTAGTTATATTTGAATTTTATAATTTGGCGATGTTGAAGAAATTGAAGGAAGCTGATGAGAGTTTGGTCCTAAAAGAAGAAAGGATTAGCATTTAGCACGATACTCGTTAATGTTAAAATATTAATCTAGAAAATCTAGATAATATGTTTGTAAAATCTTATAGTAAAATGTATTGTGTAGAAAAATCTAGAAATATGATTGTAAAGTATAATCTAGAATAATCTTAGGAATGTCTAGAGTTATCTCAAGAAAAATCTAGATATAGGACAAGTTTAGAAAAATCTAGAAACTAGGATACACCCACTATAAATATGTTGTATGCATGAGTTGTGAAGTGAGCTAATCAAGAGGGCTAATCAAGAGAGCTCCCACAAAATATGAGGGGTAGAAACAAGGGTTCTACCACAGAGATAAGTGAGAGACATGAGCTCTCGCAAATATTGTTGTACAATTCTTATCAATGTAATCAATGATAAAAATACAATTTTGTTATATAATTGAGGTCCATCAAAACTTCCGCGCTCGTCCTCAAATTTCTATCATGGTATCAGAGCCGGAAAAGTGATTACGACAAAATTGAAGATCGAAGACTGAAGACCCAAGACATGAAGGGTTACAAGATTTGAAGAAAATATGGAAGAGAAAAAGAGGTAAGTACTAAATCTCTTTTTAAAGAAGATAACAAAGTTAGAAAAATTAAACTAGAAGAATAAATTTATGGAAAAAAATGAAGAAAAATAAAAGTTGATGATGAAAATAAGGAAGGAATGAAAAAAAACTTGAAGAAGAAAATATGTTTTTGAAGAAGAAAGTATTTGAAGGATGCTAATGACAAAGGGCATTAGCAAGTAGGTGGGTGAAAAAAAAACAAATCACAAAGAGAATTTTAGAGTTTGCTAATGACATGAGCATTAGCAGTGATGGTGGTGACATGAGCACCACAACAAAAGAAAAATTTGGAGAAACAAATGACATGGAGAAAATGTAGAAGAAAAATTTGAAGTTTGTTAATGTCAAGAGCATTAGCGGGATGGTTGGTGACATGAGCACCAATAACAAAATAAAATTTGAAGAAACATTTCAGCAGATGACTGGTGACATGTGCATCAGTGAGATAGTTGGTAACATGGATACCAACGGGAAAATGATCAAGACTAATAAAAGGTATCGAGAAGATGGAGGTTGGTAACACGGGTGCCAACATTAATGAAACTCGATCATGTCAATTGGTGGTTGGTGACAAGTGCATCAACGAGATTTTAGAAAGATGAAAGATTTTGGAGTACAAGATTTTTCAAGATTAAGGGGGAGTGTTAAAATATTAATCTAGAAAAATCTAGATAATATGTTTGTAAAATCTTATAGTAAAATGTATTGTGTAGAAAAATCTAGAAATATGATTGTAAAGTATAATCTAGAATAATCTTAGGAATGTCTAGAGTTATCTCAAGAAAAATCTAGTAAGAAAAATCTAGATATAGGGCAAGTGTAGAAAAATCTAGAAACTAGGATACACTCACTATAAATATGTTATATGCATGAGTTGTGAAGTGAGCTAATCAAAAGGGCTAATCAAGAGAGCTCCCACAAAATATGAGGGGTAGAAACAAGGGTTCTACCAAAGAGATAAGTGAGAGACATGAGCTCTCGCAAATATTGTTGTACAATTCTTATCAATGTAATCAATGATAAAAATAAAATTTTGTTATATAATTGAGGTCCATCAAAACTTTCGCGCGCGTCCTCAAATTTCTATCAGTTAATTCATTTTCTGTCGTTCCTTTCTACAAAGGATGTCGTTGTTAGTGGTGCTTTACCTCGAATTCAGTGACTCGCCTATACAAGTACTCCGTATATCATTGTTAGAAACAACCCCATCTGATGGATTATTCAGTGCTTTTAAGATATTTGTTGATAAACGTATTGAAAGCATGTCACTCTCAGAATGCATGTAACCACTTTCAGACTTGGCCTTTGGCAAATGGCAGTAGTTGTGTTTGCCAAAGTTGAAAGAGTTCCATGTCTCGTTACTCTAGCTACTTCCCGGATGATAGATGACTCTTTGATTAAGCTAGTTTCTAGCTGTTCATCCATTCAACACCTAGTTAGATCTGTATGGTAAGTATTACGTAACTGGGATCCAACCTGAGACTTGTATTGAAAATTCTTCGTAGATTAACTCTAGAAAATCTTAGTTGCTGGAACAGAAGTTGTTTCCTAATTTGGAGTTTCTAAAGTGTATCTTGAAACAGAACCAAATAAATACTTGGTGGGAGATCGAACTTAATGCTCGATCTAGTCGAAGCAGTAATTGAAGTTTAAGTCAGTCGTGATTATGAGATTGTACTTGTGCTTGTCAGCTTGATTGATGTCTAATATATATATGTTCAGCAATTTTATTGGAATACATTACTGATGGAGCTACTAAATTGTGCAGCATTGTCAATCTTGGAATGGAACTCAGATAGTCCCCATCTTAATTGTTTAGGGTCTCATTTCAAAAGGATTGTAGATTGTTTGACTTCATGTGCAATGGCAACCGAGATGTTTTATGACAAGTTAGCTACCAAGAAGCTAGCTACTACGAACTTCACTGCCGCGATATTTTATGCTTTATAAGCCAAAAGGAGATTCAGAGGGGAAGCTGATTCCAGATATAGTGGTCTGTTAAGCCTTTGTGTGGCCTGTTGTATCAAAGCAAAGGCAGAATATTGCAGGTTCCTTCCCTCCTCTTCTTTTGTGCTTATGCTATAAAGGTAAAAGGTTTTGCTATCAAATGCTTGTACGTAGTGTCATTACAAATTACTTGCATACCAGAAACCATTGTTTTTTTTTTGTTTGGTACGGAGTAAGAATTATTGTCATCGTACGTATTTGAAATAATTTTCTGACATTGTTATATAATTCGTATACGATCTCATGAGTAATGGCTCTCTGTAGGATAATTAAATACTAGTCTGTGCCCGGGATTTCTATAAAATTAGTAAATAGAGTATTAATTTTAGTTTCCTTCTTTATTCATATTATAATTTAAACTGGCCAACTTTTTAATACTTTTAGTGTTTTTTTCCCTCTTGTTGATATTTTAATTTCATGCTTTGGTAGTGTCCTATTTGGTTAAGCTTAATTTAAGGGAATTAAGGGTGATGACGTGGAGTAGTTGTGGCTTGAGAATTGGGGTTTTGGAGCATTTACATTAACCACTATTCTGCTTTAATAATATAGATTCACCACTAGTAGTCTAGTAGTCTAGTATAGGCAGAGTTTTCCTTGAATCTGTGTTACTCATTCTTCTCTCCTCCTTTTCCATTGCCGGTTGTACCTTGCAAGTCTGTTTCTGAATTTGGGTCACTTACTTTACAACCGATTGTACTTTGTAAGACCGTTTTGATAGCCTAATAACATAGGAAGTAAGTAGTTCATAATATCGTCATTTTAATTGTTATTTTTAAACTAAAAACTGGTAAATCAATTTTAAAGGGATTTCGAGTTTTCGACTGACCGGGCCTGATACGTAAAGATACGAGATCTATTTTAACTTTAGAAGCTCCTTAGATTTCCTGAATATAGTTGGGATATGGGAATATATTTGACACCAACATCTTCAATCCCTTTTATGTGTTTTGTTACTTTATTTCTCACGCCTAAAGTTCTGGCTAGTTAACAAAGATCAAACAATATGTAGTAGTTGAACAAGTTTCAACATAACTTCCCTCTATATAAACCTAACATGCATTTCAGATAATATGAGTCTTAATTAAGATGTATTGATTGAGTCCTTTTAGCTACTTAATCATCATCCCTATTATCAATCAACGCGCTTTTCGGGGATTCAAGTTGCAAGCATGACTAATCTGGCTGCTCTTTTGATCTTCTTAACCATCATTTCCGTTTCAAGTGAGTTCATTCATGCCTCTATTTTTATTTTATTTCAAAGGAAGAAAAATCTGGCAGACTACCTGAATCATCCTTTTAGTCGATGTTGTAGTTACCTCTAAAGTTCAAAGTGTTAATTTGTTTTATTTTTATTTTTTGGTAGGTGCACAAGCAATAGACCGCATTGGTATAAACTATGGGAAGTTAGGTAACAACTTACCTTCACCATATCACTCCATAGAGCTCATAAAATCCATGAAAGCAACCATGGTCAAGCTCTATGACGCGGACCCTGAGGCCTTAAAACTGTTAGCCGGAACTGATCTCCGTGTATCTATCATGGTTCGTAATGAAGACATTGTTGAACTCGCAACCAATGAGACCTTGGCTAGCCAATGGGTTCAAGACAACGTGTTCGCGTACTACCCTTCAACAATGATCCGGTCCATCATGGTTGGTAATGAAGTTTATAGCAACCACAATGCTGAACAATGGGATAACCTAGTCTTAGCCATGCAACACATTAAAAACACTTTACATACACATGATATACATGATATTAAGGTTGGTACACCTTTAGCTATGGACATTTTAGGGTCAACTTTCCCACCATCTAATGGTACATTTCGTGTCGATACCTTAACAACTATAGTACCCCTCTTACAATTCCTTAATAAGACTGGTTCCTACTTTTTTCTCGACGTTTATCCTTATTTTCCATGGTCGTCTAATATAAACACTATCGATTTAAATTTTACCTTGTTTAGAGGAAATATTACCTATGTTGATCCCGGTAGTAACTTGACCTATACAAATCTCCTAGACCAAATGTTAGACTCGGTTTACTTTTCTATGTCGAAACTAGGGTTTTCGAATATACCGATATTTATAGCCGAGACCGGGTGGCCTAACCAAGGTGACCTTGACCAACCTGGTGCAAATGATTATAATGCAGCTATATATAATAGGAACCTTATAAAAAAAATTGTAGCGGACCCACCCTTTGGCACCCCAGCTCGACCCGGTACTATAATACCCACATTTTTGTTCTCTTTGTATAATGAGAATCTCAAGTACGGGCCGAGAACGGAGCGGTATTGGGGACTTTTGAAGCCCGATGGTACACCCGTTTACCCGATTGATTTGACGGGTAACCAAACTGTTTTTGGGCCTTTGCAAGAGCCCACAAACAACCTGGGTTACAAAGGTAGATTATGGTGTGTGGTGGATAAGATGGGCCAGACGGGTAACGCAAGTGAACTTGGGCTTGCTTTGAGGAATACTTGTAGCCGTTTGAATGGAACCTGTGAGTCAGCTCTTGGGCCTGGAAAGCACTGTTATGAGCCCGTTTCTGTTGTTTGGCATGCAAGCTTTGCCTTTAGTGCTTATTGGGCTCAATTCAGAAATTGTGGCGAACCATGTTATTTTGGAGGGCTCGCATCTCTCACCACTCGTAACCCAAGTGAGTTTTTCGTCGTATAAATATATAATTTCGTATCTTTTATTCGTACCTAATTCATTTCCGATTCAAAATATAATTCGTTATCTAAATGTTTTTTCTATTATACCAACTTCTATTTACGCGAAATATCATCTTAAACAACTTATATTTTAGATCAGAAGTAAATTAAAAGATGTAAATATGTGTTTCTCTTTAATTTTACGAAGCTTATTTTCATATGATGATTAATATTTGTTTGTGCAGGTCATGGTAGTTGTCATTTCCCAAGTGTTTCTCTTTGAAGATCAACGGCACATGAAGATTAGGACATAATTCTTTGTTTATTCAATTGGATAATTGAATTTCTTACTACTTTAGGCATATGTAGTTTTCATGTTTAGGAATTTAATTACTATCATTGATCTAAGGTCAAGATGGGAAATGTAACACTTGAGTTTGAATTGAATAACAATTTTCTACCTTATTTACACTATATTCCTTTTGTGAATTTTTTTTTTTTACCATCAAACACAATGCAAGAAATACTATTCCGAGAATCCGAGCTATGTACCTGGTCAATACTCATTATTTATATCAAAATAACGTAGATAAATTTATAGTACAATTTATTACTAATGAATTAAATTGTACTTTTTCCGTTCATAAATACTCGTAACGTTTGTTACTTTCACGCATACCAATGCACAATTCATATCGTCAATGTCTTAAATTCCCTTCAAGCAAAAATTATAAAAAATTGATATTTTGAAAATATGTATATATAGAGACGAATCTAACAAGATACCACATGACTATGTTTTATGTATGAATAGAGGAAGTATACGAGTAGTTTTCACGACATAGCGAGTAATTAAAGTGAATAAGGAATTATCAACAGTTCCCTCAAAAACAAAAAAAAGAAGTAATTAAGGAATTAAAAGCTTAAATCCATTGAAAATCACTCGAATTCCCAACGGTTTTCTTTTCGAATTTCTTCCTCTTCTTCGGGTGTAAAATCATATTTGATGTTTAAAAGAGCCCTAATTTCATCTGGGTTCTTCCCCTTGATCATATCAGCTACACATTGGCATGTCAAATCCAGCAAACCCTTTATATCCATATAGTTTGCAGCCTGAAATTCATAACAGATTTTAGTTTAACTCAATCGATCTCACACATAAGTTTATTTAAGAAACATGCACGCAATTTAATTACTTCATCCGTTCCGAAATTATCGCATCATGTTCAATGGTTGACTTTTACTTCTTTAACCATTGCTTTGACTCTTAATATCTCAAATCGCGTGCAAGTAAAATTAAAAAAAAAAATTATATTTAGAAAATATATATCGATACGAATCTATGACCCACCGTGTCTAATATTTTTTTAGGTACGAATAAAAAAAAAGGCCAAAGTCGTAGTGTGAATAGTGTAAAAAACAAATGGTGCGATATTTCCGGAATGGAGGAAGTATATAATTTGGTAAAATATTATAACTTGAAAACCCTAAACCCTTAGCAACTCAAACAAACATAAATAAATTCATGTAATTTGTACCAAAATAGTTCAAAATTCATCATAATAATTTATATATATACTTACAAGGATGAGATCATAGAGGGTCTTTTGGTCAACGTTGACGAAATCCTTATCCCATTGATTAAGTTCATCCTTGGTTTTATTATCGGAGTTTGGATTCTCAACAACGTGTTTCTTGCAATATTCGATAATCTTAGTAAGTATTGTTGAGGTGACATTAGGTAGAGGAACAACACCATTGCTATCGCCAAGATCTTCAATCATGTTCTTGATTGTTTGGGATTCCATTGCCACCAATTCGTCAACCTCAAAGGTTTCTCCTTCTGAACTCTTTAGGACTATCTTCTTGGACGTGGATGATGATGATGATGATGATGATGATGATGATGATGATGATGATGCCATTTTCCTAACTACAAAGTTTATGTTTTGATGAGATTAATTCAACAAGTGTTGAGAGATTTACAGGAATTGATTGTATGAAATTAAAGAATATGATGAGGATTTTTTGTATTTATAGAAGAGAAATTTACCTATTTTCCTAACTCCTAATTCCTAATTCTATTATGATATGTATGTACTTTCCTATCCCTAAATCCTAATCCTATTACTTCGTATGATATGTACGTACTTTCCTAATTCTATTATAATTTACGGTACTTTCCTAATCTTAAAGTAGTAATAATCCACAAAAACAACAATTTCGTGTTTTTTTTTTTTAAAAAAAAAAACTATTTACATTACGGAGTACTAAACTTAAAAGTAATTATAATTTAATACTCTATATTTAAATTAGCGAGCATAAGAAATATTTAAAAATGAGATGATAATAGCTCGGATTATCCTTATCAATTTTTTTTTAAAAGAAAAATGAAGGAAGTAGTCCAGTAGGGGTGAAAGTTCGATTTTCGGTTTGAATTATGCCCAAAATCGATTCCGAACCGAATAATTCAGTTTTGGATTTTTCAAACCGCATCCAAACCAATTAGGCGGTAAATCCAATCTAAACCGAACCGAAATTCAAAAGTTAATTCGGATCCAAACCGAAAACCGAATTAATTAATATGAAATAATTTTTTTGGCCTAATTTTTAATAATCAACCTTCAAAATCAAAAGTATAATCCATAACATCAATTCATCAAATCAAAACACTTAGGACTTACTTTAAATTCGAACTTACTAAGTACAATTTAATACGAACTTACTTTAAATTATAGAATGAAAATAAACTAAATTTCAATCTAATGAAATGGACAATTCAACATTCATAGATGCCCTCGTAATCTATACTGCCAGATAATTCACTGTCGAAGAGTGCGAAATCTCCTCTCTGTCGCCAACATAAGTTATAGTTCGGTTTGGCTTGGTTTTGATCCCTTTGACTTAATTGTAGTTCGATTTTTTTCGGTTTTAATCGATTTGTTCAGTTACACAGTTTACAATCCAAACTGAACGGTAAAACTGATTTTTTTAAAACTTTTAGTCCAAATCAGTGTTACCTAATCCTCCAATCAGCCCACGAACCGCGATCCGCAAAAGTGAATTATACCATCAAAATGGTATAATTTTGGTCTAATTTAACAAATTAGGTAGCGAATTGCGAACCCGTACCCAATCTCATACTAACGAACCAGGTAACAGTGGTCCAAACCGAACCGAATTCAATTCGATTCAATTTGGACCGAAAATTTTAAAAAAATCGGTTTTACGGTTCAGTTTTGAATTGCTAATTCAATTAGTTTTCGATTTTTCTCTACCAAATTTTCACCCCACTAGCAAGTAGCAATCATCATGTTCTTACAGAAATCTCATTGATAATTTCAAGAAATAGTCAGAAGTCAGCGGGCAATGACAAACATTCCCGTATCTTCTTCTTTCTCTCTCTGTCTATGCCACCACCGTTCACTTTTCCAATTTTTTAGGCGCAACAAAATCTTCACACTCTTTTACTTTCTTTCACTCTTTCTCTCTCCTCAAATTGTTTGGTATTATAATTGAGAACAAAAACCTATCAATTTTCATTTTTCAACATCATCTTCTGCAATTTCAATGGCTTATACAAGCTGTAACATCTCCTTGAATTCTGGGTTGAGTTTAAACTCTTTTAATCATCGGAAATTTTCCCTTAATTTCTTGCCTTGTAGTTTCAAATGGGCGTTCACCAATTTTACTCCTCCTTCTTGGAAACGGCATGGGTCGTTTCGCCGTAGTAGCCTTGCTTGTGTCTGCTCTGACACTGTTCAGGTATATTTTGAATTTTTGATGTTCTTAGCTTTTGAATTTGAAATTCATGTTTTTAATTGAATATATGTTAGTTGCGTATATGCTTGGTAGAATTTTGTTCAGGCGATTGAGTTGTTGATACATGTTAAACATATCCCTAAGCGCTAATAGCTACATACGGAGTATAAGCTTTAAACACATTGCTTGAAATAGTATTAAGTTTGGAATGTATGACAACATCACCAGTTGCTGGGAAATAAGTGTTTGTGAAGCTAGGGAATGGTTGACTTCTCTCTAGGTAGCTAGCAATTTGAGTGTTCTGAAGGAGGAAAGACTTGTGGATGGGGGAAGTCAAAAGTGTGAGTCTTGGTGCTTGAATTCATGATACTCTTGGGCTTTTGTTAAACATAGCCCTAACGGGTTACCGGCTACATATAAGCATTAAATACATTTTTCGAAATAGTATTAAGTTGGGAATTTATGATAAAATCACGCGTAGTTGGGGATGTTTGTGAAGCAATAGGGAATGGTTGACTTCTTTCTCCGTAGTTGGCAATTTGGGTTCTGAACAGTGTGAATCTTGGTGCTTGAGCTTCTTAGCTGGTGAGTTGTGAACTTTAGTAGTCAAGTTCGAACAAGGTCTTTGTGAGCTTTGATAATTGACAATGGAGGGTGGTTTGGGAAGATATTGTTCAAGAGTAACAATAAGTGATTTAAAGAATATGGCTTCTGGCCTTTGGGAGCTTAAGAAGGTCCGTTTGATACTCGAGTGTTGAATAGTGAATTAAAGCAGTGACAGATGGGGGAAGTGAAAACTGAAAAGTTACCTGTGAGAACTGATGTTCTTTACAACACCCTCCGATCCTTTGCCTCCACACTACCTAATTACTCTATGTTGGATTTCCATAGCCTTCTACGTTTGAATACCCCGATTTTGTTGCCTCCTGATTGGGGATATATGATGAACATTTGGCCCTTGTAATATTTTGCTTTTCATTAACCTCTATCTGATGTTATCCAAAACTTGACTGGAATAGTGATATACTTATACCCATCAAATCAAGCAGGTGTTACTGTATGCTGCTGGATTAATTCGTAGCTTTAGTAGGGGGGAGGGGCATGGAAATTCTATCACCATGTCATTGCTCCATTCCATTGTCTGTTTGGAACTTTGGAATGAAGAAGTTGAGGATTTTAAACAACACGTACATATCATCTATAATTGTCTGTTTGATTGACCCTTTTCCTAAATGTGTCCCTTTCAACCTCATCAGTTACCTAGGTTAGATGGAAAGATTTCCTGCTTTTGGACGTTTACTGAACTGGATGGGTCTTTTCGCTGCCCTGCTGGATACCTTTGTAGAAGCGGTTGTGTACTTCTGATTCCCCCCTTACCCTGCTTCTTGCGGGAGCCTCTTGAAGGCAATGGGGTAATGATAACGATGAAGAGGATGTCTAGCTTAGTGCCATTAGCTTTTAATAAAATATTTTCCCCCAAAAGCGAGCAGACTTTTAAAATCAGTGATTTTCTGCTACAGACGGGCAGACAGCTTGTCATCGCTTGCATGAGAAGCTGCATGCTGACACATTTGGTTCTAAAAATTTCTGTCACAGACAGAAGAGTTGCGAAAAAGGAGGTGTGCACCTTTACTAGAACACAACATATTATCGAATAATATGTTGCCGGGCTCTAGCGACTGGAAAGCAGTTCCTGATATTTGGAGAACAGCTGCAGAAAAGTTTGCTGATCGGATTGCTATGATAGATTCATATCATGAACCTCCTTTAGAGTTGACTTATAAGCAGGTAAACTTCTCTTCTGTATATAAGTATTTTAATACAATTTATTTATTTATTTCCCTTTTCATCCACAAACCCATACATCAATTCAGTAGTTTGTACTCCATATATTGTGTTGAATTTTTTTTCTTGTGTGTCTAAGAATGAAGTCATACTAGGTTTGTGACTGTTGGAATGCTATACTTTTTAGTGTGTTCCAACTTCTGAGGTCTTTGGTTAGACGCTTTGTTCTTCTTGTATTATTTTTCTCTTACTAATTTGTTTGGTCATATTGCAGCTTGAGCAAGAAATTTTGGATTTCTCAGAAGGCCTACGAATTGCCGGACTAAAGCCAGATGAAAAGGTTGCCCTTTTTGCCGATAATTCATGTCGTTGGTTAATTGCTGATCAAGGTACATAGTCATTGTCCCTGATCGTTCTCTTCCATATCTCTGGTGTACAGCTTGTAATCTGTTCTTATTGTTTGTCTGTAGCCTTCAAATTTCAGTTGCTAATGACATGTTGTAATTTCTTGTGCTTACAATGGCATGAGATCTTGTGGCTTATTTCTTTCAAGAAGACTCCTGGATTCTAGATTCATATGCTTCCAATAAGAGAAGGATAGAGTATGATTCAATTTTCACAAGTTATTCAAGTGCACCTTCTGAAGAAAAGATTTCAAGTTTATCTACTCAGTCTGTTCCATAGTGTTTGCACTAGTTTGAATTTTGTTCAAGATATGATCAAATACTTACACTATACTACGATAACATAAGTATGTACAAAGTCAAAAGTGGATGTATTTTTTAGTATTTAATACCTTGAAAATCTAAATAAAACTCTTGCAAACATTTTCGGGATATAAATACCTCGGGATAGAGGGAGTATGTACTAAGAATATATTAAGAAAACTTGTCTAATTCTTAAGGGGAGAGCATATGAAAACTTTTCATGCAGTTTTACCAAGTGGTCTACCATTTTTATCCCTTTGGATAAATTTTTGTGTAATACTCCATATTTTATGCTTTGTTCTATCTCCATTTAATACAGAGACATCTCTTAGGGGCCAAGTTGAACAGTTACAATTATGGTTATCTAAGAAAGGTAGAATAATTGGGTGTTTAGTGTAACTAGCCTGTGAAATTGTGTATTTCCTCTTTACAAATATAGGGGCGAGGCTAAAAGTGCCTCCGGACAATTATACAGTAAAGGCTGCACAAACTAATGTGACCCTCTATATATTGGAAGGAGTTTTGTTAGTGCCATTGCGTAATTCATAATGGTATGTAATCTTAGTCCTTGAGATGGTTAATTGATGGAATTGATAGGATAACAGATATCATTGTCATGTTAATCGTTCTTTCTTATCAATGCATTGCATCATCTGTGGTGCAGGTACTATGGCGATGGGTGCTATCAATGTCGTGAGGGGCTCAAGGTCATCCACAGAAGAACTGTTGCAAATATACAATCATTCTGAAAGGTTAGCAATAAAAAGAATTTTCTGAAGAAGAAATCATGGGGTTCAGTTTCTTTTTAATTGATATGACATTCAATAATTATCTTTAAGTTGTCTTCTGCCTTGCTCCACTCTGAATTCATCTGCACAGTGCAAAATGTGAAATTAATAGTTATAAACTAGTGAGGATTTTGTAATATGTCGAGCTTTTTCTTTCAAGTACCACTAACGGGTGAACTGTCTAGTTTTGTGGAGAATACGTTGGTTGAGAGTTTGAGAGAAAACTTTGATGGGTTGGTACTTAATTGACAGCAGTTGCTAAGTTTTTTTGAAGTATTTTATGCTCTATGAAGTTTCCCTTTTTCCTGCTCTTGCGTTTCTTCATGTGCGAAGATGTCTTGAACTCTTGATGAATTATACATTTCTATGCAGTGTTGCACTCCTTGTGGATAATCCTCAGTTGTTTAATAGAATGACGGACTTGTTCGTTACCCAAGCAACAACGAAATTCGTGGTTTTGCTCTGGGGAGAGAAATCAGACTTGAACGCAGGAGAGTCTGATAAACTTTCAGTTTTCAACTATAGCGATATCATAGCAATGGGAAAAGAAAGTCGGAAACGTCTGGCTGAATCTTATGATGCTAGTAAGGCGGGATTCTCCCATGGATGTTTTTTTTATCTACTTTTACGTATGGAGGGGGTGGAGTGGGGGTGACAGGAGGTTTCTTGATCCGTGCTTCTGCTCTCTTTGACATCTTTGCTCAATTATACTACTCCGTGCTTCCTTAGTTTATGTATTATTCAAGGCTAACAGGAGCAATGTGTTTCTGTCTTCTTCAAATTCACGAAACAAAAATTATTTGACTAAGCATTCTCTTAAATGAGTAAAAGTCAGTGTTTGACTCGAGGATGCTAAAACAATTGGGTTCTATGACTCAGAACAAATCTAAGGAGTCCCCATAAAATGCATCCATTATTTTGTCTGTGTTTATTTTTGTTAAGGAGATGGAGTTAATATTCTATGTCTCTATCCTAAGCAATTATTCAACAAATAGAATTAAGAGTGATGCTGTCCCGTTCATTATGTGCAATTACGGCTTAATACGTGCTGTTACCACTATACCTGTATGAAGAGTTATTCTCTTAGAGAAGTATCTTTGACATGTTTCTCATGGTTAGCTTGATGCGTGCTCCTGGATTTTCTGGTTCCCCCCCCCCCCCCCCCCCCCCCCCGCCTGGATTTTCATCCATCTTTGGTCTTTCCCTCTGTATCTCTCCTAAAAGCAGCTTTATCTCATGAGAATGTTTGGGTTCCTTGTTTCTGACCATGTTTCCCTCTCCCTCCTCTTTTTCTGCATGTGTTCTAGATACAGACCAAATAAAACTGTGATGAAGTATTTATAAGTTTGAAATGGTTACTTTGTCTCTATAGGCATTGATAAGCATCTTCTATGTTTCTACAAATATACCTGGCATACTGCATGCCAAATTAAAAAGTTAGTTCAGGCATATATAAGTATATATAAGTTTGATACTATGACTCTATAGGCATTAGTTTTAAAGTTACCTGGCATACTGCATGCCAAATTATTTTTCAATGTTATTTTTTATGAATGACCAGAAACCGAGATTTATTATTCACATGAAATTCAGGGGATCTTTTCATTTACGAGACCATAAGCTCTGATGATATTGCCACACTGATGTATACTAGTGGTACCACGGGCAACCCAAAGGGTGTAATGATTACACACCGGAATCTTCTACACCAGGTACGGTTACACCACCAAAAACATTCCCTCCTATGCTTTTATGACAGGAATGGAAGGGGTGTGTGTGGGAGGAGAGGATCCTAGCACTTGGAATCTGGTATCCAAATTGCTATTTACTCTTTAAGATTAGTTCCAAGAATTTTATCTGGAGTTCAAGCCGGAGTCACTTTAGGCATTGAAATCCAGAAAACTAGTATGTGTTTTGAGTTTGTTTGGTAGTCACTTTATTTGGTGGGGTTTTCTCTTTTGTCTGTGACATAAATTGAGGGGAAAGTTGGCTTGCATATTTAGGTGAATGTAACAGTGGAAAATTGGACAGTCCCCCCGCCTTCCATCCCTCCCAGTAGAAGATCGGACGGTCTGACAAAACCCTTTTCTTAACTTTCTTTGAGCAGGATTGTCCTTCTGTGTTCAATAAGTTTTTTTTTATAATTATTTTCTGATGCTACTATGGTGAAGAATCACAATGGTAATGGCTTTATTTTGTACCTATTATTCTAGATCAGGAGTTTGTGGGACGTTGTACCTGTTCAAGCGGGAGATAAATTTTTGAGCATGTTGCCTCCCTGGCATGCTTATGAGCGAGCAGCTGAGTATTTCATCTTCTCACGTGGGGCAGAGCAAGTGTACACAACTGTGAAGAACCTGAAGGTACTTGACTGGATTATCTTATTTTGACATTGCTCTGCCATTATAGTCCGGAAAATAACATATTCAAAGTATTCCTTTCCCGTATGACATTTTTGTTCTACTTGTGACAACAGGAGGATTTGAAAAAGCATCAACCTGATTACCTGATAGCTGTTCCATTGGTCTATGAAACACTCTACAGGTTAGCTATCTTACCGACTAGGCTTGCTTACTGATTTGCTTTTCAGTTTTGATATCTATGCAGAATACCCAAAAGGAAACTTTGTGATTATATATGGATTCTGTAGCTTTTATTCCTACATATTACAGTATATAGTCTGCTTCTTTGGTTGTCCTTGTTTATTTTCTTTTGGCATAAAAGCTGCTGTAGCTCAAGTCTTGTATCTAGCTTCAAAAAGAGTTGTGTTTCTGTTTTTCTTCTTTTTGTCGCCTTCTCCTGTTCTGAAGCACAATTACTTATACATTGGTCACTGTTGACTGGTGAAGTGGTGATTACTCTGTTAGTTGCTAGTCTCAAGAAGTTGGAGCTGCTAACAACAGGATTTTCCTCTCAGGATGCCAATTTGTAGACATAAAGCGAAGCTGAATGCTTGTAGGGTGAATAAATCTGATGTTGCTACTTGGCAAAAGCTCGTGTATGTCCCACACATGATGATGATGATAAGAACAAGAGTTATATTGAGGGTTTTTGCAATGAAAACGAAGAGTCATGAACATTGCCACAGTTGTCCCTTTCAGTTTATTATGATGCTAATCATTCCATCAAAGGGTAGGAAAACGAGATAGAAAGATCAAACTTCAATGACGAAGATAGTAGGTGATACATTTGAGAATCATGGGAACTGTGGGCTGTGCGAAAAAGATTGAAGGCAATAGAATAGAATACACTAGCGTGGCCTTTTTTATTTACAGTGGCAGGTGCACTTAAGGTTGCTAGTGGAACTTTTTGTTTATTTAAATTTCTGGGAATAGGATGCAAATATTAACCTCTAATCTATATAGACTATGTTTTCATGCTGATGAAATTTCTATTCAATTTATTGTACTACTTCTAGGGTTTTCTGTGTCTACCCTTTAAATCCTTGCAATCTTATTTCTTGCAGTGCGATTCAGAAGCAGATTGCTGCAAACTCTGCTGTTCAAAAGATTATTGTGCTGGCTTTCATAAAGATTAGCTTGCTTTACATGGAGCTTAAGAAGATTTACGAGGTTTGTTATTTGAGCATTTGCTCTTTTCTTTTACCTTATATTTATTTCTTGTGCACGTGAATATGTTCACACCGTCATCACTTTTGTATAACTTAATAGTCTGCGCGAACCATTGTACCATACCTATTAGCAATAAAATCCAATGTGTAAATTGTTCTTAAATAGTCTGCATAGACCTTAAACCTTTTATCAACTCTGAAGTGTTAAAAGGAGCATTTCAACTCAATAACCGGTGTTTTTCTTTCATGATTGGATGAATTCTGGAAATAGGAACTAGGAAGTACAATTTGAAGGATTTCTGAACTACTGGAACAACAAACATGTCGCATCAATTCATTTTATGCCAGGACTCTTTACTAAGAAACTGATTAGCATTAACATGTAGCTTAGCCTATAAATTAACTTTGGTGCATTTAACTATCGGAGTATGAAAACTTACAAAATTGAAAAGTTTGATTTATTTTTGTATACTCAATTACTTTGTTCAGTTTGTGATGGCTTTGCACTATTCTTGATAGTCTAGTGTTTGACACGTGGCTTTGCTAAGCTGTTTATTTTGAGCCTTCTCTGTAGGGAAAGTATCTGGCTAAACAGCAACAGTCTTACCTCATTGCATTTGTGGATTGGTTGTGGGCAAGAGTTGCTGCAGCAATTTTGTGGCCGATTCATAATTTGGCTAAGATACTATTGTATCGTAAAATCCAATCTGCTATTGGTATATCAAAGGTGCTTCTCTTCTCTGAGTCATCCTTTTATGTTATCCATAGTGTCATCTTACTCCAAGCTTAAGCATTTATCATGTCAAATCATTTTCAGAATACTTCAATTGGTTCATGCCAAAACCGCTGCTTTTAAGATATATATAATTTTTTCTCTGTATAGACAATATAAAGTGGTATGTTGCAAATGTGATTCTGAGGAAAACCTTTATCTGTTTTTTTTGAACTGTGCAGGCAGGCATAAGTGGAGGTGGTAGTCTACCTGTGTATGTTGATAAGTTCTTCGAGGTTGTTTACTTGCTCATTCTAGGTTTATAGATCCTTAACTTTATGCTTTTGAATAGTTACATCAAAATGTATTATGCTACATTTGCAGGCAATTGGAATAATAGTGCAGAATGGGTATGGTCTGACTGAATCTTCTCCTGTAGTCGCTGCTAGACGACCGGCCTATAATGTTAGTAGATCAATTGATTGATTTTCTTTCTCTTCGTTAAATATATTCTTGTAATTTCCCATTTTCAGTTTTGAATTCGATACATCTTAATTGTTGTGCATTCTCTTTGGTTTGTTGTATTCTTGAAGGTTTTAGGATCAGTTGGTCATCCACTTAAGCATACAGAGATTAAAGTTGTACATGCTGGTACTAATGAAGTTTTATCTCCTGGTTCAAAAGGCATAGTCAAAGTTAGGGGGCCGCAGGTGATGAAAGGCTATTTCAAGGTATATGTTGTGATGATACAGACATTATAATGAACTACTGAAGTTTTGTTTTCATATTTAAGTTGATAAAGTAATATGATACTATGTTTCTTTTCCTTGCCAAAAGAGAAAATGCTGTTAGTTGGGGAGGGACCTTAATTTTAGGCAACCAAATTTCAGGGGCATCCTCTTAGACAGGTCAAAAACTTCATTCTTGAGTGTAAATGAGTGAAAGTGCTCATTTCCATATTGTTTGTAGGTTAATACCTTTCACCCTGAGTTGCATCAGCTCAAGTACTAACATATACTCATACGTCGGATTAATAAAAAGAGCGTAAACCATGCTGTATTTATCAGGTGCCAGGGTATATGCTGTGTATTCCAAGTGTCTGACAGAGTAATGGAATAGAACAAGTTTACTTTAAGTCTGATTTATTATACCTTCTACTACACTGTTATGTGGGGAATTTTTAATTTTTTGAGTCCAACGAAAAGCCAACCTGTTGGTTGACCTTTACGATGATGTGTTAGCAGAATCCATTTGCTACAAGGCAAGTTAAGGATGACGATGGGTGGCTGGACACTGGAGATATAGGGTGGATTGCACCTTGTCATTCAGTAGGGAGAAGTCGGCTTTGTGGAGGTGTTGTTGTTCTTGAAGGACGAGCCAAAGATACTATAGTCCTCTCATCAGGTGACATTACTCAACTCCAAATTCCACAATTTTGCACTTCCATAATATGTGATGTGATACATTACTTTTTGTGATGATTCTCATCCTTTTTTGACAACAATGAAATGATTAGGTGAAAATGTTGAGCCCTCAGAGATTGAAGAAGCAGCTATGAGAAGTAGACTAATTGAACAAATTGTTGTCATTGGCCAGGTTACCATTTTCTAAACGCCACGCCACACCACTCCTTTTTCTGCTGTATTTTCTTGGGTTTTTGTTATTCTAAACTCTGTATTTTCTTGGGTTTTTGTTTTTCTAAACTCTGTATTTTCTTGGGTTTTTGTTATTCTAAACTGTGTATTTTGTTGGGTTTATTTTGCAGGACCAGCGGCGCCTTGGAGCTATAATCGTTCCGAACAAAGAAGAGGCTTTAGAGACAGCAAAGAAATTGTCTGTTGTTGATGCAGATTCTACTGAAATAACAAAGGAAAGGTTAACTAGCCTTTTGCGCGAGGACTTGATGAAATGGTCAGTTTTGGTTTTGGTTTTGGTAATCAATATTACAGTCAGTTGTGATTCTTGTTATTAATAAGTAATTTCCACGTCTCAGGACTTCAAAGTGTTCATTTCAAGTTGGTCCAATTCTAATCGTGGATGACCCCTTCACGGTATGTGATTTTATATATATATATATATATATATATATATATATATATATATATATATATATATATATATATATATATATATATATATATATATATATATATATATAGGTAAGTAATTGTTGTCATTTTGGTGACGTTCAATGCCTTTATACATGTCTCATTGTATTGCAGATCGATAGTGGTCTAATGACCCCAACCTTAAAGATACGAAGAGACGTAGTTTCAGTTAGATATAGAGATCAAATAGCAAATTTATACAAATGATGAATATACCAAGAGACAAATTCCTAAATCCATTTATGTTCTTTTCTTGTCAATATTTCTTGTAAATATAATTGTCTTGTAAATGTAATTGTTATTTTTGAAACCAATGCTAGTTGTCATGTTTATTTATAATTTATGTATATGTACTTGAGAAATGAGATTTTTCCGAGTGTGTTGACGAACAAACAAGACAATGCATTACACTAACAAATATAGCAAGATTTGTTTCCAATGCATTACACTAACATAATACAATCAGCAAGATGTCATGCATTTGGCAGGATATACAAATATGCAAGTCTAAATCTTAATAAATTTTCTTATGAGTTGCTGAGTTTAAACCAGATATCTTTATCATGCATGTATTAGGAAAATTTGTCAGAAATGACTTTTTATAATCCAAAAATTATGACAAAGGACCTTTTAAAAAAAAGTTGTGAGAAAAGACCTAATCCAAGTTTTTTGTTGTGAATAAGGACCAAAAATCATTTTTCGGTGGTCAACGCCAATTTTCCGGCGTTGACTGGCACGTGACTTGCACGTGATTCATTTTAGCTTCCATAATCTCCTTATCAGCATAATTAGCTTCCATAATCTCCTTATCAGCATAATTAGCTTCCATAATCTCCTTATCAGCATAATTACTATCTTCCATAATCTCCTTATTCATAATCTTCATTGTTTCAAA
The DNA here is from genome assembly GCF_020520425.1 of Spinacia oleracea. NCBI lineage: Eukaryota > Viridiplantae > Streptophyta > Magnoliopsida > Caryophyllales > Amaranthaceae > Spinacia > Spinacia oleracea. The sequence goes on along the minus strand of NC_079487.1, from coordinate 7,091,374 downwards.
AACTACTTCATTATTTGGCCTAATTGTTCCATGTTGTTAATGCAAATCTTCTTGCTTCCCTCCAACAACAGACAATCTCCTTTTCTTTTGTTCTTCAAGATTGTGTTCGAATATCTCACCACATTCCCTTCTTTTGTCTCCACTTTCTTGTAAACATGGCATAATGCAATTATACTTTCCTGTTATTACAAAACAAATCCAATCCATTAATTAGTTCCTTGATCGTATAATTTGATATTTTTCGCATTAAAAAACCAAACTAAGCAGTCGGTAAATTACTGACCTCTTAGGTGGTCGGTAAATTAGTAAATTGCCGACCGCTTTGGCAGTCGGTAATTTTAATTAAAAAAATAAAAAAAAAAATCAAAACCATCTAACTGGAAAGAAAACCAGCCAATGGTTTTGATTTCTTCCAAACAAAATAATTTGAGTTTGCGTGATATGCCTTTCCAAACCCACTGGCATGAAGGCACAACCCAATGCCATATATACATAATCTGTTGATTAGTCCCTAATTCTCCACTAAAGCAGAGTATGAGTGAAGACATATCTGCTTTAAATTTGCTGAATATTCTGATTAACACTAACCAATTTCATCTTCAATATTTTAAAACTAACTTACTAGAACAAAGAAAAAGGGTATGAATTAATTACCAACATACACATATAGAAATAAAATAACAATTTTATAAAGAGGGTGCTTAAATAAATCCAATCCAAAAAAATAGAGTTATATATCTCAATAAAATTAAATTAATTACAAGGATGCAAAAAATTAACCACCCAAAAATTAAGACTAATATTAAGAATAATCTTAAAAAATCCAGATCTGCAACTAAAACATAAAAATCATGTACAAAAACCTCTAGACTTGGAATTTTCACTAAAAAACATCAATCTTTGATTCTTTATCAGAAACCCAAATCTTTTTCACCATAAAACATCAATCTTGATCCTCCATTCTTTGACTAAAACCTAAAAACCAACCTTTTCCGGTGATTATTTGTCGGCGATGGAAATGCAAGTGCGGTGATGAGCGAAATGAACCAAACATATCTAAAACAAAAGAAAAACAATCAAATATTCAAATGCAACAAAAATTAAATTTAAATCCGGAAAACCTTTTATTTGTTCGAATTTTTTTCACCTTGAATCCGAAAAAAGGAAAGAGACGAGTGGAGAAGAACGAGATCGAAGGCAAGAGAAGGAATCAAAGGCAAGTGAGAACAAATTAAGAAAAAACCATATTACCAAAAAAAAACATCAAATCTCTCTTGTTCCTTGAAATTATAGACCTCAAATCTAGAAGATGAAGAGTAGAGAATATGAGATATTCAATATGAGAGGAGAGAAGGAAGAGGAACGGCTGAGAGGAGAGGGAGAAGGGTAAGGTTTCCTTTTATATGGGCTAGGTTTTAGGATGAGAAAGCCCAAAGTGGCCTGTTTATTTTTATTTTCGTAAATAATTTTTAGCGACCGTCCTTAAAACGGTCGGTAAATAATTTTTTAGCGACTGTTAGGGTGGTCGGTAAATAACATTTTACCGACTATCTTAAGTGCGGTCGGTAAATTTGTTTTTTAGCAACTGTTCCAACAGTCGGTAAATGATTTATTAACGACTATCTAGTCTGCGGTCGGTAAATTACTTTTCACCGACTGCTAGGGCGGGTTGGTAAAATGTTGAATTTATTTTGGAAAAAGTCAGGTTTTTACCGACTGCTATTTAGTCGGAACACATGGGGGAGAAGTCGCTAATTTATCGACTGTTATACAGGCGGTCGGTAAATGTAAAAAATAACGACCACTACCAAAGTGGTCGGTAAATTAACGACCACTTAGTGGTCGGTAAATTTTGTTTTACCAACTACTTTTCTAGCAGTCGGTAAATTTAGTCGGTAATCAAGCGCTTTCTTGTAAGATGGATCATGCATTAATTAATTTGTTACAGAGTACTGTGTCTACAGTACTACCACTAGTCTACTATTATGTATTACTATCAATTATTTTGCTTTATGCATGTTGAGTTTTGGAAAATTACATAACAAACTCTCTTGCATATATGCCAGTTAATTTATGACTCTCTTTAATTATTACATTAAGTTCGATAATAAAAACATAAAGAATATCTCCTTGTATGATGAAAACTTATATCTAAATAAAGATAGAAATTGGTTAAGACGGTTATTTTCCCACGTTTTAAGAACTTTCTCAATATATAATATAGTTGGTGTACATGAACATGTTCATGTTATTGTTCATGTTATTGGATTAGTAACAAATCTCATAATGATTATTTCATATTAGTATTAAGTTTGTAAAACTTAGTTTTAGTTTCAGACATTTAGTGGTTAAGTTGTGAATTAGAAAAAAGTGTCCGTCAAAATATAATGCATCTATTTTGTTAAATCAAAATGGCTACCCTGAAAAACACCGAACTACGTACTTAATTAGTGGTTTGTCATAGTCAAAACTATAACTATTGCCTGAAAATCAAGCTATCTATCAGATTTCTCTATTATTGGATGAAATTCTGCTGAAAGAAAATTAAGAGTGAAAAGTTTAGAGAAATTTTTTGTATTATTGAATGAATAATTAAGTTGATTACAATAGGAACACTATATATACAATGTTGAATGCTGACACCAATGAGGTGTTCTGTCCAATCAGAATCACTCGATTGTACACCTCATCACGGTTAGCCTAAGTTAACTAATTATTACAATAGGCACACTGCATGCTTGCATTGTTGATGTAGTTATGATCTTGTTTGGCAACAGTCTTGTTCCTCGTGTGAGGCATGCTGATAGTTGCAAGGCTGAATACCAACACCCCCCCCCCCCCCAAACTAGGCATGGGATCAACATTGACCATGCCAAGTTTGGTAGATAGGTTCCTGTGTTGAGCACTAGGTAGGATTTTTGTGAATATGTCAGCCAATTGGTTTTGAGTGGGCAAGTAACTGAGTTGTAGAAGGCCCTTTAGAACTTTATCCCTGATGAAATGAAAATCCACTTCAATGTGTTTTGTTCTTTCTGTTAGGTCATGATACATATGAGAATTCATAAATCATGCGGAAAAAACCATTAAGCCAGGAATACATATTATTTACACATAATCATATAGCATAATTTAGATGCATACTCTTTGTTGCGTGCCTTCCCTAGCTGCGCCCGAACAAAACAAGAACAAGTCTTTAGGACTCCAAGTGTCGTCCCTCCGTAGATAGTCCACAGCACGTCCGGATCCGCCTTAAGATTGACCAACTAGAATCGCCCTTAAGGTACTATTATTTTCGGCTAAATGGGCAAGAGTTATGGCTGATTTTTCTGCTTAAAAATCCTAGTTTTGAATACTTGAAAACTTATATATAAATAATGACCCCTAGGCCCTTATTTATAGAGGTATGGAAAAGGAATTGTAATCCTACTAGGATGTGGATTTGTTAATTAGAACTTTATTAGGACTCTAAATAACAAAGCAATTCTAATAAGATTAGGATTTTAATCTTCGCACGAATCCCAATAGAATTAGGATTTCCGGCATACGCATCGCACAAGCCGTGCACCCGCGCAGGCCTTGCGGCCCACGACAAGCGCACAGCCCATGTGCGGTGCTGCGTGCGCGCGCGCCCTTGGCTGGGCCTGGCCTTGCGCTGGGCCTGGTCGAGGCGTGCGTTGCGTGCGGCTCGCTGGGCGATGGCCTGGCTTCGTGCTGGGCCTTCGTCTAGCGGGCCTCGTCCGATGCTAATTCGTACGATACGCTTCCGATTAAATTCCCGATTCCGGAATTCATTTCCGATACGAACAACATTTAATATTTCCGATTCCGGAATTAATTTCCGTTTCGAACAAATATTTAATATTTCCGTTTCCGGAATTATTTTCCGATTCCGATAATATTTCCGTTTCTGACAATATTTCCGTTTCCGGCAATATTTCCGATTCCGGCAATATTTCCATTTCCGATAATATTTTCCGATACGTACCATGTTTCCGTTTCCGGCAACATCTACGACTTGGATAATATTTATATTTCCGATACGATCCATATTTCCGTTTCCGGCAATATCATCGTTTCCGGAGTATTCATTTCTTGCCTGTGACGATCTCAGCTCCCACTGAAACCAAGATCCGTCGATTCCGAATATCCATAGATGGAGTATTTAATGCCATTAAATACTTGATCCGTTTACGTACTATTTGTGTGACCCTACGGGTTCAGTCAAGAGTAAGCTATGGATTAATATCATTAATTCCACTTGAACTGAAGCGGCCTCTAGCTAGGCATTCAGCTCACTTGATCTCACTGAATTATTAACTTGTTAATTAATACTGAACCGCATTTATTAGACTTAACATAGAATGCATACTTGGACCAAGGGCATTATTTCCTTCAGTCTCCCACTTGTCTTAGGGACAAGTGTGCATTTCCTAATTCCTTTGTCGCTCGATGCTTGCTCTTGAACATAAGGTAAGAGTTGTCATCCTTATTATGTCCAGAGGTGTTTCTCGGTTTCAGAGTTCAACTGATCAAATAGACAGATAATCATAGCCTATGATTCATCCGAGCACGGCCATGCATTTCACAGTTTCTAGCTCTCCGAGTGGCCTTGTACAACTTTTAAGCATCTCATCCCGATTTATGGGAGGACAATCCCAATCTTGCGATCTTGAGATTAGACTTCGTTTGATAGGTGATTACCTGAGCGTTGCCTTTATAGCCTCCTTTTACGGTGCGACGGTTGGTCAACGTCAAAGCAACCAGTTCTCAAACAAGTAATCTCAAATCACTCAGGTATTGAGGATTTAGTGTCTAATAATTTTAATGAAATTTACTTATGACAGATTTTCATCTCTTACAGTAAAGTTTCATAGGTCTTGTCCGATACTAGTCTTCCCAAAGTAAGTATCTATGCAAATGATTATGACATTGCCATGTCCACATAGTTCAAGAAACAGAACTACTAGTCATCTTGCATTCTAATCGTCTAACGTTTTCTATGCGTCCAATTTTATAGAAAACTCCAACTAGGGACCATTTTCAACCTTTGACATTCAAGTTCACTTGATAGACATTTCTTAGTCACAGGACTGGTCCTGACAGTCTATCTTGAATATATCGTCAAATTGAAGGGACTCATCATTTAATAAACCACAAATTAAATGGAAAAATGAATTCTTTTCATTTATTGTGAATGATTAACCGATAATGTTTTACAAAGATTTAAACTCTAAAACTTTAAAACGTTAAACAGAGACATCAAATCCATTCTCCAATATGCTTGATTCCCATAGCTGCAGTGTGCGAGTTGTGCTTCGCCTGCGGCAGAGGTTTAGTTAATGGATCTGATATGTTGTCATCAGTACCAATTTTGCTTATCTCGACTTCTTTTCTTTCAACGAACTCTCGTAGAAGGTGAAATCTACGAAGTACATGCTTGACTCTCTGGTGGTGTCTAGGCTCCTTTGCCTGTGCAATAGCTCCGTTATTATCACAATACAGGGCTATTGGTCCTTTAATGGAGGGGACTACACCGAGTTCACCTATGAACTTCCTTAACCATATAGCTTCCTTTGCTGCTTCATGTGCAGCAATGTACTCCGCTTCAGTTGTAGAATCCGCAATGGTGCTTTGCTTAGCACTTTTCCAGCTTACTGCTCCTCCGTTGAGGCAGAAGACAAACCCAGACTGTGATCTGAAATCATCTTTGTCGGTTTGGAAACTTGCGTCCGTATAGCCTTTAACAATTAATTCATCATCTCCACCATAGACCAGGAAGTCATCTTTGTGCCTTTTCAGGTACTTCAGAATGTTCTTGGCAGCAGTCCAGTGCGCCTCTCCTGGGTCTGACTGGTATCTGCTCGTAGCACTGAGTGCATACGCAACATCCGGGCGTGTACATAGCATAGCATACATTATTGAACCAATCAATGATGCATATGGAATCCCATTCATTCGTCTACGCTCATCAAGTGTTTTTGGGCACTGAGTCTTGCTTAGAGTCATTCCATGAGACATGGGTAGGTAGCCTCGCTTGGAGTCCGCCATCTTGAACCTATCAAGCACCTTATTGATATAAGTTCTTTGACTAAGTCCAATCATCCTTTTAGATCTATCTCTGTAAATCTTGATGCCCAATATGTACTGTGCTTCTCCTAGATCCTTCATCGAAAAACATTTCCCAAGCCAAATCTTGACAGAGTTCAACATAGGAATGTCATTTCCGATAAGTAATATGTCGTCGACATATAATACTAGGAAAGCAATTTTGCTCCCACTGACCTTCTTGTATACACAAGATTCGTCTGCGTTCTTGATGAAACCAGAGTCACTGACTGCTTCATCAAAACGTATATTCCAGCTCCTGGATGCCTGCTTCAATCCGTAGATTGACTTCTTTAGCTTGCATACCTTTTTAGCATTCTTTGGATCCTCAAAACCTTCAGGCTGTGTCATAAACACAGTTTCTGTTAAAACGCCGTTTAAGAAAGCAGTTTTGACATCCATCTGCCATATTTCGTAATCGTAATATGCAGCGATTGCTAACATTATCCGAATAGACTTTAGCATTGCAACTGGTGAAAAGGTTTCATCATAATCCACACCGTGGACTTGCCTGTAACCTTTTGCAACCAATCTAGCTTTGAAAACTTCAAGTTTCCCATCCTTGTCCTTTTTCAGTTTGAAAACCCATTTGCTTCCAATGGCTTGGTAGCCATCTGGCAAATCGACCAAATCCCATACTTGGTTTTCAGACATGGAGTCTAATTCAGATTGCATGGCTTCTTGCCACTGCTTGGAGCTAGGGCTCGTCATAGCTTGTTTGTAAGTCGTAGGTCCATCACTTTCAAGTAATAGAACGTCATAGCTCTCGTTCGTCAAAATACCTAAGTACCTTTCCGGTTGAGATCTATATCTTTGCGATCTACGCGGGGTAACATTTCTAGATTGACCATGATTCTCACCAGATTCTTCTAAAGATCTATGAGTTTCATCCTGAATGTCATCTTGAGCATTCTCTAGAGTTTGTTGTTCGACTCGAATTTCTTCGAGGTCTACTTTTCTCCCACTTGTCATTTTGGAAATGTGATCTTTCTCCAAAAAGACACCATCTCGAGCAACAAATACCTTGTTCTCAGATGTATTGTAGAAGTAATACCCCTTTGTTTCCTTTGGATAGCCCACAAGGATACATTTGTCAGATTTTGGATGAAGTTTGTCTGAAATTAATCGTTTGACGTATACTTCACATCCCCAAATCTTAAGAAAAGACACATTTGGAGGCTTTCCAAACCATAACTCGTATGGAGTCTTTTCGACAGCTTTAGACGGAGCTCTATTTATAGTGAGTGCAGCTGTATTTAGTGCATGTCCCCAAAATTCTAATGGAAGTTCGGCCTGACCCATCATTGACCTGACCATGTCTAGCAAGGTTCTGTTCCTCCGTTCCGACACACCGTTCCATTGTGGTGTTCCAGGAGGAGTCAATTCTGATAGAATTCCACATTCTTTCAGATGGTCATCAAATTCATAGCTCAGATATTCACCGCCTCTATCAGACCGCAGTGCCTTTATCTTCTTGCCTAATTGATTCTCTACTTCACTCTGAAATTCCTTGAATTTGTCAAAGGATTCAGACTTATGCTTCATTAGGTAGACATAACCATACCTACTGAAGTCATCAGTGAAAGTGATAAAGTAGCTGAAACCACCTCTAGCATTTGTACTCATTGGTCCACATACATCTGTATGGATTAAACCCAATAGTTCATTTGCTCTTTCTCCAACTTTAGAGAAAGGTTGCTTTGTCAATTTGCCAAGTAAACATGATTCGCATTTACCATAATCCTCTAAGTTAAATGGTTCTAGAATTCCTTCATTTTGAAGTCTTTCTAAGCGTTTCAAGTTTATATGGCCTAATCGACAATGCCACAGATAGGTGAGATCTGAATCATTCTTTTTGGCCTTTTTGGTATTTATGTTATATACTTGTTTGTCGTGATCTAATAAATAAAGTCCATTGACTAATCTAGCAGATCCATAAAACATCTCTTTAAAATAAAACGAACAACTATTGTCTTTTATTAAAAAGGAAAATCCCTTAGCATCTAAGCAAGAAACTGAAATGATGTTTTTAGTAAGACTTGGAACATGGAAACATTCTTCCAGTTCCAAAACTAGCCCGGAGGGCAACGACAAAAAGTAAGTTCCTACAGCTAATGCAGCAATCCGTGCTCCATTTCCCACTCGTAGGTCGACTTCACCCTTGCTTAACTTTCTACTTCTTCTTAGTCCCTGTGGATTGGAACATAAGTGTGAGCCACAACCTGTATCTAATACCCAAGAAGTTGAATTAGCAAGTATACAGTCTATAACGAAAATACCTGAAGATGGAACGACTGTTCCGTTCTTCTGATCTTCCTTTAGCTTTGGACATTCTCTTTTGTAATGGCCTATTCCATCACAATAAAGACAGCTTGATGTGGACTTGTCCTGCTTTGATTTAGCATTGCCCTTGGACTTTCCACCTTTCTTGAACGGTCTCCTTCTAGCCTTGAGTAAATCTTTGGCTTCACAGTCCAGTATTATTTCAGCCTTTCTGACAAGGTGAACAAATTCTGCAACTGTTTCTTCTCTTGGTTCACTTAGGTATAGTTGCTTGAAGCGACCAAACCCACTGTGTAGTGAATTGAGCAAGATAGAGACTGCCATCCTTTCGCTTATTGGTGTTCCTAGTAGACTTAGGCGATCAAAGTATGAACGCATAAGATCCACATGGAACCTCAGTGGGACGCCTACCCTCTGTTTAGTGCGAAGGAGCTGAACATGTGTTTCTTGGACCTCCATCCTATAACACCTGTTGGGAGAACTAACCTTTAGACCAGACATTGATTCAATCAACTCATGGACCTTCAGGTCCCTGTCCTCCGTGCTTCCACGACAGATATCCCTCAGATTCTTGATGAGCGTAAAAGGTTCATAGGCTACAAACCTTTTAGCCCAATCATCAGGGATATTGTTCAGCATGAGACTCATAACCTTTTTGAGATCCGCATCCCAGGCGTAAAATCTCTCAGGGGTCATGTCTCTGGCATAGTAGCTTGGCATGGGATGTGACAGTACATACTCAAGTCCATTGAGTTTGACTATTTCAACTAGCTTAGCTTCCCATTCAAGAAAATTTGCCAGGTTCAGCTTGACCATAAGCTCAGAACCCATGATGATGTTTTGATTGTTGTTTGCCATATTAAAAACTACAATTGAAAAGAATAAACAAATAAATAACCATTCACAGTTTCTCTTAATAAACTTAAATTCTAGCATACATGCATAATTCAATGTTTATTAAGCATTTTATTCAAGTTATGTGTTCCGGCAGGTGTGAATAAAATGATTCCAAGATCCTAAAATCATTAAAGAACTAAGCACAGTTTGTCGACTTAATCCTAGAACATCTTAGGTAAGCAAAAGCCTTTTGCTAATAGTCTAGAAACTATTCTTGGTTGATAGGTACGTCTAAGAACTTATTAGGTAAACCTATCGATTTTGCCACGACATAAAAGGACTCCTTACTTATATCGTTGAGTTTCACCAAAACTAACATGTACTCACAATTATTTGTGTACCTTGCCCCTTTAGGACCAATAAGTAACACCTCGCTGAGCGAAAACTATTACTAGATTGATGTAAAGGATATCCAAGCAAGTGTATATTTTGGCATGGCACCTTTTAACTCAATTTTTAAGTTTGGAACTTAAGGCTCTTACTATGTTGGTTAGATTTTAAGTGAACTAAAATCCTTAATCATGCAACATAATCAAGCCACAATCTTATGCATAATTAAGACATATTTAAAGCAATAAATAACTTAAAGCATGCATAAGATAAATGTGATCTAGTATGGCCCGACTTCATCTTGAAGCTTTGACTTCAAAGTCCGTCTTGAAAATCTCCGTGGGAGGCACCATTTTCTTCAAATAGGATAAGCTATAATTAAAACTAATTACAACTATTTGATGGTACGCAGACCATATTTGAATTTGAAAAACAACTTTGGTACTTTAGACCAATTACATTCAAATTAATGGTACGCAGACCATATTTTCTATCCTATTTGGGCCATACAAGTCACTTCATAACCTGCAAAACAGTACATATACAATATATACCATTCACCCATTCATTATCATGAATGGCCCACATAGCTGGTTAGTTAAAACACATTATGCATCACGTAAGCATTTGCAGCAATTAATCAAGGGCACCAATAATCTACCAATTATTCAGTCCTTATTAATTCTAATCAAGTTGTTTTAACCTTAAGGATTTGTAGACCTAATCAAGAGTTTATGACTAAAAGGGCTCCCACTTAAACCAATAAATTCATATGCTTTACTAATTTTAAACATAAAAATGTATTTCTAGTCTAACCGGAAACATACAAATTTAATTAAAATTTAAAGCTCATATAAATTTATAATTGAATCCAAAAAGTTTAATTTAATTTCAGTCGTATTTAAATTAATTCATGATTTTAATTTTAGTAAAATAATTAGAATAAATAAAATTTATTATAATTACAATATTCAAAATTAAAATCCAAGAAAATAATTTAAATTATTAATTTTAAAATTAATTAAAATTACGTAAACTGAAAATTTCAAATTAAACATTCAAAACGATCTAATCGCAACGCAAACACCCTACGCATCTCACGCCCATGGGCCACACGCACACAGCCATCGCTGGCCATGTGCGCGCAGCCCATGCGCTCGTCGCATAGCTGCTGCATTTTCCCATCGCAAGCCATCGCACAAGTGGTGCTCGCTGCGCGCGCGCCAGCGCTCGACGCACGCGAGCCATCGCTCGCTGTGCGCGCTCGCCAGCGCTTGCTGCGCGCGCTCCAGCGCTTGATGCACGCGAGCCATCGCTCGCTGTGCGCGAGCAATTGCGCGCTGCGCGCGATCAGCGCCGGGCGCAGCGCTCGTGGCACGCGAGCTTGCGCTCGCTGCGCGCGAGGCTGCGCGCGCTTGCGCGAGGCAGTGCGCGTTGTGGCGCAGCTCGCTTGCTGCCCACACGCGACTGCAATGCCTTGCCTTCGCCCATGCCCATTCATCCATAGCTCGTGGCTCACGACACAAGGCAGGGCTGCTGCCTTGTGCTCGTGCACCATGCCCCTGCTCATTGCATTCGTGCCGCACGGGCGACGAGCTCCCTTGCTCGTCGTCGCATGCCCGCACTATACAACACCCCTTAAGGGTAACACGAAGCGTCCATTGCTTTGTGCGTGCAAGTTATATGAACAAATCGCATAAAAATTTAAAATTTATATTTAAAATTAATGACAAATTAATAAATTAATATTAATTTCACAATTTTAGGGCGAAAAAATCGAAAATTTATTATTCAATTGATTTCCGATTATCATGGATTCAAGCCTAGGTCATAAAAATTTAAAATTTATCATAAATTTACAATTTTTATGGTGGTTTTTAATCATAGGTTTCTAATTAAATTATAATTAATTATGAAAATCAAATTAATTCTAAATTATTCTAATTTTCAACAAATTAATCATAATTACAAATTAGATTGCATAATTAACAAGGCTAGGCATTCAAACTTGTTAAACATATACAGTAGGTCAATCAAAAATCAAGATTTATCAACAAGAATCGCAAATATTTAATTTAACATCTTAAATTTACGAAATTTTGCATTCGAAAAACTAAAACCTTCGAAAAGTCATAGTTAGGCTTCGAATTTGAAAATTCTGGGTTCGGCAGAAAAAAACTACTTTTGTCAAAATTTTAGAATTACTTTTACATGCGGAATTGACACAAAAATCACTCGGTTTGGATGAGTAACGAAGAAACTGCCGAAAAACTGCGTACGTATAATTAAATAAACGCAATTTGCAATTAATTAACAATTACGAAAATTAATCACCCCTTTTAATTCTTGCAAATTTGTAATATTTAACCATGTTCATGCAATTTAGATTATGAAAATAATAAGAGGCTCGTGATACCACTGTTAGGTTATGATACATATGAGAATTCATAAATCATGCGGAAAAAACCATTAAGCCAGGAATACATATTATTTACACATAATCATATAGCATAATTTAGATGCATACTCTTTGTTGCGTGCCTTCCCTAGCTGCGCCCGAACAAAACAAGAACAAGTCTTTAGGACTCCAAGTGTCGTCCCTCCGTAGATAGTCCACAGCACGTCCGGATCCGCCTTAAGATTGACCAACTAGAATCGCCCTTAAGGTACTATTATTTTCGGCTAAATGGGCAAGAGTTATGGCTGATTTTTCTGCTTAAAAATCCTAGTTTTGAATACTTGAAAACTTATATATAAATAATGACCCCTAGGCCCTTATTTATAGAGGTATGGAAAAGGAATTGTAATCCTACTAGGATGTGGATTTGTTAATTAGAACTTTATTAGGACTCTAAATAACAAAGCAATTCTAATAAGATTAGGATTTTAATCTTCGCACGAATCCCAATAGAATTAGGATTTCCGGCATACGCATCGCACAAGCCGTGCACCCGCGCAGGCCTTGCGGCCCACGACAAGCGCACAGCCCATGTGCGGTGCTGCGTGCGCGCGCGCCCTTGGCTGGGCCTGGCCTTGCGCTGGGCCTGGTCGAGGCGTGCGTTGCGTGCGGCTCGCTGGGCGATGGCCTGGCTTCGTGCTGGGCCTTCGTCTAGCGGGCCTCGTCCGATGCTAATTCGTACGATACGCTTCCGATTAAATTCCCGATTCCGGAATTCATTTCCGATACGAACAACATTTAATATTTCCGATTCCGGAATTAATTTCCGTTTCGAACAAATATTTAATATTTCCGTTTCCGGAATTATTTTCCGATTCCGATAATATTCCCGTTTCTGACAATATTTCCGTTTCCGGCAATATTTCCGATTCCGGCAATATTTCCATTTCCGATAATATTTTCCGATACGTACCATGTTTCCGTTTCCGGCAACATCTACGACTTGGATAATATTTATATTTTCGATACGATCCATATTTCCGTTTCCGGCAATATCATCGTTTCCGGAGTATTCATTTCTTGCCTGTGACGATCTCAGCTCCCACTGAAACCAAGATCCGTCGATTCCGAATATCCATAGATGGAGTATTTAATGCCATTAAATACTTGATCCGTTTACGTACTATTTGTGTGACCCTACGGGTTCAGTCAAGAGTAAGCTGTGGATTAATATCATTAATTCCACTTGAACTGAAGCGGCCTCTAGCTAGGCATTCAGCTCACTTGATCTCACTGAATTATTAACTTGTTAATTAATACTGAACCGCATTTATTAGACTTAACATAGAATGCATACTTGGACCAAGGGCATTATTTCCTTCACTTTCATGGAAAATGGGATTGGTAAAAATGTGAATGGCTGACTTATTGTCACAATGAAGCTCAACTAGTTTGAGGTTAACAACACCAAGTTCTTCTAGTAATCGAATAGTCCAAGTAACTTCCCCAGCACCTGTGACATTGTCTTGTATTCTGCTTCAGATGAGCTTTTAGATATGGTACTTTGCTTCTTCGATTTCCAACTTATAAGAGAATTCCCTATCAATAAGATATAACCAGTAACAGATCTTCTGGTAGTTGGACATGCAGCCCAATCAGAGTTACAAAAAGCCTGAAGAGTAAGTTGGTCTGTAGCCCTCAATAGAATGCCCAGGCCTGCCGTACCACTGATGTATCTAAGGGTGTGAGTGAGAGCCTCAACATGTTTTAACTTAGGAGAGTGCATAAACTGACTCAATGATTGGACAACAAAAGAAATATCAGGTCTGGTGTGAGTTAGAAAATTCAGTTTGCCCACATATTATCTATACATTTCTGCATTGTGATAGTCGTCTCTACCAGTAGTGAGCTTCATGTTGAGAGGAAAAGGAGTAATGGTGGGCTTAGATAGATCCCATTCACAATCATAAAGAATCTATTTTGTGTACTTCTTTTGAGTGAGAATATAACCATCAGGAGTTTGACTAACCTCAATGCCAAGAAAGAAGTTTAGGATACCAAGGTCCTTGATCCTAAAAGTAAGATGGTGATGGTGCTTGAGGGCAGTAATAGTGTCCTCATTAGGACCTGTGATGATGATATCATCAACATAAACAAGTACTATATTAATATCAGTAGAGTCATGCTTGATGAATAAAGAATAGTCATTTTTGGACTGTATGTAGCCTTGTGACTTTAGCTCAGAGTGAAATCTTGCAAACCACTGTCTAGAAGCTTGTTTAAGACCATATAGGGACTAATTGAGTTTATACACATAACCAGGTGGAGCTGTAACACCTTTATTCATCAAGCATTTTTTATTTCCAATTGAAAGAGTTTTCCATGTAACACACATGTACACTTCTTCTTCAAGAGTGCCATGAAGGAAAGCATTTTTAATGTCCAATTGAAAGAGTTTCCACTGTTTGCTGGCAGCGAGACTGATTAGGTATCTTACAGTAACCATTTTGACAATAGGGGAAATTTTTTCATGATAGTCAATCCCATATTTCTGTGTAATCCCCTTTGCAACTAATCTGGCCTTGTATCTTTCAACAGACCCATCTGCATTCTTTTTAATCCTGTAAACCCACTTGCATCCAATGGCCTTCTTTCCTTTAGGTAATATTCATGAACCTCTTATTATTCATAGCCAAACCAAGAGTGCTAAAATCACATCTCGGAGGACGAAGCCGCTAAAACATAATCCCATGTTTAGTTGTGCTTCAAAGCACTAATATCTTTATCCATGGCGTCTATCCATTTGGAATTTGTAGCAGTTTCAGTATAGGAAGTAGGCTCAACAAGTTCCATGTGAGCAACAATAAGCAATTTATGATGAACTGGTAGATTATCATAAGCTACTAGTTTACGGTGCTTTGTAGTCTTTTGACAAACAAAATCATTGAGATAAGAAGGTGGTTTGGTGGATCTGGTAGATTTTCTAGGTGCTGGAGGAGAAATTGGAGAAGAAATAGGGGAATTAGGAAGGGATTGAGGAAGAGAAATTGGAGATAAAATTGGATCATTAACTGGAGTTGACAAGGGGGCTGTAAGATTGGAGATTTCAAGTTCCTGAGCTGGAATGTAAGGTATTTCTGAAGAATAAGGAGTGACAATGGGTAAAAAGAACTTATTGGAATAGGCAATAGATGGATTGTTTGAAAAATGAAAATGATGTTCATGGAAAACTACATCTCTTAAGACAACTGACTTCTTTGTAACAAGATTGAGAACTTTATAGGCCTTTTGATTTGGAGGATACCCAAGTAGAAAACATGCATCTGTTTTAGGGTCAAACTTAGATCTATTGACCTTAAAGGTACTAATATAACACAGACACCCAAAAACCTTCAAATGTGAAAGATCGGGAGGTTGTTTGAATAACCTCTCATAGGGAGTACTGAATTGGATACTTTTTAGAGGCATCCTATTAATAAAAAAAGGTAGCAGTAAGGATACAACCACTCCAATATTTTTCAGGAAGTTTGGACTGAAAAGAAAGAGCTATGGCAGTCTCAAGTAAATGTTTATGTTTCCTCTCAACTACACCATTTTTTGTGGAGTATGGCTGCATCTTTTCTGTTGTAGAATTCCTTTGCTAAGAAATAATTCTTTCATTCCACCCTCTGTCAAATCCAGAGCATTATCCGATCTAACTTTCTTGACTGTAAGACCAAACTGATTTCAACATACAAGAAAAAATCACTCATAATTTTGATAGAATCAGTTTTATTTCTCATTAAGTGAGTCCATGTCATTCTGGTGTAATCATCCACAATTGTAAGGAATTGATTGCACTCAGAAGAGTCAATACAGAATAAGGCCCCCATACATCTATATGTAACAAGTCAAAGGGATGTACTTTCTTAATACTACTTACAAAGAAAGGAAATCTTGTTTGCTTAGCTAATGGACAAATTAATTTGACAAAACCATTAAGCTAAGCAACCCTTAACATCAATACCTTTAATATTCTTTATTTTGCCTAAATATATGTGCCATAGCCTAAGGTGCCAGAGCTTAGCTTCTTCAACTGCAGATCTAGATGCTTGAAAGAGCATAGTTATTGAATACAAAACTACTGTCAGATGCCAATAATTCTTCATTTAGGTAGTAGGCCTTTGTCCAATATACCAAGCAGAATATGTTAGGTTATGACAAATATAAAACATATATTTCATGCGGAAAAACCATAAAGTCAGGAATCCAAATTTATTGCCACATAGTCAATTAGCATAATTTAGGATACATACATGTGACGCTTGCCTTCCCTAGCTGCTCCCGAACCGAACAAAGAACAAGTTTAGGACTCCAAGTGTCGTCCCTCCGTAGATAGTCCATATCACGTTCGGATCCGCCTTAGATTCAATTAACTAGAATTTAGCCTAAGGTTTTATGTTTATTCGATTATAATTTGTGGCAAATTATTGAATTTAGTTTTTAGCTTAAATCTATATGAATACTTGAATTGATGTATTATAAATTGTGATTTCCATCACCTATTTATAGGGTAGGATCATCGGAACTAGAAACCTACTAGGATTTAATTAACCTAATCTTATTAGAATTAGATACTAATTAAATCTATTAAGTTAGTGTTTAATTCAACAACTAACTCTAGTAGTTTTAGGAAAATAATCTTTAATCGAACTAGTCCTAAACGCTTAAGGATTCGATGCATGCACGAACTCAACGCACACACACGCACAACCCACGAAGGACGTTGGGCGCGCGCGCGCGTATAGCTCGGCCCAGCAGCGCTGCAGCCCACGCTTGGGCGTGCCAGCCTGCTGGCCTCGCTGGGCCTGGCCTTGCGTGTTGCTTGGCTGGGCCTTGCGGTGCTTGGCGGGCTGCTTGTTTGTCTTGCTGCGCGCGGGCTTTGCTAGGCGCAGGCCTGAGTTCGTGATGGGCCTTGCGTCTAGCAAGCTCGTCCGATGTTCATTTCGTACGACGCGCTTCCGATTAATTTTCCGATTCCGGAATTCATTTCCGATTCGAACAATATTTAATATTTCAGATTCCGGAATTATTTTCCGTTTCGAACAAATGTTTAATATTTCCGATTCCGGAATTAATTGAATCCTAGTAGGTTTCTAGTTCCGATAATCCTACCATATAAATAGGTGATGGCATTCACAATTTATAATCAATCAAGTCAAGTATTCATATAGTTTTAAGGTTAAAACTAAAGTTAATAGTTTGCCACAAATTATATTCGAATAACTTAAAACCTTAGGTTGAATCCTATTTAATTAAATCTAAGGCGGATCCGAACGTGCTGTGGATTATCTATGGAGGGACTACACTTGGAGTCCTAAACTTGTTCTTGTTCGGTTCGGGAGCAGCTAGGGAGGGCACGCTACAAATGTATGCATCCTAAATTATGCTAATTGTTATGTGGCAATTAATTTGGATTCCTGGCTTTATGGTTTTTTCTCATGAAATATATATGCTTTATATTTGTCATAACCTAACAGTGGTATCACGAGCCTCTAATTAATTCCATAATCAATTATAGTTAACATGGTTAAATTTTATAAATTTGCATTGAATTAAAAGGGTGATTAATTTCGATTTTTTGTAATTAATTGCAAATTCGTGCGATTTTTTAATTATATGTTCGCAGAATTTTCGGCAGTTTAGTCAATAATGGTCGGAATCGTATAATTTTATAGTGAATTTCGCATGTAAACGGCGTTTTAAAATTTTGACTAAAATCATAGATTTGATGCCGAACCCAGAATTCCCAAATTCGAAGCCTAACTATGACTTTTCGGAAATTTTAGTTTTTGAATGCAAAATTTGTAATTTTTAATATGTTAAATTAAATATTTGCGATTCTTGTTTGTAAATCTTGAATCTATGATTGACCTACTGTATATGTTTAACAATTTTAATGCCTAAGCTTGTTAATTATACAACCTAATTTTTAATTGTAATTAATTTGTTGAAATTCGAATATTTTAGAATTTGATTTGATTTTCATAATTAATTGACAATTTTATTAGGAATCCATGATTAAAAAACACCATGAAATTTTTTAAATTTGGAAAATTTTAAATTTTTATGACCTAGATTTGAATCCATGAAAATAAACTTGATCGGAAATTAATTTGAATAATAAATTTTCGATTTTTCGCCCTAAATTTATGAAATTAATATGATTTATTAATTCTTCTATAAATTTAAATTATAAAGTTTTGATTTTTATAAAAACCGCTCACGAATCTTGCACGCACAAAGCAATGGACGCTAAGTGTTACCCTTAAGGGGGGTTGTATAGTGCGGGCATGCGACGACGAGCAAGGGAGCTCGTCGCCCATGCGGTACGTATGAAGCGAGCAAGCGTGTCGCACGAGAGCACAAGGCAGTAGCCCTGCCTTGCGTCGAGTGCTGCGACGTGCATGGGCGGATGGGGCGAGAGGCAAGGCACCAAGCAAGCAGGCCGCAGCGCGGGCAGCAAGGAAGCCTCGCCCAGCGAGCGCTGCCTCGCCCAGCCAGCAATGCTACGACACATCGAGCAAGCTGCTGCGCGCAAGCGTGGCTTGCTTGGCTTGCTGCGTTTGCGCGTGGCTTCTCGTGCCTTGCTATGCGATCACTCGAGTGGGGCGATGCTGCCTCGTGGACTCGACGGGGCATGGGCACAAGCCCATGGCCTCGTCTTGACCCGATTGATTCATTTTAATTTAATTTTGATTTTCAGTTGGAGAAACGATTTTAATTAAATTTAAAGTTCGTAATATAATTTTTTTCTCGGAATTTAATTTTGAATAATTTAATTATTATAAATTTTATTTATACTAATTATTTTACTAAAATTAAAACCTTGATTAAATTTAAATTAATTAATTTAATAAAGTGAAAATAAATGAAAGGATTCAAATAATAATTTATATCAGCTTTAAATTTTAATTAAATTTCTATGTTTCTGGTTAGACTAGGAAATACAATTTTATGTTTAAAATTGGTAAAGCATGTAAATTTCTTGGTTTAAGTGGGAGCGTTTTAGTCATAAACTCTTGATTAGGTCTACATTCCTTTAAGGTTAAAACAACTTGATTAGAATTAATAAGGATTAAATAATTGGTAGATTATTGGAAGCCTTGATTAATTGATGCAAATATTTATGTGATGCATAATATGTTCTGCTAACCAGCTATGTGGGCCATTCATTGATAAATGAATGGGTGAATGGTATATTGTAAATGTACTGTTTTGTAGGTTATGGAAAGTGACTAGTATGGCCCAAATAGGATAGAAAATATGGTCTGCGCACCATTAATTTGAATGTAATATTGGTCTAAAGTACCAAAGTTTTATTGCTTTAAAATGGTATGCGTACCATCAAATAGTTGTAATTAGTTTAAATTATAGCTTATCCTATTTGAAGAAAATGGCACCTCCCATGGTGAAATTCAAGACCGAGTTTCCAATCCATTTTCAAGACAGACTTTGAAGTTGAAGCTTCAAGATGAAGTCGGGCCATACTAGATCACATTTATATCTTATGCATGCTTTAAGTTATTTATTGCTTTAAATATGTCTTAATTATGCATGAGATTATGGCTTGATTATGTTGCATGATTAAGGATTTTAGTTCACTTAAAATCTAACCAACATAGTAAGAGCCTTAAGTTCCAAACTTTAAAAATTGAGTTAAAAGGTGCCATGCCAAAATAACACTTACTTGGATAACCTTTATATCAATCTTAGTAATAGTTTTCCGCCATAGCGAGGTGTTACTTATTGATCCTAAAGGGGTAAGGTACACAAATAATTTTGAGTACATCACTAGTAGAAAAATATTAATTTGCTGCTATGACTTAGCGGCGTTAATTTGAAAACGCCTATAATTAAATGATAAAAGATTCATTGGCGGCGTTAGTTGTAACTATAACGCCTCGAATCAATGCTAATAATTAGTTAGCGGCGTCATTTTGTTTAACGCCGCAGTGTTATGTCCTCGACAAAATATCACCCACGCTTAATTCTTTCTTTGGGTTCTCGTCGGTAGACAAAAGCTCCTCCTTCTTCCTTCAAACTAGGTCCGACTCTGACCTCCATTTTCTTCACCATCAAATCTCGCCGGGTTCACCATCAAATCTCGCCGGGAAAAGTGAAGCTTAAGATTCATATCCACCGTCATTAGCCTTCGAACTCATCTCCACCACCGCCGTTCTTACTTAAGGTAAATGATGCTTTCACTCACCCTTCCTCCTCCTCTTTGCTGGTTTTCCTTTCAATTACCCTCTTTGCTGGTTTTCCTTTCAATTACCCTCTTTGCTGGTTTTCCTTTCAATTACCCTTTCAATTTACATGAATTATCGAATTATTTTTCTCTTGCTCTCTCCTCTCCTCTCTCCCGCTGAAGCATAAAACCCTAATTATCAATTTTAATTTTTCGCATAAAGAAACCTTCAAAAAATTTCGAATTTGAGGTTAGGTAATTTCGTATATCTAATTTCGTCTGCAAATTTGATATAGTTTAGGTGCTTCCAAGAAAGAGGAGCGCAAATTTGAGAAAAACACGAGTTTTGTTTTCCAGTAAGACATCTTTTTTACTTTGCTAAAATTCTACTTAATTTTGTGGGTTTTACTTTAATTGTTGAATTGTTTATTTATATTTTCTGGGTTTGGTTTGAAATGAGTGCAGAAATCATGGAGGCTGTTGCAACCTCAAGTGCTAAGAATATAATTCACAAGGTGAATTTTAAATTAAACTTCTTGATGTGCTGTCTTCTGAAGAAACACGGAGGCTGTTGCAACCTCATATTCATTATGCAAGATATGTTTTGATATTTTTAGTCCCCTTTTAAGAACAATGTTGTTGCCTGAAATTAAATTCGTGTCATGCTAGGTTAGTCTAGGGTTGAATTAGATTCGTTTTATGCTAGGTAGTGTGTCCACATGGACTGAATTCGTTCTTGGGTTACATTTGGGTTTTCATATGCTGTCATGCTAGGTAGTGTGCCCACGTGGTTTGCTTAGGTTGTTCTCTGATCTGCTATTTAGCTAAGTTTTGATCTGCTTAATAGTTGTTGTGGTTGATCTGCTTGCTGCTGTTGCTTGCTGTTGTTGCTTTCTGTTTTGCTGAAATTCTACTTAATGGTTTGGATTTTACTGTAATTGTTGAATTGAATATTTATATTTTCTTGTTTTGTTTTGGAATGAGTGCAGAATCAGGGAGACCATTGCAACCTTAAATGCTAAGAAGACAACTCAGAAGGTAAATTCTCGTTCCGTTAATTTCTTATACACAAACTTGCAACGTGCATCTGAATATTTCGACTTCTTTTTTACAAGGTTTTTTTTTTACTTATTAATGTCACATTTGGTCACTTGGGATTTGATTATTTATTTTCCAGAAGAGAAAGAGTGCAATAAGACGAAAAAAGAAAGTGAAGGGATATGACCTATCCCACCCAAATGAGTTCTTGCCTGAGCTGAAAGAAGAAGAACAACTTGCTCTTCCACCTAACGAAGTGAACTGCAAATCCAGACAAAACCTATTGTAAGGGCTACTTTGAAATTTTCATATTTCATCTTCATCTTTTTAATTTTAATTGATAAACTTGATTGGTTGATGTTTCAAATGTGGGGTTTTGACACTAAACTGAAGTACTGAACTTAACTTAACTGTTGCTTGATAGATGCTTACTGTTGGAAGATTTTGTTTGTTGTTGTTGATGATGTTGTTGACCTTGATCTCAATTCTTAGTGTTGCTAGTTATGTTGTTCATCTTGAATTTCGCACTAAATGCAGCAATGCTTTTGTAGAAAATTTAGGCATGAACATTTTCTGAGAACATCATTTTGTCAGAAACCTTTTAATAATGACAATGAGGTAGTAAGAAATACAAATAATCAATCATGTTGATCTGCAAATTGTGTTACCTAAACCGTTCGAAGCATGCATTTCCGATGCATTAGTGCTGGCTTAATGAGTTAGATCTGATAAACTAGGGGCAGCCGTTTGGCTGTTTGCCTAGTTGTTGGTGCTTTTCAATTCCTTGCAATTCCTAAATGCTGATTGACCATCCCTTCCCTGGTAAAGCTATTGCATTGACTTGTGAAGGTCTAAGGGCAACTGCCCTTTTCTAAGCTTCTTTCTCTACTTCTGTATCAGTTCATGCCCTTATTTGCTTCTCATTCATCTGTTTTGATATATATTTGAACATAATGTTATTTATATGTAGGAAAATATGGGTTAGTTGATGATTAAGTTTTATGTAATGTAATGTATAAACATTAAACAGCCTTGGGTATGATTGTGCAGGAACTTGGGATTTTGGTCATGATGGTTCTGCTAATGGTTTAAATCGGAGAAGTGGAGACCGTTTGGATAGTTCCATGCCACGAAACTTTCGACCTATCCTACTTCCAAAGACCATCAAGAAGCAAGAGGAGACTATCTGCAGGGGGCATAAAAATTTCGAGTTGATGCTCAACTTGCAGCTAGGAATAAGGTAGTTTATTACAGAATTTGCCCTTTTCTAAGCATATTTCTCTACTTCTGTATCAGTTCATGCCCTTGTTTGCTTCTCAGTCATCTGTTTTGATATATATTTGAACATAATGTATTTATATGTAGGAAAATATGGGTTAGTTGATGATTAAGTTGTATGTAATGTAATGTATAAACATTAAACAGCCTTGGGTATGATTGTGCAGACATTCTGTAGGAAGACCAGGGCCACCAGTAAAGCGTGACTTGAAGTCTTCGGCTTTTGATCCCAAACGAGCCTTAAATGCGCATAACTTGACAAAAGTAGAGATAATGAGTCTTATCATCCTAATATTAAGTATATTAAACATTTAAATTATTTAGGATACTTATTTAGCTTCATTAGTTGAGAGTTGGGAGCGAAAATAACCATTATAGTCAAAATATGTCCTATAACGATCAAACGAGCCTTAAATGTGCATAACTTGACAAAAGTAGATGAGAATGAGTCTTATCATCCTAGTATTAAGTATATTAAACATTTAAATTTTTTTGAATTGTTTAGGATACCTATTTAGCTTCATTAGTTGAGAGTTAACCCTTATAGTCAAAATATGTCATATAACGAACAAACGAGCCTTAAATGTGCATAACTTGGAAAAAGTAGAGGACAATGAGTCTTAGAAACCTAATACTAAGTATATGAAAGATGTAAAGGGTTAAGAATACCTATTTAGCTTCATTAGTCGAGAGTTGGGAGCGAAAACAACCATTATAGTCAAAATATGTCCTCTAACGATCAAGTGAGCCTTAAATGTGCATAATTTGACAAAAGTAGATGAGAATGAGTCTTAGAAACCTAATACTAAGTATATTAAACATGTAAGGATTTAGAATACCTATTTAGCTTCATTAGTTGAGAGTTGGGAGCGAAAACAACCATTAAAGTTAAATATGTCCTATAACGATCAAACGAGCCTTAAATGTTCATAACTAGACAAAAGTAGATGAGAATGAGTCTTATCATCATAATATTAAGTATATTAAACATTTACATTGTTTAGAAAACCTATTTAGCTTCATTAGTTGAAAGTTGAGCGAAGATAACCCTTATAGTCAAAATATGTCATATAACGAACAAACGAGCCTTAAATGTGCATAACTTGACCAAAGTAGATGGGAATGAGTCTTAGAAACCTAATACTAAATATATTGAACATGTAAAGGGTTTAGAATACCTATTTAGCTTCATTAGTTCAGAGTTGGGAGCGAAAACAACCAACACTTGTTATTTTCTATTTTGCTAGTTGTTTTTAGATCTAACCGAAGATAACTTATTTTATGATATATATTATTTTTTTAGGTTTGCCCATCACTAAGTGGAGATCCTTTCACCGATGAGCAAATTGCTGAAATACGAGACACATGGGCATCATACTTCACCGAACATTTTGTGTAGATAATTAACACTTCATCGATCTCTTTTTGTGGATGTTTCCTGCTATTGAAATCATATACAATTGCCTTATTATATTTTTGGTGTGAATTTGTAACGTACGAAGTGTAAAAGATATAGTTATGATCAACTTGAAACCATTTAGTTGGATTATTTTTGTAAACATATGATGGTGGTATTATATGTAAAAATCAAAGTTTCTTGGAAGTTATTGGTTGTTGACGATACTTTTGGACATTGTATAAATGTGGCGTGAGTACAGGTTCTACTTTTTTGGGTTTGTTGAATACAGAAAAGAAATTATTTATAAAAAAAAGAATTACACATTATTGGCGGCGTTTATTCTCCCGCAATTTTACAATGTTTGAGGCGTTTAGGTAGAAAACGCCGCCTAACAATACTATTAATTTGAGGCGTTTTTCTGCCTATACGCCGCAAATGAATTATTCATTTGAGGCGTTTTTTAACGCCGCAAATCAATCCTATTCATTTGCTGCCACTCTATTTGCTGCTACGCCAAAAACGCCGCAAATGAATATAAAAGTGACGCCTCAAATGAATGTTTTTCTACTAGTGCATGTTAGTTTTGGTGAAACTCAACGATATAAGTAAGGAGTCCTTTTATGTTGTGGCAAACGGGATAGGTTTACCTAATAAGTTCTTAGACGTACCTATCAACCAAGAGTAGTTTATAGACTATTAGCAAAGGTTTTGCTTACCTAAAATATTTTAGAATTGAGTCTAAATACATAAAGTGCTTAATTCTTCAATGATTTAAGGATCTTGGAATCATTTTATTCACACCTGCCGGAACAATAAATTCGAATAAAATGCCAATAACTTGTTTAAATTCCATGATTGATTTAATTTTCAAGTTATTACTCATGATAAATGTTTAGACTTTGCATGCTTCAATGTATGTTTTAATTATTGTTTATAATTAAATATCTTGCACTGCAATAAATCCTTTTAGAAAGGTAACAGTAAATTTCCTCGATTGGTATTGTATCCAAGAACGATTCATGGAAATGAGAGAAAGTGAGCAATTTAAAATGTACATTTCTTATAGCGACTTTTATGGTTGTTTTCGAGTATCAAGGTCGAATGGCAAACCGATTGGTGCTTGTGAATTCAAAATACAATGTAGTTTTGAGTTCATAAAGCATTGAGTTTAAACGCTCAGCTTTACCAATGGTTAACAACCTAATATCTTTGTCCATTTAATTCTCGAATGTGTCTAGTCCCTAGACATTCGAATAGATCGATGCTTAGAGAACTTTAGAAGCTTCTGGTAAGATCATCTAGTTGAAACAGAATATTCAACATAATTAAAATGGTAAGAACCTTGTTGGAGTGACATTGGACATGTCTAACAAAGTATAAAAGTCAACACTAGAAGTCAATTCTTAAGACTATAAGAAAGGGTACAAGAAATAGGAAAACAGGGAACAAATGAAAGGAATTTACGATTCCGTTTCTACCTATAAGTTTATTTTTAAAGAAAAAGTAACCTAGCAATCAAACTTCCTAGGTATCATATACCGCTTGAGGTTCTTACTTCGGTAATAACTCAAACAATGGAAGCTAGGCTACACTAATGGCCTACAAGTGATAAATGAAGCATGGCAATGCTACATTAGTTGTAGGGTCATCTAGTTTGTTTTAAGTCCTTTCAAAGGCTGGAACTTAGTGTCTATTTCTTTCCATAATCAGCATACCTAAGTTTGTTTGTGGAAATGGTCATTTACGGGTTGAGTCAATGTGCTTGATTAAAACAAACAACTCTTTAACAATAAGAACTTTACTAGGTTCAAATCAAACTCTTGATTTGAGTTCCACTAAACTTTGGCATTGTTACTTAGACCATGTCAACAAGTTAACATTTAAAATCTCTTTTTTGATGGACTTTTGAAAGTTGATTGATTTCTAGATCATTCAAGACGAGTTACTCTTACTTGTTGAAAGTAACAAAAGATATGAACTATTGTTAGAATGCCTAGACAATAGAGTTCAAAGCTAAATAAAGATTTTATGACTTTATTATTTCACCTAGATTTGAGTTAATATTGGTTTATTTACTCAAAGTGATATAAGTTTGAATATGTTTGGCTAGTTCAAAGATTCAGAAGCATAAAATC
Organism: Spinacia oleracea; assembly: GCF_020520425.1. Lineage (NCBI taxonomy): Eukaryota > Viridiplantae > Streptophyta > Magnoliopsida > Caryophyllales > Amaranthaceae > Spinacia > Spinacia oleracea. The sequence goes on along the minus strand of NC_079487.1, from coordinate 7,065,281 downwards.
CACTGGCAAGTAATCATAAATATCTAGGTTAGATCATGACGATGATTACTTTAAGACCAAAAATGATCATCAATGATTGTAATTTCACGATCTAGCTCCATAAGATATGGCATATCTAAGTTGGAATGATCGAAGTCAATTTGACTTGATCAATGATGAATCATAAAGACTTTTCCTGTAATTTCTAAAACAAAATGCTCAACTACCACCAAACTAAACCAAATTCGTCAAAGCTATCGAAAAGTAATTTCAGAATATCTTTTTCAATAATATATATCTAAAGAGTTGCTAAACTCAGTGGGAGCTTAGTGTTTGTCATTCGACAAACTAAGGCCCAAGAATAGATATATGTTTCATTGTGATTTATTCAAATGAGACACAAGGGTATTGTTTCTACCACGGATTTTTGAGAACACAATGTTTGTTTGCTCGAATTAATGTCCCTTTGGAGATTCGTTTCCAAAATGACAAGTGGGAGAAAATAGACCTCGAAAGTCTTTGAGGCAAACAACAAACATAAACGGACATTCCGGAGGATTATTGAAGTTCTTTAGAAAATCCAAACACTTATTCTTTAAGGACTTTAGAAGTGGCTTTAAAGAATAGACATCTCTTAGAAGACTTTACAAGTGCTTCAAGGAGAACACAATATTCAAAGGACTTTCAAGTGGCTATTGATATTATATTGTTTGATGTTCTAAACCCATGTAGGCATAGAGTTCAAGTCACTGAAACTATGAGATTCTTCTGTTAGATAGTGAAGAAACATAGAGTCCAGGTCACTGAAACTATGAGATTCTTCTATTAGATAGTGAAGAAACATAGAGTCCAGGTCACTGAAACTATGTGTTTCTTCTATTCGATAGTGAAGAAACCTACAACTTGCAGTCAAACTATTATCATGTAGATTAATGAGTTTGTGACTTGTAAGAAAGCTATGATGAAATATAGATTCCCTAAAATGGTTAGAGGCCATATATAGACTTAATGTTTAAATTGGTTAAAGGCCATAAAAACATACTCAGTGTTCTGATGACAAAATTGAAATTTTGTTAATTTGCAAGAATAGTTTCACACCTATTGGTTGCAAGTTTGGTTTAATGATAAAAACCATCAAACATGGAATTGTGTTCACACACAAAGCTAGACTAGTTGCTAATGAAGGAAATAATGCCCTTGGTCCAAGTATGCATTCTATGATAAGTCTAATAAATGCGGTTCAGTATTAATTAACAAGTTAATAATTCAGTGAGATCAAGTGAGCTGAATGCCTAGCTAGAGGCCGCTTCAGTTCAAGTGGAATTAATGATATTAATCCACAGCTTACTCTTGACTGAACCCGTAGGGTCACACAAATAGTACGTAAACGGATCAAGTATTTAATAGCATTAAATACTCCATCTATGAATATTCGGAACCGACGGATCTTGGTTTCAGTGGGAGCTAAGATCGTCACAGGCAAGGAATGAATACTCCGGAAACGATGATATTGCCGGAAACGGAAATATGGATCGTATCGGAAATATAAATATTATCCAAGTCGTAGATGTTGCCGGAAACGGAAACATGGTACGTGTCGGAAAATATTATCGGAAATGGAAATATTGCCAGAATCGGAAATATTGCCGGAAACGGAAATATTGTCAGAATCGGAAATATTACCGGAATCGGAAAATAATTCCGGAAACGGAAATATTAAATATTTGTTCGAAACGGAAATTAATTCCGGAATCGGAAATATTAAATATTGTTCGTATCGGAAATGAATTCCGGAATCGGAAAATTTAATCGGAAGCGCATCGTACGAATAAGCATCGGACGAGGCCTGCCGGACGATGCCCAGCACGAAGCCAGGCCATCGCCCAGCAAGCCAAGCGCGCCGCACAAACAGCCACGCCAGGCCCAGCGCAAGGCCAGGCCCAGCAGGCTGCGCGCAGCGCGCAGCGCGCACAGCACGCGCAGCGCGCAGCGCGCGCGGGCGCTGAGTGGGCTGCTGCTCGCGCGCACGCATGGGGCCCATCGTGGCTGCCGTGCGTGTGTGTGCAAGTGTTTGTGTTCGTGCACGTTTCCTAAAACATGCAGAGTTCGGTTAATGATTAAATTCCTAATTCTATTTGATAAATTAATTAAATTAGAGTTCTTGTAGGATTCTAGGTTTAATTAATTTGTATCTGAATAGGATTTCGATTCCCTTTCCATACCGCTATAAATATGAGGCTAGGGCTCATAATTTATAACACAAGTTTCAAAGTATTCAAAGTGAGTTTTTGAGAGAAAAATTCAGTCACACATTTGCCTATAAAGTGCCGAAAATAATAGTACCTTAAGGGCGATTCTAGTTGGTCAATCTTAAGGCGGATCCGGACGTGCTGTGGACTATCTACGGAGGGACGACACTTGGAGTCCTAAAGACTTGTTCTTGTTCGGTTCGGGCGCAGCTAGGGAAGGCACGCAACAAAGAGTATGCATCTAATCTATGCTAAATGATTATGTGTAAATAATATGTTTTCCTGGGTTTATGGTTTTTCCGCATGATTTATGAATTGTCATATGTATCATAACCTAACAGCTAAAGGTTACAAGCAAATTCACGGTGTGGATTGTGTTGAAACCTCATGCAAAATCCTAATGCTCAAGTCTATAAATCAAGCAATGATTGCATATTGGTACATATGGCAATTGGATGACAAAACGTATTCCTCAATCAAATGTTGGAATAAACTATGTACATGACATGTCATAGGATTTGTGTATCCAAATAATGCTTGAAAGGAAAGCTAGCTTATGAAATCTAAGTACAGATTTAAGCAAGCAATTGGGAATTGGAACTGTATTTTAGTGAAACTAATAAGTATTTTAGTTTCATAAAATGTACATGATTCATATGGATATATAAGAAGTTTAGTGGGAGTACGTAAAAACTTAATTGGTCCTATGTGTATCACACACATATCTCTCTATTGTGAAATGACATTCAAATGCTAATGACTTAGATTTGAAATTATTTATCAATGATGGACCTAGGCGAAACTTAGTACATACTGGGTATTAAGATCTATTTACAAAGATCTTATAATATTGTTTTGGATTAAGTACTGGCATTTACTAAATCAAACACGAAATAAATCTAAGTAATGAATGTTTGAACTATGTATAAGCATTTACTAAGTTAAACATCAAAGAATCTAATAAGATTCTTCACCTATATTATATGTCAAAGAATTTAGCTGGATTTAGTATCTACTGAAATTGGATAGCTAAAGTTACATGAATAGAATTCAATTCGGAATTATTCTGCAAAAGAATTTATCATGTATGATATAATATGAGGATCGCCAAAAACGTATCGTAAGGCTTTAGGCATGAAGAACATATACCAATCTCTATTGATCTAAGTAAATATCAACTAGATTGAAAGAAAGAAAAACTTATGGTACTTGAAAAGGTACATAGGAATAGTTCTTGATTCAGGGAAATAAAGATATGCTAAATATTGATGCTACACACATAAACACTGGCAAAGGATCAAGAAAGATCCCTTGGAGTTAACCATTGGCAAGAACGACCTATATGCATGGTGGTTTGAGATGGCAACATGGATCGGAGACCATGAGTTATTGCGTGGGAAATTAAAATATTAATTTCTATGTTCTGACTAACAACCTATACAGTTGAAGTAAAAGTAATTATTGCCTAAGAAGCAACGAAACAGAGTTGTTTATGTTAAAGAGTTCTTCACTGAACTTGGGTGGATCACATGTCTGCTGATTTGATGGTTCTTCATTGCAAAATGCGTAGAACCACTATTGTATCAAGAAAGACTAGATCAGAAAATAAACATACTCAAAAGATCTTATCATCATATCTCGAAGAACATTCGATGAAAAGGATATTAAGATCGGCAAAGCATGATAACTAAACCTATGCAACAAGTGAGAAACAACACTCACATTGTGGCACTGGAAATCAAGCATAGTTTTGAATTCCACTGATTGTTTTAAAGATGGGTTCGAGGCACATGGTTGTAAAACGTTGGGGTTAAACATTTATCATATATGAAATGGATTTTCATATTCCATTTAATCTTTGTTTAGTATTAAATGATGAGTCCTTTCAATTTGACGATATATTCAAGATAGACTGTCAGGACCAGTCATGTGACTAAGAAATGTCTATCAAGTGAACTTGAATGTCAAAATTTGAAAATGGTCCCTGGTCGGAGTTTTCTATAAAGATGGACGCATAGAAAACGCTAGACGACTAGATTGCAAGATGACTAGTAGTTCTGTTTCTTGAACTATGTGGACATGGCAATGTCGCAATCATTTGCATGGATACCTACTTTGGGAAGACTAGTATCGGACAGACCTATGAAACTTTACTGTAAGAGATGAAAATCTGTCATAAGTAAATTTCATTAAAATTATTAGACACTAATCCTCAATACCTGAGTGATTTGAGATTACTTGTTTGAGAACTGGTTACTTTGACGTCGTCAACCGTCGCACCGTAAAAGGAGGCTATAACGGCAACGCTCGGGTAATCACCTATCAAACGAAGTCTAATCTCAATATCGCAAGATTGGGATTGTCCTCCCATAAATCGGGATGAGATGCTGAAAGTTGTACAAGGCCACTCGGAGAGCTAGAAACTGTAAAATGCATGGCCGTGCTCAGATGAATCATAGGCTATGATTATCTTTTTATTTAATTAGTTGAACTCTGAAACCGAGAAATACCTCTGGACATAATAAGGATGACAACTCTTACCTTATGTTCACGAGCAAGCATCAAGCGACAAAGGAATTAGGAAATGCACACTTGTCCCTAAGGACAAATGGGAGACTGAAGGAAATAATGCCCTTGGTCCAAGTATGCATTCAATAATAAGTCTAATAAATACGGTTCAGTATTAATTAATTATACAAGTTAATAATTCAGTGAGATCAAGTGAACTGTATGCCTAGCTAGAGGTCGCTTCAGTTCAAGTGGAATTAATAATATTAATCCACAGCTTACTCTTGACTGAACCCGTAGGGTCACACAAATAGTACGTGAACGGATCAAGTATTTAAGTGAATTAAATACTCCATTTATGGATATTCGGAATCGACGGATCTCGGTTCCAGTGGGAGCTGAAATCGTCAAAAGGCAAATTATGAATACTCCGGAAACAATGATCACTACTAGAAAAAGGGTTTATAACGACAAACTTTTTCGTCGTTATAAGTCTCAAAAGTCGTCGTTAAAACCTTTAATGACGAACAAAGTTCGTCGTGAGTTTTGTCGTAATAGCTTCCGACGTTATTAGTATTAACGTCAACGTTCGTCGTGAATTTTACACGACGAAGTTATTGTTCGTCGTTATTTATTAACGACAAAAACGTTGTTCGTCGTTATTTATTAACGACAAAAAGGTTGTTCGTCGTTATTATGTATTCAATGACGTCGAACAAACAACAAATAGCGACCAACACAGTTGATGTAAAAAGAGAATCAAATGGACACAATAATTTTAATTATCGTCCAACAACGACAAAATATTTCGACGTTAATGTGATTAAAATAAATATAGTTTGTCGTAAATATGAAAAATATTTTTATAACCTGTAATTCATTCAAAACCATAAAAATGTATATAGAATAATAAACAAAATTTATATTAATTAAATGTAATCAATCACAAAAGATTTATAATCAACAAATTCAATGTGAGTCAAAACAACCAAACTAATAAGATCAAATATATAACTTGGTCCATACTAAGAATTAAATCTCAACAATTCCTTGTTCTGAAAAAAAAAAAAAATTACACCAAATATCTAGAACTGATGTGCAGCAGCTTCGACCTATTTTTGCATTTTTTCTCCAACTTGTGAAGTTGGAATACTAACATTAAGTTGCCAGACAATGCATCTTGAAAAAATTTCATTCTAGACTCAACCAAGCTAACACGTTCCTTCATTTCATTGTTCTCAGCTTGTACTTCCTCCATGCGTTTTGCAAGAACTTCATTCTGTTTGCTAGCAGCATTCAATTTAGTTTGAAGCTCTACTCTACTGGGTTGTGGTCCCCTTACAACTTTAGGCTTTATTCCTCCTCAAAAACCTACAACCTGATCTCGAGATTTTGATTTAAAAACCTGTTGTACTACCTAGCAGAACACAAAGAAATTAGATTAGGACATGAAGAATACATTTACACATGTAATACTTAGCTGAGTAGATCACAGTCCCATATGTAAAATAGGTACAAGGTCTGCAAAAAGTTGAGTGGGTATTGAAAAGGGCCTAAACATTCAAACGTCTAGAAATTAGGTATTAGCAGCATCTAAATATTCAAACCGAGAATCTGTTGCTGGTACGTAATCTTTCTTGAGAAAGTGATACTTTAAAAGAAGATAGTGGAATAACAGTTATTTAATGCACATGTAATACTTATCTGCATTACTTAGTTTGAATCATATTGAGTCATGTGAATTGTCCCTAAGGCCTGTTGGCAATCTATTCAGCTTGACTAGTGAAAACAACAAATTGAGAAGGTAATGTCTAACACAATCATAGCAGGACTAAAGTAACAGTAACAGAGCACACTTGTTTTGAGACTGCGAAATTTCAGTCAGAGTACGGAGAGGATCAACTCTAGGCATTTCCCCACGGAATAAAGAGACATTGCAACTAGATACATGGGTAAAGAACTTTGTGTGCACTTCTTCAAAAACACAATGAATAACGATAACAAGATTGGTACCTTCCTGTCAATTCTTTGGAGTATATGGCTCCATCGAAATGAAGTTACCTTCAGAACCGCTCGGCCAAACCCTCAACGTATACTACAACTAATGGAGGACAACAATATTCGGGCAACAGAGTATTGGAAGGATAAATAGCGGTCGACACACTTTCCTACTAATGGAGCACTGTAGCAAGCATACTAACAAACAACCAACCTATCAAATCTACCCCCTTGCCATCATCTAAAACCAGCAGCAGAAGAGAGAAGCAAAACAGTCTGCCGGCCAGCTTACTAAAAGCACACACAAAAAAACAGAAATGTAACAGAACAGAACCACCCAACACTTACCAGCACATCAACGTTCTGTAATATAGATCTCCCACAAAAAAGCTTATGCTGTAGCGCACAATAACCTTTGGTCTGCACCAAAGACAACATATTTCCTATGAAAAAATTACAATTTAGCTCACTTCTCTTAAACTCATGTATTAAACTTGTTGTTTTCTATGAACATATTCCAAATTCAAAGCATCATTAAACGCATTTCAGGTCTGGAGAGAACAATTAAAAAATATAGGTACAATCGAAAATCTAATTCCTGATAAATGATAATCCAAGTTTAGCAAACCCTGGAATAGTAGAAAAAATGAAACAAAAGAACATGTAAGGAGATTACCAGCGTAATTGAACGCCAAATTGGAAATAGACGCAACAATTGGCTTCGATGCCCGCGTTGCATTTTCTTCGCTGCAACTAATTCTTGTTCTGTATTTCTGCCAAACCCAATAATGCAGATCCCAATTTTTAGCAAGAGTTTTACCAATAGAACCAAACGTGAAAGACAAAACTCTATGAATTATTCATATGGAGCAATCTATTCCACAATGTATAAGTAAACATGTAACCATAAAACAGAATACTAGAAAGAGATATTGGGTGCGAATGTGCCGTTAGTGCAAATTTGCAGTTACGGTTTATTAGGAAAGAAAACTAGGTAACTTATGCGGTTATGCCTTTCCCTAATCCTCCTTAATTAGTCATTCAATATCTCGTTACATGGCAAAACAAACTACACTAAAAGTGAAGAAACTCTCACCAAGGCACATTTGCCTTTTATTTATTTTTTGCCAGGAAATAAGAGTACGCGACGAAATCTAGAACTCTTGACCAGCCACCACAATTAACTCAAGCTAAAAAAAAATATGAAAAATAAGCCTTTAGGTGCAAAAGAATATCTGGATATACTATGGCAATCATTAAAATTAATAAGTAAACAAAAGAAAACTGTAAAAAGAAACGGTGGGGATCGATCCCGCGACCGGTTGGAGATAGAGTGGAATTTGGACCACTGACATGCACCTGTTAATAGCAATTAGTTATGCGTTTTTATTAATCACTTCGCTGTTTATTTTTTATTTTCAGCTTTACTAAAATCCAGTAGGGGTTTAGTTGAACCAACTGAACCCCTACTGGTGTCGCCACTGGTAGCAGGGCATAAAATTTTGTCGGCTTGTCACTATGTTCACTAGCATCATTTAAAGCATTAAGCCATGTGATCTCTTACACAGAGTGATCTCCTGTGATCTCTATCTTTTTATACACAGTGATCAGTTACATCCCCCAAATCCCACCAACCCTAAATTAATAAATATATACAAAGTAATAAATACTTTCCTTTCATGTCAAAGCTTAACTAGTTTTAGAATTCTCTCACTAGTAAAGGATAAAGAGTCAAATCAGACTCCTATTCAGTATTAGAAAGCCTACAAGAAGCTTTTAGTTGCAAATATAGAAGACAATATAAAGGAACACAATCCATGACTCCTGTGCGATAAACCCTAAAAAATAAATCAGGGAATTTACCGGAATTACATTGTTGCGATAAATTGAGGGCGAGATCTGAAATCAAACTTCTATAAATTGAACCAACGGGCTAATCAACCCCTATATCCAGTTTCAAAGGACAAAATCCCCTGCTAAGATAAAAGAGAAAATTCCTTAGCTTCTCTTATATTAGATATATGGGTTCAGACATGATCCACAAAGCACGTTTTAGTACAAAGTTAATCAGAAATTTGAAAATGAACAGTTAGAATATCAAGGAGACATGATACCTCCACAAAGTTCAGCAGAGTATTCTGTCCATTCTTCTTATCTGGATCAGCAAGGAGATCTCCCACCTTTTTCCTAAGTGATTATATACCGTATAAAAATAAGAAAACTTTCAATTCCAGTAAACAATAAGTCACAACACAGGAGTATTAAAACCAACTAATAAATTAATACGTAGTAGTTGACAAATTACACAAAGTACATGAATCAAAAATAGTCTGAGAACCTTTTAAATTGTACCTTAGGTAGACCGAGATTCAAAGAGAAATTGACCTTGGTCATGCTAGTGGTCGGGTTGTGCCACTACGGTAGTCGCGTAACGCCACTGAATCTCGCAGCCTATTTCATCACTGAAACTTCCATCTTTATTGTACCTATTCAACAGAACATAATGAGTTGCTACGCTTCCTCCCCATTATATACTCATAAAACTTGGTTTAAGTGGCTAGTCCCACAAACCAAGAGATCATTATTTGAACAATCACAATGACATCTCATATTGAACCATAATGTAGATTACAAGCTACTGTAGATTCAATGAAAAAATTGTGGTCCTACTATATTGTAGGGAAACTCCTTGCTAAATATATAAGAGAATTAAGAAATAACTAAACTACGTAGGAAGAAAGTGGAACAAAATTAAGAGCAGGTACACGGTAGCTAAGTTCCATTTTAATGTATAAAATAGTTAGTATAGATATAGGCAAGATTATCTTTATAAATTGCACGAGAAGAATGCATTTGGCACCTACATGGGTATGGACACAAAACACGCAAACATTAGTGAAAAGTGATAGTTGTGCTAAAGCAGTCTTTGCTAAAGATTGTATGATACTTGACTTTATGATCTTACACCAATCTTTCAAGCATATGCAAGTCACTGGTGAGCTAATTAAATACAGTCATTCATGCCCTTAAATCAGATGCATATCCTCTTGAATGTAGTATAATGCATTAATTCATAAGTTACATCATATCATCCAATGTCATGTATAAAAATATTGCATACCCTCCCACGGGCTGACCCTTATAAAGTATTAACACCATAAAAACGAGGCACGAGAAAACAAAACTTCTAAAAGAACATCAACCTGTCACATTAATAAGATATTCCATTTACTCTATCACTCTTCTCGCACATCAGGAAACCTAATTGCTACATTCTCATCACCTAATGTCAAATTTTTACAGAGTAAATTGCGCAAAGGTAGATGGAAAAGGAGCGTCGTAATCTTGACATAGATGAATGCTGCTATTAGAAAAAAGAAATTTTGGGAGAAGGTACCAGGAAACTTTCTTGGCTTTCTCAAGGTCATAAATTTTGCACCAACAGCCAAGGCAATAGGAGGACCAAAGATGATACCTCTTGCTTCAATGCCTAGCAAAACAAAACCTCCGGTTTAGCATATTATAAAACATAAATTCATTTCTAATGCAATGGGGGGTTGTTGATACCTGGAATACATGTTTCGAGAAAGAACAATTTACAAATTTATAAAAATGGCCCTGCAATAACTTTAGGCTTGTGGTTCTGTCATAACTCATTTTTTGGGATAACTTAGATAAGTGTAGGGATTTCAGCACCAAATATGAAGGCAATAAAATTAGAAAATGGAAATAGGTGGTTCTAAGAAGAAAATCAGATCAACAAACAATAATACTCTCGTAAATAATCTGGCTTATAGGATTTATGCCATAAGTAATTATCAACCTTATATGTAAAGGTTGATCTATTACTGAATTAATATTTCACATCAAATATAACAAAACCAAAAATCAGATAACACAAATTATAAATTCCAATTGCCCCTACAATCAAGAGTACGAATTCCTGAGTTCTAAATGTTAAGCATATATGATATAAATTAAACAATTGGAAAAGAAGAATTAAATCGAAACATTCAACTCGCAATTTCACAATGCCATGAAAAAACAATGTGGAGCTTATTTTCTCCTTTGTGACAATGCCATGAAAAATCAAAGATCGAGAAATTGATGTAAAATAAAAATAAAAACAAAAACTATATGAACCTTAGGAAAGCTAAAAAGAAAAATCGAGTTTTGGTGAAAGATCTACCGAATGTATGGGTACCTGAAATTATTAAAATTCATGTTTATGTGCTACAATGACAAACACCGGTTGAAGTTTTCATCTCCAAGTTAAGCCCAAAATTCAATGAGAAGAAGAATAGAAAATATTCATCATGTGAAAGTAAAAGGGAGGAAAGAGCCCCAAAACCTCCTAAAAACATTCAATTTGAATCTTGAGTAGTAAAATCAGAAACTAATTACTCCTCCCTTTATTCTCCCCCGCCACCAAAATGGAAATGACCCGATTTCAAAGGATAAAAACATTGGCCGTAGAATAAAAATAAGATAGAAAATGCCATTTAAATCACTGTAATCTGCATAAACCTGACGAAGAAGTTGAGATCAAAGAACAAACTCGCCGTCCATGAAAATTCCATAGCGAGAGAGGAAGAAGGAAAAAGAATTTGAGAATAGAACCAATTGAGGGGCGTCGTCGTTCAACGAAGGATTTTAGGTTAGAGATGAGTGAAATTTGCGGGCTGCCTTTGAAACACAAAAGTGAAGTTGCAGAGAATCGGAAATAACGACGAACAAAAAGTTTATTTTTTTTATCTTTTCTTTTTTTTAATCACCGATTATGACGAACTTATTTTTGGTCGTAATATTGTAGCGTGCTCATGCTTTTCACGACTGAATATCGAGTCTGACGTTAGTTAATTGTCGTTAAATACATATTTTCTAGTAGTGGATATTGCCGGAAACGGAAATATGGATCGTATCGGAAATATAAATACTATCCAAGTCGTAGATGTTGCCGGAAACGGAAACATGGTACGTATCGGAAAATATTACCGGGAATGGAAATATTGCCGGAATCGGAAATATTTCCGGAAACGGAAATAGTGTCGGAATCGGAAATATTATCGAAATCAGAAATATTAAATATTTGTTTGAAACGGAAATTAATTCCGGAATCGGAAATATTAAATATTGTTCGAATCGGAAATGAATTCCGGAATCGGAAAATTAATCGGAAGCGCGTCGTACGAAATGAACATCGGACGAGCTTGCTAGACGCAAGGCCCAGCACGAAGCCAGGCCTGCGCCTTGCAAAGCCCGCGCGCAGCAAGGAAGCAAGGGAGCCCGCAAGCATCGCAAGGCCCAGCCAAGCAAAGCGCAAGGCCAGGCCCAGCGAGGCCAGCAGGCTGGCACACCCACTCCTGGGCTGCAGCGCTGCTGGGCCGAGCACTCCGCGCGCGCGCGCCCAGCGCCCCTCTTGGGATGTGCGTGCGTGTGTGCGTTAAGTTCGTGCATGCATCGAATCTTTAAGAGATTAGGATGAGATTAAAGATTAATTTTCTAAAACTACTAGAGTTAGTTGTTGAATTAAACATTAACTCAATAGTTTTAATTAATATCTGATTCTAATAAGATTAGATTAATTGAATCCTAGTAGGTTTCTAGTTCCGATAATCCTACCCTATAAATAGGTGATGGCATTTACAATTTATAATCAATCCATTCAAGTATTCATATAGTTTTAAGGTTAAAACTAAAGTTAATAATTTGCCACAAATTATATTCGAATAAACCTTAGGTTGAATCCTAGTTAATTAAATCTAAGGCGGATCCGAACGTGCTGTGGATTATCTATGAAGGGACTACACTTGGAGTCCTAAACTTGTTCTTGTTCGGTTCGGGAGCAGCTAGGGAGGGCACACTACAAATGTATGCATCCTAAATTATGCTAATTGTTATGTGGCAATTAATTTGTATTCCTGCCTTTATGGTTGTTCCGCATGAAATATATATGCTTTATATTTGTCATAACCTAACAAACTACATGCTTGCACTGTTGATGTAGTTATGATCTTGTTTGGCAGCAGTCTTGTTGCTCGTGTGAGGCATGCTGATAGTTGCAAGGCTGAGTACGACTAATTAAACAGGTAATTTCCAAAACTTAAGATGGAATTACATATATAATCGTCTTTGTCGAAAACACTTAGCATCCATCGTTTATTTTTATGCAGGATACTAATTGTTACTCCGTATTATAAGTGTTCCGGTTATGGATTTGGAACAGTATAACCGGAACAATAAGCTCTTTCATTCATCTTTTTAGTTCTTACACTAAGCTAGTAGTCAGTTTTACTATTTGAGCATTTCATCAAACTAAATTATTATCTACAACTAATATATTGCTTTGCCAAAAAAAATTGTACAGTACAACCTAAGCTAGGGTTATTGAGGCTAGGGCGAACCTTTTAGGGTGGACCTCTCGAGGCACCCAAAAACCGAGAATCAAACAAATAAAATGACTCATTACCAACCTTCTAGGAAGGACCTTCCCCAATTAAACTAAGTGATAATTGAGCCTAATTAAATACGAGTTAAAACTAGCTTACAACTACTCAACCTAGTAAAAAAAAAATTATCCAATAAGAAACATAATCTTCGTTGTATTTGTTGTTGTTGTCTAAGTTAATCTGCATATATACTAGAATATTCTATTACAAATTTTGTTATCTTAAAACATACCATAACACCACTGTATCGTAACAAACTAAGTGATCTAATCTGATAGAATTTAATTTCTTTCGTTCTCAAGCTAGGCATTAATTTTCCTATATAAATATACCCTAATTAGTAATTACTAATTAACTCGTTCAAAACAACAAAATCGAATTATAAGAGAAATAATACTCCTACTAATTATACGTTGGGTTACAAAATCAAAATCAAATCTCATCATTATCGAAATCCCTCGTCAGAACCATGACTCAACCAAATTCCATTAGCATGACGAACTCACCTTCACCATCATCACCATTACCCGGCTTCGTTTTTCAACCCACAACTCGAGAAATATTCACTTATTTTCTTCCTCAAAGGTTACTTTTCGGTCTCGAATCATTACATACGTACCAAGATTTTGTGTTGGACATCGATCTTTATTAAAACAAGACTCCCGAAGAGATATTCGAAGGTTCAGAACAAAAAGAATTCTACTTTTTTACTAAGTGTAAAGGATCTGATAAGAAGATAAAAAGAGAAATAGCCAGAAAATGAAGTTGGACGAGTAAAAGTACAACGATTGATTGCTTAGTGGAGAATGAAGAGAAGGAGAGAAAAGTTGGTTCAAGAAGACAATTCAAATTTCAAAATTTGAAAAAGTATCCATGCAAAGATTCTAGTGTTTCTGGGATCAATCAAGGACGTAGCCCTATCCCAAAACAGCAAAAATATCAACAATGTAAGTTCGATCGATAACCTAAGATTATATTATATCATGGTTGAATGAATACATCTTACGTAATAGGTTTTCTTTGCTTGCATTAAAATTCTATCGAACATATAGTCGCGTATAATATTTTCGGATGCATGTTACAAATTATCACATATATAATACATCTTACGTCTAGTTTATATATGTTTTATGTTTGGCTTAGTTTGGTTTTTTAATGCGAAAAATATCAAATTATACGATCGAGGAACTAATTAATGGATTGGATTTGTTTTGTAATAACAGGAAAGTATAATTGCATTATGCCATGTTTACAAGAAAGTGGAGACAAAAGAAGGGAATGTGGTGAGATATTCGAACACAATCTTGAAGAACAAAAGAAAAGGAGATTGTCTGTTGTTGGAGGGAAGCAAGAAGATTTGCATTAACAACATGGAACAATTAGGCCAAATAATGAAGTAGTTTTTGAAACAATGAAGATTATGAATAAGGAGATTATGGAAGATAGTAATTATGCTGATAAGGAGATTATGGAAGCTAATTATGCTGATAAGGAGATTATGGAAGCTAATTATGCTGATAAGGAGATTGATGAAGTACTCGCCACGATTGATTTCAATGATTTTTCGTCGGAGATCGATTGGGATTTCAACAACAAGAATACGACTAATATTACTGCTACTACTGATGATGGTAATTTTGAAAGAGTCTTATCGTCAGAGGAAAACAAATGGACTTCCTACCTAAATGTTCAACAATTTATCGGGACATCATCGGACTTTCCAACAATGGATGCAGCAGGTTTCAACAACAACAACAACAACAACGAAGATTATGTATCTCGGATAGAAAACTTTTTACTAGGTTGAGTACTTGTAAGCTAGTTTTAACTCGGATTTAGTCTCAATTTTTTATTCTCGGTTTTTGGGTGCCTCGGGAGGTCCTTCCTAGAAGGTTCTCCCTAGCCTCAATAACCCTAGCTTAATTAGGTTGTACTGTACATTTTTGCAAATAAATATATTACAGAGTACTTGATTAATTTGATCAAATGCTCAAATAGTAAAACCGACTACTAGTGTAAGAAGTAAGAAGATAAAGAGCTTATAATAAAAATCAGTATCCTGCATTAATGATGGATGCTAACTGTTTTCGACAAAGATGATGAATTAGAGGTTTATAATAAGAATTAGCTATAGTATCCTGCATAAGTAATTTACAAGCATATATTTACAAAATAATTCAATTGCAACTTCAAAGTTTATCTACAATTGCTGTCTCTGTAATGCACCTTAACCTTTGCTGCTGTTGCTTCTGCTTCATTTGACTGAAACTGGAATTACTTGTCGTAGTTAGTTATGGAATGAGATTATCACTACAACTCCTCCATCTCACTTTCATCCTCGTCGCCGTAGGTTGTTAGGTATGCTTCGTCTTCTTCCTCCTACAGAATAGAATACCACAGTCAGTCAAATAAAAGAAAAACAAACTAGCTGAATATGTTATATGGCTGCATCGATCCAAATTAAAGGACGAAAATTACAAGAATTTGACCTCTATATCCTCGTCTTCTGTAGAATATGCTGCATCTAATCTATCATATAACTCTTCTTTTTCGTCTTTCTCTTCTTCAATGACGTCCATGTGTTCCTAATACAGTTAAGTCCAAGGTAATGTCCATTGTCCTGTTAGGAACATAAAAGGAGGGAAAGTATGGAATATGAATTTTGCTAATTGCACAAATTAAGGCCTTACAATTTCAGATTTTAGTTTCTCTACGTTCCGCTGCAACAATCCAACATGCTTCAAAAGAGCCTGTAAATAAAAGGTAAAATGATGAAGAATAATTCGAAGATGGCATGCATGAAAGAAAATAGGGAAATGTTTCAGAGGATAAAATGATAATCTAAACTAAAATTGTTTTTGAGGAGTCCATTTATTCTCTTATGATTTCAGGGTTGATTTCAGGGCTGAGGGCTTCTATTTCAGGAACTTTCCCACGGCTGAAAATCCTAGAACTCCAAACACCTCTTCACCATCTTTTAGTAGCTATGTCCACCTTGTGCATCTGTTCTCACTGTTTTTCACAGTATTAATATACTACCATGCTTTACTATGTATCTACGTGGGAAAACGTGGCGAAGCTATTTTAGAGTTAATCCAAGTATTTAACTCAAGGCAGAGTGTTGGAAATTGAATGACCTCACACTATAATTAGAATAACAATGTTAACTTGTTAAGAATTGCACGTAGCAACTCACTTACATGTCAACAACTGCAGGTAGCAACTCAAGACTTGCAACCAATTTATATTCTGAGTTACTTACGGGGTTATTAATCAAAGGTATAATTATTTTCAGAAAGTCACCTACTCATGTAGTATAAGAATCTCCATCTGCTACTTCATGAATTAAAAATAATCAAAGCAATAAGAAAATATATTCTAGGTTCTTTATTTAGGCTTCTCCGAAGGTGCTGTATGAGACCCTCAGTTCCTCCCATCTCCATTATTTTTAGCATCTGTAAGTAAATATCTACCCCTTGGCCCTTGTGCAAGTCAACCATTCTTAATAAAGTTCAAATTAATATCGATTATTTGGCATTACTCATTAAAAGCGAAAACTGTGAGTTTCAACCTATCAAAAAAACATCATGTGAAACCACCAGCTCCATCCACTAATTAGTAACACAAGTGCAGAAAAGTACCTCACGCCTTTGCAGCTCAATGGAACGTGCTAAAGCCTTCCTCTTAGTCAAAAGGTTTTTTGGCCTCAGTGTAGGAGGACGCATATAATCTTTTCCTCGGAATACTATGATAGCATAACCTTTGGAAATTTTATCAACAGAAACCAAGACGCCACCACTCTCAGCTTCAAGTGCTAAAGCAATGTTTTTAACATCTTCAAAATTCTTTGCCTTCAAAACTATCTTAACAAGCTCACGATATTTCCAATGCAAATGCATATTCTCAACTGTACCATCAAAAACTCCACGTCTACCTGAAACAGGAAAATCACTATGCCGCATCAGTTTATAACACCAGACAGGTAATATACAAATTCCACAACGACCCATACCAAGAAGTAGGAATGCTTTCATCCTCAAACCAAGCTTTCTGAACATAAATCTCTCTTCATCAGTAATACTCTCAGGATCCAGCTGTTGATCTGCTGGTCTCAAGAACTCTTCCACTTTTGACAACGTTTTTTCTGCTTTCAGTAGCTTCCTTTCAGCCTGCAGACATTTTTTAGAGCTTTATGTCATAAAAAGATGTAAGAGCGTGAGGTTATTTATTTAATAAAAGAATACTGTGTTGAAATTAAATGCGAGGTAACCACAATAATGCATGATTAAACCTTCACCCTACAGAGATAGTATAATTTCTGTAGGAGAAATTTTCAGGCATCAGGATTCTATAGGTCCCAGATTAATTATGCATCAAATATTCTTATTCATCCAAAAAGAAATCAATTGTCCAAATGTCCAATTATATCTCAATGAAAAAGGAAGCTAAGAACAAACCACGTACAGAATATAGTGTAGATTAACACTGTAACACCATCCATTAACCAATTACCATCCAACCTCAAGAGAAAACGATTAATACAAAAAAAAGGATAAAGATACCTGTCAAAGAAGAGGTTATTAGATTATTAGACTATTTTCCTTTTTGGTTTCCTTGTTTCCTTAGCTTTAAGATTACCCTTCTACATTACCTTTAAACACACATTATATATTAGCGGTTGAACCAAAGGGGAAGTTTTTTCTAAAGTCTCCTAAAACATCTTCACATTATACTGGGGGGCAAAGTATATGTAACAAACATATCTTAAGGTCCTAAACCACATAATTAAGACCAAGCATGGAATATGAATCTCCTTACTGCACTTTTATTTTCTACATAAATAGAAAAAGGCTTTTTTTTTTAAGGAAAACAGAAAAAGGCTTTTATTCAAGCTGTATCTTGTCCTTAAAATGAAATCTAGCAGGGTTTATATCTTCTTTGTACATTGTGGTAGCCTTACCAATTTCTGACCTCTCCGCTCTTAACCAGAGCCCCAATAAATTCGACATGGAATATATTAACCTGAGAACTGGTACAGGCAATAACTGATAATTATGTGAGCCCTCACAAGTATGACCTTCAGCTTCTTTGTCAGGAGCTTCCTTTTTCCTAGATAGGACATCCAGCATTCCAGCCGCAATATTTAATTAAAATGTTCTGCAGCATCATGAATGTTATAATCTAAATCTTCCATGCCAAACAAAATTCACATGTTGCCGATTTTACAAAAAATTGAGCAAGAAATCCTTTCAATACACCTCTTGAATTTAATTGTTCGCTGCAACATGAACATGACATTTTGCGTCGTACCATCACCCATGCCTCCAAGCATTCATCCTCAACTATTGTTCAATGCACCATCTCATGCCACCACTAAACCTCCTCACATGCCTCGGTATATTCTCACACGAGCTGTTACGGGTCTTCACAAAGCTAACTACCCTCTAGGAGAGATGAGAAAGCTCCAGATTTACAGAACAGGGAGTAAAGATCTCAGACCCTCTATATTTATCAAAGTCAAAAGTCTCAAGACTAAACTTGTGCTAGAGAAATTGATGCCTCAATACAGATACAAGATGTGTTGATTTTCAGAAACATAAGACTATAAGAGCAACAGTACATTGATGCACAATACATTGCCTTAGGGATGGAAACAGGTTCCAAATACTTTCAGAAACGGGGTACACATGTTTCCGTCTCCTCGTGAAAATTTCTCCTCGTGCTTATGTTTCCATTTCCCAAATCAATGAAGAAAGGATAAAGAAAAAGGATGTACTTGATTTCTAGAATGTTTCGAGAAAGAGACTAACTGGAAAGCTAGGAGAGGAGAAGAAATCTGATTGGCTAAGGTTGAGGTATAGCAGCAACCTTGGAACTGCATACTGGTAACGGGTGGAAGCTTACAGGTAATAAAGCTACATATTCTCTGCACCCCTATGGCCTGTGGGATTCTGCTAATATTTTCAAAATCATATCTGAAGTATATTGAGGACTAGTACACCATTTGTACTAAACCAAAGCCAGATTAGATGAAGGAAAGTTCGGTTAGAGAGCTTGAAAACTCTTGTTAAATTTTTCTTAATCATACAAAGATGTAGGGGAACACGGTCTGTAAAAGACTTATAGTTGTACTTCTTTGGAATTCTGCTAGTATTTTAGAACTCATTTCTGAGCTATATTGAGTACTTAAAATGCAACATTTGTACTAAAAGTCTAAAACTAAGACAAATTAGATGCACGAAGTTTCTACTTGAAAGTCTGGAAACTTTTATTAAAATCTTGTTAACAATATAATCAAGGGAAACATTGTGTGTTTCTTCGAATCCGAAAGGGTTACTTGATCACTCTTGAACTGTAACGCTCACTTTCTTTTTCAGGGGGGAATAATCCTCCTAATAAGAAAGAAAACTTAGTGGGTATGCATAGGGCACACATGCTTTTGTCTATGTGGGTATCACTAACAAGAGCAGGAGAGAGAGAAATGTCACTTTAAGTGATTTTACTTATTTCCTTTCTCGTCCATTATGATAAGAAAGTGAAGGAACTTACAAAAGCAAGCTTCCCTTCCAGCTTCCTGACAAGTTTGGCATGTCTCATTACTTCAGCTTGCCTCAGCATCTTTTCTGCCTGATGATCATCAAGCCTCTTCCCCCATTTACTATTTGCATCCAAAGTTTCAGAAAGTGTACCAGCAGCTCTATAATGTTCTCTACTTCCAACAGAAGGTATAAATGAGCCAGAGGCTCTTGTTCGTGCCTGCTCCTCTTCATCCTGAAGGTCCTTTACCAACTTCTCCCTTTCTAGTAAAACTTTAGTGACATCTGATGATAAAAAGTCCTTGCCCCTGTAAAATACCAGGAAGTTCTTGTTTCTGGAAAGTAATATTCCCCCAGTCAACCTCTGCATTAAATTTAAAGACAATATAAAATACATGCTGAAAATGGAAAATATTTGACAATATCAAACTGCCGAACTACTAATGGCAATAGACTAATTGATCCTGGAGAGAGACTGTACATTGGATCAGGGCATTGCAAATCAACAAAATATGATTCAGGGAGATATCTCATTCCACATAATGAGAAAACAATCAACACCCATTAGCTCACCTTGATTTCCTCAGCCATTTTCTCGCTTGTTGTAAGCTGAACACCACGCTTCAGTGCAACTTTTGCTATGGAACTTCTTTCCCATAACTTCACAATGGCGGCTGCCAAACCCTCTAGTTGCCTACTTCTGCCTGAAGACAAAACCTTATTGCACAGTTGACAGAAAACTAAGAAGCATCCAGCAAGTAGAACTGAAAAGAGCTAGCATACCTAGAGCAAAATGAGGGGGGAGTGTTCTAGCAATCCTTCTTAATGATGTAGACTCCTTCATTCCAAGAGTACGTCTAACTCCGTACGGGAGCAACCTAAATGGTGGTTGGTAGCCAGGAACTAGATTTGGGAGTAAATCAGCATCTACGGGTAATGGGCTGTCCCCTGGCCAGTCTGCATATCGCGGCCCAAGATCAGATAATAACTTGTCTATTTCATCCTCATACTTAACTTCAGTTAAAGGTCCAGAATCTTTTTTATCATCGCCAGTTTTGTGGAGTCTTTCTTGTGGAGAATGTTTACTGTCATAAGAATCATTTTGTGAAGGAATTCTTGTATTTTGATCAAGCAACAAACGGCCAGAAACCTGAGTTCCAATTTTCTTAGATGTGCGCCAAAGAACTTCATAGCTCACTCCACGATAGAGAGACACAGATGTCCCTGACCTCCAAATAACAAGACCGCCGGTTTTCCTCTGGATTGGAAATGAAGAATAATGTCAACAAATGTACAGGAAACTAAAAGTTTCCAAAGCAACAATTACAAGAAGTTCAACGAAAAATGCAATGAGAACAGAACATTTATAAATAGAAGACGAGATAAGACACTAAATTTGACATAGTAAGATAGTTATGAACAATAAACATGAATTTCCATCCCCATGGAAATAATCAACTTTCTTTCATTGCTAAAAGGGAAAAAAATATTAGCAAATTTCATTTATGTGGCTACACCGCCTACACATGCACTGCACACCAATGTTTGCATCATCACATAATGAAAAATAAAAAGTAGAAGAAACAGGCATTCTAATGCTATAACCGAACTTACATGGAATAGAAAAACAATTCTAAGGGTCCTACTGTCGGTGGACAAGCAGTGAATGATAAACAGAAAATTTTCAGAAAGATAGTGGGAGCATAAAAGAAAAAGTTGGAATGTTTCAATGGTTAATAAAGCAGTAAGTTTTCAGCAACCTACTTTCTTTGGCAGCCATGGGTACAAAAGAAAGACTAAAGACAACATTTTATAGGCCCAATATTTCATGCAGTTATGGTCACGGGATAGGCCAGAGAAACAAAAGATCTAGGAGCTTCATGGAGGGTACAGATTTTAAAATTTCTTCTCTTCTGAAGAAATTCATCAATGATGTTCCCAGTTTCCGCAGAACAACTTCTTTCCCTAATTAGAGTTTATTATACTTCGTATAAGAAGAAAAAAAAAAAAAAAGGCAACATGAGGAAGGCCCAAACAACCTTATTTCCTCATGCATTAATGTATAGCCAAGTCAATGAGATAGTTAATAAAGTATTAAACTGGTTAATACATTAAAATGAGAGTGGAATATTCACGGAAGTCAGAAAATATGAGGAGTATGCTAGTAACTAGTTCATCATGAAAGAGACGAATATTGGAAGACAGGAGTTATCCAGGATTCCACTCAGCACATAAACAGGTAAGCTAGTAGAAATAGAACTGATCGGCAACTTCTACTGGATGTACCCAAATTTATTGGTCAGAGCATTATAATCAGGTGAACTGCTAGTAATATATGGTTGGAAGTGTATTTCATCTTTTCTTGGAAATGGGCATGGGAGCATCCACCAAATCTCTCTGCTTTTGTTCACAAGGTCATTAATTGAGTTTTGGCTCTTCATGAGGCAAAAATCTATTGATATGGGACTTTCAACTCGTCTTGATAACTTCATGTATTTCCTCTTCAAGCTCCACAAGTCCAGAAAATCAGCAAAGCTAGCAGGAAAGGAGAAGCTTTTAATAGCCATAAAAGAATCCAGTTGTATGCAGTGTGCAGACAGAGAAGTCCCTGCGCTCACAGACATGACAACAGAAACTTGGAGATTCCAGCCTTTTTATTCTTTTGGACTACAAAAAACAGCCTCTGTTGCTCATATACATGTACCACAAATTTCTGGACATGCAAACCAGATCACCTTCGCATGTACTAAATGCAGTACAAAAACCGCTAAATGTAGAATTGTTTAATGACTTTAAAAACAAAAGAAAAACAAAAACACCCTTTTAAATTTTGATAACCTCCAAAACAAAACAAAAAGGAATAACCAACCGGCAGTTGGCTTCCACTACCGACTTCCGGTACCGATTCCTATCACCGGAAGTCGGTTTTTTTTGTTTCATGAACAATGGAATGCAGAAGAAGAAACTGATCCATACAAGTCTCCTACCAAACACAATATCAGGATGGCGTTGTTTTGGCTTGTAAATGGATGTCAACCTGTATACTCTCTGGTTTTTCACTATTCTGGCCACGGTTCACGAAAGAGGAATTACCGACTACCGGATTCTACGCTTTCCGGAGGGTGGAAACGGCTGCCGGCGACGCCTTCCGGCGGTAAGAATAAACTGTCGGTTAAAACGTCCGGCGGTAGGAATAGACCGCCGGTGTATATTTCCGGCAGTTGGTATAAGGCGTCGGGTTATATGTCCGGAGGTGTATTTAAGCTGCCGGAAAAAATCGCCAGAGGTATGGTTTTTGTTAGTCTCATTCATTCTACAGTACTACTCTGGTATAAACGTTGGGCAAGAACAAAAAAATCTGACTTGTAAACATTACGTTTGCGTTGTTTGTTGTCCATCGATTTGCAGAGTAGGGTGAATGTTAAACACTTTTCATAGTTGTTAATTTACAAGTCATTAAATACAACAGTGATTATACTTTTTGGTTGGGCATAGATTTAGATTAGAATAAGGACAATTTAGGAAAAATAATATTTAAGTAATATTAAGTTATCTGCATTTAGGTAAAATACTACCTGCATTTAGTATTTTCTACTAGTGGCTAGGTTAGTAGGTTTCACACGTATTTCTATTAGAATATGACTCCTATACTATAAGGAAGTCTTGACATAAAAACAAATGGATTACTCTATTTAACCACAGAAGCATAGGTAGAGTTTACCGGTTCCCTTCACTCAATGAGAACTAGAGGGGGTTTTCTATGGGTCCAATTTACTTTCTAAATTCCGAAACTTGATACAAACTTCAAAGAGTTCTCCTGAAGAATGGTTAAGATCATTGAACTAAGAAAATATTTCTATGTAACAGATTTAACTTCTCAGTTTGTCTTCTACAACAAGAAGCTCAAGAATCAATAGCCAAATATTGAGCAGCCCTAAGAAAAAAAATTAATGTTAACCTGATAGATTAAAAGTTCTGTTTGATAAGTGATTACTTACCGATCACCACTTAGTAATATTCATTAACTTTCAATGAAGTTCAGTAACTATGTTGAAGATAAAAGTAAAATTTATACCTTAGTAACTTCATGGAATATGAAGGAGACCATGCAAAATAAAAGAGATTAAAGGTGCATATGAGTGGAAAGATTCATACAGCAAGCTAAGTACTTTGTATTTTGTATGTAGCACTTTACAGGACTTCTATTCTTTTTAAAGTTTGTGCTTCATGTCAGTTCAACCACAAAATTTGATCATTTTTTTAAGACTCTTGAGTCATTCATATACTGACGTACACCTACCTGAACTATAAACTTACCAAGGTCCTTTAGATTTTCCAAGTTCAAGTAACTTTGATTTCATAACTTTCATCATCATAAACCCTTTATCAAACTCAAAATTTTTAAAAGATTATCAGGCTAAGTTTCTGGTTTGGGTCAACTTTGAAGGCTCTAGTCAAAAGGGTTGCTGATTTACCCTGCCCTTGGATTCCATTTCCACCTCAGCATAAGCGCTACCGAAGATTTGTCTCCATTAACAGAAGGGCATGTTTTTACTTAGCACAGTCTCTTTAAGTCCTATGATGCTTATTCGGCGCAGCAATATTTGATAAGATACTAAGCTTATTTGCACGCTGCCAACTGCCCAGTGAAATACACAAACTAATGCAAAAAATAGTCCATCTATCAATCTATGGAGTATCTTGTTTTTAGAGGAACATATTGAGTATCTAAGACATCCTATGTATCAATATCTAGATGAGAATATGGATATTACGCCCGAGAAATAGAAGGGTACCCCGAGTAATACTTGGACAAGTAGATAAACATTACGACCATGTTAAGGAATTCTGACCATGAAACTTGAGCACTTTCTTCATAAATATTATGTTTACTTATCTGAGAAGTTTCACCTAAGGGTAGAGTTAGCGATCTAAACTAAACTGCATAGAATTAACTTCCATGGAAAGTAAAGGAGACAGAAACCATAAGATGCAAACCTCAAGAATCTCGTGCATTCGCTTCATATTTAGGGCAGGAGGGCCCTCTACTTTTAGTCTCACTATCTCTTCGGATTTCCACTTCTCATGGATTTTATCAACCGTTGCTTGTGTAACGCCTCCACCACCTATCTTCACTTTTTGCTTTGTTTTCAAAGTTAAATTCATTAACCTCCTTTGCTCAGACTCTGGTAGAGTAAGCTCAGCCATATAAGTCCTGCTTCTCTTTATAACTGAGTTTTTAGCCTCGTCTACTTTTGCAGCAGGTTTCTCCCATGGAAATCGTACTTCTTCCTCGCTGTTAAAACCTTGCTCTATCCCTAATGAGAAATTCTCAGAAAATCCACCATGTGTATTAGGAAGCATCCCTTCTTCTACATAGAATATATCCTCGACTGACCCTTTCTCAATCATCCTTTCTTGGTTATCATCATTTTCGTTAGCATCATCCATGTAGCCAAACTTTTTCAGTTTCTTTACAATCCTGTCCATTGTACTTCCCCCATCATGCGTGATAGACGAATCACCACTAGCACTAAATGAATTCAACATATGATCCCTGCTTCTATAGTTCAATGCCAGTCTAGGTGATTTCGGGGGAGTTTTTTGACGGGTTTCCTTCCACTTTTCTAACCAACCACTCGATGAATTTCCATCGCTTCTATTTGACTGAGAAAATGATGTCTGGCTAGAACTCCCATCACTTCTATTTGACTCAGAATAGGATGTTTGACTAGACGACCCTGAAACATTATCCTTTCTGAGCAGAAATCTGGATTTCCTAGGTAAATTCTGCTCATTGATCGCACACGACCGTATAAAATTATGGGTTGAGCAATAACTACGACTCCCAAAAGTAATAGAATAATTGCACCTAAGTAGTGGCATAGGAACACCTTGAAACTTGGACAGTGAGCTCTGGAGTGAGTCTATAAAACTTGTTGGGCAAAGTTGACAGCTCTGAACAACTGACATCCTCTCTTGAGCGCAGAAGCAAATCTAGCATATTTAATACCAAAATCAAACTTAATTTCTTCAGTTCATTATCATGTTTGACAGAAACCACTCAATTCGAATTACTAAAATTTCATTGACAGATTAATTTGGTATAATCCAACTGTAACCCTTGAATTGCAGATAAAAACAACACAAGTACAGTGATAATTCAGATAAAATAACTAAGAAAATCTTGAATAATTATGAATTGAAAAGGGTAAAGAGGATTAACGTGAGAATGTACCTGAGCCAAGGATAGGAGTTCAATTGGGCTGAGCCAACTAAAGAGGAACAACGAATGGTAAAACTGCAGGAGAAGGTTGGCGGAAATGGGTGAGTTTCACCGACGATATGGTGACCGGAATTCGGAAGTAGGTGGCTGGCGTGGTGGTGATTGGTGGTTGTGATAAATTGGACAAGATGTTTTTTGCAATTGAGATTTTAGGAGAGATGAGCTTCCGTACTTCGTTGCTAGGAGGGTACCAAGGAGGTCTTAGACTCTTCAACGCGCGGATGGTGCACATAGATCCTGCACCAAAACTCAAAATCTGTTGGTTCAGTGGTGGTTGAGATTGAATCGGTTGTGATGATTTCGTGTTCGATCACGCGCAACGATAATTGAAATGGGATTGGAACATATACACTCAGAACTCGCTCTAAATCGGATTAGTCCTAAGAGTGAAGCTGGTAGTACACCAAAAAAAAAAACTCAAAAACATTCAAACAAAAAGCAAAAAACAAAAATGACGCATAAAACGAAAAAGAACGTAATAAACTAAACATAAAGACATACTCCGTAATAGAGTAAACGAAAATAACATTAACCAAAACCTGAAAAGAACACTAATATTAAAAAACCAAAGAAAATGTACAAAAATGAAAAGAACATATTCTCTCTCCTATAAACTATAAAAAGAACAACTATTTTTCAAAAAGAACATCATGTAAAAAATGCAACAGAAAAACAAAAAAAAATCAAGTATCTATAATATTATAAAAAAAAAAATTTAAAAAAACGATTAAAAGATAAAAAGAATACAAAATAATTAAAAAAAGAACAACAACTTTTTTATAAAACACAAAGAACAAAAGAAAAAGAAAATAACAAAAACTGAATTTTTTTAATTTTTTTTTTTAAAAAAAAAAACACAACAAATAAAGGGAAAAAGAACAAAACACGAGCGATTTCCTTCAATATTGTTTAAAGAACATTAAATTCCCAAAATGCTCCACTTTTTTTACTTAATTCCCACCATACCGTCCACGTCAGCAAGAAATCCGGTCTAATTTTTTTTAAAACCAGTGCAAAACCGCTAACTGAGATAGCGGTTAATAGAGGTTAACCGATATCTCAGTTGGAGGTTTATGCTTTAATGAACCGCTATTTGAGATAGCGGTTTACCTCTTTCCCCTACAGCAAATCGGAAGTTATTCGAGTTTCAAAATATCACAACAAAAAAAAAAATTAAGCCCGCTCGAATCTATACTTCCCTTCCTCTCTCTCCGGCGGTGGTGCTCCAAATCATCCCACCCCATACTGACTGTCCGCGGCCGGAAACCACCGACGTCACCGGCCCAATAGTTCTCCAGTGAACAATTCCGCACCACTGTGCTCTTCCGCACCACCGTTGTCGCAGACGGCCGTTGTTGTGGCTTCTCTCAGGTAAAGCCCTAATTTCATTTTTTGTATTTTTTTTTGCAAAATTCGAATTTAATTGATAATTGAGTAAAAATTGAGATTATGATTTGGTTTGTTTGATGATGTTATAATGAAGATTATGCTTAGGTTTGTTTGATGGTGTTATGATCATGATTCATGAATTGCAATTTGTTTTGATGTTAATGTATGTCAAACCGCTAATTGAGTTAGCGGTTTTATTATTCATATTATTTTAAAATTATCCATGGCTTTTTTTAATTGAATTTTAGATGCTAGTATGATAAACTAATTGAATTATAAGGGACTAGAATATGGTCAATTACTAGTGTCATGTTGTTTAATTTTATGGTTAGATACGTCATGTATCTTCTCCCCCAATTTGTGTGTTGATTAATTGTTTGTTGTTTAGAATATGGAGTTGCCAAACTATGCTCTTTATTGTCATTGGGAAGGGGAAATTTTGCAAAGTAGCGGCGGTGTTACATATAAAGGGGGTTTTGAGTAAAGTTTATGATCTTATGAGATGTGACTCGAGATATGTGGAGTTGAAGCTACTAATGAGGTATCCAATGATGCTCGGTTCATATGTAGCCATTCCTTTGGATGATGACAAATTCTTTAAAGGCAATGTTGCTTGCTATGTCTCAAACATAATCAACCACAAATGCAATTGTTCATCGAGCAACTTCCAAAGCAACCCGAAACTTAAACTCACTTGGAATCCTTTCATGAAATGGATTCATGGGTGAGACAATTTCCCTACTTGCCCTTGACAAATCAAAGTGGGGTTACGGGTTCATTCACAAGAATTCTTACTGATGAACAATATGCTAGTGAACACATTTCAGAGCTCACTTCTCCAACTCAAACACCACATGTAGAGGCTACAAATGGTGATCCATCTATGATAGTTTTTGATTCGCTAGATCAAATATGTGTTGATTTTTTTTGGAGATGAAGGGGTTGGTGTGGATAGTGATGTTGATGAAGATACACATGCAGGATGCTAATGACAAAGCTATAAGAGAAAGCGCTTCATCTCAAGTTTTCAACAATATTGCAGAGTTGGATCTGATTTTGCTTGATTCTTGGAGGACTTGGTCCAACAACAACTCTTTCAATGGTGAATTTGCTATTGGGCAAGAGTTTGATTCGTTGGAGCAATTGAAAGACATACTCAAAGCTTATTCCATAGTTAGAAATCATTCATTTAAGGTGTTGGAGAGTGAGCCCACAAAATACGTACGTAGTTGAGTGAAAAAGAAAGAGTTCATGCAAAAGCTCATGGAGGTTACATGAAATCAAGGATCCTTGTCTTGCGTCATTCAGAATTGTGAGTTATAATGGCCCCTATGCAAGTAATTGTTTGGGTGACATAAACTCAATTGATCATCCTCTTCTCTCCTTCGATTTTGTATGCAATGAGATAAAAGATCTTATTCGTGCCGATCCTTCTTTGAAAATCCGCGTTATTGTGCAAGCGATGAAAAACAAGTTTAAGTATACTATCACTTACAAGAGAGATTGGTCAGCGAAACTAAAGGCTATTGCAAGCATATATTTTTGTGATTGGGAGAAATCTTACGAATAGTTTCCTAGATACATGCAAGCATTAAAAGATTCTAATCCAGGAACCGTCGTGGAATGGTGTACCTTGGCTTCTAATGAAGATCCTTCCGTTCACATTTTTTTGAGAGTGTTTTGGGCATTCAAGCCTTCCATCGATGGTTTTAAGCACCGTCGACCCCTAATCACCATAGATGGAACTCATATGTATGGTAAGTACAAGGGCACATTACTCATAGCCATGGGTACAAATGTGTAGACACCTACTTTTGTCCCCATTCCCGAAATGGAAGGTTCGATGATGAGAACATAAATCTCCACTTGGAAACGCATCTCCTATCAAATAAACGAATCTCAATCACCCTCTCATTTCAGCCAAAGCTACTATTTATAGAAACCTGCTAAGAATAGTAACTGCCGTAAAAGGTAGTTGTTAAAAGTGCCAAAGTCATAAAAGATAGAAACCTGTCAGAATTAGGTGTTGCACTCCAACATAAATCCTAAAAGAGATAGAATTTGCATTCCTAGTACAATTCAAAAATAAGAGTTACGTATTAACTAAATTCCTAACGAACCTAGAGTTCGTAACGGGCCCAGACGCATTCCGTCATAAAGTTAATACGCACTAAAAGACTCGGATAAATCTCAAAAGCTCCATATTCTAAGAGTCCAAATCTGACAAAGAACTCGGCCCAGATCCCATTTTCAACGCCTGGATCTGGGCGCCAAAATCTTCGGCGCCCAGCCCTGGGCGCTGAAAATGCCTGGGGCCATTTTATTTCCGGATTCTTTTTGGATCCGTATCTTAAAATCTATCTTTCCACACACCCTTTTCCTATAAATACAGCCTAAAATCGACGTGAAAAAGAACACACAATTGCATAACCTGAGTATTGACTGTAGCCTTAAGCCTAAGCCTCATGCTGGGAAATTGATCCGGCGTTCTGTCGCAATCGACCCAAAAGTCGAATAGAACGCATCCTGCCCCTTGTAGCTTGATGAATTAAGCCTAAATACTAGAACATTGCTTAGAAACCCGAGATTCGTTAAATAAAAGGAGAAATAGCAAAGCCAAGTGGTTAGTTTTCTGAGAACCACAACGCACCTCTCAAGGATGCGTTGTAATGTGTCCCTCATATGATTTAATCGCTTTTATCACCCTTTTATAAAATTGTCAAACTATTAATTTGATTGATCTATCACGCCTAATAAGATAATACCTCGGACAATTGAATTATCATGCTAGGTACCTTAAATCAATCTAAATAAGATAATCATGATCGATTTAGTATTATGTGTTGCATATTGCTAAAATAAATTCAGAATAGTTTAATAGTTTAACGCATGTCCCTTCAATTATTTATGCTGAGCTAGTAAGGATAACCTGCCTTTGGAGTATTATCGATGAGCACTCCTCTCGGTAGCTACAATCCCCCGAACTCTCAATCTCTGCCCTGCGGGTGTACGTAGAGCAATCCCCACACCAGGGATCACAAGGGAACCTATGGCCGTCGTGGTCGAACATAATTGCACTCCCTTTATGTCACGATAATCGGGTTTTGTCAGTTTTTCTCATTGTCGTTAAAAATTGAATGGCGACTCCTGTATTACTAGTCGATTGGGTGTAAACTCACAGGAAATCTAACTACACTTGATCTGATAACGTCACGCCCACGAGGGACGAGGTCATGCATTAGCCTCGTGCTTTTTCGACCCCCTCACAGTGGTGACTCCACTGGGGATGTTAATGAAATACTCGTGCTCGTAGGTAATCAAAATAGCCGAAGGGTGAAACGATCCTACCCCGCATTTATTTCCCTATCAAGTTGGGACGACCTGAAAATCAGCATATTAATGTGAACGGACAGAACCGCATAACGAATCTTGGCTCCCTTGGCATGTTTCATCTCGGGAGTTGGGAATAAGGATACCCATCGCCAACCGGGGGGTGCATACGCTCCGAATGTTGTCCACTTGGCACTTTCGCTAGTAGTACACCTGTCCCAAACCCAATCGCTCGCCCATTAGGTCCCTCGTTGGTGCATGCCCCCTTGGCTTACATCGTGATTGGCCTCTTGGGACGAAATTCGCTCGTGAATGCACTACCTCGACCGGGGCATGTGTTGGATCGACGATAGAAGCGGTACCAAGACGGCGCAAATATTACCCATAGAAGCCTATCATAAACTACGTGACATATTATTTTGCTTCACGTTGTAATGTTAGTTATGTGTAGCGAATTATGTGATTGTGTGTGACAACTAATACTAGAGAACCAACGACCCTAAAAATTGCCCAAACATTCATGAACACCAATTGGCCAAAGAGTTATACCAAAATACGTGTTCCACAGCCCCAGGCGATCGCCACAAAAATAAGCGACGCCCAGGACAGCCTGTAACGGATCCCACAACGCTGCACAACGCGTAAAGGACGTTATTAGGCGAGCACGCAAAAGTAAGTCGTATATACGAAAAAAGGATACGCGAACAGAATACGAGTACCAGTCAGGGACGCATTTTCAGCGCCCCTGGCTGGGCGCCAATCATTTTCAACGCCGAGAGCTGGGCGCTGAAGTTGCTGTCTGGCCTTTTGGTCAGGCACAACAGCCTCTGTACCCGCGCATAAAGTATACGTAGCAACAAAAAATTCGTAACAAATTTGCTATGAGGACGTATGGAAAAAGGCACTCGATTCTAAGAACGAATTATAAAATAAACAACTCCTTGTGTCGTCATTAGGCCTCCTATGACGACAATGTTCGGCACCAAAACCGAGCATGCTAATTAAAATGACCTTGAATGTCACATGGGCAAAGTTTTCAAAAAATGATGTTCAAAAAAAAAGTTTTCAAGGAAAAATTAATGTTCGCATAAAAAATAAATAAATCCGAGTCTAGACTAGGCTATGCCAAAGTACAATCTAAATCCTAAGTCTTAGTTGTCTTATACATAGAATCGGTCCTAATGCTTGGTGTCGTTCTGCAAGTTAAAAGGTTAAACCATATTGAGTCTCCCTTCCTAACATTTAAATCAATAAGCACCCATATGTAATTGTCATCCCTTGCTAAGAATCTACGGCCTCAATACTCTCTCTCACCAATAAAAAGAATATATTATGTAATTCAAGTATTTGCAAAATGGAAACAGTCACATTCTGAAAATCATTCCTCCATAGTTGCACAACCCCCAAAGTGAGCCTAAGGTGTCAATACCATTGGCAGAAAAAAATTATTAATGGCCTCAATGCTTATGATCACATCGGGTCACGACTATCATAGTCCTCTCGAGCCACTCGCTCCTTGAAGTACTCCTAAGTACGGACTAAAAGAGTTTCCATGAATGCAACATGACGAACCATGAAAATACCCAAATCGGCATGCCATAAAGCTACCATTGGGGTAAAGCAATACACACTAAGAGGGAAGCCGCACTAATGATTCTAGTCTTGCAAAAATGAAAATTCGATCTCCCCAACTAACTACCTTGCCAACATTAAGCAAAATGACGCATGACAAATGAACACCCAAGGGTTAAAATCTAAAGTGTCAACCGACGAAAGTTATGGTCCAATTAGCCTAAGTCTGAAAGTCGCTTGGTCAAGTATTATAGGCTTCTGCCACGTCATTATTTTGAGTATAGGCCACCTCCTTGTATTCATACACGGGTTATAATCAGAAAAATTAATGAAAGTTCGAGTCTAAATCACAACTTCCAATTAAATCCCGGAAACTGGAATCTGAAAAGAAAAAAAAAATATTTTCGATGTAATTCTTTCGTTAAATTTCAATAAAGTAAAAACAACATTTTGAATCTACGCTATTTGCACATTTTAAGGAACGACTAAATACGCTTGCAAAGTAAGACAATTTAAAGGTCCACCCTAGGCCTATTAAAATTAAAGGTCCACTATAGGCCTACCAAACGAGGCTCACTCAGTCTCACCTCGTGACTCAAAGACCACAACCATCTACCTTTTAGCCCAAATAAAAAGGGGGAGAAATCCCAAGCAAAAAAGAAAAAAAGAGAAAGAGAAAAGGGAGAGCGAAAAGAGAGAGCCATGAAATACTTAGCCCGTACCTCCCAAAGTGTGAAATTTACCCAAGTAAACGAAGGAAAAGAATTGAGTCAGCTAATCCAAATCATACCACAAAAACTATATAAAGTTCTACGATCTTCTACCCTTTTCAATCCTCATGCTTGACTAATACCTATACAAATTATCCTATCTCATTCAACCCATCTTCCAAGCCGTCTTGAGTCACGAATAAAAAAAAAATTTAAAAAAAAAAAAGACAAATGAAAAGTACATTCTACGCTTAACTTAAAAAAGAAAAATAATAACAAAAAAGAAACTTTGCAAAGCACCTTTAAAGTTCGTCTAAAAAAAAAAGCATTTACCGCACAAAAAAGATTCGCAAATATTTGGCACAAAACGAAAAGGAGCAGCACAAAAAGGCAGCCCAGAACATGTTTTCAACGCCCAGCCCTGGGCGCCAAAAATAATAAACGCCCAGCCCTGGGCGCCGTTCTTGCTTATCACTTTTCAACTCCCAATTCCTAAAAGTGTCCGTATATTTTCCTATATACATGCGGAAGAATAACGAACACTTGGGGGTAGAAGATCATATAAAATACGCAAAATACGCGCGCTCCAAAATTTTCGTACACTTATTTCACCCTATTTCAAACATTACGATTCCACTCGAACGTGCTTGTTTAAAATCGGCATTCTATGAAACTATTTTCTGGCTAAGAACTACGCAAGACCTTATTCCAAATTAAATCTATTTAAGGTGGATACGTAGGCAATCCATGATTCGGTCCAACCAATTTGCAAAAATGTTAAAGCCTATAGAATAACAAGAATAAAAAATAAAGTCCCTTCTTGAAATTTATTTACTTGCAATCCAAATCGAAAGAAAAATTTAAGTCAAAGGAAGAATCCAAGTAATCAAAATGCCAAAATGAGCACACATCGAAAAATAATAAGGGCACGTACCCTTGCCAGAAGGAGCACTCACACTCCTAGGCACTTAGCCAATACTCAAAAGATCGCTTTGCCTCAATTGAATGGGGGCTAGCACGAACGTCCATGACCTCTAAAGTACTCGACTTGACCCTCCCTAAAGCAAACTAACTCACTTAAAGACCTTCTTTCACCACTAGACATAGTCATAATCGCCAACAAGTAGTAAAGGCAGTAAGCTTGCAATAAAGAGGATTGTTCTACGGCATCGCCCCATCGTTCCTTCGAACTCAGGGCAACCGTTCATAGTAATTCAAATGCTTGCGAATCCCCTTTGAAAGAATCAGACATTGTCAATAGGACTTGGCACTTAACCAAGACTCACCCTACTCAGACATATGACACGGGCATCTTAAATCGAAATCTGAAAGCATCATTAATGGGAAGACATAATAGCAACTGGGGGCTAAAAATTGAAATGAAAGAACTAGGGAAAGAACTAAGTATACCTTGACCTTTTGTGCAGACATACACCAAGTAAAACTAAGTCAATTTGAAAGCGGTTTATATTCCCGCAATTCTGGAAATGATGGCCCTAAGAACCTAAAGCATGTGCCACACGGGCACAAGTAATATCTTGACGCCTGCACCCTGGCTTCCAGCAAATCCTTAGACATCATTGCGAAAATCGTAACAGTATTTTGATTCAGTCATGTAATCCTGTACGAACCCTTCTATAAGTCAACTTACTTAGGACACCTCGGATTATACACAGTAGGACTCGGATTTCAAATAATTTTCAAAGACTTCTTCGAACATAATAAAGTGTCGTTGGTTTAAGCTAAGTATGCGTTTATCTCGATGTTGCAAGTGAGTCAAAATTTTTTAAATATGATTATGGGTAAAGAAAGGCACCTAGCTTTTGGTCAAGGCACACTTCAACATGTGACTACCTTGACCATGGCAATGTCGCACAATACGACATTTACAAGAGAAGTAGCAAATCACTACTCGAACGTATCTCGAACTAAACGAGTCTGGTTCAAACTATTCATGATCCATGTCACCATGAATGCATAAAAACGTATGCCAAGCATTATAGCACCAAGCCAATCCCGTAGCTACAATTGGGGGCTTGAGAAAGACACTCTAAAAATGCTCGAAATGACGATTTTATCGCAAATTCTCGACGCTAATGCTATACACACATCATAGGGGCACAATCCTAAGGTTTAATCGTGTAAAACGAACCTTTGAATGGCTACAACCCCTCCCAAATTCTAAGCACTACTTAGAATATATAAAGTCACCCCACTAACAAGGGTAACTGAAAATCGTGAGTCACCATAACTCCGATCAAACTACTGCACATAACGCTCGCCCTACAAGCGCCCGTTACACAGTCTACGTCGTTCCAAAGCAAAAGCAAAAGAAAAATCAAGGATGAAAAAGAAAAAGAAAAAGAAACATCTATGAATCCTCGCATCGAACGAAGTAATAAGCCGTGCACACCCACGCAGAAGGTGCTACACTTGTTCGAACACCTGAACGAGGCGTGATGAAGTACTCCAACGCAAAAAATAATAATGATATCCCAACACCTGGAGGAATGCTCTAAGACACGCTGTAGGCCACACAGGCCTACGTCGCACCATAAGTTCAACCAACCCACGGTACAAGTCTAAAAAAAAAGATTAAGGCATATTGCACTAATAAGGGCACGACCGAGAGCATGTGTAAAAGAGGCAAAGACTACTTATCGCCCAAATTCAAAATGCAAGACACACGATTTCTACATTAAGGATTAAAGGTAGCAAAATATTTCCTACCACGGAAGGGATAGCTCGCACCTACACGAGCGGAACCCCAAGGCATCTTTCTCGAAAGAACCTACAAAAATCGTACGCCAAAAGGAAGCATCCCAACATACTTGGGGGCTCCAAGCTACGAAACGACCATAGCAAAATAAAAATAAAAATAAAAAGTCTCAAAGCAAATGTTTGAACGATAAAAAAGGCACGATGCTTGAGCCCACTTCATGAATGGGCCTGAACCCTATCGAGCTTCTAAGCAAACTATTCAACATCAGTCATTGCTCAAAAAAAAATGATTCAAGCGAACTGATTAATGGACCGCACGCAACGGCCATTCTATGAACGCTCGTTCGCACATATGTATCATCATCCTAAGTATCGAACATTCACGAACGCATTCAAAAGAAAAAAATATACGTTCAAAATAACAACAAGAGCGATTAAAGTCTTACGCCTCAAGGTATGTTCCTCGGGCCATATAGACTCGCCCAACTATTGCAACGCCTTAAGAGCGACAGTTCCTTTAAATAATCGCCCCAAAGCGACAAACACCGTAGTCCACCAATCGGCTACGGCTTCTCAAGAAATCATCACGATCACTCAACTCATTGTGATCTCTAAATTCTACGTTCCAAAAATAAAGAAAAATAAAAGAGAAGAGAATACGTAGAATTTCCAAGTGAAATAAACGAACGAACAAGAGGCCAACTGTGTCATCAAAAGACCAGCCCAAACAATATTTTCAACGCCCCACCTGGGCGTGAATAATTTTTAACGCCCAGGCCTGGGCGCCGAAAATGAGCTCAGGCCCAAAAGAGGCCCTGACTTCTATAGGGCCCTGCCGTATCCATTCGATTCGAAAATTGCCGATTTCTTTACTGAAAGTCGCACCTCAAGGCTTTGTTAAGAGTAGCACACCACTACAAAGATCGCTCGCACTTACGAGCACGATCCTAAACACGATCAAGGACATTGCAATATGCGTATCCCCAAGGAACCTCTTTGACAAGAAATGACCATCAAGCACGAGTGCTTGGGGGCTCGAAAGAAAATATATATTTCAAAAGAGAGTATGCAAAGTTAAAACAATATTCCCAGACTACGCTGTACGAAGTCCCATGTTTGGATAATCTCAAAAGATAAAACCGGATTACGACCTCAAGACAAAGGTCGCCGTTGATACTTATACATAAGTCCCCTAATCAAGGACCCAGGTAGTGGCAAAATTGAGCCGTAAAGACTAGCTCAAAACCATGAAAGATGATGACCACGAGACAATGGTCCGTCTAAGCACGTTGTCAACCCACATTCAGGTTGCAACTAAATCCGAGCATCCCTCGAAAGAATTCGCTCTTACAAGAATGAATAAAAAGAAATTCTCAAAAGAAATCACAAGAACAAATGAAATAGGGACTTGCCCACCTCAATCGGGCAAGATCGCGACACGTACCCTGCGAGTCCCAAATCAAATAGACGAATTCAGGTTCGCTCACCTCCAGCGGGCGGGGCGTCCACCCTTAGCGGACAGGGCTCGCCCACCTTCAGCGGGCGGGGTCTGCGCCACTAAACCGCGCAGGTCCTCAGTTTTCGAAAATGAAAAGAAAAATAAAATCTGCAAAAACAAAAAAACAGGCTCGCCATCTTCAGCCGGCGGGGTCTACGTCACAAACCGCGTAGGTCCTTATTTTCAAAACATCAAAACAGATTCGTCCACTTCTATCGGACGGGGCGTCCACCCTCAGCGGACAGGCTCGCCCACCTTCAGCGGGCGGGGTCTGCGCCACTAACCGCGCAGGTCCTTAGTCGCTGCAGCAATAACTTTTCCTGGTTTATCTTTTTCCAAAAATCAAAAGATGGTTTATCTTTTTCCAAAAATCAAAAGATGGTTTCCCTTTTCCAAAAATCAAAGGATGGTTTCCCTTTTCCAAAAATCAAAGGATGGTTTATCTTTTTCCAAAAACCAAAAGATGGTTTATCTTTTTCCAAAAATCAAAAGATGGTTTCCCTTTTCCAAAAATCAAAGGATGGTTTCCCTTTTCCAAAAATCAAAGGATAGTTTCCCTTTTCCAAAAAAAAGTAATGTGCTGGATTTTCCTTCGTTTTACGTCCTATAAAAACAAGGGGGTTTTCTCGTTTAGCTAACCCTGAAAATGAGAATCTTTAAAACATTTTACCTCGTGATTGGGCTTGGCCAGGCCTAGTTACATTTAATAGCTTTTATTTCGAAAACATCTTTAGATACTTACAATGACAAAGTGAGGGAGTTTCTATACTATCAGTTAACGAATTCCAATGACGCGTGAGGAATGTGTTAACACTTCAAGTGATGACCCTTAAGTCAAATGTTATCACTCGGGGGCTCGTGAGACCCTCGCAAAACAGGTCACCTACACCATGGCTTGTATGACGCATTCCGTCTAGTACTTTGACCATCGTCTCATCTCGAGACTCGGTCAAAGTGGGGGCTAACTGTAGACACCTAATTTTGTTCCCATTCCCGAAAGGGAAGGTTCGATGATGAGAACATAAATCTCCACTTGGCAACGCATCTCCTATAAAATAAACGAATCTCAATCACCCTCTCATTTCAGCCAAGGCTACTATTTATAGAAACCTGCTAAGAATAGTAACTGTCGTAAAAGGTAGTTGTTAAAAGTGGCAAAGTCATAAAAGATAGAAACCTGTCAGAATTAGGTGTTGCACTCCAACATAAATCCTAAAAGAGATAGAATTTGCATTCCTAGTACAATTCAAAAATAAGAGTTACGTATTAACTAAATTCCTAATTAACGAACCTAGAGTTCGTAATGGGCCCAGACGCATTCCGTCATAAAGTTAATACGCACTAAAAGACTCGGATAAATCTCAAAAGCTCCGTATTCTAAGAGTCCGAATCTGACAAAGAAATCGGCCTAGATCCCATTTTCAACGCCTGGATCTGGGCGCCGAAATCTTCGGCGCCCAGCCCTGGGAGCTGAAAATGCCTGGGGCCGTTTTATTTCCGGATTCTTTTTGGATCTGTATCTTAAAATCTATCTTTTCACACACCCTTTTCCTATAAATACAGCCTAAAACCGACGTGAAAAAGAACACACAATTGCATAACCTGAGTATTGACTCTAGCCTTAAGCCTAAGCCTCACGCTGCGAAATTGATCCGGCGTTCTGTCGCAATCGACCCAAAAGTCGAACAGAGTGCATCCTACCCCTTGTAGCTTGATGAATTAAGCCTAAATACTGGAACATTGCTTAGAAACCCGAGATTCGTTAAATAAAAGGAGAAATAGCAAAGCCAAGTGGTTAGTTTTCTGAGAACCACAACGCACCTCTCAAGG
The DNA here is from genome assembly GCF_020520425.1 of Spinacia oleracea. Lineage (NCBI taxonomy): Eukaryota > Viridiplantae > Streptophyta > Magnoliopsida > Caryophyllales > Amaranthaceae > Spinacia > Spinacia oleracea. The sequence goes on along the minus strand of NC_079487.1, from coordinate 7,026,226 downwards.
GTGCGTTGTAATGTGTCCCTCATATGATTTAATCGCTTTTATCACCCTTTTATAAAATTGTCAAACTATTAATTTGATTGATCTATCACGCCTAATAAGATAATACCTCGGACAATTGAATTATCATGCTAGGTACCTTAAATCAATCTAAATAAGACAATCATGATCTATTTAGTATTATGTGTTGCATATTGCTAAAATAAATTCAGAATAGTTTAATAGTTTAACGCATGTCCCTTCAATTATTTATGCTGAGCTAGTAATGATAACCTGCCTCTGGAGTATTATCGATGAGCACTCCTCTCGGTAGCTACAGTCCCCCGAACTCTCAATCTCTGCCCTGCGGGTGTACGTTGAGCGATCCCCTCACCAGGGATCACAAGGGAACCTATGGTCGTCGTGGTCGAACATAATTGCACTCCCTTTATGTCACAATAACCGGGTTTTGTCAGTTTTTCTCATTGTCGTTAAAAACTGAATGGCGACTCCTGTATTACTAGTCGATTGGGTGTAAACTCCCAGGAAATCTAACTACACTTGATCTGACGACGTCACGCCCACGAGGGACGAGGTCATGCATTAGCCTCGTGCTTTTTCGACCCCCTCACAAAATGCGAATTCTCAATTGTTCCCTCTTACTTTTGCTATTGTTAAAAGTGAAAATGGTGAGAGTTGGAAATGGTTAATGAAACACATTCGGCATTTGGTTACTCAAAGGGAAGGTTTGTGTGTCATTTCTGATAGACATGCAGGGATTTTGCAAACAATGAATGAGGTCAACAGTGGGTGGGAGGAGCCGCGTGCCCACCATCGATTTTGTACTCGTCACCTTGCATCTAATGTCAACACTCAGTTCAAGAATTCTTATGTGAAGAACCTTTTCGGAAAAGCTGCTGATGCTTGACAAAGAAAGAAGTTTGATTACTACTTGGGAAGAACTGGTGAATTGAATGTTGAAGCTCGTCAGTACTTGATGGATATTTCTTCTCAACGGTGGTCGATCCACCATGATGGTGGTTTTAGATATGGCGTGAAAACCACAAACATGTCCAAAGATTTTAATGGGGTGATGAAAGTGTCGGGGAATACAGTTAAACATACATAACATGTGCGGAACAATCCCCAAAGCCAGGAAACATGTATAAAGCACAGTTTAAGCAAACTTACATTCGAAGCGTGTTTTCCCGAATATTATGTCAACGAACACGAACAAAGAACTCCACTTGTCGTTCCTCTACTTGGTTCACCGACACGTTGAGATCCGTCTTGATAATCGTAGCTTAGACAATCACTCAAGAGTTTTACTTTTCGGGATGAACAGTTTTCACAGAAACTGAAGAACGTAATATTAGAATTAGGTTTAGGGATTTTGGAAAGCTGATTGTGAGTATTGGGTTGTATGCAAAAATATAATAACCTAATATTATATTAGTGTAACCGGCCAAGACAAGGCCTTGACCGGCCACACTTGCACACACGGCAAAACAAACCCGCGCACAGCCAACACGCTGCAGGTCGAAGCCCACAACGCGCACAACCGAGCAACTGGGTCGTGGGCCTCGTGTGCTCGATGTTGCGTCGATATGTTGCTGCGGGCTTGTGCCATGCCACGGGCTGGCATGCTTGCTTTGCTCGCGAGCTCGCTGGCTCGTTGGGCCTTGCGCGCTTGCGCGCTTGGCTCGACGGGCCGGCAGCTCCAATGCTCCTCGTATTCGCGACTAATACCTTACGGCTATTATTTATCGTATTGTATACGACGAATCACCGTCGTACGATACGATTTTTTGTTTCGCCCAGCTTACGAATATTCGCGATACGATATACGATTCCGATGCAAGGTCCTATCGTATAATACGTTTTCCAAAACTAATTCCCGAAAAGCTATTAAATGAATTTCCGATTCATTTAATCCGGTGATCTGTTCCATGCCATTGGTGTGACCTTGTAGGTTCAGTCAAGAGTAAGTTGTGAGATTAGTATAGATTAGAACTCACTGATCGGAAGCATTGCTCCAGCTAGCTGTTCCGATCACTTGATCTCACTGAATTAATTGTTCGCAATTAATCTGAACCTTGGTATTAGACTTAATGCACCTTGGGTGAAGGACATATTTCCTTCAGTCTCCCACTTGTCATTCAGACAAGTGTGCATTCACATTCCTTTGTCGCTTAGTGTTACTTGTTGAACATAAGGTAAGATCCAAGCCATCCTTATTAGGTCCAGAAGTGTTTCTCGGATTACAGAGCTCAACTGCTAAACTTTTACAGAAGGTTAAGCCTTAACCATTTTGAGCACGACCATGCATTTTTACAGTATCTAACTCTCCGAGAGGCCTTGTTACACAACAACACCATATCCTATCACAGATAGGAGGACATTCCATTCTTGCAATCTATGAGAACTCACTTTGATTCATAGTACGCCCAATAACTGCTTTTATAGCCTCCTTTTACGGTGCAACGTTTAGCTAGCATCAAAGCGAACTAATTCTCAAACGAGCAGACATAATCACTCATGTTCTGAGGAATGGTTCTAATCACCATTAATGAGAACTACTTATGACATGACTTTAATCTCTTAAAGTGTCCTCATGGTCAATCCGATACAAGATCCAATAAGTATCTATGCAAATGATTTCTGACATCCAGTCCATCTAGTTCAAGAAACAGAACTATAAATCAACTTGCAATCTAATCTTCATTAGTCATTGGTCGTCCAACCTTTCAATGACCTGGATTAGGGATCCTTTTGTGATTTCAATATTCAAGTTCACTTATGGGTGTTTCTTTGTCGAAGAATTCATCTTGACATCCCATTTGAATGTTTTGAATCACTTGGACTTCATCATTTAATACTAAACCAAGATTAAATGATTTATGAAATGTAATTTCATAAATGATAAATGTTTAAACCAAATGCTTACCAATTTGTGGGCCTCTATCCCAAAATCAAGCATTTAATGTTTTACAGATATAGGCCTTTCACCCAATACTTAAAACATTCATGGAACTCAGACTTGATTCCATTTCTGCATATGAATGTTGTGTCTCATTCAATGTAGAGGTTTAGTTTTTCATACTTTGCTATTCTTAGCATCCTTTCTATCGAAAGCCTTTCGATGTAAGATGAAAAGATCTTTAAATATGTTTATAGAATGATCTAGTCTTTCATTGCTGTTAGAATGATTCTCATATTCAAAATAGAAAATTATCCAGATAGCAGACTTGTGATTAACCTGAGTTCATTGAAGAACTCCCACTAAAAACAATTCCCTTTTATTGCTTCTTAGGCAACAATGAATTCATTTTAATTATGTAGAATTTCAAATGATGCTTCCCTTTTGGAATACTCCAACCAGTTCACATAGATGTGGGAGATACATCTTTCAACCGAGAACTTGGAAACTAATCATTGATTCAGTTTCCCATGCATCACATATGGTTCAGAACCTATATTACCACCTTTTAATCACGACACCAAATTGCCCGTGTATGTTTGTGGTTTGCCTAACAACAAGATTCAACTTTTTCTTAGGCAAATGCATGTAGAATCAAAACTCTAGTTCATCTTCACTTCCTCTTATCAAGTGCTCATTGCACATATCCAAATGTATTAGATGTTCTTGATATGGTTCTAATGATCTTTGATCTAGATCAATAGAGATTGGTATAAACTCATCACGATCCAAAGTTCACGAGTTATCTTGGCGATCTATATATCACATCATACATCATTGATTGTAATGCAAAAACCATTCGCATTTTAAAATCTATCCATGTAACTTTTAGCTTTATTATGTTTTAAGAGATACTGAATGTTGCTAAAATCTTGGCATTGCCATGTGATATAAGTTGAAGGCACCTCTTCAAGGTCCTTCATGTTTAACTTTAGTGATAACAGCCTAGCTTTATACTTAGTTAAAGCATTCATTTCTTAGACTTACTCATATGGGTTAAGAGTCTCTTTTGAGTCTCTTAATTTTGTTTGATTTAGTAATTACTTTTACAGAATCCAAACAACGCTTTAGATCCTATCCAATAGATCTTTAACCCAGTATGTTCTAAGTTTCGCCATAGTTCTAATATTGACAAATACTTTCAAATCTAACCAATTAGAATTTGAATGTCATTTTCAATAGAGAGATATGTATCTCATATGTAGAACCAATAAACTTGACTTAGCTCCCACTAAACTCATCATCTACAAGATGATCCATGTTTTCATAAAGCTATGATTGCTCAATAGCCTTGTTGAAAAATATGGTCCAATTCCCACTTGCATGCTTTAATCTAGGAATAGATTTCTTAAGATTGCTCTTTTATCTAGCATCCAAAACTTTTACATTGTGTGATGTACACAATTCCTTTCTACAAGTCCAATTGAGGAAGGTGTTTCGTTTTCCAATTGCCATATTGCCATATGCAATTATTGCTAGATTTATCCAAAATAGTTCAAGCATTCCGACTTGGTGAAAAAGATTTCAACATTATCAACGCCGTGAAGTTATTTGTAATCTTTAACCACCAATCTAGCTTTTCTTTTGTATGTGTATACAGTATCATCTTTGTATGTTTTGAAAACATGTTTGCAACCAATGGGAGTGTACCCTTTATGAAAATCAACGTTGTATGTTTAGAAAACATGTTTGCAACTAATGGGAGTGAACCCTTTATGCAAATCAACGTTCTATCATTAGAAAACATGTTTGCAACTAATGGGAGTAAACCCTTTATGCAAATCAACAAAATCATAGATATGATTCTTTAAGATGAATGTACTTTGGATAAAATGGCCTCAAACCATTTTATATGGCCTCGAACCATAATAATGTTTCTGATGGCCTCAAACCATACTTGGGAATTTTAATTCGTCGTAGCTAACCTGTAAGTCGTATGTTTTGAAGCACTTCCAAAGTCTTCATAGTTTCCATTCCTCAAGATATCTATGTATCTATCTTGGTTGAATTCTATTCCTTATACGATTTACTTAGGTATTGAACATCAAATTTTAGTGTCTATAAAGACATTACTCAATTGAAGCACTTCTAAAGTCTTCCTGAAGCTCTTCCAAAGGCTTCTACGTACGGAGCTTTTCCAAAGACTCCTAAGTATCCTACATTTGTTTGTTGCTTGACTCGAAGTCCTTTTGAGGTCACTTCGAGGTCATTTTCTCCCACTTGCCTTTTTGGAAATATCATGGTTTTCTAAAAGACATTATCTAGAGCAACGACCATATGTTCTCAGATTTTTGGTAGAATCAATACCTTTTGTTTCTATGAGTCGCCCATAAAGAAACATATATCTATTTTTGAGTTTGTTTGATGTAAACACTAACTCCCACTGGGTTTGAAAACCCTAGATATATATATGAACTGAAAAGATATACTGAACCGAAGTTCAATCCTTATGACTGAAGGAAATAATGCCCTTGGTCCAAGTATGCATTCAATGATAAGTCTAATATATGCGGTTCAGTATTAATTAACAAGTTAATAATTCAGTGAGATCAAGTGAGCTGAATGCCTAACTAGAGGCCGCTTCAGTTCAAGTGGAATTAATGATATTAATCCACAGCTTACTCTTGACTGAACCCGTAGGGTCACACAAATAGTACGTAAACGGATCAAGTATTTAATGGCATTAAATACTCCATCTATGGATATTCGGAATCGACGGATCTTGGTTTCAGTGGGAGCTAAGATCGTCACAGGCAAGAAAAGAATACTCCGGAAACGATGATATTGCCGGAAACGGAAATATGGATCGTATCGAAAATATAAATATTATCCAAGTCGTAGATGTTGCCGGAAACGGAAACATGGTACGTAACGGAAAACATTATCGGAAATGGAAATATTGCCGGAATCGGAAATATTGCCGGAAACGGAAATATTTTCAGAATCGGAAATATTATCGGAATCGGAAAATAATTCCGGAAACGGAAATATTAAATATTTGTTCGAAACGGAAATTGATTCCGGAATCGGAAATATTAAATATTGTTCGTATCGGAAATGAATTCCGGAATCGGGAATTTAATCGGAAGCGTATCGTACGAATTAGCATCGGACGAGGCCCGCTAGACGAAGGCCCAGCACGAAGCCAGGCCATCGCCCAGCGAGCCAACACGCACCATCGCATGCCAAGCCTCGACCAGGCCCAGCGCAAGGCCAGGCCCAGCCAAGGCCTGGGGCGCGCGCGCGAGAGCACAGCAGTGGGCCGAGCGTTGTGCGCCTAGCGTGGGCCGCAAGGCTTGCGCGGGTGTACGGTGCTCATGCAATGCTTGTGCGGGAATCCTAAAGCAATCGGGATTCGAAATATGATTAAATCCTAAAACTATTAGATAATGATTATTTAATTAGAGTCCTAGTAGGATTATAATTAAATAAATTAGTATCCTAATAGGATTCCAAAACCTTTTCCATAACTCTATAAATAGGTGCCTAGGGTCACATATTTATATAGATTATTCAAGTATTCAAAGTGAGTTTTTGAGAGAAAAATTCAGTCACATACCTTGCCTAAAAGTGCCGAAATTATTAGTACCTTAAGGGCGATTCTAGTTGGTCAATCTTAAGGCGGATCCGGACGTGCTGTGGACTATCTACGGAGGGACGACACTTGGAGTCCTAAAGACTTGTTCTTGTTCGGTTCGGGCGCAGCTAGGGAAGGCACGCAACAAAGAGTATGCATCTAAACTATGCTATATGATTATGTGTAAATAATATGTATTCCTGGCTAAATGGTTTTTCCGCATGATTTATGAATTGTCATATGTATCATAACCTAACAGTGGTATCACGAGCCTCTTATTATTTTCATAATCTAAATTGCATGAACATGGTTAAATATTACAAATTTGCAAGAATTAAAAGGGGTGATTAATTTTCGTAATGGTTAATTAATTGCAAATTGCGTTTATTTAATTATACGTACGCAGTTTTTCGGCAGTTTCTTCGTTACTCATCCAAATCGAGTGATTTTTGTGTCAATTCCGCATGTAAAAGGCATTCTTAAATTTTGACAAAAACAGTATTTTTCTGCCGAACCCAGAATTCTCAAATTCGAAGCCTAACTATGACTTTTCGAAGGTTTTAGTTTTTCGAATGCAAAATTTCGTAAATTTAAGATGTTAAATTAAATATTTGCGATTCTTGTTGATAAATCTTGAATTTTTGATTGACCTACTGTATATGTTTAACAAGTTTGAATGCCTAGCCTTGTTAATTATGCAATCTAATTTGTAATTATGATTAATTTGTTGAAAATTAGAATAATTTAGAATTAATTTGATTTTCATAATTAATTATAATTTAATTAGATACCTATGACTAAAAACCACCATAAAAATTGTAAATTTATGATAAATTTTAAATTTTTATGACCTAGGCTTGAATCCATGTTAATCGGAAATCAATTGAATAATAAATTTTCGATTTTTCGCCCTAAAATTATGAAATTAATATTATTTATTAATTTGTCATTAATTTTAAATATAAATTTTTTAAATTTTATGCGATTCGTTCATATAACTTGCACGCACAAAGCAATGGACGCTACGTGTTACCCTTAAGGGGTGTTGTATAGTGCGGGCATGTGACGACGAGCAAGGGAGCTCGTCGCCCATGCGGCATGAATGCAATGAGCAAGGGCATGGTGCACGAGCACAAGGCAGCAGCCCTGCCTTGTGTCGTGGGCTATGAGCAATGGACGAATGGGCATGGGCGAAGGCAAGGCACAGCAATCGCGTGTGGGCAGCAAGCGAGCTGCGTCACAACGCGCACTGCCTCGCGCAAGCGCGCGCAGCCTCGCGCGCAGCGAGCGCAAGCTCGCGTGCCACGAGTGCTGCGCCCAGCGTCGATGCCGCGCGCAGCGAGCGCTGGCTCGCACCAAGCGAGCGCTAGCGAGCGCGCACAGCATGCGCTGGCGAGTGCACGAAGCGAGCGCTGGCCCGCGTGCAGCGAGCGCTAGCGAGCGAACGCAGCGAGCGAATGCAGCGAGCGATGGCTCGCGTGCATCGAGCGCTGGCGCGCGCGCAGCGAGCACATGCTCGCGTGCATCGAGTGCTGGCGCGCGCGCAGCGAGCACCAGCTCGCGCGATTGCTTGCGAAGGGTAGAAGCAGCAGCTATGCGACGCAACGCATGGGCTGCGCGCACATGACCAGCGATGGCTATGTGCGTGTGGCCCATGGGCGTGCGATGCGTAGGGTGTTTGCGTTGCGATTAGATCGTTTTGAATGTTTAATTTGAAATTTTCAGTTTACGTAATTTTAATTAATTTTAAAATTAATAATTTAAATTATTTTCTTGGATTTTAATTTTGAATATTGTAATTATAATAAATTTTTATTTATTCTAATTATTTTACTAAAATTAAAATCATGAATTAATTTAAATACGACTGAAATTAAATTAAACTTTTGGATTCAATTATAAATTTATATGAGCTTTAAATTTTAATTAAATTTGCATGTTTCCGGTTAGACTAGAAATACATTTTTATGTTTAAAATTAGTAAAGCATATGAATTTATTGGTTTGAGTGGGAGCCCTTTTTAGTCATAAACTCTTGATTAGGTCTACAAATCCTTAAGGTTAAAACAACTTGATTAGAATTAATAAGGACTGAATAATTGGTAGATTATTGGTGCCCTTGATTAATTGCTGCAAATGTTTACGTGATGCATAATGTGTTTTACTAACCAGCTATGTGGGCCATTCATGATAATGAATGGGTGAATGGTATATATTGTATATGTACTGTTTTGCAGGTTATGAAGTGACTAGTATGGCCCAAATAGGATAGAAAATATGGTCTGCGTACCATTAATTTGAATGTAATTGGTCTAAAGTACCAAAGTTGTTTTTCAATTCAAATATGGTCTGCGTACCATCAAATAGTTGTAATTAGTTTTAATTATAGCTTATCCTATTTGAAGAAAATGGTGCCTCCCACGGAGATTTTCGAGACGGACTTTGAAGTTGAAGCTTCAAGATGAAGTCGGGCCATACTAGATCACATTTATCTTATGCATGTTTTAAGTTATTTATTACTTTTAAATATGTCTTAAAATGCATGAGATCAAAAGCTTGATTATGTTGCATGATTAAGGATTTTAGTTCACTTAAAATCTAACCAACATAGTAAGAGCCTTAAGTTCCAAACTTAAAAATTGAGTTAAAAGGTGCCATGCCAAAATATACACTTGCTTGGATATCCTTTACATCAATCTAGTAATAGTTTTCGCTCAGCGAGGTGTTACTTATTGGTCCTAAAGGGGCAAGGTACACAAATAATTGTGAGTACATGTTAGTTTTGGTGAAACTCAACGATATAAGTAAGGAGTCCTTTTATGTCGTGGCAAAATCGATAGGTTTACCTAATAAGTTCTTAGACGTACCTATCAACCAAGAATAGTTTCTAGACTATTAGCAAAAGGCTTTTGCTTACCTAAGATGTTTTAGGATTAAGTCGACAAACTGTGCTTAGTTCTTCAATGATTTTAGGATCTTGGAATCATTTTATTCACACCTGCAAGAACAATAAATTCGAATAAAATGCTAATAACTTGTTTAAATTGCATGATTGCTTTCATTTTCAAGTTATTATTCATGATAAATGTTTAGACTTTGCATGCTTCAATGAATGTTTTAATTATTGTTTATAATTAAATATCTTGCACTGCGGTAAATCCTTTTAGAAAGGTAACAGTAAATTTCCTCGATTGGTAATCCAAGAACGATTCACGGAAATGAGAGAAAGTGAGCAATTTAAAATGTACGTTTCTTATATCGACTTTTATGGTTGTTTTCGAGTATCAAAGTCGAATGGCAAACCGATTGGTGCTTGTGAATTCAAAATACAATGTAGTTTTGAGATCATAAAGCATTGAGTTTAAACACTCAGCTTTACCATTGGTTAACAACCTAATATCTTTGTCCATTTAATTCTCGAATGAGTCTAGTCCCTAGACATCCGAATAGATCGATGCTTAGAGAACTTTAGAAGCTTCTGGTAAGATCATCTAGTTGAAACAGAATATTCAACATAAATTAAATGGTAAGAACCTTGTTGGAGTAACATTGGACATGTATAACAAAGTATAAAAGTCAACACTAAAGAAATCAATTCTTAAGACTATAAGAAATGGAACAAGAAATAGGAAAACGAGGAACAAATGAAAGGAATTTACGATTCCGTTTCTACCTATAAGTTTATGTTTAAAGAGAAGTGACCTAGCAATCAAACTTCCTTGGTATCATATACCGCTTGAGGTTCTTACTTCGGTAATAACTCAAACAATGGAAGCTAGGATACACTAATGACCTACAAGTGGGAAATGAAGCATGGCAATGCTACATTAGTTGTAGGGTCATCTAGTTTGTTTTAAGTCCTTTCAAAGGCTGGAACTTAATGGCTATTTTGTTCCATAATCAGCATACCTAAATTTCTGCTTCAAACACAGAAAGACTCACATTCAGAAGAACAAAAACAATGCTTGTTTGTTTGTTTATTTGAATGAAATGGTCAATTACAGGTTGAGTCAATATGCTTGATTAAAACAAACAACTCTTTAAAGAACTTTACTAGGTTCAAATCAAACCCTTGATTTGAGTTCCATTAATCTTTGGCATTGTTGCTTAGACCATATCAACAAGTTAACATTCATAAGCTCTATTTTGATGGACTTTTTGAAAGTTGGTTGATTTCTAGATCAACTTAAGACAAGCTAGTCTTACTTGTTGAAAGTAACAAAGAATATGAACTATTGTTAGAACGCCTAGACGATAGAGTTCAAAGCTAAAGAAAGGTTTTATGACTTTATTATTTCACATGGATTTGAGTGAATATAGGTTTATTTACTCAAATGTGATATAAGTTGAATCTGTTTGGCTAGTTCAAAGATTCAGAAGTATAAAATCCACTTGGCAAGAAATCATAAATATCTAGGTTAGATCATGTTGATGATTACTTGAGACCAAATATGATCATCAAAGATTGTGTGTTGTAATTTCACAATCTAGCTCCATAAGATATGGCATATCTATGTTGGAATGATCGAAGTCAATTAGTACTTGATTCGATCAATGATGAATCATAAAGACTTTTCCTATAATTTCTAAAACAAAATGCTCAACTACCACCAAACTAAACCAAATTCGTCAAAGCTATTGAAAAGTAATTTCAGAATATCTTTTCATAATATATCTAAAGAGTTCCTAAACTCAGTGGGAGCTTAGTGTTTGTTATTCAACAAACTAAGGCCCAAGTATAGATATATGTTTCATTGTGATTTATTCAAATGAGACACAAGGGTATTGTTTCTACCACGAATTTTTGAGAACATAATGTTTGTTTGCTCGAAATAATGTCTTTTTGGAGATTCGTTTCCAAAATGACAAGTGGGAGAAAATAGACCTCGAAAGTTTTCGAGGCGAACAACAAACATAAACGGACATTCCGGAGGCTTTTCGAAGTGCTTCAGAAAATCCGAACTTATTCTTTAAGGACTTTAGAAGTGGCTTTAAAGAATAGACATCTCTTAGAAGACTTTACAAGTGCTTCAAGGAGAACAGAATATTCAAAGGACTTTCAAGTGGCTATTGATATTCTATTGTTTGATGTTCTATACCCAAGTAGGCATAGAATTCAAGTCACTGAAACTATGAGATTCTTCTATTAGATAGTGAAGAAACATAGAGATGAGGTCAATGAAACTATGAGATTCTTCTATTAAATAGTGAAGAAACCTACAACTTGCAGTCAAACTATTATCATGTAGATTAATGAGTTTGTGACTTATAAGAAAGCTATGACGAAACCTAGATTCCCTAAAATGGTTAGAGGCCATATATAGACTCAAATGTTTTAAATGGTTAGAGGCCATAAAACATACTCAATGTTTTGATGACAAAATTGAAATTTTGTTGATTTGCAAGAATAGGTTCACACCTATTGGTTGCAAGTTTGTTTTAAGGATAAAAACCATCAAACATGAAATTGTGTTCACACACAAAGCGAGATTAGTTGCTAAAGGTTACAAGCAAATTCATGGTGTGAATTGTGTTGAAACCTCATGCATAATCGTAATGCACAAGTCTATAATTCAAGCAATGATTGCATATTAGTACATATAGCAATTGGATGACAAAACGTATTCCTCAATCAAATGTTGGAATAAACTATGTACATGGCATGTCATAGGATTTGTGGATCCAAATAAATGCTTGAAAAGGAATGCTAACTTATGAAATCTAAGTACAGATTTAAGCAAGCAATTGGGAATTGGAATTGTATTTTAGTGAAGCTAATAAGTATTTTAGTTTCATAAAATGTACATGATTCTTATAGATATATAAGAAGTTTAGTGGGAGTACATAAAACTTAATTGGTCCTATGTGTATCACACACACATCTCTCTATTGTAAAATAACATTCAAATGCTAATGACTTAGATTTGAAATTATTCATCAATGACGGACCAAGGCGAAACTTAGTACATAATGGGTATTAAGATCTATTTACAAAGATCTTATATTAATGTTTTGGATTAAGTAATGGCATTTACTAAATCAAACACGAAAGTCTCCATTGGAGACATTTGACCCATATGAATAAATCTAAGTAAAGAATGTTTGAACTATGTATAAGCATTTACTAAAGTTAAACATCAAAGGATCTAAGTAAGATTCTTAACCTATATTATATGTCAAAGAATTTAGCTGGATTCAGTATCTACTGAAATTGAATGAGTTAAAGTTACATGAATAGAATTCAATTGGGAATTATTCTGCAAAAGAATTTATCATGTATGATATAATATGAGGATCGCCAAAAACGTATCGTATGACTTTAGGCATGACGAACATATACCAATCTCTATTGATCTAAGTGAAGATCAACTAGATTGAGATCAAGAATACTTATGGTACTTGAAAAGGTGCATAGGAATAGTTCTTGATTCAAGGAAATAAAGATATGCTAAATATTGATGCTACACGCATAAACACTGGCAAAGGATCAAGCAAGATTCCCTTGGAGTTAACCATTGATAAGGACGAGCTATAGAGCATCGTGTTTTGAAATGGCAACATGGATTGGAGACCATGAGTTGTTGCGTGGGAAATTAAATATTAATTTCTATGTTCTAAGATACAGCTGGAAAGTCTTCCACATATCCGTGAACTGCTTGGATAAGTAAATCCAAACCAAAGCATCACTAGCAACCTATACAGTTGAAGTAGAAGTACTTATTGCCTAAGAAGCAATAAAACTGAGTTGTTTACATTAAAAAGCTTCTTCACTGAACTTGGCTGGATCACATGTCTGCTGACTTGATGGTTCTTCATTGCAAAATGCGTAGAACCACTATCGAAGTAAGAAAGACTAGATCACATACTAAACAAACTCAAAAGATCTTATCATCATATCTCGAAGAACATTCGATGAAAAGGATATTAAGATTGGCAAAGCATGATAACTAAACCTATGCAACAAGTGAGAAGCAACACTCACATTGTAGCACTGGAAATCAAGCATAGCTTTGAATTCCATGAACTGTTTTAAAGATGGGTTTTGAGGCCCATGGTTGTAAAACGTTGGGGTTGAACATTTATCATATATGAAATGTATTTTCATATTCCATTTAATCTTGGTTTAGTATTAAATGATGAGTCCCTTCAATTTGACGATATATTCAAGATAGACTGTCAGGACCAGTCCTGTGACTAAGAAATGTCTATCAAGTGAACTTGAATGTCAAAGGTTAAAAATGGTCCCTAGTCGGAGTTTTCTATAAAATTGGACGCATAGAAAACGTTAGACGATTAGAATGCAAGATGACTAGTAGTTCTGTTTCTTGAACTATGTGGACATGGAAATGTCATAATCATTTGCATAGATACTTACTTTGTGAAGACTAGTATCGGACAAGACCTATGAAACTTTACTGTAAGAGATGAAAATCTGTCATAAGTAAATTTCATTAAAATTATTAGACACTAAATCCTCAATACCTGAGTGATTTGAGATTACTTGTTTGAGAACTGGTTACTTTGACGTTGACCAACCGTCGCACCGTAAAAGGAGGCTATAAAGGCAACGCTCAGGTAATCACCTATCAAACGAAGTCTAATCTCAAGATCGCAAGATTGGGATTGTCCTCCCATAAATCGGGATGAGATACTTAAAAGTTGTACAAGGCCACTCGGAGAGCTAGAAACTGTGAAATGCATGGCCGTGCTCGGATGAATCATAGGCTATGATTATCTGTTTATTTGATCAGTTGAACTCTGAAACCGAGGAAACACCTCTGGACATAATAAGGATGACAACTCTTACCTTATGTTCAAGAGCAAGCATCGAGCGACAAAGGAATTAGGAAATGCACACTTGTCCTTAAGGACAAGTGGGAGACTGAAGGAAATAATGCCCTTGGTCCAAGTATGCATTCAATGATAAGTCTAATATATGCGGTTCAGTATTAATTAACAAGTTAATAATTCAGTGAGATCAAGTGAGCTGAATGCCTAACTAGAGGCCGCTTCAGTTCAAGTGGAATTAATGATATTAATCCACAGCTTACTCTTGACTGAACCCGTAGGGTCACACAAATAGTACGTAAACGGATCAAGTATTTAATGGCATTAAATACTCCATCTATGGATATTCGGAATCGACGAATCTTGGTTTCAGTGGGAGCTAAGATCGTCACAGGCAAGAAAAGAATACTCCGGAAACGATGATATTGCCGGAAACGGAAATATGGATCGTATCGGAAATATAAATATTATCCAAGTCGTAGATGTTGCCGGAAACGGAAACATGGTACGTAACGGAAAATATTATCGGAAATGGAAATATTGCCGGAATCGGAAATATTGCCGGAAACGGAAATATTGTCAGAATAGGAAATATTATCGGAATCGGAAAATAATTCCGGAAACGGAAATATTAAATATTTGTTCGAAACGGAAATTGATTCCGGAATCGGAAATATTAAATATTGTTCGTATCGGAAATGAATTCCAGAATCGGGAATTTAATCGGAAGCGTACCGTACGAATTAGCATCGGACGAGGCCCGCTAGATGAAGGCCCAGCACGAAGCCAGGCCATCGCCCAGCGAGCCAACACGCACCATCGCTTTCCAAGCCTCGACCAGGCCCAGCGCAAGGCCAGGCCCAGCCAAGGCCAAGGGCGCGCGCGCGAGAGCACAGCAGTGGGCCGAGCGCTGTGCGCCTAGCGTGGGCCGCAAGGCTTGCGCGGGTGTACGGTGCTCATGCAATGCTTGTGCGGGAATCCTAAAGCAATCGAGATTCGAAATATGATTAAATCCTAAAACTATTAGATAATGATTATTTAATTAGAGTCCTAGTAGGATTATAATTAAATAAATTAGTATCCTAATAGGATTCCAAAACCTTTTCCATAACTCTATAAATAGGTGCCTAGGGTCACATATTTATATAGATTATTCAAGTATTCAAAGTGAGTTTTTGAGAGAAAAATTCAGTCACATACCTTGCCTAAAAGTGCCGAAATTATTAGTACCTTAAGGGCGATTCTAGTTGGTCAATCTTAAGGCGGATCCGGACGTGCTGTGGACTATCTACGGAGGGACGACACTTGGAGTCCTAAAGACTTGTTCTTGTTCGGTTCGGGCGCAGCTAGGGAAGGCACGCAACAAAGAGTATGCATCTAAACTATGCTATATGATTATGTGTAAATAATATGTATTCCTGGCTAAATGGTTTTTCCGCATGATTTATGAATTGTCATATGTATCATAACCTAACAATGACATCTTATCCTTAGCTTTGACAACTTTGTTGTGTATGATCATTAGTTTAAATAGTGTTATAAGCCGGTCCTTAAATAACGACTTGTTGTGTATGATCATTAGTTTAAATAGTGTTTTCCATCTAACATGTGCGACTAATTATCCTAGATAAAATTCAAAATAGAGATCGATACTCGTTAGTCGTTACTTATAATGAGATAGCTTTAATTTGATAGAGCTCCATTTGATTTACTCGCTGATAAAATTGATCGCCTAACATTTTTAAAAATAAAATAAAATTCTACGTAATAAATCTTCTACTCCTCATCACAGGGACCTATTTAAAATGGTTAAATACAATGACTTGTGTAGTTGTATATGATAATCGATAGGTCACATATTTGAATCTTTCCCTCCATTTGTAGTATTTATTGCCTTATCGCTCATTCGATAAATAAAAATCATGTCACATATCCGAAATAGTTATGATCCTATCTGCGTCTTTGACCATAACACCTCATTATGGCTAATTGGAACTAAAATAAATAATCCCTAAAAATAATGTAATAAATCTTAAATTAATCACGAAGCTAATCAAGACACATGTGAAGATCAGAAGATGAATCCACAACAAAATCATAAGATAATAATAATAATAATAAATTTGTCTTAGTTGAACAGATAATTCTAAACTAGGCAAATTCAATCTTATCATTAAAATCCAGAAATAAAAGTCAAATAATAAATAATTTCCTCATTGATGAACCTGGTACTAACTTACAAAGTTATAAGTACGAAGTATTTAATTTGGTAACGTTACTGTATTTGGCCACACTTTGGCTTTACATACAAAAATAACCCAGAAAAAAAAAACGTTAATTTCTTCTTCCCTATTAACTTCCCAGTTTTTTTTCTTCATTTTTCTCATCAATTAATGATCTTTTCTTGGGTATTTTGATTTTTTTTGTTCTTTTCCCTCATTTTTTTTTTGTAATTTCCAAAAAAGAATATTAAAAAAAATATATCAATTTTCTCTTTTAATCCATCAATCGATCATTTTTTGATTATTTTTTACTGTAATTATTCATTTTTGTTTCTGAATTTGGCAGAAAAATGGCAAGTGTGGATGTAGCAGTAATTGAGCATGGAGAAATAGAGAAAAATGGCGGAAATATTTGCTGCCATGGAAAAGGCCCAGGCTATGCTACTCCCTTGGAGGCCATGGCTGGTCCTAGAGAAGCTCTTCTTTATGTTACTTGTGTATATACTGGTAAAACCCTTGAAATCTTAATAAAATTTAATCTTTACCGTTCTTAAATCTTTACAATCATGTGATTTTTATTGATCTTCTTTAGATTAAGAATTTTCATAGTCTAAATGTTGGGAGATGATCAACTTTCATAGTCTGTTTTTTTTTTTTTTTTTTTTTGCATGTTATGTGATGTAGATTCTACTATCTGTTATTGTTATTGTTTGATTAAGGAATTAATAGAATTAATACATTTGATTAGATGTTTGGATATTTAGTGATTTCCATGAGGATGGTTTTGATTGGAATTGTAAAATTTTAGTTGTGGTGCGTACTAGTGTCTCAAAGATGGATTAATTGATCATGGTGGTTGACATTGTAGAGACAAATTGGTAAACGAGGCTTAAACAAGTTAGTAAACCTCGGGATTAACGAAATGGTTTCCCTTGATGAATGGTAATCACTAATCACAATACAATGGCAAAAATCTAGTATGATTTGGTCTCACAATAGACAGTTTAAGTTTAGTGTGAAATTAGGGTTTGGGGGTGAAGAGGGTGACTTCTGACTTTGTTAGATCTAATGTTTGGCGTCTCCCAATAAATTAGTCTAAGACAATCTCATTTAAGACTTGCTCTTTTTCATTAGGATTGGGGAATTACAACTGGGAAATGTTTTAGGTTGGGACATTGAGTTGTTGGATTGATTAGCCAAAGTAACAACCTACTTGAAATATTCTGTCAAAAATACTTAAACTTGCTTCATGTCACAATTTTATTTAATCAAGTTAGCGTATGAGTTCGCTTGGTGCCTTAACTTGTGAAGAATCCAGTATATTCTTGTTAGGTTGCTGCAACATTAAGCTTACATGGTTTCTGCAGGAACTGGAAGAGAGAAGCCTGACTACTTGGGCACAGTTGACGTGGATCCAAACTCTCCTACATATTCGAAAGTTATCCATCGATTGTCTGTTCCTAATTTGGGGGATGAGTTGCATCATTCAGGTTGGAATTCCTGCAGTTCTTGCCATGGAGACTCGTCTGCTGACAGACGTTTTCTCGTGCTTCCTTCTTTAATGTAAGGCTTGTTGCTTCTGGCATTACATCCAAGTATCATATCTTGCATATCGATAAATCTGTCTTAATTAGCAATATCACCTTTTGTATAAAGACTTCCAATGATTGATTCGCATTCGCTGGACAAGAGCCTCCTTAGAGATGGTATTGTATGAGTATGAGAGTGTTACTTGCCATGATTGATTTTTGCTGCATGTATTTGAAGTTTGGAATATGGAATCTGATGGTTGGATTGTGTAAATCTGTCAGGAAGAATGATTCCAGTAATAACTATAAATCTGATCTTGATTTTCCAGTGAAGGTTGCATATTGATCTTGATCATTTCTTCTTGCAGATCAGGAAGGGTGTACATTGTAAATACAAAAAAGAATCCGAAGACCCCGTCGTTGCACAAAGTTGTTGAGCCTGAAGAGATCTTGGCGAAGACTGGATTAGCTTACCCGCACACTTCTCATTGCCTTGCCTCCGGTGACATCCTTATCTCATGCCTCGGTGGCAGCGATGGGAAAGCCGAGGGAAATGGGTTTCTCTTACTCGACTCTGAATTTAATGTAAAAGGAAGGTAAACAAAATGACATTCTTATTTCCTGCTACTGCATAATTCGCATATGTAGCTTTTGGTAGCTCAAAACTTGTGCTTGATGGAATTTTATAATGGTAGGTGGGAAAAGCCGGGACATAGTCCATCCTTTGGCTATGATTTCTGGTACCAACCCCGGCATAAGACAATGATAAGCTCATCATGGGGAGCCCCTTTGGCGTTTTCCAAGGGTTTCAACCCTCAACATGTGTCAGAGGGCTTATATGGAAGACATTTATATGTATATAGCTGGCCTGATGGTGAATTGAAACAGACAATGGACCTCGGAAATACTGGACTTATACCCTTGGAGGTAGGTCAACAATATAAATCTATTTGTAAAATTCTTGATTCCTTAGCTTAAATTTGTTTCGTAATTATGCAGATACGATTCCTTCATGACCCTTCTAAAGATACTGGTTATGTTGGGTGTGCACTATCAAGTAACATGGTTCGATTTTTCAAGAACCCAGATGGATCTTGGAGCCATGAGGTATGTATATTGTGCCAAGTTGCATGAGTTAGTGTCCAATAAAGAGTAAAAACAGCAGTGTAGTTGGTTTTCTGAGATAGGAATAAGAATGAAGAAAAGAATTATAATTTCCATTGGTTGCCTATCTTTTATTTCACTGGATTACCAAAAGGAACCATGATCATTTTGTGTGGTTTACGTTATTGGGTCTAAGCACAGAAAGTTGGTGGATCAGTAAAATACTAAAATGAGACTTCCAACGAGAAGCATATCCTTAAAATTTCCTCCTTGCCTCTCAAAATCCAAGTAAACATAAGAAAGTGAGTCTTTTTTTTTTTACTTTCGACATTTTTACTCAAAAAAGCTAGCAGATATAGCGTGGCTTAGACTACTGGTAATTTTGTGTTTCGCTTTCCAGGTTGCAGCATCTGTGAAACCAATAAAGGTGCAAAACTGGGTTCTTCCTGAGATGCCTGGGCTGATAACTGACTTCTTAATCTCCCTAGATGATCGATTCATTTACTTCTCGAATTGGCTTCATGGAGATATCCGACAGTATAACATTGAGGATCCCAAGAACCCCGTCTTGACTGGCCAAGTGTGGATTGGAGGACTTATCCGCAAGGGAAGTTCTGTTTCAGCAGTAGCTGAAGATGGTTCAACTTATCAGGTTGATGTTCCAGATGTTCAGGTAAAATTCGTCAACCATGAAATCTTAATTAGCTCCTCAAATTAGGCATTTAGGCTAATGACATACCATGCCTGAATTAGCTCTGTGACACTTTTGGTCCTACAAATTGATTAGGATTGATGACATACTATGCTACAATTAAATCTGACAAATTTTAGGGTTTTTTTTTTTTGGTGTGTGGAAACAAATCTTAGATCCTTATATTTGAATTATCCGAACGGGATGCTTTACTTGGATTAGTCCCATGAAACCTGTCTGAAAATTGAATCTGATTCATGACATATTGACATACTTTACTTGATTTAGGTTTGTAAACTTTTAGGTCCTTTAGCTAATGTTAGACTTGAATTTGAATTCTGAAATCTTGATAATGATAAATAAACCTTGATAGTCAGACTAAGCTAAGGATATGCTATGATTTGCAGGGCAAGAAACTGAGAGGTGGACCTCAGATGATACAATTAAGTTTAGATGGGAAGCGGCTTTATGTGACCAACTCCCTCTTTAGCGCATGGGATAATCAGTTTTATCCTGAACTAAAGGAGCATGGATCTCATATGTTGCAAATAGATGTCGACTCTGAGAAAGGTGGACTTGCTATAAATCACAACTTCTTCGTAGATTTTGGGTTGGAGCCTGATGGTCCTTCGCTTGCCCATGAAATGAGATACCCAGGGGGTGACTGCACATCAGATATATGGATTTGAGCAGCCAAATTACTCGGGCAAATAAGAGGTCATCATGTTGAATAAATTTAGTTATGTTATACTGTCATCATTACCTTTTACACTTTTCTTACTTCACATATCGCAAACGAGTCCTTGTGACAGTTGATGTTAGCTGACCCCAAATCATTTTGGGAATAAGGCTTGTTGTTGTTGTTGTTGTTGTATACTGTCGGATTGAAATAAAACTGGGTGTTAATGTTCTTTTACAACTGTATAAATGCTGTTGAAATAAAAGGATATGATCTTTGGATGACCACAAGGGATGAATTCTTGGTTTATGCAGCGGACCCATCATTTTATGGGAATAAGGCTATGTTTTATTTATTTTAAACCATATTCATTATGAAAGGCGGAGAAGAGCCATTTGGAGCATCATGTTTATGACGCAATGCTGCACTTAGGTGTCTGATATAACTTGCAGGAGAGAAGTTTATCTTATGTATGCACGCACTTACTGTAAATTGAATTATATATGGCACATAAATTTTGACTTTGAGCGAGGAATTGGATCTTATTCATCATCACATCCATTTGCTGGATTGTCACTTTTGACCTCTGAGCGAGGAATTGGATCTTATTCGCCCGTTACATTCATTGGATGGGTGCTGATACCAGTAGTAGCATCAGTTCTTGATGGCTACTGTCATGAACAAGTTGCGTGTTAAGCGAACTGAGTTATGTATCCAAGAACAAATTTACCTGAATCTGATCAGCTAACTTACCTTAACTTTAGAGGGCAAAAGCCGATAACTGATAAGGCGCCATGAATACAGGTCTTTAAGAAATTAGTTGCACAAATTTTGTTACTGTATACATTCTGATTGTTAGCAGTTAACAGGTTTCAGGTTTTGCTTAAACATTTGTATGATTTCGATGTTGACCTTAGTTGACCTGAACTCTTGTTCATTTTCTGGAATTGACCACAAGAGTAAAAGACACAGCTCAATAACATTATCAACCATCTTACTAGTGTCATAGGAATATATTCAGTGCGCTATCAAAGTGGCCATATTCTACTATATCCTTTCCTCATTACATTACATTAGTCATTAGATGAATAATACTACCTATTTAAAGAGAGTATATTGTGGTAACAATATCACTTGTCATTTCAAAATACAAACCCAACAACATCAGTATGGAGTGCTATCAAGACTACAGGCCATACACAAACCAAGAATACGACAGTGGTAGTGTGACTCAGGTGCAGCAGTACAACGAGTATGATGGGTTCAACAATGGCAGCCAACACGATGAGGTTGAGCGAGACACGATGTTTGCTGATCAGAAAAACTACATCAGTTATAACGCTCTAAGGGGAGATCAGGGTAATCCATACCCAGGAAGTCACAATCAACTTCAGCCTGCTAACACCTGGCGCCGTGGACACTCTAAGTGTAACAGGTGCAGGGGATGATAAAAAGAGACAATTATAGGGACTTTCAGTTTCTTTCATAAATAAAACTAGACCCATGTTGTAGGGGATTCTGAAACGCTATAATACATACCAACTATCTGTTCAAGTACAATAAGTCCATATCTATATACTCCATTGATACATTGGATTATTGGAAAACATAATTATTTTCTTCCAACAAAAAGAGCATCATAATTATCTAAGTACTAATATTTGGTTAGATTGAAGGCAAGTATTTCAAATCTTATTACTTTCCTCAATGTTAATGTGCATAAACTCAGAGTGGGGCGAATTTTTTGACACTTGTCCCACATCCGCCCCAAGTAGGCGGAGTGGAGATGAGGGGAGGCTTGGTTGGTTATGAGGCGGTGATAGGTATTAAAATTACACCCGCCATGGGTGAAAGGGCGGGTGTGGATTTTATGTTGGACCTGCTTCATCCCACAACCCGCCCATGCATACTGCAAATCCATGTCACTTATAATTTAATACTTGAATATAAAATTTATGAACAATTGAGACGTAGGAAGTATATAAATAGCGTAGAAAGTCTACATGATACAAGTATATATACAACTATTGTGAAACGGAACAAGTAGTAGTTATTGATTGGTTAATAAACAAATTGTGAAATTAGTTGGATGTGTGAGATGGGGATGGATACCCAGGTGGGTGGTGGAGCGGATTAGTTTGTACCCGTCGGGATAGGGATAGATGTTGGTAATTTACCTGCCATTGGTAGTGGGGCGGGGATGAATATGAAAATTTTAGGTTGGTGTAGGTATGAAGGTAACATCCTCCGCATCCGTCACATTGACATCCTTAATTAGACTTTCTCAAGATAGGCTCTACTAAAAACTACACAATCGAGGGAATTGATGCCCATCGGATGGAAGATTTCAGCTTTCAGAAGTAACAAACTATGCTACGACATCTAAGACAAATAAAGAGTTTAAGTGTTGATAATAGAGTGGAATCTGATTCTTCCATAAAGAAAGAATGTGAATAATTTAGAGAGAGGCCATATGTTATATAATATAATATTCCCTCCGTCCAAAAAGAATAAACATGTTCCTTGTCACAAATGCTAAGGTGAATTATACCTCATAGAAATAGCATATACTCAATTTGTTTTCTCAAATTTTTTATTTTTTTTTATCACCAACGTATCATTAACATTGTATTGATGCCTCTTAGACGTACTCTTAGTAGACTTTCGCCTAAATGAAGAACCAAAAGGTCGCCTTACTAATGTTTTGTGACTATGAAAGTTTAACATAAACAAGTTTCGAAAATGATAAAGGTCGCAACATGTGACCTTTAAGGCGTGTCACAATGATGACATGTCATGATTTAAATTGGAAATTAAAAAATTTATCGTATATAACCTATTATACATGTTTCAAAAAAAAAAAAGGAAAATATTAATATTCTAATTTGTTTTCTTCTTTATATGGAATACCTTGTTTACATATTTTTCATAGTAAAAATATTCTGATGACGCATAACCTACGTGACGCCTATATGTATCAATTAAACTTCGACATGTAAAATTGTGACAACGAAATGTTATTGCAACTTGTGACCTTTATCATCACCCAACAAGTTTTATCCAAGTCCGAGCTCGAGTTGTTTATTGAGAGTCTCGACTTATTTACACCCCTAAATATATTATCAATAGATTCCAATTTGTTGGGGGAATAGATTCAGTACCTGCAAGACTTCACATTGTTAATAAGTTAGCCTATATAAAGAGCATAAGTTCTCACTCCATAACAGAAACACATTAGAAAAACAATGAAACGGTACCAGCAGCATTTTGATGGTATCCAACATCACAGGAAGAAGAGCTGGACAAGTGACGAGTCCAGTGATGACGACGACTCTAGCGATGAGGAACACTCGACAACACTAGTCTATGTCCCTAAATTGTCTTTGAGATCTAACTTCATCAACTACCAAACACTGAAACGTGATAATGCAATTAACGGCAACTCCCACCTTTCACCAGCAAACCCCTGGCGCCGTCCTAGGAATCGTCGCGGGAACTGAAGCTTCCGTGGTTCACTTAAAACACTTAGAATAACTTATCATGGTCCATGGCCCGAGCCCAACTAGGCTGGCCGCACGCGTATATTATATTATTATGTGTCCACCCATGCCACTCTCATACTTTCTTAAACAAGTATTACACTCAATCCCCATATATAAACAACAAATAAAGTTTCTCACTTTTTCACTCTTTTCTTTTTGCACTTTCAACAAGAATTTCTAACTAAGTAGTAGCACTTTGGCAGACTCTAAGTCTCAACTAAAGCAGTGTGTGTTTATTAGACTGATCACTGATGTGTGTGCTTTGGCTTATTGGGTGTCTCTTGTTCTGGCTCATAATCAGCTAAAATAGTTGGCATCCACAAAACTCCACGTATATAAGATTGAATGAAAGTTCATATCTTAACTTGTTGAATTTCTATTCCATGTCATTGTCGACCAAACATATCTAAGACATGATTTGACAGTGGTTTACCTAAAACAGGGCCTGCCTTGTGGTTTATCATAAGTCAAAACCCACCAATTAAGCTAATCATGTTTTACCCCATTAAGCGCGCAAAGCATATCTTAATTAGTGAAAATATTAAATCGTATAATTTGACTAAAGCTAATCATTCTGAGCTACTAAATTATTTTGACACATTAGATCATTTTGTTTTTGTATTATTGGAGTAAAGCTAATCATTATTGTGAGCTCCTAAACGTGCAAAAACCCAATGAGCTTTGTGATAAAGAGGAAGTGGGTGACTCAAGTGCGGTCCATCAAAATTCATGCCTAAAGTTAGCCTTTTTTCCACTATCCACTATGTCACCTTTATAACATAAAGGTGAGGATGAGGAGGACACTTATATACTTCCCCTCTAAAGGAGAAACCATCATAAATAAGGAACACAAAGCCATGAGAAAACTTACATGTTGTTTGTTCCTTATAGTGATCAGTATCCCAGTCCACCACGTCCATGGTGTTGAAGCGAAGAAGAAGACAGGTACAAACTTGCAGTGTAATGGTTCAAGAATAGGTGAATGCGAAGAAGAAGAAGAGAATGAGATGTTAATGGTGTCAGATATAGCACGGAGAGTTCTTGAAGAGCGGAGGTACATCTCGTATGGTGCTTTGAACAGAGATCAACCTGCCTGCGGTGGTCCTCGTGGTCAGGCCTATTCCAACAATGCTGAATGTCTTGGTCCTGCAGCCAACCCTTATCACAGAGGTTGCTCTAAGTATTATCGCTGTAGATCAGATACCTAGCATTTTACTCTACCTGTTTCATATTTTTTGCTGCTACTTTTTGTATTCATCACACAGAAAAACAATCAGATTGTTTTTGAAATATGGTTTATCAGCTGTGCAGTCCATTTTTGCTGTAACTATTTATGTTTTCCCCATGATTTTGGTTACTTAGACCCTGTTAACCATTGCTGTCAGTCTGATTTTAGGTCAGGCATATTTGGTTTCAGACTTTCAGTGCATGGTGTATTTCAGGTTAAAATTGTATACGGGAACCTAAGTTTTCTGGCGGGTTTTGACCAACTTTCAGGCCGGATTAACATTTTTCCTAGTTTACTCTGTTACTAAACTTTTATTTCACCTCAAATATCTGTGTTGGATACTCGACAAGCACACGAGTATGACACTTGTACACTTCGCTTTGGAGTTTGGACCAAAAATGATTGAAATTATTCACAAGATGGCCTTGGATCTATGCTGAAGCCAAGTCCGAGTAGCAGGGCTTACTGCAGACTTTTTTATACCTGTAAGAGTGTTCTATTCTGGCAAAGAATATAAGAAAACAACTGAAGATGGCAGTTTCAAAACTCAGCTGGAAACCACAACCCCATTCATCTTATTAGAACTCCCATTCATAAGTTCAAATAGTTCCTTCACATCACCTACATGAGGGAACAAAAAAGCCCCTACAATAAAACAAGTGTAAAGTGTGAGGTGTTACATTTCAGCAACATTAATCAAGATTACAGCACGCATCAAGACCACTTTGCAGCAAAACCAGAAAGCAACTGCCAAATCGATTATTAGGTCTGCTAACTGGTTTTCCTTCAACGCTTCTCAACAGTCAGTCCCGCCATTTTTGAGGCCTAGTTGCATCATCAAAACTGAAATTTTTTAATTTCATGCTCACTTGCACGACAGTTTCCAAACCTCTCTGAGGTTTGATGAGCCATCAGCCACTTCAGCAATTCGGCTGGCTGTCATCATGCCTGCGACATCATCACAGCAACAGATTAAATTAAACCCTACAACAGCATGGGTGCTCAGAAATGGCAAACAACAGAATCTCTGTAATAATTTCCTTTATAGTAAATTGATCTGAAGTTAAGTCAAGTACTCCCTCCGTCCCAAATTATTTAGCATAGATGTCCATAATAGCATGCAACTACACAACTTACTCTCTTTCTCCACAATAGACAAGAATTGCCTTGATCCTCCACCTACGCCAAAGTAATGCTTCTTTGCAGAAAAATAGATAACACCATGTGGACGGCTGACACACTGCAGGGCGTAGTACATATTATGTTTAGTCTTAAGAAAACAACCCCTTGTGTTGCAAAAACCAAATACAAAACAGAAACTTCAACAACATACGTTCTTAACAAGGTTGTAAAGACTCTGTAGGGTGGAGATGGAATAAACAGTTTCCGCCATCAAAATCACATCATATCCAGTCTTTGGATTGCTATCAGATAATGTGGCATCACTACTGATTGTGTGAGCATGGGGAAGAATACGATCCAGTTCTCCCCAGTCACCAGCAAAGTAACGAATTTCACAACTATCGGAAACACTAGTTCCAGGGGGAATATTTGTATTAACATTAGGAAGCGTGAGGCATTTTAAGACCTCTGCATTGAAATCTTGAAAATGGACGGATCCTGCACCCTGACACAACAAGAAATTTGAGCTGCTGAACAAATGAGATTAAAATACCAGTGGGGCAGTGGATATAAGATTACAAATGACATAATCACCTTGAGGGAGGCAAAGATGCCAGGAAGCCCATGGCCACATCCAAGCTACAAAGAACAACAATTACAAAGTTAGTATCAAGCAAGGAAGAAATGAAGATCTCAAAAGATGTTGAGCTGCACTCGATTTTCATTGATAAAATTAATTAAAAGATAATTCACAACATAACTAGACTTCAGTTCGAGCGAAAGGTTTACCATTCAAGAATTACACAATAGTTCACAGTGGATAAGGCTAAGGCATCATCTAATAATACTTGCAAGGGGCTATACCCTATAGGCTACATGGCTACAACCAAGGGAAAGGTATTACCCATGAAGGCCAAAACCTATGCATTATTAAAACCTAAGGCCAATGTCAAGACAAGCATACACATAACAAATTTCAGAGGCTATACTTGAGGTCACTTGACAAAAACAACAATGTCTGTTTTAGGTAAGGGGGATATCTAGATGGAAATTACAGAGGAACATCATCCCAAGTCCCTAGGCAGTAATCTAGAGTCATAACTTAGATAATACTTGGAGTACAACTCGATATGGTCCAAACAAAATTAAAGGCTAGAATTTTCACCCCGTGAGAAAGTCAGCCTTATCATTTCCTTGTTGCTCAACATTGCATAATAATAGAAAAGCAAGAATCACCTGAAAATTAGAAGCACACCTCTAAAACTTTCTTCCCTTGAAATGATAAATCCCCTTTTTGTATCTCTGAATGGAGAGCTTTCACCAAATCAAGTGAGCCTTCCCAGAGTTTAAGACCTCCTATCCTCCATGATTAATTCATAAGCAAGGACACCAATTTATCATAGTCAGCAAATAATGCCATGGTAAAATCATAAAAATTATGCCCGCAGGTTAACCAAAAGTAAATAACTTTCCACACCTTCATATTTCCCAGGAACCAAATCAGAGTTTGACAATGCGAAAACCTCTTTTGTACGCACACGACCCTGCAAGAAGAAGAAAAACATTATGTTCAAACTTTGTTGCATTTCAAATCAACGTGTCAAATTCAGAGTCTTCTACCCAAATGGTCAAGCCCCTTTTTCTTCCCATTTTTAAAGTAAAAACAAGGTAAGAAAAAACTATGTAAGGCTTCTTCCATTCTAAAGAAATTTAAGTTTAGAGTGTGGTGTTGTGCAAGACCTAAACAAAATCTTGGGACATTTCAAAGGTTAGAGTTTAGATATGTATGCTCGGTAACAGTTCCAACTATTAGAAATGGTTATCTCAAACAAAATGCAAAAGATGGCTTCAGTTTTCGAATTTGATCACAATTCTTATAAAATGTGATTAGTGTCTCTTAAGTTTTACAAGACATTATCTTCGCAATGCATTCAACATCAATAAAAGCTCTAGCTCAGACCATTGATACAAAAGAAACTTACTGACAATACAACAAGATAACTTAGCCTATCTTTGCGGCGATAGTTTCCTCTCCTTATCTCACAATAGTATGTTCCAAAAAATCCTATGATGTGTAAGTTCATTAAATATGTGTCAAGTGTATCCCATGAATCAAAATGACAAATTTCTAAACCATACATTCTTGAGAGTTTCCAACATTTTCCTGTATTAAGTTCGGAATGCACGGGAATATCACACGTCAATCGGCGTTTTTAATGTTTATAATTTCCTGCTTTCAAACACACACCATCTCTAGCAATAACTATAAGAAAAACTCTAATTTTTCTGGGTAATTTTTAATCTTTATTAACTTATGCCATTCAATAAAAAGAAATAGAGTGACAACAATTACCTTAAGCAAAGTAAGAACCCCCAAATCAACCTGCTCCACAATATACTTCACAGAACTAGAAACCTAAATCATCAAAACCCAACAAAATTACTAACCAAAAATGCAACAAAAAAACACTAAAAATTCCCACACAAAAAATTAAAAAATTGACTAACCTCGGAAGGGAGTACTTCTACACAAGGGGGTGGAGGAGGAAGAGGGGTTTCTGGGGAATCCATAAACCCTAATCCTCCGAATTTGGGCTTGTTTTTACTCTCATCTGTTGATTGAAATAGCCGAAACGTTTCGACCCCTTTATTCTAAAAGATTAAAAGAAAACATCAACGAGAAAAAACAGGAGAGAGTAACAGAAGTTGAAGGTGATGGATTCGGAGCTAACCTCGGAATTTGCCGCCATTTTTTGCTTGCAAACTTCAATTGCTTTCACCGGAAAAGTGAAGAACAATCCACAAAAAACACACTTGTGTGAGAAAGAGTAGCATAGCGTAACGCATAACTATAGAGAAGCCCATTATTGATTTGTTGGGTCTAAAGTCCGAAGTAGGGCGGTCAAATCAGGTCAACAGTGGGTTATTAGGCTCTGCTCTAAATTTCTAATTGGTTTGGTTGTCGATAATATTATGCTCGTACGGATTGAATATATGAATAGAATTTGTGTCAGTTTAGTTTTTGTTGGATGTCCGTTGAATATGGTTAATTTTTTGTGATTGTAGTTCGAATTCACAAATTTTTTATGGGCTTAATTAGTTTAATTCATTTAATTAGGGTTAATGTTAAGGTTAACAGAGTAAATGGTTGATTAGGGGTTAATTGGTTAACGACGTACGTTAGCGATCGTTAATCAATATTGGTATTTGGTACATTTTAACAAACCTCGAGGGTATTTAAGGTATTTTAAAAACATGAGAATATTTGGTGCATTTCGTTAAAACTTAGGGACATTTAATGAAAAACCCGTTAATTTTCTCTTTTCCTTACTTTTCCCCAAATTTTGCCTCTTGGACATTTTTTTTCTCTTCCATTAACAATGCCCTAGAGTCGACTTTGGTTTAAGTCACTCACCACTTATCATTTTAGCTAGAAAGCATCATGTTTAGATTCATTCTCCAACATTACTTTTTTTTTTTTAGTAGGAAAACTAAAAGCTTAGAAGATTTTGTTTTTCTCCTATGGAATTCATTCTCCTTTTCGATATGCTTAATTTTGGACGGTACATAAAATCAATTGAAATAAATAATCATATGAATATATTCAACGCAAAAAAAAAAAAAATTCTCTGAAATAAAGAAAATTAAAAATTTAATAAAGTTAGGAGCTTTTCTAGAGAATACAATACACTTCGATAGTTACATGACCTTCTTCCACTATTGTAAAAATAAAAATAAAGGATGGCTATATCCTTTCGTTGTGCCAAAAAAAATTCTAGCACATAAAATTGTCCAGTGAATGATAATGGAATAAACATCATCAATGAGATGTTGGTTTAGTGGCTAATAATGAATATGCTATCCCAAATTTGCGCTAAAAAATAAAATGGAATAAACTTTTTAATAATCACACACAAAAATAAACTAAATTCAGGCTCTCACTGCTCTCAGCTTTCGAATCTATATATTATATATATATAGATAATATAGTAGTAAGACCATATGAGTCATATGACAACCAAATTTCTTGCATATACACAGAAAATTTATTTCACATTAAAACCTCAAGAGACCCTCCTTGCAAATGAGTTGAATACTCGTAATAAACTCTGCGTACTCAGAACGTAGTTGGGTGCAAGTCGTACAACCGTGTGCAACAGCTAATGAAATATGAGTTGGGGGTGGGACTACGGGAATCACAATTATTCATCACCATGGCAATATGAACCATCGGGTTATGGTGTCCCTTACTACTATGACGATCATCATCATCATGGATGGCATGGAGGACATGATCATGATCATGGTCATCATCATCATCAACACCACCATCATTGTTACGACCATGACTACGTTTGTGATCATCATCATTACCATCGCTATCACGATGGTTACCACCACTATGACCATCATGGTGGCTACCACCATCCTCATCACCATGATGATTGTTACTAAATTAAACGCCAAGTTTTATGCATTCACAACAAATCGAATCAACGAGGCGACCAAGACAATCGCCCTCTTTAATAGAGAGGGTAATATTTTTTGGTCGCCCTAAGTCAATTTATTAAGTCCGTGCCTTTGATCAAAGAGGGGGAATTGGCTTTTTAAGTTACCTTCGTTGATGAAAGTAGTTCAAAATTTCAAATAGGCTAGGCTACTTTATCGGCCCTCATTGTTGTACTAATGTATGTACTAAACTTGTTTCACACCACATTTGTTTTGGTTAATTAGCTACTCCGTACTACGCATATAAATTGTTGTTTTACTAAAATATATAAATAATCATCGAAAAATTAATATCACCCGATAATTAATAAACTCACAAACAATCACCACGCCGCAACAACAACAGTATCCAAATCTTTTTATACTCCCTTCGTTTCTTTTTTGTTATACAATTAAGGACTAGTTATAATATATGTTAGATAAGATTGTATACGATGCTAGATCAAGTTTGGTTTAATTAGGCTCTGTTATGTTCATCTTATTTAGACAAAATAAATTCATACAAGTTCAGAAAAAATAAATTTTTTTCATACAGTTTCACACATAAATAAGTTAATTTCAAATAAAATAAGTCGAATAAAACGGAGTCTTATTCTAATTTGATAAATTCAAACATACGTACACTAAAATAAATCTAATTCAATAAACCAAGAAGCCAAAAGTCTATAAACAAATCTAATCTTTAAATTTAAAATCAGACCTATTTGAACCACCACAACAAGCTCCGGTTTGAAAAGTTGTGACATAATTATCTCCTTTAACATCCCCATATCCAACCTTAATCCCACAATTAAAGTCATTCAATAAATTAAAAACACCATCCTGAATCTTGTTATAGATAACAGCAGCAGTTTTAACAAAAACCTCGTCAACATTTTCACCAGTTTTAGCAGAACACTCGACAAATCCCATCAACCCATGATCCTTGGCAAACACTTTCCCTTCTTCGACGCTTACTTCCCTCATACGACAAGGAACATCACACTTATTCCCTACAAGCACAACTGTCATATTCTCGCTAAGAGCGTGTTGTCGTGCATCATTTAGCCAAGTTTCTAGATGATTAAACGTCTCTCTTCTTGTAATGTCGTAAACCAGAAGTGCAGCTGCAGCACCCCGGTAGTACGATCTTGTGATTGATCTATACGCTTCTTGACCACCCGTATCCCATATTTGTAACTTTATTACCTTTTTGTTTTTGTTATTATCAATTGTAATCGTTCTGGACCCGAATTCGGCACCGATTGTAATCGCATGTACGGGTTTAAACCTCTTGTCTGTGAACTGTAGATTGAGACATGATTTCCCGACTCCTGTATCTCCGATTACGATGTATTTGAAAAGGTAATCGTATGGCGATGACATCTTCACCGATTATACAAACTAACAATTACGTAACAAATATATATTGTGATTAAGGTTTATTCTATTCAATGGATCGACGTTTTGTTACTTTATATAAAAACTAATACTCCTAATTTGCATTGGAATATATTATAACTTCATCTAATTACACTAGCTTAGGAGTCCTAATCTAACTCGTGTTCGTAAATACAAACTAGTCTTGAATTTTCATTCATCAATTTTTGTACAAGTTACATACGATGAGAGTCCTAAGTAACTACGGAGTATTGTGGAGCCAAAAATTATGGAAAGTCCTTATTGAGTTTGAGGGCACTAATATTTAATTAGGGTGTGTTTTTTCAACTTATACTTCCCAACACCTTAATTGAATAAGTTTTATGACTAATAATTTTATACTCCCTCCGTCCCTTAATACTCGCACCGTTTTGATTGGACACGCTTGTCAATGCACAACTTTGACCACCAATATCTTTTAATACATAATATAAAAACTTATACAAATATTAATATTTTGAAAATATATATTAAGATGAAGCAAATAAGATATTATATACTAACATTTGTTTTCATATACTAGAAATAAAATAAGGTCAAAGTGAATTATGTGAATAATCTAAAAAATCAAAACAGTGCCAGTAGTAAGGGACAGAGGGATTATACGTTCTAATAAAATTTTACTAACTTCATTCCTAAAAGTTTTTTATGCTTTCAGTTTTAGCCTATTTCTGAAAGTTTTTAACATTCTATTTTATTCCATTATGACATTTAAATTTTAAATTTATACTCTCATTTGACTCACCACGACATATAACTTGTAATATTTTATTATGTGAGTCGTTCATAACTTACTCATTCAAAATATTTTAATATTATTTTTCACTCATTTATATTGTTGGATAATTTATAACCCCATACTTTCTTCTTGTTATTCCATCATGAAATGCTCATAAAAATTAGGAAAATTTGTCAGAAAAGACCTTTTAAAACATCAAAATTGTGAGAAAGAACCTTTTAAAAAAAAAGTTGTGAAAGAAGGCCCAATTGAATTTTTTTGTTGTGAATAAGGACCATAAGCCATATTCCAGTGGTCAACGACTGTTTTCCGGCGTTGACCATCACGTGACACGCATGTGTATAACATTTTTTTTTAAAGTTTCCCTCCAAGTTTTCCTACCCCCAACTAACTTATTCAAATCTTAAAAAAAATCGATTTTCTCTCCCCTGCTCTGCTGCTCCTCCACCATTTTCTTCTTCCTTCCAACCACGAATTTCTTCTCCCCAATTGAAATCAACCAAATTCGCGCAACCCAATTGCTTGTCGGTCCTTTTCGTACGAGATAACACTAAAAGCCCTAATTTTTTTCCTCAAATTTCTCCAATTTTTTGGTTCTTGAAATTAGGGTTCTTAGTGTTACCTAATTTCAAGAAACGGTTTTTTTTCGGATATTTCATGAAATACCCCCGAGTTTTGAAGTAATTAAACAAATGCCCATCAAGTTCCAATAATTCACCAAATACCCCTGACAATTGACTTAATGCCCCAAATACCCTTACTGATAACAGTCCGTTAGTCCGTCGTTAGCCTAGTTTCATAATTCACCAAATGCCCCTTTTTTAAAAATTTATTTCACCAAATACCCCTATTATTAAACTTATTTCACCAAATGCCCCAACCTTAAAAATAGTTATTCTGATGTTCCAACGTCTAGTTTTTTCGTTTGAAAATTAGTCGTTGCTTATTGTTTGCTTATGCCTTCTTGATCCACTAAAGTCGTGATAATATCTAAAGGCTAATTTTGAACAAACGTTGTAGTACGAAGAGAAAATAATAATGTTGATTGTGTGTTCCACTCAATACAAAGCTACACAATTTATAGGTATCAAAATAACAAACTAAGCCTTATAATAAGGAAGAAAGATACTTATGAAATGAATCCAAGCAACAAAGAAAATCAATATTCTGATTAACGAGTGGGATATCTTGAAATGACAATTTGTACATTAAACTTAAGGCATAATCCAAAGAGAAGCTAGTAGGAAACTTATTCCTGATTTACAGCTACGATGCCAATTATGAGGTTTGGATCTATTGATGTCACAAGGAAATTTGACAAGCATCGACTCATCGTACACAAATTCAACTCCACTGCTTCAACCTAGGGACGGGAAACACTCGAGGAGAATCTCAGAACCTGTTTCGAGCTCCTGTTCTAATATGGTCAGTGGAGGAATCAATCTCACTATTTTCCTTTTCCAGCAGTTAATATTAACAATTTAACATTCCTGAATTTCGATAAGCATCAACTAGCGGGCCAACTTGTACATCCAACTCTATACCAATAATAAAGACCCTGCCCTCAGACTTCTTTCACATGTTGTTTGCCTCCCAATTGCTTTGCTAAGAGTTCTCTGAAGTCTTTAACTTTTTTTTGCTAAAAGTACTTGCTTGCTCTCCTGAGTCCTAAGTTCTGCCTGTCCATCCCAAACCATGACATAAATAGGATTAGCCTTTCTTCATTTCAAAATCAAAGTAAGATGCCTTGTATTGACATTACAGTATCAGCCTTTTCTTCATTTGCTTCAAGTCCTATTGCATCTTACTATTTCCCCTATTTTCAGTACTTTCTCCTTCGTCTAAGCTTCCCATGTATTGTCCTTCATGCTGCTGCCCCCTGTTTTCTTGCTCAACTACTCCCTTGCACCATCTCAGATTGTTGCAAGGATCACACTTGTAGTACAACCTTTGTGGATTGAGTGTTGTATCGGAGCTTCAGATGACAAATTTCCTATCACAATAGCAAAATTGGTTAGGTACTCTAATATATGTGGACTCATTGTGTGTGGATGATGATTTGGAAACAAAAATCATGACACAAATCTAATGCAATTAGCAAAGCAAAGAAAAACAATATCTAAATTACAAGAAACATTCAGAAAGTGGGTTTTTATAGCCAAGCAAGATCAACAGCTACTTTTCAAACGAAAAAACTAGTCGTTGGAACATCAGAATAACTATTTTTAAGTTTGGGGCATTTGGTGAAATAAGTTTAATAATAGGGGTATTTGGTGAATTATGAAACTAGGCTAACGGCGGACTAACGGACCGTTAAAAGTAAGGGTATTTGGGACATTAAGTCAATTGTCAGGGGTATTTGGTGAATTATTGGAACTTGATGGGCATTTGGTGAATTACTTCAAAACTCGGGGGTATTTCATGAAATATCCGTTTTTTTTTTTTTAAGATCTGAATAAGTTAGGTGGGGGTGGGGGTGGGGGAAACATGGAGGGAAACTTTTCAAAAAAAATTGTAAAAATTTAAGGCACGTGCATGTCACGTGATGGTCAACGCCGGAAAATAGTCGTTGACCACCAGAATATGGCTTATGGTCCTTATTCACAACAAAAAAACTCAATTAGGCTTTCCTTAATAACTTTTTTTTTAAAGGTTCTTTCTAACAATTTTTGTGTTTTAAAAGGTCCTTTCTGGCAAATTTTCCTAAAAATTACGGCACAAATAAAGGCATATCAAAGGTGGGCTTTGTTGAATTGACCCAAACCAATCCGAACAAAAATATTGGCCCGACATTAGTCACATTACGGCCATTTAAAACTTACAGTCAATAAGATCAGTTTACTGCTATTTAAACCTTACTAGTTACTACTCCATTTGATTTTAGACTCTTCAATTCAAAGTTGAAGCTAAATCCACATCAAAATGTTTATTCTTAATTGTTTCGGGTGTATATAATCTCTAAGGAGGTAAGATATGTCTGAGTTGAGGAAGTCCACGAATTTGGAGCTGGCTCGCTGATTAGTACCTGTGGTACAAAGAAAGTAAACTTGCCATGGGGGTTTACAGGGAAAGCCCTCTCCAATGCCTAAGTTAGAAGGCATACGAAGTCGGTAATTAATGCTCAATATAATAGGTGAATCATGAATGTAATAAATGTCAAGTACCTTATATAAATTATAATAGGTGATTTCCATGCTTTTGCTGCTGTCAAGGATAAAGTACATTGTCTTTTACGCTAACTGCTTTAACTTCACCTCTTTTGGGTTTGTATTATATAAAACTTTTAGGCTAATTATGATCAGCCATAGCTATGTTTACAAGTTTTTGGGTGATAGCTATGGGCTGCTTTTGCTGTCGTGTAAAACTATTATGTTCGGGTGCAGAGGTGTTTAAATCCTCTTAATATATTTCATATTTCTGCGTAAAAAAAAATGGAGAACATTCGGTATTTATAGTAGTATTCATTGTCATGCTTGGGCTATTCATCATTGGGCATGCTAGGGCTTCGGAGAGTTAGACGCAAATTTTTGGCTATACCCGAGTACAGCCAAAGCTGGTTGTACTCCCATCCAAAACGATGTCGTTTTGCGTTGTTTAAAATGAACATTAATATACTGGTACAAAAATGAACATTTACTATTTCGGAAATGAACATTTATTTATTTATTTGGAATGAACATTTACTATTTTAGAAATGAACATTTATTTATTTATATGGAAATAAACAATATAGGCGCTTGTAAAAACATAAAAGACCAATGAAGTGAACAATTTCATTATGAACATTAACCATATATTTATTGTGAACAAACAAATAAACAAGAAAGAACAAATAATTCAACAAAAAAGAACAAACAATATAAAAAAGAACATAAAATTCCAGAAAAAAGAACAAACAATACAACAATTATGAACAATTTTATGATGAATTTTAAAGCCAACATGAAAGAACAAACAATACAACAAGAAAGAACAAACAATAAAGCAGATAATTATTATGAACAAACAAATAAACAAGAAAGAACAAATAATTCAACAAAGAAGAACAAACAATATAAAAAAGAACATAAAATTCCAGAAAAAAGAACAAACAATACAACAATTATGAGCAATTTTATGATGAATTTTAAAGCCAACATGAAAGAACAAACAATACAACAATAAGTTTGATGAATGAATTTAAAAAACATCAAGAAAGAACAAACAGTACAACAAGAAAGAACAAACAATACAAAAGGAAAGAATAAAAAATTAATGAAGAGTTTAATTATGAACATTAACCATATAATTATTATAAACAAACAAATAAACAAGACAGAACAAACAATATAAAAAAGAACATAAAATTCCAGAAGAAAGAACAAAAAATACAACAATTATGAAAATTTGATGATGAATTTTAAAAACAACATGAAAGAACAAATAGTACAACAAGAAAGAACAAACAGTACAATAAGAAATAACAAACATTACAATAAGAATGAACAAACACTACAATAAAAAAGAACAAACAGTCGACAAGAATGAACAAACAATATGAGCGCGTCATTTTGGGGGGTACAGCCAGAGCTGGCTGTACTCGGGTACAGCAGTTAGCGATTGATAGAGGGGCAAATGGGCCCAAAGTTGCTTAAACTAATTTGGGCCCCAACGTTAATCAACATGGAGTACTCTGTATAAGACATGTAACCAAAAAGAAGAATCAAAATATTTTTATCAGTAAGATATTAGAAGAATCCAATACTTTTAGTCTTTTAGATAACGCTGTTTTAGTATAAAAGTAGTATGAAGGGAATAACACGTACTAATTAACACCAAAAATCATATTCTCGCTATGGTCTCAAGTAGAGCTGTCAAAAACTGACCCGACCTGAAAACCCGACCTGAATCGATCGAACTCGTAACTGACCATGACCCGAAATTACGGTAAAACAGGTAACCCGAAACCCGACCTGTACCCGACCCGAAAAAACCGATAACCGATTTTAACCCGATGTTGTAACACCCGAACCCGAACCCGACACCCGACCCGAAAATGACCGATAACCGAACTGACCCGACCGAACAATGACCCGAACTCAATTCGACACCCGACCCGATGTCAACCCGAAACCGATTGTAACTCGATGAAACCAGCTATTGACCCGACTTGTGACAACCGCTACCCGATTTACCCGAGTTATCAATGACACGATCAAATATTAACTTCAACGATAAATCTATTTTAATTATTTATTGCTAGATACCGAAAAATTTAGCTCTAAAATAAGTTAAACAAATTTTTTTAGAATATAAAATAATTAAAATGTATAGGTTAATTATCAGACCCGAGTTTGACCCGTCCCTGAGAGTGACCCGACCTGAATTCTATTTGATTTGATTATTATCCGATCCAAACTAAGACCCGGACCCGAAAATAACTGTGTTGCAAACCGACTTAAACCCGACTCGATAAGACCCGAACCCGAAATTATCTGCTACAAACCGACTTAAACCCGACCCGATAAGACCCGAACCCAAAATTAAACCTGACCGAAATGTGACCCGACCCGAACCCGACCTGAAACCGGGATAAGAAAAAACCCGACATGACCCGACCTGAAATCGACCCGACCGAACCCGAACTCAACCCGGATGGAATATTAACCCGACACGACCCGACCTGATCACGACCCGAGACCCGGGATGACCCGACCCAAACCCGACCCGATAACCTATTTTGACAGCTCTAGTCTCAAGTACCTAAGCTCCTCCTTATTCATGGAGTACAAAGTAATATAAAGGGAATAACGCATAATATATACTAGTACAAAAGATCACACAAGTATTCAATTAGGTCTTGTACATGAACCTGATTTCCTTCTTATTCATAGAGTATAAAGAATTATAAAGGGAATAACACGTAACATTACAAATTATATTCGCAATAAGGTTCCATGCACCTAAGCTCTTCCCCATTCATTATAAATACCATATAATAACTTAGATAATATATATTTTCCACATTTGTCGAACATTTTATTTCAATTTGTTTTTTCTCTTTTCTTATTCAAAGATACAACCAATTATATTGTGAAATAAATATGACATGGGGATATGGATACGGGCATCAACACTATGCATCGCCATGGCAAGGGTCGTCGTATGACTATGGAGGTAACCCCTATAGCTATGGAGACTACAACCATCACCATCATGGAGGGCATCATGATTACGGTCATCATGATCATCATCATCACCACGGCCATCACCATGATTACGACCACCACCATCATGGTCATCACCATGATTATGACCACCACCATCACGGTCATCATGGTGATCACCACCACCACGGCCACCATCACTACGATGACTACTAGTAGTATGCTTGATTAAAACGAGGTTTTATGTAAGATGCGTGCATGGACTAAATTTAATTCGTTGCCTTTGATTTGTAGGATGTGTTAGAATAAAAGAATGGCAACGTAGTTTAGTAATAGTGTGTACGTACTAATCAGCTACCTTAATTTATGTGAACCTTAATTTTACCTCCTGATTAAATTTTGTGATTGAATATGTTTTTCAATTTGTCCCCCTTTATTTGGAACACTAGATTTTAGCCCCTGCGATGCACGGATTATATTAAATTGTTAAGTTAAAATAAAACTCCTATAAATACTAAATTACTAACTGTTATATTATAATTTTGGATTGAATTTCATTTTAGATTTATTTTTTAATTATTAGAGTGTTTGATTTCGGATTAAATTGCATATGCGTAATATTAATAATTAATAAATAAAAATATCTATGTGTCACCTAATTACTTATCTACATGGCACTCGACTTTTTTAATTCAAAAATAAATTTGAAATCTAATTTTTCATTAGGCGAAACCAATAGGTTTCCTACGTGGCGCTCTAATATTTGAATAATGTTTAATTTTAGATTGAATTTTATTTTAGATTAGTGTTTGATTTTTGATGAATTTTATTTCAAATTTATTTTTTAATTATTTGAGTGTTTGACTTTATATGGAGTTGTATATATTACTAATTAATTAAATAAAATATCTACGTGGCAACTAATTATTCATTTACGTGGCACTCGACTTTTTTAATTCAAAAATAATTTAGAAAATTTTACTTTACATTGACCTAAACCATCAATTTTAATACGTGTCGCTCTAATATTATTTGTATTAGACCCAATCCTCAGATTCCATCCACTATAACCATCTCAATCTCACCCTAACAGCTTAACATGTCAAACAAAAATCTCAAACCAATCAACCCGCGAATCATAAAAATATTAGAATTGGAGTATAGTAGTCAAAAAAAAATAATTAAAAATTGAATATCAGGAAATTCTTGTCCAATAGTTATAGATAGAGTACAAAATGAGAAAAATTTAATGTCCCAATGAAAAAGTGTGAGAGATTAAATGACGTAATGAATTTAATTGGTTAAAATAATCATCGGATACAAGTTTTGATAGAATATTAAAACATTTATGTGATAATATATAAGGTAATGTAGAGAACATTTTGGGACACCCAAAAAGGAAAACGTAAAGAACAAAAAGAGACGGGGGAGTAGTAGGGAACGAAGTTAAACCGTGCAACCATTTCTAAACGGAGGAAGTATCTTGATGAGATACTATTAAATATTAAGGGTGCGTTTTGTTCACCTGATTTTCACTTATTTATTTTTTTTGAACTTATCTTATCTGAAGTTAACTGAACTTATTTTGGTTATAAATTGTACTTGGTCAACCCTTATTTTTTCTGAACTTATATTATGTGAACTTATCTTATCTTAACTTATATGAACTTAACTAAATTTATTTGAACTTACTTTTTTTGAAAAAAGTGAAAATAAGGTGAACATAACATAGTCTTATCGTAAGACATCAAAAGTTACCCATAGAAAATAATAAGTCGCCCTTGATAGTGGAAATTTTTTATCTAGGTCTCACAATAAGTTGTTGTCAACTAAAAATCTACTTCTAGTGAAGTAAAAGAACGCTACATAACACATAAGTGTGTACATGTGCGTCATTTTCTAGCAATTAATACAATGCGTCAATGCCCTAATTTTAAAAATGATTCGATTTTGGTGTTCAATTTCCAATTTCTAATAATGTACAGCCGTTTGATTTTGGATTAAATTTTATTTTAGATTTATTTTTTAATTAGTAGAGTATTTAATTTTGGATGGAGTTGTACATATTATTAATTAATTATCTAAAATATATACGTGGCACCTAATTAATTATCTACGTGGCACTTGATTTTTTTAATTCAAAAATAAATTAGAAATCGTATTTTTCGTTGGCCGAAACCAATATTAATCCTAGGTGGCGCTCTAATATTTCAGCAAATATGCCTTCTATATATATATATATATAT
Source organism: Spinacia oleracea (assembly GCF_020520425.1). Lineage (NCBI taxonomy): Eukaryota > Viridiplantae > Streptophyta > Magnoliopsida > Caryophyllales > Amaranthaceae > Spinacia > Spinacia oleracea. Next base: position 6,984,730 of record NC_079487.1, on the reverse strand, counting down.
ATATATATATATATATATATATATATACACACATATATATTAGATTGGTTGCTTATTTATCTATTTTTATTTTAAAAATCTGAAATATATTAGTGCCTATTTTAAATAAAAAAACTTTAAGAAAAATCTACCCTTCACGTAACTCTTTTTGTTTCCCCACCCAAAACCTACCCACTGCTAAAAGAAATCCCTAATCTTGGATAGAAAATCATATACACCAAAGTACCATGTAACAAAAGATACAGAGCACTTTTTTTCTTTTTTAAAGATAACTCCCCATCGTACAGTGCAACAATATCTTGTTAATTTTGAATTTGAGATAACTCACTATTTGTAATTCTATCATATTTTTAAACGGGATAATTATATCTTTTTCTCTTATTATCTTTTACTTCGTACTTATTTATCTCTTTTATTCCTAGTAAATTTATCTCTTATTGCCTTTTATCGGGTGCTTATTTATCTATTTTTATTTGATTTTTTCTTTATTAATATCTTTAAAGATAACTCAATTTAATATCAAACTCAATGATGATTAACTAATTTGATCAGTTTCCAAGCTAATTGTAATTCTTCCTTTCATACCGATCAAATGTGAGAGTTGTTTAAAATATAGTGTAGTCCAAAATATAGCCTAAATAATGTTGTTAATCGTTGATCATCAATTAATGTTGTAAATCGTTAATGTTTGACTCCGTTAGAATCCAACGAAAATCTATTATCTTATCAACTCAAAGATAAAACTGTTAGGTTGTGATACATATGAACAAACATAAATCATGCGGAAAAACCATAAAGCCAGGAGACATATTATTAACACATAATAATTTAGCATAATTCAGATGCATACACTTTGTAGCGTGCCCTCCCTAGCTGCGCCCGAACCGAACAAGAACAAGTCTTTAGGACTCCAAGTGTCGTCCCTCCGTAGATAGTCCACAGCACGTCCGGATCCGCCTTAAGCTTGACCAACTAGAATCGCCCTTAAGGTTCCTTAGATTTTCGGCTATTTTGGGTGCAAGTGTTTGGCTGATTTTTGCTTAAAAATCATACCTTTGAATACTTCAAAATCGTCTGTTAAATATGTGACCCTAGGCCCTTATTTATAGAGTTTATGGAAAGGAATTATAATCCTACTAGGATATGGATTTATTAATTAGAATCCTAATAGAACTCTAAATAATAAATTTAATCTTTTAGGATTAGGATTTAATCAATGCACGAATTCCGATAGGATTAGGATTCGTTACGAACACGAGCACACGCACACGCATGCACGCCCGCACGCAGGCCTTGCGGCCCACGCCGAGCGCACAGCGCATGCGGCCTCGCAGCCCATGGGCTTCGTGCGCGCCTGCCAGTGCTTGGCTGGGCCTGGCCTTGCGCTGGGCCTGGTCGAGCACTTGGCGTGTGGCTTGCTGGGCGTTGGCCTGGCCTTGTGCTGGGCCTTCGTCTAGCAAGCCTCGTCAGATGCTAATTCGTACGATACGCTTTCCGATTAAATTCCCGAATCCGGAATTCATTTCCGATACGAACAATAATTAATATTTCCGATTCGGGAATTAATTTTCGTTTCGAACAAATATTTAATATTTCCGTTTCCGGAATTATTTTCCGATTCCGATAATATTTTCGATTCCGGCAATATTTCCGTTTCCGGCAATATTTCCGATTCCGGCAATATTTCCATTTCCATTAATATTTTCCGATACGTACCATGTTTCCGTTTCCGGCAACATCTACGACTTGGATAATATTTATATTTCCGATACGATCGATATTTCCGTTTCCGGCAATATCATCGTTTCCGGAGTATTCATTTGCTTGCCTTTGACGATCTTAGCTCCCACTGAAACCAAGATCCGTCGATTCCGAATATCCATAGATGAAGTATTTAATGCCATTAAATACTTGATCCATTTACGTACTATTTGTGTGACCCTACGGGTTCAGTCAAGAGTAAGCTATGGATTAATATAATTAATTCCACTTGAACTGAAGCGGCCTCTAGCTAGGCATTCAGCTCACTTGATCTCACTGAATTATTAACTTGTTAATTAATACTGAACCGCATTTATTAGACTTAACATTATATGCATACTTGGACCAAGGGCATTATTTCCTTCAAAAACAACTCCAAAGTCTCAAATTAACACCAATATATTTTGTGTCATGTTTATTGATACTTTTCAAATCAACCTATTTTGATAGTTCTTCTATTAATATTTGATAGTTCTTCTATTAATATGATTATTAAAAATAAATTCATATAATCATACCTGGAATATTCAATTAAAAAATACAGAGTACTACCTACAAAATAAAAACAAACTGCTTTGGAGTAATCTAATGATGATAAATAAAATTATAAAACTACAATAAAATTAAAAGAATAAAATAAATTAATTAAATTAACGTAAAAATGAAAACACATAAGGTGACGAAGCATTGAACACCCAATAAGATCTCATAGGCTCATAGCTAGCTTATAAGTGGAGGCTCATTCTAAAACAACATACTCGTAGGCCCTGTTCTTTAGAGCTGAACTGAACTGAACTGAATTGAACTGAATTGAACTGAATTGAACTGAACTGAACTGAACTGAATTGAATGCTCCTGAACTGAACTGAACTGAACTGAATTGAATTGAACTGAATTGAACTTAACTGAACTTAACTTAACAGAATATATTACCGAAATAAATAATAAATAATAAATAATAAATAATAAACAATAAAATAATAAATAATAAATAATAATAATAAATGTTAACTAATAACTAGAGAATAATTATTAATTAATAACTAAATAACTATATAATAAATAATAATAATAATAATAATAATAATCTGTAATTGATTACTAAATAATTACAATAAATGATAAGTTTTAATAATAATAATAATTCATAGTTAATAACTAATAACTAAATAATAAATAACTAATAATCCGTAACTAATTAATAAAAATCATAATAAATTATATTAATTATTAATAAATAATTAGTTATAAATAATAATAATAATAAGTAATATAATAACATGAATATAAATATAAATAATAAGTAATATAATAATATAATAATATAAGTATAAATATAAATAATAAGTAATACAATAATATTAATAATAATAATAATATTATTATTATTATTATTATTATTATTATTATTAAGTTAAATTGAATTGAATTAAACTGAATTAAACTGAACTGAACTGAACTGAACTGAACTGTCAAATAAGTCCTGAAACTAAAATTAAGCCAAAAAGAACAGGGTCGTACTTTGTTTTCATTAACTACCAACAAAAAGGCAACCCTGTTTTGCTTAACACGTACAATCTAGAAAGCCATGTAGACCAAGTTACACATGCTTGCCTAAAGAAATTCTTTGTATAACTAATCCAAACAATGAGTTGAGGCGTTTTAAGGAAAAAAAAATTGAGTTTATATAAATTGATACATCAGTATTTTATTTTTTTCAAAATTTTATCTATTTACCTTTTTATCTTAAAATATTATGAAGTGAATTTTACCACACAGCCGAAATGAATGCGTAATCTAAGCTACCGACAGAGATCCCTTAATTACATAAATGGAAAATGTTCAAGTTTAGAAACAAGTACCCGCTTCTCACTTTCATAAATCAAACAAATTAAGCAAACGACAGTGCAAGATTACAGTAACCTTAGTTTTCAACAACTCAAAACTTACAGATCGAGGAGGAAGACCGTTAGAGTGATAATGGTGAATATGAATTGGATCCATGCATGTGCATTCTGAATCTATAAGATTACAGGTGCATGTATACCTGTGAGGGGTCGAAAAAGCACGAGGCTAATGCGTGATCTCGTCCCTCGTGGGTGTGACGCTTCTTTTTGTCAAATCAAGTGTAATTGGATTTCCTGTGAGTTTACACCCAATTGACTAGTAATATAGGAGTCGCCATTCAGTTTTTAACGACAATGAGAAAAACTGACAAAACCCGGTTATCGTGACATAAAGGGAGTGCAATTATGTTTGACCACGACGGCCGTAGGTTCCCTTGTGATCCCTGGTGGTGGGGATCGCTCAACGTACACCCGCAGGGTAGAGATTGAGGGTTCGGGGGACTGTAACTAACGAGAGGAGTACTCGCTCTTCAATAACTCCAGAGGCAGGATATCCTTACTAGCTCAGCATAAATAATTGAAGGGACATGCGTTAACTATTAAACTAATCTGAGTTGATTTTAACAGTATGCAACATATAGTACTAGATCGAGCGCGATTATCTGATTTAGATTGTTTCAAGGGACCTAGCATGATAATCCAATTTCCCAAAAATATCATATTTATTAAGCGTGATCGAACAATCAGATTTAGTTAGTTTAACAGTTCATAAAAGGGCGAGGAAAGCAATTAAATCATAGAAAAGGGACACATTACAACGCACCCTTGAGAGGTGCGTCACAGTTCTCAGAAAACTAACCACTTTGACTTTGCTATTTCTCCTTTTATTTAACGAATCTCAAATTATGGGACGGGATACGTTCTGTTCGATTTATGGATCGATTGCGACAGAACGCGTGATCGGTTTTGCAGCGTGAGGCTTAGGCTTAGGGGTTCAGAGTCAATACTCAGAAATATAATTGTGTGTTGTCCCCTTTCACGTCGAACTTAAGGCCCTATTTATAGAAAAGAGTTCGTGGAAAGATAGAATTGCAGAACTCTAATCCACAAGGAATTAGGAAAAAACACGTACCAGGTATTTTCGGCGCCCAGAACCAGGCGTTGAAAATAGGATCTGGGCTGTTTTCTCAGTCAGATTCGGATTCCGAGAATCCGAAGTATTTGAGATTTAATTGAGTCTTTTAGTGCGTATTAACCCTGTGACGGGATGCGTCTGGGCCCGTTACGAACTCTAGGCTCGTTAGGATTATAATTAATACGTGACTCTTACTTTCAAATCATATTAGGAATAGGATTCTCTCGCAATTTCTATCTCATTTAGGATTTATGTTGGAGTGCAACACCTAATTCTGACAGGTTTCTATTTTTATGACTTGCCACTTTTAACAACTACTCATTACGGAAGTTACTATTTTTAACAGGTTTCCATAAATAGCAGGTTTCGGGTGAAATGAAAAGGGGAATTGAGATTCGTTATTTTATAGGAGATGCGTTGTCAAGTGAAGATTTACGCTTTCATCATCGAACCTTCCCTTTCGGTAATGGGAACAAAAGTATGTATCTACAGTTAGCTCTACATAGGATCTGCATGAAGAAAAAAAAAAGGTAGGAGAAATTGAATGTTCGCCTAACCAATTCCATCATTAGTTTATCCAACAACTCAATAATTGTCACACGACATTCATCAAGTAAGCAAAAGCCAGGATCACAAGAAAGTTTACTATTTATTTATTTATTTATTTCTCATCCCCAGTTCTAGCAAAGATCCCCGTTGAATGAATGTTCATCTTTGCTACAACTGGGGATGAGAAATACCAACGGCTGTGATGCGTTCACTGTTTGGGGGAGTTGTGTTAGCAGGCGATGGACTGTATCTTTCCCTTTGGGCTTTGGCGAGTTACTCCGTATGAATTATGACATCGACATAGACTCTAATATTAAATAACATACGGTCTAATTCCAAGCGAATAGACTCTAATTATAATCAAAGTTATTCACTTATTTTTAGTTTTTGTATCACAAATTGAGGGAAGTTTTATAAAAAAAACAAGTGAGAGCAACTAAAGAAAATGTTAGGTTAATAAAGTATTTTTTAGAAAACTTTTTGAAGCAAATAGGGGGAAGTTTAGTTAGTTTATTTATTTTTAAGAAAAAGGTAGGAAAAAAATAAAGCAAGTTTTTATTGGGTTGGGGATCGAACTCAAGATCAGTGGGCTAGAGTACAATCCAAAACAACAAAAGCACTAGATTTTTGATGTTAGCAGAGTAATACCAATTGATTTAATTTTCCCTAAATAAATAAATTTGAAAAAAAATAAAGTTTTTTTTTCCAGACATTTTAACCCACAAATAAGTTTATTTAAGTGAAAATAAGTTATTTTTTCCAAATACAATAAGTTCAAATAATATAAGTCCAGACAAAATAAGTCAAATAAAACAGAACCTTAAGTTAACTACATTTATCTAAACTTATATATATTCCTTGAAATATGTGTACCAGCTTCAATGGAAACACTAACAAGCTGGTGAGCAACTGCCTTCTGCAAAGCTTAGCTTTCTCATCATTTTCAGGGACATCTTCAAAATCATCAATTGTAACAACCTTGGCATTCTTATGCAAGAGGAAAATAGAGACAGAGTGAGTCAAGATTACGTAGAAGTTGATCATTTTACAAAAACTATATATATGGAAGTAGTTTCTAAATGAATGCAAAGTGAAATATTGTACAGACCCTGTACTAATTACATTTTCCGTCTTTTGCTGTGTAAAGATAGTCTGCATCGGTATCTATGCCACCATTGTTAATGATGAAATCATATGCGTAATCCATAAGTCCACCATCACATCCAGAGTTGTAAGATGTGTCACAATCTACGAGCTCTTGCTCAGACAACGACAACAACTCCCCGGTAACAATCTGGTTGATCCCTTCCACAACAGCAATTGTGGAGATTGCCCAACAACTCCCTTTATTTCAAACAAAAACTAAATAGCTTGAGTACACAATCAATCAAATACTTAAGGCTCTATCAAAACCCAAAAGTTTCTTCCGTAATAAGGCATAAACAGATAACCCTTCATGAGGAATCCTCTCAGCCAGTGTTGCTTGGAATACAGAGGGTTGGATTAGATCAAGATCAAATACTAGATTGTAATCGTTTAGTCAAAATCTTCACTAATTTAAGATAGAATATTATCCAAGGATAAAAGATACACTGCCCCCCAATAAATCAATTATTCACGCAATAATGTGAACTCATATGAAATCGTGAGTCATGCAGACTCATGCCTTTAAATCTTATTTTATACGGAGTACATCCAAAGTACCTTAATTACTCCCTCCGTCCCGGAATACTCGACCCGGTTTGACCGGCACAGAGTTTAAGGGACTTGAATTGACTTATTTAATTTAATAGGTAGTAGTTGATATTGGGGTATTATTTTAATTTAGTTAGTGGGAAATGTGTAAAGGGGTGAGGTTGGGGGAGAGTAGGGGTTGAATTTTTAATTATTTTTTATATGGAGTAGGGGTTAGGTGGGTTAATAGGGGTGGAGTGAGAAATAATATAATATTGTTAGAATATTTCCATTTTTAGAAACAGGTCAAGTATTAAGGGACGACCCAATAAGGAAAACAGGTCCAGTATTCCGGGACGGAGGGAGTACTAATTTAATTAACACTTTTACAAAAGCAGCCAGCTACTAATCAACAGATCGATTGATTTATAATTCTCTAGTTTAGTACACGTGCAACACATGATTATTATTACTCCGTAAATATTTTTATGTAATACTTTTAATAATTTAATAATTATTTACAGAAAAGTTAATAAAATAAAATATATTTCGCAAATGAGTTTATCAATACCAATTGATTTAATTTTCCCTAAATAAATAAATTTGAAAAAAATTTAAGTTTTTTTTTCCAGACATTTTAACCCACAAATAAGTTTATTTAAGTGAAAATAATTTTTTTTCCAGATAAAATAAGTTCAAATAATATAAGTCCAGACAAAATAAGTCGAATAAAACAGAACCTTAAGTTAACTAAATTTATCTAAACTTATATATATTCCTTGAAATAGGTGTACTCATATTTATTTTTAATATAAGGTAACAATTTGCCAATATATTTTTTCTTTCAATTCTTTATAAAAAGTTTCTCATATTTACTTTATTCGTAACTTTCTTTTTCCTTTTTCACCCTATTCCAGCATATTTCTTACTTAAATTATTAATTTCATTACGTAAATTTGTTGAAGATACGACACATTAATTCATTTTCCGTAAGACAAAAGGATTTTAAGTCATTATTAAATTAATATAATACAAAGATATGAGAGATATATGCTACAATGAATTTTCAACAATAAAGATTGATAGCTCGAATTATTTTTTCTCCTTTTTTTTAATTTTTTTAATATACATTTTTTAAGTTAACAAACTAGTGTGTGGGACGGGCGTTGCCCCGGTTTCTTACTTTTATTCGGGTTTATTTATTTTTTAAATATGTGCACATGTAGATGTAGTCTTCGTCGACATCAAATGACATCGAATTACGGTGGTGACACAAGATTAGTGGCCGATCAACAACTTTTCCAAATATGAAACCCCACATTCGAAAATCAAAACAAAGTTGGATACTTTTCTTCAAAATTAGTTGTTTTATTACACCGTTTTTTTTTGAGGCTTAAGCTAGAAACGTAATAACGGAACATTTATAAATTAAGTAATCATTATCTTTTTTTTCCTTTTTTTTCACATTCACTTTTATTTAATGTATTATTTAACGTCAAAAGAATATATATGTTTATGTAGAAAGATGTAACATAAGTTGTGGTTGGCTAAGATGGTAGGAAATGTAACTTTTAACAAAGAGGTCTAGTGTTCAATCCTTGTTACATGTTTTTTGTTGTATTGACATGTCATGATGCTAATTAGTGGTGACGTGGCGTAATGAGGGTAGTTATACATGACACCTATACATTCTTATGAACGCCTTTTAATATATTAGTATAGATGTGAAGAGATAAAGCACAATTGGTGGTTGGTTAGGATGGTAATGAGTGTTGTCATCCACATTTGAGGTCTGGAGTTCAAATCTCATTGTAATGATTTTTGGTTGTCCATGACATGACATACCACTTGATGAGTGAATGATGTGGCGCAAAGAGAAGAGTACTACGTGGCACATATACTTTTTTCACAACGCCTTTTAATATATTAGTATAGATATAAAAAAAACCTAAAGACTCATTAGGAGATGACACATGTCATTTATGGTGTATCTTTTACTCCATCCGTTTCTTTTTGTTTGTTATGTTTGGACTTTTCCACGTTTATTAACATATAACTGTAGACACCTACTTTTGTCCCCATTCCCGAAAGGGAAGGTTCGATGATGAGAACATAAATCTCCACTTGGCAACGCATCTCCTATAAAATAACGAATCTCAATCACCCTTTTCATTTCAACCAAAACTGCTATTTATAGAAACCTGCTAAAAATAGTAACTGCCGTAACGGGTAGTTGCTAAAAGTGGCAAGACATAAAAGATAGAAACCTGTCAGAATTAGGTGTTGCACTCCAACATAAATCCTAAAAGAGATAGAATTTGCAAGAAGAATCCTATTCCTAGTATAATTCGAAAATAAGAGTTACGTATTAATTAAAATCCTAACGAGCATAGAGTTCGTAACGGGCCCAGACGCATTCCGTCATAAAGTTAATACGCACTAAAAGACTCGGATAAGTCTCAAACACTCCGGATTCTAAGAGTCCAAATCTGACAAAGAACTCGGCCCAAACATCATTTTCAACACCCAGCCCTGGGCGCTGAAATTGCCTGGATCCCATTTTCAACGCCCAGTGCTGGTCGCCGAAATCTTTAACGCCCAGCCCTGGGCGCTGAAATTACCTGGGTACGTGTTCTCTTTTAATTCTCCTTGGATTAGTGCTCTAAAATTCTATCTTTCCACGAACTCTTTTCTATAAATACAGCCCCAAATTCGACGAGAAAATAGAACACACAATTCATATTCTGAGTATTGACTCCAACCCCTAAGCCTAAGCCTCACGCTGCGAAATTGATCCCGCGTTATGTCGCAATCGATCCAAAAATCGAACAGAACGTATCCTGTCCCTTGTAGCTGAAGAATTAAGCCCGAAAACTTGAGATTCGTTAAATAAAAGGAGAAATAGCAAAGCCAAAGTGGTTAGTTTTCTGAGAACCGTGACGCACCTCTCAAGGGTGCGTCGTAATGTGTCCCTCCGCATGATTTAATTGCTTTCCTCGCCCTTTTATAAATTGTTAAACTATTAAAACTGATTGTTCTATCACGCCTAATAAAGATAATATTTTGGGAAATTGAACTATTATGCTAGGTCCCTTAAAACAATCTATATCAGATAATCGCGATCGATCTAGTATTATGTGTTGCATATTGTTAAAATAAATTCAGATTAATTTAATAGTTAACGCATGTCCCTTCAATTATTTATGCTGAGCTAGTAAGGATATCCTGCCTCTGGAGTTATCGAAGAGCGAGTACTCCTCTCGGTAGTTACAGTCCCACGAACCCTCAATCTCTACCTTGCGGGTGTACGTTGAGAGATCCCCACACCAGGGATCACAAGGGATCCTATGGCCGTCGTGGTCAAACATAATTGCACTTCCTTTATGTCACGATAACCGGGTTTTGTCAGTTTTTCTCATTGTCGTTAAAAACTGAATGGCGACTCCTATATTACTAGTTGTGAGGGGGTCGAAAAAGCGCGAGGCTAATGCATGACCTTGTCCCTCGTGGGTGTGACGATTCTTTTTATTCAATCAAGTGTAATTGGATTTCCTGTGAGTATACACCCAATTGACTAGTAATATAGGAGTCGCCATTCAGTTTTTAACAACAATGAGAAAAACTGACAAAACCCGGTTATCGTGACATAAAGGGAGTGCAATTATGTTTGACCACGACGGCCGTAGGTTCCCTTGTGATCCGTAGGTTCCCTTGTGTTCCCTGGTGTGGGGATCTCTCAATATACACCCGACCCTTTGTTGGGGGAATGGGTGCTTCCCGATGCCCGGATCTCGTATACCGGAGAGAGTGGATCCGAGATTGTGGAGACCTTCCCGGAAGACCGGGTTTTCCATGCTCCGCTCCCTGAGGGAGTAGAGGCGGTATGCACCTTTCATTTGTGTACTCTTCTTTATATTTTTTCTTTCTTTTTTACTGACATTCTTGTTTTAGGTTCCGGCCCGTACGGCCAATGCGATGGTGGGGGTGATCAACCGGTTGAAGTCCGCGTTGGTTCGAGCTCGGTCTGCACTTTCTTACAGGAGCCCCCACTCTACTCGGGTAATGTGCCCTCTCTTTTTTTTCTTTTGATCTGTACCTTTGGTTTGGCTTTCGGTTATTCACTCTCTTTTTTTGTCCCTTTTTGCAGACGGCTACTGGGCGTGCTGGAGCCGACGACGCGGGTCCCTCGGGCTAGGGACACGGTCGTCGCGAGAGAGAGAGAGCACAACACTCGCCCCTACGGCATCGCCATTCTGACACGGGGGTGAGTTCTTCCGGGGAGAGGTCCGAGCCGGAGCGTAGGCGGCGTTCCGTGTCGGTGGCCCGAGAGCCTAGCCCCGAGTTGCAGTCGCAACCTCATTTTTGGGGTGACTCTGGCTGGGGTCCCTCATACCACGGGGAGTGGAGTGGATGGACCGGCGAGGCTTGGAGACATGGAGCCGATGACGAGTCTTAGGCTTACCTCCTGTTTTATACATATTCATTCTTGTGTTCCGCATGTATATATATATATTTTTTGCGATTTTTGGTGCAAGAATGTTTTGAGCCCTCCGTGGGCTTTGTTTTAACATATTATAGCAATATTAGCTTCCTAAACCAACGACGAATTTCGAAAAAGGAAAAGACTTTCGTAAAAATAATGAGTTCATACAAAAGTGCACATATATTTTTAGACTAACCGACTACTTGGGGTATTACATATGCATGTTCACTATTTTTTTGTTTTTTTTTTTTGCCGACTCGTGTCATACTCCTTTGTTGGGCTTGTTCCTGGAAACTCTTGTGGCTTTTTCATTTTATGTGGTCTTGCCCGTGCATGGGTTAGGGTAGAGTGCCCTTTGCGATATCTTTTCTTCTTGATGCGTTGCATGACTTTATTATTTTATAATTTTTTATTGGACCGAATCCTTGAGAAGGATTGCCTACGTATCTTGTCAGAATCAGGTCGCGCGTAGTTCTAGCTTTTTTTTGAAAAAAACTTTTTGAAAGGGTGTTCATTACTCGTCTGCTTCCCCCCCAAGTGTTCGTGGTTCTTTTGAGGGTTAGAAAAAGGAGTACGAACACTTTGTAGAAGCGGGAGGGTAGGTGGCAAGAGAGAACGACGCGCGATCTAGGGCGAGGGAAATATCGGCGCCCAGTCCTGGGCGTGAGAAATAACAGCGCCCAGTCCTGGGCGTTGAATTGTTGTCCTTCGCTTTTTCTACTTTATCGAGTTTTATGCCGTTTGTTTAGAGTAATGCGCAGAATGTTGGCTTATGAGTCTTAATATGTTTTATTAGATGCCTTAACTCCGGACTGAATTTTATTAAATATGGTACTTTTTCAATTGGTCTAAGTTCGTGAGGTTAGCGAATTCCGCTCCATCTATGTCGGCTAGTTGGACTGCTCCGCCAGGTAGGATGGTCTTTACAAAATATGGTCCTGTCCAGTTAGGCCGGAATTTTCGTTGAGGGTCCGTAGTAGGTGCGCGGACTTCTTTTAAAACAAAATCGCCTTCTTTGATGTTTCGAGGTTTGACTCTTTTGTGGAATTGCCTTGCAATGCGCTTTTGATACACTTGCACGTGATGTAGAGCTCTTAACCTCCGTTCGTCTAAAAGGACGAGTTCGTCGTACCTAGCTTGAACCCAATCAGCTTCGGGTAGCTTGCTTTCTAGGACGATCCGGAGGGAGGGAATTTCCAACTCGACCGGTTGGACTGCCTCCATTCCGTATACCAAGGAGTAGGGTGTTACTCCAATGGAGGTGCGGATTGAGGTTCGATAGCCCCATAATGCGAAGTGTAATTTATTGGGCCAATCCTTATAATTTTCGGCCATTTTTTCGATTATGACTTTAATATTTTTGTTGGCCGCCGCTACCGCGCCGTTCATTTGCGGCCTGTAGGGAGAGGATTTTGTTAGGTTATGATACATATGAAAATTCATAAATCATGCGGAAACAACCATTAAGCCAGGAATACATATTATTTACACATAATCATATAGCATAGTCTAGAAGCATACTCTTTGTTGCGTGCCTTCCCTAGCTGCGCCCGAACCGAACAAGAACAAGTCTTTAGGACTCCAAGTGTCGTCCCTCCGTAGATAGTCCACAGCACGTCCGGATCCGCCTTAAGATTGACCAACTAGAATCGCCCTTAAGGTACTAATAATTCCGGCACTTTTAGGCAAGGTATGTGACTGAATTTTTCTCTCAAAAACTCACTTTGAATACTTGAAAACTCGTTATAAATTGTGAACCCAGGTCACATATTTATAGGGGTATGGAAAGAGAATTGGAATCCTACTAGGATACGAATTAATTAAATTAGAATCCTAGTGGAACTCTTATTTAATTAATTTATCTTTTAGGATTAGGAATTTAATCTTTAAACGAATTCTATACGCTTTAGGATTCGAGTAACACACTTCGAGTAATACGCTAGCACCGCACGCAGGCCTTGCGGCCCACGCACAGCGCCAACCCACTCGTCGCAGCCCCGGGCGCGCGCCCAAGCTTCGGCTGGGCCTGGCTTTTGCGCTGGGCCTGGTCGCATGCTTGGCGTGTGGTTGTTGCGCTTGGCTTGCTGGGCGATGGCCCGGCTTCGTGCTGGGCCTTCGTCTGGCAGGCCTCGTCCGATGCTAATTCGTACGATGCGCTTCCGATTAAATTCTCGATTCCGGAATTCATTTCCGATACGAACAATATTTAATATTTCCGATTCCGGAATTAATTTCCGTTTCGAACAAATATTTAATATTTCCGTTTCCGGAATTATTTTCCGATTCCGATAATATTTCCGATTCAGACAATATTTCCGTTTCCGGCAATATTTCCGATTCCGGCAATATTTCTATTTCCGATAATATTTTCCGATACGTACCATGTTTCCGTTTCCGGCAACATCTACGATTTGGATAATATTTATATTTCCGATACGATCCATATTTCCGTTTCCGGCAATATCATCGTTTCCGGAGTATTCATTTGCTTGCCTTTGACGATCTCAGCTCCCACTGGAACCAAGATCCGTCGATTCCGAATATCCATAGTTGGAGTATTTAATGCCATTAAATACTTGATCCATTTACGTACTATTTGTGTGACCCTACGGGTTCAGTCAAGAGTAAGCTGTGGATTAATATCATTAATTCCACTTGAACTGAAGCGGCCTCTAGCTAGGCATTCAGCTAACTTGATCTCACTGAATTATTAACTTGTTAATTAATACTGAACCGCATTTATTAGACTTAACATTGAATGCATACTTGGACCAAGGGCATTATTTCCTTCAGTCTCCCACTTGTCCTTAGGGACAAGTGTGCATTTCCTAATTCCTTTGTCGCTCGATGCTTGCTCTTGAACATAAGGTAAGAGTTGTCATCCTTATTATGTCCAGAGGTGTTCCTCGGTTTCAGAGTTCAACTGATCAAATAAACAGATAATCATAGCCTATGATTCATCCGAGCACGGCCATGCATTTCACAGTTTCTAGCTCTCCGAGTGGCCTTGTACAACTTTTAAGCATCTCATCCCGATTTATGGGAGGACAATCCCAATCTTGCGATCTTGAGATTAGACTTCGTTTGATAGGTGATTACCTGAGCGTTGCCTTTATAGCCTCCTTTTACGGTGCGACGGTTGGTCAATGTCAAAGCAACCAGTTCTCAAACAAGTAATCTCAAATCACTCAGGTATTGAGGATTTAGTGTCTAATAATTTTAATGAAATTTACTTATGACAGATTTTCATCTCTTACAGTAAAGTTTCATAGGTCTTGTCCGATACTAGTCTTCCCAAAGTAAGTATCTATGCAAATGATTATGACATTGCCATGTCCACATAGTTCAAGAAACAGAACTACTAGTCATCTTGCATTCTAGTCGTCTAACATTTTCTATGCGTCCAATTTTATAGAAAACTCCGACTAGGGACCATTTTCAACCTTTGACATTCAAGTTCACTTGATAGACATTTCTTAGTCACAGGACTGGTCCTGAGAAAATTGCTGATCCAGCCGACTCATATTCTCAATGAGTCCAATCATTTTGAGAACATGTGGACTTACGGGCTCGCCTTTCTTAAGCTTGGTCTCAAGAATTTGCCTATGAGTCTCGAATCTTTCGACTCGAGCCAGATCTTGGAACATGTTCTTCAACTCACTGATGATTGTGAAAGCATCTGAGTTGATGAACGTTTTCTGCAGATCCGCACTCATGGTGGCGAGCATTAGACATTTCACATCCTTGTTGGCATCAATCCAACGATTGAGGGCTGCCTGAGTGACCCCGTCGCCTGCGGCTTCGGGCATCGCCTTTTCTAGGACATACTCCTTTTCTTCCTGCATAAGAACTATTTGCAAGTTCCTTTGTCAGTCAAGGAAGTTTTTCCCGTTCAACTTCTCCTTTTCGAGAATTGATCGAATGTTGAATGAATTGTTGTTTGCCATATTAAAAACTACAATTGAAAAGAATAAACAAATAAATAACCATTCACAGTTTCTCTTAATAAACTTAAATTCTAGCATACATGCATAATTCAATGTTTATTAAGCATTTTATTCAAGTTATGTGTTCCGGCAGGTGTGAATAAAATGATTCCAAGATCCTAAAATCATTGAAGAACTAAGCACAGTTTGTCGACTTAATCCTAAAACATCTTAGGTAAGCAAAAGCCTTTTGCTAATAGTCTAGAAACTATTCTTGGTTGATAGGTACGTCTAAGAACTTATTAGGTAAACCTATCGATTTTGCCACGACATAAAAGGACTCCTTACTTATATCGTTGAGTTTCACCAAAACTAACATGTACTCACAATTATTTGTGTACCTTGCCCCTTTAGGACCAATAAGTAACACCTCGCTGAGCGAAAACTATTACTAGATTGATGTAAAGGATATCCAAGCAAGTGTATATTTTGGCATGGCACCTTTTAACTCAATTTTTTAGTTTGGAACTTAAGGCTCTTACTATGTTGGTTAGATTTTAAGTGAACTAAAATCCTTAATCATGCAACATAATCAAGCTTTTGATCTCATGCATTTTAAGACATATTTAAAAGCAATAAATAACTTAAAACATGCATAAGATAAATGTGATCTAGTATGGCCCGACTTCATCTTGAAGCTTTAACTTCAAAGTCCGTCTTGAAAATCTCCGTGGGAGGCACCATTTTCTTCAAATAGGATAAGCTATAATTAAAACTAATTACAACTATTTGATGGTACGCAGACCATATTTGAATTGAAAAACGACTTTGGTACTTTAGACCAATTACATTCAAATTAATGGTACGCAGACCATATTTTCTATCCTATTTGGGCCATACTAGTCACTTCATAACCTGCAAAACAGTACATATACAATATATACCATTCACCCATTCATTATCATGAATGGCCCACATAGTTGGTTAGTAAAACACATTATGCATCACGTAAACATTTGCTGCAATTAATCAAGGGCACCAATAATCTACCAATTATTCAGTCCTTATTAATTCTAATCAAGTTGTTTTAACCTTAAGGATTTGTAGACCTAATCAAGAGTTTATGACTAAAAGCGCTCCCACTTAAACCAATAAATTCATATGCTTTACTAATTTTAAACATAAAAATGTATTTCTAGTCTAACCGGAAACATACAAATTTAATTAAAATTTAAAGCTCATATAAATTTATAATTGAATCCAAAAAGTTTAATTTAATTTCAGTCGTATTTAAATTAATTCATGATTTTAATTTTAGTAAAATAATTAGAATAAATAAAATTTATTATAATTACAATATTCAAAACTAAAATCCAAGAAAATAATTTAAATTATTAATTTTAAAATTAATTAAAATTACGTAAACTGAAAATTTCAAATTAAAATTTCAAAACGATCTAATCGCAACGCAAACACCTCACGCATCACACGCCCATGGGCCACACGCACACAGCCATCGCTGGCCATGTGCGCGCAGCCCATGCGCTGCGTCGCATAGCTGCTGCTTCTACCCATCGCAAGCCATCGCGCGAGCTGGTGCTCGCTGCGCGCGCGCCAGCGCTCGATGCACGCGAGCATGTGCTCGCTGCGCGCGCTCGCTAGCGCTCGCTGCACGCGGGCCAGCGCTCGCTTCGTGCACTCGCCAGCGCATGCTGTGCGCGCTCGCTAGCGCTCGCTTCGTGCGAGCCAGCGCTCGCTGCGCGCGGCATCGACGCTGGGCGCAGCACTCGTGGCCGCGAGCTTGCGCTCGCTGCGCGCGAGGCTGCGCGCGCTTGCGCGAGGCAGTGCGCGTTGTGGCGCAGCTCGCTTGCTGCCCACACGCGACTGCCGTGCCTTGCCTTCGCCCATGCCCATTCGTCCATTGCTCATAGCCCACGACACAAGGCAGGGCTGCTGCCTTGTGCTCGTGCACCATGCCCTTGCTCATTGCATTCGTGCCGCATGGGCGACGAGCTCCCTTGCTCGTCGTCACATGCCCGCACTATACAACACCCCTTAAGGGTAACACGTAGCGTCCATTGCTTTGTGCGTGCAAATTATATGAACGAATCGCATAAAATTTAAAAAATTTATATTTCAAAATTAATGACAAATTAATAAATTAATATTAATTTCATAATTTTAGGGCGAAAAATCGAAAATTTATTATTCAATTGATTTCCGATTAACATGGATTCAAGTCTAGGTCATAAAAATTTAAAATTTATCATAAATTTACAATTTTTATGGTGGTTTTTAATCATAGGTATCTAATTAAATTATTATTAATTATGAAAATCAAATTAATTCTAAATTATTCTAATTTTCAACAAATTAATCATAATTACAAATTAGATTGCATAATTAACAAGGCTAGGCATTCAAACTTGTTAAACATATACAGTAGGTCAATAAAAAATTCAAGATTTATCAACAAGAATCGCAAATATTTAATTTAACATCTTAAATTTACGAAATTTTGCATTCGAAAAGTCATAGTTAGGCTTCGAATTTGAGAATTCTGGGTTCGGCAGAAAAATACTATTTTTGTCAAAATTTTAGAATGCCTTTTACATGCGGAATTGACACAAAAATCACTCGATTTGGATGAGTAACGAAGAAACTGCCGAAAAACTGCGTACGTATAATTAAATAAACGCAATTTGCAATTAATTAACAATTACGAAAATTAATCACCCCTTTTAATTCTTGCAAATTTGTAATATTTAACCATGTTCATGCAATTTAGATTATGAAAATAATAAGAGGCTCGTGATACCACTGTTAGGTTATGATACATATGACAATTCATAAATCATGCGGAAACAACCATTAAGCCAGGAATACATATTATTTACACATAATCATATAGCATAGTCTAGAAGCATACTCTTTGTTGCGTGCCTTCCCTAGCTGCGCCCGAACCGAACAAGAACAAGTCTTTAGGACTCCAAGTGTCGTCCCTCCGTAGATAGTCCACAGCACGTCCGGATCCGCCTTAAGATTGACCAACTAGAATCGCCCTTAAGGTACTAATAATTTCGGCACTTTTAGGCAAGGTATGTGACTGAATTTTTCTCTCAAAAACTCACTTTGAATACTTGAAAACTCGTTATAAATTGTGAACCCAGGCCACATATTTATAGGGGTATGGAAAGAGAATTGGAATCCTACTAGGATACGAATTAATTAAATTAGAATCCTACTGGAACTCTTATTTAATTAATTTATCTTTTAGGATTAGGAATTTAATCATTAAACGAATTCTATACGCTTTAGGATTCGAGTAACACACTTCGAGTAATACGCTAGCACCGCACGCAGGCCTTGCGGCCCACGCACAGCGCCAGCCCACTCGTCGCAGCCCCGCGCGCGCGCCCAAGCTTCGGCTGGGCCTGACTTTTGCGCTGGGCCTGGTCGCATGCTTGGCGTGTGGTTGTTGCGCTTGGCTTGCTGGGCGATGGCCCGGCTTCGTGCTGGGCCTTCGTCTGGCAGGCCTCGTCCGATGCTAATTCGTACGATGCGCTTCCGATTAAATTCTCGATTCCGGAATTCATTTCCGATACGAACAATATTTAATATTTCCGATTCCGGAATTAATTTCCGTTTCGAACAAATATTTAATATTTCCGTTTCCGGAATTATTTTCCGATTCCGATAATATTTCCGATTCTGACAATATTTCCGTTTCCGGCCATATTTCCGATTCCGGCAATATTTCTATTTCCGATAATATTTTCCGATACGTACCATGTTTCCGTTTCCGGCAACATCTACGATTTGGATAATATTTATATTTCCGATACGATCCATATTTCCGTTTCCGGCAATATCATCGTTTCCGGAGTATTCATTTGCTTGCCTTTGACGATCTCAGCTCCCACTGGAACCAAGATCCGTCGATTCCGAATATCCATAGTTGGAGTATTTAATGCCATTAAATACTTGATCCGTTTACGTACTATTTGTGTGACCCTACGGGTTCAGTCAAGAGTAAGCTGTGGATTAATATCATTAATTCCACTTGAACTGAAGCGGCCTCTAGCTAGGCATTCAGCTCACTTGATCTCACTGAATTATTAACTTGTTAATTAATACTGAACCGCATTTATTAGACTTAACATTGAATGCATACTTGGACCAAGGGCATTATTTCCTTCAGATTTATGGTGTTTGACATGATATTTTTTGAGCAGGTCTTGGACTTCGGCCCTGAAGTGGGAACCTTGGTCACTTATGATTTCATGTGGAACCCCGTTGTTAGGTTATGATACATATGATAATTCATAAATCATGCGGAAAAACCATTTAGCCAGGAATACATATTATTTACACATAATCATATAGCATAGTTTTAGATGCATACTCTTTGTTGCGTGCCTTCCCTAGCTGCGCTCGAACCGAACAAGAACAAGTCTTTAGGACTCCAAGTGTCGTCCCTCCGTAGATAGTCCATAGCACGTCCGGATCCGCCTTAAGATTGACCAACTAGAATCGCCCTTAAGGTACTAAAGATTTTCGGCACTCTTAGGTAAGAAATGTGTCTGAATTTTCTCTCAAAAACTCACTTTGAATACTTGAATAATCTCATAAAATATGTGACCCTAGGCACGTATTTATAGAGTTATGGAAAGGGTTTTGGAATCCTATTAGGATACGAATTTATTTAATTATAACCCTACTAGGACTCTAATTAAATAATCATTATCTAATAGTTTTAGGATTTAATCACACTTCGAATCCTGATTGCTTCAGGATTCCCGCACAAGCAATGCACGAGCACCGTACACCCGCGCAAGCCTTGCGGCCCACGCTAGGCGCATAGCGCTCGGCCCATTGCTGCGCTCCGCGCGCGCGCGCCCAAGGCCTTGGCTGGGCCTGGCCTTGCCCTGGGCCTGGTCGAGGCTTGGCGTGCGCTGGTGTGCGTTGGCTCGCTGGGCGACGGCCTAGCTTCGTGCTGGGCCTTCGTCTAGCGGGCCTCGTCCGATGCTAATTCGTACGATACGCTTCCGATTAAATTCCCGATTCCGGAATTCATTTCCGATACGAACAATATTTAATATTTCCGATTCCGGAATCAATTTCCGTTTCGAACAAATATTTAATATTTCCGTTTCCGGAATTATTTTCCGATTCCGATAATATTTCCGATTCTGACAATATTTCCGTTTCCGGCAATATTTCCGATTCTGGCAATATTTCCATTTCCGATAATATTTTCCGATACGTACCATGTTTCCGTTTCCGGCAACATCTACGACTTGGATAATATTTATATTTCCGACACGATCCATATTTCCGTTTCCGGCAATATCATCGTTTCCGGAGTATTCATTTCTTGCCTGTGACGATCTCAGCTCCCACTGAAACCAAGATCCGTCGATTCCGAATATCCATAGATGGAGTATCTAATGCCATTAAATACTTGATCCGTTTACGTACTATTTGTGTGACCCTACGAGTTCAGTCAAGAGTAAGCTGCGGATTAATATCATTAATTCCACTTGAACTGAAGCGGCCTCTAGCTAGGCATTCAGCTCACTTGATCTCACTGAATTATTAACTTGTTAATTAATACTGAACCGCATTTATTAGACTTAACATAGAATGCATACTTGGACCAAGGGCATTATTTCCTTCAGTCTCCCACTTGTCCTTAGGGACAAGTGTGCATTTCCTAATTCCTTTGTCGCTCGATGCTTGCTCTTGAACATAAGGTAAGAGTTGTCATCCTTATTATGTCCAGAGGTGTTTCTCGGTTTCAGAGTTCAACTGATCAAATAAACAGATAATCATAGCCTATGATTCATCCGAGCACGGCCATGCATTTTACAGTTTCTAGCTCTCCGAGTGGCCTTGTACAACTTTTAAGCATCTCATCCCGATTTATGGGAGGACAATCCCAATCTTGCGATCTTGAGATTAGACTTCGTTTGATAGGTGATTACCTGAGCGTTGCCTTTATAGCCTCCTTTTACGGTGCGACGGTTGGTCAACGTCAAAGCAACCAGTTCTCAAACAAGTAATCTCAAATCACTCAGGTATTGAGGATTTAGTGTCTAATAATTTTAATGAAATTTACTTATGACAGATTTTCATCTCTTACAGTAAAGTTTCATAGGTCTTGTCCGATACTAGTCTTCACAAAGTAAGTATCTATGCAAATGATTATGACATTGCCATGTCCACATAGTTCAAGAAACAGAACTACTAGTCATCTTGCATTCTAATCGTCTAATGTTTTCTATGCGTCCAATTTTATAGAAAACTCCGACTAGGGACCATTTTCAACTTTTGACATTCAAGTTCACTTGATAGACATTTCTTAGTCACAGGACTGGTCCTGACAGTCTATCTTGAATATTTTGTCAAATTGAAGGGACTCATCATTTAATACTAAACCAAGATTAAATGGAATATGAAAACACATTTCATATATGATAAATGTTCAACCCCAATGTTTTATAACCATGGGCCTCAAACCCATCTTTAAAACAGTTCATGGAATTCAAAGCTATGCTTGATTTCCAGTGCCACAATGTGAGTGTTGTTTCTCACTTGTTGCATAGGTTTAGTTATCATGCTTTGCCAATCTTAATATCCTTTCATCGAATGTTCTTCGAGATATGATGATAAGATCTTTTGAGTGTGTTTATTTTGTGATCTATTCCTTCTAGCTACAAGAGTAGTTCTACGCATCTTGCAATGAAGAACCATCAAGTCAGAAGACATATGATCTACCCAAGTTCAGTGAAGAAACTCTTTAACATAAACAACCCTGTTTTATTGCTTCTTAGGCAATAAGTACTTTTACTTCAACTTTATAGGTTGCTAGTGATGCTTTGTTTGGAATTACTTATCCAAGCAGTTCACAGATATGTGGATTACTTTCCAGCTGTATCTTACAACATAAAAATTAATATTTTAATATCCCACGCAACAACTCATGGTCTCCAATCCATGTTGCCATTTCAAAACACGATGCTCTATAGCTCGTCCTTATCAATGGTTAACTCCAAAGGGTCTTGCTTGATCCTTTGCCAGTGTTTATGCGTGTAGCATCAATATTTAGCATATCTTTATTTCCTTGAATCAAGAACTATTCCAATGTACCTTTTCAAGTACCATAAGTATTCTTGATCTCAATCTAGTTGATCTTCACTTAGATCAATAGAGATTGGTATATGTTCGTCATGCCTAAAGTCATACGATACGTTTTTGGCGATCCTCATATTATATCATACATGATAAATTCTTTTGCAGAATAATTCCCAATTGAATTCTATTCATGTAACTTTAGCTCATTCAATTTCAGTAGATACTGAATCCAGCTAAATTCTTTGACATAAAATATAGGTGAAGAATCTCACTTAGATCCTTTGATGTTTTAACTTAGTAAATGCTTATACATAGTTCAAACATTCTTTACTTAGATTTATTCACATGGGTCGAATATCTCCAATGGAGTCTTTCGTGTTTGATTTAGTAAATGCCATTACTTAATCCAAAACAATATTATAAGATCTTTGTAAATAGATCTTAATACCCAGTATGTACTAAGTTCCGCCATGGTCCATCATTGATGAATAATCTCAAATCTAAGTCATTAGCATTTGAATGTTATTTCTCAATAGAGAGATATGTGTGTGATACACATAGGACCAATTAAGTTTTACGTACTCCCACTAAACTTCTTATATATCTATAAGAATTATGTATATTTTATGAAACTAAAATGCTTATTAGCTTCACTAAAATACAGTTCCAATTCCCAATTGCTTGCTTAAATTTCTGTACTTAGATTTCATAAGTTAGCATTCCTTTTCAAGTATTTATTTGGATCCACAAATCCTATGACATGCCATGTACATAGTTTCTTCCAACATTTGACTGAGGAAGATGTTTTGTCATCCAATTGCCATATGTACCAATATGCAATCATTGCTTGAATTATAGACTTAAGCATTACGATTTTGCATGAGGTTTCAACACAATCCATATCGTGAATTTGCTTGTAACCTTTAGCAACTAATCTAGCTTTGTGTGTGAACACAATTTCATGTTTGATGGTTTTTATCCTTAAAACAAACTTGCAACCAATAGGTGTGAAACTATTCTTGCAAATCAACAAAATTTCAATTTTGTCATCAAAACATTGAGTATGTTTTATGGCCTCTAACCATTTAAAACATTTGAGTCTATATATGGCCTCTAACCATTTTAGGGAATCTGGGTTTCGTCATAGCTTTCTTACAGGTCACAAACTCATTAATCTACATGATAATAGTTTGACTGTAAGTTGTAGGTTTCTTCACTATCTAATAGAAGAATCGCATAGCTTTAGTGACCTGAACTCCATGTTTCTTCACTATCCAATAGAAGAATATCATAGTTCCAGTGACTTGAACTCTATGCCTACTTTGGGTATAGAACATCAAACAAATAGAATATCAATAGTCACTTGAAAGTCCTTTGAATATTCTGTTCTCCTTGAAGCACTTGTAAAGTCTTCTAAAAGATGTCTATTCTTTAAAAGCCACTTCTAAAGTCCTTAAAGAATACGTGTTCGGATTTTCTAAAGAACTTCGAAAAGCCTCCGGAATGTCCGTCTATGTTTGTTGTTCGCCTCGAAGACTTTCGAGGTCTATTTTCTCCCACTTGTCATTTTGGAAACGAATCTCCAAAAGGACATTATTTCGAGCAAACAAACATTATGTTCTCAAAAATTCGTGGTAGAAACAATACCCTTGTGTCTTATTTGAATAAATCATAATGAAACATATATCTAGACTTGGGCCTTAGTTTGTTGAATAACAAACACTAAGCTCCCACTGAGTTTAGCAACTCTTTAGATATATATAATTGAAAAGATATCCTGAAATTACTTTTCAATAGCTTTGACGAATTTGGTTTAGTTTGGTGGTAGTTGAGCATTTTGTTTTAGAAATTATAGGAAAAGTCTTTATGATTCATCATTGATTGAATCAAGTACTAATTGACTTCGATTATTCCAACTAAGATATGCCATATCTTATGGACCTAGATTGTGAAATAACAACACACAATCATTGATGATCATATTTGGTCTCAAGTAATCATCAACATGATCTAACCTAGATCTTTATGATTTCTTGCCAAGTGGATTTTATACTTTTGAATCTTTGAACTAGCCAAACAGATTCAACTTATATCACATTTGAGTAAATAAACCTATATTCACTCAAATCCATGTGAAATAATAAAGTCATAAAATCTTTCTTTAGCTTTGAACTCTATTGTCTAGGCGTTCTAACAATAGTTCATATCTTTTGTTACTTTCAACAAGTAAGACTAGCTTGTCTTAAGTTGATCTAGAAATCAACCAACTTTCAAAAGTCCATTAAAATAGAGCTTGTGAATGTTAACTTGTTGATATGGTCTAAGCAACAATGCCAAAGATTAGTGGAACTCAAATCAAGGGGTTGATTTGAACCTAGTAAAGTTCTTTAAAGAGTTGTTTGTTTTAATCAAGCATATTGACTCAACCTGCAATTGACCATTTCATTCAAATAAACAAACAAACATTGTTTTTGTGAGTCTTTCTGTGTTTGAAGTAGAAATTTAGGTATGCTGATTATGGAACAAAATAGCCATTAAGTTCCAGCCTTTGAAAGGACTTAAAACAAACTAGATGTCCCTACAACTAATGTAGCATTGCCATGCTTCATTTCCCACTTGTAGGTCATTAGTGTATCCTAGCTTGCATTGTTTGAGTTATTACCGAAGTAAGAACCTCAAGCGGTATATGATACCAAGGAAGTTTGATTGCTAGGTCACTTCTCTTTAAACATAAACTTATAGGTAGAAACAGAATCGTAAATTCCTTTCATTTGTTCCTTTGTTTTCCTATTTCTTGTACCCTTTCTTATAGTTTTAAGAATTGAATTCTTTAGTGTTGACTTTTATACTTTGTTAGACATGTCCAATGTCACCAAAAAGGTTCTTTACCATTTTAATTTATGTTGAATATTTTGTTTCAACTAGATGATCTTACCAGAAGCTTCTAAAGTTCTCTAAGTATCGATCTATTCGAATGTCTAGGGACTAGACTCATTCGAGAATTAAAAGGAAAAAGATTTTAGGTTGTTAACCATTGGTAAAGCTGAGCGTTTTAAGCTCAGTGCTTTATGATCTCAAAACTACATTGTATTTTGAATTCACAAGCACCAATTGGTTTGCCATTCGATTTTGATGTTCGAAAACAACCATAAAAGTCGCTATAAGAAACGTACATTTTAAATTGCTCACTTTCTCTCTTTTCCGTGAATCGTTCTTGGATTCACTACCAATCGAGGAAATTTACTGTTACCTTTCTAAAAGGATTTATTGCAGTGCAAGATATTTAATTATAAACAATATTTAAAACATACATTGAAGCATGCAAAGTCTAAACATTTATCATGAATAATAACTTGAAATTAAAGCAACCATGCAATTCAAACAAGTTATTAGCATTTTATTCGAATTATGTGTTTCGGCAGGTGTGAATAAAATGATTCCAAGATCCTAAAATCATTGAAGAACTAAGCACAGTTTGTCGACTTAATCCTAAAACATCTTAGGTAAGCAAAAGCCTTTTGCTAATAGTCTAGAAACTATTCTTGGTTGATAGGTACGTCTAAGAACTTATTAGGTAAACCTATCGATTTTGCCACGACATAAAAGGACTCCTTACTTATATCGTTGAGTTTCACCAAAACTAACATGTACTCACAATTATTTGTGTACCTTGCCCCTTCAGGACCAATAAGTAACACCTCGCTGAGCGAAAACTATTACTAGATTGATGTAAAGGATATCCAAGCAAGTGTATATTTTGGCATGGCACCTTTTAACTCAATTTTTAAGTTTGGAACTTAAGGCTCTTACTATGTTGGTTAGATTTTAAGTGAACTAAAATCCTTAATCATGCAACATAATCAAGCCATAATCTTATGCATAATTAAGACATATTTAAAGCAATAAATAACTTAAAGCATGCATAAGATAAAGGTGATCTAGTATGGCCCGACTTCATCTTGAAGCTTTGACTTCAAAGTCCGTCTTGAAAATCTCCGTGGGAGGCACCATTTTCTTCAAATAGGATAAGCTATAATTAAAACTAATTACAACTATTTGATGGTACGCAGACCATATTTGAATTGAAAAACAACTTTGGTACTTTAGACCAATTACATTCAAATTAATGGTACGCAGACCATATTTTCTATCCTATTTGGGCCATACTAGTCACCTCATAACCTGCAAAACAGTACATATACAATATATACCATTCACCCATTCATTATCATGAATGGCCCACATAGCTGGTTAGTAAAACACATTATGCATCACGTAAACATTTGCAGCAATTAATCAAGGGCACCAATAATCTACCAATTATTCAGTCCTTATTAATTCTAATCAAGTTGTTTTAACCTTAAGGATTCGTAGACCTAATCAAGAGTTTATGACTAAAAAGCGCTCCCACTTAAACCAATAAATTTATATGCTTTACTAATTTTAAACATAAAAATGTATTTCTAGTCTAACCGGAAACATACAAATTTAATTAAAATTTAAAGCTCATATGAATTTATAATTGAATCCAAAAAGTTTAATTTGATTTCAGTCGTATTTAAATTAATTCATGATTTTAATTTTAGTAAAATAATTAGAATAAATAAAATTTATTATAATTACAATATTCAAAATTAAAATCCAAGAAAATAATTTAAATTATTAAAATTAATTAAAATTACGTAAACTGAAAAATTTCAAATTAAACATTCAAAACGATCTAATCGCAACGCAAACACCCTACGCATCGCACACCCATGGGCCACACGCACACAGCCATCGCTGGCCATGTGCGCGCAGCCCATGCGCTCGTCGCATAGCTGCTGCATCTTCCATCGCAAGCCATCCCACAAGTGGTGCTCGCTGCGCGCGCGCCAGCGCTTGATGCACGCGAGCCATCGCTCGCTGTGCGCGCTCGCCAGCGATCGATGCACGCGAGCCATCGCTCGCTGTGCGCGAGCCATCGCTCGCTGTGTGCGAGCCATCGCTCGCTGCGCGCGAGCAATTGCTCGCTGCGCGCGATCGACGCTGGGCGCAGCGCTCGTGGCACGCGAGCTTGCGCTCGCTGCGCGCGAGGCTGCGCGCGCAGTGCGCGTTGTGGCGCAGCTCGCTTGCTGCCCACACGCGACTGCCGTGCCTTGATTTCGCCCATGCCCATTCGTCCATAGCTCGTGGCCCACGACACAAGGCAGGGCTACTGCCTTGTGCTTGTGCACCATGCCCCTGCTCATTGCATTCGTGCCGCACGGGCGACGAGCTCCCTTGCTCGTCGTCGCATGCCCGCACTATACAACACCCCTTAAGGGTAACACGAAGCGTCCATTGCTTTGTGCGTGCAAGTTATATGAACGAATCGCATAAAAAATTTAAAATTTATATTTAAAATTAATGACAAATTAATAAATAATATTAATATCATAATTTTAGGGGGAAAAATCGAAAATTTATTATTCAATTGATTTCCGATTATTATGGATTCAAGCCTAGGTCATAAAAATTTAAAATTTATCATAAATTTACAATTTTTATGGTGGTTTTTAATCATAGGTTTCTAATTAAATTATAATTAATTATGAAAATCAAATTAATTCTAAATTATTCTAATTTTCAACAAATTAATCATAATTACAAATTAGATTGCATACTTAACAAGGCTAGGCATTCAAACTTGTTAAACATATACAGTAGGTCAATCAAAAATTCAAGATTTATCAACAAGAATCGCAAATATTTAATTTAACATCTTAAATTTACGAAATTTTGCATTCGAAAAACTAAAACCTTCGAAAAGTCATAGTTAGGCTTCGAATTTGAGAATTCTGGGTTCGGCAGAAAAATACTATTTTTGTCAAAATTTTAGAATGCCTTTTACATGCGGAATTGACACAAAAATCACTCGATTTGGATGAGTAACGAAGAAACTGCCGAAAAACTGCGTACGTATAATTAAATAAACGCAATTTGCAATTAATTAACAATTACGAAAATTAATCACCCCTTTTAATTCATGCAAATTTGTAATATTTAACCATGTTCATGCAATTTAGATTATGAAAATAATAAGGGGCTCGTGATACCACTGTTAGGTTATGATACATATGACAATTCATAAATCATGCGGAAAAACCATTTAGCCAGGAATACATATTATTTACACATAATCATATAGCATAGTTTTAGATGCATACTCTTTGTTGCGTGCCTTCCCTAGCTGCGCCCGAACCGAACAAGAACAAGTCTTTAGGACTCCAAGTGTCGTCCCTCCGTAGATAGTCCACAGCACGTCCGGATCCGCCTTAAGATTGACCAACTAGAATCGCCCTTAAGGTACTAAAGATTTTCGGCACTCTTAGGTAAGAAATGTGTCTGAATTTTCTCTCAAAAACTCACTTTGAATACTTCAATAATCTCATAAAATATGTGACCCTAGGCACGTATTTATAGAGTTATGGAAAGGGTTTTGGAATCCTATTAGGATACTAATTTATTTAATTATAACCCTACTAGGACTCTAATTAAATAATCATTATCTAATAGTTTTAGGAATTAATCACACTTCGAATCCTGATTGCTTCAGGATTCCCGCACAAGCAATGCACGAGCACCGTACACCCGCGCAAGCCTTGCGGCCCACGCTAGGCGCACAGCGCTCGGCCCATTGCTGCGCTCCGCGCGCGCGCGCCCAAGGCCTTGGCTGGGCCTGGCCTTGCGCTGGGCCTGGTCGAGGCTTGGCGTGCGCTGGTGTGCGTTGGCTCGCTGGGCGACGGCCTGGCTTCGTGCTGGGCCTTCGTCTAGCGGGCCTCGTCCGATGCTAATTCGTACGATACGCTTCCGATTAAATTCCCGATTCCGGAATTCATTTCCGATACGAACAATATTTAATATTTCCGATTCCGGAATCAATTTCCGTTTCGAACAAATATTTAATATTTCCGTTTCCGGAATTATTTTCCGATTCCGATAATATTTCCGATTCTGACAATATTTCCGTTTCCGGCAATATTTCCGATTCTGGCAATATTTCCATTTCCGATAATATTTTCCGATACGTACCATGTTTCCGTTTCCGGCAACATCTACGACTTGGATAATATTTATATTTCCGACACGATCCATATTTCCGTTTCCGGCAATATCATCGTTTCTGGAGTATTC
The DNA here is from genome assembly GCF_020520425.1 of Spinacia oleracea. Taxonomy (NCBI): domain Eukaryota; kingdom Viridiplantae; phylum Streptophyta; class Magnoliopsida; order Caryophyllales; family Amaranthaceae; genus Spinacia; species Spinacia oleracea. Next base: position 6,955,063 of record NC_079487.1, on the reverse strand, counting down.
ATTTCTTGCCTGTGACGATCTCAGCTCCCACTGAAACCAAGATCCGTCGATTCCGAATATCCATAGATGGAGTATCTAATGCCATTAAATACTTGATCCGTTTACGTACTATTTGTGTGACCCTACGGGTTCAGTCAAGAGTAAGCTGCGGATTAATATCATTAATTCCACTTGAACTAAAGCGGCCTCTAGCTAGGCATTCAGCTCACTTGATCTCACTGAATTATTAACTTGTTAATTAATACTGAACCGCATTTATTAGACTTAACATAGAATGCATACTTGGACCAAGGGCATTATTTCCTTCACCCGTATCGACAGAATATGTTCTTTTCTAGGAATCGAGCGACATGTTTGGCTGTTAACTTTGCATAGGAGACTGCCTCTACCCATTTAGTGAAGTAATCAATTGCAACTAAAACGTACTCGTGTCCCCCTACGCCTGTTGGTGTTACCTTGCCGATTATATCTATACCCCAGGTGGAAAAGGGCCATGGAGAAGTGAAGGTGTATAGTTCTGAGGGAGGCAAATGGTTAAGGTTACTGAAGATTTGGCATTTTGGGCAAGTTTTTACAAAGTGATGGCAATCGGTTTCCATAGTGGTCCAATAGTACCATGAGCAGGATATTTTCCGGGATAGCATTTTTCCGTTCATATGGGGTCCGCACACGCCGTTATGGTATTCTTCCATTAGTCTTTGGGCTTGGTTTTGATGGACACAAAGTAACTTGATTTTATTCGGCGTGTATTTGTACAGTTCTCCCAGAATTATGCTATATTGTGAAGCGAGGAGGCGTAGGGCCTTTTGTGCTCGCGGGGAAGTGTTTGGGGGGAATTCCCCACTTCTTTTGTAACGAAGGATGTCCATGTACCATGGCTCTTCTTCGGTGTTTTCAGGTTCGGAGTCTATGGCACAACAATAAGCCGGCTCTTTCCTTCGCTCGACCCGAAGGGTCATTCCGTCCCATTCATTCGGGATGTTGAGCATTGAAGCTAGCTTCGCTAGTGCATCCGCGAATTGGTTGTCGTCTCTTGGCAAGTACGTATACTCGATTTTTTCAAATTGCTCGACTATTCGGTCCAAGTGAGCTTGATATTTTGAGAGACTAGTGCTTCGGACCTTCCATCTTTTGGATATATGGTTGATTATTAGGGAAGAATCCCCGAAGACTTGTAGGTATTTGACTCCGAGTCTAACTGCGGCCTCTAGCCCGACTATGCAGGCCTCGTATTCGGCGGCATTGTTTGTGGCCTCGAAGTCAAGTTTGACGGAAATTGGTATATGGGCTCCTTCGGGACTGACTAGGAGAACTCCGACGCCGCATCCTTTTTGGTTGGACGCGCCATCGAAGTATAGTGTCCAATAGTCGTCTTGTATCATCAGAAGTTCCTCGTCGGGGAGGAGGTAAGCTTCTGGGGTTTCCTCATTCGTGGCATGCTCGGCCAGGAATTCGGCTACCGCTCTTCCTTTGATTGTTTTTTCCGGCATGAATTTTAGGTCGAATTGTGAGAGCATGACTAGCCACCTGGACAGGCGACCACTCAGGGCGGGCTTTTCGAACACGTATTTTAAGGGATCTAGTTGTGACACTATATGAACAGTGTGGGCCAATAGGTAATGTCTGAGTTTTTTGGATGCCCAGACGAGGGCGAGACATGTTTTCTCAAGTTCTGTGTATCTCGTCTCCTACTGTATGAACTTCTTGCTCAAGTAGTAAATGGCTCGCTCGGATCCATGTACACACTGTGAGAGCATAGCTCCTGCTGCAGTATCCGTGACGGTTAGGTATAGGCGCAAAGGGATTCCAGGCAAAGGTAGGGAGAGGACGGATGGCTTGCTTAGGTATTCTTTAATTTTATGGAAGGCAGTTTGGCATTGTTCATCCCATTCGGCCTTTTCCTCTTTTCTTAATTTTTTGAATATTGGCTCACAAGTCATAGTAAGCTTGGAAATGAACCTACTAATGTACTGCAGCTTTCCTAGGAAGCCCCTTATCTGTTTTTCAGTTTTTGGTGGGGGCATTTCGGTAATGGCTTTGATCTTAGATGGGTCAATCTCGATTCCTCGCGTACTAACAACATATCCTAGCAATTTTCCCGAGGTTACCCCGAACACACATTTTTGTGGATTTAGTCTCATGTTATATTTCAAGATTCGAGTGAAGAATTTTTTAAGTGCCGGGAGGTGACCGCGCCGGTCTTTAGATTTGACGATCATGTCGTCCACGTAGACCTCGATTTCTTTATGTATCATGTCATGGAGTAACGTTGTGGCTGTTCTTTGATAGGTGGCCCCCGCGTTTTTCAAACCAAAAGGCATTACAGTGTAACAATATGTTCCCCAAGGGGTAATGAAAGTTGTTTTTTCCATGTCTTCTTCTGCCATTAGTATTTGGTTATATCCGGCGTACCCGTCCATAAAGAAGAGGAGCGCGTGTTCTGCGGTGTTGTCTACTAGTATGTCAATGTGAGGTAGGGGGAAGTCATCTTTAGGACTGGCTTTGTTGAGGTCTCGAAAGTCTACGCACATTCGCACTCGTTCATCTTTTTTAGCTACGGGGACAATATTGGCCACCCATTCTGGGTAGTTGGAGACTTTTATAAAGCCGGCATCTAATTGTTTAGTGACTTCTTCTTTTATTTTCAAGGCTATCTCTGGTTTGAGCCGCCGTAGCTTTTGTTTTACTGGCGTCATTTTGGGATCTAGCGGAATTTTATGCTCAGCGATTTCTCGATCTATTCCCGGCATGTCTTTGTAGGACCAAGCAAAGACACCCTCTGATAGATTAAAAAGTGATACCGCAAGTGCACGGTGTCTGTTGTTAGCAGATTCTTAGCAAATACGGGTCGATCCCACAGGGAGACAAGTTCTATTAGTTTTTGCCCAATTATACGAACTATTTCAATAACGAAAGTTGAGTTGAGTATTAACTACTAAAGCTAAAACAATAATAAAAATGCGTAATTTATCAATGAATTAAAGGTCTAGGGCGTCTGTTCGGTTCACCATGCTTATACCAATCCAAGAACATAAATCAATTCGGAAATGAATAAACTAAGCCGAGTAATTAAAGTACATGCTAAGCCTACGGTCGGGTCTTAACACTTTCAATTCAACATATGCAGTACGGTCGCTAACATAATCAGAATTGCCAATTGCACTAAGCCTCTAAAAATACGATCTTTCGATTCTAATTCCTATTAGCTAGATAATCAATTCATGAAATTGGCCGATAACATGAATCAACAATTAAAACAAATCAATCGGAATACTCAAGCAATAATCTATAAATTAACAAACTTTATGCATAATAATCATGGTATAAACATGGTTTCCCTTACTTAGCCCTAGAATACGACTACTCGCTCATAATTGAATTAACAAACATGATAGAAATAATAAACATGAATTTCATAATCAAAGGAAAATTTAAACTAAGGAACGAAAACAATAAGAAAGAATAAAAGCAAAAGAAATTATTGAATTACCTCTAGATTGATGAATTGAAAATTGAAAGCTAGGGTTCAACAATGGAAAAAGGGAAGAATAGAAAACCAAAAACTGGCGTTCAAGTGTTCTCCCAATTGAAAAACGTAAAAGAAAATAAAAGCATAAGGGAATACATTAATTCCCTTGAGGTATTTTAGTCTTTCTTAAATTCTAAAAAAAAAAAGGAAAATAACAATTACATAAGCTATGATTTTATTGGACGATCACCAAGACGAAAGCATGAACCCGCGTGGAAGTAGCTGGGCGGAGAAACCAGCGGGCCCGCTGGTGGGTCGCTGGTTTTCGCGCCCAAGGGGAAGATTGGGCCATCGTTTTGGGCTTCGGGCGAATCGGATAGTCGAGCCATCTTGTTTATGTCATAACTCTTGTTCTACAATGCCTATAAGGACGTGTGACCTGTCGTTGGAAAGCTCTTGAAGTCTACTTTCTAGGCCAATAAAAATCGCCTCATTCCGACATGTAGAACTTGAGATATCATCAAAAGAGTGAACGCCTGTCCGTTTTGATGCTTAGAAAAATAGCGTTTAGCTTCGTTATTGACTCAAAATTATCCCTAGAGATATGCAATGATCCTCGAGTCAACATTCCATCCGTTCATCATCCAAATCAACTCATAACACTCCGAAAGCATCCAAATGACCGTAAAATCACCTGAAACATTAAGAAAACACAAATGGGGCGTAATAGAGTACGACAACGATAACTTATGCAAATGTGATCCTAAATGCAACTAAAATGATATAAATGCCTAATAATGCAACCTAAATGCGCCTAAAATACCCTATACAAATATGACTCATCAAATTCCCCCAAGCTAGACTGTTGCTTGTCCCCAAGCAACACTAAACCAAAGATAGAGAAGCAAGACGCACTTGACTTTCATAAAACCATGGTAAGACCAACCTAACTCTCGAGCAAACAATCAAACAGAGTTATTGAGACGGAAATCTAGCTCAGATACAAATAGAACCACAAAGCATCGTGATCCACAATCGAAACAACCAAGCTTAGCCACAAACTATTCTCAATCAAGCTAGTCGTCGCCGCATACCTTGTAGAATATAAATATATGATGCAACATAGGGTAAGATGACAATAGCAAGAAACGATTTTCATTCAATCACAAAACAAACATGCCGATCAAGAGGTCTTTATAATAAGCTTGTAATGGAGCTAGGTGAAAAGGAAGGGTAGGGTATAATTTGGGAAAAAGTGAGGTTAAGGTCCAACTTGGGGAGCAAATGTGAACTATATGCGTCGGCGTGATAATGCCGCAAATCCAACTCCATCGAACCATGAAACCCTAACAATCAACCAAGTTACAACCAAGGGAAAACATAATATAATGTCAATGATCTTTCTTCATTCCCCTTTCCTTGCTTTCAAATTACATACAAGAACGAAAAACATATATTTTTTTTTTTTTTTCCTTGATTTTTCTCTATTTTTTTTTTCTTCTTTTTTTTTTCTTTTTTTTTTCTTTTTTTTTTTTTTTTTTTTTTATTGAATGAAAATGAAACTAGATAATGAAATCGAAAGTACATAAATAAATCTAATGCTAACTGTTACAAGCTTGGGTGCCAACAATAATATACACCATTTCCGAACCACAAATCCAAACATAGCCTCGAACCACGAACTATTGGCTTAGTGTGCCAATCAATCAACATCAATGAAACCATTACGAACACCGAAGCTCCCCCAAGCTAGACTCGGGACAAGTAACCAACGGGGCTAATAGGGCTCAATTTTGTGGAGTTAAAACAATAAACGGACAAGGCTACAACATGGGTATGAAAGGCAGGAACTGATGTTTCTAAGTTCGTCTGAAGGCTTCCTAAGAGAATGGCCTCTGTCATACGCGGCATGCGTGAGTTGCAACTAAACTACTAATGAATCTCAAGCCAAAATCATACGATAACAAGTCACATCAATCACACAAACACATAGTAAGGTGACCTACAAGATAATTGGCTAGCTATTCTTGACACGAGACCAACATCTTACCGCATACCATTCAATTGGTTCACACAATGCCAAGCAGTTATCAATGTATAGCATGACCGACTGAATTTCAGAATCATAACTAAGTTCAAAAGAAGCTCAAGAGAGTCAAATAAAGCCCGAACATAGTTTGAAAGTCAATTGCACAATGCAGGGTATAAAGACATATGAATGCAAGTAAGAATGCAACTAAATTGAACAATAACACTAGGAAAGCAGTACATTTTTTTCGTTGCACGTAAACTCCCACCCCTAACGGACGGTACAAAGCGTACAACACCTAAACAAAACAATAAAACTATACTAGAAAGCAACAAAGAAAGATATCCCTCCCCCAAGCTAAACAAAACACAGTGCCCTCACTGTGAAAATAGCAACAATATAACTCAAACAAGGGAGAGAGATGGAAAGTGCTCACTCGTGATGAGCCTCGTCGGCCGAGTAAGACTCGGTAGGACTGGCGACAGTAGAAGCGGTGGGGCCAGAAGCTTCAAACTGACGACGCAAAGAGCCAATCTCCATGCCCATTGCTTCAACCTTCTTGTCAAGGCCATCAAAGTTAGCCTTGATATCCTTGGAGAACTGAGTAAAGCTGTTATTTGGATGGAACACTACAAGAGGGGGGGGGTGAATTGTAATATGGAACTTTCTAGCCAATTTTTGCGGAATTATAAAGAACATAAGCAAGTAGAGAAACAATGCAAGAGAGATTTTACGAGGAAACTTTCCAGGGCCCAACTGGAAAGAAAACCTCGACCCACTAGGGATTTCAACTCAAACTCTTTTCACTATAGGGCAACAACTCAGTTACAATCCTATAAGAAACTTGGCCATTACTTGAGTTCCTCTACGAACTCAAGTTCCCAATAGTTGTTCCCTCAAACAACTACGCTCTCACTGACTTCCCTAGAAGTCTCTCTTGACTCTTAGACTTCACTCAAAGCCTCTCTTCTTCTCTCTCATAGACTTCACTCAAAGCCTACCCAAATACATATCAGGAACTCACTCACGTTCCTGCCCCATACACATCAGGAACTCACTCAAGTTCCAGCCCAAAACTTGATACAAGAATTCACTCAAACCCTTTACCAATTCCCCATTACAAGAGTTCGCTCAACCCTTGACCAACTCTCAAAATATTGATGATTGATAATTGATTAGTATCCCTCTAGTATGTAGCACATGAAAGAACAATGGGGAACTTTAGAACTTCGAGGAACTTGGAACTAATGGACTGAGTCAAGAACGTGGAAACCAAAACATACTTCTATTAAAATGTTTTTCCTCTTAAACCAGACCTACTGGAAAGACTGTGAGAGTCAGACAGTTTGGAATGAATGCTAAGATCTTCTTTTATAGTGTTGAAACTCCTAACCACTTCCCCCTTAATCTCCTCAACTGACGACCATGTTGCCATGATTTTAGGCATGTTCCCATGACCTATTCAGTTGCTGAAAACGTGGGAGTCAAAGCTGGAAGTGCCTGAATTTTCTCAACAGAATTTCCTTTTGAAAGAACAGAAAATAGGAAAACGTGATTAAATAAAATCCTTGGGGAAAAAGAAATGTTTTGTAAAATAGGATCCAAGGTGTATTTTCCAAAACATAACTATTTCATTTTATTTCTTCACAGTAAAATTCTATTTCTATTTTATAAAATCTTTCTTTATAAAATATTATATTTTATAAAATCTTTCTTTAGAAAATATTCTGTTTTATAAAATCTTTCTTTAGAAAATATTAATCTTATATTAGAGAGACTTTATTTTACTATTTTAAGATCACATTCAAAGTTCCTTTTAGTACCTTGTTCCATAATCTTTCAAGCTACTACATACTTACATGAATCCTAGAAAATAAACTCTTATTTCCTGTCTTCATGTTCCATGCTGCTCCGCATGTTGGTTGTTCCACCTCTGGAACTTCTCGAACCATGTTCCCATCAGGAACTTATTTATGCCTGCTTGATCAGTTTCTCTGATTGTCCAAGTCTACATGCTTTGGCCTTCTCTTGTTCCTGCTCTGGAACTCCTGGTTTTCTTAGCATAGAAACTTAAACATTTATTAGTTAAGTTTGCCTGTCATCATCAAAACCATGTGGGTTAACAAATTCCCCCTTTTTGGTGATGACAAACCAAGCAAACTTAATAGAGAAAATAAATCCAACATGCATAGAAATCTTAAAACAAAATATTTACAAGAGTTAAAAGAATATACATAGTTGTAACATACTTGAGAAAAGCAGATATTTGAGACTAGGAACTCAAAATATTTTGCTTTCAATGTTTGCCTTTCTTTTCCCCCTTTTGGCATCATCAAAAAGGTTTAGCTAATAGTATTAATTTAATCCCATCACAGCACCATACTAACGAGAATGGTTAGTCAGAATCAGAGACAAAGCAAAATATCTCCCTCAATGTTGTACTGTTTAGACAATCATACTCAAGCGAATAGAATTCAAAGTGAAAAGAAATTATCATAAGCCAATGTTCCTTAGCAACAAGCAGAAAAGAAAGAAATAAGTTCACCAAAAAAAACAGAAAAGCAAAATAAAAATAATGAAAAATTATTTCAAAATACATAAACACCATCAATTTGTATTTTGCAGGGATAGGCAATTTATGAGGTAAAGGTTAGGCATGGGTCATGATTTTAATGAATGTATTCCTTTGGTCACTTGTTTATCTGCATGTCTCCTTCTTTACGGACTTTCAACTGAAGATCCTCTCCATAAAATACACCGTTGTTCCTTTCTTTCTTCTATTCTTCTTTAGCAGTACGTATAAATTCTTTGAAGCTTTTTGATAGTTCCTTGATTCAATTTTTGTAGGAACTTACATTTATGGTGTAAGTTCCCATGTGAATCTTGAAGGAACTACATAATTTTTGAGATAATTCTTTAAGGTATAGACAGCTTCATTTGCATTTCAACTTGGAAACTTGAAATGCTTGTAGGAACTTATGATCCCTTCTCTTTCTATTTTCACATATCTCTCCTTTTATTCCCCTCTTTTTTTTTCGATTTCTTTTGTCTCCTTTTTTTTTTTTTTTTTTTTTTTTTTTTTTTTTTTTTCATCTCCCTTTTGTTTTTTCAAAATGTACATTAACGCTCTATTAATCACCTTCCTCATTAGTTCCCCCTCAGTTGTTGCTGCATCGATTTAGTGACAAAGGAGGAATATTTTGTAGAGGGTTTTTGTATAGTGATGAATTTTTGAGAATGTTTTTGAAGAGAAAAAATAAATCAACGTGTGGTATTGATTTGGCTTTTGTGGTTTCTAATAGGTTGATATGGTAAGAGAATATTGGGAAACATTTTTGTGAGGAACAAAACTTAATTGGTGCATAAGTCTTTTAGGATATAGGTGAAAGAGATTTTAAGTGTTTTAGGTGTTTATGATAGATTGAAACATTTAAAAGATAAAATTTTATTTTATTGGGTGTAACTTAACAAAAGATGGAACATCCTTGAGGAAAATTGAGATCGGCAAGGAGTCCTTTCTTAAGCAAATACGAAAAATTGTAAAGGAAAAAGAATAAACGAAGATTGAATCAAAAGAAAAAATATAAAAAATTGCTTGTCGTACTAGTAATAGGAACACACAAAACAACATGGCTTATGACTCTTCTTTTTACCTTTTCATCAGTTAGCACAAGTAATTATGAACCAAAATACGAGAAATTAGGAGAGTCCTTCACAATGTACAATTCTGATCTATGTTCACACACAAGAATTGCGTGGGATTAATTTTACCAAAAGCTAAATACTTACAGTTTTGCCATATTTGGGGAACTTCAAGGAAAATATATCCAGCTTGAATATACTGAGTTCCAGTCACATTTTCTCGTGCTTCTGATCAAGAGTTATAGGATGGTAAAATGCGACTTTCGGAGATTTGATTGGAACCTCTCGCTTAGACCTATGGATATGGCAATATTTGGTCTATTAGCGGTTAAATATTGGACAATTTAACAATCATACCTCTGAAGCTTTGTGTATGGCTCACAATCATCCCTTAGGAACCTTCATCTAGTCTTGCTCGTGTTCCTGTGGGAGTGTGATGCGTCTCTGCATTCTTACGCTCATATTACTTTATGAGTTTAGTAAAGTACTTACACAGAGATTTGTTAGTTGTACCAAAGAATATATAATCAGTGATAAATACGTACAACAACCAAATTATAACATGCATTCATATGAAGGATTTTTTTTTTTTTTTTTTTTTTTTTTTTTTTTTTTTTTTTTTAAAGAAAATTCATGATGCATGAAGAATAATTCTTTGGAAAAATAAGCTATAATGCGTTTTCCTTTTACAGCACAAAATATAAGTGTGACACATTTACTTTAAGCATACATAAGTGCCTTATTTAAATATGTGTATGCGTTCCAAATCAACAAAACTCTTGTTAAAGACTATGTTATGCTCATGTCATGCTTCACTAAGTCTTGATCCTCCAAACAGTCCATGAGTAGATGAAATCATAAAGAAAGCATATTCACATAATGCATTGCAAAACTTGTACACTTGTATTAATAAGTTAACAATATAACGCATTAAAACATGCTATGATATGAATAAGAAAAATTTACCTTATATAAATTTTCACCATGTATATGATTTCTTTGAAGTGCTGGACTGATTTTGATGACTTTATGTTCGAGTTACTAGAGTGCTAGTTCCACCATCTTGATGCCCTCACATCTTATGGAAACATTCATGTGTAATCGAATATTGTCAATCATTCTTCAGAAGTTCCTTGACATGCTTTTGTCATTTGATCATCTCAATTATCACTCTCTATTTAATTTTTATAGAAATTAAGAGAGTGGTTGTTGTGTTCTTTCATCATGTTCATATAAACACTTATGATAATGAAACCTTATAAAACAATTCGTTAGGTTCAACATTTATGTATATATATCACTAATAAATCAGTTTCTCTTGAAAACAAAATATGTTAATTTTAAAATCAGTTTTCAAGAAGGGACTTGACATTGTTCTTTATAAGAAAAAAAGAAGTCATCTTCTGTTTGGAACAACCTACGTCCCATATGTGCAACAACATAGGATTATATATAATTACCTTATAAACAAGCTACTGGAGAAAGAGTCTCCTAAAAATCAATACCTTTCTGACTGGTTGTTCCTTTCAAGAACCAACCTTCTCTGAGTTCCTTTGTCGATGTCATTGATAAATTGATGAATGAATGTTGTAGTGCACACAGGAACTCGATAAATGAATCTGGCAATTTCTCTACTACTAGAGCAGTCGTGGAACTTGTTGCATGATATTGATTGATCGAGTTGATCTTCAGCTTCATGAACTGGAACTTGAACCTTAGTTTGAAGTTCCTCGACATGAGCTTATGTAGCTGGCTACTGTTGCTTTTAATAGTGACATATTTTATCATTAGAAACTCGATTAGTTCTACAGGAACTTGCGAGTTCAATATTGAAATAAACTTAAACCTGTTGCTGGGAATAGTCATGTTAGTTTCAATCACAAGTAATATATTCACTTATTTCAACGCACATTTTTATATTTGTTGTAAACTCTGGATCATCTTCAATAACCCCTAGAAATATCAAATTATTGTTAGGAACCAAATTGTGATCCACAAAGTATGTGTTCCCTCTTTGATTCCCTTCAACTATGACATTTATTACTGATGATGTAATTTATTTTTAAAATTACCAGAGAAAACATAATTTTGGAAACTCTAAACAAATGTGCATTAATTACTCGACAATAAAAATTCACAATGGAACAGGAACTTGACTTACCAACTTTTCATTTGGAACCAATCTTACCTTAACTGTCAAAAGTTATAAGTTTCCACTGTAGGTAGCAACCAAACGATAATAGTGAATTTTCTTTCATAGAACAATCATTGTCGAGATATAACGAGTTGTTCCCCCTTAGTTGTAGCCACCTCATTTTTCATGTTACAAGTAAGCTAGAACATGTTCCTATGGTCTTCATGACCATTCTCCATCTTGAGTTATTTTAATATGAGTAATCTGGGAAAAAATAACACTCAAGTGTAGTACTTTTGTGCAAAGTTATGATTAGCAGGTTAGTCTAAAATAAATATATATATACTCAAACATAATAACAAAATATGATGTTCCTGAAAAAGTTACTTCACGAAAGAAACATGAAACATATATTTTGTTCCATGGAACTTAAGTTAACAAGAACCAAGAACTTGGACATGAAAAACTTTGACACCAAAAATTTGCTATCAAATAGTTTATGCACCATTTATCAAGTTACTGTAACCTTGAGTTCGCTGATTGTTTCACCAGAACTTAGGAAGAGTTCCTTTGATCAATCAAACTTATTATTATGAATTTTATACATATTAAATTCCAAAACAAAACCTATAACACAAATAAGGTTAGTTTGCACAATAATTTAAGAGAAACAGGTTTATAAAAAAAATTCAACATTAATTAACACAAGTAAAATGAGGGAACAACCTTACTAGCATTTCACATGATTGAGTTCCTTTGAGATGTTCAAAGTGACTTCCCATTATATAGTGCATGTGAGTTGATTCGTTGATATGACCCATCATATTTGGAAGGAACTTACATGCTGGTGGAACTGGAACTAGTTTACATCTGAAGTTCCAAGTTCCGAGCCTGAGTTCCTCTTCACTATTCCAACGAATCTAATGGATTTCCAACTCATTTTTCCTTGGTGTAATTCTGATGTTGTTCCTTTACTTCATACACACACTCAATCATGAGTTATAAACCTGTAAAAATCATTTCTCTTCTACTACGTTCCATAATCATGCATTAGTAGTAAATATATGTAAGTAGCATAATTTAGAAGATTAAAGTATACAAAAATTGTAAACTAACAGACCTGTAAACAATTAATGGTCTTGGGAACCTGACATGATTTCAGTTCCTTTCTTTTTAGCATTAGCATCTTAGAAAATGATTATCTTAAACTGCTGGATCTAAGATTCAACATGCATACATGTAATAAACATTCAATATACTCATAATACATGGAAAAATCGTTCTTTGGACAATAAATGATATAACATTAGATTATGTAGCCCAAAGAATAAAGTTCCCTTCGCAGGGAAACCAAGTTCCAAGAGTGGCTATATGCATTGTTCCTTTGTCTTGTTCCTTGAACCATTCTTATTAAACAAATAATGCATAAATGTAAAATCAATTTTAGAATCTGAAATTTGTCTCACAAAAACATATTTGAGAAGATCCAAAATCGATTAAACAAATTCAAAATACATTTGAATAATTTTCATAAAACGTTGTCAGGAACTTGAGTTAAATAAATAGCGTATGCATATAAAGATCTCAAAAATTAGATGTTTACCTTAAATATATCATTAAGGATCTTTTAGTTGCAGCCTTTATCTGTTCCTTGGAATGGTGCTGGAATGAGTTCCTTTATCTAGAAGTTCCTCTTCGGATTTTGATCCTTGTTCTGAAGTGGGGTGCTGATGTAATGTATCTTTAATAATGTCACACCCTCATGAGTTACTAAGTGTAACTCGTGGGTCAACAGTGATCTAGTGAGTTCCTCAATGTGGAACTTATATTCATAGGAACTCTGACATATTAATGTGCATCTTTGTTTGTTCCTGTAACAATTTCTTTGTCAAGGGAACCCAACAGATTTGGGTCCCTTCTTGTTAGTAGTAACTGTTAAGAAAATAATCAACACAACAACTACTACCAAGATACAATAAGCCTTCATATAAATGATATTCAATATATTCATGAAGCATATAAAATAATAGTTCTTAGGCAGAGAAAAAATAAGTAGGATATTTTGTTGCCTAAAAATTAAAAAACTCCGAGTTCCACAAATATGCATTTTTCAAAATACGTTTCCTTGACATAATTTTAATGTACTGAAGTTAAAAAAAATTGAAAAATCATTTATTAAATATAGATTTTAGATTTTTCAAATTTAATTTTAAATCAAAACAAAACAGAAGTTCCATTAGAAACAATGCAAGGAACACGCAATAAATTAATGTATGCACACAAAGAAGGTCTAAAGGAATAGATATTTACCTTAGAAGATCGCCTGTCACACCTTGACTGACTTTTATTCAACAATAAAAGTCAGATCTGCCTTGTTCCTTTGAATGGGTAGGATCGAGTTCCTTTCATCAAGTTTCTTGTAATTGTTCCTCCTTCCATGAACTTAACTCAGCAGGGTTGCCTGCTTATCAGCGAGTTCCCGCTCTGATACCAATTGTTATTTGGATGGAACACTATAAGAGGGGGGGGGGGGTGAATTGTAATATGGAACTTGCTAGCCAATTTTTGCGGAATTATAAAGAACATAAGCAAGTAGAGAAACAATGCAAGAGAGATTTTACGAGGAAACTTTCCAGGGCCCAACTGGAAAGAAAACCTCGACCCACTAGGGATTTCAACTCAAACTCTTTTCACTATAGGGCAACAACTCAGTTACAATCCTATAAGAAACTTGGCCATTACTTGAGTTCCTCTACGAACTCAAGTTCCCAATAGTTGTTCCCTCAAACAACTACGCTCTCACTGACTTCCCTAGAAGTCTCTCTTGACTCTTAGACTTCACTCAAAGCCTCTCTTCTTCTCTCTCATAGACTTCACTCAAAGCCTACCCAAATACATATCAGGAACTCACTCACGTTCCTGCCCCATACACATCAGGAACTCACTCAAGTTCCAGCCCAAAACTTGATACAAGAATTCACTCAAACCCTTTACCAATTCCCCATTACAAGAGTTCGCTCAACCCTTGACCAACTCTCAAAATATTGATGATTGATAATTGATTAGTATCCCTCTAGTATGTAGCACATGAAAGAACAATGGGGAACTTTAGAACTTCGAGGAACTTGGAACTAATGGACTGAGTCAAGAACGTGGAAACCAAAACATATTTCTATTAAAATGTTTTTCCTCTTAAACCAGACCTACTGGAAAGACTGTGAGAGTCAGACAGTTTGGAATGAATGCTAAGATCTTCTTTTATAGTGTTGAAACTCCTAACCACTTCCCCCTTAATCTCCTCAACTGACGACCATGTTGCCATGATTTTAGGCATGTTCCCATGACCTATTCAGTTGCTGAAAACGTGGGAGTCAAAGCTGGAAGTGCCTGAATTTTCTCAACAGAATTTCCTTTTGAAAGAACAGAAAATAGGAAAACGTGATTAAATAAAATCCTTGGGGAAAAAGAAATGTTTTGTAAAATAGGATCCAAGGTGTATTTTCCAAAACATAACTATTTCATTTTATTTCTTCACAGTAAAATTCTATTTCTATTTTATAAAATCTTTCTTTATAAAATATTATATTTTATAAAATCTTTCTTTAGAAAATATTCTGTTTTATAAAATCTTTCTTTAGAAAATATTAATCTTATATTAGAGAGACTTTATTTTACTATTTTAAGATCACATTCAAAGTTCCTTTTAGTACCTTGTTCCATAATCTTTCAAGCTACTACATACTTACATGAATCCTAGAAAATAAACTCTTATTTCCTGTCTTCATGTTCCATGCTGCTCCGCATGTTGGTTGTTCCACCTCTGGAACTTCTCGAACCATGTTCCCATCAGGAACTTATTTATGCCTGCTTGATCAGTTTCTCTGATTGTCCAAGTCTACATGCTTTGGCCTTCTCTTGTTCCTGCTCTGGAACTCCTGGTTTTCTTAGCATAGAAACTTAAACATTTATTAGTTAAGTTTGCCTGTCATCATCAAAACCATGTGGGTTAACAAAAGCAATCTAGGAGCGTTCGGAACGCTTCCATGGTGACTGGGGCAGAGCTCGGGGTCGCAAGATCATGCACCTCAGGTGGATATGAGGGCTCATGCGCTGAAGTAGTGGTATCATGTTGTCGGAGATCGACGCTTGCTTGCATAGTGGCCGCTTTGTTGGTAATAGGGGTGAACAACAAAGCATTAGGCAAACTCAACCGTGTAGCAGGATTAGGGAGGAGTGAATAAGGGACCTTGCATGCGCCCTCCGTTACCCCTTTTGTATACCACATATATGTGCTAGTTCCACATGCCGATAACCAGTCAAATTTTTCCAACCTTTGATGAGTAAGGGGAGCCATGTTTGTCAAAGTTGCAAAAGAAGACAAGGGGACTCCGACATGCTCGGCAAAGAGAGTGACAAAACTCCCTATAGTGATGTTTTCCTTCTTCTTTTGGCGCTCTCGAATGAATGCATCAATGAGGAACTTCCCAAAGTCAAGTTGACCCATTTTGTCCTTGTCACCATGCACAAACCACCATAGCATCTTGAAATCTTTGGTTGTGAGATTACCCAGATCTTTCCTTGCATAAAGCACCTGTGTCATGATCCGATGCCAAAGACGAATAGCTGGATTCACAAAGGAGAAGGCCTTTGAAAGACCAACTCTCCAATCATCCCGACCCGTCACCTCCTTCCAAAAGGCCTTAGAAAAGAATTGATGCCCATTTTTGTCTCCGTCGAATGACTCGAACTCCGTAGGACCGATGGTCCCATCACATGGCCATCCAAAAAGCTCATTGACCTCCGTCGAAGTCATAGTTCTTTCCACCCCATCAAGGTAAAAAGATATGTCACCTGTCTCCGAAACAACCTCAATCGAAGAAAGAAATTCAATCACCAATTCCGGATAAACCTCGACTTTCAAATTGAGAACCTTGGACCATCCATATTTTCTTGCAAGACCTTGCAAGCAATCATCTATCCCAATGGCTTTAGCATGCTTGGCCGAATAACGAAGAGTGGGCATGATGCTCCGATTTTGCAAGGCTAAGCAAGTCTCTTGTTGAGTGTCACTCAACCATGGATATTTGGGACACGTAGAAGTTGATGGTGGGGTGGGGGGTTGTTTGTGTGTAGTGGATGGAGTGGCTTTAGATGGTGCTTTGGTGGATTTCTTTGGTGGTGGCTTGGCTCTTGCTTTGCGGGTAGGATTACGCTTCTTTGCAATGGAATTTGTAGGTGCAAGTGGGGGTGCAATGGATATTGGGTGAGAGCTAGTTGGTTTAGTTGTTCTCATGATGAAACAACCACAATTCAAAGTACTCCAAATCTCCAATCAACCAAATCGGCGCACAATTCAATATTCAACGATCAATCCCAACAAACAACTCAACAATCACAATAATCCTCCAATGCCAAGAATTCAAATTCAACAACCAGCTAACGCCAACCAATTTCAACCAATCAATTCAATCAATATTCACCAACAAAGATAACCATTCGATTCGACAATCAACATTGACATCAAAATTCCAATTTCCTTTTCAAAATATGAACCAAGTGAATAAACTTTTAGAAAAATTGAAATTCTAATACTTTTGTGCACCACAAAGACTAGAATTTGGTTGCAAATTCACATGAAGTCCACAAAGAAGCACCAATGCTACACAATTTACCAATGCCTACAAAGAATAAAAAATCCCCAAATTGATTTTAAAAGTTAGGGTTTTAAAATTCATGAACAAGATAATGGTGGAGGTGAAGAGGAGGGAAGGTGATGGGCTGGAGTGGGGGTGGTGAGAGAGTAGCGGGGTGGTTGCTGGTGGTTCGAGGGTGGTTCGATGGTGCGCAGGGGTTCGAACGAGGGAGAGGGAGAAGTGCGAAGGGGATGGTGGTTCGATGGTGCGCAGGCTGGTCGTCGGTGGTTGCGGGGGTGACGAACGAGGGAGAGGGAGAGGCGGAGTGCGAAGGTGGGCGACGGTGGTTGGACTGGGCGAGAGAGGAGGTGGTGGACGGCGAAGGTGATGGAGTTGCGAAGGTGATGGAGTTGCGAAGGTGGCTGACTCAGTATTTTCATGCTTATTTTGAATCAGGTGGGGCGGAAATTCCAGCGAGAGCGCTGGACGGCTAGCGGGCAAGGCAGGAAGTGTAAAATTGAGGCATATTTGGCCAGCGAGGCCGCTGTATGGCCAGCGCGCAAGGCAGAATGTGTAGCAATTGAGGCATATTTGGCCAGCGAGGCCGCTGTATGGGCGCTGGTTTATGCGTGCACGAGGCAACGACCAAGATGCTCGCTGGGCGAGCGCTGCTTTCACGTTTGATGCACCGGGATTTCCAAATTGACTTGAACTTGCACCTATACATCCTAGAAATTTTTTATCAAGTACCACTGAAATCAAAAGTTAGGATCGTTAGTAAAACTAAACACACAGAATACATAAATAAACAAATAAATACGATGAACGAAAACTAATCTAAAAATAAAATAAAATTATACGAATTCAATCGAAATCAAAATAAAATGTTTTTGTTCTTTTGTTGTTTCTAATTTATTTATTTTTTTTTTTTATTTTTTTTTTCAATAAAATAACCAAATAAATAAAATAAATTAGATTAAAAATTGAAATAAATAGAAAATAATTTGAAAAGAAAAAGAGTTAGAAATCGGGTTGCCTCCCGATAAGCGCTCGTTTTAAGTCATTAGCTTGACTCCAAACCTCAATAGTCAAGCGTCGGTGGGTGGATCGGAGAGATAGATCGTCTCCAATTTTCCAATAAACGTTCCTTCAGTGTATAGCTTCAAACGTTGACCGTTCACTTTGAACTTGGTGCCATTTTCACTAGCAACCTCAATTGCTCCATGTTCCTTGACTTCGGTGATAGTAAAAGGCCCGGACCATCTAGACTTAAGCTTTCCTGGAAAAAGCCGTAGTCGTGAATTATAAAGCAAGACCTTATCACCGATGTTGAACTCCCGCTTTTGAATCATCTTATCATGGAACTTCTTCGTTTGCTCCTTATAGAGCCTATGTGTTATTTGGATGGAACACTACAAGAGGGGGGGTGAATTGTAATATGGAACTTGCTAACCAATTTTTGCGGAATTATAAAGAACATAAGCAAGTATAGAAACAATGCAAGAGAGATTTTACGAGGAAACTTTCCAGGGCCCAACTGGAAAGAAAACCTCGACCCACTAGGGATTTCAACTCAAACTCTTTTCACTATAGGGCAACAACTCAGTTACAATCCTATAAGAAACTTGGCCATTACTTGAGTTCCTCTACGAACTCAAGTTCCCAATAGTTGTTCCCTCAAACAACTACGCTCTCACTGACTTCCCTAGAAGTCTCTCTTGACTCTTAGACTTCACTCAAAGCCTCTCTGCTTCTCTCTCATAGACTTCACTCAAAGCCTACCCAAATACAACCGGAACTCGCTCAAGTTCCTACCCCATACACATCAGGAACTCACTCAAGTTCCTGCCCAAAACTTATACAAGAATTCACTCAAACCCTTGACAAATTACCCATTACAAGAGCTCACTCAACCCTTGAACAACTCTTAAAATATTGACATTTGATAATTGATTAAACTCTAATATGTAGAGAGTGAATAACTGTAAAGGAACTCGGAACTGACAGGAACTCGGAACTGCAGGAACTGACTAAAAAACGTGGAACAAATATATCTTCTTTAATTACCTTCCACGTAAACCAGACTCTGTGGAATGACCGAGAAGTCAGACTCTTTGGAATGAAGATATAAGCCTCTATTTATAGCGTGTACAAGACTTAACCATAATCCCACTAATTCCTCCACTAACAGTAAGTTTCCTAACTTCTAGGCACTTACCCATGATCAGTTAGTTGGGGAGAAACTTGGGGAGAAAGCAGTCAAAGTCTTGGGCACAACTTATACCACGTTTACAGTAAAACAGTTAGAGTAAAAATAGGAAATAAAAAGAAAATAAATACTTGGAGAAAAAGCAACGTTTTATCAAAACATAATCCAGGAGATATTTTTCCAAAACTCACTTTTTATTTATTTTCTTATGCAAAAATATTTTACTGAAAACCTTTTCATAAACGTGAAATAAATACATGAGATTTCGTTCGTGCAGGAACTTGCATTACAAGTTCCAACACTCACAAACTCATTATACGTATTTTAAATTTTGACTCTTTATTTTCCAAAAGCAGGTAAGATAAAAATAAATAAAAGATGAAATTAAAATCAGAATCCTAATTAAAGTTGATTTAATTTAAAACTTATCTTTTATTTAAAACTAAATCTTATCCTAAAATAACTAGTGCATATTATCTAAAACTCTTAACCAAGTAGAGATTTATTAAGAAACAAAACTCTAAATAAATCCCTACAGATTACGATAATAATATGCAACATATTCACTGACTCTTAGATGCTTTTGACTCTAAGTTCCACGAGTTCCTTTTGACACCTTGTTCCATTACCTTTCACGCTACTACATACTTACATGAATCCTAGAAAATAAACTCTTATTTCCTGTCTTCATGTTCCATGCTGCTCCGCATGTTGGTTGTTCCACCTCTGGAACTTCTCGAACCATGTTCCCATCAGGAACTTATTTATGCCTGCTTGATCAGTTTCTCTGATTGTCCAAGTCTACATGCTTTGGCCTTCTCTTGTTCCTGCTCTGGAACTCCTGGTTTTCTTAGCATAGAAACTTAAACATTTATTAGTTAAGTTTGCCTGTCATCATCAAAACCCTGTGGGTCAACAAATTCCCCCTTTTTGGTGATGACAAACCAAGCAAACTTAATAGAGAAAATAAATCCAACATGCATAGAAATCTTAAAACAAAATATTTACAAGAGTTAAAAGAATATACATAGTTGTAACATACTTGAGAAAAGCAGATATTTGAGACTAGGAACTCAAAATATTTTGCCTTCAATGTTTGCCTTTCTTTTCCCCCTTTTGGCATCATCAAAAAGGTTTAGCTAATTGTATTAATTTAATCCCATCACAGCACCATACTAACGAGAATGGTTAGTCAGAATCAGAGACAAAGCAAAATATCTCCCTCAATGTTGTACTGTTTAGACAATCATACTCAAGCGAATAGAATTCAAAGTGAAAAGAAATTATCATAAGCCAATGTTCCTTAGCAACAAGCAGAAAAGAAAGAAATAAGTTCACCCAAAAAAAACAGAAAAGCAAAATAAAAATAATGAAAAATTATTTCAAAATACATAAACACCATCAATTTGTATTTTGCAGGGATAGGCAATTTATGAGGTAAAGGTTAGGCATGGCTCATGATTTTAATGAATGTATTCCTTTGTCACTTGTTTCTCTGCATGTCTCCTTCTTTACGGATTTTCAACTGAAGATCCTCGCCATAAAATACACCGTTGTTCCTTTCTTTCTTCTATTCTTCTTTAGCAGTACGTATAAATTCTTTGAAACTTTTTGATAGTTCCTTGATTCAATTTTTGTAGGAACTTACATTTATGGTGTAAGTTCCCATGTGAATCTTGAAGGAACTACATAATTTTTGAGATAATTCTTTAAGGTATAGACAGCTTCATTTGCATTTCAACTTGGAAACTTGAAATGCTTGTAGGAACTTATGATCCCTTCTCTTTCTATTTTCACATATCTCTCCTTTTATTACCCTTTTTTTTTTCGATTTCTTTTGTCTCCTTTTTTTTTTCATCTCCCTTTTTTTTTTCAAAATGTACATTAACGCTCTATTAATCACCTTCCTCATTAGTTCCCCCTCAGTTGTTGCTGCATCGATTTAGTGACAAAGGAGGAATATTTTGTAGAGGGTTTTGTATAGTGATGAATTTTTGAGAATGTTTTTGAAGAGAACAAATAAATCAACGTGTGGTATTGATTTGGCTTTTGTGGTTTCTAATAGGTTGATATGGTAAGAGAATATTGGGAAACATTTTTGTGAGGAACAAAACTTAATTGGTGCATAAGTCTTTTAGGATATAGGTGAAAGAGATTTTAAGTGTTTTAGGTGTTTATGATAGATTGAAACATTTAAAAGATAAAATTTTATTTTATTGGGTGTAACTTAACAGAAGATGGAACATCCTTGAGGAAAATTGAGATCGGCAAGGAGTCCTTTCATTAAGCAAATACGAAAAATTGTAAAGGAAAAAGAATAAACGAAGATTGAATCAAAAGAAAAAATATAAAAAATTGCTTGTCGTACTAGTAATAGGAACACACAAAACAACATGGCTTATGACTCTTCTTTTTACCTTTTCATCAGTTAGCACAAGTAATTATGAACCAAAAAACGAGAAATTAGGAGAGTCCTTCACAATGTACAATTCTGATCTATGTTCACACACAAGAATTGCGTGGGATTAATTTTACCAAAAGCTAAATACTTACAGTTTTGCCATATTTGGGGAACTTCAAGGAAAATATATCCAGCTTGAATATACTGAGTTCCAGTCACATTTTCTCGTGCTTCTGATCAAGAGTTATAGGATGGTAAAATGCGACTTTCGGAGATTTGATTGGAACCTCTCGCTTAGACCTATGGATATGGCAATATTTGGTCTATTAGCGGTTAAATATTGGACAATTTAACAATCATACCTCTGAAGCTTTGTGTATGGCTCACAATCATCCCTTAGGAACCTTCATCTAGTCTTGCTCGTGTTCCTGTGGGAGTGTGATGCGTCTCTGCATTCTTACGCTCATGTTACTTTATGAGTTTAGTAAAGTACTTACACAAAGATTTGTTAGTTGTACCAAAGAATATATAATCAGTGATAAATACGTACAACAACCAAATTATAACATGCATTCATATGAAGGATTTTTAAAGAAAATTCATGATGCATGAAGAATAATTCTTTGGAAAAATAAGCTATAATGCGTTTTCCTTTTACAGCACAAAATACAAGTGTGACACATTTACTTTAAGCATACATAAGTGCCTTATTTAAATATGTGTATGCGTTCCAAATCAACAAAACTCTTGTTAAAGACTATGTTATGCTCATGTCATGCTTCACTAAGTCTTGATCCTCCAAACAGTCCATGAGTAGATGAAATCATAAAGAAAGCATATTCACATAATGCATTGCAAAACTTGTACACTTGTATTAATAAGTTAACAATATAACGCATTAAAACATGCTATGATATGAATAAGAAAAATTTACCTTATATAAATTTTCACCATGTATA
Source organism: Spinacia oleracea (assembly GCF_020520425.1). NCBI lineage: Eukaryota > Viridiplantae > Streptophyta > Magnoliopsida > Caryophyllales > Amaranthaceae > Spinacia > Spinacia oleracea. Next base: position 6,932,587 of record NC_079487.1, on the reverse strand, counting down.
TGATTTCTTTGAAGTGCTGGACTGATTTTGATGACTTTATGTTCGAGTTCCTAGAGTGCTAGTTCCACCATCTTGATGCCCTCACATCTTATGGAAACATTCATGTGTAATCGAATATTGTCAATCATTCTTCAGAAGTTCCTTGACATGCTTTTGTCATTTGATCATTCCAAATATCACTCTCTATTTAATTTTTATAGAAATTAAGAGAGTGGTTGTTGTGTTCTTTCATCATGTTCATATAAACACTTATGATAATGAAACCTTATAAAACAATTCGTTATGTTCAACATTTATGTATATATATCACTAATAAATCAGTTTCTCTTGAAAACAAAATATGTTAATTTTAAAATCAGTTTTCAAGAAGGGACTTGACATTGTTCTTTATAAGAAAAAAAGAAGTCATCTTCTGTTTGGAACAACCTACGTCCCATATGTGCAACAACATAGGATTATATATAATTACCTTATAAACAAGCTACTGGAGAAAGAGTCTCCTAAAAATCAATACCTTTCTGACTGGTTGTTCCTTTCAAGAACCAACCTTCTCTGAGTTCCTTTGTCGATGTCATTGATAAATTGATTGAATGAATGTTGTAGTGCACACAGGAACTCGATAAATGAATCTGGCAATTCCTCTACTACTAGAGCAGTCGTGGAACTTGTTGCATGATATTGATTGATCGAGTTGATCTTCAGCTTCATGAACTGGAACTTGAACCTTAGTTTGAGGTTCCTCGACATGAGCTTATGTAGCTGGCTACTGTTGCTTTTAATAGTGACATATTTTATCATTAGAAACTCGATTAGTTCTACAGGAACTTGCGAGTTCAATATTGAAATAAACTTTAACCTGTTGCTGGGAATAGTCATGTTAGTTTCAATCACAAGTAATATATTCACTTATTTCAACGCACATTTTTATATTTGTTGTAAACTCTGGATCATCTTCAATAACCCCTAGAAATATCAAATTATTGTTAGGAACCAAATTGTGATCCACAAAGTATGTGTTCCCTCTTTGATTCCCTTCAACTATGACATTTATTACTAATGATGTAATTTGTTTTTAAAATTACCAGAGAAAACATAATTTTGGAAACTCTAAACAAATGTGCATTAATTACTCGACAATAAAAATTCACAATGGAACAGGAACTTGACTTACCAACTTTTCATTTGGAACCAATCTTACCTTAACTGTCAAAAGTTATAAGTTTCCACTGTAGGTAGCAACCAAACGATAATAGTGAATTTTCTTTCATAGAACAATCATTGTCGAGATATAACGAGTTGTTCCCCCTTAGTTGTAGCCACCTCATTTTTCATGTTACAAGTAAGCTAGAACATGTTCCTATGGTCTTCATGACCATTCTCCATCTTGAGTTATTTTAATATGAGTAATCTGGGAAAAAATAACACTCAAGTGTAGTACTTTTGTGCAAAGTTATGATTAGCAGGTTAGTCTAAAATAAATATATATATATACTCAAACATAATAACAAAATATGATGTTCCTGAAAAGTTACTTCACGAAAGAAACATGAAACATATATTCCATGGAACTTAGGTTAACAAGAACCAAGAACTTGTACATGAAAAACTTTGACACCAAAAATTTGCTATCAAATAGTTTATGCACCATTTATCAAGTTACTGTAACCTTGAGTTCGCTGATTGTTTCACCAGAACTTAGAAAGAGTTCCTTTGATCAATGAAACTTATTATTATGCATTTTATACATATTAAATTCCAAAACAAAACCTATAACACAAATAAGGTTAGTTTGCACAATAATTTAAGAGAAACAGGTTTATAAAAAATTCAACATTAATTAACACAAGTAAAATGAGGGAACAACCTTACTAGCATTTCACATGATTGAGTTCCTTTGAGATGTTCAAAGTGACTTCCAATTATATAGTGCATGTGAGTTGATTCGTTGATATGACCCATCATATTTGGAAGGAACTTACATGCTGGTGGAACTGGAACTAGTTTACATCTGAAGTTCCAAGTTCCGAGCCTGAGTTCCTCTTCACTATTCCAACGAATCTAATGGATTTCCAACTCATTTTTCCTTGGTGTAATTCTGATGTTGTTCCTTTACTTCATACACACACTCAATCATGAGTTATAAACCTGTAAAAATCATTTCTCTTCTACTACGTTCCATAATCATGCATTAGTAGTAAATATATTTAAGTAGCATAATTTAGAAGATTAAAGTATACAAAAATTGTAAACTAACAGACCTGTAAACAATTAATGGTCTTGGGAACTTGACATGATTTCAGTTCCTTTGTTTTTAGCATTAGCATCTTAGAAAATGATTATTTTAAACTGCTGGATCTAAGATTCAACATGCATACATGTAATAAATATTCAATATACTCATAATACATGGAAAAATCGTTCTTTGGACAATAAATGATATAACATTAGATTATGTAGCCCAAAGAATAAAGTTCCCTTCGCAGGGAAACCAAGTTCCAAGAGTGGCTATATGCATTGTTCCTTTGTCTTGTTCATTGAACCATTCTTATTAAACAAATAATGCATAAATGTAAAATCAATTTTAGAATCTGAAATTTGTCTCACAAAAACATATTTGAGAAGATCCAAAATCGATTAAACAAATTCAAAATACATTTGAATAATTTTCATAAAACGTTGTCAGGAACTTGAGTTAAATAAATAGCGTATGCATATAAAGATCTCAAACATTAGATGTTTACCTTAAATATATCATTAAGGATCTTTTAGTTGCAGCCTTTATCTGTTCCTTGGAATGGTGCTGGAATGAGTTCCTTTATCTAGAAGTTCCTCTTCGGATTTTGATCCTTGTTCCGAAGTGGGGTGCTGATGTAATGTATCTTTAATAATGTCACACCCTCATGAGTTACTAAGTGTAACTCGTGGGTCAACAGTGATCCAGTGAGTTCCTCAATGTGGAACTTATATTCATAGGAACTCTGACATATTAATGTGCATCTTTGTTTGTTCCTGTACCAATTTCTTTGTCAAGGGAACCCAACAGATTTGGGTCCCTTCTTGTTAGTAGTAACTGTTAAGAAAATAATCAACACAACAACTACTACCAAGATACAATAAGCCTTCATATAAATGATATTCAATATATTCATGAAGCATATAAAATAATAGTTCTTAGGCAGAGAAAAAATAAGAAGAATATTTTGTTGCCTAAAAATTAAAAACTCCGAGTTCCACATATATGCATTTTTCAAAATACGTTTCCTTGACATAATTTTAATGTACTGAAGTTTGAAAAAATAAATTGAAAAATCATTTATTAAATATAGATTTTAGATTTTTCAAATTTAATTTTAAATGAAAACAAAACAGAAGTTCCATTAGAAACAATGCAAGGAACACACAATAAATTAATGCATGCACACAAAGAAGGTCTAAAGGAATAGATATTTACCTTAGAAGATCGCCTGTTACACCTTGACTGACTTTTATTCAACAATAAAAGTCAGATCTGCCTTGTTCCTTTGAATGGGTAGGATCGAGTTCCTTTCATCAAGTTTCTTGTAATTGTTCCTCCTTCCAGGAACTTAACTCGGCAGGGTTGCCTGCTTATCAGCGAGTTCCGGCTCTGATACCAATTGTTATTTGGATGGAACACTACAAGAGGGGGGGTGAATTGTAATATGGAACTTGCTAACCAATTTTTGCGGAATTATAAAGAACATAAGCAAGTATAGAAACAATGCAAGAGAGATTTTACGAGGAAACTTTCCAGGGCCCAACTGGAAAGAAAACCTCGACCCACTAGGGATTTCAACTCAAACTCTTTTCACTATAGGGCAACAACTCAGTTACAATCCTATAAGAAACTTGGCCATTACTTGAGTTCCTCTACGAACTCAAGTTCCCAATAGTTGTTCCCTCAAACAACTACGCTCTCACTGACTTCCCTAGAAGTCTCTCTTGACTCTTAGACTTCACTCAAAGCCTCTCTGCTTCTCTCTCATAGACTTCACTCAAAGCCTACCCAAATACAACCGGAACTCGCTCAAGTTCCTACCCCATACACATCAGGAACTCACTCAAGTTCCTGCCCAAAACTTATACAAGAATTCACTCAAACCCTTGACAAATTACCCATTACAAGAGCTCACTCAACCCTTGAACAACTCTTAAAATATTGACATTTGATAATTGATTAAACTCTAATATGTAGAGAGTGAATAACTGTAAAGGAACTCGGAACTGACAGGAACTCGGAACTGCAGGAACTGACTAAAAAACGTGGAACAAATATATCTTCTTTAATTACCTTCCACGTAAACCAGACTCTGTGGAATGACCGAGAAGTCAGACTCTTTGGAATGAAGATATAAGCCTCTATTTATAGCGTGTACAAGACTTAACCATAATCCCACTAATTCCTCCACTAACAGTAAGTTTCCTAACTTCTAGGCACTTACCCATGATCAGTTAGTTGGGGAGAAACTTGGGGAGAAAGCAGTCAAAGTCTTGGGCACAACTTATACCACGTTTACAGTAAAACAGTTAGAGTAAAAATAGGAAATAAAAAGAAAATAAATACTTGGAGAAAAAGCAACGTTTTATCAAAACATAATCCAGGAGATATTTTTCCAAAACTCACTTTTTATTTATTTTCTTATGCAAAAATATTTTACTGAAAACCTTTTCATAAACGTGAAATAAATACATGAGATTTCGTTCGTGCAGGAACTTGCATTACAAGTTCCAACACTCACAAACTCATTATACGTATTTTAAATTTTGACTCTTTATTTTCCAAAAGCAGGTAAGATAAAAATAAATAAAAGATGAAATTAAAATCAGAATCCTAATTAAAGTTGATTTAATTTAAAACTTATCTTTTATTTAAAACTAAATCTTATCCTAAAATAACTAGTGCATATTATCTAAAACTCTTAACCAAGTAGAGATTTATTAAGAAACAAAACTCTAAATAAATCCCTACAGATTACGATAATAATATGCAACATATTCACTGACTCTTAGATGCTTTTGACTCTAAGTTCCACGAGTTCCTTTTGACACCTTGTTCCATTACCTTTCACGCTACTACATACTTACATGAATCCTAGAAAATAAACTCTTATTTCCTGTCTTCATGTTCCATGCTGCTCCGCATGTTGGTTGTTCCACCTCTGGAACTTCTCGAACCATGTTCCCATCAGGAACTTATTTATGCCTGCTTGATCAGTTTCTCTGATTGTCCAAGTCTACATGCTTTGGCCTTCTCTTGTTCCTGCTCTGGAACTCCTGGTTTTCTTAGCATAGAAACTTAAACATTTATTAGTTAAGTTTGCCTGTCATCATCAAAACCCTGTGGGTCAACACTATGATTCTCGTAAGCTTCAAACCGAAGTTCATCTAGCTCATTCAATTGAAGAAGTCTCGCTTCACCGGCCGCTTCTAAATCCATATTGATCTCCTTGACGGCCCAATTAGAGAGATATTCCATTTCAACTGGTAAATGACAAGCTTTGCCATACACCAACCTATACGGAGTTGTCCCCAACGGAGTCTTGTAGGCCGTGCGTAATGCCCACAATGTGTCATCCAACTTCAACGACCAATCTTTTCGAGACTTGTTGACTACTTTTTCGAGAATTCTCTTGATCTGTCGATTAGAATCTTCAACTTGGCCACTCGTTTGAGGATGATAAGCCATGCCAACCTTTTGAGTAACTCCGTGCTTCTTCAGAAGAGCCTTAAAAGTCCTTTGATGAAAATGGGAACCCCCATCACTAATCACGACCCTTGGGACTCCAAAGCGCGGAAATATGATTTTCTTGAAAAGCTTCTTTACGACGTTAGAGTCGTTGGTTGGAGATGCAATAGCTTCCACCCACTTTGTAACATAGTCAACGGCAACCAAGATGTACCGATTCCCACATGAAGAAGGGAATGGTCCCATAAAATCAATGCCCCATACATCGAATGGCTCAACCTCAAGAATTCCGGTTTGTGGTAGCTCTTGCCTTTTCGAAACGTTGCCCGTTCGTTGACATTCGTCACATGCATTGCAAAAGAAACGAGCATCCTTGAATATAGAAGGCCAATAGAAACCACTTTGAAGAGTTCGATGGGCGGTCGGAATAGCACCAAGATGACCACTAGAAGGTAAACTGTGGCAATGCTTAAGAACCCCGTGGGTATCCCAATCCGCTACACACCTACGAAACATACCATCGGCGCACTTCCGATACAAATGTGGATCGTCCCAAAAATACCGCTTAGCATCATGGTAGAATCTCTTACGTTGTTGATATGTCAACTCCGGAGGATGGGAGCCACCGACACAATAGTTTGCGAAGTCCGCATACCATGGGGATTGAGTAGACACAGAGAATAGATGATCGTCAGGAAACGAATCATTGATAGGCCCGTCTGTGCTAGATTGAAATTTCAACCGAGAGATATGATCTGCAACAACATTCTCTGCACCCTTCTTATCCCGAATCTCCAAATCAAATTCCTGGAGAAGAAGAATCCATCGAATAAGTCTCGGTTTGGCCTCTTTCTTGGCCAACAAATACTTCAGGGCGGCATGATCAGTGTGTACAATGACTTTCGAACCAACAAGATACGTCCGAAATTTGTCAAGAGCATAAACAACCGCAAGGAGCTCTTTCTCAGTAGTAGCATAATTCATCTGAGCTCCATCCAAGGTTTTGCTTGCATAATAGATGGCATGCAACACCTTGTTCTTTCTTTGGCCAAGCACTGCTCCAACAGCATAATCACTCGCATCACACATAATTTCGAACGGCAAATCCCAATCCGGAGGCTGAATGATTGGAGCAGTTATCAATGCTTTCTTGTGAAGGAAATAATGCCCTTGGTCCAAGTATGCATTCTATGTTAAGTCTAATAAATGCGGTTCAGTATTAATTGACAAGTTAATAATTCAGTGAGATCAAGTGAGCTGAATGCCTAGCTAGAGGCCGCTTCAGTTCAAGTGGAATTAATGATATTAATCCACAGCTTACTCTTGACTGAACCCGTAGGGTCACACAAATAGTACGTAAACGGATCAAGTATCTAATGACATTAGATACTCTATCTATGAATATTCGGAACCGACGGATCTTGGTTTCAGTGGGAGCTAAGATCGTCACAGGCAAGAAATGAATACTCCGGAAACGATGATATTGCCGGAAACGGAAATATGGATCGTATCGGAAATATAAATATTATCCAAGTCGTAGATGTTGCCGGAAACGGAAACATGGTACGTATCGGAAAATATTATCGGAAATGGAAATATTACCAGAATCGGAAATATTGCCGGAAACGGAAATATTGTCAGAATCGGAAATATTACCGGAATCGGAAAATAATTCCGGAAACGGAAATATTAAATATTTGTTCGAAACGGAAATTAATTCCGGAATCGGAAATATTAAATATTGTTCGTATCGGAAATGAATTCCGGAATCGGAAAATTTAATCGGAAGCGCATCGTACGAATAAGCATCGGACGAGGCCTGCCGGACGAGGCCCAGCACGAAGCCAGGCCATCGCCCAGCAAGCCAAGCGCGCCGCACAAACAGCAAGGCCAGGCCCAGCAGGCTGCGCACAGCGCGCAGCGCGCACAGCGCGCACAGCACGCGCAGCGCACAGCGCGCACAGCGCGCGCAGCGCGCAGCGCGCGCGGGCGCTGAGTGGGCTGCTGCTCGCGCGCACGCATGAGGCCCATCGTGGCTGTCGTGCGTGTGTGTGCAAGTGTTTGTGTTCGTGCACGTTTCCTAAAACATGCAGAGTTCGGTTAATGATTAAATTCCTAATTCTATTTGATAAATTAATTAAATTAGAGTTCTTGTAGGATTCTAGTTTTGATTAATTTGTATCTGAATAAGATTTCGATTCCCTTTCCATACCGCTATAAATATGAGGCTAGGGCTCACAATTTATAACACAAGTTTCAAAGTATTCAAAGTGAGTTTTTGAGAGAAAAATTCAGTCACACATTTGCCTATAAAGTGCCGAAAATAATAGTACCTTAAGGGCGATTCTAGTTGGTCAATCTTAAGGCGGATCCGGACGTGCTGTGGACTATCTACGGAGGGACGACACTTGGAGTCCTAAAGACTTGTTCTTGTTCGGTTCGGGCGCAGCTAGGGAAGGCACGCAACAAAGAGTATGCATCTATTCTATGCTAAATGATTATGTGTAAATAATATGTTTTCCTGGATTTATGGTTTTTCCGCATGATTTATGAATTGTCATATGTATCATAACCTAACAGTGGTATCACGAGCCCCTTATTATTTTCATAATCTAAATTGCATGAACATGGTTAAATATTACAAATTTGCAAGAATTAAAAGGGGTGATTAATTTTCGTAATTGTTAATTAATTGGAAATTGCGTTTATTTAATTATACGTACGCAGTTTTTCGGCAGTTTCTTCGTTACTCATCCGAATTGAGTGATTTTTGTGTCAATTCCGCATGTAAAAGGCATTCTAAAATTTTGACAAAAAAAATATTTTTCTGCCGAACCCAGAATTCTCAAATTCGAAGCCTAACTATGACTTTTCGAAGGTTTTAGTTTTTCGAATGCAAAATTTCGTAAATTTAAGATGTTAAATTAAATATTTGCGATTCTTGTTGATAAATCTTGAATTTTTGATTGACCTACTGCATATGTTTAACAAGTTTGAATGCCTAGTCTTGTTAATTATGCAATCTAATTATTAATTATGATTAATTTGTTGAAAATTAGAATAATTTAGAATTAATTTGATTTTCATAATTAATTGTAATTTAATTAGAAAACTATGATTAAAAACCACCATAAAAATTGTAAATTTACGATAAATTTTAAATTTTTATGACCTAGACTTGAATCCATATCAATCGGAAATCAATTGGATAATAAATTTTCGATTTTTCGCCCTAAAATTATGAAATTAATATTAGTTATTAATTTGTCATTAATTTTAAATATAAATTTTAAATTTTTATGCGATTCGTTCATAAAACTTGCACGCACGAAGCAATGGACGCTTCGTGTTACCCTTAAGGGGTGTTGTATAATGCGGGCATGCGACGACGAGCAAGGGAGCTCGTCGCCCGTGCGGCACGAATGCAATGAGCAAGGGCGTAGTGCACGAGCACAAGGCAGCAGCCCTGCCTTGTGTCGTGTGCCATGAGCAATGAACGAATGGGCATGGGCGAAGAGCGAGCCAAGGCAGTCGCGTGTGGGCAGCAAGCGAGCTGCGCCACAACGCGCGCTGCCTCGCACAAGAGCGCGCAGCCTCGCGCGCAGCGAGCGCAAGCTCGCGTGCCACGAGCGCTGCGCCCAGCATTACTCGCGCGCACAGCGAGCGATGTCGCCTGCCCAGCGAGCGATGTCGCGCCCCAGCGAGCGATGGCTCGCGCGCATAGCGAGCGATGTCGCGCGCCCAGCGAGCGATGTCGCGCGCCCAGCGAGCGATGGCTCGCGCGCCCAGCGAGCGATGTCGCGCGCCCAGCGAGCGATGTCGCGCGCGCGCACTGCGAGCGATAGCTCGCGTGCGATGAGCGCTGGCGCGCGCAGCGAGCACCAATGCGTGCGGAGGCTTGCGATAGGGAAGCAGCAGCTATGCGACGAGCGCATGGGCTGCGCGCACATGGCCAGCAATGGCTGTGTGCGTACGGCCCATGGGCGTGCAACGCGTAGGGTGTTTGCGTTACGATTAGATCGTTTTTGAATGTTTAATTTGAAAATTTCAGTTCACGTAATTTTAATTAATTTTAAAATTAATAATTTGAATTATTTTCTTGGATTTTAATTTTGAATATTATAATTATAATAAATGTTATTTATTCTAATTATTTTACTAAAATTAAAATCATGAATTAATTTAAATACGACTGAAATTAAATTAAATTTTTGGATTTAATTATAAATTGATATGAGCTTTAAATTTTAATTAAATTTGTATGTTTCCGGTTGGACTAGAAATACATTTTTATGTTTAAAATTGGTAAAGCATATGAATTTATTGGTTTAAGTGGGAGCGCTTTTTAGTCATAAACTCTTGATTAGGTCTACAAATCCTTAAGGTTAAAACAACTTGATTAGAATTAATAAGGACTGAATAATTGGTAGATTATTGGTGCCCTTGATTAATTGCTGCAAATGTTTACGTGATGCATAATGTGTTTTACTAACCAGCTATGTGGGCCATTCATGATAATGAATGGGTGAATGGTATATATTGTATATGTACTGTTTTGCAGGTTATGAAGTGACTAGTATGGCCCAAATAGGATAGAAAATATGGTCTGCGTACCATTAATTTGAATGTAATCGGTCTAAAGTACCAAAGTTATTTTTCAATTCAAATATGGTCTGCGAACCATCAAATAGTTGTAATTAGTTATAGCTTATCCTATTTGAAGAAAATGGTGCCTCCCACGGAGATTTTCAAGACGGACTTTGAAGTCAAAGCTTCAAGATGAAGTCGGGCCATACTAGATCACAAATATCTTATGCATGTTTTAAGTTATTTATTGTTTTAAATATGTCTTAAAATGCATGAGATCAAAAGCTTGATTATGTTGCATGATTAAGGATTTTAGTTCACTTAAAATCTAACCAACATAGTAAGAGCCTTAAGTTCCAAACTTAAAAATTGAGTTAAAAGGTGCCATGCCAAAATATACACTTGCTTGGATATCCTTTACATCAATCTAGTAATAGTTTTCGCTCAGCGAGGTGTTACTTATTGGTCCTAAAGGGGCAAGGTACACAAATAATTGTGAGTACATGTTAGTTTTGGTGAAACTCAACGATATAAGTAAGGAGTCCTTTTATGTCGTGGCAAATTCGATAGGTTTACCTAATAAGTTCTTAGACGTACCTATCAACCAAGAATAGTTTCTAGACTATTAGCAAAAGGCTTTTGCTTACCTAAGATGTTCTAGGATTAAGTCGACAAACTGTGCTTAGTTCTTCAATGATTTTAGGATCTTGGAATCATTTTATTCACACCTGCCGGAACACATAACTTGAATAGAATGCTTAATAAACATTGAATTATGCATGTATGCTAGAATTTAAGTTTATTAAGAGAAACTGTGAATGGTTATTTATTTGTTTATTCTTTTCAATTGTAGTTTTTAATATGGCAAACAACAATTCATTCAACATTCGATCAATTCTCGAAAAGGAGAAGTTGAACGGGAAAAACTTCCTTGACTGGCAAAGGAACTTGCAAATAGTTCTTATGCAGGAAGAAAAGGAATATGTCCTAGATGAGGCGATGCCCGAAGCTCCAGGCGACGGGGTCACTCAGGCAGCCCTCAATCGTTGGATTGATGCCAACAAGGATGTGAAATGTCTAATGCTTGCCACCATGAGTGCGGATCTGCAGAAAACGTTCATCAACTCAGATGCTTTCACAATCATCAGTGAGTTGAAGAACATGTTCCAAGATCTGGCTCGAGTCGAAAGATTCGAGACTCATAGGCAAATTCTTGAGACCAAGCTTAAGAAAGGCGAGCCCGTAAGTCCACATGTTCTCAAAATGATTGGACTCATTGAGAATATGAGTCGGCTGGATCAGCAATTTTCTCAGGAAATGGCTATAGACACCATCCTCCATTCTCTTCATAGCGGGTATGATCAGTTCAAACTGAACTACAGTATGAATAGTCTGGACAAAACGCTCACTGAGCTTCACGGTATGCTGAAGACCGCTGAAAAGACGCTCAAAAGTGATAAGCAGGATGTGCTTATGGTGCGTGGGGGCAAGTTCAAGAAATCTGGAAAGAAGAGGAATGCTAAGAAAGGTGGCAACAAGGCCAGCCCAACTAAGCAAACTGGCGCCAAATCTGCAAAGAGGAAGGTCAGTCAACCCACTTCTGAATCCGAATGCTTCTACTGCAAGAAGAAGGGGCATTGGAAGAGAGATTGCTTGAAGCTAAAGGAAGATCAGAAGAACGGAACAGTCGTTCCATCTTCAGGTATTTTCGTTATAGACTGTATACTTGCTAATTCAACTTCTTGGGTATTAGATACAGGTTGTGGCTCACACTTATGTTCCAATCCACAGGGACTAAGAAGAAGTAGAAAGTTAAGCAAGGGTGAAGTCGACCTACGAGTGGGAAATGGAGCACGGATTGCTGCATTAGCTGTAGGAACTTACTATTTGTCGTTGCCCTCCGGGCTAGTTTTGGAACTGGAAGAATGTTTCCATGTTCCAAGTCTTACTAAAAACATCATTTCAGTTTCTTGCTTAGATGCTAAGGGATTTTCCTTTATAATAAAAGACAATAGTTGTTCGTTTTATTTTAAAGAGATGTTTTATGGATCTGCTAGATTAGTCAATGGACTTTATTTATTAGATCACGACAAACAAGTATATAACATAAATACCAAAAAGGCCAAAAAGGATGATTCAGATCTCACCTATCTGTGGCATTGTCGATTAGGCCATATAAACTTGAAACGCTTAGAAAGACTTCAAAGGGAAGGAATTCTAGAACCATTTGACTTAGAGGATTATGGTAAGTGCGAATCATGTTTACTTGGCAAAATGACGAAGCAACCTTTCTCTAAAGTTGGAGAAAGAGCAAATGAACTATTGGGTTTAATCCATACAGATGTATGTGGACCAATGAGTACAAATGCTAGAGGTGGTTTCAGCTACTTTATCACTTTCACTGATGACTTCAGTAGGTATGGTTATATCTACCTAATGAAGCATAAGTCTGAATCCTTTGACAAATTCAAGGAATTTCAGAGTGAAGTAGAGAATCAATTAGGCAAGAAGATCAAGGCACTGCGGTCTGATAGAGGCGGTGAATATCTGAGCTATGAATTTGATGACCATCTGAAAGAATGTGGAATTCTATCAGAATTGACTCCTCCTGGAACACCACAATGGAACGGTGTGTCAGAACGGAGGAACAGAACCTTGCTAGACATGGTCAGGTCAATGATGGGTCAGGCCGAACTTCCATTCGAATTTTGGGGACATGCACTAAATACAGCTGCACTCACTATAAATAGAGCTCCGTCTAAAGCTGTCGAAAAGACTCCATACGAATTATGGTTTGGAAAGCCTCCAAATGTGTCTTTTCTTAAGATTTGGGGATGTGAAGTATACGTCAAACGATTAATTTCAGACAAACTTCATCCAAAATCTGACAAATGTATCCTTGTGGGCTATCCAAAGGAAACAAAGGGGTATTACTTCTACAATACATCTGAGAACAAAGTGTTTGTTGCTCGAGATGGTGTCTTTTTGGAGAAGGATCACATTTCCAAAATGACAAGTGGGAGAAAAGTAGACCTCGAAGAAATTCGAGTCGAACAACAAACTCTAGAGAATGCTCAAGATGACATTCAAGATGAAACTCAGAGATCTTTAGAAGAATCTGGTGAGAATCATGGTCAATCTAGAAATGTTACCCCGCGTAGATCGCAAAGATATAGATCTCAACCGGAAAGGTACTTGGGTATTTTGACGAACGAGAGCTATGACGTTCTATTACTTGAAAGTGATGAACCTGCGACTTACAAGCAAGCTATGACGAGCCCTAGCTCCAAGCAATGGCAAGAAGCCATGCAATCTGAATTAGACTCCATGTCTGAAAACCAAGTATGGGATTTGGTCGATTTGCCAGATGGCTACCAAGCCATTGGAAGCAAATGGGTTTTCAAACTGAAAAAGGACAAGGATGGGAAACTTGAAGTTTTCAAAGCTAGATTGGTTGCAAAAGGTTACAGGCAAGTCCACGGTGTGGATTACGATGAAACCTTTTCACCAGTTGCAATGCTAAAGTCTATTCGAATAATGTTAGCAATCGCTGCATATTACGATTACGAAATATGGCAGATGGATGTCAAAACTGCTTTCTTAAACGGCGTTTTAACAGAAACTGTGTTTATGACACAACCTGAAGGTTTTGAGGATCCAAAGAATGCTAAAAAGGTATGCAAGCTAAAGAAATCAATCTACGGATTGAAGCAGGCATCCAGGAGCTGGAATATACGTTTTGATGAAGCAGTCAGTGACTTTGGTTTCATCAAGAACGCGGACGAATCTTGTGTATACAAGAAGGTCAGTGGGAGCAAAATTGCTTTCCTAGTATTATATGTCGACGACATATTGCTTATCGGAAATGACATTCCTATGTTGAACTCTGTCAAGATTTGGCTTGGGAAATGTTTTTCGATGAAGGATCTAGGAGAAGCACAGTACATATTGGGCATCAAGATTTACAGAGATAGATCTAAAAGGATGATTGGACTTAGTCAAAGCACTTATATCAATAAGGTGCTTGATAGGTTCAAGATGGCGGACTCCAAGCGAGGCTACCTACCCATGTCTCATGGAATGACTCTAAGCAAGACTCAGTGCCCAAAAACACTTGATGAGCGTAGACGAATGAATGGGATTCCATATGCATCATTGATTGGTTCAATAATGTATGCTATGATATGTACACGCCCGGATGTTGCGTACGCACTCAGTGCTACGAGCAGATACCAGTCAGACCCAGGAGAGGCGCATTGGACTGCTGCCAAGAATATTCTGAAGTACCTGAAAAGGCACAAAGATGACTTCCTGGTCTATGGTGGAGATGATGAATTAATTGTTAAAGGCTATACGGACGCAAGTTTCCAAACCGACAAAGATGATTTCAGATCACAGTCTGGGTTTGTCTTCTGCCTCAACGGAGGAGCAGTAAGCTGGAAAAGTGCTAAGCAAAGCACCATTGCGGATTCTACAACTGAAGCGGAGTACATTGCTGCACATGAAGCAGCAAAGGAAGCTATATGGCTAAGGAAGTTCATAGGAGAACTTGGTGTAGTCCCCTCCATTAAAGGACCAATAGCCCTGTATTGTGATAATAACGGAGCTATTGCACAGGCAAAAGAGCCTAGACACCACCAGAGAGTCAAGCATGTACTTCGTAGATTTCACCTTCTACGAGAGTTCGTTGAAAGAAAAGAAGTCGAGATAAGCAAAATTGGAACTGATGACAACATATCAGATCCATTAACTAAACCTCTGCCGCAAGCGAAGCACAACTCGCACACTGCAGCTATGGGAATCAAGCATATTGGAGAATGGCTTTGATGTCTCTGTTTAATGTTTTAAAGTTTTAGAGTTTAAATCTTTGTAAAACATTATTGGTTAATCATTCACAATAAATGAAAGGAATTCATTTTTCCATTTAATTTGTGGTTTATTAAATGATGAGTCCCTTCAATTTGACGATATATTCAAGATAGACTGTCAGGACCAGTCCTGTGACTAAGAAATGTCTATCAAGTGAACTTGAATGTCAAAGGTTGAAAATGGTCCCTAATCGGAGTTTTCTATAAAATTGGACGCATAGAAAACGTTAGACGATTAGAATGCAAGATGACTAGTAGTTCTGTTTCTTGAACTATGTGGACATGGCAATGTCATAAACATTTGCATAGATACTTACTTTGGGAAGACTAGTATCGGACAAGACCTATGAAACTTTACTGTAAGAGATGAAAGTCTGTCATAAGTAAATTTCATTAAATTATTAGACACTAAATCCTCAATACCTGAGTGATTTGAGATTACTTGTTTGAAAACTGGTTGCTTTGACGTTGACCAACCGTCGCACCGTAAAAGGAGGCTATAAAGGCAACGCTCAGGTAATCACCTATCAAACGAAGTCTAATCTCAAGATCGCAAGATTGGGATTGTCCTCCCATAAATCGGGATGAGATGCTTAAAAGTTGTACAAGGCCACTCGGAGAGCTAGAAACTGTGAAATGCATGGCCGTGCTCGGATGAATCATAGGCTATGATTATCTGTTTATTTGATCAGTTGAACTCTGAAACCGAGGAACACCTCTGGACATAATAAGGATGACAACTCTTACCTTATGTTCAAGAGCAAGCATCGAGCGACAAAGGAATTAGGAAATGCACACTTGTCCCTAAGGACAAGTGGGAGACTGAAGGAAATAATGCCCTTGGTCCAAGTATGCATTCTATGTTAAGTCTAATAAATGCGGTTCAGTATTAATTGACAAGTTAATAATTCAGTGAGATCAAGTGAGCTGAATGCCTAGCTAGAGGCCGCTTCAGTTCAAGTGGAATTAATGATATTAATCCACAGCTTACTCTTGACTGAACCCGTAGGGTCACACAAATAGTACGTAAACGGATCAAGTATCTAATGACATTAGATACTCTATCTATGAATATTCGGAACCGACGGATCTTGGTTTCAGTGGGAGCTAAGATCGTCACAGGCAAGAAATGAATACTCCGGAAACGATGATATTGCCGGAAACGGAAATATGGATCGTATCGGAAATATAAATATTATCCAAGTCGTAGATGTTGCCGGAAACGGAAACATGGTACGTATCGGAAAATATTATCGGAAATGGAAATATTACCAGAATCGGAAATATTGCCGGAAACGGAAATATTGTCAGAATCGGAAATATTACCGGAATCGGAAAATAATTCCGGAAACGGAAATATTAAATATTTGTTCAAAACGGAAATTAATTCCGGAATCGGAAATATTAAATATTGTTCGTATCGGAAATGAATTCCGGAATCGGAAAATTTAATCGGAAGCGCATCGTACGAATAAGCATCGGACGAGGCCTGCCGGACGAGGCCCAGCACGAAGCCAGGCCATCGCCCAGCAAGCCAAGCGCGCCGCACAAACAGCAAGGCCAGGCCCAGCAGGCTGCGCACAGCGCGCAGCGCGCACAGCGCGCACAGCACGCGCAGCGCACAGCGCGCACAGCGCGCGCAGCGCGCGCGGGCGCTGAGTGGGCTGCTGCTCGCGCGCACGCATGAGGCCCATCGTGGCTGTCGTGCGTGTGTGTGCAAGTGTTTGTGTTCGTGCACGTTTCCTAAAACATGCAGAGTTCGGTTAATGATTAAATTCCTAATTCTATTTGATAAATTAATTAAATTAGAGTTCTTGTAGGATTCTAGTTTTGATTAATTTGTATCTGAATAAGATTTCGATTCCCTTTCCATACCGCTATAAATATGAGGCTAGGGCTCACAATTTATAACACAAGTTTCAAAGTATTCAAAGTGAGTTTTTGAGAGAAAAATTCAGTCACACATTTGCCTATAAAGTGCCGAAAATAATAGTACCTTAAGGGCGATTCTAGTTGGTCAATCTTAAGGCGGATCCGGACGTGCTGTGGACTATCTACGGAGGGACGACACTTGGAGTCCTAAAGACTTGTTCTTGTTCGGTTCGGGCGCAGCTAGGGAAGGCACGCAACAAAGAGTATGCATCTATTCTATGCTAAATGATTATGTGTAAATAATATGTTTTCCTGGGTTTATGGTTTTTCCGCATGATTTATGAATTGTCATATGTATCATAACCTAACATCTTGATCCTGTCGAAAGACTCCAAACAAGCATCAGTGAACTCAAATGTGGCATCCTTGAGCAATAATTGAGTGAGGGGTTTCGCAATTTTAGAAAAATCTTTTATGAAACGGCGATAGAAACCCGCATGACCGAGAAAACTCCTCACTCCCTTGACATTCACAGGAGGGGGAAGTTTCTCAATCACCTCAATCTTTGCTCGGTCAACTTGGATGCCACGCTCAGAAATAAGATGACCAAGTACCACTCCTTCATTGACCATAAAGTGGCACTTTTCCCAGTTCAATACCAAATTCACCTCAGAACAACGTTTAAGCACTTTAGAAAGATTATGCAAACATACATCAAAGTCAGAACCATAAACACTAAAATAATCCATAAATACCTCCATGATATCCTCGATGAAGTCAGAAAAAATGGCCATCATACACCTTTGAAATGTAGCAGGGGCGTTGCACAAGCCAAACGGCATTCTGCGGTATGCAAAAGTTCCATATGGACAGGTGAACGTCGTCTTCTCCTGGTCATCCGGGTGAATGGGAATCTGAAAGAAACCTGAATATCCATCCAAATAACAGAAAAAGTTGTGTTTTGCTAATATTTCTAGCATCTGGTCAATAAAGGGGAGGGGAAAGTGATCCTTCAGGGTGGCCGTATTCAACATTCTATAATCTATACACATACTCCAACCTGTGACAACACGAGTAGGGATAAGCTCATCCTTATCATTCTTAATGACCGTTGTCCCCCCCTTCTTAGGAACGACTTGCACCGGGCTCACCCATTTAGAATCTGAAATGGGATAGATGATGCCCGCATCAAGTAGTTTCACTACCTCTTTTCTCACCACATCTTGCATATTAAGATTCAAACGACGTTGTGGTTGGATGCGAGGGCGGTGATCTGCTTCCAAATTAATTCTATGCATACAAAAGTCAGGACTTATGCCCTTGAGATCGTCAATGCTATACCCGATTGCCTTTTTGTGCATACGGAGCACGGTCAGAAGCTTAGAAAGCTGGCTATCATCGAGTGCAGCATTAATGATCACAGGAAAATCCTCATTATCATCAAGAAATGCATATTTAAGGTGGGATGGTAACGGTTTTAGTTCTACTTTCGTTACCTGTGGCTCGGAAATAGAGCAAACAGTTTCTAATACCTCAAAACCATCGACCTTCTCAGCTTCACTTCCATCTAAATCCGAGATCAAGGAATCAATCTCACAATCTCCTTCTCCTTTTCGGGCCTCCAAGGTGAGAGTCGCCAGCAATAGATCATCATACAACATTCTAGGAATGTTGTCTAGAGAAATTTCTTCTGCAATATCAATCCTGCAACAAGTATTCTCAAGCATAGGAGACTTGACAGCATTGGTTAGATTAAAAGTAACAGTATCATCACCAACACTCAAAGTAAGAGACCCAGACTTGACATCAATGACAGCACCTGCAGTACATAAAAATGGCCTACCCAAAATTATGGGAATTTGACTATCCTCCTCCATATCTAGCACTACAAAATCAACAGGAATGTAGAATTTCCCCACCCGGACAGGGACATCCTCCAAAATACCCAAGGGATACTTTATAGAACGATCTGCCATTTGCAACGTGATTTGTGTGCATTTTAGTTTTCCCATATTCAACCTATTACAGACAGAAAGGGGCATGACAGACACACTTGCACCTAAATCACA
This sequence comes from Spinacia oleracea, assembly GCF_020520425.1. Taxonomy (NCBI): domain Eukaryota; kingdom Viridiplantae; phylum Streptophyta; class Magnoliopsida; order Caryophyllales; family Amaranthaceae; genus Spinacia; species Spinacia oleracea. The sequence goes on along the minus strand of NC_079487.1, from coordinate 6,913,487 downwards.
CAATGCTTTATCAATGAACAATGCACCTACATGACAGGGGATGGAAAAACTACCCGGATCCTTAAGTTTGGGTGGAGACTTATTTTGCAATATCGCACTACACTCTTCAGTTAGAGCGACTCTCTCCACACCACCATAATCCCTTTTCTTAGTGATCATCTCTTTCAAAAATTTTGCATAGACAGGAACTTGAGATATTAAATCAGTAAAAGGGACCGTTACCTCAAGATTCTTGACCATTGCCAAGAACTTACCAAGCTGTTGATCGACCTTAGTTTTCTGCATCCGGTGAGGGAAAGGTAACTTAGGCACAATAGGGAGAGAATCAGAAATCTTCTCTTTCCCCTTATTTGCACCAACATCATCAGCATTATCAACTTCCATGACTCGAGGCTCTGCATCAGTTGCTTTCCCTGGTCCATCTGTGTTCCCCTTAGCAAGAGTTGCATCATCAGTGGGCATCGGGGGTCCATTATATTTAGTGCCACTTCTAAGAGTGATAGCATTGGCACTTTCTCTGTTCTGGGGCGGAGTAGGTTGCCCTGGTAGTGTACCCGGTTGCCTTTGAGATAGAGTGTCATCAAGTTGGGCAACTTGATTCTCCAATATTCTATTCTGATTCTTCAACTCTTTGATGCTTTCATCATGGTTCTTTTGAGCTATCTCTGCGGTCTTCTGCATATTTGCAATGAGCTTATACAGATCACCCATGTTAGGCTCTGGAGTAGCACTGCTCTGAGGGGTTTGTTGATATCCTTGATGCGGGGGCCTATTAAACCCCGGGGGAGCATTATGTGAGGCTCCTTGTTGAAATGGAGGCCTAGAAACATGTGGTTGAGGTGGATGGAACTGTGGTTGCGACCATTGTTGCTGGGGTTGAGGATTCTGAACATTGTTGCTCCGATATGAGAAATTTGGATGATTCCTCCAACCCGGATTAAATGAATTAGAGTATGGGTCATTGGGTTGTCTCTGTTGAAAAGCATTCACTTGCTCCAATTGCGTAGTATCCTGTAAACTATAAGAGCACTCATGACCAAAGTGACCTTGGATGCCACATACTTCGCAGTAAGAAGTTGTCACTGGAGCTACACTAGACATAGCATGGATACTCATTGGGGGTGTACTAGACTGAGGAGCCTTCAAAGAATCGATCTTCAGGTTCAAGGCTGCCACTTGTGAGGACAATAGAGCATAAGCATCGACATCCAATTTTCCCTTCTTAGATGTGGATCTGGTGGTGCTGTAATGGTTGGCAGCTAAATTGGCAAGAAAATCATAACCTGCATCCACTTCTTTGTCAAGAAAAACACCCCCAGCAGCAGAATCGACCGTGTTCTTTGTTTCATCTTGCAAACCATGGTAGAAAATCTGAACCAAGAACCATTTTTCAATGTTGTGATGCGGACACGACCGCTGCAAAGCCTTGAATCTATCCCAGGCTTCTCGAAGTGATTCACCGGGTTCTTGAGTGAATGTAGTCAGCTTATGCCTTATTTCAGCAGTCTTGGTGGGTGGAAAGAATTCTTCTAGAAAGGCCTGTGAAATAGCACTCCACTCTGTCTCCTTGACATCATTCAACCATGTCTGAGCCTTATCACGAAGGCTAAAACCAAACAACATGACTTTCAATTGGTCTTGAGTGACCCCTTGATGCTTGATAGTACCACACAGTTGGTTGAACCTCTGCAAATGGTTGGTGGGTTCCTCAGATGGATGGCCACCAAATTGACTTTGTGAGACCATGGAGATTAGAGCGGGCTTGATCTCAAAGTTGACTGCATCAATAGTTGGCATTGTGAGCCCAGTCGGAACACTATTCGAGGAAGGAACCCCATATGATTTCAGGGATTTAGACATCGTGTGACTCGGTGGAGTCTGTGAGTCTTGGGACCCTGACTGCTTCTTCTTTTTCTGTTGCTTTTTTAGTTGACGAAGGGTCTTTCCAAGATCGGGATCGGGAGGAACCAAGGTACCCGTTCTGGCAGACCTGGGCATAAACAACAACGAAAGAAAACGCAGTGAGATTTGCCTCAATTGGAACTGAGAGTTCCAATGAGACAATGGAAACAGTTCAAATAATCAAACTAAAACTAATAGAATATAGTCGTCTCCCCGGCAACGGCGCCAAAAACTTGATAGATTAAAAAGTGATACCGCAAGTGCACGGTGTCTGTTGTTAGCAGATACTTAGCAAATACGGGTCGATCCCACAGGGAGACAAGTTCTATTAGTTTTTGCCCAATTATACGAACTATTTCAATAACGAAAGTTGAGTTGAGTATTAACTACTAAAGCTAAAACAATAATAAAAATGCGTAATTTATCAATGAATTAAAGGTCTAGGGCGTCTGTTCGGTTCACCATGCTTATACCAATCCAAGAACATAAATCAATTCGGAAATGAATAAACTAAGCCGAGTAATTAAAGTACATGCTAAGCCTACGGTCGGGTCTTAACACTTTCAATTCAACATATGCAGTACGGTCGCTAACATAATCAGAATTGCCAATTGCACTAAGCCTCTAAAAATACGATCTTTCGATTCTAATTCCTATTAGCTAGATAATCAATTCATGAAATTGGCCGATAACATGAATCAACAATTAAAACAAATCAATCGGAGTACTCAAGCAATAATCTATAAATTAACAAACTTTATGCATAATAATCATGGTATAAACATGGTTTCCCTTACTTAGCCCTAGAATACGACTACTCGCTCATAATTGAATTAACAAACATGATAGAAATAATAAACATGAATTTCATAATCAAAGGAAAATTTAAACTAAGGAACGAAAACAATAAGAAAGAATAAAAGCAAAAGAAATTATTGAATTACCTCTAGATTGATGAATTGAAAATTGAAAGCTAGGGTTCAACAATGGAAAAAGGGAAGAATAGAAAACCAAAAACTGGCGTTCAAGTGTTCTCCCAATTGAAAAACGTAAAAGAAAATAAAAGCATAAGGGAATACATTAATTCCCTTGAGGTATTTTAGTCTTTCTTAAATTCTAAAAAAAAAGGAAAATAACAATTACATAAGCTATGATTTTATTGGACGATCACCAAGACGAAAGCATGAACCCGCGTGGAAGTAGCTGGGCGGAGAAACCAGCGGGCCCGCTGGTGGGTCGCTGGTTTTCGCGCCCAAGGGGAAGATTGGGCCATCGTTTTGGGCTTCGGGCGAATCGGATAGTCGAGCCATCTTGTTTATGTCATAACTCTTGTTCTACAATGCCTATAAGGACGTGTGACCTGTCGTTGGAAAGCTCTTGAAGTCTACTTTCTAGGCCAATAAAAATCGCCTCATTCCGACATGTAGAACTTGAGATATCATCAAAAGAGTGAACGCCTGTCCGTTTTGATGCTTAGAAAAATAGCGTTTAGCTTCGTTATTGACTCAAAATTATCCCTAGAATACGACTAATCGCTCATAATTGAATTAACAAACATGATAGAAATAATAAACACGAATTTCATAATCAAAGGAAAATTTAAACTAAGGAACGAAAACAATAAGAAAGAATAAAAGCAAAAGAAATTATTGAATTACCTCTAGATTGATGAATTGAAAATTGAAAGCTAGGGTTCAACAATGGAAAAAGGGAAGAATAGAAAACCAAAAACTGGCGTTCAAGTGTTCTCCCAATTGAAAAACGTAAAAGAAAATAAAAGCATAAGGGAATACATTAATTCCCTTGAGGTATTTTAGTCTTTCTTAAATTCTAAAAAAAAAAGGAAAATAACAATTACATAAGCTATGATTTTATTGGACGATCACCAAGACGAAAGCATGAACCCGCGTGGAAGTAGCTGGGCGGAGAAACCAGCGGGCCCGCTGGTGGGTCGCTGGTTTTCGCGCCCAAGGGGAAGATTGGGCCATCGTTTTGGGCTTCGGGCGAATCGGATAGTCGAGCCATCTTGTTTATGTCATAACTCTTGTTCTACAATGCCTATAAGGACGTGTGACCTGTCGTTGGAAAGCTCTTGAAGTCTACTTTCTAGGCCAATAAAAATCGCCTCATTCCGACATGTAGAACTTGAGATATCATCAAAAGAGTGAACGCCTGTCCGTTTTGATGCTTAGAAAAATAGCGTTTAGCTTCGTTATTGACTCAAAATTATCCCTAGAGATATGCAATGATCCTCGAGTCAACATTCCATCCGTTCATCATCCAAATCAACTCATAACACTCCGAAAGCATCCAAATGACCGTAAAATCACCTGAAACATTAAGAAAACACAAACGGGGCGTAATAGAGTACGACAACGATAACTTATGCAAATGTGATCCTAAATGCAACTAAAATGATATAAATGCCTAATAATGCAACCTAAATGCGCCTAAAATATCCTATACAAATATGACTCTTCACCCTCGAATTCCCGCAAAGTGGAGATTAGATCGGCCTTTTCAGTGGGAGTTAAGGTGAGGCCAATTTTAATAATTTTAGGATTTTTTTCTGTTCCAATATTTACCGATTCTGTGTCCTCAATTATAGGAGTTTTGAGTTCTTGTTCATTTGCAGCTTTTATTAGTTTGGTATATTCCTCTTCTGGCTCTTTTTCGTGCTCATTAGTGGCGAGAAATTCTGCATTATTACTCTGATTTTTAAGCGGCACATACTCAAAAGTTTTGTTTATCTTATTAAAGTCATGAAGCATTACATCAAAAAGATCTCCCGGAGTAGAGATTTCCGGGTCTAAACTATTTTTGGGAGGGGTTACAATTTTGCTAGGTTCGGACTCGGAGTCAGACTCGGATTCAGACTCTAATTCTTCGTACATCGGACCCTCTCCCGCAGATATCTTGAACTTCATCCCACGAGCATTAGTCCATTTGAAAGTCTTGCGCCACCCTCGTTGGATTTGGTCATCTTTCGAGGGTGATGGAGCGATCAATTTAGTAGGATCGAACACTTCATCTTGGAGAGCTAATGCCATAATTTCTGTTTCTTTCTTCGCTCTTTTCTTTTCTAACCCAAACGATAGCACGAAAGCATGTGAGTTGGGGAGCGTTTTTGCAATAGCATGGTTCTTTGGGGCGAGTGGCCTTTGAGAACGTAAAGGGTCGTGTCCCAGAGCAGACATCTCTTGGGTTTGTGCGACCTCTAGGCACAGACGTTCGGGATATGCTTCTTCCATCGCGTTCCTTGATGGCTATCACGGGCAAGTACTCAGGGGCCCTGCATTATTGTTGTGGAGTAGGAGACACATTAGTTTGTTTCGTGAGTCGGTTTTTTAGGCATTCTATGACTACCCTTAAGTCGGACTAGTATACTTGGACTGTTATGTGTGCACTTTGAACTCTTTATGTTTTTGAAAATCTCTGCCCGTGTGACATTCATGTTTATTTGCATGGTCGACTTTTAGTGTCGAGCGTTGCCGTCGTAGGAGGCCTAACAACGACGCAAAGAGTTATTAATTTTTCGCAAGTCGCTGTTGAAATCGAGTGCTTTTCTCACGCCCTCGTAGCAATTCTTTTTATGAAATTTTTTTTTACTACGTATTTTCCTTTCGTGCGGGCACCGAAGCTGCTGCGCCTGACCAGAAGGTCAAGCAGCAACTTCAGCTCCCAGCTAGGGGCGTGAGAAATTCTGGCGCCCAGCCAGGGGCGTTGAAAATGCGTCCCTGCTTGGTTCTCGTTTTCTGTCTTCTGTTTATGCGACTTCGACTTGCGTGCTTGCCTAATAACGTCCTTTACGCGTAACAGCGTTTGTGGGATTCGTTACGGGCCATCCCGAGCGTCTCTTATTTTGTGGCGATCATTCGGGTTTGCGGAACACGTGTTTCGGTATAACTCTTTAGCAAATTAGTCTATGAATGTTTGGGCAATTTTTAAGGTCATTGGTTTTCTAGGATAGTTTGTCACACACAATCACATATTTCGCTACACATAACTACATTACAAACATGGATTTGAAAATTAAATATGCCACGTAGTTTATGATAGGCATCTATGGGTAGTATTTGCGCCTGGCTTGGTACCGCTTCTATCGTAGATCCAACACATACCCCGGTCGAGGTAGTGTCTTCAACAGACGAATTTCGCTCAAGAGGCCAACTCGCAAGTGCAAGCCAAGGGGGCAGGCAGGCGAGAGGGACCTAATGGGCGAGCGATTGGGTTCGGGATAGGTGTACTACCTGCACAAGTACCGAGTGGGAAACATGCGCGGCGTATGCACCCCCCTATTGGCGAAAAAAGGTATCCTTAGTCCCAACTCCCGAGGGAGCCGAGATTCGTTATGATGTTCTGCCCGTTCACATTAATATGCTGATTTTCAGGTCGTCCCAACTTGATGGGGAAATAAACGCGGGGTAGGATCGTTTCACCCTTCGGCTATTTTGATTACCTACAAGCACGAGTATTTCCTTCACTATCCCCAGTGGAGTCGCCACTGTGAGGGGGTCGAAAAAGCGCGAGGCTAATGCATGACCTTGTCCCTCGTGGGTGTGACGATTCTTTTTATTCAATCAAGTGTAATTGGATTTCCTGTGAGTATACACCCAATTGACTAGTAATATAGGAGTCGCCATTCAGTTTTTAACAACAATGAGAAAAACTGACAAAACCCGGTTATCGTGACATAAAGGGAGTGCAATTATGTTTGACCACGACGGCCGTAGGTTCCCTTGTAATCCCTGGTGTGGGGATCTCTCAATATACACTCGCAAGGTAGAGATTGAGGGCTCGGGGGACTGTAACTACCGAGAGGAGTAATTCGCTCGTCGATAACTCCAGAGGCAGGATATCCTTACTAGCTCAGCATAAATAATTGAAGGGACATGCGTTAACTATTAAACTAATCTGAATTGATTTTAGCAATATGCAACATATAATACTAATTCGATCGTGATTATCTGATTTAAATAGCATTAAGGGACCTAGCATGATAATCCGATTTCCCAAAAATATTATACTTGTTAGGCGTGATAGAACATTCATATTAGGTTAGTTTAACAGTTCATAAAAAGGGCGAGGAAAGCAGTTAAATCATCGAAAAGTGACACATTACGACGCACCCTTGAGAGGTGCGTCACGGTTCTCAGAAAACTAACCACTTTGACTTTGCTATTTCTCCTTTTTATTTAACGAATCTCGATTATGGGACAGGATACGTTCTGTTCGATTTATGGATCGATTGCGACAGAACGCGTGAACAGTTTCGCAGCGAGAGGCTTAGGCTAAGGGGTTTAGAGTCAATACTCAGAATATATTATGTGTTGTTGTGTGTTTCACGTCGAAACTAGGGGCCTATTTATAGGGAAGAGTTCGTGGAAAGATAGAATTGCAAAGTTCTAATCCGCAAAGAATTAGGAAAAGAAACGTACCCAGGTATTTTCAGCGCCCAGAGCCAGGCGTTGAAAATAGGGTCTGGGCAGTTTTTGTTTAGTCAGATTCGGATTCTAAAATCCGTAGAGTTTGAGATTAATTTGAGTCTTTTAGCGCGTATCAATTTGTGACGGAATGCGTCTGGGCCCGTTACGAACTCTAGGCTCGTTAGGATTTTAATTAATACGTAACTCTTATTTCCGAATCCTATTAGGAATAGGATTCTCGCAGTTTTCTATCTCATTTAGGATTTATGTTGGAATGCAACACCTAATTCTGACAGGTTTCTATCTATTATGATTTGCCACCTTTAGAAGCTACCTTTTACGGCAGTTACTATTTTTAGCAGGTTTCTATAAATAGCAGGTTTCGGGTGAAATGAAATAGGGAATCGAGATTCGTTTATTTTATAGGAGATGCGTTGTCAAGTGGAGTTTTTATGCTTTCATCATCGAACCTTTCCCTTGCGAGAATGGGGACAAGAGTAGGTGTCTACACTAGTCAATTGGGTGTAAACTCACAGGAAATCCAATTACACTTGATTTGACAAAAAGAAACGTCACACCCACGAGGGACGAGGTCACGCATTAGCCTCGTGCTTTTTCGACCCCCTCACAGTGGCGACTCCACTGGGGATAGTGAAGGAAATACTCGTGCTCGTAGGTAATCAAAATAGCCGAAGGGTGAAACGATCCTACCCCGCGTTTATTTCCCCATCAAGTTTGGACGACCTGAAAATCAGCATATTAATGTGAACGGACAGAACCGCATAACGAATCTTGGCTCCCTTGGGATGTTTCATCTCGGGAGTTGGGACTAAGGATACCCATCGCCAACCGGGGGGGTGCATACGCTTCGAATGTTGTCCACTCGGCACTTTCGCTAGTAGTACACCCGTCCCAAACCTAATCGCTCGCCCACTAGGTCCCTCTCATTGGTGCATGCCCCCTTGGCTTACATCGTGATTGGCCTCTTGGGCGAAATTCGTCTGTTGAAGGCACTACCTCGACCGGGGCATGTGTTGGATCTGCGATAGAAGCGGTACCAAGCCGGCGCAAATACTACCCATAGAAGCCTATCATAAACTACATGACATATTATTATTTTGCCTCATGATGTAATGTTAGTTATGTGTAGCGAATTATGTGATTGTGTGTGACAAATAATGTTAGAAAACCAACGTCCTTAAAAATTGCCCAAACTTTCATAAACCAATTGGCCAAAGAGTTATGCCAAGATACGTGTTCCGCAACCCCGGGCGATCGCCACAAAAATAAGCGACGCCCAGGATGGCCCGTAACGAATCCCACAGCGCTGCACAACGCGTAAAGGACGTTATTAGGCAAGCACGCAAAATTAAGTCGGATAAACAAAAAAATACACGCGAGCAGAATACGAGTACCAGCCAGGGACGCATTTTCAGCGCCCCTGGCTGGGCGCCAATAATTTTCACGCCCATCGTTGGGCGCTGAAGTTGCTGCCTGGCCTTTTGGTCAGGCACAGCAGCCTCGGTGCCCGCACATAAAAAAATACGTAGCAAAAAAAAAAAATTCGTGAAAATTGCTGCGAGGACGTATGGAAAAAGGCAGTCGATTCTAAAAACGACTTATAAAAAAATAAATAACTCTTTATGTCGTTGTTAGGCCTCCTATGACGACAATGCTCGGCACCAAAACCGAGCATGCTAATTTAAATAACTTTGAATGTCACATGGGCAAAGAATTCAAAAAATGATGTTCAAATAAAGTTTTCAAGGAAAAATAATGTTCGAATAAAAAATAAGTAAATCCGAGTCTAGACTAGGCTGTGCCAAAGTACAATCTAAATCCTAAGTCTTAGCTGTCTTATCCATAGAATCGGTCCTAATGCTTGGTGTCGTTCTGCAAGTTAAAAGGTTAAACCATATTGAGTCTCCCCTCCTAACATTTAAATCAATAAGCACCCATATGTAATTGTCATCCCTTGCTAAGAATCTACGGCCTCAATACTCTCTCTCACCAATAAAAAGAATATATTATAGTATTTGTAAAATGGAAACAGTCACATTCTGAAAATCATTCCCCCATAGTCGCACAACCCCAAAGTGAACCTAAGGTATCAATACCATTGGCAAAAAATTAATGGCCTCGAGGCTTATGATCACATTGGGTCACGACTATCATAGTCCTCTCGAGCCACTCGCCCCTTGAAGTATTCCTAAGTACGGACTAAAAGATTTTCCATGAATGCAACATGACGAACCATGAAAGTACCCAAATCGGCATGCCATAAGGCTACCATTGGGGTAAAGCGATACACGCTAAGAGGGAAGCCGCACTAATGACTCTAGCCTCGCAAAGATGAAAATTCGATCTCCCCAACTAACTACCTTGCAAACATCAAGCAAAATGGCGCATGACAAATGAACACCCAAGGGTTAAAATCTAAAGTGTCAACCAACGAAAGTTATGGTCCAATTAGCCTAAGTCTGAGAGTCGCTTGGTCAAGTATTATAGGCTTACGCCACGTCATTATTTTGAGTCTAGGCCACCTCCTTGTATTCATACACGGGTTATAATCAGAAAAATTAATGAAAGTTCGAGTCTAAATCACAACTTCCAATTAAATCCGAGAAACTGGAATCTGAAAAGAAGCAAAAAAAATTATTTTTGTAGACACCTACTTTTGTCCCCATTCCCAAAAGGGAAGGTTCGATGATGAGAACATAAATCTCCACTTGGCAACGCATCTCCTATAAAATAACGAATCTCGATCACCCTTTTCATTTCACCCGAACCTGCTATTTATAGAAACCTGCTAAAAATAGTAACTGCCGTAATAGGTAGTTGTTAAAAGTGGCAAGTCATAAAAGATAGAAACCTGTCAGAATTAGGTGTTGCACTCCAACATAAATCCTAAATGAGATAGGAATTACAAGAGGAATCCTATTCCTAATATGATTCGAAAATAGGAGTTACGTATTAATTAAAATCCTAACGAGCCTAGAGTTCGTAACGGGCCCAGACGCATTCCGTCATAAAGTTAATACGCACTAAAAGACTCAAATAAGTCTCAAACACTCCGGATTCTAAGAGTCCAAATCTGACGAAGAAAACAGCCCAGACCCTATTTTCAACGCCTGGCTCTGGGCGCCGAAATCTTCGGCGCCCAGCCCTGGGCGCTGAAATTGCCTGGGGACGTGTTCTTTCCTAATTATTCGTGGATTAGAGCTCTAAAATTCTATCTTTCCACGAACTCTTTTCTATAAATATAGCCCCAAGTTCGACGTGAAAAGAATACACACAATTCATATTCTGAGTATTGACTCCAACCCCTAAGCCTAAGCCTCACGCTGCGAAATTGATCACGCGTTCTGTCGCAATCGATCCAAAAATCGAACAGAGCGTATCCTGTCCCGTAGTTTGAGATTCGTTAAATAAAAGGAGAAATAGCAAAGCCAAAGTGGTTAGTTTTCTGAGAACTGTGATGCACCTCTCAAGGGTCCGTCGTAATGTGCCCCTTCGCGTGATTTAATTGCTTTCCTCGCCCTTTTATGAACTGTTAAACTAATCAAATCTGATTGTTCTATCACACCTAATAAAGATAATATGTTGGGAAATTGGATTATCATGTTAGGTCCCTTAAAACAATCTAAATCAGATAATCGCGATCGATCTAGTATTGTATGTTGCATATTGTTAAAATCAACTCAGATTAGTTTAATAGTTAACGCATGCCCCTTCAATTATTTATGCTGAGCAGTAAGGATATCCTGCCTCTGGAGTTATCGAAGAGCGAGTACTCCTCTCGGTAGTTACAGTCCCCCGAACCCTCAATCTCTACCTTGCGGGTGTATGTTGAGAGATCCCCACACCAGGGATCACAAGGGAACCTATGGCCGTCGTGGTCAAACATAATTGCACTCCCTTTATGTCACGATAACCGGGTTTTGTCAGTTTTTCTCATTGTCGTTAAAAACAGAATGGCAACTCCTATATTACTAGTCAATTGGGTGTAAACTCACAGGAAATCCAATTACACTTGATTTGACAAAAAGAAACGCCCCACCCACGAGGGACGAGGTCACGCATTAGCCTCGTGCTTTTTCGACCCCCTCACAGTGGCGACTCCACTGGGGATAGTGAAGGAAATACTCGTGCTCGTAGGTAATCAAAATAGCCGAAGGGTGAAACGATCCTACCCCGCGTTTATTTCCCCATCAAGTTGGGACGACCTGAAAATCAGCATATTAATGTGAACGGACAGAACCGCATAATGAATCTTGGCTCCCTTGGGATGTTTCATCTCGGGAGTTGGGACTAAGGATACCCATCGCCAATCGGGGGGTGCATACGCTTCGAATGTTGTCCACTCGGCACTTTCTCTAGTAGTGCACCCGTCCCAAACCCAATCGCTCGCCCACTAGGTCCCTCTCATTGGTGCATACCCCCTTGGCTTACATCGTGATTGGCCTCTTGGGAGAAATTCGTCTGTTGAAGGCACTACCTCGACCGGGGCATGTGTTGGATCTGCGATAGAAGCGGTACCAAGCCCGGCGCAAATACTACCCATAGAAGCCTATCATAAACTACATGACATATTATTATTGCCTCATGATGTAATGTTAGTTATGTGTAGCGAAATATGTGATTGTGTGTGACAAACAACGTTAGAAAACCAACGACCTTAAAAATTGCCCAAACATTCATAAACCAATTGGCCAAAGAGTTATACCAAAATACGTGTTCCGCAAACCCGAACGATCGCCAGAAAAATAAGCGACACTCGGGATGGCCTGTAACGAATCCCACAAACGCTGCACAACACGTAAAGGACGTTATTAGGCAAGCACGCAAAATCGAAGTCGCATAAACAAAAAGTAGACGCAAACAGAAAACGAGAACCAGTCAGGGACGCATTTTCAGCGCCCCTGGCTGGGCGCCAATATTTCTCACGCCCACCGCTGGGCGCCGAAGTTGCTGCTTGGCCTTTTGGTCAGGCACAGCAGCCTCGGTGCCCGCGCATAAAAAAAATACGTAGCAATAAAAGAAAATTCACAAAATTGCTACAAGGGTGTACGAAAAGGCACTCGATTCTAAAGCGACTTAAAAAATATATATATAAATAACTCTTTGTGTCGTTGTTAGGCTTCCTATAAACGACAATGTTCGGCCCGAAAACCGAGCATGCTAATTTAAATAACCTTGAATGTCACATGGGCAAAGTATTCAAAAAATGATGTTCAAATAAAGTTTTTAAGGAAAAATAATGATCGAATAAAAAATAAATAAATCTGAGTCTAGACTAGGCTATGCCAAAGTACAATCTAAATCCTAAGTCTTAGTTGTCTTATCCATAGAATCGGTCCTAATGCTTGGTGTCGTTCTACAAGTTAAAAGGTTAAACCATATTAAGTCTCCCTTCCTAACATTTAAATCAATAAGCACCCATATGTAATTGTCATCCCTTGCTAAGAATCTACGGCCTCAATACTCTCTCTCACCAACAAGAAGAATATATATTATAGTATTTGCAAAGTGGAAACAGTCACATTCTGAAAATCATTCCTCCATAGTCGCACAACCCCCAAAGTGAACCTAAGGTGTCAATACCATTGGCAAAAATTAATGGCCTCAAGGCTTATGATCACATTAGGTCACGACTATCATAGTCCTCTCGAGCCACTCGCCCCTTGAAGTATTCTTAAGTACGGACTAAAAGATTTTCCATGAATGCAACATGACAAACCATGAAAATACCCAAATCGGCATGCCATAAGGCTACCATTGGGGTAAAGCAATACACACTAAGAGAGAAGCCGCACTAATGATTCTAGTCTTGTAAAAATGAAAATTCGATCTCCCCAACTAACTATCTTGCCAACATTAAGCAAAATGGCGCATGACAAATGAACACCCAAGGGTTAAAATCTACGGATTTTTCATGAAATACCCCTCAATTTTCACGAAATTCACCAAATGCCCCTCAACTTTCAGAAATTCACCAAATGCCCCTCACCTTTAATATAATACCCAAACTACCCTTACTAATGACGCGCCGTTAGTCCGCCGTTAGCCTACTTTTCTAATTCACCAAATGCCCCTACAATGTAACTTATTTCACCAAATACCCCTATTTTAAAATATAATTTACCAAATGCCCAAATGTAAAAATTACCTTTTTAAAGCCCAATGGCTAGTTTTTTGGGATTGAAAAATAGCCGTAGCTTATTGTTTTAGTCACCAAAACTTTCCAGTCATTTGAGAGTTGAGACTATGGAAGATATAAGGCAGTGTGATGATAGATACTGTGGCAATGGTATGTTACAGTTTAGAACTATTCGGCCCGAGTTAATAAGTAAGCCCCTTGAGTATAAGAGGATACTCAAGGGAAGGGAATCCTCACCCCCAAAATACAACTTTGAGGTTGTAAGATACAATCTCAACAACTAGGTTAGGCCAAGTACTACTTGGTACTTTGTATATGCAAGCAATACACTTGATACAAATATATAATGCCTCAATTTACTTATTTACATTTCTTATAGAGTGGCATATGAAAAGAGCGATACAATTAAGAGAATGTCTCTAAAATAAAAGACCAACCAAATGAAACTCTACTCAAAAGACTAACACCACTTAATGAGTTTGATGCGTGTTTGGTTCACGGTTATTTGAGGCCACGAAACGAAATTAAGAACATGACTTTCTTCCCACTTATGTGCTTGGATAACAGGAATATGATACTCCATTACTAGAGGTAATAGAGTGTAATATCAATTGGTTATCTGCAATATGGAGGCCCTTTTTTCCTTTCCTTTCCTTTCCTTTCCTTGAGTAGTGATTTTAACTTATATTCATGCAAAACAAGAGGTAATAGACTCATTATGTGTGGATGATGATTTTGAATGATAACTCATGACACAAAACTGAGATGAAACTACAACAAAACAATTTGGTGACTAAATAAACACTCAGAACAGGGTTATTTATACTAAAACAATAAGCTACGGCTATTTTTCAATCCAAAAAAACTAGCCGTTGGGCTTTAAAAAGGTAATTTTTACATTTGGGAATTTGGTGAATTATATTTTAAAATAGGGGTATTTGGTGAAATAAGTTACATTGTAGGGGCATTTGGTGAATTAGAAAAGTAGGCTAACGGCGGACTAACGGCGTGTCATTAGTAAGGGTAGTTTGGGTATTATATTAAAGGTGAGGGGTATTTGGTGAATTTCTGAAAGTTGAGGGGCATTTGGTGAATTTCGTGAAAATTGAGGGGTATTTCATGAAAAATCCGTAAAATCTAAAGTGTGACCCAACGAAAGGTATGGTCCAATTAGCCTAAGTCTGAGAATCGCTTGGTCAAGTGTTATAGGCTTACGCCACGTCATTATTTTGAGTCTAGGCCACCTCCTCATATTCATACACGGGTTATAATAAAAAAGATTAATGAAAGTTCGAGTCTAAATCACAACTTCCAATTAAATCCCAGAAACTGGAGTCTGAAAAGAAACAAAAAATTATTTTTGATGTAATTCTTTCGTTAAATTTCAATAAAGTAAAAACAACAGTTTGAATCTACGCTATTTACACATTTTAAGAAACGACTAAATACGCTTACAAAGTAAGACAATTTAAAAGTCCACCCTAGGTCTACTAAAGTTAAAGGTCCACTATAGCCCTACCAAACGAGGCTCACTCAGTCTCGCTTCGTGACTCAAAGACCACAACCATCTACCTCTTAGCCCAAATAAAAAAATTTAAGAATTTATGTTGGGGAGAAATCCCAAGCAAAAAGAAAAAAAAAGAGAAAGAGAAAAGGAGAGGGAAAAGAGCCATGAAATACTTAAAGAGAAAGAGAAAAGGGAGAGCGAAAAGAACGAGCCATGAAATACTTAGCCCGTACCTCCCAAAGTACGAAATTAACCCAAGTAAACGAAGGAAAAGAATTGAGTCAACCAATCCAAATCATGCCACAAAAACTACATAAAGTTCTGCGATGTCTACCCTTTACAATCCTTATGTTCTTAGACGCCTTCGCTCTGGGGCCCCTGTTCAACTCATTCAACCCATCTTTCAAGTTGTCCTGAGTCACGAATAAAAAAAAGAAGACCAATGAAAAGTACAAAAAAATAATAAATAATAAAAAAGCAAACTTTGCAAAGCGCCTTTAAAAGTTCGTCTAAAAAGAAAAAGAAGCATTTAGCGCACCAAAAAATATCCGCCCAGAAATCACTTTCAGCGCCTACAGATGGGCCCCGAAATCTTTAACGCCCCAGCCTGGGCGCTGAATCTCTCTGCTATTTTGTCCAGAAGTGCTCGTCATTTTATCCGCACATGCACGGAAAAATAACGAACACTTGGAGGGGTACAACACGTATTCAGATATACGTACCACCAAAAAATATACATGTACTCAAAAAAATAAAACAAATAAACAAAATTTTGGCTTACGGCAAAGCGGCAGATTAAAATAATAATAAAATTCACTTATTTCACCCTATTTCAAACATTACGGCTCCACTCGAACGTACTTGTTTAAAATCGGCATTCTAAGAAACCATTTTCTGGCTAAGAACTACGCAAGACCTGATTCCAAATTAAATCTATTTAAGGCGGATACGTAGGCAATCCATGATTCGGTCCAATAAATTTGCAAAGATGTTAGAGCCTATAGAATAACAAGAATAAGAAATAGAGTCCCTTATTGAAATTTAATTACTTGCAACCCAAATCGAAAGAAAAATTTAAGTCAAAAAAGAATCCAAGTCATCAAGATACCAAAACGAGCACACATCGAAAAATAATAAGGGCACGTACCCTTGCCAGAAGGAGCACTCACACTCCTAGGCACTTAGCCAAGACTCAAAAGATCGCTTTGCCTCAATTGAATGGGGGCTAGCGCAAGCGTCCATGACCTCTAAAGTACTCGACTTGACCCCCCCTAAAGCGAACTAACTCACTTAAAGACCTTCTTTCACCACTAGACATAGTCGTTCGCTTAAAGACCTTCTTTCACCACTAGACACAGTCATAATCGCCAACAAGTAGTAAAGGCAGTAAGCTTGCAATAAAGAGGATTGTTCTACGGCGTCGCCCCATCGTTCCTTCGAACTCAGGGCACCCGTTCATGGTAATTCAAATGCTTGCGAATCCCCTTTGGAAAAAAAATCAGACATTGTCAATAGGACTTGGCACTTAACCAAGGCTCACCCTATTCAGACATATGACACGGGCATCTAAAATTGAAATCTAAAAGCATCATTAATGGGAAGACATAATAGCAACCGGGGGCTAAAAAAATTGAAATGAAAGAGCTAGGGAAAAGAACTAAGTATACCTTGACCTTTTGTACAGACATACACCAAGTAAATCTATGTCAATTTGAAAACGGTTTATATTCCCGCAATTCTGGAAAAGATGGCCCTAAAAGCCCAAAGCATGTGCCACACGGGCACAAGTAATATCTTGACGCCTGCACACTGGCTTCCAGCAAATCCTTAGACAGCATTCCAAAAATCGTAACAGTATTTTGATTCACTCATATAATCCTGTACGAACCCTTCTATAAGTCAACCTACTCAGTACACCTCGGATTGTACACAGTAGGACTCGGATTTCAAATAATTTTCAAAGACTTCTTCGAACATAATAAAGAGTCGTTGGTTTAATCTAAGTATGCGTTTATCTCGACGTTGCAAGTGAGTCAAAAAGATTTCTAAATATGATTATGGGTAAAGAAAGGCACCTAGCTTTTGGCCAAGGCACACTTCAACATGTGACTACCTTGACCATGGCAATGTCGCACAATACGACATTTACAAGAGAAGTAGCAAATCACTACTCGAACGTACCTCGCACTAAACGAGTCTGGTTCAAACTATTCATGATCCATGTCACCATGAATGCATAAAAACGTATGCAAAGCATTATAGCACCAAGCCAATCCCGTAGCTACAGTTGGAGGCTTGAGAAAAACACTATAAAAATGCTCGAAATGACGATTTTATCGCAAATTCTCGACGCTAATGCTATACACACGTCATAGGGGCACAATCCTAAGGTCAATCGTGTAAAACGAACTTTAGAATGGATACAACCCCTCCCAAATTCTAAGCACTACTTAGGATATACAAAGTCACCCCACTACCTAGGGTAACTGAAAACCGCGAGTCACCAAAACTCCGATCAAACTACTGCACATAACGCTCGCCCTACAAGCGCCCATTACACAGTCTACGCCGTTCCAAAGCAAAAGCGAAAGAAAAATCAAGGATAAATAAAAAACGGAACATCTATGAATCCTCGCATCGAACGAAGTAATAAGCCGTGCACACCCACGCAGAAGGTGCTACGCTTGTTTGAGGACCTGAACGAGGCATGATGAAGTACTCCAATGCAAAAAATAATAATGATATCCCAACACCTGGAGGAATGTTCTAAGACACGCCGTTAGGCCACACAAGCCTACGTCGCACCATAAGTTCAACCGTCCCACGGTACAAATCTAAAAAAAAAAAAGAGTAAGGCATATCGCACTAATGCGGGCACGACCAAGAGCATGTGTAAAAGAGGCAAAGACTACTTATCGCCCAAATCCAACATGCAAGCCACACGACTTCTACATTAAGGATTAAAGGTAGAAAAACATTACCTGCCACGGAAGGGATTGCTCGCACCTACACGAGCGGAACCCCAAGGCATCTTTTTCAACCTACAAAAATCGTACGCCAAAAGGAAGCATCCCAACATGCATACTTAGGGGCTCCAAGCTATGAAACAACCATAGCAAAATAAAAAAATCTCGAAGCAAATGTTTGAACAATCGAAAGGGCACGATGTTTGAGTCCACTTCATGAATGGGCCTGAACCCTATCAAGCTTCTAAGCAAACTATTCAAAATCAGTCATTGCTCAAAAAAAATAAAATGATTCAAGCAAACTGATTAATGGACCGCACGCAACGGCCATTCTATGAAACGCTTGTTCGCACGTACATATCATCATTCTGAGTATCGAACATTCACGAACGCGTTCAAAAGAAAAAATATATACGAGCGATCAAAAATATACGCCTCAAGGTATGTTCCTCGGCCATATAGACTCGCCCAACTATTGCAATAACTGCACGCCTTAAGAGCGACAATTCCTTTAAATAAGCGCCCCAAAGCGACAAACACCGTAGTCCACCAATCGGCTACAGCTTCTCGAGAAATCATCACGATCACTCAGCTCATTGTGATCTCTAATAAAATTCTACGTTCCAAAAATAAAGAAAAGAGAAGAGAATACGTAGAATTTCCAAGAGAAATAAGCGAATGGAAAAGAGGCAAATCTGCCCAATAATCAACTCCGACGCCAAATCCCACGCCTGACTTTGGGCGTTGAAGATTAATCCCACAATCGTTCTAAGCTAAAAAATGGCGAACGAATAAGGAAATAATAAACACCGTTGGTCCACTATTAGGCTACGGTTTCTCGAGAAATAATTATTCACCAATCAACGGTGATCTCAAATGAACGGTTCGTTCCAAAAAAGAATCTCTAGACGAAAAGAAAAAAAAAGAAAACGAACGAACCTCGCCAGAAATCATTTTCAGCGCCCAGCGCTGGGCGCCGAAATCTTTAACGCCCAGGCATGGGCGCCGAAAATGAACCCAGGCTCAAAAAAGGCCCTAACTTCTATAGGGCCCTGCCGTATCCATTTGACTCGAAAATTGCCGATTTCTTTACTGAAAGTCGCACCTCACGGCTTTAGTAGCACACCACTTCAAAGATCGCTCGCACTTACGAGCACGATCCCCAAACACGATCAAGGAAATTACAAAATGCGTATCCCCAAGGAACCTCTTTGACAAGAAATGACCGTCAAGCACGAATGCTTGGGGGCTCGAAAGGAAATATATATTTCAAAAGAGAGTATGAAAAGTTAAAACAATATTCCCAGACTACGCCGTACGAAGTCCCGTGTTTGGATAAACTCAAAAAAATAAAACCGGATTACGACCTCAGAGACATCGGTCGCCGTTGATACTTACACATAGTCCCCTAATCAAGGACCCTGGTAGTGGCAAAATTGAGCCGTAAAATACTAGCTCAAAACCATGAAAGATGATGACCACAAGATAATAGTCCGTCTAAGCCGTTGTCAACCCACATTCAGGTTACAACTAAGTCCGAGCATCCCTCGAAAGAATTCGCTCTTGCAAGAATGAATAAAAGAAATTCTCAAAAGAAATCACGATGAACCAAAAAATAGGCTCGCCATCTTTAGCCGGCGGGGTCTGCTTCATTAACTGCGCAGGTCCTTAGTTGCTGCAGCAATAAATTTTTTCTGGTTTTCCCTTTTTTTTAAAGGATTGGTTTTCCGTTTTTCCAAAAAAAAAAAAGAATGATGTGAGTAGTTTTCCCTTTTTTAAAGGATTGGTTTTCCGTTTTTCCAAAAAAGAACGATGTGAGTAGTTTTCCCTTTTTTTAAAGAATTGGTTTTCCGTTTTTCCAAAAAAGAACGATGTGAGTAGTTTTCCTTTTTTTAAAGTATTGGTTTTCCGTTTTTCCAAAAAAAGAACGATATGAGTAGTTTTCCCTTTTTTAAAGGATTGGTTTTCTGTTTTTCCAAAAAAGAACGATGTGAGTAGTTTTCCTTTTTTTTAAAGGATTGGTTTTCCGTTTTTCCAAAAAAGAACGATGTGAGTAGTTTTCCCTTTTTTTTAAAGGATTAGTTTTCCGTTTTTCCAAAAAAGAACGATGTGAGTAGTTTTCCTTTTTTCCAAAAATTAAAGGATTGGTTTTCCGTTTTTCCAAAAAAGAACGATGTGCTGGATTTTCCTTCGTTTTACGTCCCATAAAAACAAAGGGGTTTTCTCGTTTAGCTAACCCTGAAAATAAGAATCTTTAAAAACATTTTTACCTCGTGATTGGGCTTGGCCAGGCCCAATTACACTTTATAGCTTTGATTTCGAAAACATCTGTAGCTACTTCCAATGACAAAGTGAGGGAGTTCCTACACATCTTTAGATACTTCCAATGACAAAGTGAGGGAGTTTCTATACTATCAGTTGACAAACCCCAATGACACGTGAGGGATATGTCGACACTTCAAGTGATGACCCTTAAGTCAAATGTTATCACTCGGGGGCTCGTGAGACCCTCGCAAAACAGGTCACATACACCATGGCTTGTGTGACGCACTCCGTCCAGTACTTTGACCATCGTCTCATCCCGAGACTCAGTCAAAGTGGGGGCTAACTGTAGACACCTACTTTTGTCCCCATTCCCGAAAGGGAAGGTTCGATGATGAGAACATAAATCTCCACTTGGCAGCACATCTCCTATAAAATAAAGAATCTCGATCACCCTTTTCATTTCACCCGAACCTGCTATTTATAGAAACCTGTTAAAAATAGTAACTGCCATAATAGGTAGTTGTTAAAAGTGGCAAGTCATAAAAGATAGAAACCTGTCAGAATTAGGTGTTGCACTCCAACAGAAATCCTAAATGAGATAGAAATTACAAGAGGAATCCTATTCCTAATATGATTCGAAAATAGGAGTTACGTATTAATTAAAATCCTAACGAGCCTAGAGTTCGTAACGGGCCCAGACGCATTCCGTCATAAAGTTAATACGCACTAAAAGACTCGAATAAGTCTCAAACACTCCGGATTCTAAGAGTCCAAATCTGACGAAGAAAACAGCCCATTCCCTATTTTCAACGCCTGGCTCTGGGCGCCGAAATCTTCGGCGCCTAGCCCTGGGCGCTGAAATTACCTGGGGACGTGTTCTTTCCTAACTCTTCGTGGATTAGAGCTCTAAAATTCTATCTTTCCACGAACTCTTTTCTATAAATATAGCCCCAAGTTCGACGTGAAAAGAATACACACAATTCATATTCTGAGTATTGACTCTAACCCCTAAGCCTAAGCCTAACGCTGCGAAATTGATCACGCGTTCTGTCGCAATCGATCCAAAAATCGAATAGAATGTATCCTGTCCCGTAGTTTGAGATTCGTTAAATAAAAGGAGAAATAGCAAAGCCAAAGTGGTTAGTTTTCTGAGAACCGTGACGCACCTCTCAAAGGTGCGTCGTAATGTGCCCCTTCGCGTGATTTAATTGCTTTCCTCGCCCTTTTATGAACTGTTAAACTAATCAAATCTGATTGTTCTATCACACCTAATAAAGATAATATGTTGGGAAATTGGATTATCATGCTAGGTCCCTTAAAACAATCTAAATCAGATAATCGCGATCGATCTAATATTATATGTTGCATATTGTTAAAATCAACTCAGATTAGTTTAATAGTTAACGCATGTCCCTTCAATTATTTATGATGAGCTAGTAAGGATATCTTGCCTCTGGATTTATCGAAGAGAGAGTACTCCTCTCGGTAGTTACAGTCCCCGAACCCTCAATCTCTACCTTGCGGGTGTACGTTGAGAGATCCCCACACCAGGGATCACAAGGGAACCTATGGCCGTCGTGGTCAAACATAATTGCACTCCCTTTATGTCACGATAACCGGGTTTTGTCAGTTTTTCTCATTGTCGTTAAAAACTTAATGGCGACTCCTATATTACTAGTCAATTGGGTGTAAACTCACAGGAAATCCAATTACACTTGATTTGACAAAAAGAAACGTCACACCCACGAGGGACGAGGTCACGCATTAGCCTCGTGCTTTTTCGACCCCCTCACAATTTTCGATGTAATTCTTTCGTTAAATTTCAATAAAGTAAAAACAACATTTTGAATCTACGCTATTTGCACATTTTAAGAAACAACTAAATACGCTTGCAAAGTAAGACAATTTAAAGGTCCACCCTAGGCCTACTAAAATTAAAGGTCCACTATAGGCCTACCAAACGAGGCTCACTCAGTCTCGCCTCGTGACTCAAAGACCACAACCATCCACCTTTTAGCCCAAATAAAAAGGGGGAGAAATCCCAAGCAAAATAGAGAAAAAAGAGAAAGAGAAAAGGGAGAGCGAAAAGAGCGAGCCATGAAGTACTTAGCCCGTACCTCCCAAAGTGCAAAATTTACCCAAGTAAACGAAGGGAAAGAATTGAGTTAGCCCGTACCTCCCAAAGTGCGGAATTTACCCAAGCAGACGAAGGAAAAGAATTGAGTCAACCAATCCAAATCATGCCACAAAAACTACATAAAGTTCTACGATGTCTACCCTTTCCAGTCTTTATGTTCTTAGACGCCTCCGCTCTGGGGCCCCTGTTCAGCTCATTTAACCCATCCATTTTCTCATTGCCATAACCTAAGAAACCATTACCTCGACCCTTGTTCTTGAACTTGTTATCAACTGCAAACCACGTACGGCCATTGACACGTGCCTCATACCCATTATTTCCAAAACCTGCTCTTACATCACCATTAGTATAATGACCATATAACTTTTTTGATTACATCCTGTTGATATACCCTTGAGCCTTCCCCATGCTACTCATTGGCCTTGGTTGATGTAAACTCATGACACTAGCTTGAGGCTGCAAATTGTGAGTCCTAGCAGATGTAATCCTCATGCTTGACCAATACCTATACAAATTATCCTATCTCATTCAACCCATCTTTCAAACCGTCTCGAGTCACGAATAAAAAAGGAAGACAAATGAAAAGTACAAAAAAAAAATATAATAAAAAAGCAAACTTTGCAAAGCGCCTTTAAAAGTTCGTCTAAAAAGAAAAAGAAGCATTTAGCGCACCAAAAAAAGATCCGCCCGGAAATCATTTTCAGCGCCCACAGCTGGGCGCCGAAATCTTTAACGCCCTAGCCTAGGCGCTGAATCTCTCTGCTCGCCAAATTTTGTCCAGAAGTGCTCGTCATTTTATCCGCACATGCACGGAAAAATAACGAACACTTGGAGGGGTACAACACGTATTCAGATATACGTACCAAAAAATACATGTACTCAAAAATTATGTACTCAAAAAATATATAAAACAAATTTACGGCTTAGGGCAAAGCAGCAGATTAAAATAAATTTCACCCTTTTTCAAACATTACGAGTCCACTCGAACGTACTTGTTTGAAATCGGCATTCTAAGAAACCATTTTCTGGCTAAGAACTACGCAAGACCAGATTCCAAATTAAATCTATTTAAGGCGGATACGTAGGCAATCCATGATTCGGTCCAACCAATTTGCAAAAATATTAAAGCCTGTAGAATAACAAGAATAAAGAATAAAGTCCTTTATTGAAATTTAATTACTTGCAATCTAAGTCGAAAGAAAAATTTAAGTCAAAAGAAGAATCCAAGTCATCAAGATGCCAAAACGAGCACACATCGAAAAATAATAAGGGCACGTACCCTTGCCAGAAGGAGCACTCACACTACTAGGCACTTAGCCAAGACTCAAAAGATCGCTTTGCCTAAATTGAATGGGGGCTAGCGCAAGCTTCCATGACCTCTAAAGTACTCCACTTGACCCTCCCTAAAGCGAACTAACTCACTTAAAGACCTTCTTTCACCACTAGACATAGTCGTTCGCTTAAAGACCTTCTTTCACCATTAGACACAGTCATAATCGCTAACAAGTAGTAAAGGCATTAAGCTTGCAATAAAGAGGATTTTTCTACGGCGTCGCCCCATCGTTCCTTTGAACTCAGGGCACCCGTTCACGGTAATTCAAATGCTTGAGAATCCCCTTTGAAAAAAAAAATCAGACATTGCCGATAGGACTTGGCACTTAACCAAGGCTCACCCTACTCAGACATATGACACGGGCATCTAAAATCAAAATCTAAAAGCATCACTAATGAGAAGACATAATAGCAACTGGGGGCTAAAAATTGAAATGAAAGAGCTAGAGAAAGAACTAAGTATACCTTTACCTTTTATACAGACATACACCAAGTAAATCTAAGTCAATTTGAAAGCGGTTTATATTCCCGCAATTCTGGAAAAGATGGCCCTAAAATCCTAAAGCATGTGCCACACGGGCACAAGTAATATCTTGACGCCTGCACCCTGGCTTCCATCAAATCCTTAGACAACATTCCAAAAATCGTAACAGTATTTTGATTCACTCATGTTATCCTGTACGAACCCTTCTATAAGTCAACTTACTTAGGACACCTCGGATTGTACACAGTAGGACTCTGATTTCAAATAATTTTCAAAGACTTCTTCGAACATAATAAAGTGTCATTGGTTTAAGCTAAGTATGCGTTTATCTCGATGTTGCAAGTGAGTCAAAAAGATTTCTAAATTTGATTATGGGAAAAAAAAGGCTCCTAGCTTTTGGTCAAGGCACATTTCAACGTGTGACTACCTTGACCATGGCAATGTCGCACAATACGACATTTACAAGAGAAGTAGCAAATCACTACTCGAACGTACCTCGCACTAAACGAGTCCGGTTCAAACTATTCATGATCCATGTCACCATGAATGCATAAAAACGTATGCCAAGCATTATAGCACCAAGCCAATCCCGTAGCTACAATTGGGGGCTTGAGAAAGACACTCTAAAAATGCTTGAAATGACGATTTTGTCGTAAATTCTCGACGCTAATGCTATACATACGTGATAGGGGCACAATCCTAGGGTATTAATCATGTAAAACGAACCTTAGAATGGATACAACCCCTCCCAAATTCTAAGCACTAGTTAGAATATACAAAGTCACCCCACTAACAAGGGTAATTGAAAATCGCGAGTCACCAAAACTCCGATCAAACTACTGCACATAACGCTCGCCCTACAAGCGCCCGTTACACAGTCTACGTCGTTCCAAAGCAAAAGCGAAAAAAAAATCAAGGATAAAAACAAGAAAGAAACATCTATGAATCCTCGCATCGAACGAAATAATAAGCCGTGCACACCCACGCAGAAGGTGCCACACTTGTTCGAACACCTGAACGAGGCGTAATGAAGTACGCCAATGCAAAAAATAAATTATATCCCAACACCTGGAGGAATGTTATAAGACACGCTGTTAGGCCACACAAGCCTACGTTGCACCATAAAAAGTAAAAGTCTAAAAAAAAGGAGTAAGGCATATTGCACTAATGCGGGCACGACCAAGAGCAGGAGGCAAAGACTACGTATCGCCCCAATTCAAAATACAAACCACACGACTTCTACCACGAAAGGGATAGCTCGCACCTACACGAGCGGAACCCCAAGGCATCTTTCTCAAAAGAACCTACAAGAATCGTACGCTAAAAAGAAGCATCCCAACATGCATACTTGGGGGCTCCAAGCTACGAAACGACCATAGCAAAATAAAAATCTCGAAGCAAATGTTTAAACGATCGAAAAAGGCACGATGCTTGAGCCCACTTCATGAATGGGCCCGAACCCTATCAAGCTTCTAAGAAACTATTCAACATCAGTCATTGCTCCAAAAAAATAAAAAATAAAAAAAATGATTCAAGCAAACTGATTAATGGACCGCACGCAACGGCCATTCTATGAACGCTCATTCGCACATTCATATCATCATTCTAAGAATCGAGCATTCACGAACACGTTCAAAAGAAAAAATATATACGAGCGATCAAAAATATACGCCTCAAGGTTTGTTCCTCGGGCCATATAGACTCGCCCAACTATTGCAATAACTGCACGCCTTAAGAGCGACAGTTCCTTTAAATAAGCGCCCCAAAGCGACAAAACACCGTAGTCCACCAATCGGCTACGGCTTCTCGAGAAATCATCACGATCACTCAGCTCATTGTGATCTCTATTAAAATTCTATGTTTTAAAAATAAAGACAAACAAAAGAGAAGAGAATACGTAGAATCTCCAAGTGAAATAAGCGAATGGAAAAGAGGCAGATCTGCCCAATAATCAACTCCGACGCCAAATCCCACGCCTGACTTTGGGCGTTGAAGATTAATCCCACAATCGTTCTAAGCTAAGAAATAGGGAACGAATAAGGAAATAATATACACCGTTGGTCCACTATTAGGCTACGGTTTCTCGAGAAATAGTTATTCACCAATCAACGGTGATCTCAAATGAACGGTTCGTTCCAAAAAAGAATCTCTAGACGAAAAGCAAAAAAAAAGAAAACGAACGAACAAGAGGCCAACAGTGTCATCAAGAAACCTCGCCAGAAATCATTTTCAGCGCCCAGCGCCGGGCGCCGAAATCTTTAACGCCCAGGCATGGGCGCCGAAAATGATCCCAGACCCAAAAAAAAAGGGCCCCTGACTTCTATAGGCCCCTGCCGTATCCGTTCGACTTGAAAATTGCCGATTTCTGAAAATCATACCTCACGGCTTTGTTAAGAGTAGCACACCACTACAAAGGTCGCTCGCACTTACGAGCACAATCCTAAACACGATCAAGGACATTACAGAATGCGTATCCCCAAGGAACCTCTTTGACAAGAAATGACCGTCAAGCATGAGTGCTTGGGGGCTCGAAGGAAAATATATATTATGCAAAGTTAAAACAATATTCCCAGACTACGCTGTACGAAGTCCCGTGTTTGGAGGTCTCAAAAACTAAAACATGTTTACGACCTCAAGACAAAGGTCGCCGTTGATACTTATACATAGTCCCCTAATCAAGGACCCAGGTAGTGGCAAAATTGAGCCGAAAAGACTAGCTCAAAACCATGAAAAGGTGATGACCACGAGACTATGGTCCATCTAAACACATTGTCAACCCACATTCAGGTGGCAACTAAATCCGAGCATCCCTCGGAAGAATTTGCTCCTACAAGAATGAATAAAAAGAAATTCTCAAAAGAAATCACAAGAAAAAAATGAAATAGGGACTTGCCCACCTCAATCGGGCAAGATCGCGGCACGCGAGTTCCAAATCGAAAAAACGAATTCAGGGACGTCCACCCTCAGCGGGCGGGGTCTGCGTCACTAACCGTGCAGGTCCTCAGTCTTCGAAAATGAAAAGAAAATAGAATCTTCAGAACAAAGCAAAAAACAGGCTCGCCATCTTCAGCCGGCGGGGTCTACGTCACTAACCGCATAGATCCTTATTTTCAAAACTTCAAAACAGATTCGTCGACTTCTATCGGACGGGGTGTCCACCCTTAGCGGACAGGCTCGCCATCTTTAGCCGGCGGGGTCTACGTCACAAACCGCGTAGGTCCTTATTTTCAAAAAAAAACACACAAACAAATTTCAAAATAGATTCGTCCACTTCTATCGGACGGGGTTTCCACCCTTAGCGGACAGGTTCGCCATCTTTAGCCGGCGGGGTCTGCGCCACTAACCGCGCAGGTCCTTAGTCGCTGCAACGATAACTTTTTCGGTTTTCCCTTTTTCCAAAAAGTTAAAGGATCAGTTTTCCCTTTTTCCAAAAATTAAAGGATTGGTTTTCCGTTTTTTCATAAAAGAACGATGTGCCGGAT
Organism: Spinacia oleracea; assembly: GCF_020520425.1. Classification (NCBI taxonomy): domain Eukaryota; kingdom Viridiplantae; phylum Streptophyta; class Magnoliopsida; order Caryophyllales; family Amaranthaceae; genus Spinacia; species Spinacia oleracea. The sequence continues at coordinate 6,885,826 of NC_079487.1, read as the reverse complement.
TTTCCTTCGTTTTACGTCCCATAAAAACAAGGGGGTTTTCTCGTTTAGCTAACCCTGAAAATGAGAATCTTTAAAAACATTTTACCTCGTGATTGGGCTTGGCCAGGCCCAGTTACACTTTATAGCTTTGATTTCGAAAACATCTGTAGCTACTTCCAATGACAAAGTGAGGGAGTTTCCACACATCTTTAGATACTTCCAATGACAAAGTGAGGGAGTTTCTATACTATCCGTTGACAAATCCCAATGACACGTGAGGGATATGTCGACACTTCAAGTGATGACCCTTAAATCAAATGTTATCACTCGGGGGCTCGTGAGACCCTCGCAAAACAAGTCACATACACTATGGCTTGTGTGACGCACTCCGTCCAGTACTTTGACCATCGTCTCATCCCGAGACTCAGTCAAAGTGGGGGCTAACTGTAGACACCTACTTTTATCCCCATTCCCGAAAGGGAAGGTTCGATGATGAGAACATAAATCTCCACTTGGCAACGCATCTCCTATAAAGTAACGAATCTCAATCACCCTTTTCATTTCAACCAAAACTGCTATAAAATAGTAACCGCCGTAACGGGTAGTTGCTAAAAGTGGCAAGAAATAAAAGATAGAAACCTGTCAGAATTAGGTGTTGCACTCCCACATAAATCCTAAAAGAGATAGAATTTGCAAGAAGAATCCTATTCCTAGTATAATTCGAAAATAAGAGTTGCGTATTAATTAAAATCCTAACGAGCCTAGAGTTCGTAACGGGCCCAGACGCATTCCGTCATAAAGTTAATACGCACTAAAAGACTCGAATAAGTCTCAAACACTCCGGATTCTAAGAGTCCAAATCTGACAAAGAACTCGGCCCAAACATCATTTTCAACGCCCAGCCCTAGGCGCTGAAATTGCCTGGATCCCATTTTCAACGCCCAGTGCTGGGCGCCGAAATCTTTAACGAATTAAAGAATTAAGCCCGGAAACTTGAGATTCGTTAAATATAAGGAGAAATAGCAAAGCCAAAGTGGTTAGTTTTCTGAGAACCGTGACGCACCTCTCAAGGGTGCGTCGTAATGTGTCCCTCCGCATGATTTAATTGCTTTCCTCGCCCTTTTATAAATTGTTAAACTATTAAATCTGATTATTCTATCACGCCTAATAAAGATAATATTTTGGGAAATTGAACTATCATGCTAGGTCCCTTACAACAATCTAAATCAGATTATCGCGATCGATCTAGTATTATGTGTTGCATATTGTTAAAATCAATTCAGATTAATTTAATAGTTAACGCATGTCCCTTCAATTATTTATGCTGAGCTAGTAAGGATATCCTGCCTCTGGAGTTATCGAAGAGCGAGTACTCCTCTCGGTAGTTACAGTCCCCCGAACCCTCAATCTCTACCTTGCGGGTGTACGTTGAGAGATCCCCACACCAGGGATCACAAGGGATCCTATGGTCGTCGTGTTCAAACATAATTGCACTCCCTTAATGTCACGATAACCGGGTTTTGTCAGTTTTTCTCATTGTCGTTAAAAACTGAATGGCGACTCCTATATTACTAGTCAATTGGGTGTAAACTCACAGGAAATCTAATTACACTTGATTTGACAAAAAGAAACGTCACACCCACGAGGGACGAGGTCACGCATTAGCCTCGTGCTTTTTCGACCCCCTCACAATAACTAGTTTTTGGCCCGTTCCATGAATGGGCTAAGCATATGTTGTAGGTATTGCCACCAGTAACAATTATGAATAATCTTTATGTTGTAATGTTATTTTGTGTGTAATTTTATTTGGTACTCTCTCCATATTTTTTAGGAGTTATATGTTGACCGGCACAATTATTAAGAAAGGAGAGTTGAATGTAATATAAATAATAAAGCAAATGGGAAGCAATAAGCAAATAGAAAAAAAATGGTGAAAAAAGTATATATCCTAACACATATAAAGGTTTGAACATGAAATACTATTCATGTAACAGTGAATTACCCATATTACCCTTATTTCTTCTTCATTTTACGAAACATGCCCCCTTCAGATATTGTCACGTCCCTGCATTCACCCCCTCCAAATATTTCCACGTCATTGATCTCATCACAAATTAAACGCCCTCATTTCCTCGGATTCTCTCAGATCCATCGCCCTTCTTCCTCCTTCAACCTTCTCTGGTTTCTTCGCCCCACTTTCCTCAACTCTCCCATGGTGCTGCTTCTTCTTTTCTATGGTTCCTTAATCCTTTCTCCTCTCCTCTTATCTCCCATGTCATTTCTTTAACTTTCGTCCATCTTCGTTGCAAGGTCTTTCAAGAATACCTTTGATGTTTCTAAAGCGAAATCCACTTTTGGGGGTTTTGCTTAGAAGCATCGAAGGTATTATAGGGAGCTTGATTGAAATATGTCGTCTTGTTCTTTGGATTCGGCCGTCTCCAGTTGCTCGATGAGTCTCTTGTTTTTTCAATTATCTGATATCCCTGTTTTGATTTAAGCGTTATTGTTTGATATCAATCCTTATTTTGCTGTTTTGATTTAAGCGTTATTGTTTATTGTTCTCCAATGTTGCCAAACACCTTTGTTTTCCCGCAATTCTTTCGATTTAGTGTTCTTCACTGTGTTCTTCAAATTGCCAATAACCTTGTTATTTTATTAATTGTGGTTAGCCTTAATAAGGTGTTTACGAGAATCTTTATTTAAATTTAAATTTTAATTTTAATTTTCTTGATTTATTTTCTCTTTTGTGTTTGTTATTTTCCCAGTTAGTGTTCTTCACTGTGTTCTTCAAATTGCCAATAACCTTGTTATTTTATTAATTGTGTTTATGAGAATCTTTATTTAAATTTTAATTTTTTCCTATTATTTCAATGACTCCTGCTTCCCTTGCCTTTATTGTGTTAGGATTTATGTGGCCTTTAAACAAAGTTGGTCCTGTGGTTCCGATTGGAGGGTAGACTGGTAGTACAGTCAGTTTTAGGGCTATGGAGTAGACCTCCTCTTTTGGTGAGCAATACAGTGTTCTCACTAGTGTTTATTGTACGACCTGTCATTTTCCTTGCTGTTTTTCTCGTTCTTTTAGACAAAAAAATATGCCTCTTTTATGTTTTTTTTTTTGTGCCAGCTATATTAGGAGCCTTCTGTTTTAAAGGCCCAGGCCCAAGTGTGGCTTCGTTTTTTACCCTTGTTTGTGCCCTAACCTTTGGTGTATATATAGGTAGGTTAGTCACTCTTGTTTCATTAGGTTTTCACTTGTTCTATTTTCCCCTCTGTCCATTATAGAGAGGAAGCAAGAAAGGTGGTACCCTGGGTTTTTCCTCACTCACTTAATGTTGATATTTATGGAATCTTACTTCCCTCCATCTGATTATAACATACCTACTAACCTGAATTCCATGGACATGATTTACCCTAATAACTTTACCGTATGATCTACTTAACCCCTGGACAGAACTCCCATACTTTGATTCCCTAAAAGTACTCACTTACCGATTTTGACATTAACTGGTGCTTGTTTTGTTTGGTTCGTTTGCTCGTGGCTTTTTTGCTGCTGCCTTATTTAGTTTGAACTTATTTCCTGATCAGATCCTGGTTTTTCATACCATGGAGCCTTTTTTTTGGTGGGTGTTTTGAGGGTTCCTTGATTTGGGTGTTAAATGAACACATGGATCTCTCTTGTTCATTAACTGGTGTGTGCGCAAATTTTACCTTGTTATGTCATGCATATAGTAGTCACCAACATTAGATAGCTCTAAGTTTGTTGTTATTCAGCTCGTTTGCAAAATAAATGTTGAGTCGTATATTTTGATCATTTTTTGCTGAATGTATATACCCGTACTACAGATTTAAGTTCATGATAAGAATTTAATTGTCAAACAGATCAGCAGATCAGAACGGCAGTTGTGAAACTGCTCTGCTGCGGCTTGTGATATGATGCTGCAGATCTGTTGCTAGCAGATCAGCAGCAGCAGCAGCAGATCAGAACAGCAGTTGTAAAATTGATCTGCTGCTGCTTCTGATCTGGTGCTGCAGATCTGTTGCAAGCCAAAAGTTGTTGCTCACTCTATTAAATCTCTTTCTCGTTTCGCATAATATCCATGCTCCGGTTTGCTTTGCATATGATTTTTGGTTAATAAAATAGATTGACAACTGGTTTTCTTGTTTTGTGAAGAATCTTTTCAATATTGGACATGATACGGTTAAGAAAAAATATTTCGTTAACTGGTGTGGGCATAAGATTCAGGGATTTCAAGGCTACTGCCTTTTTTAGTTTAGCTTTATCCCTGAACATGCCTTTTCTTTTGAATTTACAATTGACTCGTGGAGTACATAAGTTGTCTGTTGTTTGCACCCTGATTATACGAAAACTGTTTTGACTTGAAGATCGGTTGTTGGTCTAATGGGAGTTGTACCATATTTCTGTGGAATTTACAATTGACTCACTGTAGTTTTAAGTTTTAACATATTCTTTTTTAATTTACAGTTGACTCGTAGGGTTCATTTCCATAATTAACTGATAACATTTTTCTGCTTTATTTCCATCCCTTTGTTTCTTTTGCTTGGAAGAATTTCAGCCTTTGCTTTTGAATGTTCTCTGTTCTTTACGGTCCTTTTGCTCTTCGTTATGTGGTCTTGGCTCTTTACTTAGCCTTTTAATTGTTGGTTGTCTTTTATACCTCGCCTGATTATTATTGTTTCTTACTTTGGCAGTTCCCTCTGTTCGTGGCCGTCTACAGAGTTCTGTTTCCTAATCTTCCGTAATTCCGAGGTAATCTCCATTAATCTGTTTAGTATGAATGTCCTCCTTGGCTCCTTGCTTTCTTCATCCCATTAGCTTCCTTGCTTCTTTGTAGCTTCATTTCACTTTAAGAGCTATGTCCTTCTGCTTTAAACAATTTCCTACACCAAGAAGTCATGATTTCCTAGCTGGTCCTTGCCACTGCATTCACGCCGGATAATTATATTTTGTATGTGTTTTACCGTGTTGTAGTGTTCAGTGTTGGTTGTGTTAGGTTATGATACATATGAATAAATATAAATCATGTGGAAAAACCATAATGCCAGGAAACATATTATTTACACATAATCATATAGCATAATTTAGATGCATACACTTTGTAGCGTGCCCTCCCTAGCTGCGCCTGAACCGAACAAGAACAAGTTTTTAGGACTCCAAGTGTCGTCCCTCCGTAGATAGTCCACAACACGTCCGGATCCGCCTTAAGATTGACCAACTAGAATCGCCCTTAAGGTACTATAATTTTCGGGTATTATAGGGCAATAATATGACTGAATTTTGCTCTCAAAAATGTCACTTTTGAATACTTGAAAACTCGTTATAAATTGTGAACCCAGGCCACATATTTATAGGGGTATCGAAAGAGAATTGGAATCCTACTAGGATACGAATTAATTAAATTAGAATCCTAGTAAAACTCTTATTTAATTAATTTATCTTTTAGGATTAGGAATTTAATCATTAAACGAATCATATACGCCTTAGGTTTCGTATGTGAACACAAACACACACACGCACGCACAGCAGCCCACAAGGGGCGCCATGCGCGCGCGCGCACAGCCCGAGCAACGCAGCCCAATTGCCACGGAGCCCACGACTGTTGCAGCCTTGGGCGCGCGCTGGGCCTGCCTTGCAGTGGGCCTGGCGCAGCCTTGGGCTGGCGTGTTGTGGCCCGTGTTTCCCTTGCTGGACGTGGGCCTGGCTTCGTGCTGGGCCTTCGTCTAGCAAACTCATATAAATTTATAATTGAATCCATTTTATTTAATTTATTTTCAGTTGAATTAAATGAATTTAAATTAATTCAAGGTTTAATTTTAGTAAAATAATTAGTATAAATTGAATTTATAATAATTATAATATTCAAAATTAAAACCCGAGAAAACAATTTAAATTATTAATTTTAAAATTAATTAAAACGTTTCCGAACTGAAAATTCAATATTAAATTTAAGAACGACTCAATCGTAACACGACGAGGCACTTGGGCTTGCGCCCAAGCCCCATCGAGTGCACGAGGCTTAGTGCCCCTTGACTGTTCGTATAGCAACACGCAAGCAGGCCACACGCAACGCAGCAGTGCAGGCCACGCTGCGCGCGCCCGCTCGCTCGTCGCGCCTGCTTGCCTCGCGTCTGCTTGCTTGTTGGGCGTGGCAGCGCGCGTTGTGGCGCAACACGCTTGCTGCCCACACGCGTCTTCCCGATGGCTTGCGCCTTGGCCCTTCTCCCTTGCCCACTCGCCCATATGCGCACAGCACTCGACACAGGGCAGCGTGCTGCCTTGTGCTCGTGTGCCATGGCTCTTGCTCGTTGCATCGTACCGCATGGGCGACGAGCTCCCTTGCTCGTCGTCGCATGCCCGCACTATACAACACCCCTTAAGGGTAACACGTAGCGCTCATTGCTTTGTGCGTGCAAGTTTTATGAGCGAATTGCATAAAAATTAAAAAAATTTAATTTAAAATTAATGACAAATTAATAAATCATATTAATTTCATAATTTTAAGGCGAAAAATCGAAAATTTATTAATCAATTAATTTCCGATTAACATGGATTCAAATCTAGGTCATAAAAATTAAACATTTAACATAAATTAACAATTTTTATGGTGGATTTTAATCATTGGTACCTAATTAAATTATTAATTAATTATGAAAAATAAATCAATTCTAAATTATTCGAATTTCAACAAATTAATCAGAATTACAAATTAGGTTGTATAATTAACAAGTCTAGGCATTCATAATTGTTAAACATATACAGTAGGTCAATTAAAAACTCAAGATTTATCAACAAGAATCGCAAATACTTAATTTAACATCTTAAATTTACAAACTTTTGCGTTCGAAAAACTAAAACCTCCGAAAAGTCATAGTTAGGCTTCGAATTTGAGAATTCTGGGTTCGGCCGAAAACGACTATTTTTGTCAAAATTTTAGAATGCCTTTTACATGCGGAATTGACACATAAATCACTCGATTTGGATGAGTAACGAAGAAACTGCCGAAAAACTGCGTACATATAATTAAATAAACGCAATTTGCAATTAATTACGAAAATTAATCACCCCTTTAATTCTTTGCAAATTTGTAAAATTTAACCATGTTCATGCAATTTAGATTATGAAAATAATAAGAGGCTCTTGATACCACTATTAGGTTATGATACATATGAATTAACATAAATCATGCGGAAAAACCATAATGCCAGGAAACATATTATTTACACATAATCATATAGCATAATTTAGATGCATACACTTTGTAGCGTGCCCTCCCTAGCTGCGCCCGAACCGAACAAGAACAAGTCTTTAGGACTCCAAGTGTCGTCCCTCCGTAGATAGTCCACAGCACGTCCGGATCCGCCTTAAGATTGACCAACTAGAATCGCCCTTTATAATTTTCGGGTATTATAGGGCAATAATATGACTGAATTTTGCTCTCAAAAATGTCACTTTTGAATACTTGAAAACTCGTTATAAATTGTGAACCCAGGCCACATATTTATAGGGGTATGGAAAGAGAATTGGAATCCTACTAGGATACGAATTAATTAAATTAGAATCCTAGTAAAACTCTTATTTAATTAATTTATCTTTTAGGATTAGGAATTTAATCATTAAACGAATCCTATACGCTTTAGGTTTCATATGTGAACACAAACATACACACGCACGCACAACAGCCCACGAGGGGCGCCATGCGCGCGCGCGCACAGCCCGAGCAACGCAGCTCAATTGCCACGGAGCCCACGACTGCTGCAGCCTTGGGCGCGCGCTGGGCCTGCCTTGCGGTGGGCCTGGCGCAGCCTTGGTCTGGCGTGTTGTGGCGCGTGTTTCCCTTGCTGGACGTGTGTAGACACCTACTTTTGTCCCCATTCCCGCAAGGGAAAGGTTCGATGATGAAAGCATAAAAACTCCACTTGACAACACATCTCCTATAAAATAAACGAATCTCGATTCCCTATTTCATTTCACCCGAAACCTGCTATTTATGGAAGCCTGCTAAAAATAGTAACTGCCGTAAAAGGTAGCTTCTAAAAGTGGCAAATCATAAAAGATAGAAACCTGACAGAATTAGGTGTTGCATTCCAACATAAATCCTAAATGAGATAGAAAACTACGAGAATCCTATTCCTAATAGGATTCGGAAATAAGAGTTACGTATTAATTAAAATCCTAACGAGCCTAGAGTTCGTAACTGGCCCAGACGCATTCCTTCACAAATTGATACGCGCTAAAAGACTCAAATTAATCTCAAACTCTACGGATTTTAGAATCCGAATCTGACTAAACAAAAAACTGCCCAGACCCTATTTTCAACGCCTGGCTCTGGGCGCCGAAATCTTCGACGCCCAGGCCTGGGCGCTGAAAATACCTAGGTACGTTTCTTTTCCTAATTCTTTGCGGATTAGAACTCTGCAATTCTATCTTTCCACGAACTCTTCCCTATAAATAGGCCCCTAGTTTCGACGTGAAACAACACACAACAACACATAATATATTCTGAGTATTGACTCTAAGCCCCTTAGCCTAAGCCTCTCGCTGCGAAACTGTTCACGCGTTCTGTCGCAATCGATCCATAAATCGAACAGAACGTATCCTGTCCCATAATTGAGATTCGTTAATAAAAAGGAGAAATAGCAAAGTCAAAGTGGTTAGTTTTCTGAGAACCGTGACGCACCTCTCAAGGGTGCGTCGTAATGTGTCCCTTTTCGATGATTTAACTGCTTTCCTCGCCCTTTTTATGAACTGTTAAACTAACCTAATATGATTGTTCTATCATGCCTAATAAATATAATATTTTTAGGAAATCGGATTATCATGCTAGGTCCCTTAATGCTATTTAAATCAGATAATCACGATCGAATTAGTATTATATGCTGCATATTGCTAAAATCAATTCAGATTAGTTTAATAGTTAACGCATGTCCCTTCAATTATTTATGCTGAGCTAGTAAGGATATCCTGCCTCTGGAGTTATCGACGAGCGAATTACTCCTTTCGGTAGTTACAGTCCCCCGAACCCTCAATCTCTACCTTGCGGGTGTATATTGAGAGATCCCCACACCAGGGATCACAAGGGAACCTACGGCCGTCGTGAACAAACATAATTGCACTCCCTTTATGTCACGATAACCGGGTTTTGTCAGTTTTTCTCATTGTTGTTAAAAACTGAATGGCGACTCCTATATTACTAGTCAATTGGGTGTATACTCACAGGAAATCCAATTACACTTGATTGAATAAAAAGAATCGTCACACCCACGAGGGACCAGGTCACGCATTAGCCTCGCGCTTTTTCGACCCCCTCACAGTGGCGACTCCACTGGGGATAGTGAAGGAAATACTCGTGCTTGTAGGTAATCAAAATAGCCGAAGGGTGAAACGATCCTACCCCACGTTTATTTCCCCATCAAGTTGGGACGACCTAAAAATCAGCATATTAATGTGAACGGGCAGAACATCATAACGAATCTCGGCTCCCTCGGGAGTTGGGACTAAGGATACCTTTTTTCGCCAATAGGGGGGTGCATACGCCGCGCATGTTTCCCACTCGGTACTTGCGCAGGTAGTACACCTATCCCAAACCCAATCGCTCGCCCATTAGGTCCCTCTCGCCTGCATGCCCCCTTGGCTTGCACTTGCGGGTTGGCCTCTTGAGCGAAATTCGTTTGTTGAAGACACTAACTCGACCGGGGCATGTGTTGGATCTACGATAGAAGCGGTACCAAGCCAGGCGCAAATACTACCCATAGAAGCCTATCATAAACTACGTGGCATATTTAATTTTCAAATCCATGTTTGTAATGTAGTTATGTGAAGCGAAATATGTGATTGTGTGTGACAAACTATCCTAGAAAACCAATGACCTTAAAAATTTCCCAAACATTCATAGACTAATTTGCCAAAGAGTTATACCGAAACACGTGTTCCGCAAACCCGAATGATCGCCATAAAATAAGCGACGCTCGGGATAGCCTGTAACGAATCCCACAAACGCTGTCACGCGTAAAGGACGTTATTAGGCAAGCACGCAAATCGAAGTCGCATAAACAGAAAACAGAAAACGAGAACCAGCCAGGGACGCATTTTCAACGCCCCTGGCTGGGCGCCAAAATTTCTCACGCCCACTGCTGGGCGCTGAAGTTGCTGCTTGACTTTCTAGTCAGGCGCAGCAGCCTCGGTGCCCAAGCAAAAAAGAAAATACGTAGCAAAAAATATCCATAAAAAAGGAATTCCTACGAGGGCGTAAGAAAAGCACTCGATTTCAAAAGCGACTCGCGAAAAATTAATAACTCTTTGCGTCGTTGTTAGGCCTCCTACGACGGCAATGCTCGACACTAAAAGTCGACCATGCAAATAATCATGAATGTCACACGGGCAGAGATTTTCGAAAACATAAAGAGTTCAAAGTGCACACATAACAGTCCAAACATACTAGTCCGACTTAAGGGTAGTCATAGAATGCCTAAAAACCGACTCACGAAACAAACTAATGTGTCTCCTACTCCACAACAATAATGCAGGGCCCCTGAGTACTTGCCCGTGATAGCCATCAAGGAACGCGATGGAAGAAGCATATCTCGAACGTCTGTACCTAGAGGTCGCACAAACCCAAGAGATGTATACTCTGGGACACGACCCTTTACGTTCTCAAAGGCCACTCGCCCCAAAGAACCATGCTATGCCAAAAACGCTCCCCAGCTCACATGCTTTCGGGCTATCGTTTGGGTTAGAAAAGAAAAGAGCAAAGAAAGAAACAGAAATTATGGCGTTAGCTCTCCAAGATGAAGTGTTCGATCCTACTAAATTGATCGCTCCATCACCCTCGAAAGATGACCAAATCCAACGAGGGTGGCGCAAGACTTTCAAATGGACTAATGCTCGTGGGATGAAGTTCAAGATATCTGCGGGAGAGGGTCCGATGTACGAAGAATTAGAGTCTGAATCCGAGTCTGACTCCGAGTCCGAACCTAGCAAAATTGTAACCCCTCCCAAAAATAGTTTAGACCCGGCAATCTCTACTCCGGGAGATCTTTTTGATGTAATGCTTCATGACTTTAATAAGATAAACAAAACTTTTGAGTATGTGCCGCTTAAAAATCAGAGTAATAATGCAGAATGTCTCGCCACTAATGAGCACGAAAAAGAGCCAGAAGAGGAATATACCGAACTAATAAAAGCTGTAAATGAACAAGAACTCAAAACTCCTATAATTGAGGACACAGAATCGGTAAATATTGGAACAGAAGAAAATCCTAAAATTATTAAAATTGGTCTCACCTTAACTCCCACTGAAAAGGCCGATCTAATCTCCACTTTGCGGGAATTCGAGGGTGTCTTTGCTTGGTCCTACAAAGACATGCCAGGAATAGATCGAGAAATCGCTGAGCATAAAATTCCGCTAGATCCCAAAATGACACCAGTAAAACAAAAGCTACGGCGGCTCAAACCAGAGATAGCCTTGAAAATAAAAGAAGAAGTCACTAAACAATTAGACGTCGGCTTTATAAAAGTCTCCAACTACCCAGAATGGGTGGCCAATATTGTCCCCGTAGCTAAAAAAGATGGACGAGTGCGAATGTGCGTAGACTTTCGAGACCTCAACAAAGCCAGTCCTAAAGATGACTTCCCCCTACTTCACATTGACATACTAGTAGACAACACCGCAGAACACGCACTCCTCTCCTTTATGGACGGGTACGCCGGATATAACCAAATACTAATGGCAGAAGAAGACATGGAAAACACAACTTTCATTACCCCTTGGGGAACATATTGTTACACTGTAATGCCTTTTGGTTTGAAAAACGCGGGGGCCACCTATCAAAGAACAGCCACCACGTTACTCCATGACATGATACATAAAGAAATCGAGGTCTACGTGGACGACATGATCGTCAAGTCTAAAGACCGGCACGGTCACCTCCCCGCACTTAAAAAATTCTTCACTCGAATCTTAAAATACAACATGAGACTAAATCCCCAAAAATGTGTGTTCGGGGTAACCTCAGGAAAATTGCTAGGATATGTTGTTAGTACGCGAGGAATCGAGATTGACCCATCTAAGATCAAAGCCATTACCGAAATGCCCCCACCAAAAACTGAAAAACAGATAAGGGGCTTCCTTGGAAAGCTGCAATACATTAGTAGGTTCATTTCCAAGCTTACTATGACTTGTGAGCCCATATTCAAAAAATTAAGAAAAGAGGAAAAGGCCGAATGGGATGAACAATGCCAAACTGCCTTCGATAAAATCAAAGAATACCTAAGCAAGCCACCCGTCCTTTCCCCACCTTTGCCTGGAATCCCTTTGCGCTTATACCTAACCGTCACGGATACTGCAGCGGGAGCTATGCTCTCACAGTGTGTACATGGATCCGAGCGAGCCATTTACTACTTGAGCAAGAAGTTCATACAGTACGAGACGAGATACACAGAACTTGAGAAAACCTGTCTCGCCCTCGTCTGGGCATCCAAAAAACTCAGACATTACCTATTGGCTCACACTGTTCATATAGTGTCACAACTAGATCCCTTAAAATACGTGTTCGAAAAGCCCGCCCTGAGTGGTCGCCTGTCCAGGTGGCTAGTCATGCTCTCAGAATTCGACCTAAAATTCATGCCGGAAAAAACAATCAAAGGAAGAGCGGTAGCCGAATTCCTGGCCGAGCATGCCACGAATGAGGAAACCCCGGAAGCTTACCTCCTCCCCGACGAGGAACTTCTGATGATACAAGACGACTATTGGACACTATACTTCGATGGCGCGTCCAACCAAAAAGGATGCGGCGTCGGAGTTCTCCTAGTCAGTCCCGAAGGAGCCCATATACCAATTTCCGTCAAACTTGACTTCGAGGCCACAAACAATGCCGCCGAATACGAGGCCTACATAGTTGGGCTAGAGGCCGCACTTAGCCTCGGAGTCAAATACCTACAAGTCTTCGGGGATTCTTCCCTAATAATCAACCATATATCCAAAAGATGGAAGGTCCGAAGCACTAGTCTCTCAAAATATCAAGCTCACTTGGACCAAATAGTCGAGAAATTTGAATAAATCGAGATTACGTACTTGCCAAGAGACGACAACCAATTCGCGGATGCACTAGCGAAGCTAGCTTCAATGCTTAACATCCCAAATGAATGGGACGGAATGACCCTTCGGGTCGAGCGAAGGAAAGAGCCGGCTTATTGTTGTGCCATAGACTCCGAACCTGAAAACACCGAGGAAGAACCATGGTACACGGACATCCTTCGTTACAAAACAAGTGGGGAATTCCCCCCAAACACTTCCCTGCGAGCACAAAAGGCCCTGCGCTTCCTCGCTTCACAATATAGCATAATTCTGGGAGAACTGTACAAATACACGCCGAATAAAATCAAGTTACTTTGTGTCCATCAAAACCAAGCCCAAAGACTAATGGAAGAATACCATAACGGCGTGTGCGGACCCCATATGAACGGAAAAATGCTATCCCGAAAAATATCCCGCTCAGGGTACTATTGGACCACTATGGAAACCGATTGCCATCACTTTGTAAAAACTTGCCAAAAATGCCAAATCTTCAGTAACCTTAACCATTTACCTCCCTCAGAACTATACACCTTCACTTCTCCATGGCCCTTTTCCACCTGGGGTATAGATATAATCGGCAAGGTAACACCAACAGGCGTAGGGGGACACGAGTACGTTTTAGTTGCAATTGATTACTTCACTAAATGGGTAGAGGCAGTCTCCTATGCAAAGTTAACAGCCAAACATGTCGCCCGATTCCTAGAAAAGAACATATTCTGTCGATACGGGGTTCCACATGAAATCATAAGTGACCAAGGTTCCCACTTCAGGGCCGAAGTCCAAGACCTGCTCAAAAAATATCATGTCAAACACCATAAATCCTCTCCCTACAGGCCGCAAAGGAACGGCGCGGTAGAGGCGGCCAACAAAAATATTAAAGTCATAATCGAAAAAATGGCCGAAAATTATAAGGATTGGCCCAACAAATTACACTTCGCATTATGGGGCTATCGAACCTCAATCCGCACCTCCATTGGAGTAACACCATACTCCTTGGTATACGGAATGGAAGCAGTCCAACCGGTCAAGTTGGAGATTCCCTCCCTCCGTATCGTCCTAGAAAGCAAGCTACCCGAAAGTGATTGGGTTCAAGCTAGGTACGACGAACTCGTCCTTTTAGACGAACGGAGTTTGAGAGCTCTACATCACGTGCAAGTGTATCAAAAGCGCATCGCAAGGCAATTCAACAAAAGAGTCAAACCTCGAAACATCAAAGAAGGCGATTTTGTATTAAAAGAAGTCCGCGCACCTACTACGGACCCTCGAGGAAAATTCCGGCCTAACTGTACAGGACCATATTTTGTAAAGACCATCCTACCTGGCGGAGCAGTCCAACTAGCCGACATAGATGGAGCGGAATTCGCTAACCTCACGAACTTAGACCAATTGAAAAAGTACTACATTTAATAAAATTCAGTCCGGAGTTAAGGCATCTAATAAAACATATTAAGACTCATAAGCAAACATTCTGCGCATTACTCTAAACAAACAGCATAAAACTCGATAAAGTAGAAAAAGCGAAGGACAAAACTTCAACGCCCAGGACTGGGCGCTGTTATTTCTAACGCCCAGGCCTGGGCGCCGATATTTCCTTCGCCCTAAATCGGGCGTTGTTCTCTCTTGCCACCTACCCTCCCGCTTCTACAAAGTGTTCGTACTCCTTTTTTCTAACCCTCAAAAGAACCACGAACACTTGGGGGGGAAGCATATGAGTAATGAACACCCTTTCAAAAAAAAAGTTTTTTTTCAAAAAGCTAGAACTACGCGCGACCTGATTCTGACAAGATACGTAGACAATCCTTCTCAAGGATTCGGTCCAATAAAAAATTATAAAATAATAAAGTCATGCAACGCATCAAGAAGAAAAGATATCGCAAAGGGCACTCTACCCTAACCCATGCACGGGCAAGACCAAATAAAATGAAAAAGCCCAACAAAGGAGTATGACACGAGTCGGCAAAAAAAATAGTGAACATGCATATGTAATACCCCAAGTAGTCGGTTAGTCTAAAAATATATGTGCACTCTTATATGAACTCATTATTTTTACGAAAGTCTTTTCCTTTTAAAAATTCGTCGTTGGTTTAGGAAGCTAATATTGCTATAATATGTTAAAACAAAGCCCACGGAAGGCTCAAAACATTCTTGCACCAAAAATCGCAAAAAAAATATATATATATATACATGCGGAACACAAGAATGAATATGTATAAAACAGGAGGTAAGCCTAAGACTCGTCATCGGCTCCATGTCTCCAAGCCTCGCCGGTCCATCCACTCCACTCCCCGTGGTATGAGGGACCCCAACCAGAGTCACCCCAAAAATGAGGTTGCGACTGCAACTCGGGGCTAGGCTCTCGGGCCACCGACACGGAACGCCGCCTACACTCCGACTCGGACCTCTCCCCGGAAGAACTCACCCCCGCGTCAGAACGGCGATGCCGTAGGGGCGAGTGTTGTGCTCTCTCTCTCTCGCGACGACCGTGTCCCCCGCCCGACGGACCCGCGTCGTCGGCCCCAGCACGCCCAGTAGCCGTCTGCAAAAAGGGACAAAAAAAAGAGAGTGAATAACCGAAAGCCAAACCAAAGGTACAGATCAAAAAAAAAAAAGAGGGCACATTACCCAAGTAGAGTGGGGGCTCCTGCAAGAAAGTGCAGACCGAGCTCGAACCAACGCGGACTTCAACCGGTTGATCACCCCCACCATCGCATTGGCCGTACGGGCCGGAACCTAAAACAAGAAATGTCAGTAAAAGAAGAAAGAAAAATATAAAGAAGAGTACACAAATGAAAGGTGCATACCGCCTCTACTCCCTCAGGGAGCGGAGCATGGAAAACCCGGTCTTCCGGGAAGGTCTCCACAATCTCGGATCCACTCTCTCCGGTATACGAGATCCGGGCATCGGGAAGCACCCATCCCCCCAACAAAGGGTCGGGACCCTCCTGCACAAAACACAGTAGGCATAAACACATGGGCACGAACATGAAAATACTAAAATCAATACAAAGAGAGGAGGCAACTTACAGCGCCAGGCTCCGGGAGATGAAGAGAATCCTGGATAAACTGGTAATAGCTAGCTCCCTCTATCACCAACTCTGTCGCCGGCACACCAGTCCTCGAGTGGACCCTCCACGACTCGCCTATCGAGCGAGTAGACAGCATGGTCGCAGGCGGAGGCCTGGGCACCGAAAAAACCCCGACCGTCTGCATACGTACCCGCTCTCCCAGGTACCAGACAGGGTCCCGGCGGCCAACGAACAAGACCCGCATCTGGCTCAGGGCATAACTCTCCCTGACCGAAGCATGGGTACCCCTAAAAGGGAGCCATGGGGTCCAAACCACCTGTTTTCGTACAAAACGCAGTCAGATCTCACACATGAAAAGAATGACAAAATACGAGATAAAGGATAAGATTCTGTACATGCTCGGGGTTCCCGTCCCTGATAAGATCCCACACGGTATCGGGCGGTGGACGCACTGTCAGCTTCTTCCTCCAACCCCAATGGCGACCGGCAGGGAACTCCAAAGGCCTCTGCCCCTTTCGGGGAGCCAGCCAGGGTAAGTGCTCAAAGGCCCACAGCTGCAAAAAGAAAAGGATAATAAAACGTTAAAAAAAAGAGGCCGGGTAAAAGCGAGAAAAACAAAAGAAAGTCTAGGCACATACCTCGATCAAACGCGGCACTCCCGCTAATGTAATCACAAAGTGACGTATACTCGGGTCCGAGACGCGCACCGACAAACTCATCTGGCCGACAAGCGTCGCATAGCCCAAATCGCCCCAGCGATAGTCACCCAGTGTAGACACGTCCTCCACCATGCCTATCCACCTCGGGTCAAAGGTGTCAGTCGGACCCGATAGAAAAGTGGAAGTAATAAAATGGAGGTAGAACAGCCGAGCCTGTCTCGAAGGCGACTCCTCTACCCCGTGCTCCAAAGCCCACATCAGGTCAGCGAAGGTATCCCACGGGGCTGGTACGAAGGTAACCTACTACCCATCCACGAGCCCAGGAGCCTGGTACCCTCAGCAACAGTCGGCGATGGGCCGTCCGACCTCAGACGAACGGGGTTCCCTGTAAAGGTCAAACCCGTCAAAGCTGTGTAGTCCTCAGGAGTGATCGTCATCTCGCCCCAAGGAAAATGGAAGGTGTTGGTGGTATCCCACCACCACCTCATGAACGACCGCAGAAAGGATAGGGAGATGTTGAGCCGCAGTATCTCCCAGAAGGTCTCAACCACCGGGAACAGTGAGCTCGCGCTCACCAAAGCCTGGGCGTCCGAGCTCAGATAGCTAAAAACGGTCTCACTCGTCGCGGCCCCATAGCCGCGAACCGTAGTCTCTCTCCTCGCGTGAAGACGGGAAGTCACATGGTGCTCTAGGTCGTAGTGCAGATCACGACCATCGTAAAGCTCAGGGCCCACCCATAGGGGACCCGGGCCAGTCGACTAACGCGTCATGCCACGCACCTCGTGGCCACCAGGAGGGGGTAACGACTCGTCAGACATGCTGATCAACAATACAACAAGGCATTATACCTTTGACAAAATCGGCACTCATACCGATCCCTAAAAAGAGTGCATTTCACTCATGAAATGGAGTCATACAATTTTTGTTCCCTAAAAACATGATACTAAGTTCATACTTAGCAAAATTCCCTAAGTAAAAATTAACTCCAGCAAAATCAAAATTCTCCCATAATTTGTCATTCATGAATTATGAGGAACGCAAGCAATATACCAAGAACACCTACATTATAAGAAAATACTAGATTCGTAGGTATACTTGGGGGCTAGCATGAAAATGCCCAAATTCAACAAAAATCAACATACTTGCAAAAATTAACATGCACAAACTAATTAACATGTTATGTGGAACATTTCCAACTATCTAATTGAAGGAAAGGGGCACAAAATCAAAAACCCCCAAATCAATTTCATGCACAAAAATACTTGACAAAAATACTGAAATTGACAAAAAAAGCTCAAAATTATTGAAAATTACTTACATTGGGAAGATTGGGAAGTAATTTGGAGTAGAATTCGTGAAGGAAAGTGAAGAAAACGAGCAAAAATCAGTAGAGAGAAGTGAAGAAGTTTGAGCGAAAATGGTGGAAATGGGAAAGGAAGGAGACGGTCCGCGAATTTAAATGCTGGGCCTTGCGTCTAGCAAGCTCGTCCGATGATTATTTTGTACGTCGTGCTTCCGATTCGTTTTCCGATTCCGGAATTCATTTCCGATTCGAACAATATTTAATATTTACGATTCCGGAATTTATTTCCGTTTCAAACAAATATTTAGTATTTCCGATTCCGGAATTTATTTCCGATTCCGATAATATTTCCGATTCCGGCAATATTTCCGTTTCCGGCAATATTTCCGTTTCCAATAATATTTTCCGATACGTATCATGTTTCCGTTTCCGGCAACATCTATGACTTGGATAATATTTATATTTCCGTTACGATCCATATTTCTGTTTCCGGCAATATCATCGTTTCCGGAGTATTCATAATTTTCCTTTTAACGATTTCAGCTCCCACTGGAACCGAGATCCGTCGATTCCGAATATTCATAAATGGAGTATTTAATTCATTTAAATACTTGATCCATTCACGTATGATTTGTGTGACCCTACGGGTTCAGTCAAGAATAAGCTGTGGATTAATATTATTAATTTCACTCGAACTGAAGCGGCCTCTGGTTAGGCATTCAGCTCAACTTGATCTCACTGAATTTTTAACTTGCATAATTAATTAGTACTGAACCGCATTTATTAGACTTAGCATTGAATGCATAATTGGACCAAGGGCATTATTTCCTTCAATTAGAAATGCGCAGGTGTGGAACATTGCATCCTTGGGAAAATATATGTGGGCAATAGCCAGAAAACAAGACCTCTTGTGGGTCAGATGGATTAATGCCATCTATGTGAAAGGTGAGAATTGGTGGGGGTATCAGCCTAAGGTTGATAGTGGGTGGTATTGGAGAAAGATCTGTGAAGTTAAGGAACAACTGAAACTGTATTATGATGAAAGAAGCTTTGCTCAACTGCCTAAGTATTCTGTGCAACAAGTGTATCAAAGATGGTTGTGCCTAATCAGAAAACTCCATGGTGTTGTGCTGTCTGGAATATGTCTTCTATTCCAAAGAATAGGGTTATTTGTTGACTTATGTTGCAGGGCAGATTGTGGACAAGCCCTAGATTACAAAGAATGGGTATTTGTGATACCACAATCTGCTTGATTTGTGTCAGTCACGAGGAAACACATCCTCACCTCTTTTTTTACTGCTGCTACAACATGAATTACCTTTGGGGAGTCAAGAGTTGGCTTGGCATTCCAGGTCATATTGTTCACTACATGGGTCTGATCAGGTGGATCCAGTGGAAGAGCAAGGGGATTCGGTTTCAGAAGAGTGTGGTGTATGTTGCTGTCAATGCCATAGTATATGCCATTTGGAGAGCCAGAAATGAAGCTATATGGAATAACAAAGTCCCCACAGTGCAACACACAATTCAATTTGTTAAACACAGTGTTATAGATAGAATACAATGTATAGGTATACCAAAGATTAGTGTACAAAAATGGTGGTAGGAGAGATTACTTGTGTAGCTGTTTGTGTAGTTTGTTTTTCATGGTTTCTTGCCATGTTCTATTTTCAGCCTGGCTTCTCTGGCTAGGGTCCTTCCTAGAAGGTTCTTGGCCTTGAAGTTTAGGCTCTAGGTTGTAAATGTGGTGCTCCTTTTTTTGTTAATGTAAAGCTTACTCTGACTTATATATAAAAATAAAGTTATATAAAATTGATATTTACAAAATATAGATCAGTATGAATCTAATATGACCTATATGACTATAATTTTCTTATGGATGAATCACACAAAATGAACAAAAATCATAATGTGAATAGCGTAAAAATCAAATATTGAGATATATACTCCCTCCGTCCCTTAATACTCGACCTGTTTTGACTTTTTGCACTATTCACATAATTCACTTTGACCCTATTTTATTTATAGTATATGAAAACAAATGTTAGTATATATAATATATTGTTGGCTTCATCTTAATATATATTTTCAAAATATTAACATTTTTATAAGTTTTTATAATATGTAGTTAAAGAAATTGGTAGTTAAAGTTGTGCATTGGCAAACGTATCCGATCAAAACAGATCGAGTATTAAGGGACAGAGGGATGGAGTACTAAACACAAGAAGTACTGTGTATAAATTTGTAAAATCAACTGACATCTCATCGAGATTTTTGAGATTGATATCCACCATTTGTCTTTAATTGTAACAGAAGTCAAAATCGACGGCTTTGAAGTTTGAACATGGAAAGTGTAAAAAAAAAACCATCTTTTCAACCACCACCCTCCCCCACACACATTTTCTCTCTCTTACCCCCCTCTCTCTCCTCGACCTTCCAGTCTTCCGAAGTTCAGCCATGGAAACCTCTACTTCCGGCGGCGGTGGAGGAGGTCCGGCGCCATTTCTGTTGAAGACTTACGATATGGTGGACGACTCATCGACGGACAATATCGTATCTTGGAGCTCTTCAAACGCCAGCTTCATCGTCTGGAATCCTCCCGAATTTGCTAGGCTTTTGCTTCCTACTTTCTTCAAGCACAACAACTTCTCCAGCTTCATTCGTCAGCTTAATACCTATGTAATTCTCTCTTAATCCTTTCATTTCATCTCTAAGTATTGATTAATTTGCTTAATTTTAGGTTTTTGATTCAATTTTAGTGATTAGTACTTTTGTTCTGTTTCTTATGATGATATTGATGATAGTAAATTTTGATTATATAATTGTACTGCAAAGTTAGGTTATTGATGCGAATTTATGGACTTGCTTGTTTGTGAGATTAATTTTGGAATAAATGGACTGATTTAGGTCGCATTAGTTCGACTTCTGATAAGTTCTGTATCATAATTGCGCCTGCTCCGGAAATTTCTGATGAGTTGTTGTGAAGAGACTGAATTAGGTTTAGTTTTGTTAGAAACTGGATAAAAACTACTATACTAGTAGGTTTGTGTAATCGAATGTACTAAATTAATTAGATTGCATCTCTGCAATAGTAGAGCTAACACTGCGTCCGTTTGATCCTCGGACATGCTTTATGTTTTTTTTATTTAGGGGTTGTAATTTGGGAATAAATGGAGATTTAGGTCGCATTAGTTCAACTTCTGATATGTTCTGTTTAATAACTACGCCGGCTCCTGGAATTTCAGGTAAGTTGTTGTGGAGAGACTGAATTAGGATTAGTTTTGTTAGAGACTGGATCAAAACAACTAGACAAGTGTTTGTGTAATCGAATGCACTAAATTAAGTAGATTGCATCTCTGCTTGATCCTCGGACGTGCCTTCTGAGAGGCATTCTTTCTGTGTTTTTTTTTTTTTTTAATATTTGAGACTCTGAGCTATGGGTCGGTATGGTTGTGAACGATGAGAGTTTAACAGCTTTCTATGAGTTTGTATATTTGAGACTCTAAGGTAAGATAAGGTCGACTTGGTTGTGATAGATGAGAATTCGATAGCTTGTACAGATTCTGGATCTTTGACAATGAGATTGGTTAGTTATTAGTGATTAGAGTCTGTCTAGTTTATGTTGGATCTAAGGAGCTGCTTAACTGCTCATAATCAAAACTAGATGTAGCCTGTTCTGAGAATGACCCCTCATCTTTTCTCTTGAAATGTCAGTCTGCGAAGTTAAATTGTGAATTTCATGATTCATATAGTTTGAATCTGCTTCAGGGTTATTGTTATTCAGTATTCTATGTGGTAAATGGCCTAGCCCCACTAGTGTATGCTGGAAGTGTTTTCCGATTACATAATGTCGATTATCTTTGATGGGTTAGAGCCTTAGAGGCTTGTTTAATCATGTCAGATGGACTGAACAAGAAACATGAATTTATTTGGCAGGGGTTTCGGAAGATTGACCCAGAAAGATGGGAATTTGCAAACGAGGAATTTATTAAAGATAAGAAGCATCTCCTGAAGAATATTCACCGCAGGAAGCCTATCCATAGCCACAGTCATCCTCCACCAGATCCAGAGAGAGCAGCATTTGAGGAAGAGATAGAAAAGCTCAGCCGTGAGAAAAACGAGCTTGATACAAAAGTTTCAGGTTTCAATATGCACCATTGTGCAGCAAAGTCACAGCTTGAAGACGTTACACTGCGTATATGTGATATGGAGAAAAGGCAAGAGAAATTACTTACCTACTTGCAGAAAGCAGTTCAAAATGTTGCTTTTGTTGAACATCTTTCTCAAAAAATAGAAGTTATGGACCTCACAGCGTATAACAAGAAGAGGCGATTGCCTCGATCTGATTTCTTCCTTCCAGCAGTGGAGAATAATTTAGGGGACAACCAAAGCTATTGCAGACCAGAGTTTGCAAGCATTTATCAGCAAGATTTGGCCAATAAACTTAAACTGGAGTTGTCAACCGCTGTTTCCAACATGAATTTGATCTCAAATAGCACAAATAGCTCAAATGAAGACTGGGCTAGTCCAACAAGGAGATCATCTGGGACAGACCCAAAAGATGCAGAATTGGGTATATGTACCTTGCCATTTGCTACGGAAACATTAGATCTGTCAGAAGCAAGAGCATGCTTAGGATTTAAGATGGATGCTTCATTGTCTGACAAAGTTGTAAAAGATTGTCCCGGATTATTACCATCTTTGCAGCAAAACTTGGTGTCAGCAGAAGAATGTGAAGGGCAGATATGTTGCCAGTTGAATCTTTCATTGGCATCTTCCCCTGTACAACCACCCAATCAAAATGCCTATTCAAATAGAGCAATCCATATGGACGTGGTCGCTAGTGGATCTCAAGGGACGACAAAACCTGATGCCAATGGTAGTAATAGAGATGGACTCGGAGCGAGTTCAAAGAACAATCATCCGATTAGTAAAGTTGGAAATTCGTCATCATCACCAGAGACTCGGAGTAATAACAAGGATCATACTCCAGCTGCTGCTCCTGCGCGAGTAAATGATGTTTTTTGGGAGCAGTTTTTGACTGAAAGGCCAGGAGCCTCAGATACAGAAGAGGCTTCTTCGTGTTATAGGGCTCTACCTGGCGAAGAGCAAGAAGACAGAGGGTCAAGTCATGGAATGTCCAGAAATGCAAAGAACTTGGGTAAGCTCACTCTTTGAGCTGCAATTTACCTGTATATTATGAATAGGATTTGTACATAGGATTTAACAAGTTTTCCGAGGCTGTTTGATTAACAAGACATTTCTATATTGTACTATTTTGTTGATGATAATCTAATATTATGCTGAAACCTGATCGTCTTGTCTTCTCTTAGTGCGTGATTTTAACTTGTATCGGAACCTAAGCAAAGCAGTAGGCTCACGACTCACGAGTGTAACAAGGCCTCAGCCACACTAGTCTTCATACAGTTTTGGCCAATTTTCAAAATACAGTAGCTGCCAAAAAATGCTTTTTTTCCCCTCTGTTTCTAGTATTTCCTTTTTGTATTTTGTCATTAAGTTGTACTGGCACTGATGGAGGAGTATGATGGTGTTCATCAGGTAATGAGCCACTGAGTTTAGTCAAACATGAGGGGCAATTTCTCTCTCATCATTGTCTATCTTCTCACCTGTTAGGTTGTCTGTTGACTTTTATTGCAAATGGAGTTCCCTAAAACCAATCTCTCTGATCTGATTCTGATATTTGTACCACTAATATTTTGCATATGGAAAACATTTAGTGGATTACCTCTGTTCCCACACTTAATTGTGATTTAAGTTGCAACAAATTATTTCATGTATCTTATAACTCTTGAATTGCCTAAAACATTGCCCTCACCTGGAGTGGCTGACCACAACCCTTTGTCCCTTTTTAAGGGTGCATTTCTCGTGTACGCGTCAAATTGATGCATTTAATTAATGATTTTAGTTATAACTTGTCATTTTTTTACCCATATACTGTGTAAATGTTAAAACTACAATTATTTTGGAATGGATAATAGTATATCCGATCACTTGTTTTTTATTAATGGGTACCTTTGGTTTCCTATGCCATCCCCTGTTATGGTGACCAGTGTCTAGTGGAGCTGTAATTACTACACTAAGATCATGGTCAATGGACCAATCCGCTCATTAAGTGATCAAGACAGATCTTAAGCAACAATTCCCAACATTGGAAATACAAAATCTCATAGCATTCACACTTAAACCAAGTCATCAAGCATCCAATTGAAACAAGTGCCAAAAATAATATACTTCGTAGAACCGAGTCATCAAGCATTCCAATTGAAAGACGATATTCCTAACACTTTAAATGTTAAAAGAAATGCTAAAAGCATACTTAACACTTTACTTATTAATCTAGTTAAGAAATGATAAATAGTACGGGGGAAAATAAATGTTAGAAAATGCTAATAGCACGCATAATAACACTTTAAAATGTTAGAAAATGCTAATAGTACGCGTAATAACACTTTAAAATGTTAGAAAATGCTAATAACACACATAATAACACTTTAAAATATTGGAAAATGCTAATAGCACACATAATAACACTTTAAAATGTTAGAAAATGCTAATAGCACGCTTAACATCCGTATAGATTTATCATTCATCGTCCTATGGTGAGTATGGTCTACCAAAAAGGGTTTGGGATGAAATGTCATCATGGCATATCCTTTGGGTTGGCTACTTGGGTGGTTGGCCCCATCTAACCATATCAATTTATGACGCTACAATAAGCAAACATTAGTATCTCTCTCATCAGTGGACCACTAGTTCAGACCGTGACCCTTACCATATTTATTGACTCACAATCTCAACTTAGGTAAAAACCAATTCTTGTGAACCCAAAATTCCAAAAACTACAACAAAAAAACCCCTTAAATAAAAACAAAAACAATTCACACTCATCAAAAAAAAAACCTCCCAGAAACAAAATCCCAATTTAGCAATGCTCATAACAATCAGACTCCCATTCCTGGTTTTACTACTTGTGATCTTACAAACCCACCTCAAATTCTCAAATGGGTATTCAGATTTGACCTTAAATTCAACAAATGGTGAAATTTTGACAAGGGTTTGTGATGAAAAGCTGGGAAATTGCTCTGCTGAATTATCTGCTGCTGCCATGGCAGAAGAATTTGAGGTTGATTCAGAGATAAACAGGAGGATTCTGAGTATGCAGAGGAAATATATAAGCTATGAAACATTGAAAAGAGATGTTGTGCCATGTTCTACACCAGGATCTTCTTATTACAGTTGTGGGGCCACCCCAGCTAACAGATACAGAAGGGGGTGTAGTGTTATCACTAGATGTGCTCGAATGTACTGAAATATTTCATGTTTCTTCTCCCTCCAGAAAAGAATCAAACTTTCAGGGTAAATTTGTTATAATTTTTTGTGATTTTTTTCTAATCTCATCTTTTGTGTAATTGATAGTAGTAAATTAATGTGTTAGATAGTCAATTTTTATTTCTGTTTGCAGTAAATTTTATCTTGGATTAGAGTACTAATTGAAATTTGTGAAATGGGGATATATCACTATATCATTACGATGATTCATGTTAGTCTGCCCTACCCCAAATCATTTTGGACTAAGGTTTTGTTGTTGTTGTAGTTGGGATATCACTATATCAATGATGAAATTCTAACTAATTACTTTACTCATGATTGACGCAATTAAACATTTACTTGTGTTTTTATTTTAATTACTGGATGGCGATGCTAGGTGTGATGAACATATGGTAACTTTGCTGTAATTTCTGTTGGTAGATTGAAACTAAGGTTTAAGTTCAATCTTCTTTTATCCGCTTTCGATTCAGAGAAGCTGAAAAGTGTTGCCCTTGAATCCTTGATGATGGATTATTGGATTGTTGTATGAGGATAACTGATAGGATGAAGAGGGCATCAGTGATTCAGTAGCTCAGTGTTACAGTCTGTGGTCAATGGTTATACCAAGACATTGACAGTATATCCAAAGTTCAAATCCTGCAATTCTGAAATGTCAATAGACTCTTGTTAGAATAATGTCTTGAATCGGTCACTGTAACCACCGAATACTTTACGATATTTGTTATTCTGGACTAGGGTTATCTGTTTTGGGCCTATTTTCTGGGTTTTTCCGCATCTGTCTAGAGAGTACTATATAAACTCTCTAGGTCATAACCTAGTCGTATTTTGTAATCTGTACTCCTCAAGATCAATAAAACTTTCCTCCCCTCTGCCTGTGGACGTAGCTAACACATTGTTGTGAACCACTTTAAATCTATGTGTTCTTTATTTACGTTATTTAACCTTTCTTTGCATCCGGTATAACATACTCAATTGTTGGTGCTGTGTTGAGTCTATTGGCATTTCTCATGTTATGGCAAATGATTAAGCAATTAGTTGGAACGATAGGTGTAAGATTCATTTGTTTGATTTCAGGATAAGTGTTGCCAAAAGCCAAGCAAGAACCAACTTATAGCATAGTTTAAGCTTAGCAGTATGAATTCTAGATACCACTTGCTTGCTAGCTAGGAACATGTTTAACGGTTTAGGGGTAAAGTAAATATGATAAATCCATATCTCATACTGTAGCAAACAAGTAAATTTAACAGTAGTTATAGATGTAACGAATTGTGCTCGAGATTCATGAACCAATCTATTTCGCATCAACTAGCTCAACTGTTGAAATGCGTAAAGGTTAAGGGAACTTCTTGTTTGATAGTACTCAAGTTTAATCATCTATGTACTAGATAGAGTAAATGTTAAGGCAAACATGTAAACCTTTTACTTTTAGTTGCTCTATGAGAAAGTTTTCAAGCCAATGATTTCCATTCATGTGGAATAAGTAGTAATGACAAATATTCCGATATAGAAGCACCACCAAATGATGTTTTGGTCTGGTGGTAAGGATTAAGAGAATATGATAGGTTACAAGTTCAAATTCCCTCTTTTCATCTGTAATTTATAAGCCGATTCGCACACCAACAATAACAACAAAAAAAAGCAGGTTAAATCCCGTCATTTTCTATTTCCTAAAATGAATCCAAGGCAGGTGAATTTAGATTGTTTTACAGATCGGATGATAATGACATTTGTTTGAGTCGAGACAAAACATGCGTTATCTTTAACCTTGTATCTTTGGACTAGAAGTTAATTTGTTCCAACCCAAAACAGATCATTGTTTTAACTTATGCAAGTGGGAGTAGATTAACCAGAAACATCTACAGATTGCTTCATATAAAGTCTACAAAAGTTACTTCCTTTCGTTGCAGCTTGAACCATCAAAAAAACATTTGTTACCGGAAAAATTAAAATGGGTCCTCTATTAGCAATGTCTAGGTGTTCCGGGGTTTAAGTGAGGGAGGGATGAATTAAATTGACATGTGGCTGAATCTCGATAGATTCTGGCAGCAAGACTACTCTGCTCGTATTTAAGTCGTTTGCAAATATTCAACCCGCCGCTTGGTAAAAATTGTACTTCAAAGCGGCTCACACGGCGCATCAACCACATTGGCTTAGCCTACGACACATATCCTTGCGGGTCGAAGTCGCTATTGTAGGACGATAATGGGGCGGTGGGTGCAAGCGTCGCTTTTGCTATGGATTCCGACCAATTGTGTGAATCATCGCCTCTCGTATTAGGTTGGGTTACCATTGTGACATTATTAGTAGGGTAAAACTAACTTGTCTCACAACAGGTAAACCCAACTCATACTCCCTATTAGTGTGTAACATTCCTAACACTTCGTGAATTTTGTTTCACAATGATAAGAAGAGTCGACATCGAAGGGTCAAAAATCAACATCGCTACGAACAATTGGTTATCACAAGTCATGTGATAACGTTTTTGACATATCTAGCTTTAAATTCAGAACACTTAAAGGATTATTAGGCTACACTTTCATGATTTGTATTCGTACTGAAAATTAGAATCAAACGGGCTTAACCTTTTATTCCACACAAGATTTATATCCTCATTGAGCTCATCATAATTAATATACATGCGATATCTTTTAACAAATGTGTTGCCTCAACCAAACTCCCCATATGGCAAGGTCAACTTCTCGTATAGGCCTGCAAAGGGGGATTTAGGTCTAGAAAGAAGGGTTGCCTCGCTTCCGACTTGCGGAGTAAGCAAAATAAAGTTAAAGGTTGTGGTAGTTTAAGTGTGTCGAAACTCCCACTAGTGCTACACCTCTCAAGTCATTTCACAAAGTCAGACTATAGTCAAGCTTAACTAGATCTTCTTTCCCTGTTTGTTGATTATGCCAAGCTTGTTCCTTTGGTTGTGGTTTCGCTGGATAGCATACAGGGACAAGTGGGAATCTCATTAGTACATGCATGCACGTCACTTATTAGATGACGTGGCATTTGGCTACTCGGAAAGAAGGAATAATTGCTTTCCATTTGACCTTATAAGGCCTTGAGAGACATATTTGGTTGTTAGAATTATCTACGTACGTCGACTTTAAAATGACATTTTAACCATTTTTTTCTTTCAAAACTCATTTTGTTTAATCAAAGTGTCGGTCCTAAATTAAATGACCAAATAGTTGGTATTTATGATTCTAAAAAACCTTATATGACCCAGAAGCATTCTCCATAATTTTGGGAGTTTTTAAGACCAACCCTGAAAATCTTCAAACTGGTCTAAATTGATTACTTTAATTTGTACATATTATTAGTTGTTTTATTAGTTCCAGATCTAGTTTAGGTAGTTAGAGGTTTGGTTTTGGTGTCGGTTTCTTCATGAGATCGAATAGAGAGTGTATCATTTATTGTTCGATTAATCGTCTATTTTTGTGGTCTATTCAACAATTTATGTGGATTTGGGGCTGGAGTGATTTGAGACATGGGTGCATAACTGCATTTTCATTGTACTTTTTATTCTCAAATTTTTATTCGTAGTCACGGGTCATCGTAATCCATTCTAAAAAGATGATTAAGATTGTCTCTTGTCTGCCTTGTTTTCAATTCTAATAAAAAGAGCTAATCACAAATATTTTACAAACGCCTTGAATAAGGTGTGATTTTTAAGTATGATTCGAACTTAAATTTTAAAAATAAAGTATAATACGGAGTAATAATTTATGCTCGTATTGTTAACAATAACCATAAAAGACATAATTTTTTAATATAAGAAATAAATAATTAGTACTTTATTTTATTTTATTTAGTTATTAATATTTGCAATTAACATTTATAAATATTCTAACGGCAAAAAATTTAGAAATAATCTTCTAATTTAATACAAATTTATATATTTTTTTTCGAAATTTAAATAAGGTCTAATAACATCTTATAAGGTCCTATAAAGTCTTATAAGTTCCTATAAGTCCTAAAGATCCTATAAGTTAAGTTAAGTTCGGATAATTGATGATTTTATAAGTTGAATAGAACATACACGCCTTCATATTTGGAAAATTGAGAATTTTACGGACCAAAAATGTTAAAGGTCGTGATGATTTCCATGGACGTACCCCATGATTTAGAATTATCTACTTTGACTCATATATGACATTTTAGTCAGTTTTCTTACAAAAACCAACTTGTTGAATCAATGTCATTTTGACCTCTGATGTGACCAACTAGCAGGGCCGGTCCTGACATTTTAGGGGCCCAGGGCGAATCACGATAAGGGGGTCTCAAGGGGGCCCTTATATATGGTGCGAGGTCTTAAAATATCCACCGTATGTACATATTACATATGGCATTTCGAGTATATTTATTTCTCCTTTAAATATTTGAACCATATTTAACAACATATATGAATATACAATGCCATAAAACAATTAGTTATGCAAAATAAAGTATACAAATAATACTTACTACGTACTACGTATTTCTTAGTGACACAATGTTTAAAAATTTGCACGTACTACGTATTTCTTAATGACACAATGTTTTAAAAAAATTGCACATAAATATTTTGTTTAGATAACCCATAAAAATAAGTCCATTTAAAGAAGAAGAGGATTAATATCAAAATAAACAGAGACAATCAGAAGAGGATTAATATCAAAATAAACAGAGACAATCAAAACGTCCAAAAAATATTAACAAAATTTCAGCTATTGGGTTTTGAACCCCTGTTGTTTGGGAGACACTTAATAGGATTCAACCAACTAGCCACTAGCATTTTATGGTTAATATTTGTGTTTATAATTAATTTAACGTATAAGACTGTTGTATATTTTGGGGCCCTTTGTCGTCGGGGGCCCTGGGCGGCCGCCCCTCAATTCAACCCCCAGGGCCGGGCCTGCCAACTAGTGGGTGCATGGTTCAGAAACAACCTTATATGGCCAATGGATGCACTCCCCTCAACTTTAAGAGCTTCCAATACCGGCTCTCGAAAATCGAGGAAGTAAAAATCCCATGCTGTGATGTATCACCAAAAACATAACACCAACAAAGAGACAAAATAGAGAAAAGACAAAATTGCTTGCTGTCATATTTTTTTGGACCGATTATGGATCGAACAAATGATGTAATGGTACAAAAAATGAACTGAAATGGTATTTTTTAAATAAGAATGGCATTTTGTAAAAAACAAATGGTGTTTTGTTAAAAAATGGTACTTGTTTTTTAAAGAATGGTACATTTTAAAAGAAAATGGTACTTGTTTTTTAAAGAATGGTACATTGTAAAAGAGAAGTGGTACTTCATGTCACTTTCTCTCTCCTATTTTTCTGTCATTTTCTTCTCTTTTATTTATTAATTTTGTCATTTTCCGGTTGTCCTATTCATTTTGTCATATTCCTAATTTGTTTGATGTTTGTGTAAATTTACGAAAATACCCCTGTGATGTGTTTGCTCACACATCACAGCATGCCCCCTCTCCAACCTCCTCGAAAATCTACAAACTTGTCCAAAATGGTGTATTAAAGCCTTCATATTTGAGACAATTGTGACTTTTACGAACCCGAAAAGGAAGCACGAATGATTTAGGGGTTGTTTGGTTCACACGGGGTAAAGGGAATGGAATCAAGAAAGGGTATGGAATGGAATGGAAAGCAAATCCATTAGATTTCAAGTGTTGTTTGTTTAAACATATTGAAAGAAAACCCTAAAAATCCCACCACCAATCCACCACCAGTCCACCACCCCCAGCCGACGACCTACGGGCTCCGACATGGGAGCCTACTCGATATGCGACTCCTGTCTCTCATCGACCGTGACTCACTCTCGCTCGGAAAGATCTAAAGCCTACCCATCGGCAACCCGATTTCGCCAGCAACCTTCGAATCTCGCCAGCAACCGCCAGCAACTCGCCAGAACCTCCGATCTCGCTAGAAGCCGTCAACAACTCGCCAGCAACTCGCCGGAAACTAAGTTGCGAACTCGCCAACAACTAGCCGGAAACCGTTAGGGTGACTCAGATGGGGTAAAGGACGCCGGAATGATTCCCTCAAGGGTGGGTCCACGGTTAGGGTGGCTCAGATGGTGAGTGTTTTTTTTTTTTTTGGTGTTAGCACCCGGTTCACCTTAGGCTAATCCGGATTCGGGGCGAGTTCTGGGTAGATAGGTTTCAGTCCCCTCCCAATTGTTGTTGCGGGGGATCGAACACGAGTTCTCCCTACCAAGTTCAGCCCCAATCACCACTGAACCAACAGACAATTGGTGATGGTGAGTGTTATGGGTTGGTATATGGTGGATGTGGTGGTGTGTTGGTGGTGTATGGTGGATCAGGGAATGGGAAAGCCAATACCTAGAGGGGGGTGGGGAATCAATATAGAGGGATTTGAGGGAATCAAGGGGGTAAAGGGAATTATTGAAATAGCAATACAAACAACAACAAAGGGAATTAATCCTTCTGATTCCCTTTCCCTTTCCTGAATACCCCCAACCAAATGGCCCCTTACGTTAGCACCACAAGCCTCATCAGAAGAACCATCCACTTCAGCTCACAAAACTCGTTTTTGTTGAATCAAGTAATTTTGAGCCTAAAATGAGCAATTATAGGGTGTTTATGGTTCCAACCAACCCTACATGACCTCTGGAATGCCCTCACACGGATTTTGGGGGGTTTATGAGACCAAGTCCCAAAAATATACTACCTCCGTTTCAAAATGATATTTACACTTTTCGCTTTAGTCTATTTCATAATATTCTTCACACTTTACTTTATTATATTTTTGGACATTAAAATTATTATCCTATCCCTCTTACCCACAACATTTACAAATTTTTATTCATTTTCTCTTACTTTATTCATTTTTTTTTTCTTACACCCATCTATTTTTTACCCATCTATTATATTTTTATTATATACACCCGCCTTTTTACGCACTTTTTTTTTTTGTCTTTATATTTGTACCAATAGCAACCGTAAAAATCATTTTAAAACGGAAGTAGTAAGTTTTTTTAGGGGATTAGGTGGGGAAGGGACAAATTGAAGCGATATAGGGACGGGACGATAAGGTGACCTCGACCTTTTTTCTTTTTTCGGGTTACATCAACCACTAAGCGAATAGTCGGACTAAAAGAAAAGAGGAAGTTTTCAGACTTCTAGTCTGAAATGATGTTTCCCCTCAGTAGGAAATACGAAGCATGAAAAGATACTTGTTCACATAATGGAGGACTTTTAAAAGGTGTTTCTTCATGGAATACCCTATAGACTTATTACAATAATTACACTATCTTAGGAACTCCGCTTTTTTAATCAACTATAACAAGATTTGGATCTACTGTTTCAATAACGATTACATTCATCTTGATTCTTGATGCCAAAAGACCTAATTCCTTGAACAGCTTCTACAACAACATTTACCATTTTAAGAGCTTCTAAGGTAAAAATCTTTGTTTCAATCACTCGATCATTTTGATGAAATTCTTAATAATTCCCTTTCCTTCTGGAGTGAGAACACTTTCAGGATGAAACTGGACTCCCTGCAAATCAAGTCATCGATGAAATTAGTGTTAACAATGTCTGATTTCCGAAAGACGGCATGCACAATTAGAAGAACTATCTCCCAACACGGAATGAGCCCCCCTTATAAATACCACAGAAAATACAAAAAGTGCAGTATTTAAGA
The DNA here is from genome assembly GCF_020520425.1 of Spinacia oleracea. Lineage (NCBI taxonomy): Eukaryota > Viridiplantae > Streptophyta > Magnoliopsida > Caryophyllales > Amaranthaceae > Spinacia > Spinacia oleracea. The sequence goes on along the minus strand of NC_079487.1, from coordinate 6,852,751 downwards.
CTTCAGAATAACATGACAAACCCACTCCTGTTTGCTGTTTCTTTCAAATAAACAAAAACATTACATAAGTGATTATAAATTCCACATGTATCTCCTGTCTCGAGTCTCTCGACGCTCTTCAGTCTCCTCACTTTAGAATATACCATAATCAATTATAATAGATGAACAAAGCGACAGAAGGGGATAACGTATGGATCATTTAGAACTAATATGACAAGGGAAGCCCAAGAAAATATTGCTTAAAAAGGAAAGATATCAACATCCTCAAACTACAAAATGCAAGGAAAGGACTTGCTCAAACATTCATGTCTCAAACTGAAGCGAAAGTCACAGATCTATATGGGCAGTTGAGCACAGACTTTTCTTTTCTCTTTTCCTTTTTGCTCATTCTTTTTATTTGCCGAGGGGGGAGGGGGGCATGAGGTTCAAACAGATCATAAAGCTGTAGACAACTGCTTTTACCTGTAAATATTTGTATTTTTTATGGTGAGCAGCCATGACAAGCCCATCTTCGGTCCATGCGGTAATTTCAAGCTCCTCAGGAAAGCCATCCCTTCTAACCACGAGGCTATGATATCTTGCAGCAGTGAAGGGGCTGATAACATTGAACAACTACCATTGTTATAGTCTGGAAATAGAAGGTACATCATATCTAGAAATGTTTACATCAAAATCAGGGGGAAAAACATTAAGGCTCCGTTTGGTTTGGTGTAAAACGTTTTCAGTGCAAAATGATTTTCCATTGAAAACATTTTCCAAGGGAAAACACAATTCCAAACTAGTTTTCCTTTATTTGGTTCCTTAAAAGAAAATGGGAGAAAATGATGAAGATTGAGGGGAAGAAGGGAGAGGGAGGTAAGGAGGAAAGGTGGTTTCCCAACCTTTCAAATGAAAAATGTTTCTCCACCTTCAAGGGAGTTATGGAAAATTGTTTTCCATCCCTTGCCAAACCGAACAACGTAAGATGGTTGTAAAGAAGAAAATCGTTTTCCATGAAAACGTTTTACACCCTACCAAACAGAGCCTAAGAGAAGCAAAAGCTAGCTTCTTCAGAAAACAATGACATTTAACAAAGAGAGAAGACAGCTGTGAACAGAGGCATCAGGCACTTAGTCCTGATAGATGGGAGTCCCATCATGAGACTGTGTGTCTCATGCCCTACCAAAAACCACTATATTTCTGTGCCACAATATTCATTCAAATTGAAGGCAACCCAGAAATCTAGTACAACATAGCTTAAGTTCAACGAAGAATGGAACCAAGGTCCTCTTCTGCATGTAAGAACTAATGAAACAGTTTAAATGATACAACCAACACCTTTTGCTATTTCCTAAAAAGCATAGCTGTAGATCTAAATAAAAGAAGCGTCCATTTAAACAAATTTACTGCCTCTTAACCTTGTTATGAAACACTTGCAAAATTGGTTCACTTATAGCACTTTGTAGTTCTGATGCATGACTCTATGATCTAGACCATTAAACGTATGAACACTATACACAACAAAACACTTACTTGGGTAAACCTGAAAACAAGCCATTGCTCCCCTTCTCATCATAGTATACAGGTGAGCTTTTCCCATGCATAACCCCATATGGGGAACGCACAACCTTCCCTGTAAAATCATTCATGGTAACATGATATATCAGAAGAGAAAAAGCCTGTACATGTGACAAACGCACACTTGGAATAGGATTCATCAGCAAAATAAAAAAAACTGCAGTAATCACATAATGCATTAATATAAATAAAAAATGGAGCGTACGCCCTTACAAGTAGTTTAGCTTATTTTGACATTCTGTATTTCTAGGAATTACAAGGGAACTTCTTTATTGATTCCATGAATATGGTTTATTGAAGAAATTTGAATGGCAGAACATGAGTGACACATGGCACTCCAGGCCATGAAAGAAATCACCACAGGTGGAATCCTCAACAAGGCTATCACTATGATAGCAAGGCATAAAAATAACATTGCTTCAACAGTGGGTATTGATAAAGACAAAAGTAAACCGGAAAAAACTCTACATCAGATTATCAGAATAAGAGTAGTTATAGACCCTCTGTATCTAAAATGAACACATCTCCCGCTCCATCTCTCCCCAAGTTTCTCCATACCATGGAAATATCCTCTTCAAGGAATTAAGAAGCCTCACATGCAGAAAACAAGCAAGAATTACGACTAAGAAAAAAGAAGGCGCAACTGGTGCTAGCTATACTATAATAAGACTTCCATATTCTTCCAGATTAAGTAGATTGCAAAAATCTACTCCCTCCGTATTTAATTAAAAGATACACTTTCTTTAATCGGCCGTATTTAATCAAAATATACAGTTTCCTTTTTTTGACATGTCATGGTCCCCACTTCTAATTATATTAATATTTCTCTCCTTCTTGTGTCCCAACACTTACTCACATCATCTTTTTACTAAAATAAATGGTTCACCTACTATCCCATTTTCATCTTATTTAATAAATTCAACTCACTCTCCTAAAACTATGTGCCGGTTAAAGTGTATTTTTAATTAAATACGGAGGGAGTATTAACTGATAGGGCCTGCTAACCGCTCTGTCGTCCTTCAAAAAAATTAATTAAGCCATTCCCATTTGGAAGAACAAAAATCTCTGGACATCCAAATCATCCCCCAACTCCTCAAGAGTGAGCCTGATAAGGGCTTTTTTAGGAAAGGAGGGCTATGATCACAATTCAATGGGTAGACTTAACTCAGGCTATGTTGTAGAAAAGTTGTAAAAGACAATACAAATTCCTCATTTGTTGAGGTTTGATAATTATACTCCGTACTTATACTGAACAAGGAAATATTGATTAAAAGTTTTGAAATAAAATGAAAGCTGTAAGAAAGCTAAAGATTTCCTATAGCTCTATTTGAGACTAGAAAGTAAATTAAAACCGTGATTGCTGAATCAATTTATTTACATATATTTCTTTCCCTCCCTCTTCCTGTATCCCCCACTCACCCACAGAAATTTAATTTCCCCCCTCCGTAAATTTTCCCCACTAATTTAGTTAAATTCCTTTCAATGCGCTCATGAATGAAGAAATCTTACAGTAAAAATACAGAAGTTATTTTTCTATGCAGTTCATACTTCATAGAATCATAGAATAACTGAAACATTGGAGAGAATTACAGATATCCTCCCCCTCCCCCTGACTTTCAATAACAGCTATGTCTTGCACTGAAACAGCTCCAGTTAACTATTTTTAACATCGCAAGTAGAACAGCATTTATGGTTCGCAACTTCACATTATAAGCTCAGGACTCCTGTAATCCTGTGTAGTGCCTTTTGACCTTAGTACATGATCATACTTTAGGATTTGCAACTCACAATTTTGCAAGTACAAGAACTATTTTGGTGTGTCATCTACCCTTCTCCTGCTTGTTAATGTTTAGAGCTTAGACAAAACCAAAAATCTATTCCAGTATTTTATACTTAGGGCCTGTTTGGCCAAGCTTCTAGGAAACTGTTTCTGTTTCTTGGAAGTAGTTTTTTAGAAACTGTTTCTAGAGAAATTTTGAGTTGTTTGGCCTAATCAATTTAGAAGCACTTCTTAGCGGCAGAAACACTTTTATGTTGTTTAGCCCATATTTTTTTGTTTGTTTTTTCTTTCAAAGTTGATAGACACTTCAATTACAATATATACTTCATAGGAAGATTATGAACATTTAAAGTGAAAAATATATTTTTCTTTATACTTGGTTTTTTTTTAACGCTTCCGAATTCCGACTGAATTTACTTGTGGCTTTGCATCAAAAAATCCATATACTTGTGTTTGATTGTATACTCACACTCTTATTGAGTTATTTCAATTCCAACACCCCTAAAGCCCCAATTAGTTGAACAATGAATCTTTACTTTGAAATCACTAGAGCAAAGTCGTTTGATTAAATAAAGGGTTTGATTTACTATAATACAGTCATTTAATGGTATGCAAGAGAACATCCAACACGAAGAGAGGACCACTAGATCAAAGGGTTAGATTTTTCTTTGATTCAGGTCTCCCCAATGGCTGCCACCCTTATATCGTATCTCATAATCAAGCTCACTGTCACTGGAAACTACAATCGACTTTGATGGGCTGCCAATTAACAGCCCAAAATTACCCCTAACTGTCATTTTCTCTCTCCACCAGCGCATCGACGCCAGTAGCGCATCAACCGCACAAAAGTCCTTCATCGTCTATTCTTGATTAGTTTTGTAGAAAAACTGGAAGAAAAATGAGGGAGGACAATTGCTACTACACATGCCTACAGGTTTCTAGATCCAGCAAATGTGCAGGCAATCTGGTATGGAAGAAACGGAGGGTTCTGTGATTCTTTTTTATTTGAGGGTATCTAGTCTTTATGACTTTTGCTGCCTGGGGGTATATTGGTCTCTGTGAAAAGTTCATTAAAGGTAGGAACAGCTCCCCAGGAAGCTAGAACGAGAAGCTTGATTTTGTAGCTTCTGCTTCTCTCGAGTAATTGCTTGTGCAGTGGGCTTCTCCAAAAGTAGAAGTTACTTTATTTATACACCCGTTTGGCCAAGTTTCAGCTCCTTGGGCTCAGAAGCTTGCCCACAAGCTAGGCCAACAGGTACTTATTGCCATAAACTAAGAAAATAATCCCTCCAAAGAAATAACAACTTAATATGAATATGCCCAAGGAAAAACAGCAATACTAACAGCATCATGAGTAGACAGAGAAGTTAAAACAGAATGTGAAGCAGCATCACGTCAATCTGATGTATAAAAGAGTCCCCAGGTAAAATGAGAAACAGAGTGAATTCTCACCTCCGAAAGCCTCTCCAATGCACTGGAGGCCCATACAAACACCAAATATCGGTACAGTGGCACCCAATTCTAACACAAGAGCTAAAGAGATTCCCGAGTCTTGTGGTGTACCTTTTAACGGAAACGCATGAGCGGGTGTGGTTAGCAAGGGCAATATCAAATTACAACAGCAATTGTACAGGGACATACATATGCGAAGTATGTGATACAGAAATTATGGGTTTCAGTTAACAGAAACAAGTATAAATTGTTGGAAGTATTACAATACTACATGCATGTACAATTCAAATCCTCAAACAAGAGTTGTCCAGAACTCAGAAAAATGGGACATATTTTTTACAGTGTACGCACACGGATCTCCTTAATAATCATTGGATCCTCAAAACAATGTCAAATTTGAGGTCCTAAACATCAGCCCTATCAGTGTATCACTTAATTCAAAAAGGAAAATATAGTAGTACAACAACTGGAGATGTCTCTGAACTTTGAAGCCATATACTAGGAGAACTACACAAGAGTAGAACAAACGAACCCAATTACCCATCAGTCATAAGCTACGTTAGAACAAGATATTTTGCTGTTCACCTAACCTAATACTATCCTGAGCGCTAGCCAAAAAGATACCCACATATGGATATATGATTTGAGTAAAAGCTTAAGGCTATGCCTCATCTTATGAACTCTATAGCTTTATTGTCACTTTCTCTCTTTCTTATTTTTCTCCCTTTCTTTTTTCTTTCGTAGATCTACGTACAAAGCTGAACGTGCAAAGCTGCACATTGTACCAAACTTTCAACATTCTAGAAAACATGAATAGGGCGGATCTTCTACCAGGACGCTATAAAGTCCACACCAACGTTACTCCAACGCCTCTAAAAATGCTCCAATCCTTGGCAGAGATTTTGGTGGGTGGGTGAAATATATGTAACCTTAGATGAGACTCATGAGAAATTCTTTCAAGATCTGATACGAGGATGATAATAAGGAGTTACTCAATTTTATGAGCCATTTGAAGTAGTCCATTTAAAGTCAAAACGCAAAGAATTATTAATCTTTGACTCCCATGATCCTATGATTCCCATCAAAGGATATACTTATACTTCTTCCGATCTTTATTAATTGTGTCAATTTCCTCTTTCAAAAGTTTTCATATCTATTGCATCTATCTATCTCCTTTGTTCGTTAAGACATGGACATTTTTGGTATCTCCACCTTTTACTCTCTCCCGCCCTTTACTCACTTTCTTAAATCTTATGCACAACCCAATTGATGCAACTATAAAGAAAGGAGTAGATAGTACATTAAGTTTCTGAAAGAAAATAAGCAAAAGCTCTCACCTGGACCTGGAGATATAAGGATTCCCTTTGGATTTTTCCTGGTATGACAGTTTTAAAAACATTAATTAACATTAATCTACGATTGAAGATCCAAAAAATATGGATACAATGTCAAAGTTTCAAACACATTTGCAAGCACCAAATACCATGAAATAAATAAATAAAATAAACACAACCACTAATCTTCCGCCTTACCTTTTCAATTCTTCCACGGAGATCTCGTCATTTCTGTATACCTCAAAGTTTGTGCCCAATTCTCCCACATACTTGAAAATGGAAACAACATAATGTTTAAGTGTAAGATAACAGCTTTCTAGAGACCAAAACTTAAATGACATTTAATAAAATAAATTTTAAATCAAAAGTGAACAAATATTCATCCAAGTTTCGAACTTAAACCCGGTAATAATTTCAGATAAAGCGACAATATCAGAGGGTACTTAAATCCCCTATCCAGTTTGGATAAGAACACAGAGAAAAAGACTTGGAGTATGTCTCACAATATCCGGCAATTGGAATAACAGATTTCAAATGTTGGATCTCTTCTGCTTTGGTGAAAATTTTTAGAGTTTGCACATCTTACTTCTGATTAAAATCGCAAAATAGCAGCCTTATTCATGAAGAGCCATTTTGGACAAGTAAGGTGCCCTCGCCAAGAGGGAAAAAGAGGGGCATCCCCACAAGGGTAGGATGAGCACCAAATCCATGACCGTTAAGCTAGGAGATGAAGGGATAACAGCTCCCTCAACTAAAGCTAACTATCATATCGAGCATAAAGCTCTAAGAAAAAAGCAAACAAAAATTGCATGCCTAATACCATGCATAAAGTTCTTTACGCTGTAGAATATCTCTAAGTATGAAAATATTTGACCATAAATTCTCACTATTATATAAATCAAAACGTTATCATTTAAGAACGTGTTAGATTGGTCTCGGTATCTATTTTCAAAATATCAGTAAAAGCTTATTTATCACTTTAACTCCGCATGAGGCTAGTAGTCGAAAACTTCCCAATCGTCATCTTTCGATGAGTTATCTCAAGTGAATATCAAAATTATAGTTGAAACCCAAAGTTCCATGCAATTCCCGTTTTCCTATAAAGAAGATTCCTAGTGTCCTATTCCGTTGATTCAATACAACACCTCTTGACAATAACCATTTCCCCAAGCCTTACCCTCTTGTTCCCAGCAACACTCTACCAACCCGAAAATCATGAAATCAGGATACATACATCACCTAACTGTATCAGAGAAGTAAAGTCCATTAGCAATCGAATACACGAGCTCGAAAAGACACACAAACATGAATACGACAATTCACTTGAGGGTGGCATGTTGTGAGTACAGTAAAAACTTCTTCAGACAATGACAGGGGCTTCATAAACTTTTAGTTGCTTTTCGGCTATATTTAGTTGGAAGCTCGTCAAAGAAATTTAATCACAATTGTTGTTACAACTATTACAAGCCACAATTTTGTATCAACCAATTTAACTGCTTTTGTCGTTAGTTTGTTACTATTTATAACCTGCCACCCTATCCTATCAACCAATTTCTAAAATTCCACGCGGCAATATGTTCTACATACTACAACTGTTTGTTATTTACTGAACTCCAAGAGTTCTGTAGCTTCTCGACTCAATCTAGTTATACGAACATCCGCATTTGTCGTTATCATTTATAAACACAACCATTTGGTATCAAACAACTTCCAAATTCTACATTGCACAACGGACTAGATATCTTCAGATTATCTAAACTTATTGAATGACCATCAGAAGTGGTCCAATAACTGAATCTCAAATTCCTACATTAGTCCCTTAGAATATACAATTCCTCCCCCCATTGATTATTCTTCCACCCTCATCCGCCCCTCCACCTCCAACCCAAAATATTAATCCTGACCCTTCTCTCCAAAATAAACAATAATCAGTTTTTCGCAGTGAGGTAAATAGATAATATTAAACCTCTAAAATCAAATTATTCAATAATTTCAATTTGTCCAGCTACGTTCAATTCACAAAAACAAATTGAACAATCCACCTAATTTCCACTTCCAATCATCACTTCATGTCAGAAGCAAAAAAAGTATTCGCCAAAAAGGGGGAAAAATCTTCAATTTAATAAACTCAGAATCAATTCACAATATCACATGCAACAATCAATAATCTCAGTCAACAAAAAAATTCAAGAAAAATAACTAAAAATATATATATATATATATATATATATATCCAAACTTCTAAAATCAAATTATTCAATTTGTCCCGCTAAGTTCAATTTCACCAAAACTCAATTCACAAAACCGAATTAAAAAAATCCACTCAAAAATACACAATTAATTCAAAAAATGAGCATAATTAATTCAAAAGAACACATGCAAAATGCAACAATAAATTATCTCAATCAATAATAAAATCCAAAAACATAAAAACAAAAATACAAACCTGGCAGAGATTATAGGTGAAGCTATCATAATTATCAATGACAACAAAAGGGCGAGAATCCACCGCCTTAGTATCCGCCGCAACAGCCTTCAAACCACCCTTAAAACCACCACCTCCATTGTCGACTGAAAACTTCAATGATGAAGATTGGGCGGGAAATCTTCGGGGAATCAGGGATTTGAAGGAGGTGTTGATCGAAGATGAGGTAGAAATGTGGCCTGGATTAATCAATGTTTGCATGGCGAAATTGGTGGAGAGAGAAATTGGGGATTTAGGGTTTTTCGAGAAGAATTTGGAGAAAGAGAGAATTTTGAATGGAGGGAATAGAGGGAGCACCGGAGAATATGAAGGCAAGACAATGACGCGAAAAATCTGTTGAGATTGCTGATTTCCTTCCTCTTTTTTTGGTTGTTTTATTTATTGTAAAAGGGAAAAAGATTTATAACCTTTCAAAATAATTAAAAAATATTGAGAATTTAAAATAATGATTTTTTATTGCTATCCAAAATAATAGTAACAATAATAATAATAATAATAATAATAATAATAAATTTTGCTATCGAAAATTTTAACTTGATATAAGGTGTATGATAGAATTAATGAAAACACGGGGGTATATGGTAAATTAAGTTAAAATTCGAGGGTATTTGGTGTGAAAAAACATTTTTTGTTGGGTAAAGGGGGCATAGCCCAAAGAATGAATGTACAGAGTATGTTAAGTTATAAATTAACCGGTCTCTAAAATAAAGTTACAAACTAGTCTAAAAAATAATTAGACATGGACTGCATAAAATATATGATAGCGTCTTGTTGTCAAAATGGAAGAATATGGGAAATGATGAATTGTGAAGGGAAAGCTATTAACTTTCTCAGTTTTTAGATGGGTTAAGTATTGGAACATTTTCATTTTATTTGTTTATAATAATTTTAAGTTATAGAATCTTGTTGAAGTAATTGTGATTGTGGCCTATGGAATATGGTCATGAGTTGGATAAGTTTTTTAAACAACTAGATTTTAGCCCGTGCGATGCACGGATTTTATTAAATTGATAAGTTAAAATAAAACTTTTATACATACCAATTTTATATATTAGATTAGATTAATTTTTGATTTTGGATTGTATTTCATTTTATATTTATTTTTTAATTATGAAAGTGTTTGATTTTGGATGAAATTGTATATGCATAATATTAAGAATTAATTAATAAAAATATGTACGTGGCATTTAATTATTTATCTACGTGGCACTCGACTTTTTTAAATTCAAAATTAATTTTTAAATCTTATTTTTCATTGGCCAAAACCATTATATTTCGTACGTGGCGCTCTAATGTTTGATTAATGGTTGATTTTGGATTGAATTTTATGTTATTTTATTTTGGATTAGTGTTTGATTTTGGATGAATTTTATTTTAGATTTTATTTTTAATTATTAGAGTGTTTGATTTTATAAGGAGTTGTATGTATTAGTAATTAATTAATTAATTAAAATATCTATGTGGCACCTATTTAATTATCTATGTGACACTCAATTTTTTTAATTCAAAAATAAAGTGGAAATCTTATTTTTCATTGGCCGAAACCATTAGTAATCCTACGTGGCGCTCTAATTCACCAAATATGCCTCCTTTATATATATATATATATATATACGAAAATGATAAAGGTCGCAGCATGCGACCTTTAAGCCGTGTCACAATGATGACATGGCATGCTTATGTGTCATGATTTAAATTGGAAACCAAAATATTTAACTTATATAATCTATCATATATGTTTCAAAAAAGGTAGAAAAATCTTAATATTCTAATTTGTTTCCTTCTTTACATTGATTACCATGTTTATGTATTTTTATAGTAAAAATATTGAATTGATAGTAAAAATATCCTGATGACGCATAGCCTACGTGGCGCCTATATGTACCAATTAAACTGCGACACGTAAGATTGCGACAACTAAATGTTGTCGCAACTTGCGACCTTTATCATCACCCATATATATATATATATATATATATATATATATATATATATTAGTAACTTGATGTTGAATAAGGAAAATGGAGTGGAAGAGACATTAGAAGTTGTAAATCATAGAAACAATAAAGAAAAATTGAAAAAAAACAAAACAAAATGATGGATGAAAGAGAGATGCTACATGGCTTCTAATAATGAGATGCCACATGGCTTCTAATAATTTATGGTCTTCCTTTTTAAATACTACTAGGTATAGATTATTCATTTCTTAATGATTTATGACCTGGCTTAGAAAGTAACAAATAAAGATAGTAATACGGGAGATAAGGAAACAAAAGCACTACAAGAAATTGATTAATTACCAACCGCCAAAATTGGTTGGTAAAACGCGAAAAACGGTTGGTAAAAGATTTTGCGACCGCCAGCGGTCGCAAAAAGGCGGTCAGTTTTCACCTGGACGGTAATTTAGGAAACTCCAACTGGAAGGCGGTCGCTAAAATTTACCGACAGGATTAGCGACCGCCTCCTAAGCAGTCACTAAATTAGTGACCACCAAAGCAGTCACTAAATTAGTGACCGCCTTGACGGTCACTAAATTAGCGACCGCTTTGGCGGTCACTAATTTAGTGACTGCTTTGGTGGCGGTCACTAATTTAGTGACTGCCTTGGTGGCGGTCACTAAATTAGTGACTGCCATCGTGGCGGTCACTAATTTAGTGACTGCCTTGGTGGCGGTCACTAAATTAGTGACTGCTTTTGTGGCGGTCACTAAATTTGTGACTGCCTTTGCGGTCGGTAATTATGCAAATATCATTTGCAGCCAATTTTGTAAAATCGCATATATACCTGTATTATATGCCTGTATAAATATTATATATGTACCTGTAAATATTATATATGCCTGTATAAATACGAATTTATATAAATTCTGTAAAATCGTATGAAACCTGCTCGATGTTATAATATTAAACATGTTCAAAGTCATACAACAAAGATTCATAATACACATAATGTTGTTCAAACATGTTAATACGAAAAGTTGTAACTAGTTCAAACTAATACAAGAATACTAACTACCTAACACAAAGGTGTCCCGCCTCCGGTTGGATCTCGAGGGTCCTGCGACTGCGAGAAAGGAAAACCAGTACACTGACTGAACATCCGCTCGTAAGACTCCATTGCCTTTTTCATCTAGGCGGCATGTTCTTCTCTTTCTTGTCTCTCCCTTTCTCTCTCTTGTCTCTCCCTTTCCATCTCCCTTTGGTGCTCTAGTCGCTCTGCTTCTCTTTCTTCTCTCTCCCTTTGCCTCAAAAGTAGATCGTCCTCCATAGCCTTTAACATCTGATTTTTTGTTGTTTCAAGCTCAATGGATTTTTGGGTCAACTGTTGTTGAGTCTCTTCCAATCGAGATGACATTTGAGAATAAATAGATGGGGTGTATGAGCTAGAAGAACTACCATCCCTTCTAGATGGTGCAAAGTATAGAGAGGCTCCACTACCCAGCCCGGGGACCTTTCCCTTCTTTCTCCCACCTACTGTCTCAAAGTAGATTTGGTTGGGATCTTTAGCAATGCCTTTTTCAACACATTCAGCAACATTTTTTTCATAGTTTTCCTACAAGAATTAAAATGATTATCACCCATGCATAAAAAATATATTAAATGGAGCACATTTAAACTTAAAACGTGTTTCATAAGCTTTGTTTGAACTTGCTAAGTCACATTCAAATGTGTTTAATCACATCTAAGGCCTATTTGTTCGTTATAGGTCATATTTTGCCTAAAATGTCATTTTCTCGCCCAACTTTGAGCTAAGGAACCAAACTTGTCATTTCAAACCATTTACATGTTTTGTGTGGCATATTCAAGCTTCCTAAAAATGATTCGAATCAATTTAAGCACATTTAAGTCATATTTTGTCGATATAGGACCTATATCGACCAAATAAGGCATTTTCGCTCCCATTTTCAACTAAAAGAACTAAGGGCTGATTTCAAACTTAAAACGTGTTTCATAAGCTTTGTTTGAACTTGATAAGAAATAAGAATAATAGTCAGTTACCTTGATTTGCTTTGCTTTGCTACTACAAGGGACTTTCCCTTTACCCGGTACTTCCTTCGTATGTGTCTTCAAATATAAGTCACCAGCTGTAGGCATCACACCTCCACTTTCCTTTGCCTAATTATACAAGTAATTTTTGTAAATAATCAAATTAGTAACAACGTTAAATGAAATTTAGTTACATCATTAAACTTACCATTTTCTTTGCAGCCTCAGTTGTGGAAATGGAACCTTGGAAATGTGATGGTTCAACATTGTTGGTTAATGAACCCCCTCTTCTATTTTTCTTAGCCTGCTCAGATCTTTTCTTGAATTCATCATCATCCACGTGCTTCATCATATCTGCATGCACTTTCTCAGACATCCAATCTGGCTTCTTTCCATTACTCTTTCTTGTGCCATCCAAACCACTCCAGAATCCTCAGCTTCTTCATTTACTTGTGAATCAGGTACCACCTCTTCAGAGTATTCACCTTGAGTTTCGTCATCATCAAAGTAGGTATCCAGTGAGGGTTGGGTCACCCGTGTAGTACCTCCACGGCCAGCTCCATGGCCAGCTCCATGGCCACCTCCACGACCACCTTCACGACCACCTCCACGTGCACCTAAACGACTGCGGATGGCTGAATGTTCTCCTCGATTGGACATCTGTTTATTTAGTAGAACACAAACCAAGTTTAAATAACTCAAATTTCAATCATAAAAGAAAATTCATCGATTGGACATCTGTTTATTTAATGGAACACAAACCAAGCATTAACATTAATAAACTTACGCTACATATATAATTACCTAATAACAAGTATCAATGCAAAAGCAAAAAGACTATATCTTTCAGTTTTGGAAGATTAGGATAGCAACATTAAGCATACCCTGATCTATTCCGGGACTTCAGAATGTCAACAGCTCTTGATAAGCATTCTTCTACTAGTTTTCTTGTGTGATCTTTAAACATATCCGCCGCCAACTGTAAGAAACAGATACATCAATATAAAAAAGTTAAAAACTATTTCTTCTTTTAACCGTAAAACAACATCAATGACACAATTCCACAAAGGGGATACCTCATCAGACAAACGATATGAAAGTTGAGTTTCTCTCGGATCAGCAAGCTTCTTCTGATCTAAATCTGGAGAAACACACAAGACACCACAACGCTAATCAATTTGGTAACCAACAACGGGATAAGGCACCAAAATTATGCACATTTAAGGTTTCTACGACTCATTCAAGGTTTCTAAGACTCATTCTATTCTATTTATGCACATTTAAGTCTCAATTGGTCGATATAGGTCATATTTAGGCTAAACTAAGGCATTTGCGCTCCCATTTTTGAACTAAAGGACCTAAGGGCTTATTTCAAACTTATTACATGTTTTATAAGCTTAGTTTTAACGTTGTAAGACACATTTAAATGTACTTATTCACATTTATGGCTTATTGGGTCGTTATAGGTCATATTTTGCCTAAAATGGCATTTTCCCGCCCAACTTTGAGCTAAGGAACTAAAATTATCATTTTAAATCGTTTACATGTTTTATGTGGCACATTCAAGGTTTCTAAGACTCATTCAAATCTATTTATGCACAGTTAAGGCTCAATTGGTCGATATAGGTCATATTTAGGCTAAACTAAGGCATTTTCGCTCCCATTTTCGAACTAAAGGACCTAAGGGCTGATTTTAAACTTATTACATGTTTTATAAGCTTAGTTTTAACATTGTAAGACACATTCAAATGTATTTATTCACATTTATGGCTTATTGGGTCGTTATAGGTCCTATTTTGCCTAAAATGACATCTTCCCGCCCAACTTTGAGCTAAGTAACCTTACTTATCATTTTAAACCGTGTACATGTTTTATGTGGCACATTCAAGATTTATAAGACACATTCTAATGTATTTATGCACATTTAAGGCTCATTTTCCTCAATTGTAAAGACAGCCACATTATTCACATAATTGTCTTTTAAAACTAGAATAAATAAAACAAATAATCTCTGATCCGAACGCCTGAGTTGATTGTTATAGACTTTTATTTATCATATAATCATTCCCTAGTTAGTAATTATAAGCTTAGCTTCGGAGAAATTGAAACAAACAAATTATGCCACATCATCTCTAGGCTAGCATTCAGATACCTTATGTAATGCTAATCAGGCAATGGGTTTGCCAATAATAGATTCCAAGTTTCCAACCAACATAATCAATGGACTCCTGCTCTTTTTTAAACATACCACAAACAGTAGCACACAACTCAAATCTAACATAATTAGCACACTAAAGAATTGACATGCTTTATCTGCCCATAAACCAAATAAACCTATCAAGCAATCCAGGTTCAGTCCAATATATAAAGAGTCCGGATTATAAGCCAACCAAAAAGGAGTCAGGAGTACATTTGGTCAAGGCATACACATCCTTACTGGTTAAAGGATAACCAAATAAAGGAAGGCATATGCATCCTCCCCATTTAAAGGATATTACCCTAACAACTTCAATTCCTCAAATAATAACATTTACAGAAATAGAAAATACAGAAGCAGCAGCTATCGTAAGAAGAGTAGACCAACAACTAAACAACGTACAACCAAAATTGAATAAACCAACCAAAAAGATCATTCATTAATTACACATCCAACTATTAAAGTTCATAAAAGCACCACATACAAACTAATAGAAACATAAATTAAACAAAACATTACCCTGTTAAGTATAAACCCAAGAAAAACCTGAGTTAATAACCAATATTGATCAATCTCACAAACACAAACAATAAAACCCGAAATAAGAACACAAACCTTAGGCAAAGGAGGCACCACCATAGCTTAAGGCTCATTTAAGCTCCCAAATTTTAACTAATGAGCCTAAGTTATCATTTTAAACCTTTTACATGTTTTATATGGCACACTAGAGGTATCTAAGACTCATTCTAATCTATTTGTGCACATTTAAGGCTCATTTGTTCGTTATAGGTCATATTTAGCCCAAATTGGCATTTTCGCTCCCAATTTTAACTAATGAGCCTAAGTTATCATTTTAAACCTTTAAATAAACATTATTCAAATCCAACTAATTAATAGCTAAAACAAGAAAAACCTCACTAATTAACCAATGTAATTATTCAACTAATTATTCAAATCCGAAGCCCAAACCTATAAATTTACAAACCCCCTAATATGCTACTATGTTTGAATTAATAAACATATTCTACAAACAAACCCGAAGCCTCAAATCTACAAATGGACCAGATTCTAAAACTAAAAAGTATAAATAAATATCACTTCATGACCATACTCATATATAACTATTATAAAAGACTTGAAACTGAACACAACAACCCACTAATATGCTACTAAATTGGATTAATTAATCACCAATCCTAGCCTAAATTAATTAATCACCAATCCTAAAAGTCTATGCCTTGCAAACCAAAGACTAACGCTTGAAAGAATTAACCCATAGATAATCAAACTAATACTTGAAGTCCCTGCCTTGCAAACCACTTCATTCTTCATCTCCATAGATAATTAAACTAATACTTGAAAGAATTAACCCAACGTAAATAATAATCATAAGAAAGGAACAAGGTTAACTTGGTTGGGTGAGAGAGCTGCGGGCAAATGGGGTAGATCAGCCGGCCGGCGTTGAAGGCGACACTTCACTGTGCGTTTTAATGTTACCTAAAAAGTTAGGGTTTGGAAAAATTGAAACACAATAAATGAAGCAAAAGGAAGGAACAAAGATTACCTGGTTCGGTGTGTCGAGGACTCGCGAGAAAGATGTTGTGGCGGCGTCGGTGGGGGTGGCTGCTACCGGTTCTAGTTCTTCGCTGCTATGGAAGACGCTGCTAAGCACTTTCTGTTTTTGGTAGGACCGAATGAGGAAGGTAGTCGGCATTAATTTGGTTGTACTCAAGGAAAGCTGGAATTAATTTTTTTTAAAAATAAAATAACGACCGCTAAAATGGTCAGGTATTCTAAATAGGCAGTTGGTAAAATTTTAAATTTATTTTGGAAATAGTCGGATTTTTACCAACTGCTATTTAGTCGGAACACATGGGAGAGTAGTCGCTAATTTATCAACTGCTTTTTTAGCGGTCGGTAAATTTAAAAAATAACGACCGCTTTAAAATCGGTCGGTAAATTAACGACTGCTTCTAAATCGGTCGGTAAATTTTGTTTTACCAACTATTTTTAAGGCGGTCGGTAAATTTAGTTGGTAATCAAGCGCTTTCTTGTAGTGAAGGGGTCTAAGTTATCAAAATTTTCACCTTTTAGGGTCTAAGTTTTTTTTTTCACCCTTTAAGGTCTAGCTTCAATTTGCTAGCAAATTAACCCATATACTTAACTAACCCTTAACCATACATGAATTTAAATATATATATATATATATATATATATATATATATATATATATATATATATATATATATATATATATATATATATATATATATATATATATATATATATATATATATATTGTTCCGGTGTTGAAGTGGATGAAACAATGGGCTTCGAATGAAGGCCCTTTTTGTGTGTGTTGAAGATCTTGCTAGCTCAAATGTGTTGTGTCCAAATCAACCTGCACAGTAAACAAATTACTAGCCTCGGGAGTGTTTCCGATGAAAGCCCCTCCGATGCTTAAGTAAGAACGATGCTCGGATTCTAGAGAGAGAAATTCCCTAGAAGAGTAGTCTTAAGGCGTGAAATGGACGTACCTTGGTAAGTGAGCCATGACGGCTTATTTATAGTGTTTGTACAATAAATGCCCTTAGGTTATTTATTGCAAGTGGGCCTTGGGCCTTGATTGGTGGCTGAATAGCCTTTTGGGCTGTAGTGGGTTTGATGTTGTTGTGGTGAGCCTTTGGGCTTTGGACTTTAATGGCCCAATTGGCATTCAATTGGGAGCCCAAACATATATATATAATTTAATTAACTAACTCTATCTAAATTAATAAAAGTTAACGAATAGCAGCACTGAATAGCAGCAAACACTAATAACCATAACATTTAATTAAAGGACGTTGTCATTTAGTTAAAGTACTTTAAACACTAACCTCTCTGAACAACAGTAGTATATTAAAGAATGTGGCATACATTAACATAATATAAACGTAACATTTTAATAAAATTAAATTTAGAGAAACCAGAAGATGAGATTTGCATATTAACATCATATAGAGAAATATAAGATGAGCTCTGCAATCTGCATATTAACATTAGATAGTGGAACATAGCCAGCCTCCAGTAATAAATGGCATAACATAAGTCTGACCAGAAGTAGAAGCAAGAGAGTAGTAGTGGCAGAACCAACAGCTACAGTAGTTCTGATAGATGAAACTATAACAATGGTGCATAGGGATGGCAATGGGCCGGATCTGGACCGGGTCCAATAAGATCCAGATCCAGACCCGGTTTTTGGGAGGTGGATCCAGATCCAACCCAGATCCACTGGGTCTAAAAAAGTTAGATCCAGACCCAGACCCACTGGATCTAACGGGTCTAGGGTCGGATCTGGATCTTAAACGGGTCTCTACTTACTTTTTTTAATCGCTCAAATTTTGTATGTTATATATACAACGCCCTGTATTTTTATGTATATATGATATATGAATATATGATTGTAATACCCGTATTTTTAAGCCTGTTTTATTTTTCTGTAATTACGATTATTAACGTAATTATGTCCTCAATTTTTCCGATGTTATTTTAATTATCTTATTATGTCTACCTTTTTATTGTGACATAATACGAATTATTTAAGCCACTTTTTCAAGCCCAGTATATTCAAGCCCAAATATTGAAAACAAATCTAATATTCCATTCTTAGGTGGGAAATTATATTTTTAACCTTGGTCAACTTCAAAGACCAAAGACCAATTTCTCCTCTTCTTCTTCGTATGACTTTGAGCTTACTCACCCAAAATTTTTGACTTTTTATTTGTTCCAAATTCAGTCCAAGTACATAGCTTAATCAAATTTTTCTTCTTCCTTCTTTTATGCGTGACACTTGGATTGCCAAATGTCCAATTTTTCTCTCTTCTTTCATGACTCACCCTGTCTCATAATTTCTATAAATTGCAATTAAAATATCAGTCATTTTCAAGCTCAAAACCCAACTCAAATTATGAGTTTTAATTCAAAAAGATTGAGCTTTTCTTCTTCCCTATTTGGCGAGCTATGGCTTCCATAATCAGCTAATTTGAGCTTCTAATTTTGCCCAACAATACCCACAAAGAACACCAATTTAATCAGAAATTTATGAACCCAAAAACCCAAATCATTTTACAATTTTCGGCCATTTTCTCTCTCCTCTGTTTCACCACCGCGGCGCTGCTCTCCTGGCCACCGCGCCACCACCTAATTCCGGCGAGCCTTTTCTTCCGCACCCAGCCACGCTTGTGCCGCCACCCAGCCACCCCTATCGTACTCCATTGTTTCGTGCTCCTCTGTTCTTTGTTGTTAATTGTTATGTTGCTGCTTCCTACCTTCATGGAAAATAACCCAAAATAAAAAGGGATAGTTAGTGGGCCATTACTCATGAGGTGTAACTTTGGAGCAAGTATTATTATGGGTCATAATTGAAAATTGGGTCAACTAATTTTCTGTGGGTTTCGGTTACAAGGCCAAAGGTTAGGTAAGTGTTTTGATTTTATTAAGCTTGTCCATTTAATTATAATGAGTTATCATGTCTAATTACGGGATTTATTGTAATTCTGGAGCAATTGGGCTTAAAGCATAGGTTTGGTGGGAATTAAGATCATGGAAGATATATTGTTGGAGTATAAAGATGTCGTCACTCTAATGGTTAAGGAAAATCGACCAAGGTAATTATTATGTCTAGCATCTTATCTTATATGCCCGTATATGTTAATGTGTAATTTTTATGTCTAGCATTTAAGTTTATATGCCCGTATGTGAAAATATGTAATTATGTGACTTAAGTGCTAATTGATATGATGTTTGATTTGAAGTATTATGAGTATTTTTATGATGATATGTTAAATTACTTTATTATTTTATGATGATATATGTTAATGATTATGATCATGATGTTAAAGACGTTATTCGGGAATAATTACGATATTTATAAAGTTATTTTGAAAAAAGACGATGTTGCTTTTGTCGGCATGGAAAAGTGAACTGAACTAGTAAATGGGCAAGTTACAGGTAGAGGCAAGTTAAAGTTAAAGTTTGGGAAACAGTTCCCCCCTGAAAAGATGTAAGAAAAGCCCCGCAAGCCTGTACTTGCCAATGAGCTGTAAAGGAAATGATTCCTTGCCGACACACGTTTTCAAGATGACGAGATTGAGTTAGTTATTTCCGAACAATAAATGCTAATGATTGATATGTGCCAAATGATTTTCAAAATAAAACCGTTTTGACGGGCTGGAGTAATATTACTGAGTTTTCCACTCATTTTTCTGTGTTTTTCCTGTTTTCTATTTTTATGATGATGTACAGGTTCGATTAAGGAGCTCAAGTTGCTCAAAGAAGAGTTATTACTGGAGTTGGTTATTTATTATGGAGATATCGAGATGAGAAGTATTTATAATGGGAATCCTGTTATTGAGATTAAATTATGAGAATACTGTTTATATTTATTTTTGGGAAAATTTGTATTATTTAAGAAATGTTATTTGAGGATTATTTTATTTGTGGGCCCATACCCACAGGTCCCAGGGTTAATTAAGCCTAATTGCGCTGGCAATGATCAGTTAAGTACGGTTTATTACCGATAATTAAGGAGCCGAAAAGTTGGGGCGTTACAGTATGGTATCAGAGCGGAGCCCAGCCGGAAGTGCTCTGCACTGCCTGGGTATGATCTTGGGGATATGAGAAAATTTTTGAGGTTTTAACAACTATTTGGGTTGTTAGATGTTAAGGTATAAGAATAAGGAGTTTTAAAAGAAGTAAAAGAGTCTTGGGTTATTGAGAGAGTATGTCATATTATGAAATTATCTGGGTTTAGACTAAACTTAAGTTTTGAGATATCCAGTTTCGAGGACGAAACTTTTTCTAAGAGGGTAAGGATGTAATACCCGTATTTTTAAGCCTGTTTTATTTTTCTGTAATTACGATTATTAACGTAATTATGTCCTCAATTTTTCCGATGTTATTTTAATTATCTTATTATGTCTACCTTTTTATTGTGACATAATACGAATTATTTAAGCCACTTTTTCAAGCCCAGTATATTCAAGCCCAAATATTGAAAACAAATCTGATATTCCATTCTTAGGTGGGAAATTATATTTTTAACCTTGGTCAACTTCAAAGACCAAAGACCAATTTCTCCTCTTCTTCTTCGTATGACTTTGAGCTTACTCACCCAAAATTTTTGACTTTTTATTTGTTCCAAATTCAGTCCAAGTACATAACTTAATCAAATTTTTCTTCTTCCTTCTTTTATGCGTGACACTTGGATTGCCAAATGTCCAATTTTTCTCTCTTCTTTCATGACTCACCCTGTCTCATAATTTCTATAAATTGCAATTAAAATATCAGTCATTTTCAAGCTCAAAACCCAACTCAAATTATGAGTTTTAATTCAAAAAGATTGAGCTTTTCTTCTTCCCTATTTGGCGAGCTATGGCTTCCATAATCAGCTAATTTGAGCTTCTAATTTTGCCCAACAATACCCACAAAGAACACCAATTTAATCAGAAATTTATGAACCCAAAAACCCAAATCATTTTACAATTTTCGGCCATTTTCTCTCTCCTCTGTTTCACCACCGCGGCGCTGCTCTCCTGGCTACCGCGCCACCACCTAATTCCGGCGAGCCATTTCTTCCGCACCCAGCCACGCTTGTGCCGCCACCCAGCCACCCCTATCGTACTCCATTGTTTCGTGCTCCTCTGTTCTTTGTTGTTAATTGTTATGTTGCTGCTTCCTACCTTCATGGAAAATAACCCAAAATAAAAAGGGATAGTTAGTGGGCCATTACTCATGAGGTGTAACTTTGGAGCAAGTATTATTATGGGTCATAATTGAAAATTGGGTCAACTAATTTTCTGTGGGTTTCGGTTACAAGGCCAAAGGTTAGGTAAGTGTTTTGATTTTATTAAGCTTGTCCATTTAATTATAATGAGTTATCATGTCTAATTACGGGATTTATTGTAATTCTGGAGCAATTGGGCTTAAAGCATAGGTTTGGTGGGAATTAAGATCATGGAAGATATATTGTTGGAGTATAAAGATGTCGTCACTCTAATGGTTAAGGAAAATCGACCAAGGTAATTATTATGTCTAGCATCTTATCTTATATGCCCGTATATGTTAATGTGTAATTTTTATGTCTAGCATTTAAGTTTATATGCCCGTATGTGAAAATATGTAATTATGTGACTTAAGTGCTAATTGATATGATGTTTGATTTGAAGTATTATGAGTATTTTTATGATGATATGTTAAATTACTTTATTATTTTATGATGATATATGTTAATGATTATGATCATGATGTTAAAGACGTTATTCGGGAATAATTACGATATTTATAAAGTTATTTTGAAAAAAGACGATGTTGCTTTTGTCGGCATGGAAAAGTGAACTGAACTAGTAAATGGGCAAGTTACAGGTAGAGGCAAGTTAAAGTTAAAGTTTGGGAAACAGTTCCCCCCCTGAAAAGATGTAAGAAAAGCCCCGCCAAAGCCTGTACTTGCCAATGAGCTATAAAGGAAATGATTCCTTGCCGACACACGTTTTCAAGATGACGAGATTGAGTTAGTTATTTCCGAACAATAAATGCTAATGATTGATATGTGCCAAATGATTTTCAAAATAAAACCGTTTTGACGGGCTGGAGTAATATTACTGAGTTTTCCACTCATTTTTGGCATTTTTCTGTGTTTTTCCTGTTTTCTATTTTTATGATGATGTACAGGTTCGATTAAGGAGCTCAAGTTGCTCAAAGAAGAGTTATTACTGGAGTTGGTTATTTATTATGGAGATATCGAGATGAGAAGTATTTATAATGGGAATCCTGTTATTGAGATTTAATTATGAGAATACTGTTTATATTTATTTTTGGGAAAATTTGTATTATTTAAGAAATGTTATTTGAGGATTATTTTATTTGTGGGCCCATACCCACAGGTCCCAGGGTTAATTAAGCCTAATTGCGCTGGCAATGATCAGTTAAGTACGGTTTATTACCGATAATTAAGGAGCCGAAAAGTCGGGGTGTTACAGTATGGTATCAGAGCGGAGCCCAGCCGGAAGTGCTCTGCACTGCCTGGGTATGATCTTGGGGATATGAGAAAATTTTTGAGGTTTTAACAACTATTTGGGTTGTTAGATGTTAAGGTATAAGAATAAGGAGTTTTAAAAGAAGTAAAAGAGTCTTGGGTTATTGAGAGAGTATGTCATATTATGAAATTATCTGGGTTTAGACTAAACTTAAGTTTTGAGATATCCAGTTTCGAGGACGAAACTTTTTCTAAGAGGGTAAGGATGTAATACCCGTATTTTTAAGCCTGTTTTATTTTTCTGTAATTACGATTATTAACGTAATTATGTCATCAATTTTTCCGATGTTATTTTAATTATCTTATTATGTCTACCTTTTTATTGTGACATAATACGAATTATTTAAGCCACTTTTTCAAGCCCAGTATATTCAAGCCCAAATATTGAAAACAAATATGATATTCCATTCTTAGGTGGGAAATTATATTTTTAACCTTGGTCAACTTCAAAGACCAAAGACCAATTTCTCCTCTTCTTCTTCGTATGACTTTGAGCTTACTCACCAAAAAATTTTGACTTTTTATTTGTTCCAAATTCAGTCCAAGTACATAACTTAATCAAATTTTTCTTCTTCCTTCTTTTATGCGTGACACTTGGATTGCCAAATGTCCAATTTTTCTCTCTTCTTTCATGACTCACCCTGTCTCATAATTTCTATAAATTGCAATTAAAATATCAGTCATTTTCAAGCTCAAAACCCAACTCAAATTATGAGTTTTAATTCAAAAAGATTGAGCTTTTCTTCTTCCCTATTTGGCGAGCTATGGCTTCCATAATCAGCTAATTTGAGCTTCTAATTTTGCCCAACAATACCCACAAAGAACACCAATTTAATCAGAAATTTATGAACCCAAAAACCCAAATCATTTTACAATTTTCGGCCATTTTCTCTCTCCTCTGTTTCACCACCGCGGCGCTGCTCTCCTGGCCACCGCGCCACCACCTAATTCCGGCGAGCCTTTTCTTCCGCACCCAGCCACGCTTGTGCCGCCACCCAGCCACCCCTATCGTACTCCATTGTTTCGTGCTCCTCTGTTCTTTGTTGTTAATTGTTATGTTGCTGCTTCCTACCTTCATGGAAAATAACCCAAAATAAAAAGGGATAGTTAGTGGGCCATTACTCATGAGGTGTAACTTTGGAGCAAGTATTATTATGGGTCATAATTGAAAATTGGGTCAACTAATTTTCTGTGGGTTTCGGTTACAAGGCCAAAGGTTAGGTAAGTGTTTTGATTTTATTAAGCGTGTCCATTTAATTATAATGAGTTATCATGTCTAATTACGGGATTTATTGTAATTCTGGAGCAATTGGGCTTAAAGCATAGGTTTGGTGGGAATTAAGATCATGGAAGATATATTGTTGGAGTATAAAGATGTCGTCACTCTAATGGTTAAGGAAAATCGACCAAGGTAATTATTATGTCTAGCATCTTATCTTATATGCCCGTATATGTTAATGTGTAATTTTTATGTCTAGCATTTAAGTTTATATGCCCGTATGTGAAAATATGTAATTATGTGACTTAAGTGCTAATTGATATGATGTTTGATTTGAAGTATTATGAGTATTTTTATGATGATATGTTAAATTACTTTATTATTTTATGATTATATATGTTAATGATTATGATCATGATGTTAAAGACGTTATTCGGGAATAATTACGATATTTATAAAGTTATTTTGAAAAAAGACGATGTTGCTTTTGTCGGCATGGAAAAGTGAACTGAACTAGTAAATGGGCAAGTTACAGGTAGAGGCAAGTTAAAGTTAAAGTTTGGGAAACAGTTCCCCCCCTGAAAAGATGTAAGAAAAGCCCCGCCAAAGCCTGTACTTGCCAATGAGCTATAAAGGAAATGATTCCTTGCCGACACACGTTTTCAAGATGACGAGATTGAGTTAGTTATTTCCGAACAATAAATGCTAATGATTGATATGTGCCAAATGATTTTCAAAATAAAACCGTTTTGACGGGCTGGAGTAATATTACTGAGTTTTCCACTCATTTTTCTGTGTTTTTCCTGTTTTCTATTTTTATGATGATGTACAGGTTCGATTAAGGAGCTCAAGTTGCTCAAAGAAGAGTTATTACTGGAGTTGGTTATTTATTATGGAGATATCGAGATGAGAAGTATTTATAATGGGAATCCTGTTATTGAGATTTAATTATGAGAATACTGTTTATATTTATTTTTGGGAAAATTTGTATTATTTAAGAAATGTTATTTGAGGATTATTTTATTTGTGGGCCCATACCCACAGGTCCCAGGGTTAATTAAGCCTAATTGCGCTGGCAATGATCAGTTAAGTACGGTTTATTACCGATAATTAAGGAGCCGAAAAGTCGGGGCGTTACAGTATGGTATCAGAGCGGAGCCCAGCCGGAAGTGCTCTGCACTGCCTGGGTATGATCTTGGGGATATGAGAAAATTTTTGAGGTTTTAACAACTATTTGGGTTGTTAGATGTTAAGGTATAAGAATAAGGAGTTTTAAAAGAAGTAAAAGAGTCTTGGGTTATTGAGAGAGTATGTCATATTATGAAATTATCTGGGTTTAGACTAAACTTAAGTTTTGAGATATCCAGTTTCGAGGACGAAACTTTTTCTAAGAGGGTAAGGATGTAATACCCGTATTTTTAAGCATGTTTTATTTTTCTGTAATTACGATTATTAACGTAATTATGTCATCAATTTTTCCGATGTTATTTTAATTATCTTATTATGTCTACCTTTTTATTGTGACATAATACGAATTATTTAAGCCACTTTTTCAAGCCCAGTATATTCAAGCCCAAATATTGAAAACAAATCTGATATTCCATTCTTAGGTGGGAAATTATATTTTTAACCTTGGTCAACTTCAAAGACCAAAGACCAATTTCTCCTCTTCTTCTTCGTATGACTTTGAGCTTACTCACCAAAATTTTTTGACTTTTTATTTGTTCCAAATTCAGTCCAAGTACATAGCTTAATCAAATTTTTCTTCTTCCTTCTTTTATGCGTGACACTTGGATTGCCAAATGTCCAATTTTTCTCTCTTCTTTCATGACTCACCCTGTCTCATAATTTCTATAAATTGCAATTAAAATATCAGTCATTTTCAAGCTCAAAACCCAACTCAAATTATGAGTTTTAATTCAAAAAGATTGAGCTTTTCTTCTTCCCTATTTGGCGAGCTATGGCTTCCATAATCAGTTAATTTGAGCTTCTAATTTTGCCCAACAATACCCACAAAGAACACCAATTTAATCAGAAATTTATGAACCCAAAAACCCAAATCATTTTACAATTTTCGGCCATTTTCTCTCTCCTCTGTTTCACCACCGCGGCGCTGCTCTCCTGGCCACCGCGCCACCACCTAATTCCGGCGAGCCTTTTCTTCCGCACCCAGCCACGCTTGTGCCGCCACCCAGCCACCCCTATCGTACTCCATTGTTTCGTGCTCCTCTGTTCTTTGTTGTTAATTGTTATGTTGCTGCTTCCTACCTTCATGGAAAATAACCCAAAATAAAAAGGGATAGTTAGTGGGCCATTACTCATGAGGTGTAACTTTGGAGCAAGTATTATTATGGGTCATAATTGAAAATTGGGTCAACTAATTTTCTGTGGGTTTCGGTTACAAGGCCAAAGGTTAGGTAAGTGTTTTGATTTTATTAAGCTTGTCCATTTAATTATAATGAGTTATCATGTCTAATTACGGGATTTATTGTAATTCTGGAGCAATTGGGCTTAAAGCATAGGTTTGGTGGGAATTAAGATCATGGAAGATATATTGTTGGAGTATAAAGATGTCGTCACTCTAATGGTTAAGGAAAATCGACCAAGGTAATTATTATGTCTAGCATCTTATCTTATATGCCCGTATATGTTAATGTGTAATTTTTATGTCTAGCATTTAAGTTTATATGCCCGTATGTGAAAATATGTAATTATGTGACTTAAGTGCTAATTGATATGATGTTTGATTTGAAGTATTATGAGTATTTTTATGATGATATGTTAAATTACTTTATTATTTTATGATGATATATGTTAATGATTATGATCATGATGTTAAAGACGTTATTCGGGAATAATTACGATATTTATAAAGTTATTTTGAAAAAAGACGATGTTGCTTTTGTCGGCATGGAAAAGTGAACTGAACTAGTAAATGGGCAAGTTACAGGTAGAGGCAAGTTAAAGTTAAAGTTTGGGAAACAGTTCCCCCCCCTGAAAAGATGTAAGAAAAGCCCCGCCAAAGCCTGTACTTGCCAATGAGCTATAAAGGAAATGATTCCTTGCCGACACACGTTTTCAAGATGACGAGATTGAGTTAGTTATTTCCGAACAATAAATGCTAATGATTGATATGTGCCAAATGATTTTCAAAATAAAACCGTTTTGACGGGCTGGAGTAATATTACTGAGTTTTCCACTCATTTTTGGCATTTTTCTGTGTTTTTCCTGTTTTCTATTTTTATGATGATGTACAGGTTCGATTAAGGAGCTCAAGTTGCTCAAAGAAGAGTTATTACTGGAGTTGGTTATTTATTATGGAGATATCGAGATGAGAAGTATTTATAATGGGAATCCTGTTATTGAGATTTAATTATGAGAATACTGTTTATATTTATTTTTGGGAAAATTTGTATTATTTAAGAAATGTTATTTGTGGATTATTTTATTTGTGGGCCCATACCCACAGGTCCCAGGGTTAATTAAGCCTAATTGCGCTGGCAATGATCAGTTAAGTACGGTTTATTACCGATAATTAAGGAGCCGAAAAGTCGGGGCGTTACAATGATACTACTCGAAAATATTATATTATACATTACAATAGTCTTAAAAAAATGTACTAGTCCAACATTCATATTACAATTTAAACATTAGAAAATAGTTTTAGTTCAAAAGCTACAAACTCAAGGGAAAATTAACAGAGTATCAAATTACAAATAGTTTGCTGTCAAATTTTCCGTCTTCCAATATACTCTTAATCTTCCATATCATCATCAATTTCATCATCAAGATCCTATAAATAAAGAACACAGGGGAAAAAAAATATTATTTATAGAAAAATCATATACAATTACTTTAAAGTACAAAAACAAATTTACCATGTCAATGATATCAATAACTTCTTCCCCTTCTTCAATGTCGGAATCATCGGTTATAGTGGAACAAGAATGAGTATTTTCCAGTGTACCTTAATTAAAGATTAGAAAATACATAGAAAAAAATTAAATAGTAATAATAATGATAAAGGTTCAACATATCATAAAAAGT
Source organism: Spinacia oleracea (assembly GCF_020520425.1). Classification (NCBI taxonomy): domain Eukaryota; kingdom Viridiplantae; phylum Streptophyta; class Magnoliopsida; order Caryophyllales; family Amaranthaceae; genus Spinacia; species Spinacia oleracea. Next base: position 6,824,623 of record NC_079487.1, on the reverse strand, counting down.
ACAAAATAAGAATATATATATATTACCTTTGAGATCCTCCATCATCCAATTTTGCAAGCACATTAATACTTCCACGGTTGTAGAAGTAAGCCTAGAACGGTGTGGACTAACAACTCTTCCACCCGTGCTAAAGGCACTTTCCGATGCCACGGTGGAAACGGGAATGACAAGTATATCTTTAGCAATCTTTCGCAAAGTTGGATACTTAGTATCCATTTTCCACCATTCAAGGATATTAAATTCAGCATTATCGGGCAATGGCTCATCCTCTAGGTAATGATCAACTTCACATTTCACACTCACCTTCCTCCTCTTTGTTTTCTTTTCTTGGGCATATTCATCATCATCTTCACCATCACAAGTATTTTGATAACCCATTCCACTATATCTAGAGCGAAATTCTTGATCACTCGATGTATCACTTCTCTTTTGATATTCAACTACAAGATTATCAAGAATCTTCCTAATTCTTGCTATTTCCAATTGAGCTCCATCATTATAATTTTTTTTGAAGTAAAACTCCACACAATCCATTTTATTCCTTGGATCCAAAATGGTGGCAACACCCAAAAGTCCATTAATATCATGCCAATACTTGTCAAACATTTCAATCATACTACTACCCATCATTCTAATTACTTCAACATCACTTAATAGTCAACGCCTCAAAGCTAGTTTAATTGCACAAATTATACGGAAAAACAAATTCACAGTAACAAATTTCCTTCCCGAAAACACATTTGTTGCTTTGTAAAAAATTTCCAGCTTTTCGGAAACAAGATTAGCTAACATCCAATCATTCTCATCAGGAATAAAAAATTCACTAGTAGAAAAAACCCCTGTTGCAACCCCCTTGTTGCAGCGTACAAGTATTAATACGCTTCAACAACCAGTCGGTCAACGCGGGTCAAACCCTTTAAAGGGTTGTTGCAGCGTACAAATTAATTGCCCCCTGCAAAAGAGATTTTTGCAGCGTACATAGTAAAAGCCCCCTGCAATAGACCTTTTATTTTGCAGCGTACATGGTAAAAGCCCCCTGCAATAACATATTTGTAATTTTTTTCGCTGCAACTTTAACTCAGACCAAACATTTCTACCTCAAACCTCATGACCAATTTCGCAGCGAATATCCCACTCTCATTACTCCCTTCTTCTTCTCTCGGCTTACCCTGCGTCTCGCCGGTGGTTCTCACCAGTGGTCGTCGCCGCGTGGTCTCGCCCGTCGCCGGTGGTACTCTAGCAAGAGTCTATTTAATTTCCTCACCTCTCACCGGTGGTTCCCTGCTCGAAAAACCCCCGCAAAAGGTATTCCCTGCTCGAAAAAACAACCGGCGAAGTGATTCCCTGCTCGGAAAACTAAGCTTCTTTGCTCGGCCGGTTCGCGAACCCTGTTCTCCGTCAATCCTCGCTGCGGCAAGTAACTTTCTCCCCTGTCCCTTTTTATTTTCGTTTTCAAAATTAGGGTTTGTTCATTTTTCATTTTTGCAGAGAAAGCCAAAGAAATTGTTGGCTGACAAGATTAGGAGAAAATACATACGTTTATCTCGGGTGGGTTATGATTTCTTTTGTTTTAAATGATGAAATTTTGCAAATTCTTGAATCTTGATCTTCGTATGTAATTTAAACAGAGATATATCAATTAATTTGATTTTCTTGATGAGAAAAATATTGTAATAATCCCTGATTAAGGAAATATAATTCTGTTCATGCTAGAAAAATTCACTCAAAGATAAATGTTGAACATCCGACTACCGTAAAAGTGATGTAAAATCGAATGTTTCTGGTGGTTTCATCTTGGTTAGTACCTCAAATCATGTTTTAGGCTCTTTCATTAGGCAAATGTGAAAAACTACTCCCTCCATTCTTGAATGTCAGTCCTTTTTTGAATCTAAAGCAATCCAATTTAAGTAATCTCATGTTTCATGTTTTAGGCCTTTTCATTAGCCAAATGTGACAAACTATATATTATTCTGATGAAATTAATATGCTTATTTTGAGGTGTTTTCTTACTTGGTTCATTTGGTGGAGTCACAGAGACTTCCTCCACCCTTTTGAAGGGCGCATATACCAGTAAAAAACCGTACTGTTATAATACTCGAGACAGATACTGGAGAACAATACGAAGCCAATTATCTGCCTCAATATCGTGGACTCAGTGGTGGGTGGAAAAGGTTTGCCATAGTTCTGAAATTGGAAGGAGATACTGTTGTTTTTCAACTAGTTGAACCTGCCAAATTTAAGGTAGTTTTTGATAAAACTTTGTTATCTTTAGTTTGCATTTATTTTCTTCTTGGTCCTGCACATTGAAGTGTTCTTTAATACTAGTATATGTTATTGTTCATGGACTGACTGATATAAGGATAAGGGTAAATGTTAGGATTCTGCTTTACTTCGGGGGAATTCAATTGATCAAGTTTATATTTTGAAATCAGCCATACTTTGATACGTTAAAACAAAAATTGATATGTTTCAGCTAGGCCAGGCTTACTATTATCTGTCATTTTTTATTCCTTGCAGAATTCTTTATGGTCATCTAATAGTTCTATTCCACTTTCAAGTAATTATATGAATACAAATGATTTCGTGCAGTGGGTTATAGATGTGGATGTTAGCATATTGTTGTTAAGGGGTAGACCGAAGCTTGAAAATAGTGGCCAAGCAATCCAACGCAACTTTTATTCTTAACTTTGAGTGAATATGCATTCCTAACTTAAGCGTAACTGACAACATCGAGGGTTGTTGATTGAGTGAAAAGTCTTTTCAATTCCTAATTTTTATCCGTCCCAAACACATGTCTTAGCATAAACATCTGAACCACCTTTCAGCTAGCTGCACTTTGATTTAGCGTTTGAGGTATTGTCGTATTTATGCCTTTCCAAAGTTTCAGCTTTCATAATACTAGTCCCATAGTCTGGCTAGTATTATTATTTTCAGTTTTTCAAGGTCTTGTAGTGATCACTGATTCACTGCAAACTGGATATTGATTATTTATATACTGTATTAGATGAACTGCAGTTTCATGTTCGAGAGGGGTTCAAATCACTCTCTGATCAGTGGTTCCACACTTCCAACTCTCCTATGTAGTACTTATGCAATATATGCCGAGAAGCTACCTCTAGGATAGGTCTTTCTAGTAGTATGTTACAATGGTGTATTGGTGACCGGAATTATAAAATTATAATTGCTTCCACTAGAGCATTGATAGTCCTAGGAAACTACGTTGAGCAGCTTGGTATTGTGCGTACCGTAGAGACCCAGATGAATACAACGTTTCCTGGTATCTAGCAATCACTTTCTTTTTGGTTTAGATACTTGTGCTGCTGTCTCCTATATTCTCTGATAAATTGACGGGTTTTTTCCTTTGAGAGACTTGAGTTTTAGACCCTCATCCCCTGTAACTAAAAGCTGAAATGAGTCCAGTTTTGAGATTGAAAAATGCGCTTGACTATGTAAGAGATGCAGATGATGGAGCAAGTCTTTTTTGGAAAAAGTATAATTGGTGTTCAGTGTAAGTTAGAGAAGAACCAGAGTGATGGCCAGGGACTCAGTTACAAGCCAAGCCCAGAATTTGTCTTGCGGACTCTTGCCTTTATGGGTTTTGTTTGAGATGAGAGGAGGGTGGACATACTAATTTCAATCTATTTACGCACATCTAAGGCTCATGCCACAAACTTTTATGTTAAAAGGAATTTCATGGATAAAACCGTTCCACTGTTTTTTTTCCTGTTAAAGTTAAAAAAAATCAGACAACTGTTGATTTGATATTCCTCTGTACTCTAGTTCTGTTGTGATAAATTCACTTCTCCAACTCTTTGTTTGTGTAAATGTAGTCTGACATATCTTCCCGTGCCTCTACTTACTATGTGATCTATTCTATCTTCTTGTATCTGTCCACAGTCTACCTCTTCTAGAATCAAATCACTAAACTAGTTGAAGCTGAGGATAAAAGCTGCTAATGAAGCTGAGGCGGCTTGCCAACGGCGTCTCTCTGTTGCTGAGGCTGAAATAGCTGATTTAAGATCCAAATTGGATACTACTGAAAGGTTTGGACTTGGTTGAGTTTACTTCAGGCCTTGGTTATTTTGTGCTTTTGGATTCACTTTTAAATACTAGGAGCTAGGCAATTGTTTTATAGAGGTATGGTAGGCAAGCACTTTTCGTAAAGGTATTCCATTGTATGTTTATTTTGTTTGAAGAAAGGGTTTTGTATCAGTAAACTAAACTTGTATGCTCTTGCTGGGCAGGGAAAACTGACCCAGAAAACTACACCCCAGTCATAATGCCATCAGGGTCTCACCCCCCCCTCCCCGCCCACCCCACCCCCCCCCCCACTCCCACACACACACACACACATGTAGATTTGGTCCAACTCATCATCCAATTCTTACTCGAACCACTTCTATTTGCTTTATTTGAGTCACTTCTTCCACAAAGCTTTTGATTTCCCAACATTGCATCATTAGTTGACAAGTGATCGTTGCGAGGATTAGAAGCTTCGATAGACATTGTGTACTTTATAGTAGTTTTTAACAATGTTAACTAGCTTGGGTATAGGTGATAGGTATCTGTATATGTTTTCTGTGGCTCATTAGTTTGGATTTATCACTAGTTAGGGTGGAGTTGTGGGAACATGACAATTCAAGAATTAAGTATTTATAAAGAGTTATAACAACCTGTAAGTCTGTAACTTATTTTGTTCAGAAAATAGGACCCAAATTTCAATCTTATAAACAGGTTTGCTGTCAAATGTTTTGTGAAGCTGTTGAGATCCACATATATGAATATCCCTTATACCTAAGAAGTGACAGGGAGAGAGGGATCACCCTCTTAATGGTTGTTTGAATAACATATTCGCTCCATGTATGTAGATCACCAAATGTATTAACTTCTATGCAGCATGGAAGGCAAGCATTCGTTTCTGTGCCTAGCACTTTTCCTGTGCCTGGAGAAGAACTGATGTTTTGATGATTGTAAGAGGGGCAAGGAGAAGCTTGTTTGTGATGCTGCTCAAGTACTGCTTTATTTCGGAGTTGAACAAATCATCTATGTTTCTGAAATGACGCACTGCTAAATAAAGGTTTTTCTTCTTAACTATACCACTTCAAAGCACTATTTGTAATAGCTATTAGGACATTGTTATTAGTTGCTTGAATGTTAAAGTGTGATATTTAATTTGAATTTAATCTAATGCTTAGTTGAAATTTCTGTTTTTGTAAAGGTCTACACTCCGAGGAATGCGCCTATACTAGTGAGGAAATTGATGTGGTTCGTGAGCAACGGGCTAAGTGTTTTACCCGCAAGTATTTACTATTGGCTTGAGCGCGCTTGATCGAGGTGGTTTAGTTGTTATAGAACAATCGTTTACATTAAAATGTATGCGTACATTGAAATTGGAACGTATATTTGAATGTAGTACGTGCACTTTGGTTTTGGGATATATATATATGTATACAAAACACCAGTTATTATTTTTTATATTTGTTGATCTACAGGTTGCGATATTTTATTTATTGTTGTTGACAGGTTCCTATATTTGGTGTAAGACACCCTAGGTATAGATAAATAAAACTAAAATTTTCCCGCCAAAAGCACAGCTTTGTTGCAGGGGGCATATACTTGTTCGCTGCAACAAGTGTGTAAAATTAGGCAAAAATCAAGACTTGTTGCAGCGTACAAAATGATGTACGCTGCAACAGACTGGTTTGTTGCAGCGGGCTTTTATTTGTACGCTGCAACAGACTGGTTTGTTGCAGCGGGCTTTTATTTGTACGCTGCAACAGACTGGTTTGTTGCAGCGTACAAATAAAAGCCCGCTGCAACAAACCAGTCTGTTGCAGCGTACATCATTTTGTACGCTGCAACAAGTCTTGATTTTTGCCTAATTTTACACACTTGTTGCAGCGTACATGCAAATGTACGCTGCAAAAAAGTACTTTTCGCAGCGTACATTGTACGCTGCAACAAGTCAATACTTGTTGCAGGCCCCCCAGTTGCAGCATACGATGTACGCTGCAACAGGGGTCTAAAAGCCCGCTGCAACAAGGGTTTTTTCTACTAGTGATTTCATCTTTCTATTCAAACGCTTCAACCTTGTAAAAACCTCCTTATATGGGTAAACAGTTCGAAGCATCAAATAGATAGAGTTCCACCTTGTTTTACAATCAAGAACCATTCTCTTAGAGTTAGGTAAGTTCAAAAATCGACAAGCCTCTTCAAATTTCTCAATTCTTTTAGGAGTTGACATCCAAAATGAAACACACTCTCTAACTTTCTCAATATCAGATTTAATCACATCCAATCCATCTTGAACAACTAAGTTCAAAATATGAGCACTACAACGCATATGCAAAAATTCACCACCTAACAAAAGATACCTTTTTTCAAACTTTTCCAACAAAATCTTCATCATTGCATCATTAGTACTACAATTATCCACAACCACAGAAGAAATTTTATTTTCCAAAGAATATTGAGACAAACAATCCATCAAAACCTTGGCAATAATCCCATTGGTATGTGGACATGGCACATAACAAAACCTAGAATAGAAATAATATGAACACAAAATAAATTTCTCAACTAAACAACAATGTTTGCAAAATAGCACTTAACTTAAATTTATATAAACAAAGAAATGTGATAAGTTATTTACCTCAAAGTTCGATTTCGAAGAATCCATTGTTGATCAATAAAGTGTGAAGTCACGACCATGTAACCCTTCTTTTGGTTAGAGGCGGTCCACATATTGGTAGTGATAGATATTCTACTCCCATTATGCTCCAACAATGACTTGAGTGATTTCTTATCTTCTCTGTACATTTTGAGAATGTCACCCTTCAAAGTGTTCCTCGATATCATCTTGAATGAAGTGTTAAAGCTATCAACAAACTCCCTAAAACCCATATGATCCACGATAGATAAAGGATACTCATGCATCACAACCATATTAACCAACTTCTTCCTTAATTGATATCTCTTGGTTGAATTTTCTGTCTTTAGGCGGTTTGAAGTCCAAGGTGTTTGACCCATTAACCTCAGTTTTGATTCTCAATTTTGTTTGGCCAGGAGCAAGTTTCAAATGTCTCCCAGGACACACGTTCCTTGCATGTTTGAGTAAATGTGAAGTTCCACTTTTACTACTGTAGACACCTACTTAATTTTGTCCCCATTCCCGAAAGGGAAAGGTTCGATGATGAAAACATAAATCTCCACTTGACAACACATCTCCTATAAAATAATGAATCTCAAATCCCCTTTTTATTTCACCCGAAACCTGCTATTTATAGAAACCTGCTATTTATGGAAACCTGCTAAAAATAGTAACTGCCGTAATAGGTAGTTGTTAAAAGTGGCAAGTCATAACAGATAGAAAACTGTCAGAATTAGGTGTTGCACTCCAACATAAATCCTAAATGAGATAGAAATTGCGAGAGAATCCTATTCCTAATATGATTCGAAAGTAAGAGTCACGTATTAATTAAAATCCTAACGAGCCTAGAGTTCGTAACGGGCCACTACTACAAAAATGAGCAAAGAGACCCTTAAGAAAAGACCTATTGGTAGACATAACGGGTCTCTTTAATACAAGGGATCTAATATTAGAGATAACGGGTCTCTAAGGTGTACTAGGCCCCGCATACCACATCAATTATAAAAAGGAGGAGACCCTTTATATTTGCCAACGGGTCTCCAATTTTCGATGGGCCCACCATGAAGAAAAAAATGAAGGTGATCAAACCCCATAAGTGAGACCACGGGTCTCTTCTCCTTCACTGGCCCCACTCCATTTTAAAGAAACTAGAGTCCTAATTTCACTAAGGTTCTAAACTTTTCTTCTCTCACCTCACAACTCAAAACTGATGAAATAAATCCTCATTCTCTACTCATCGATCTCACGTTCTCTCTCCTCGCAAAACTTCAGCAACAATGGTAGATCTTCATTCATCATCCTTCATCTCTCTTCCTCTCTCCTCCTCATAATTTAGTTTTCTCTAATTTGACTATAATATTAGAGTAGTTCGTGAATAGCTACATTGAATCGCAATCTCTATTGATCCAACCACTGCTTCCTCTCCCTCCTCCGCCCCACCGCCAGTACCTTCCGCCACCTATCACCGCCTATTAGTTGCTTACACGATCAATTTCACCGCTTACATTAACGTGGGTAAGTTTTTTTGCTTTGGGTTTTAAAAATTAGGGTTTTGGGATGAGTTCTTATGTTAGGTTTTCAAATTATCACAGATTGGTTGTTATTAATTGCTTGTTGAGTAGGGATTTATTGAATGTTGTTAATTTCTTTGATTGTTTCGATTTTCTTTAAGCAGTGAAGTTATGTTATTGAGTTGCACACTAAGTGCTTGATAAAATGCCAAAATGAATAATTTTTGATATTTTTGGGTATCCTTTGGTCCTTACTCTCTGCCTTCCCCCTAATACCTCTTGTCTCTCACTGTACATATCTTTCCCATGGATGAAAATTAGGGTTTGTTTGAGTTTTCAACTCTATGGTTCTGAATTAAGAAAGATAAGGAGAAATGGTTTGCAGCACATAAACGAGTTGCCTAATTTCTTAACATGCTACAAGGTTTCAGGAAATACAAACGCTTAGGGTTGAAGTGATTGTCAGAAGGAAGGTGTTTGCTTCAGAATTGTTGAATTTGCATAAAGTCGGGTAATGATTCAACTCAAGCTTCGTAGTTTGATTAAAGGGTTTTATCAATTTTCTAAACTTGGTTGACTTGAGATACATTATTAGCTAAATAAGTGAATTTTGGCAACAAGAATATATAAGCTTTAGTAATTATTTGTCTAATGATTGTCAAATTTATGTTAGAGAAAGGGAGAAAGAACGGTGCTATAAGGGATTGTGTATAAACCGAGTTGTTGGCATTATTTGATTCAAATTCTCTATTGGTTTTGTTGTTGTAGACGTGTAGTTGCACCATTTCTTTTAGTAGTTTCCCTTTCTTGCTTAATCAATTGCTAGTTGTGATAACATATTCATTCTAATGGGTCTCTTGACACCTTTTAGGACACCATATTTTTTAGTAGATTTGATTTTTTGGTAGAGTTTAATGACGTCATTATGCACAACTAAGAGATTGAACCAGAAATTTGGCTAAGTTATGTTATGAAAGGAAAATATAGGTATTCAAGAAGGTGAAAGTAATTAGTAATCCCTGTATTAGCAGAGTGGCTTCCCAAGCAATGATAAGTATGCTTTGGTTTAGGATGAAAGGTCATGATGAGATTGTTAATTTGGGAGTTTACATCCTGTTTTTTCTTGGAATGATCGTTAACTTTGCATCTTTTTAACTATGAAGAAAATGAACTTTACATTTCATTCTAATGGGTCTCTTGACACCTTTTAGGACACCATATTTTTTAGTAGATTTGATTTTTTGGTAGAGTTTAATGACGTCATTATGCACAACTAAGAGATTGAACCAGAAATTTGGCTAAGTTATGTTATGAAAGGAAAATATAGGTATTCAAGAAGGTGAAAGTAATTAGTAATCCCTGTATTAGCAGAGTGGCTTCCCAAGCAATGATAAGTATGCTTTGGTTTAGGATGAAAGGTCATGATGAGATTGTTAATTTGGGAGTTTACATCCTGTTTTTTCTTGGAATGATCGTTAACTTTGCATCTTTTCTATATTTAGCTATTTGTCAGTCCCCTGATTGCATCAATTAGTTCTACTATTAGTTTAATTAGTTCAAACAAGTGTAAAGAATATTGGCCTGTTCTGGATTTATAACCTTTGCTACCCAAAAAGTTTCTTGTATTTATTTGTTATTTTTCGTTTTAGTAAAATTGCTAATCTGACTGAGCATAACTTGTTCGATTTTGTTGTTATTGATCAGCGGTGCATGTTTGTATTGCTGGTTTTCTTGTAGTAGTTAGAGATAACATGCCATTTGTTATATAAGAATTTTGTTTTCTTGTTTAGGAGAATCTGAGATGATCAGAATTCATAAATGTCTAATTTTGTTTGAGATGGTTACTTAGAAAAACCATATGAATCAAAATTCAATAATTTCTTATAGTTTGGAGGAGTTATTTCTTTTCTAACAAATACTAACTATGCATTTGCTTAAATAATACTAATTATGTTTACTTATTTACAGTTTTCTCAAGAAACTTATTCATCGAAAAATGTTTGATGAGGTTAGAGACATGTGGGTCGAGTATTTGCTCAAGAAAGATGCAGACGAAGAAAACAAAGATAATGTATGGAAATAACTCCATGAGTTTCAGATTCCAATTATCGGTAAATTGGTGTGAATGATTAGATTTTAGAACTTTTTGTTTTACGATGTCAAACTTTTAAGTTTATGGAAATTACAATTAATGTAAATCTTTTGCGCTTTGAGCATTACTTGTGTGAAATATAACTTTTGGTAATAATATGGATTATTATGGAATTATTACAAAATATTGTAGCAACAGGGGTGAAGCATGCAGCAGATGTAGGTTTAGATATGTAAACTACACGTTTAGCGTGTAAACTACAGGTTTAAATACCTGTTATTGTAGAATTTTTTTATTTTTTAAAACCATAAATGAAAAGAGACCCGTTATGTATAAAAAGGGCTCTTTAGGTGTAATACTAAAAAAATCAAAGAGACCCCATATCTTACATATGGGGTCTGAGCTAAAAAAATATTATAAAAATCAAAGAGACCCCATATCTTACATACGGGGTCTGAGATTATTGGAAAAAAAATATTAAAAAAATTCAAAGAGACCCCGTATCTTATATATGGGGTCTGAATTTTTTTAACTAACAGATCCGATATCTCTAATAAGGGGTCTCATTCCCTTCTAAAATATTTCCGGTCAACTTGACATAAGAGACCCCCTTTCTTACGTGAGGGGTCTCTAGTTTTTAACAAACAGACCCCCTTTCTATGAGGGGGTCTCTTTTCAAAAGAGACCCCCCCATCTAGAGACCCCCTTAGAGGAGGTCTCTTATGCCATTTTGGACGGGTCTCTTTGCCCATTTTTGTAGTAGTGGGCCCAGACGCATCCCGTCACAAGGTTAATACGCACTAAAGGACTCAATTAAATCTCAAATACTCCGGATTCTAGGAATCCGAATCTGACTAAGAAAAACAGCCCAGACCCTATTTTCAACGCCTCGCTCTGGGCGCCGAAATCTTCGGCGCCCAGGCCTGGGCGCTGAAAATACCTGGTACGTGTTTTTTCCTAATTCCTCGTGGATTAGAGTTCTGTAATTCTATCTTTCCACGAAACGCTTTCCTATAAATAGACCCTTAAGTTCGACGTGAAAAGAACACACAACACACAATTATATTCTGAGTATTGACTCTAAACCCCTAAGCCTAAGCCTCACGCTGCAAAACTGATCACGCGTTCTGTCGCAATCGATCCATAAATCGAACAGAACGTATCCCGTCCCATAATTTGAGATTCGTTAAATAAAAGGAGAAATAGCAAAGTCAAAGTCGTTAGTTTTCTGAGAACCGTGACGCACCTCTCAAGGGTGCGTCGTAATGTGTCCCTTTTCCATGGTTTAAATGCTTTCCTTGCCCTTTTATGAACTGTTAAACTAACTAAATCTGATTGTTCGATCACGCTTTATAAATATGATATTTTTGGGAAATTGGATTATCATGCTAGGTCCCTTAAAACAATCTAAATCAGATAATCGCGCTCGATCTAGTACTATATGTTGCATATTATTAAAATCAACTCAGATTAGTTTAATAGTTAACGCATGTCCCTTCAATTATTTATGCTGAGCTAGTAAGGATATCCTGCCTCTGGAGTTATCGAAGAGCGAGTACTCCTCTCGTTAGTTACAGTCCCCCGAACCCTCAATCTCTACCCTGCGGGTGTACGTTGAGCGATCCCCACCACCAGGGATCACAAGGGAACCTACGGCCGTCGTGGTCAAACATAATTGCACTCCCTTTATGTCACGATAACCGGGTTTTGTCAGTTTTTCTCATTGTCGTTAAAAACTGAATGGCGACTCCTATATTACTAGTCAATTGGGTGTAAACTCACAGGAAATCCAATTACACTTGATTTGACAAAAAGAAGCGTCGTCACACCCACGAGGGACAAGGTCACGCATTAGCCTCGTGCTTTTTTGACCCCCTCACAGTGGCGACTCCACTGGGGATAGTGAAGGAAATACTCGTGCTTGTAGGTAATCAAAATAGCCGAAGGGTGAAACGATTCTACCCCGCGTTTATTTCCCAATCAAGTTGGGACGACCTGAAAATCAGCATATTAATGTGAACGGACAGAACCGCATAACGAATCTCGGCTCCCTTGGTGTTTCATCTCGGGATTTGGGACTAAGGATACCCATCGCCAACCGGGGGGTGCATACGCTTCGAATGTTGTCCACTTGGCACTTTCGCTAGTAGTACACCCGTCCCAAACCCAATCGCTTGCCCATTAGGTCCCTCTCGCCTGCATGCCCCCTTGGCTTGCACTTGCGGGTTGGCCTTCTGGGACGAAATTCGTCTGTTGAAGACACTACCTCGACCGGGGCATGTGTTGGATCTGCGATAGAAGCGGTACCAAGCCAGGCGCAAATAACTACCCATAGAAGCCTATCATAAACTACATGACATATTATTATTGCCTCATGATGGAATGTTAGTTATGTGTAGCGAAATATATGATTGTGTATAACAAACTGTCCTAGAAAAACCAACGACCTTAAAAATTGTCCAAACATTCATAAACCAATTTGCCAAAGAGTTATACCAAAATACGTGTTCCGCAAACCCGAACGATCGCCACAAAAAAAAAGCGACATTCGGGATGGCCTGTAACGAATCCCACAAACGCTGCACAACGCGTAAAGGACGTTATAAGGCAAGCACGCAAAATTAAAGTCGCAAAAACAAAAGTATACGCAAACAGAAAACGAGAACCAGCCAGGGACGCATTTTCAACGCCCCTGGCTGGGCGCCGAAATTTCTCACGCCCACTGCTGGGCGCTGAAGTTGCTACCTGGCCTTTTGGTCAGGCACAGCAGCCTCGGTGCCCGCGTTAAAAAAAAAACACGTAGCAAAAAAAAAAACTTTTCGTAAAAATTGCTGCAAGGGCGTATGAAAAGGCACTCGATTCTAAAAGCGACAAAAAGATAAAAATAAATAACTCTTTGTGTCGTTGTTAGGCCTCCTACGACGACAATGCTCGGCACCAAAACCGAGCATGCTAATTAAACGACCTTGAATGTCACATGGGCAAAGTATTCAAAAAATAATGTTCGAATGAAGTCTTCAAGAAAAATAAATGTTCAAGTAAAAAATAAATAAATCCGAGTCTAGACTAGGCTATGCCGAAGTACAATCTAAATCCTAAGTCTTAGTTGTCTTATCCATAGAATCGGTCCTAATGCTTGGTGTCGTTCTGCAAGTTAAAAGGTTAAACCATATTGAGTCTCCCTTCCTAACATTTAAATCAATAAGCACCCATATGTAATTGTCATCCCTTGCTAGGAATCCACGGCCTCAATACTCTCTCTCAATAAAAAGAATATATTATATTATTTGCAAAATGGAAACGGTCACATTCTGGAAATCATTCCCCCATAGTCGCACAACACCCAAAGTGAACTTAAGGTGTTAATACCATTGGCAAAGAAAAAATTAATGGCCCCAAGGCTTATAATCACATTGGGTCACGACTATCATAGTCCTCTCGAGTCACTCGCTCCTTGAAATACTACCAAGTACGGACTAAAAGATTTTCCATGAATGCAACATGACCAACCATGAAAATACCCAAATCGGCATACCATAAGGCTACCATTGGGGTAAAGCAATACACGCTAAGAGAGAAGCCGCACTAATGATTCTAGTCTTGCAAAAATAAAAATTCGATCTCCCCAACTAACTACCTTGCCAACATTAAGCAAAATGGCGCATGACAAATGAACACCCAAGGGTTAAAATCTAAAGTGTCAACCAACAAAAGTTATGGTCCAATTAGCCTAAGTCTGAGAGTCGCTTGGTCAAGTATTATAGGCTTACGCCACGTCATTATTTTGAGTCTAGGCCACCTCCTTGTATTCATACACGGGTTATAATCAGAAAAATTAATGAAAGTTCGAGTCTAAATCACAACTTCCAATTAAATCCCGAAAACTAGAATCTGAAAAGAATCAAAAAAATTATTTTCGATGTAATTCTTTCGTTAAATTTCAATAAAGTAAAAACAACATTTTGAATCTACGCTATTTGCACATTTTAAGAAACGACTAAATACGCTTGCAAAGTAAGACAATTTAAAGGTCCACCCTAGGCCTGCTAAAATTAAAGGTCCATCCTAGGCCTACTAAAATTAAAGGTCCACTATAGGCCTACCAAACGAGGCTCACCCATTCTCGCCTCGTGACTCAAAGACCACAACCATCTACCTCTTAGCCCAAATAAAAATTTTTGAAGGATTTATGTTGGGGAAAAATCCCAAGCAAAAAAGAAAGGGAAAGGGGAGAGCGAAAAGAGCAAGCCATGAGATACTTAAAAAGAAAGAGAAAAGGGAGAGCGAAAAGGGCGAGCCATGAAATACTTAGCCCGTACCTCCCAAAGTGCGAAATTTACCCAAGTAAAAAAAGGAAAAGAATTGAGTCAACCAATTCAAATCATGCAACAAAAACTACATAAAGTTCTGCGATGTCTACCCTTTCCAATCCTTATGTTCTTAGACGCCTTCGCTCTGGGGCCCCTGTTCAGCTCATTTAACCCATCCATGTTCTCATTGCCATAACCCAAGAAACCATTACCTCGACTCTTGTTCTTGAACTTGTTGTCAACCGCAAACCACGCACGACCATTGACACGTGCGTCATACCCGTTATTTCCAAAGCCCAAACTTGTTCTTACGCCACCATTAGCATAATGACCACATAACTTGTGTGGATACATCCTATACCCTTGAGCTGTCCCCATGCTATTCATTGGCTTCGGTTGATGTAATCCTCATGCTTGACCAATACCTACACAAATTATCCTATCTCATTCAACCCATCTTTCAAATCGTCTTGAGTCACGAGTAAAAAAGGAAGACAAATGAAAAATACAAAAAAAATAATAAATAATAAAAAAGCAAACTTTGCAAAGCGCCTTTAAAAGTTCGTCTAAAAAGAAAAAGAAGCATTTAGCGCACCAAAAAAGATCCGCCCAGAAATAATTTTCAGCGCCCACAGCTGGGCGTCGAAATCTTTAACGCCCCAGCCTTGGCGCCGAATCTCTCTGCTCGCAAAATTTTGTCCAGAAGTGCTCGTCATTTTATCCGCACATACACGGAAAAATAACGAACACTTAGAGGGGTACAACACGTATTCAGACATACGTACCACCAAAAAATACATGTACTCAAAAAAAAATATAAAACAAATTTTTGGCTTACGGCAAGGCAGCGAATTAAAATAATAATAAACTTCACTTATTCTACCGTTTCAAATAATATGTTTCCACCTCAGAACGTACTTGTTTAAAATCGGTATTCCGAGAAACCATTTTTAGGCTAAGAACTACGCAAGACCTGATTCCAAATGAAATCTATTTAAGGCGGATACGTAGGCAATCCATGATTCGGTCCAACCAATTTGCAAAAATATTAAAGCCTGTAGAAAAACAAGAATAAAAAATAGAAGTCCCTTATTGAAATTTAATTACTCGCAATCCAAGTCGAAAGAAAAATTTAAGTCAAAGGAAGAATCCAAGTCGTCAAGATGCCAAAATTAATGAGCACACATCGAAAAATAATAAGGGCACATACTCTTGCCAAGAAGGAGCACTCACACTCCTAGGCACTTAGCCAAGACTCAAAAGACCGCTTTGCCTCAATTGAATGGGGGCTAGCGCAAGCGTCCATGACCTCTAAAGTACTCGACCTGACCTAAAGCGAACTAACTCACTTAAAGACCTTCTTTCACCACTAGACATAGTCGTTCGCTTAAATACCTTCTTTCACCATTAAGACACAGTCATAATCGCCAACAACTAATAAAGGCAGTAAGCTTGCAATAAAGAGGATTATTCTACGGCGTCGACCCATCGTTCCTTCGAACTCAGGGCACCCGTTCATGGTAATTCAAATGCTTGCAAAACCCCTTTGAAAAAAATCAGACATTGCCAATAGGACTTGACACTTAACCAAGGCTCACCCTACTCTGACATGTGACACGGGCATCTAAAATCGAAATCTGAAAGCATCATGAATGGGAAGACATAACAGCAACTAGGGGGCTAAAAATTGAAATGAAAGAGCTAGGGAAAGAACTAAGTATACCTTGACCTTTTGTGCATACATACACCAAGTAAATCTAAGTCAATTTGAAAACGGTTTATGTTCCCGCAATTCTGGAAAAGACGGCCCTAAAAGCCTAAAAGCATATGCCAAACGGGCACAAGTAATATCTTGACACCTGCACCCTGGCTTCCAGCAAATCCTTAGACAGCATTCCCAAATCGTAATAGTATTTTGATTCACTCATGTAATCCTGTACGAACCTTTCTATGAGTCAACTTACCTAGGACACCTCGGGTTGTACACAGTAGGACTCGGATTTTAAATAATTTTCAAATGATTTTCAAAGACTTCTTCGAACATAATAAAGTGTCGTTGGTTTAAGCTAAGTATGCGTTTATCTCAATGTTGCAATTGAGTCAAGAGATTTCTAAATATGATTATGGGTAAAGAAAGGCACCTAGCTTTTGGTCAAAGGCACACTTCAACATGTGACTACCTTGACCATGGCAATGTCGCACAATACGACATTTACAGGAAAAGTAGCAAATCACTACTCGAACGTACCTCGCACTAAACAAGTCTGGTTCAAACTATTCATGATCCATGTCACCATGAATGCGTAAAAACGTATGCCAAGTATTATAGCACCAAGCCAATCCCGTAGCTATAATTGGGGGCTTGAGAAAAACACTCTAAAAATGCTCGAAATGACGATTTTAACACAAATTCTCGACGCTAATGCTATACATACGTCATAGGGGCATAATCCGAAGGTTTGATCGTGTAAAACGAACCTTAGAATGGCTACAACCCCTCCCAAATTCTAAGCGCTACTTAGAATATATAAAGTCACCCCACTAACAAGGGTAACTGAAAATCGCGAGTCACCAAAACTCCGATCAAACTATTGCACATAACGCTCGCCCTACAAGCGTCCGTTACACAGTCTACCTCGTTCCAAAGCAAAAGCGAAAGAAAAATCAAGGATAAGAACTGTCAAAATATACCCAGAAATCATTTTCAACGCCCAGAGCTGGGCGCCGATATCTTTAACGCCCCAGCCTGGGCGCTGAATCTTTCTGCTAGCCAAGTTTTGCCCATATATAAAAATAAGAAAGAAACGCCTATGAATCCTCGCATCGAACGAAGTAATAAGCCGTGCAAACCCACGCAGAAGGTGCCACACTTATTCGAGCACCTGAACAAGGCACGATGAAGTGCTCCAATGCAAATGATATCCCAACACCTGAAGGAATGTTCTAAGACACGCCGTTAGGCCACACAAGCCTACGTCGTACCATAAGTTCAACCGTCCCACGGTACAAGTCTAAAAAAAAGAGTGAGGCATATTGCATTAATGCGGGCACGGCCAAGAGCAGGAGGCGAAGACTACTTATCGCCCAAATTCAAAATGCAAACCACATGACTTCTACATTAAGGATTAAAGGTAGCAAAATATTACCTACCACGGAAGGGATAGCTCGCACCTACACGAGTAGGAACCCCAAGGCATATTTTTCGAAAGAACCTACAGAAATCGTACGCCAAAAGGAAGCATCCCAACATGCATACTTGGGGGCTCCAAGCTACGTAATGACCATAGCAAAATAAAAAATCTCGAAGCAAATGGCACGATGCTTGATGGACCTGAACCCTATCAAGCTTCTAAGCAAACTATTCAAAATTAGTCATTGCTCAAAAAAAATGATTCAAGCAAACTGATTAATGGACCGCACACAACGGCCATTCTATGAACGCTCGTTCGCACATACATATCATCATTCTAAGTATCGAACATTCACGAACGCGTTCAAAAGGAAAAATATACAACAACAAGAGCGGTCAAAGTCTTACGCCTCAAGGTATGTTCCTCGGGCCATTTAGACTCGCCCAACTATCGCAATATCTGTACGCCTTAAGAGCAACAGTTCCTTAAAATAATCGCCCCAAAACGACAAGCACCGTAGTCCACCAATCGGCTACGGCTTCTCAAGAAAATCATCACGTTCTAAAAATAAAGAAAAAAACAAAAGAGAAGAAAATACATAGAACTTCCAAGAGGCCAACTGTGTCATCAAAAGACCAGCCCAAACAACAGTTTTAACGCCCCACCTGGGCGTGAATTATTTCAACGCCTAGGCCTGGGCGCCGAAAATGAACCCAGGCTCAAAAATGGCCCTAACTTCTGTTGGGCCCTGCCGCATCCATTCGACTCGAAAATTACCGATTTCCTTACTGAAAGTCGCACCTCACGACTTTGTTAAGAGTAGCACACCACTACAAAGATCGCTCGCACTTACGAGCACAATCCCGAACACGATCAAGGACATTACAGAATGCGTATCCCCAAGGAACCTCTTTTACAAGAAATGACCGTCAAGCACGAATGCTTGAGGGCTCGAAAGAAAATATATATTTCAAAAGAAAGTGTGCAAAGTTAAAACGGTATTTCCAGACTACACTGTACGAAGTCCCGTGTTTGGATAACCTCAAAAGATAAAACCGGATTACGACCTCAAGACAAAGGTCGCCGTTGATACTTATACATAGTCCCCTAATCAAAGACCCAGGTAATGGCAAAATTGAGCCATAAAGACTAGCTCAAAACCATGAAAGAAGATGACCACAAGACAATGGTCCGTCTAAGCACGTTGTCAACCCACATTCAGGTTGCAACTAAATCCGAGCATCCCTCGTAAGAATTCGCTCCTGCAAGAATGAATGAAGAGAAATTCTCAAGAGAAATCACAAAGAACAAAAGGAACTTGCCCATCTTCAGTTGGCAAGATCGCGTCACAAACCACGCGAGTTCCCAAATCGAAAAAAACGAATTCAGGGATGTCCACCCTTAGCGGACAGGGCTCGCCCACCTTCAGCGGGCGGGGTCGGCGTCACTAGCCGCGCAGGTCCTCAGTTTTCCAAAAATGAAATTTTCATAGTTCAAAATAAAACAGGCTCGCCATCTTTAGCCGGCAGGGTCTACGTCACAAGCCGCGTAGGTCCTTATTTTCAAATTTCAAAAACAAGATTCGTCCACTTTTTCGGACGGGGCGTCCTGTTAGGTTATGATACATATGACAATTCATAAATCATGCGGAAACAACCATTAAGCCAGGAATACATATTATTTACACATAATCATTTAGCATAGTTTAGATGCATACTCTTTGTTGCGTGCCTTCCCTAGCTGCGCCCGAACCGAACAAGAACAAGTCTTTAGGACTCCAAGTGTCGTCCCTCCGTAGATAGTCCACAGCACGTTCGGATCCGCCTTAAGATTGACCAACTAGAATCGCCCCTAAGGTACTATAAATTTTCGGCACTTTTGAGCAAGATGTGTGACTGAATTTTTCTCTCAAAAACTCACTTTGAATACTTGAATAACTCGTTATAAATTGTGAACCCAGGCCACATATTTATAGGGGTATGGAAAGAGAATTGGAATCCTATTAGGATACGAATTAATTAAATTAGAATTATAATAAAACTCTTATTTAATTAATTTATCAAATAGAATTAGGAATTTAATCATTAAACGAATTCTGCACGTTTTAGGTTTCGTATGCGAACACAAACACTTACGCGAGCATGACCCGCAAGCGTGCAGGCCATGCCCGCGCACAGCCCACACGGCCGCACGGCCCACGCGAGCTACAAGCCCACGCGAGCTGCAGCAATGCTCGCAGCCCACTGCGCGCGCTGTGCGCGCTGCCACGACCTGCTGGGCCTGGCGTGGCCTTGGCTGTTCGTGTGGCGCGCTTGGCTTGTTGGGCGATGGCCTGGCTTCGTGCTGGGCCCTCGTCTGGCAGGCCTCGTCCGATGCTTATTCGTACGATACGCTTCCGATTAAATTCCCGATTCCGGAATATATTTCCGATACGAACAATATTTAATATTTTCGATTCCGGAATTAATTTCCGTTTCGAACAAATATTTAATATTTCCGTTTCCGGAATTATTTTCCGATTCCGATAATATTTCCGATTCTGACAATATTTCCGTTTCCGGCAATATTTCCGATTCCGGCAATATTTCCATTTCCGATAATATTTCCCGATACGTACCATGTTTCCGTTTCCGGCAACATCTACGACTTGGATAATATTTATATTTCCGATACGATCCATATTTCCGTTTCCGGCAATATCATCGTTTCCGGAGTATTCATTTCTTGCCTGTGACGATCTCAGCTCCCACTGAAACCAAGATCCGTCGATTCCGAATATCCATAGATGGAGTATTTAATGCCATTAAATACTTGATCCATTTACGTACTATTTGTGTGACCGTACGGGTTCAGTCAAGAGTAAGCTGTGGATTAATATCATTAATTCCACTTGAACTGAAGCGGCCTCTAGCTAGGCATTCAGCTCACTTGATCTCACTGAATTATTAACTTGTTAATTAATACTGAACCGCATTTATTAGACTTAACATTGAATGCATACTTGGACCAAGGGCATTATTTCCTTCAGTCTCCCACTTGTCCTTAGGGACAAGTGTGCATTTCCTAATTCCTTTATCTCTCGATGCTTGCTCTTGAACATAAGGTAAGAGTTGTCATCCTTATTATGTCCAGAGGTGTTCCTCGGTTTCAGAGTTCAACTGATCAAATAAACAGATAATCATAGCCTATGATTCATCCGAGCACGGCCATGCATTTCACAGTTTCTTGCTCTCCGAGTGGCCTTGTACAACTTTTAAGCATCTCATCCCGATTTATGGGAGGACAATCCCAATCTTGCGATCTTGAGATTAGACTTCGTTTGATAGGTGATTACCTGAGAGTTGCCTTTATAGCCTCCTTTTACGGTGCGACGGTTGGTCAACGTCAAAGCAACCAGTTCTCAAACAAGTAATCTCAAATCACTCAGGTATTGAGGATTTAGTGTCTAATAATTTTAATGAAATTTACTTATGACAGATTTTCATCTCTTACAGTAAAGTTTCATAGGTCTTGTCCGATACTAGTCTTCCCAAAGTAAGTATCTATGCAAATGATTATGACATTGCCATGTCCACATAGTTCAAGAAACAGAACTACTAGTCATCTTGCATTCTAATCGTCTAACGTTTTCTATGCGTCCAATTTTATAGAAAACTCCGACTAGGGACCATTTTCAACCTTTGACATTCAAGTTCACTTGATAGACATTTCTTAGTCACAGGACTGGTCCTGACAGTCTATCTTGAATATATCGTCAAATTTGAAGGGACTCATCATTTAATACTAAACCAAGATTAAATGCAATATGAAAATACATTTCATATATGATAAATGTTCAACCCCAATGTTTTACAACCATGGGCCTCTAACCCATCTTTAAAACATTTCATGGAATTCAAAGCTATGCTTGATTTCCAGTGCTACAACCTGAGTGTTGCTTCTCACTTGTTGCATAGGTTTAGTTATCATGCTTTGCCAATCTTAATATCCTTTTCATCGAATGTTCTTCGAGATATGATGATAAGATCTTTTCGAGTTTGTTTATTATGTGATCTAGTCTTTCTTACTTCGATGGTGGTTTTACTCATTTTGCAATGAAGAACCATCAAGTTAGCAGACGTTTTTCTTGCTTCAAGAGTGGTTCTACGCATTTTTCAATGAAGAACCATCAAGCCAGCAGATAGGTGATCTACCCAAGTTCAGTGAAGAACTTTAAACAACCCTGTTTTATTGCTTCTTAGGCAATAATTACTTTTACTTCAACTGTATAGGTTGCTAGTGATGCTTTGTTTGGATTTACCTATCCAAGCAGTTTATAGATATGTGGAAGACTCTCCAACTATATCTTAGAACATAGAAATTATTATTTTAATTTCCCACGCAACAACTCATGGTCTCCAATCCATGTTGCCATTTCAAAACACGATGCTCTTTAGCTCGTCCTTATCAATGGTTAACTCCAAAGGGTCTTGCTTGATCCTTTGCCAGTGTTTATGCGTGTAGCATCAATATTTAGCATATCTTTATTTCCTTGAATCAAAAACTATTCCTATGTACCTTTTCAAGTACCATAAGTATTCTTGATCTCAATCTAGTTGATCTTTACTTAGATCAATAGAGATTGGTATATGTTCGTCATGGCTAAAGTCATACGATACGTTTTTGGCGATCCTCATATTATATCATACATGATAAATTCTTTTGCAGAATAATTCCCCATTGAATTCTATTCATGTAATTTTAGCTCATCTAGTTTCAGTAGATACTAAATCCAGCTAAATTCTTTGACATATAATATAGGTTTAAGAATCTTACTTAGATTCTTTGATGTTTAACTTAGTAAATGCTTATACATAGTTCAAACATTCTTTACTTAGATTTATTCACATGGGTCGAATATCTCCAATGGAGTATTTCGTGTTTGATTCAGTAAATGCCATTACTTAATCCAAAACAATATCATAAGATCTTTGTAAATAGATCTTAATACCCAGAATGTACTAAGTTTCGCCATGGTCCATCATTGATGAATAATCTCAAATCTAAGTCTTTAGCATTTGAATGTTATTTTACAATAGAGAGATATGTGTGTGATACACATAGGACCAATTAAGTTTTACGTACTCCCACTAAACTTCTCATATATCTATAAGAATCATGTATATTTTATGAAACTAAAATGCTTATTAGCTTCACTAAAATACAGTTCCAATTCCCAATTGCTTGCTTAAATCTGTACTTAGATTTCATAAGTTAGCATTCCTTTTCAAGCATTTATTTGGATCCACAAATCATATGACATGCCATGTACATAGTTTTCTTCCAACATTTGATTGAGGAATAAGTTTTGTCATCCAATTGTCATATGTACCAATATGCAATCATTGCTTGAGTTATAGACTTGAGCATTACGATTATGCATGAGGTTTCAACACAATCCATGCCATGAATTTGCTTGTAACCTTTAGCAACTAATCTAGCTTTGTGTGTGAACACAATTCCATGTTTGATGGTTTTTATCTTTAAAACAAACTTGCAACCAATAGGTGTGAAACTATTCTTGCAAATCAACAAAATTTCAATTTTGTCATCAAAACATTGGTTATGTTTTATGGCCTTTAACCATCTAAAACATTTGAGTCTATATATGGCCTCTAACCATTTTAGGGAATCTGGGTTTCGTTATAGCTTTCTTACAGGTCACAAACTTATTAATCTATATGATAATAGTTTGACTGCAAGTTGTAGGTTTCTTCACTATCTAATAGAAGAATCGCATAACTTTAGTGACCTGAACTCCATGTTTCTTCACTATCCAATAGAAGAATATCATAGTTCCAGTGACTTGAACTCTATGCCTACTTTGGGTATAGAACATCAAACAAATAGAATATCAATAGCCACTTGAAAGTCCTTTGAATATTCTGTTCTCCTTGAAGCACTTGTAAAGTCTTCTAAGAGATGTCTATTCTTTAAAGCCACTTCTAAAGTCCTTAAAGAATAAGTTCGTGTTTTCTGAAGCACTTCGAAAAGCCTCCGGAATGTCCGTTTATGTTTGTTGTTCGCCTCGAAGACTTTCGAGGTCTATTTTCTCCCACTTGTCATTTTGGAAACGAATCTCCAAAAGGACATCATTTCGAGCAGACAAACATTATGTTCTCAAAAATTCGTGGTAGAAACAATACCCTTGTGTCTCATTTGAATAAATCACAATGAAACATATATCTATACTTGGGGCCTTAGTTTGTTGAACAACAAACACTAAGCTCCCACTGAGTTTAGGAACTCTTTAGATATATTTTATGAAAAGTTATTCTGAAATTACTTTTCAATAGCTTTGATGAATTTGGTTTAGTTTGGTGGTAGTTGAGCATTTTGTTTTAGAAATTATAGGAAAAGTCTTATGATTCATCATTGATCGAATCAAGTACTAATTGACTTCGATTATTCCAACGTAGATATGTCATATCTTATGGAGCTAGATTGTGAAATTACAACACACAATCATTGATGATCATATTTGGTCCCAAGTAATCATCAACATGATCTAACCTAGATCTTTATGATTTCTTGCCAAGTGGATTTTATACTTCTGAATCTTTGAACTAGCCAAACAGATTCAACTTATATCGCATTTGAGTAAATAAACCTATATTCACTCAAATCCATGTGAAATAATAAAGTCATAAAACCTTTCTTTAGCTTTGAACTCTATCGTCTAGGCGTTCTAACAATAGTTCATATTCTTTGTTACTTTCAACAAGTAAGACTAGCTTGTCTTAAAATGATCTAGAAATCAATCAACTTTCAAAAGTCCATCAAAATAGAGCTTTTGAATGTTGACTTGTTGATATGGTCTAAGCAACAATGCCAAAGATTAATGGAACTCAAATCAAGGGTTTGATTTGAACCTAGTAAAGTTTTTATTGTTTAAAGAGTTGTTTGTTTTAATCAAGCATATTGACTCATCCCGTAAATGACCATTTTATTCAAATAAACAAACAAACAAACATTGTTTTTGTTCTTCTGAATGTGAGTCTTTCTGTGTTTGAAGCAGAAATTTAGGTATGCTGATTATGGAACAAAATAGCCATTAAGTTCCAGCCTTTGAAAGGACTTAAAACAAACTAGATGTCCCTACAACTAATGTAGCATTGCCATGCTTCATTTCCCACTTGTAGGTCATTAGTGTAGCCTAGCTTCCATTGTTTGAGTTATTACCGAAGTAAGAACCTCAAGCGGTAGAAACGGAAGTTTGATTGCTAGGTCACTTTTCTTTAAACATTAACTTTTAGGTAGAAACGAAATTGTAAATTCCTTTCATTTGTTCCTTTGTTTTCCTATTTCTTGTACCCTTTCTTATAGTCTTAAGAATTGAATTCTTTAGTGTTGACTTTTATACTTTGTTAGACATGTCCAATGTCACCAACAAGGTTCTTTACCATTTTAATTTATGTTGAATATTTTGTTTCAACTAGATGATCTTACCAGAAGCTTCTAAAGTTCTCTAAGCATCGATCTATTCGAATGTCTAGGGACTAGACTCATTCGAGAATTAAATGGACAAAGATATTAGATTGTTAACCATTGGTAAAGCTGAGCGTTTAAGCTCAATGCTTTATGATCTCAAAACTACAGTGTATTTTGAATTCACAAGCACCAATTGGTTTGCCATTCGATTTTGATATTCGAAAACAACCATAAAAGTCGCGAAAAGAAACGTACATTTTAAATTGCTCACTTTCTCTCATTTCCGTGAATCGTTCTTGGATTCACTACCAATCGAGGAAATTTACTGTTACCTTTCTAAAAGGATTTATTGCAGTGCAAGATATTTAATTATAAACAATAATTAAAACATACATTGAAGCATGCAAAGTCTAAACATTTATCATGAATAATAACTTGAAAATGAAAGCAATCATGCAATTTAAACAAGTTATTAGCATTTTATTCGAATTTATTGTTCCGGCAGGTGTGAATAAAATGATTCCAAGATCCTAAAATCATTGAAGAACTAAACACAGTTTGTCGACTTAATCCTAAAACATCTTAGGTAAGCAAAAGCCTTTTGCTAATAGTCTAGAAACTATTCTTGGTTGATAGGTACGTCTAAGAACTTATTAGGTAAACCTATCGATTTTGCCACGACATAAAAGGACTCCTTACTTATATCGTTGAGTTTCACCAAAACTAACATGTACTCACAATTATTTGTGTACCTTGCCCCTTTAGGACCAATAAGTAACACCTCGCTGAGCGAAAACTATTACTAGATTGATGTAAAGGATATCCAAGCAAGTGTATATTTTGGCATGGCACCTTTTAACTCAATTTTTAAGTTTGGAACTTAAGGCTCTTACTATGTTGGTTAGATTTTAAGTGAACTAAAATCCTTAATCATGCAACATAATCAAGCTTTTGATCTCATGCATTTTAAGACATATTTAAAAGCAATAAATAACTTAAAACATGCATAAGATAAATGTGATCTAGTATGGCCCGACTTCATCTTGAAGCTTTAACTTCAAAGTCCGTCTTGAAAATCTCCGTGGGAGGCACCATTTTCTTCAAATAGGATTAGCTATAATTAAAACTAATTACAACTATTTGATGGTACGCAGACCATATTTGAATTGAAAAACAACTTTGGTACTTTAGACCAATTACATTCAAATTAATGGTATGCAGACCATATTTTCTATCCTATTTGGGCCATACTAGTCACTTCATAACCTGCAAAACAGTACATATACAATATATACCATTCACCCATTCATTATCATGAATGGCCCACATAGCTGGTTAGTAAAACACATTATGCATCACGTAAACATTTGCAGCAATTAATCAAGGGCACCAATAATCTACCAATTATTCAGTCCTTATTAATTCTAATCAAGTTGTTTTAACCTTAAGGATTCGTAGACCTAATCAAGAGTTTATGACTAAAAAGCGCTCCCACTTAAACCAATAAATTCATATGCTTTACTAATTTTAAACATAAAAATGTATTTCTAGTCTAACCGGAAACATACAAATTTAATTAAAATTTAAAGCTCATATAAATTTATAATTGAATCCAAAAATTTTAATTTGATTTCAGTCGTATTTAAATTAATTCATGATTTTAATTTTAGTAAAATAATTAGAATAAATAAAATTTATTATAATTACAATATTCAAAATTAAAATCCAAGAAAATAATTTAAATTATTAATTTTAAAATTAATTAAAATTACGTAAACTGAAAATTTCAAATTAAACATTCAAAACGATCTAATCATAATGCAAACACCCTACGCATCGCACGCCTATGGGCCACACGCACACAGCCATCGCTGGCCATGTGCGCGCAGCCCATGCGCTCGTCGCATAGCTGCTGCATCTACCCATCGCAAGCCATCGCACAAGTTGGTGCTCGCTGCGCGCGCGCCAGCGCTCGATGCACGCGAGCCATCGCTCGCTGCGCGCGCTCGCCAGCGCTTGCTGCGCGCGCTCCAGCGCTCGATGCACGCGAGCCATCGCTCGTTGTGCGCGATCGACGCTGGGCGCAGCGCTCGTGGCACGCGAGCTTGCGCTCGCTGCGCGCGAGGCTGCGCGCGCTTGCGCGAGGCAGTGCGCGTTGTGGCGCAGCTCGCTTGCTGCCCACACGCGACTGCCGTGCCTTGCCTTCGCCCATGCCCATTCGTCCATAGCTCGTGGCCCACGACACAAGGCAGGGCTGCTGCCTTGTGCTCGTGCACCATGCCCCTTCTCATTGCATTCGTGCCGCACGGGCGACGAGCTCCCTTGCTCGTCGTCGCATGCCCGCACTATACAACACCCCTTAAGGGTAACACGTAGCGTCCATTGCTTTGTGCGTGCAAGTTATATGAACGAATCGCATAAAAATTTAAAATTTATATTTAAAATTAATGACAAATTAATAAATTAATATTAATTTCATAATTTTAGGGCGAAAAATCGAAAATTTATTATTCAATTGATTTCCGATTATCATGGATTCAAGCCTATGTAAAAATTTAAAATTTATCATAAATTTAAAATTTTTATGGTGGTTTTTAATCATAGGTTTCTAATTAAATTATAATTAATTATGAAAATCAAATTAATTCTAAATTATTCTAATTTTCAACTAATTAATCATAATTACAAATTAGATTGCATAATTAACAAGGCTAGGCATTCAAACTTGTTAAACATATACAGTAGGTCAATCAAAAATTCAAGATTTATCAACAAGAATCGCAAATATTTAATTTAACATCTTAAATTTACGAAATTTTGCATTCGAAAAACTAAAACCTTCGAAAAGTCATAGTTAGGCTTCGAATTTGAGAATTCTGGGTTCGGCTTAAAAATACGATTTTTGTCAAAATTTTAGAATGCCTTTTACATGCGAAATTGACACAAAAATCACTCGATTTGGATGAGTAACGAAGAAACTGCCGAAAAACTGCGTACGTATAATTAAATAAACGCAATTTGCAATTAATTAACAATTACGAAAATTAATCACCCCTTTTAATTCTTGCAAATTTGTAATATTTAACCATGTTCATGCAATTTAGATTATGAAAATAATAAGAGGCTCGTGATACCACTGTTAGGTTATGATACATATGACAATTCATAAATCATGCGGAAACAACCATTAAGCCAGGAATACATATTATTTACACATAATCATTTAGCATAGTTTAGATGCATACTCTTTGTTACGTGCCTTCCCTAGTTGCGCCCGAACCGAACAAGAACAAGTCTTTAGGACTCCAAGTGTCGTCCCTCCGTAGATAGTCCACAGCACGTCCGGATCCGCCTTAAGATTGACCAACTAGAATCGCCCTAAGGTACTATAAATTTTCGGCACTTTTGAGCAAGATGTGTGACAGAATTTTTCTCTCAAAAACTCACTTTGAATACTTGAATAACTCGTTATAAATTGTGAACCCAGGCCACATATTTATAGGGGTATGGAAAGAGAATTGGAATCCTATTAGGATACGAATTAATTAAATTAGAATTATAATAAAACTCTTATTTAATTAATTTATCAAATAGAATTAGGAATTTAATCATTAAACGAATTCTGCACGTTTTAGGTTTCGAATGCGAACACAAACACTTACGCGAGCATGACCCGCAAGCGTGCAGGCCATGCCCGCGCACAGCCCACACGGCCGCACGGCCCACGCGAGCTACAAGCCCACGCGAGCTGCAGCAATGCTCGCAGCTGCGCGCGCTGCGCGCGTTGTGCGCGCTGCCACGGCCTGCTGGGCCTGGCGTGGCCTTGGCTGTTCGTGTGGCGCGCTTGGCTTGCTGGGAAATGTCCTGGCTTCGTGCTGGGCCATCGTCTGGCAGGCCTCGTCCGATGCTTATTCGTACGATACGCTTCCGATTAAATTCCCGATTCCGGAATATATTTCCGATACGAACAATATTTAATATTTTCGATTCCGGAATTAATTTCCGTTTCGAACAAATATTTAATATTTCCGTTTCCGGAATTATTTTCCGATTCCGATAATATTTCCGATTCTGACAATATTTCCGTTTCCGGCAATATTTTCGATTCCGGCAATATTTCCATTTCCGATAATATTTCCCGATACGTACCATGTTTCCGTTTCCGGCAACATCTACGACTTGGATAATATATATATTTCCGATACGATCCATATTTCCGTTTCCGGCAATATCATCGTTTCCGGAGTATTCATTTCTTGCCTGTGACGATCTCAGCTCCCACTGAAACCAAGATCCGTCGATTCCGAATATCCATAGATGGAGTATTTAATGTCATTAAATACTTGATCCGTTTACGTACTATTTGTGTGACCCCACGGGTTCAGTCAAGATTAAGCTGTGGATTAATATCATTAATTCCACTTGAACTGAAGCGGCCTCTAGCTAGGCATTCAGCTCACTTGATCTCATTGAATTATTAACTTGTTAATTAATACTAAACCGCATTTATTAGACTTAACATAGAATGCATACTTGGACCAAGGGCATTATTTCCTTCACGTCCACCCTTAGCGAACAGGCTCGCCATCTTTAGCCGGCGGGGTCTACGTCACAAGCCGCGTAGGTCCTTAGTCGCTGCAGCGATAACTTTTTCGGTTTTCCCTTTTTCCAAAAATTAAAGGATCGGTTTTCCCTTTTTCCAAAAATTAAAGGATCGGTTTTCCCTTTATCCAAAAATTAAAGGATCGGTTTTCCCTTTTCCAAAAATTAAAAGATCGGTTTTCCCTTTTTCCAAAAATTAAAGGATCGGTTTTCCCTTTTTCCAAAAATTAAAGTATCGGTTTTCCCTTTTTCCAAAAATTAAAGGATTGGTTTTCCGTTTTTCCAAATATGTGATTGGTTTTCCGTTTTTTCCAAAAAAGAGCGATGTGCCGGATTTTCCTTCGTTTTACGTCCCATAAAAACAAGGGGGTTTTCTCGTTTAACTAGCCTTGAAAATGAGAATCTTTAAAAACATTTTTACCTCGTGGTTGGGCTTGGCTAGGCCCAATTACACTTTATAGCTTTGATTTCGAAAACATCTGTAGCTACTCCCAATGACAAAGTGAGAGAGTTTCTACGCCTCTTTAGATACTTCCAATGACAAAGTGAGGGAGTATTCTATACTATCCGTTGACAAATCCCAATGACACGTGAGGGATATGTCGATATTTCAAGTGATGACCCTTAAGTCAAATGTTATCACTCGGGGGCTCGTGAGACCCTCGCAAAACAGGTCACATACACCATGGCTTGTGTGGCGCATTCCGTCCAGTACTTTGACCATCGTCTCATCCCGAGACTCAGTCAAAGTGGGGGTTAACTGCAGACACCTACTTTTTTCCCCATTCCCGAAAGGGAAAGGTTCGATGATGAAAACATAAATCTTCACTTGACAACGCATCTCCTATAAAATAATGAATCTCAAATCCCCTTTTCATTTCACCCGAAACCTGCTATTTATAGAAACCTGCTATTTATGAAAACCTGCTAAAAATAGTAACTGCCGTAATAGGTAGTTGTTAAAAGTGGCAAGTCATAAAAGATAGAATCCTGTCAGAATTAGGTGTTGCACTCCAACATAAATCCTAAATGAGATAGAAATTGCGAGAGAATCCTATACCTAATATGATTCGAAAGTAAGAGTCACGTATTAATTAAAATCCTAACGAGCCTAGAGTTCGTAACGGGCCCAGACGCATCCCGTCACAAGGTTAATACGCACTAAAGGACTCAATTAAATCTCAAATACTCCAGATTCTAGGAATCCGAATCTGACTAAGAAAAACAGCCCAGACCCTATTTTCAACGCCTGACTCTGGGCGCCGAAATCTTCGGTGCCCAAGCCTGGGCGCTGAAAATTCCTGGTACGTGTTTTTTCCTAATTCCTCGTGGATTAGAGTTCTGCAATTCTATCTTTCCACGAAACGCTTTCCCATAAATAGACCCTTAAGTTCGACGTGAAAAGAACACACAACACACAATTATATTCTGAGTATTGACTCTAAACCCCTAAGCCTAAGCCTCACGCTGCAAAACTGATCACGCGTTCTGTCGCAATCGATCCATAAATCGAACAGAACGTATCCCGTCCCATAATTTGTGATTCGTTAAATAAAAGGAGAAATAGCAAAGTCAAAGTGGTTAGTTTTCTGAGAACCGTGACGCACCTCTCAAGGGTGCGTCGTAATGTCTCCCTTTTCCATGGTTTAAATGCGTTCCTCGCCCTTTTATGAACTGTTAAACTAACTAAATCTGATTGTTCGATCACGCTTAATAAATATGATATTTTTGGGAAATTGGATTATCATGCTAGGTCCCTTAAAACAATCTAAATCAGATAATCGCGCTAGATCTAGTACTATATGTTGCATATTATTAAAATCAACTCAGATTAGTTTAATAGTTAACGCATGTCCCTTCAATTATTTATGCTGAGTTAGTAAGGATATCCATCATCAGGAGTTATCGAAGAGCGAGTACTCCTCTCGGTAGTTACAGTCCCCCGAACCCTCAATCTCTACCCTGCGGGTGTACGTTGAGCGATCCCCACCACCAGGGATCACAAGGGAACCTACGGCCGTCGTGGTCAAACATAATTGCACTCCCTTTATGTCACGATAACCGGGTTTTGTCAGTTTTTCTCATTGTCGTTAAAAACTGAATGGCGACTCCTATATTACTAGTCAATTGGGTGTAAACTCACAGGAAATCCAATTACACTTGATTTGACAAAAAGAAGCGTCACACCCACGAGGGACAAGGTCACGCATTAGCCTCGTGCTTTTTTGACCCCCTCACAACTACTAGCTGTAAGTTCAGCTTTGCAATACCTACACCTTGCTTTTAATACACCTCTCACTAATACCTTCTCAAAGAATTCCCATGCCTCTGATGTTGGCTTCTTGCTTGTTTTCTGTACAGTACTTGGAATGCTAGGTGTTTGCGTAAGATCATCATCATCTACCAAGTCCACAAATTCTTCATCTTGATCTAAGTCAATACACTCACTAGGCTGATTTTGGGATTGTTCCTCATCCATTGCATACAAACAGTTATAAAAGATTCAGATTTAAATAGTTTATAAACAGTTATTGGCTTATTGTAGGAACTGACAACTAAGGAAATGCTTACTACTGAGATTAAATTTGTAGGCTTACTAGTTACTACTGCCTTAGTCAGGTCTATCATCAATGGAACTAATAACGAAGCATACAAATATTGGCCATTTATTTAGCTTTATTTGTAACTAAGTCACTATATACAAGTATATGTAAAGTAACTGTTAATTACATGTCAAATATATAGCTAACTAATCATATAATACGAATCAGATAAACAATCACATCGAAAATAGCCAACTAATCATATAACTAATCAATAATCAACTAATCACATGGAAAAAGCCAACTAATCATATATGAATCAGATAGAAACACATATTCAAGCAACAATATCTAAAAAAAATCAAACACTTAAGTCAAAACTATCGCAACAAACCATGAACGAAGAGCAACAAATATTTAAGTCAAACTATCACAATTTAAAGCATTACGATTTACCGGAGAAGAAACTCAAAGTAGTGACAAATTCGGCTCCCTGTTAGTTGAATTCTCCACAAAAAACGTTCATAATTGTCAGTTGAATTGCCCTAGAAATTGAAATATCAAATTAGTAATCCCTAATTTGCAGAAAAATTAAGGTTAAAATATGATACCTTACTAGTTACTAGAGAAGTAGAGAAAATAGATACCTTAATTACTTGGACGACGACGGGTTCTGGTTAGCTACAGACGACGAGTTCTGGAGGAGGAGGAGTAGGACTCTGTTACTCTGTAGGAAACACGGGTTTTTCACATTTCCATTGGTAGCGGCGAATGGCGATTCTAAGCTTATGTCCTTTAGGTTTTTAGGTTAGGGTTTTCCACTGTTTTTTTTTTTTTTTGTATATAAATATATTTGGGTCTTGGGTCGGATCTGGGTCTGGAACTTTTGGACCCAGATCCAGACCCCACCCATATCTCATAAACCCAGATCCGACCCAGATCCAATGGGTCTATTTTTTTTAGATCCAGACCCTTAAAAATGGGTCGAGTCCAATCGGATCTGGGTCGGGTCCTGGACCCATTGCCATCCCTAATGGTGCATGATGTATATATCTTACGCCTTACATAACTGGAAATATTATTCATTTATGGTCGGCTTCTAATAATTTATGGTCTTCCTTTTTAAATACTACTAGGTATAGATTATTCATTTCTTAATGATTTATGACCTGGCTTAGAAAGTAACAAATAAAGATAGTAATACGGGAGATAAGGAAACAAAAGGGGTCTAAGTTATCAAAATTTTCACCTTTTAGGGTCTAAGTTTTTTTTTTCACCCTTTAAGGTCTAGCTTCAATTTGCTAGCAAATTAACCCATATACTTAACTAACCCTTAACCATACATGAATTTAAATATATATATTGTTCCGGTGTTGAAGTGGATGAAACAATGGGCTTCGAATGAAGGCCTTTTTGTGTGTGTTGAAGATCTTGCTAGCTCAAATGTGTTGTGTCCAAATCAACCTGCACAGTAAACAAATTACTAGCCTCGGGGGTGTTTCCGAGGAAAGCCCCTCTGATGCCTAAGTAAGAACGATGCTCGGATTCTAGAGAGAGAAATTCCCTAGAAGAGTAGTCTTAAGGCGTGAAATGGACGTACCTTGGTAAGTGAGCCATGACGGCTTATTTATAGTGTTTGTACAATAAATGCCCTTAGGTTATTTATTGCAAGTGGGCTTTGGGCCTTGATTGGTGGCTGAATAGCCTTTTGGACTGTAGTGGGTTTGATGTTGTTGTGGTGAGCCTTTGGGCTTTGGACTTTAATGGCCCAATTGGCATTCAATTGGGAGCCCAAACATATATATATATATATAATTTAATTAACTAACTCTATCTAAATTAATAAAAGTTAACGAATAGCAGCACTGAATAGCAGCAAACACTAATAACCATAACATTTAATTAAAGGACGTTGTCATTTAGTTAAAGTACTTTAAACACTAACCTCTCTGAACAACAGTAGTATATTAAAGAATGTGGCATACATTAACATAATATAAACGTAACATTTTAATAACATTAAATTTAGAGAAACCAGAAGATGAGATTTGCATATTAACATCATATAGAGAAATATAAGATGAGCTCTGCAATCTGCATATTAACATTAGATAGTGGAACATAGCCAGCCTCCAGTAATAAATGGCATAACATAAGTCTGACCAGAAGTAGAAGCAAGAGAGTAGTAGTGGCAGAACCAACAGCTACAGTAGTTCTGATAGATGAAACTATAACAATGGTGCATGATGTATATATCTTACGCCTTACATAACTGGAAATAAAAAAATAAAAAAAATAGTGGCTTGAGCATAGTACGTACCCTATTACAGTCCATACAAAAGCATAAAACCCTTAACAAAATTGACAAGGCTTCACAAAAAATTATGGAAAAATCATCTTTCATCCAAAATATCATTTAAAGAGTAAAACACCCATTCCTTCAAATAATAATATCTTCAAGCCTGCATCAATCACATACGTAAATAATATCAAAATGATGCACGTTACAATGTTGGGATTTTTTAGGGATGAAAGTGGAGAAGATAAATAATCTAAGGATTAGAAAGTGTTTTCAAAACACTATATGCAAAGTATTATCAAACAAGGAAGATATATTTTGATAAATCAAAGTATTACCAGTCTCATAAATCATAATAGTGTATCTTGACAATGTCCTCATAATCTAAGCTCTCAATAACCCTTCTCATGTAGTTTCCATTAACATCAGCAGGTATGTTATCGAAAATCCTAACAGTACCACCAACATATTTCATGTGTGGTTTGCACTCCCACTGACCAGCATAATGGAGTATAATTGTCAAAGGAATATCATCCATCTGCAATAAATAACAATTTATATTATAAGAAAAATTGACAAACATTAAAAACTAAATATTAGTCAGTTCCCGTAATCGTACATGAAGCAGAAACAACATTTAACTTACAAGAAAAGAGAAAAACGTTTCTCTACAAAATTAGAATCAAGTAAATGTAATAGGCACTAAGGTACCTAGTACCAATTACAATGCTTGTACCTAGAACCCATTACAATTCTTGTTAATTTACATAAACTTCACAATCAGCCTAAATCAATCATACAACATTATTTTATCATAATTTGTAGTTAATTACAAAGTACCTCTGTTTTACCCAAAGCTTGGATTCATTGGAAATTTTGCACACAAATTCTGTCATTTGTAGTCAATTTTAACTCTATAGGGCAAGCCGATAATTTTATTAATGATTCTAGCCATAAGCTGTTCTTAAATTATTGTCAATTGTGTTTTTTTTAAAAAAAAATTAAGAACCCTAAACCTCACCAAATAGCAGCAGAATAACGACTACAACAACAAACCAACTCAATTATAAGAAAAAACTAAAGAATTAAAGAGTTTAAAGACATACCTTTTGAATTTGGAGTAAAATTTTGCTATAAATTCAGAGAGGGGAAGAAGAGAGCACCTCAAAGAAGAAGAAGAAGAAGAAGAAGCAGAAGTTTGGGAGGTGGTAATTTGTTACGGTGAATAGCAATTAGGATTTTTGCTTGTTTTGATTTTTTTTATTTTTCTTTCGTATACAGTTTAACTATTTTGGGCCTTTTGGTTGATTAGTTTGACTCTAGGTATTTAATTAATTTAATAATCTCAAGAAAGTAATTAAAAAATATAGGAAAAATTACTTATTATTATTATTAGTTAATTTAAGTATATATATATATATATTTTCAAATTCATGTATGGTTAAGGTTTAGTTAAGCATATGAGTTAATTTGCTAGCAAATTGAAGCTAGACCCCAAAGGGTGAAAAAAAAAACTTAGACCCTAAAAGGTGAAAATTTTGATAACTTAGACCCCTTTTATTTCCTTATCTCAGTAATACGGAGTACTTAGTAGGTTGTGAATGATTTATGAGTATCATAGGTGGATAATTGGATATTGTCAAGGCAATATATCGATGAACGACATTTTTGTACAAAAACAAATGTCTAGGAAAATGTTCCTTTGAAAAGATTTTTATCTTTTATGTTCTTTATGAGCTTATAAGAAAGATCTACATCACATGTCAACTTAAGAACATGGTGTAAATTATAGGTTAATATTAAAGAGTACTTCACAAGGAGTAGTGTACTACGAGTTAAAAAAAATACTTCTTAGAACATATTTGGTAGTGTTTTTAAGTGATGGAAATGGAATCAATTAACTATTGTCATTACCAAATGGTTGGTATGAGAGGAATGTTAACATAATCCATTTCCTATGGGCCATGGGTGACCATTACCACCATTTGTCACATCTCCCAACCCTATGGTAATAACATTGTTACTCTCCTCAATCCCCAATTTGTTATAAGTGATTCATTTCTCAAGGTCTACCAAACAAATAATATTTGTAATAGCTAACATCATCATTTCACCTTCTTATTTATTTCCTTTCCATTTCTCATTTTCCACGTTTATGTCAAACATGTCATTTACCTAACTTTTCCAGAAATAAACATCATAGGATTTCAAATTTTCCCTATGTATATTACTCCCTCCGTCCCAACATATAATGCCCATTTGAATAAAAATACGGGAATTAAGAAAATTAATACATGACATGATTGTCTCTTAAAATTGATGTACTTTTATTGAAAACTAAACATATATTTTTAATTTTTAAACAAAAAACATCTACTTCTCTCTCCTCTCTCCTCCTTCCTATTCAACCCAAAATATTAACTCTCACCAATGAGAAAAAAATCTCACCATTATCTCTCTACCATTTTCTTACTCTTCCACATCATTTTCCTCACAAACAAATTTTTCTAAAACAAATTCATCCCACCAACGAACTAAACAAAATTCCTCACCACTTTTACTTTTACTATTCACTAAACCTCACCACACTTTCTATCTCCCACATACTCCATCCATTTTGTATTTATTCAATTATATTAATAAGTTAAATGAATTCTAACAATTAATTAAGATAAAGTATCTCAATTATGGTTAATAAATGTTTGTTTGTAGAAAAAAAAAACATATAGCTTAAGGACTACTAACACTTGTAACATAACATTTGTCTTTGTAAATAAGTCGAAAGGGATTGCATATGCTATCTTGTTCAACACTTTCTAACTCACGAGGATTCGAAATGATAAAGTTAAAGTAATATTATTCGAACATAAGAGGTATATAAATAACAAATCGGTTCTAAGAAATATATAGTCATTAACTTTGCCGCAATAAGCTGCCATATTAGTTAGCTAATCTTGGGAAACACACTACTTATGTTTCATATTATATTTTCACGGATAGAAGCAAAGACCTTTTGTTGAAGGTCTAGAACTCAATAAAAAGTACTTAATTAATCCTTAAAATAGAAGGATGATGAGCAAAACTAAAAACTACTACTTTCTCTTCCTCTTCCTTTTTCTCTTCCTCTTCCTCACCCTTCGCGTCTTACTTACGAGTAGTATTATGTTCTTTAGCTTTATGTGGGAACTTCAGGCTTGACGGTATGCATATGGTCCATCATGTGCTTATCTTCAGAACCGTTATTTCTAGTTGTAGTAGCTGGAGGAGGACTCATCTTCTTCTTCTTCTTCTCCTTACCATTTTTTCTCGAGAACCCTATAAAAATTAAACTAATTAGCAAAAGCAAATGCTCGCCTATTTTCATAATAGTTTAGAAAGAAAATATATTGAATATTTAGTGCATCTTCTTATAATGCATGTAGATAAATATATGGTAGATGACAACACATTGTAAGTAGAAAAAACTGAGATGCACATTGCAATAGGCACAAAATTTGTCAGGGGTATTTTCTAGGAATATGTAACATTGTGATTGCAAAAAACAAATCTAATTCACAATTTTTTTTAAAGTCATTAACTCATTAGTTAGTAACATGAGCTATGAACTACCTACAAGTCTACACTACTACTGTTAATTCATTAGCAAAAGCTAAGCATTTCGCTGCTTGTACTTGTAATATGATATTTTTCCTAATTAGATAGGATAAATATGGCACAAAGACAACCACACACATAGAGTGTTCCATTAATGGAACACTAATTGTAAATAGGTACAAGAAACACAATACAAGAAACTCAAATACAGGATATACAGAAAGAGAAACGCAATAAAGGAAACTCAATACGGGATATACAAGAAACGCATTATAGGAAACTCAATACAGGATATACAATCATCTACTTTTGTACAATTTTCAGAACCAATTACTAAGTGGGCTATATATTTAGTAATGCATGAAAGCCTTTCTCCACAATTTTAGTATACATCTTAATAAATTGTATCTAAAACTGCAACACTTGGCACAAAATTTACCTTATTGTCTCAGCCATTCCATTCCTAATATTCAATCATGTAACAGATCTAGAGTTGTTGTTTCATCATGGATCACGTGCTCATACACAAACATAGCATGCATGTCCTTAGTCCATTCCAGATAGTGACTAAGCACTCAAAGTACACCAGGAATATTTTTTCCTGCATATATATAGACGTACTTGGATCAATGGAAAACATTTTTATTTTCCCAAAAGGTGTATATCTTGCAATCTCCTCCCCCCTACTCTTCACTCTCTACCTCCTTCTATCCCTCGTCCCTTTCTCCTTCTCCCTCCTTCCCTCATTTTAATTGTTTCCCATTGAGATTAAACACATTTTAGAACATCATCCATTTTCTAAAAGTCGATTCTTGTTTAACTGAAGTTATCCTTATTAATCATATTTTAATTAGTAGCATGCCCCCTAATGAAGGAAATATGTCCTTCACCCAAGGTGCATTAAGTCTAATACCAAGGTTCAGATTAATTGCGAACAATTAATTCAGTGAGATCAAGTGATCGGAACAGCTAGCTGGAGCAATGCTTCCGATCAGTGAGTTCTAATGAATATTAAGCTCACAGCTTACTCTTGACTGAACCTACAAGGTCACACCAATGACACGTAACAGATCACCGAATTAAATGAATCGGAAATTCATTTAATAGCTTTTCGAGAATTAGTTGGAAAACGTATTATACGATACGACCTTGCATCGGAATCGTATATCGTATCGCGAATATTCGTAAGCTAGGCGAAACGAATAAATCGTATCGTACGACGGTGATTCGTCGTATACGAAATGATAAATAATATATCGGAAATATATTAATCGCGAATATGAAGAGCGACCCACGAGCCGAGTGCACAAAGCACTCAAGGCCCATGGGCGCGCTGGGCAAGCAAGCAAGGCCACGGCAACACGACAGCGCTGGCCCATGGCCGAGCGAGCTGCGCGTGTGCTCGCGGGCTGAAGCAGCGACACAACCACAACAGCGAGGCCCATGGCCCAGCTCGCTGTGCTCGTCTTGCGCGGGGCTTTCTGGCCGGCCTTGCCTTATGGCTTGGTCGGTTAGTAAGGTTATGTTAATAACCTTCTAACCCCTTTTCCAACACAACACAATTCAGACACACAAAATCCTAGAGTCACAGAGAACCCTAATTCTCTCTGTGCCTCCAAAGTGTTTTCATCCCAAAAGGCAAAAACTCTTGTTCGATTGTCTAAGCTACGATAATCAAGACGGATCTGATCGTGTCGGTGAACCAAGTAGAGGAACGACAAGTGGAGTTCTAAGTTCGTGTTCGTCGACAATTTGTGGAAAACACGCTTCAAACGTAAGTATGCTTAATTTGTGCTTTATACATGATTCCTGGCTTTGGGGATTGTTTCCGCACATGTTATTATGTTTAACTGTATTCCCCTACACCTAACACTTCATCTTTTGGAAATCATAATCAAAACCATAAAGCCAAAATTGAAAAAAAAATACTAAATCAAGTACGGAGTATACCTGTGACCAAATTCTTTCTATCTGATGATAAAAACACAGACAGCCAACTGAAGCACCGTGACCTTTCAACGTGTTCAAATCCAAAGGATAGTGTTCCTTATTTTGTTCTTGTACACATTCAATCACATTTCCAAATCAAATACAATACAATTGTAGAGTTAAAGAAATACACAAATAAATTAAAACAATCGTTGCTTAAGGGATTCTAAAAACCCTTCTTTTATAAAAGTACTGAGTACTAATGAACATTCGAGCCTTCGCTGCAGCAACTTCAGCTATGCGCGTGGGTATCTGAATAGTCTTTATGTAAGAGTGAAATTCTAAGAAGAAGCAAAAAAAAGCACCCCCCAACCCCCCAAAGACACCTAAAAAACCTCCTATCTAAAATAGTCATACCGTGGAAATTTCTGCATCGCTGCCAGTATCATCCTCCAGTTTTTCACTAAAGTAGAATCGGTCTTTGAAAAATCAAAACCACAAAAACTACGAAGACTGAGTATACATGAATTTGGCCTTAGAAAATTGAAAGAAGCGATGCTAGAGTTTGAAGCTTAATATTGTTTCATCTTTATGCTTCTATAATTTTCTAAAAGCTGATATCAGTGTTATTGCAATTGCAGGAAAAGACATAATATAGTACAAGTAAAAAAAGACAGAATATCAGTGTGACTCGGGAAATGCCCCGACTTAATTATTACTTTGAATATCATATTTTATTATTTGATTTCCATAATATCAACTACGTAATGAAAATTATCAACAATAGAAGAACTAATGAAGAAAAACAAAATAAACACCCCTAATCCAATTTAGATACATTTGAGTTGAGTGTGAAAGCATAATATAAAAACAGCTGATATCCAATGCTCTAAAAAAATGTAGCAAGAAGTCAAGAACCCAATAAATATAATATGCACATGTTAAAAATGCATAACTAAGATAGTTATGCATATACTCCATATAACATAGCATCAAATATAGAATCGGGAACCAAAAATAATTGTCATTTACCTTGCCATCTTTCGAGAAAAATTCGTAAACATCCCTCTCAATTGCATAAGTAATTGAAGAATCAGCCGAAGGACAAGCACCTGGTATGCAAAAACTGCTCTCTGGGTCAACTTCAAGCTCCACTACTTCTTTTTCTTCCTTGATTTTCCTGTAAACCGTGAAATTTAAAATTAAAATATAGAAACATGTAGAAGATAATCATGACATTCCCTCTGACCAGTCTCAATGTAAACATCAACGGTATCCTAATGCCCTAAAGATACTACCTAGGATGAGTCAACTGTAATGTTGATTCCTTTAAAGCCTTGATCCAAAATGCATAAACACTTTGCTATTCCCCAATAATTATAAAGTATAGTCAACTTAATTTTCCCTATAATTCTTAACACCCTATGCCAAAAACTGTGAAACTTTCAACCTAGATGAGAATCTTATGCTAGAAAACAACCAGTAACCATTTCAGTGATATATATATATATATATATATATATATATATATATATATATATATATATATATATATATATATAAGATAACATGGCCCCGCTTGGCTACTTGCACTCCATAATACAGCTAAACATAAGAAGGTAAGATGAAAAAAAGGTCCAGTAGATACCTTTTGGTTGAACCAACCCTATTCGTTCACGGTTCGATCGAGTTCTTGAACCATGAAGTTGCCAATGAAAGTCTACTGAGTTGGACCCTACACGAGGAAACGCAGTAAGATACATAGTCTTGTCTTTTTAGAAACTATAAAGTGATCATCCCTTTAATAAACTGGATCCGCATAACCTAATAGGGTGGGGATGGATTTTATATCAAGTGACTCTATAACCTCAAATAATGACACAATCTGGATCCGCATAGTTGTCCAACAAACGCAAGTATATTGTTCCAACCATGTATACCCAACTACGTACAGTCGAGTATAATTTTGAAATTTCTAGCAAACTGTAAACTTGTAAAGATCACTATTATTAGTTTATTACCATCTACAAACATCAAGTCACTTTTCTTAAGGTGAATTCTTGGACACATATATCATGTCCATAAAAGAAAACATTGAAGGTTAATAATTAAGCACCCTAATTTGTAAAGAACAAAGAAAATAAAAGAGAATATGAACATAAATGATTATACAAGTTTTAAGGACGTTTCCTGCAGTGTACTCCATGAACTTCAGGAGCACAAGAAGAATATACTTCATTTGAAAATTCAATCACAAAACAAATATATAAATCACCAAGGTACATTGAAAAATCCACCACTATTTGGGTGCATGGTCAAAAGTTTACTATGCACTATGACATATACGCCAAAAGTGAGACAGAAAGACCAGTTAATTACCCCCCACATATTTTTCATGATGGAAGTTGTTCGACTTTTGATTTTTTTCTCTTATCTTCCAAGCGAGCCTCGTTCATTTTCTTACATGCACTTCTAGTTTCTGCATTCATGAAACCTAGTAATAAGTCTTGGAGAAAGTAAGATTGGTCCTACTGAATAGGTAATACAATAAGCTCGTTTAACTTTCTGGAAAATACACAATGAATTTCAGTTTCTATTGTGTCCTGAGATGACTTTCAAGTGATTTTGGCATTACCAAAGTTGGAAGGCCTTCAAGGTCCTTTTCTTCTTAACCATTTGAGGCTCTTCCCAATATAACCACCTTCCCACCCAAGATAAGAAAAGAGTCTCAATTAAGAGTCAAACTTGATATCCTAAATGCGTGAACAAAAGTTAGATCAACAGAGAT
Organism: Spinacia oleracea; assembly: GCF_020520425.1. Classification (NCBI taxonomy): domain Eukaryota; kingdom Viridiplantae; phylum Streptophyta; class Magnoliopsida; order Caryophyllales; family Amaranthaceae; genus Spinacia; species Spinacia oleracea. Next base: position 6,781,705 of record NC_079487.1, on the reverse strand, counting down.
GCAAATGATTCGGTCTTGTGGAAGCCATATCTAAACCCGTGATACATATGCTATGAGGAATGTTTTTCGGAGGTGCAAGAATTTACAGGTTGATTATAATTAAGTACCAGTACAAAATAGGAACTTGAATCAAAAAATAGTTGACCAGAAACTGAGTTGAATTGAATGATCGTATACACAAAATCTAACAATTATAACGAACAATATACAAAGGTTTCCAAAGAGATGTAAGTGATAACAATAACAACAATTGAGCTACACTACAATCTGTTTTGCACACAGGGACGACAAACCTAGAGAACAAATTAAAGGTGATAATTTAATGCATCACAATAAACACATTCTACTAGAAAAATGACATTTAACGACGAACAATTTCGTCGTTAAAAGCCTCAATTTTCGTCGTTAAAACCTTTAACGACGGTCATGATGTTCGTTGTAACAGGTTCCGTCGTTATTGGCTTTAACGACGATGTTCGTCGTTAATATTTAACGAAATTAACGATGAAATATCATGTCGTCGTTAACCATTAACGACGGAATACCGTTTCGTCGTTAACAATTAACGACGAATTATGGTTTCGTTGTTAATTGTTAACGACGAATTTAGGATTTCATCGTTAAAAGTTAACGACGAACTATTGTTTCATCGTTAAAAGTTAACGACTAATTATTATTTCATCGTTAAAAAATAACGACAACATGATACTTCATCGTTAAGTACTTATTCACGATGAAAAATTAAGAAATAACGACCAAAAAAACCATCGTAAAATGTCATTCCAACGGTAAAAAAAATTAAATTTTTGGCAATAACGATGATCTATTCTGTAGTTAATATTGCAATCATAACAACATTATTTACATTCTTCAAAACACCTACATTTTCTCTATGAAACAATATACAAAACTATAAATTAATCAATCAAAACAAATGAAAATTTCATTAATAAAAAAAATTGAAAATAGAACTTCAAGTTATGTGAACTCAACTATCACATCTCGTTGTCTTTAAATTCTAAAACACTAATAAATAAATAACTCATGTTCAATCTAATAGAACAAAATAAAATCTAAATAGTTGAAGTCTCCTCTCTTGGAGCCTTAAGCCGTTGTAGTAACACTTCTTTAAGTGATATAACCTTTCAACTGAACTCATGTGACTCTTAAGTGCTTTGTTTTCTTCTTGTACCGTATCATACAATTGGTTCTTCTGCCATTGTTTTCTGAATTTCCTCCTGTAACACATATAACCATGGCATTTAGTAGGACAAAGAAAAAATAGAGAGTAAAGTGCAACATTAGTTTGTGTAGGATCAGGTTGTGGATGAAATATGTCAGTTTGTGTAGGAGTAATATAAATCTGTCGCTCATAAGTCATAACCTCCGTCCTCCCCACTCACCAAATATGTCAGTTTGTGTAGCAATATTATAAATCTATCAGGTTCGAAAGAACGGATGAAGGATATACACATCTACTATTGCTTGTACACTTAGATAGTACAAGATAACCAGAGAATGAAGATCCAATTTATTTTTTACGATATACAAAAGAAAAGCAAAATGAAAATGCCGAAGAACTACAAGAGAAAACAAAATTGTGTAAAGAAAATGAAGCTTATATACATTTACCACCATATCAAGCTTAGTTTTTCATTCACAGCCTCTTACCATATTTAGTCTACGTTTGGCACGATCAAGAGTTATCTCCTTCCTGCAGAGTCCATTGCAGGTATTCTTAGAGCATTCATGCCAGGATCCAAGCTACAGGACCCCCTTTTGTAATGCCTTCAGATTCACCATAGACACAGTTGTTGCCCTTCCATGAGCACACTACATAAAGAAACTGTCAAAATAGACTCCGGCAAAATCAGCAGTACAGAACCTAGAGATCTCCATGGTTTTGAGACTTACTTGAAAACACAATGATGTTCTCTTCAGCTCTTCAACAACGAGGGAGCATTCAGACGGCATGAGTGTGGTTGTGTACACTCATGGACTCATGGTGATATTAGAGAAGTCAAGAGTTAATCTCACATCACAGCTTAAAATGAACCTGAGACAAACTAAGCGGGTTGATGCTGATATTTTTAACTTGTTACTTCAAAAGAGCTAACAAAATAACCGTTTTAAATAAATAGGTTGGGCCACAGTTAAGTTTCAAATAAAATAAAAAGAAATAAAGAGTACCTGTTTAAAACCTATAGATTTTTTTACAATTTTGAAACATCATCTTAAATATCAAAATACTTAAAAATAAGGGGTTGGCCAAAACTGAAAAAACACAATGGCACAACAAAGCCAATCACAATAAAGTATATTTTAGTGTTGAGATATGCAGGTCAGGTGACGAAAATGATTGATCAAACAGGTTGAATAAGTTCCAAGTGTTTCGGCCTGTTAAATTGAATGGGTTGGGTTAGTTCAAGATATTCCAATCCATTTATCTTAATATGAACATGAACTTGAAAAAATTGAATCGTTTAGATCTTTTCCTGAACTAATTACGACCCCCACTTAAGTTTGTCGTAATACACTGGTTTATATCGCCAATCAACGACAAAATTATTGTTTTCTCGTTGTGGATTGGTCGTTAAATGCATAAATTTTAGTAGTGATATATATTAGCTTGATAAGTAGACACTAAGAAGATTATTAGGCTCTTCATCAAACATTGTCATAGATCCTCTACCCCTGCCAAAACTTGCTATACGAAGTTCAATTTTTAACATAAAAAATCCTTTATCCATTCTTAATTTAGATTCTAGAAAAAACTTTTGCGAAAATTACAAAACAAGTTCATTTTATTATCCTCGCGAATTCTTTCTTCAACCAATTTCTTATGAATTCTTGAGCATAATCATAAAAAGAATTATTAAGAATTGCCAAATTAACATGAATATGAAAGGATGTATAAAGGATAATCACAGATTATTGAAAAGGAAATTATCAATTCATGTTAAGAGTAAATGAATTGTAATACCAATTAGGGAATTATACATCAAACTTACATACAAAAAGAAATTAGATGAAATATAGATGAGAAATCTCAAAATTGCAATGTCAAAGAAGCGTGATTCAACAATACGATGTATATGATAATTCAAACCTTGGTTCTCTGATAGACAATGCTAATGGTCCGTGCCTCCGTAGTGTCGGTGTTGCTATCGCTTAGTCGTTTGCCATTCCTTGCAGAGTCGTCAATTTCCTACAAGAGAACAACATACGAAGTAGCTTATCTTGTTAATTTCATGACTACTCTAAAACCACGTGCTAATTGAGAGTATAAGGATTTTTCGAATATTGACTACGTTAAGTCGTTAACCATTGCCATAACTTGCATTTGAGAAAAAGAAAAAACCAAAACATTTTAGGGGTTTTGAATTGATGAAACCTAGTTTCTGGAGAATTTAAAATCTCTTAGAACATTAGCGACAACAAAAATGTAACAAATTTCACTATTTACAACAAAATAATGCAGCAAACAAGATATACCTACAAGTGGATCACTCCTTTACTTTCAATAATACAGGGGGGGAGGAACTGAAAATAGAGGAATACCTGTCTGGCTACTAGTAGGTAAAAAAATCACATATTCACATTACTTCACAAAATAAGAGTTGTTGAACATCAAAGAGTTATTCTCTAAAGAAAGAAAATAAAAAATCAAGTCAATTAAACAATTTCCGTAAAAGAAAGAACCTAAATTGAATTCCCTTAATACCCATCTTAGAAAATTACCATTTTATTGAGGTTTTGGTGAAATTTAGATACCCAACCACTCGATTAAGACCATTCACATGAGTGAAATACCACAAACTCATATGAAATATAATGAGGAAATAAGAAATTTGAGGGTTTTGAGACATGAATTTGGAGATTAAACTGCAATTAGAAGGACAAAACTATATCAGGCCAATAGTAGAAATAACTATAAGGAATCAAATTATTAGTTCAAGCCGTAAACAATTGTACATGCAATCGATTTTTGGGCATATTGTGGAAGAAGATAATTTGATTAACAAATTTCACGGAAAAGATCTGGAGTATTTAAAATGAGATACAATATTGAAAATAGATATGGAATATACATACAACCATTTCTTTCATAGGAGACTGCTTCAAACATCATCTGTTATCGGAAGTAGATTCAGTATTTCTACAATGATTGATTATGGTAATTTGCTGATTCGTTCCTCATTTTCGGATGAAGACGACGACATGGAAGTACCGTTTCTGGTAATCAACAGGAATCAAACTATTAGTTCATTGCCCAATAAAATAGATTTGGAATTAACTAATATATCATGAAAAATAGGGAATTTACCATAGTTTGATTATTTCAAATTGAGAATTGACAGCCACATCTGAACTCAACTTCCTCAAACAATTGAACCAAAAAACTAAATCGGCCCTCGTATACCATTTTGAAGGAAAAAAATCAATGAAAGTAGGAAAGAGAGAGAGCGGGCTAGAAAGTAAAAAGGATTTGAGAATCACAAATTTGGGTTTTAGGTTGAAATTTGAGGCGGCTTTTCTAATCTGCGAGCTGAAATGGGAAATAACGACGAACACATTATTTTGTTTTTTATTTTTTTTCTTTTTCTGCTCACCGATTACGAGGAACTTAATGTTTTGTCGTAGTACCTCAGCGCGCTAAAGCATTAACGATTGAATCTTGACTTCCTCGTTAATATATGTTTGTTAAATGAGCCTATTCTAGTAGTGTAATTGTAAAAAAAACACAAGAGAAGTAGAGAGGTAGTAAGACTTACTAATTAAGACTTACTAATTCTTCAACATGTTTAATTGGATGGCTGATGCAGATAACCAATGGTGTTGTTTTTTAAACTTCGGCAGACAAGCGAAAATCTGGTATCAAGTATTGGGTTCCCTAAATAGGATCCGTCCTTAAACCATGCGCCTTCACCCAATCTGACACCGCTCTTTAATAAGAGTTCGGAGAATACACAGCGCAGGGCACCAAGCATATCCCACCAAGAGTTTATGACCTTGAGCTCACACCTCACGGTTCCTGGCGAAGGTTTCAAGGGTCTACTGATAGTCCAGCAGTATCCCATGATGGGGATTTCACCAGTAAGGTATGACGTGGTCTGCTCTGAGAAGGGGCCCATGTACTTGGGACGGTCAGGACATTACCTGCATTTTAATTCCAGAAGTTATTACTCTTCCTACCAAATAAAGAGCAAGCAAATAGCACACAATTCTTTTTCAATAAAGTATGAATCATATTGATCATATTTTATCCCTTTATTTATTATCAGTTTTAATTGTATTCCTATATATAAGAGAATTAGTTTTAACGGGTAAGTGATCTGATCAAAATAAGTGTGAACCTACTGACTCCATCCACAAATGGAAACAGGAAAAAAATATCTTACACGAAGATGAATCAAGAATTCACATTGGACTTTTGGCTCTACTTCTCCTAACTCAGTCCCTTTCGAACTTCTGTTAGACCCCAAAGACAAATTTCAAAAAATCTGCATAAATACGGAATCATATCTTTCAACCTAAACCTAATTTGAAGAGAACAATGACGAACTAAGAAATTTCCATAGATGATTGAGGGAGATTTCTACTTCAATCAAACAACCAACTCAAAGGGCCATCAAACACAACTTCGATAATCTTCCATTAAACTAATTCCTACCCAGAAATTGACTTAAAAATCAAATCATAAACCTAAAAAGAAACCAACATTCAACTTTTATTATGATTAAGAACTACCCTTTACCCTACAAGAACTAACTGAGGGGAAACGAGGTAAGAGAAGCAAGAATAATATGGTACTGATAAGTGCAACTCTTTTTAAGACAAAAGCTCAATAAAGAGACTTGTATGGACAACAATAAATGGTATTTTACCGTTGATGGCTAAAGTATATGCATTTGGCGTTGGGCTCTAGCAAACGTAGATATCCAGAGCCTCAACATTCAAAATTTCATCTTTTCATCGATTTTTAGGATACTGATGTTAAACCACTCTTGGACGTCATCACTTCAGGAGTGATAAGAGTATCTAAGATCATAACAAATACATTCCTTAAAAAACATTTCAGAAAAGATCAAATTAAAGACAAACTAACACACAAACAACCAAAAATAAATTAAAATATGACCATATCTGAGCTGACCAACACTGAGAAACCCTTAAATTGAATCAAAACCAGAAAATTAAATAAGTAAAAGTCCCTTACCGCCAGTAACGCTTATTTGAAATGTCTCATCCATCTTGATAAATCCAAAACTTTCGAAGTATATCAGGTCTCTTTGTTCGATTCCCGGACAACATCAAAGGTACCTTAGACACATCAAATGCAGAGCTCGGTGCTTTGGCTTGATCAAAGATTCCATCTTTCAATTGACCTAAATTCTCTATGCCTGCATAATTAGCAGAAAATCAACAAAGTCAGAACAATGTTCTTCAAATCAACACCATCATACTACTTATACAACATGTTTGGAAGAGTAAGAGTTAGACAAAGGCATAACACTCAAATAATGATAAAATACAATGAGCACTACAACAAAATTTATTTCCTCGGCCCAGATAAAGTAATTGATCATTGATTCATAAATAGTACAAACCAAATCAAGAAAATAATAGAAAATTAAGGTAGTTGATTAGGTAGTAGCATCAAATTCCAGTAATTAACAAAAATACATTATACCTTGATAATTGATAGCTACTTTCTATTTATTATTAATTTGAAGTTAATTATTTCTGTCAAACTTGCTTCCCTTTTGTAAATAACACTGTAGTTTATATTATTCCTTACTAAAATGATAGCAACAACACCCCCACTATTGCCCAAAAATAAAAATGAAAATTAGTTTTCACTTTCATATCAGCCCTAGAAAAAGTACTAAAAAAAATTAATATACAAAACAGGACAAAATCTCTTAACAATAATTCAGACCTAAATCAAGCATTATCATCAACCAACATAAAAAATAAAATGATCAATAATATAATGCTCCGTATTATGGAGAATGATTCTTTTTTCCAGAAACCCCATTTCAAGAACAGATAGCACCCATATCCCAAATATCAAAAGTAATAAATAAAGAAACCACAAAAATCAAATATTAACCAATAAAATGATAATCCAGAAAAATAAAATGACCAAAATTTAAATTAGATGATTACCCAGAAGTTGATGGGGTTGAAAGGTTGTCGATGATCAGGGCCGACTCCGGCAATTTGGTGGCCCGGTGCTAAGCTTATCAATGAAGCTCATATGAGGCCCCTAATTTTTTTTAGCGCAATTATTAACTATAAACATTATTTATTTATTTATTTTGTAAATAAGGCATACTCCGTTTTTTTATTACACAAGCAAATGCAAAACACTATCCAATCAACACAAAATACTAAACTGCAGTGGACACAGCTACTTCAAAAAAAATACAGTTGACACAGGAGAAAACGCAGCAGAGCACAGCAGTAGAGCACGCAGCAGAACACAGCAGTAGAGCACGCATCAGTAAGCAGAGCAAGTAGTCAGTAGTAGCCATTAGAGCAAGCAGCACTGCAGACCAAGCAATCAGCATAGCAAACAGTCAGCAGAGCATTAGAGAAAGCAGTCAGCAGAGCAAAAAGGCAGCGAGCAAGCAGTCAGTAGAGCAAGAACACAACGAGCAAGCAGCACTGCAGCAGTAGAGCACAACAACAACAAAGATACAATGTAGCAGATGAGCAGACACAGTGCAAGAGCTGCACCAATCAGGCATCATGTACACCAGTCAGGCACAACTGCAGACCTGCAGTAAGCCTGGCAGCCTGCACAGCAGGAACACATCTGAACAAGAGGCCTGCACAACAACTGGCCTACACAACAACAACAGATTGGCCTGAGCAAACCAGAATCTAAGGAAACAAAACCAGAATCATGCCATATGCCAGAAACCAAGACCAAACCACTAAACCAGAATCTAAGACAACAAAACCAAAGACAAGCTAATTAACTAAGTTATTATTAATGATAATATCTCAACAAAACCAAAGACATTGATCTTTTATTACTTAAAAAGACACATCCTCCTAACATTCTTTGAAGCAAAATCATCAATTATATCTTTATAATCAATTGTTTCCAAAATATCGTTCTCAATTGCCATCATCGCCAATCCATTGAGTCTTTCTTGTGTCATCGTAGATCTCATATATGACTTCAACAACTTCAATTTAGAAAAACTTCTCTCAGCCGATGCAACGGTGACAGGTACAGTCAACAAAATTTTGTATGTAACAAATGTGTTAGGAAAAAAATCATGACCTTTCAAGAACATTAAGATATCTAATGGCCCCATGTTTCGTCGAGGCAAAAATTCTCTAAGTAACCTTAACTCGACATACAGTTTTGTTAGGTTATGATACATATGACATTTACATAAATCATGCGGAAACAACCATTAACCCAGGAAACATATTATTTACACATAATCATTTAGCATAGTTTAGATGCATACTCTTTGTTGCGTGCCTTCCCTAGCTGCGCCCGAACCGAACAAGAACAAGTCTTTTAGGACTCCAAGTGTCGTCCCTCCGTAGAAAGTCCACAGCACGTCCGGATCCGCCTTAAGATTGACCAACTAGAATCGCCCTTAAGGTACTCAGAAAATTCGGCACTTTTGGGGCAAGATGGGTGTTTGAATTTTCTCTCAAAAACTCACTTTTGAATACTTTGAAACTTGTATATAAATTATGACCCCTAGGCCTTTATTTATAGAGTTATGGAAAAGGAATCGTAATCCTAGTAGGATGCGAATTAATTGGAATTAGAATTCTACATGAATTCTACTTAATCAATTTATCCAATAGGAATAGACATTTAATCATACACTGACTCTTGCAGATTCAGGAATCTCGCATGAGCTCAAACTCACACACACGGCAGCCACAAGGGCTGCCCACGCATGCGAGCAGCAGCCCACGCAGCGCGGCCCACGCATGCGCGGCCTTGTGCGCGCTGGGCTGTGGCGTGCGTGCTTGCTGGGCGATGGCCTGGCTTCGTGCTGGGCCTTCGTCCGGCAGGCCTCGTCCGATGCTAATTCGTACGATACGCTTCCGATTAAATTTCCATTTCCGGAATCTATTTCCGATACGAACAATATTTAATATTTCCGATTCCGGAATTAATTTCCGTTTCGAACAAATATTTAATATTTCCGTTTCCGGAATTATTTTCCGATTCCGGTAATATTTCCGATTCTGACAATATTTCCGTTTCCGGCAATATTTCCGATTCTGGTAATATTTCCATTTCCAACAATATTTTCCGATACGTACCATGTTTCCGTTTCCGGCAACATCTACGACTCGGATAATATTCATATTTCCGATACGATCCATATTTCCGTTTCCGGCAATATCATCGTTTCCGGAGTATTCATTTCTTGCCTGTGACGATCTTAGCTCCCACTGAAACCAAGATCCGTCGGTTCCGAATATTCATAGATGGAGTATTTAATGCCATTAAATACTTGATCCGTTTACGTACTATTTGTGTGACCCTACGGGTTCAGTCAAGAGTAAGCTGTGGATTAATATCATTAATTCCACTTGAACTGAAGCGGCCTCTAGCTAGGCATTCAGCTCACTTGATCTCACTGAATTATTAACTTGTTAATTAATACTGAACCGCATTTATTAGACTTAACATAGAATGCATACTTGGACCAAGGGCATTATTTCCTTCAGTCTCCCACTTGTCCTTAGGGACAAGTGTGCATTTCCTAATTCCTTTGTCGCTCGATGCTTGCTCTTGAACATAAGGTAAGAGTTGTCATCCTTATTATGTCCAGAGGTGTTCCTCGGTTTCAGAGTTCAACTGATCAAATAAACAGATAATCATAGCCTATGATTCATCCGAGCACGGCCATGCATTTCACAGTTTCTAGCTCTCCGAGTGGCCTTGTACAACTTTTAAGCATCTCATCCCGATTTATGGGAGGACAATCCCAATCTTGCGATCTTGAGATTAGACTTCGTTTGATAGGTGATTACCTGAGCGTTGCCTTTATAGCCTCCTTTTACGGTGCGACGGTTGGTCAACGTCAAAGCAACCAGTTCTCAAACAAGTAATCTCAAATCACTCAGGTATTGAGGATTTAGTGTCTAATAATTTAATGAAATTTACTTATGACAGACTTTCATCTCTTACAGTAAAGTTTCATAGGTCTTGTCCGATACTAGTCTTCCCAAAGTAAGTATCTATGCAAATGATTATGACATTGCCATGTCCACATAGTTCAAGAAACAGAACTACTAGTCATCTTGCATTCTAATCGTCTAACGTTTTCTATGCGTCCAATTTTATAGAAAACTCCGACTAGGGACCATTTTCAACCTTTGACATTCAAGTTCACTTGATAGACATTTCTTAGTCACAGGACTGGTCCTGACAGTCTATCTTGAATATTTCGTCAAATTTGAAGGGACTCATCATTTAATACTAAACCAAGATTAAATGGAATATGAAAATACATTTCATATATGATAAATGTTCAACCCCAATGTTTTATAACCATGGGCCTCAAACCCATCTTCTAAAACAATTCATGGAATTCAAAGCTATGCTTGATTTCCAGTGCTACAACGTGAGTGTTGCTTCTCACTTGTTGCATAGGTTTAGTTATCATGCTTTGCCAATCTTAATATCCTTTTCATCGAATGTTCTTCGAGATATGATGATAAGATCTTTTCGAGTTTGTTTATTATGTGATCTAGTCTTTCTTACTTCGATGGTGGTATTACTCATTTTGCAATGAAGAACCATCAAGTTAGCAGACGTTTTTCTTGCTTCAAGAGTGGTTCTACGCATTTTTCAATGAAGAACCATCGAGCCAGCAGACAGGTGATCTACCCAAGTTCAGTGAAGAACTTTAAACAACCCTGTTTTATTGCTTCTTAGGCAATAATTACTTTTACTTCAACTATTTAGGTTGCTAGTGATGCTTTGTTTGGATTTACTTATCCAAGCAGTTCACAGACATGTGGAAGACTTTCCAGCTGTATCTTAGAACATAGAAATTAATATTTTAATTTCCCACGCAACAACTCATGGTCTCCAACCCATGTTGCCATTTCAAAACACGATGCTCTATAGCTCGTCCTTATCAATGGTTAACTCCAAAGGGTCTTGCTTGATCCTTTGCCAGTGTTTATGCGTGTAGCATCAATATTTAGCATATCTTTATTTCCTTGAATCAAGAACTATTCCTATGTACCTTTTCAAGTACCATAAGTATTCTTGATCTCAATCTAGTTGATCTTCACTTAGATCAATAGAGACTGGTATATGTTCGTCATGCCTAAAGTCATACGATACGTTTTTGGCGATCCTCATATTATATCATACATGATAAATTCTTTTGCAGAATAATTCCCAATTGAATTCTATTCATGTAACTTTAGCTTATCTAGTTTCAGTAGATACTAAATTCAGCTAAATTCTTTGACATATAATATAGGTTAAGAATCTTATTTAGATCCTTTGATGTTTAACTTAGTAAATGCTTATACATAGTTCAAACATCCTTTACTTAGATTTATTCACATGGGTCGAATATCTCCAATGGAGACTTTCGTGTTTGATTTAGTAAATGCCATTACTTAATCCAAAACAATATCATAAGATCTTTGTAAATAGATCTTAATACCCAGTATGTACTAAGTTTCGCCATGGTCCATCATTGATGAATAATTTCAAATCTAAGTCATTAGCATTTGAATGTTATTTCACAATAGAGAGATATGTGTGTAATACACATAGGACCAATTAAGTTTTAAGTACTCCCACTAAACTTCTTATATATCTATAAGAATCATGTATATTTTATGAAACTAAAATACTTATTAGCTTCATTAAAATACAGTTCTAATTCCCAATTGCTTGCTTAAATCTGGACTTAGATTTCATAAGCTAGCTTTCTTTTTCAAGCATTTATTTGGATCCACAAATCCTATGACATACCATGTACATAGTTTATTCCAACATTTGATTGAGGAATACTTTTGTCATCCAATTGCCATATTTACCAATATGCAATCATTGCTTGAATTATAGACTTGAAGCATTACGATTTTGCATGAGGTTTCAACACAATCCACATCGTGAATTTGCTTGTAACTTTTAGCAACTAATCTAGCTTTGTGTGTGAACACAATTCATGTTTGATGGTTTTTATCCTTAAAACAAACTTGCAACCAATAGGTGTGAAACTATTCTTGCAAATCAACAAAATTTCAATTTTGTCATCAAAACATTGAGTATGTTTTATGGCCTCTAACCATTTAAAACATTTGAGTCTATATATGGCCTCTAACCATTTTAGGGAATCTGGGTTTCGTCATAGCTTTCTTACAAGTCACAAACTCATTAATCTATATGATAATAGTTTGACTGCAAGTTGTAGGTTTCTTCACTATTTAATAGAAGAATCTCATAGTTTCATTGACCTGATCTCTATGTTTCTTCACTATCTAATAGAAGAATCTCATAGTTTCAGTGACTTGAATTCTATGCCTTCTTGGGTATAGAACATCAAACAATAGAATATCAATAGCCACTTGAAAGTCCTTTGAATATTCTGTTCTCCTTGAAGCACTTGTAAAGTCTTCTAAGAGATATCTATTCTTTAAAGCCACTTCTAAAGTCCTTAAAGAATAAGTTCGGATTTTCTGAAGCACTTCGAAAAGCCTCCGGAATGTCCGTTTATGTTTGTTGTTCGCCTCGAAAACTTTCGAGGTCTATTTTCTCCCACTTGTCATTTTGGAAACGAATCTCCAAAAGGACATTATTTCGAGCAAACAAACATTATGTTCTCAAAAATTTGTGGTAGAAACAATACCCTTGTGTCTCATCACAATGAAACATATATCTATACTTGGGCCTTAGTTTGTTGAATAACAAACACTAAGCTCCCACTGAGTTTAGGAACTCTTTAGATATATTATGAAAAGATATTCTGAAATTACTTTTCAATAGCTTTGACGAAATTGGTTTAGTTTGGTGGTAGTTGAGCATTTTGTTTTAGAAATTATAGGAAAAGTCTTTATGATCCGTCATTGATCGAATCAAGTACTAATTGACTTCGATTATTCCAACTAAGATATGCCATATCTTATGGACCTAGATTGTGAAATTACAACACACAATCATTGATGATCATATTTGGTCTCAAGTAATCATCAACATGATCTAACCTAGATCTTTATGATTTCTTGCCAAGTGGATTTTATACTTTTGAATCTTTGAACTAGCCAAACAGATTCAACTTATATCACATTTGAGTAAATAAACCTATATTCACTCAAATCCATGTGAAATAATAAAGTCATAAAACCTTTCTTTAGCTTTGAACTCTATCGTCTAGGCGTTCTAACAATAGTTCATATTCTTTGTTACTTTCAACAAGTAAGACTAGCTTGTCTTAAGTTGATCTAGAAATCAACCAACTTTCAAAAGTCCATCAAAATAGAGCTTATGAATGTTAACTTGTTGATATGGTCTAAGCAACAATGCCAAAGATTTAATGGAACTCAAATCAAGGGTTTGATTTGAACCTAGTAAAGTTCTTTAAAGAGTTGTTTGTTTTAATCAAGCATATTGACTCAACCTGTAATTGACCATTTCATTCAAATAAACAAACAAACATTGTCTTTGTTTTTTTTTGAATGTGAGTCTTTCTGTGTTTGAAAACAGAAATTTAGGTATGTTGATTATGGAACAAAATAGCCATTTAGTTCCAGCCTTTGAAAGGACTTAAAACAAACTAGATGACCCTACAACTAATGTAGCATTGCCATGCTTCATTTCTCACTTGTAGGTCATTAGTGTATCCTAGCTTCCATTGTTTGAGTTTTTTACCGAAGTAAGAACCTCAAGCGGTATATGATACCAAGGAAGTTTGATTGCTAGGTCACTTCTCTTTAAACATAAATTTATAGGTAGAAACGGAATCGTAAATTCCTTTCATTTGTTCCTTGTTTCCTATTTCTTGTACCCTTTCTTATAGTCTTAAGAATTGAATTCTTTAGTGTTGACTTTTATACTTGTTAGACATGTCCAATGTCACCCCAACAAGGTTCTTAACATTTAATTTATGTTGAATATTAAGTTTCAACTAGATGATCTTACCAGAAGCTTCTAAAGTTCTCTAAGCATCGATCTATTCGAATGTCTAGGGACTAGACTCATTCGAGAATTAAATGGACAAAGATATTAGGTTGTTAACCATTGGTAAAGCTGAGCGTTTAAGCTCAATGCTTTATGATCTCAAAACTACAGTGTATTTTGAATTCACAAGCACCAATTGGTTTGCCATTTGAATTTGATATTCGAAAACAACCATAAAAGTCGATATAAGAAACGTACATTTTAAATTGCTCACTTTCTCTCTTTTCCGTGAATCGTTCTTGGATTCACTACCAATCGAGGAAATTTACTGTTACCTTTCTAAAAGGATTTATTGCAGTGCAAGATATTTAATTATAAACAATAATTAAAACATACATTGAAGCATGCAAAGTCTAAACATTTATCATGAATAATAACTTGAAATTAAAGCAACCATGCAATTCAAACAAGTTATTAGCATTTTATTCAATTTTATTGTTCCGGCAGGTGTGAATAAAATGATTCCAAGATCCTAAAACCATTGAAGAATTAAGCACAGTTTGTCGACTCAATTCTAAAACATTTTAGGTAAGCAAAAGCCTTTTGCTAATAGTCTAGAAACTACTCTTGGTTGATAGGCACGTCTAAGAACTTATTAGGTAAACCTATCGATTTTGCCACGACATAAAAGGACTCCTTACTTATATCGTTGAGTTTCACCAAAACTAACATGTACTCACAATTATTTGTGTACCTTGCCCCTTTAGGACCAATAAGTAACACCTCGCTGAGCGAAAACTATTACTAGATTGATGTAAAGGATATCCAAGCAAGTGTATATTTTGGCATGGCACCTTTTAACTCAATTTTTAAGTTTGGAACTTAAGGCTCTTACTATGTTGGTTAGATTTTAAGTGAACTAAAATCCTTAATCATGCAACATAATCAAGCTTTTGATCTCATGCATTTTAAGACATATTTAAAGCAATAAATAACTTAAAACATGCATAAGATATTTGTGATCTAGTATGGCCCGACTTCATCTTGAAGCTTTGACTTCAAAGTCCGTCTTGAAAATCTCCGTGGGAGGCACCATTTTCTTCAAATAGGATAAGTTATAACTAATTACAACTATTTGATGGTACGCAGACCATATTTGAATTGAAAAATAACTTTGGTGCTTTAGACCAATTACATTCAAATTAATGGTACGCAGACCATATTTTCTATCCTATTTGGGTCATACTAGTCACTTCATAACCTGCAAAACAGTACATGTACAATATATACCATTCACCCATTCATTATCATGAATGGCCCACATAGCTGGTTAGTTAAAACACATTATGCATCACGTAAACATTTGCAGCAATTAATCAAGGTCACCAATAATCTACCAATTATTCAGTCCTTATTAATTCTAATCGAGTTGTTTTAACCTTAAGGATTTGTAGACCTAATCAAGAGTTTATGACTAAAAGCACTCCCACTCAAACCAATAAATTCATATGCTTTACTAATTTTAAACATAAAATTGTATTTCTAGTCTAACCGGAAACATACAAATTTAATTAAAATTTAAAGCTCATATAAATTTATAATTGAATCCAAAAATTTAATTTTAATTTCAGTCACATTTAAATTAATTTATGATTTTAATTTTAGTAAAATAATTAGAATAAATGCCATTTATTATAATTATAATATTCAAAATTAAAATCCAAGAAATTAATTCAAATTATTAATTTTAAAATCAATTAAAATTACGTGAACTGAAATTTTCAAATTAAACATTCAAAAACGATCTAATCGTAACGCAAACACCCTACGCGTTGCACGCCCATGGGCTGTACGCACACAGCCATTGCTGGCCATGTGCGCGCAGCCCATGCGCTCGTTGCATAGCTGCTGCTGTCCCATACGCAAGCCTCCGCACAGCGCCCCATCGCACGCGAGCTATCGCTCGCAGTGCGCGCGCGAGATCGCTCGCTGGGCGCGCTGGCTCGCTCGCTGGCGCGCGAGATCGCTCGCTGGCGCGCGAGATCGTTCGCTGGTGCGCGCGAGCCATCGCTCGCTGGCGCGCGAGATCGCTCGCTGGGCGCGCTGCATCGCTCGCTGGCGCGCGAGATCGCGCGCTGGCGCGCGAGATCGCTCGCTGGTGCGCGCGAGTGATGCTGGGCGCAGCGCTCGTGGCACGCGAGCTTGCGCTCGCTGCGCACGAGGCTGCGCGCTGTTGTGCGAGGCAGCGCGCGCTGTGGCGCAGCTCGCCTGCTGCCCACACGCGACTGCCTTGGCTCGCCCCTCGCCCATGCCCATACGTTCATTGCTCGTGGCACACGACACAAGGCAGGGCTGCTGCCTTGTGCTCGTGCACTACGGCCTTGCTCATTGCATTCGTGCCGCACGGGCGACGAGCTCCCTTGCTCGTCGTCGCATGCCCGCATTATACAACACCCCTTAAGGGTAACACGAAGCGTCCATTGCTTCGCGCGTGCAAGTTATTTGAACGAATCGCATAAAATTTAAAATTTATATTTAAAATTAATGACAAATTAATAAATAATATTAATTTCATAATTTTAGGGCGAAAAATCGAAAATTTATTATCCAATTGATTTCCGATTGATATGGATTCAAGTCTAGGTCATAAAAATTTAAAATTTATCGTAAATTTACAATTTTTATGGTGGTTTTTAATCATAGGTTTCTAATTAAATTACAATTAATTATGAAAATCAAATTAATTCTAAATTATTCTAATTTTCAACAAATTAATCATAATTACAAATTAGATTGCATAATTAACAAGACTAGGCATTCAAACTTGTTAAACATATGCTGTAGGTCAATCAAAAAATCAAGATTTATCAACAAGAATCGCAAATATTTAATTTAACATCTTAAATTTACGAAATTTTGCATTCGAAAAACTAAAACCTTCGAAAAGTCATAGTTAGGCTTCGAATTTGAGAATTCTGGGTTCGGCAGAAAAATACTATTTTTGTCAAAATTTTAGAATGCCTTTTACATGCGGAATTGACACAAAAATCACTCAATTCGGATGAGTAATGAAGAAACTGCCGAAAAACTGCGTACATATAATTAAATAAACGCAATTTGCAATTAATTAACAATTACGAAAATTAATCACCCCTTTTAATTCTTGAAAATTTGTAATATTTAACCATGTTCATGCAATTTAGATTATGAAAATAATAAGGGGCTCGTGATACCACTGTTAGGTTATGATACATATGACATTTACATAAATCATGCGGAAACAACCATTAACCCAGGAAACATATTATTTACACATAATCATTTAGCATAGTTTAGATGCATACTCTTTGTTGCGTGCCTTCCCTAGCTGCGCCCGAACCGAACAAGAACAAGTCTTTTAGGACTCCAAGTGTCGTCCCTCCGTAGAAAGTCCACAGCACGTCCGGATCCGCCTTAAGATTGACCAACTAGAATCGCCCTTAAGGTACTCAGAAAATTCGGCACTTTTGGGGCAAGATGGGTGTTTGAATTTTCTCTCAAAAACTCACTTTTGAATACTTTGAAACTTGTATATAAATTATGACCCCTAGGCCTTTATTTATAGAGTTATGGAAAAGGAATCGTAATCCTAGTAGGATGCGAATTAATTGGAATTAGAATTCTACATGAATTCTACTTAATCAATTTATCCAATAGGAATAGACATTTAATCATACACTGACTCTTGCAGATTCAGGAATCTCGCATGAGCTCAAACTCACACACACACGGCAGCCACAAGGGCTGCCCACGCATGCGAGCAGCAGCCCACGCAGCGCGGCCCACGCATGCGCGGCCTTGTGCGCGCTGGGCTGTGGCGTGCGTGCTTGCTGGGCGATGGCCTGGCTTCGTGCTGGGCCTTCGTCCGGCAGGCCTCGTCCGATGCTAATTCGTACGATACGCTTCCGATTAAATTTCCATTTCCGGAATCTATTTCCGATACGAACAATATTTAATATTTCCGATTCCGGAATTAATTTCCGTTTCGAACAAATATTTAATATTTCCGTTTCCGGAATTATTTTCCGATTCCGGTAATATTTCCGATTCTGACAATATTTCCGTTTCCGGCAATATTTCCGATTCTGGTAATATTTCCATTTCCAACAATATTTTCCGATACGTACCATGTTTCCGTTTCCGGCAACATCTACGACTCGGATAATATTCATATTTCCGATACGATCCATATTTCCGTTTCCGGCAATATCATCGTTTCCGGAGTATTCATTTCTTGCCTGTGACGATCTTAGCTCCCACTGAAACCAAGATCCGTCGGTTCCGAATATTCATAGATGGAGTATTTAATGCCATTAAATACTTGATCCGTTTACGTACTATTTGTGTGACCCTACGGGTTCAGTCAAGAGTAAGCTGTGGATTAATATCATTAATTCCACTTGAACTGAAGCGGCCTCTAGCTAGGCATTCAGCTCACTTGATCTCACTGAATTATTAACTTGTTAATTAATACTGAACCGCATTTATTAGACTTAACATAGAATGCATACTTGGACCAAGGGCATTATTTCCTTCAAGTTTGTCCCCATTAATATCAGACTGCCCACTTTATCCTCAAGTGCAATTACAAAGTTAGCACAACATGACTTCAAACTTTCATCATCAAGTGACTGCAACTTATAAGAAGTAAATAGAAAGCCAAATAGACTTTCATATTCTTGAAATTGCTCAAATATCCTCTTAAGAGAAACAATGGCTTGATCAATAATGAATAAAAAATAATTTGCTCTAAATGACTCCTTTGCAGATTGTGAAACAGATGGTGCATCATCTGGATTCTCATCAAAAAAAAGTTTTCTTCAAATTTCACGTTTTTGAGGAAAAACAGGATGAACATTCATCTCTAGAGAAATCTCCTTGGCAGTGTTAAAGGGCATCTTTAAAACCTGTTTCTCTATATTTCTCAAAAAAAGAAGCCAAGCACTTTATTTTTTCAATAGCAACATCAAGTAGCATATCATCCGATTGTAAATTTTTACTAACCAAGTTAACAGCATATAGTATTTCATACCAAATAACTATTGCTACCAAAAACTCAAAATCACAAAGCTCATTTTCTGCTAAAGATTTAGCTTCACTCAATCCTTTGTTATCATAATCAATGGTTTCTTCTGCTACTTGGAGTAAAGCTTCACATATATCAATCATTTGAAATCTAATGGCTTTAACACTGTCAACACGACTTTCTCAACGAGTGGATGATAAAGACTTAGGAGTCAATCCTTTAACATTATCTTTCAAAAATTTCCACCTTTTTGTAGAATTTGCAAATAACGTATAAATTCGTTAAATGATCCCAAAAAAATCCCTAGCTTTACCACAAGTATTAGCCATATCACATAGCAACTGGTTTAGACTATGGCAACCGCAAGGAGTATAAAAAGATCTAGGATTTATATCTAAAAGTCTCTTTTGTACTCCTTGATGTTTTCCCTTCATATTTGCTCCATTACCATAAACTTGTCCTCGCACATTATTTATGTCAAGACCAAGATCTTTCAACTCTTTTTGTAAAACATCAAAAAGCCCTTGACTACTTCTGTCATTCACAATTAGGAATCCTAAAAAAGACTCTTCAATAATCATGGGTTTTGAAGAAACATCAACATATCTTATTATTAAAGACATTTTCTCTTGGTGGCTAATATCAGGAGTACAATCAAGAATAACAGAGAAATACTTTGCTTGTTTAACTTTCTTGATAATTTCAGATTTGATTAAAGAACCAAGCAAACGTATTAACTCATTTTGGATGTTATGGCCAAGATAATGAATATGGATTTCATCGTTAGTAATACGCCGGACATGCTCTTGGATAACAGGATCAAATTCTGCCAACGTTTCAACAAAGCCCATGAAAATTCCATTATTACTTTGATATAGTCGCTCATTTGTACCACGAAATGCTAAATTATATTTTGCCAGAAATTTTGTAATTGCAATGATTCTTTGTATAACTTTTTTCCAATGTTCTGTTTCTTTATTAAGTTGTTTTTGAGAGACTTTATCAATAGTCTCATTCTTTTGCAACCTTAGACACAAATCATACCAAATTCCCATGTTCTTAAAATTCTCAGGACTTGTTTCATGCTCTTTTAGTTTTATACTAACATGTGTCCAATCCCCAAAACCTTCATTAGTTAATTGACTTCTTCCATAACCTTTTTTTGAAAAAATTCAACAAAAACAAAAAACTTTATCAAGCTCTTTCGAATAAACAAGCCACTCTCTATCACACTTCTCTCCATTAGATAAGACTCTATGGTATAAAGTTGCAGAAAACCGCTTAGATAATCTATCTCTGGGACCTTTATCAAAAGACAAATCTCTTTTAGGACCTTTGACTTCTGAAATATCAATCATTTTAGAATCAAGACCATCCCGATTTCTCGGATCAAATATATCTACTGTGTAAAAAATTTCAGATTGGTTTGTAGTGTTTTCTTGCCTCACATTATCATCCACATTATTCCCACCATCATTATTTTCATTTTCAAGGTCCATTTCATTGTCAATAGGATGATTATGATCAGATTCATTATTTTCATGAATTTCATCTCCACCAACACTATTGTTTTCGTTTAAAAGCACATCATCACCATCATTTCCATTAGCACAATTATCATTTTCATTTAAAGTTTCTACATTCTGCTGCTCTATACCACCAGGTCCACCAGTATTATTTTCATTCTATACAGGTGGTTCCCTTACAACAAACTTATCCAGAGATCCCCTAGAGACAAATCTAACTCTTCCATTCTTTTTTTCCATTTACGTTTTTCAGAACCAGATTTATGTTTCCTGATTTTAGGAGGCATAATTGATAATTCAATAATTGAAAACTTAAATAGAATAACTACAATTACAAATACAATATTAAATATTTCATCATTGAAAAATCAAACAACAATTAAAAAATACATAAAAATTATAGCAATAAAATTATAAAAATATAAAAGATTAAAATCATTAAGAACAGTAGAACGAAGAACGAAAGAATTAAAGAATTAAAGAATTAAAGAAAGATACAACCTGAATTCCTTGCCAAACGAAGAACGGATTCGAAGAAAGAGAAGAAATAAGAAATTGATTGTTGATTAGTGATTTGCTTCCGCCTTCCTGCCTTCCAAATAACACGAATTTCCCCAATTCCCCTCTTTTGAATTGAAAAAAATGCGAAATTTTAGATGCTTAATAAATCTTGAATCTTGATTCATATATATTCATATGAAATTTATCGGTTGAACACCACGAATTTAGGTGGGTATTCTCAGAAATTGAATTGAATGGATTGATAGATATGAAAACAAAGCTGAACGGTAATTTTTTCATAATTGCAGGAGAAGAATTTGGTGTTTAGGAGAGATAATTAAGGGAATTAATTCTCTAATTGACTGATTTTTAGAAATCAAAGAATGGGAAGGAGAAAGAATTTGAAGAGTTATTGATGGTTTGAGACTTTGAGGAACTCACATATTCACGGGGAAGGGAAGTTGCGAAAAAGGTGTGTAATATCATTTTTTTAAGCTTTAATAACAGTAAAAAAAACTTGGCCCCCCCAAAATTTTGGGCCCGGTGCTGTAGGTCCGACCAAACCTCCTAATGGTCGGGCCTGTCGATGATTGGACGCGGCAGAAACGCTACAAAAAACAACCGATTGCACAACCAATTAAGAACGAACAAAAAAACATCTTTTGCAAATCATAGCAACTTCGAACTGGGAAAAGAAGTGGCATGGAGGATAAAACCTTAAATGGGAAAAACCCACATAAAAAAAAAGCAATATTCAAACAACATCATCTAAAAATATCTAACCCGAGAAAAGAGCATGTGAATCTCTAGATTCAGTCGAAAACATCAACAAAATATCAATTAAAATAAGAAATTACAAACCATAAATAAATTAAGAAGAAATCATCAATTAAACCCTAGCTTTAATCGAAAAAATTCAACAAAACCTAAAACCCATAGAAAGAGTTTAAATCGGGCAAATTTAGGGGGGGGGGGGGAAGACAAAGATGAAATTTATATACCTTAACCACCTCGGTTTCCATTTCTCGCCATTTCTAGTTATGAAAATTCAAATAACACCAAGATACACAGAAACACCCAATATATTAGAAAGATCGACAAAAGGGGAAGAACAATAGCATTCTCCTTGTGTTTGCTATCAAGCTCCACTGCCGAATCTGAAACACCAAAACATCAAAACCCCTAGGATGCTGGAAGGAGAGAGCGAAGGGGGCAGAGGAGATTGCAGAGATGAGAGCTAGGGTTTGTTGAAAATGGAAGGGGGAAGAAGATCCCATAGTCGATAAAAGAGGAAAGATAAAAGAGAAACAAAAAGGAAATAGATGGGTGAAAGAGAACGTGGCATCATTTACCATCATGGGTAAGGCAGCGCAGGGCAAAAATGATAAATGTGAGAAATTTAAGGGCTTTTTAGGTTGTACACTATTGGATGAATAGTGAAAACAAACTCCTTGCTTTTAAAGGTTGTAAGATTTCGATATTTATTCATTTTTAATACTATAAACTTAATTGAAAATATTTTATAAATGTAAATAACATAAAATGACATAATAGAATAAAATACATAATAGATGGACTAAAACAAGACAAGTTTCGGATAAACAGAACATTACAACAACTAAGCACACTATGTTATGGACTAAAGCATCATAAAGCCAAAGTAAAGTATGTTAAACTCATGAAGAATAAAAATTTAAATACGATAAATCAAACGCAACCACTAAAATGACAACTCTTCTTCAAGGCATGAGTTTAATGATTATTGCCTTCATATTTTTGCCAGTTATGCTCAATTAAATCATCTTTCAAAGAGTGATGAGTTTGACTGCTATATAAAGTTGTTCTTCTCCCCAAATACGAGTTAATTCTAAAGGGTTGTCCTGTCTGGAACTCAAAAGGTTCACCATTATTCACTGTTGCGGTTAATCTCGAAAGGTCTTCTTCATAGTAAATTCGTAACACATCAGCTCGGACATATGTATCTCGTTCATCCTCAACTATCATGTTGTGTAAGATGATACAAGCCTTTATTATGTCGTCTAATATATCTTCATCGTAAGCAAACGATGGTTGTCATGCATGTTAGGTTATGATACATATAAATGAATATAAATCATGCGAAAAAACCATAAAAGCCAGGATGCCAAATTAATTGCCACATAACAATTAGCATAATTTAGGATGCATAATCTTTGTAGCTTGCCCTCCCTTGCTGCGCCCGAACCGAACAAGAACAAGTCTTTAGGACTCCAAGTGTCGTCCCTCCATTGAAAGTCTACAGCACGTCCGGATCTGCCTTAGGTAAATTAACTAGAATCGCCCCAAAGGCACTATGATTTTCGGCTATTATGAGGCAAATAGATGACTGAATTTTATGCCTAAAACTCTCTTGAATACTTAGAAAACTCGTCATAAATTGTGAGCATTAATCACCTTTTTATAGGGTATGGAAAAGGTATTGGAATCCTACTAGGAAACGAATGAATTTGAATTTAATTAAAACTCTATTAATTAATTTATCTAGTAGACATAGGAATTTAATCTTAAACGAATCCTACACGGTTTAGGTTTCGTACGTAAGCACAAACACACACGAGCATGACCCGCATCCGCGCAGGCCATGCCCGCGCAAAAGCCCAAGAAGCTGCCGCAGCCTAGGCGCGCGCTGGGCCTGGCGTGGCCTTGGGCTGTTTGTGCGGTGCGCTATGCTTACTGGACGTGGGCTTGGCTTCGCGCTGGGCCTTCATCTAGCAAGCTCGTCCGATGGTAATTCGTACGACGCGCTTCCGATTAATTTCCCGATTCCGGAATTCATTTCCGATACGAACAATATTTAATATTTCCGATTCCGGAATTAATTTCCGTTTCAAACGAATATTTAATATTTCCGTTTCCGGAATTATTTTCCGATTCCGATAATATTTCCGATTCCGACAATATTTCCGTTTCCGGCAATATTTCAGATTCCGGCAATATTTCCATTTCCGATAATATTTTCCGATACGTACCATGTTTCCGTTTCCGGCAACATCTACGACTTGGATAATATTTATATTTCCGATACGATCCATATTTCCGTTTCCGGCAATATTATCGTTTCCGGAGTATTCATTTATTTGCCTTTGACGATCTCAGCTCCCACTGAAACCAAGATCCGTCGATTCCGAATATCCACAGATGGAGTATTTAATTCCATTAAATACTTGATCCGCTCACGTACTATTTGTGTGACACTACGGGTTCAGTCAAGAGTAAGCTGTGGATTAATATCACTAATCCACTTGAACTGAAGCGGCCTCTAGCTAGGCATACAGTTCACTTGATCTCACTGAATTATTAACTTGTATAATTAATACTGAACCGCATTTATTAGACTTACCATTAAATGCATACTTGGACCAAGGGCATTATTTCCTTCAGTCTCCCACTTGTCGTTAGGGACAAGTGTGCATTTCCTAATTCCTTTGTCACTCGATGCTTGCTCTTGAACATAAGGTAAGAGTTGTCATCCTTATTATGTCCAGAGGTGTTTCTCGGTTTCAGAGTTCAACTGAACAAATAAACAGATAATCATAGCCTATGATTCATCTGAGCACGGCCATGCATTTTACAGTTTCTAGCTCTCCGAGTGGCCTTGTACAACTTTCAGCATCTCATCCCGATTCATGGGAGGACAATCCCAATCTTGCGATCTTGAGATTAGACTTCGTTTGATAGGTGATTACCCGAGCGTTGCCTTTATAACCTCCTTTTACGGTGCGACGGTTGACAACGTCAAAGTAAGCAGTTCTCAAACAAGTAATCTCAAATCACTCAGGTATTGAGGATTAGTGTCTAATAATTTTAATGAAATTTACTTATGACAGATTTTCATCTCTTACAGTAAAGTTTCATAGGTCTGTCCGATACTAGTCTTCCCAAAGTAAGTATCTATGCAAATGATTGCGACATTGCCGTGTCCACATAGTTCAAGAAACGGAACTACTAGTCATCTTGCATTCTAGTCGACTAACGTTTTCTTGCATTCTAGTTCACTTGATAGACATTTCTTAGTCACAGGACTAGTCCTGACAGTCTATATTGAATATATCGTCAAATTGAAGGGACTCATCATTTAATACTAAATCAAGATTAAATGGAATATGAAAATATATTTCATATATGATAAATGTTCAACCCTAATGTTTTACAACCATGGGCCTCAAACCCATCTTTAAAACAGTTCATGGATTTCAAAGCTATGCTTGACTACCAGTGCTACAATGTGAGTGTTGCTTCTCACTTGTTGCATAGGTTTAGTTATCATGCTTTGCTAATCTTAATATCCCTTTCATCGAATGTCTTTCGAGATAGGATGATAAGATCTTTTGAGTTTGTTTATTATGTGAACTAGTCTTTCTTACTTAAATAGTGGTTCCACGCATTTTGAAATGAAGAACCATTAAGTCAACAGACATGTGATCTACCCAAGTTCAGTGAAGAACTCTTTACGTAAACAACCCTGTTTCATTTCTTCTTAGGCAATAAGTATTTTTACTTCAACTGTAAGGTTTCTAGTGGTGCTTTGTTTGGATTTACCTATCCAAGCAGTTCATAGATATGTGGAAGACTTTCCATCTGTATGTCAGAATATAGAAATTAATATTTAATTTCCCACGCAACAACTCATGGTCTCCAATCCATGTTTCCATTTCAAAACACGATGCGTATAGCTCGTTCTTGCCAATGGTTAACTCCAAAGGAATCTTGCTTGATCCTTTGCCAGTGTTTATGCGTGTAGCATCAATTTTTAGCATATCTTTATTTCCTTGAATCAAGAACTATTCTTATGTACCTTTTCAAGTACCATAAGTTTTTCTTGATCTCAATCTAGTTGATCATTACTTAGATCAATAGAGATTGGTATATGTTCGTCATGCCTAAAGTCATACGATACGTTTTTGGCGATCCTCATATTATATCATACATGATAAATTCTTTTGCAGAATAATTCCCAGTTGAATTCTATTCATGTAACTTTAGCTCATTCAGTTTTAGTAGATACTGAATCCAACTAAATTCTTTAACATATAATATAGGTTAAGAATCTCATCTAGACTCTTTGATGTTTAACTTAGTAAATGCTTATACATAGTTCAAACATTCATTACTTAGATTTATTCACATGAGCCGAATATCTCCAATGGAGTCTTTCGTGTTTGATTTAGTAAATGTCATTACTTAATCTAAAACAATATTATAAGATCTTTGTAATTAGATCATAATACCCAATAAGTACTAAGTTTCTCCTTGGTCCATCATTGATGAATAATTTCAAATCTAAGTCATTAGCATTTGAATGTTATTTCACAATAGAGAGATATGTGTGTGTGATACACATAGGACCAATTAAGTTTTACGTACTCCCACTAAACTTCTTATATATCTATAAGAATCGTGTACATTTTATGAAACTAAAATACTTATTAGCTTCACTAAAATACAGTTCCAATTCCCAATTGCTTGCTTAAATCTGTACTTAGATTTTATAAGCTAGCTTTCCTTTTGAAGCATTTTATTTGGATCCACAAATCCTATGACATGCCATGTACATAGTTTCTTCCAACATTTGATTGAGGAATACGGTTTGTCATCCAATTGCCATATGTACCAATATGCAATCATTGCTTGATTTATAGACTTGAGCATTACGATTATGCATGAGGTTTCAACACAATCCACGCCATGAATTTGCTTGTAACCTTTTAGCAACTAATCTAGCTTTGTGTGTGAACACAATTCCATGTTTGATGGTTTTTATCCTTAAAACCAACTTGCAACCAATAGGTGTGAAATCAACAAAATGTCAATTTTGTCATCAAAATATTGATTCTGTTTTATGGCCTTTAACCATCTAAAACATTTGAGTCTATTATATGGCCTATAACCATTTTAGGGAATCTATATTTTGTCATAGCTTTCTTACAAGTCACAAACTCATTAATCCACGTGATAATAGTTTGATTGCAAGTTGTAGGTTTCTTCACTATCTAATAGAAGAATCTCATAGTTTCATGGACCTGAACTCTATGTTTCTTCACTATCTAATAGAAGAATCTCATAGTTTCAGTGACTTGAACTCTATGCCTACTTGGGTATAGAACATCAAACAATAGAATATCAACAGGCACCTTGAGAGTCCTTTGAATATTCTGTTCTCCTTGAAGCACTTGTAAAGTCTTCTAAGAGATGTCTATTCTTTAAATCCACTTCTAAAGTCCTTAAAAAATACGTATTCGGATTTTCAAAAGAACTTCGAAAAGCCTCTAGAATGTCCGTTTATGTTTGTTGTTCGCCTCGAATACTTTCGAGGTCTATTTTCTCCCACTTGTCATTTTGGAAACGAATCTCCAACAGGACATTATTTCGAGCAAACAAACATTATGTTCTCAAAAATTCGTGGTAGAAACAATACCCTTGTCTCTCATTTGAATAAATCACAATGAAACATATATCTATACTTGGGCCTTAGTTTGTCGAATGACAAACACTAAGCTCCCACTGAGTTTAGCAACTCTTTAGATATATATTATTGAAAAGATATTCTGAAATTACTTTTCAATAGCTTTGACGAATTTGGTTTAGTTTAGTGGTAGTTGAGCATTTTTGTTTTAGAAATTATAGGAAAAGTCTTTATGATTCATCATTGATTGAATCAAGTACTAATTGACTTCGATCATTGCAACTTAGATATGCCATATCTTATGGAGCTAGATCGTGAATTTACAACACACAACCATCGATGATCATTTTTGGTCTTAAAGAAAACATCGACATGATCTAACCTAGATCTTTATGATTTCTTTCCAAGGGGATTTTATACTTCTGAATCTTTGAACTAGCCAAACAGATTCAAACTTATATCACATTGAGTAAATAAACCAATATTCACTCAAATCCAGGTGATATAATAAAGTCATAAAATATTTCTTTAGCTTTGAACTCTATTGTCTAGGCGTTCTAACAATAGTTCATATCTTTTGTTACTTTCAACATGTAAGACTAGCTTGTCTTGAATGATCTAGAAATCAATCAACTTTCAAAAGTCCATCAAAATAGAGATTTTGAATGTTAACTTGTTGACATGGTCTAAGTAACAATGCCAAAGATTAGTGGAACTCAAATCAAGAGATTGATTTGAACCTAGTAAAGTTCATTTTGTTAAAGAGTTGTTTGTTTTTAATCAAGCATATTGACTCAACTCGTAAATGACCATTTCATTCAAATAACAAACAAACATTGTTTTTGTCTTTCTTGAATGTGAGTCTTTCTGTGTTTGAAAACACAAATTTAGGTATGCTGATTATGGAACAAAATAGCCATTAAGTTCCAGCCTTGAAAAGGTCTTAAAACAAACTTGATGACCCTACAACTAATGTAGCAATGCCATGCTTCATTTCCCACTTGTAGGTCATTAGTATAGCCTAGCTTCCATTGTTTGAGTTATTACCGAAGTAAGAATCTCAAGCGGTATATGATACCAAGGAAGTTTGATTTCTAGGTAACTTTTTCTTTAAACATAAACTTATAGGTAGAAACGGAATTGTAAGTTCCTTTCTCTTTGTTCCTTGTTTTCCTATTTCTTGTACCCTTTCTTTTAGCCTTTAAGAATTGACTTCTAGTGTTGACTTTTATACTTTGTTAGACATGTCTAATGTCACTCCAACAAGGTTGTTACCATTTTATTTATGTTGATTATTCTGTTTCAACTAGATGATCTTACCAGAAACTTCTAAAGTTCTCTAAGCATCGATCTATTCGAATGTCTAGGAACTAGACTCGTTCGAGAATTAAATGGATAAAAGATATTAGGTTGTTAACCATTGGTAAAGCTGAGCGTTTAAACTCAATGCTTTATGATCTTAAAACTACATTGTATTTTGAATTCACAAGCACCAATCGGTTTGCCATTCAACTTTGATACTCGAAAACAACTATAAAAGTCGCTAAAAGAAACGTACATTTTAAATTGCTCATTTTCTCTCATTTCCATGAATCATTCTTGGATTCATTACCAATCGAGGAAATTTACTGTTACCTTTCTAAAGGATTTACTGCAGTGCAAGATATTTAATTATAAACAATAATTAAAACATACATTGAAGCATGCAAAGTCTAAACATTTATCATGAGTAATAACTTGAAAATTAAAGCAATCATGCAATTTAAACAAGTTATTGGCATCTTATTCGAATTTATTGTTCCGGCAGGTGTGAATAAAATGATTCCAAGATCCTTAAATCATTGAAGAATTAAGCACATTATGTATTTAGACTCAATTCTAAAATATTTTAGGTAAGCAAAACCTTTTCTAATAGTCTAGAAACTACTCTTGGTTGATAGGCACGTCTAAGAACTTATTAGGTAAACCTATCCCCTTTGCCACGACATAAAAGGACTCCTTACTTATATCGTTGAGTTTCACCAAAACTAACATGTACTCACAATTATTTGTGTACCTTACCCCTTTAGAATCAATAAGTAACACCTCGCTATGGCGGAAAACTATTACTAAGATTGATGTAAAGGTTATCCAAGTAAGTGTTATTTTGGCATGACACCTTTTAACTCAATTTTAAAGTTTGGAACTTAAGGCTCTTACTATGTTGGTTAGATTTTAAGTGAACTAAATTTCTTAATCATACAACATAATTAAGCCATAATCTCATGCATAATTAAGACATATTTAAGGCAATAAATAACTTAAAACATGCATAAGATATGAATGTGATCTAGTATGGCCCGACTTCATCTTGAAGCTTCAACTTCAAAGTCCGTCTTGAAAATGGATTGGAAACTTCGTCTTGAATTCTCCATGGGAGGCGCCATTTTCTTCAAATAGGATAAGCTATAATTAAACTAATTACAACTATTTGATGGTACACAGACCATATTTAAATTAAAAACTTTGGTGCATTAGACCAATTTTACATTCAAATTAATGGTGCGCAGACCATATTTTCTATCCTATTTGGGTCATACTAGTCACTTTTCAATAACCTGCAAAACAGTACATATACAATATATACCATTCACTCATTCATTATCATGAATGGTCCACATAGCTGGTTAGTAGAACATATTATGCATCACATAAACATTTGCAGCAATTAATCAAGGGTTCCAATAATCTACCAATTATTCAATCCTTATTAATTCTAATCAAGTTGTTTTAACCTTAAAGGATTTTAGACCTAATCAAGAGTTTATGACTAAAAGGCTCCCACTTAAACCAATAAGTTTACATGCTTTACTAATTTTAAACATAAATTGTATTTCCTAGTCTAACCGGAAACATACAAATTTAATTAAAATTTAAAGCTCATATAAATTTATAATTGAATCCTTTAATTTATTTTCAGTTAAATTAAATGAATAAATTTAAATTAATTCAAGGTTTTAATTTTAGTAAAATAATTAGTATAAATTGGAATTTATAATAATTAGATTATTCAAAATTAAATTCCGAGAAAACAATTTAAATTACGAATATTAAAGTTAATTAAAATCGTTTCCGAACTGAAAATTCAAAATTAAATTCAAAACGCATCAATCGTAACACGACGAGGCACTTGGGCTTGCGCCCAAGCCCCATCGAGTCATGAGGCAGCAACGCCCCATCGACTGATCGCTAGGCATGCACGAGCAGGCCACATGCATCGCAGCCATGCCAGGCCACGCTGCGCGCAGCCCGCATTGCTCAACGCTGTTGGTTTGCTCGCTGGGCGGGGAAGCGCGCGCTGTGGCGCAGCTCGCTTGCTGCCCACACGCGACTGCTCGCCTGGCACCCGCATTTCCCATCGCCCATCGCCCATCAAGTCACACACGCCCAGCTCCCTTGCTTCGCGCGCGCGCCTCTTGCTTGTTGCTCGTTGCATTCGTACCGCATGGGCGACGAGCTCCTTTGCTCGTCGTCGCATGCCCGCACTATACAACACCCCTTAAGGGTAACACGTAGCGTCCTTTGCTTTGTGCGTGCAACAATCATGAGCTAATTTCATAAAAATTAAAAAATTTTAATTCAACTTTATTGACAAATTAATAAAACATACTAATTTCATAAATTTAGGGCGAAAAATCGAAAATTTATTAATCAATTAATTTCCGATTCTCATGGATTCAAATATAGGTCATAAAAAATTAAAATTTATCATAAATTAACAATTTTTATGTAACACCCTAATAATTCCTTGCTTTTATAAAATCATTTTCCAAACTTAAAATAAAGGAATTACTAAAGCATTACCGCCACCGTGATAACGGTTAAGGCTATTACCAGAATTACGCAGCGGAATTTATTGTCAACTAACTTTTAAAAACATAATTAATGAAATATCGAGGCCTCCTACAATTTGGAACCATAATGGCCCAAAACCCAAAACATAAATAGTTCAAACATTTCAAACATAATTAAAGTATTATTAAATAGTTCAAAATACGAAAACATGCAACTCTCTCGATCATCCCAAGCCACATGATTCCGATCTACCAACCTGCTATATTATTCTACTCCCCATCAATGCAAGTGCAAATGATAGATCATCATAGGGTCATTAAGGCAAAGGCCATGACCAAAACACACAAAGCACGTAGTCAGCAAAAGCTGAGTACTTACAAGAATATAGTGAACTGAAACTAAAACATGCATCACTCACTAAGTACTAATCTACATTCAAAAGCCATATAATAATTAACAAACAAATCATGAATACAAGACTCGACTCTTGACTCGACTCTTGACTCACAATTTAATTAGAATAAGTTTCGAACGGGCCAAAAGAATATTCCATAAAGGAAAAAGGTGATGGGAGACAACCATACACCAAAGAATAAATAATAAATTCGGGCCATACCGAGTGTCGGGCCATACCGACGGAATTCCTGCGCATATTATAAATGAAACAACGTCTTGTATCATTAGTAGGAGTTCGAGCTTTCCGGCAAGACTCCCCCCATTGCTCATACTCAAGGTATATACGTTCCAACAGTTTTGAAGCTTGTTCTGGTTGCACTTTACGTTTATTAATATTTTATTAAAGGCGAACTCAAGACTCACCAACATGCGCACATACAATTAATAAACAACAACCAAAACAATCTTATTTTAAATGCTTTAGGACTTGTGATCAACAAGGCAAGACACTTGTGAAATTACTACCAGGTTCCTCCTCACCAAAGTGAGACTCCGCATCATGCACATTAACATGAGGGTTGTGCCCTTGCACGACAAATCCTAATTCATTTCATACATAATATTCCCAACTGAACCCTACATGTGCGGTGGCTTACGTGAGCTAACCCTTCACATGTGGTAAAATAAATAGTACAACGAGGTACGAATAATTGGCTCAAAGTATGCTAGACATCCCGTACAATAGCATACAAATAAATAATTCATCCCTAGCTTGCATGTGAAACAAACCATACATGCATAAATATTGAACAACATGATTGACAATGAAGTCCATACTCATAATAATTCCAACATGTTTGTTCAACAATTAATCCAATAAATCCAACATCACAAATCACATGCTCGTTCACCAAAATAAACATGATTCCACATAATATAATTCACATCACCAACAATCATGTAATGTCATTGACAAAAGGTGTGGTTGCCCTTGACTTGTACGTACCTTGAATACCTAAGCGTAGGGGCCACTTTGCAATAACGAGCACTCAACTAGAAATCACCTCCTATCATCAAAATAATGAAACTTAAATTATTTCCATGTTCATTAAATTTCCAGCAACTTTATAAAATTTAAAACCACCTTTAAACTTTAGAGTTCAATCGTTTTTCAATAATATAATCGTCTCAATTTGCAAAATCAATCCCTAGTACAAAAACATACTTTTTCCGCCTTTAAAATCAATAAAAATCAACACTTGAAGCCTTTATTCAAATCTGAAAATATAATTGATTATCATAATTAAAATCATCACCTAATTATGCTAATCAATTGACTCATTAGGTGTAGGTTAAAACCCTAACTTGAAAATCCCAATAAAACTAGTTTATTATCATAAAAATCAATGCTTTATTCAATAAACAAATCTGAAAATTCATCCTTTAATAATTAAAACAAACCTAATGAATCACAACACGCAAATCCTCAAACCACGGTATTCATAACCGGTTCCCAGCATTTTAATTACTCAAAATAATATTAATATTATAATTTAAAATACGAAATTTAAATAGAATAGGTAAGGAAGAAGAGAATTATACCAATCCGGCCTATAGCACGGAACAACCACGAATTTAAAGTGATTGGGCGAAAAATTGAACAAGAACGAACACACGCACACACACACGCACAATTCGTGTGCGGGTGCGCGCAGCAACGAAGGGGAACGCAGCAGGGCCGCGCGCGGGTCGGGCGTTGTGCGCGAGGGAGAGAGCGAGGGAAGGCGAGGGGTGCTGGGCGCTGTGCGCGAGGGAAGGCGAGGGGTACGCAGCAGCGTGCAGCACTGCTGGGCGCGGGACGAGAGAGGAAGAGAGGGAGTGTGCGAGTGTGTGGGCAGCGCTGGGGCGTGAGGCCGAGCAGCACGAGAGCACAGCAGCACGAAGGCACGAGCACGGGGCTGCGTGTGTGCGGTGTGCGGACGAGCCGAGCAAAAGAGGAGAGGGAAAGAGGAGTGGGGTGCAAGCAAGCCAAAAAGGGTTTTATGAATTTAAGGGCTTCATTTAATGATGGGGGAGTCCTATTTATAGGCTCCCTAATCCCTTGATGGGCTAGGCTTAGGAGATTTGAGTTGGGCTTAGGAAATAAATGATTGGGCTAGCTTAGGATTTAAATTAAACTCTTTTGATTGTGCTCGTTTAATAAAACGAATTGGACTTTTCATTTAAAACCCGAAGCCTTTAAAAATCATTTGCAACCCATTTAATTTCCCGACTCAAGAATTAAATTCGTTTCGTAATTAATTAAAATTATAAATATTCTAATTAATTAAAATACATTTAAATAAAATACATTTAAATATTATTTAAATGCTAATAAATCGTAAAATGCTTTATAAATATAATAAAATATACTTATAAATATTATAAAAATACGAGGTATTACATTTTATGGTGGTTTTTAATCATGGATACCTAATTAAATCGTCAATTAATTATGAAAATCAAATCAATTCTAAATTATTCGAATTTCAACAAATTAATTACAATTACGAATTAGGTTTGTATAATTAACAAACTTAGGCATTCAAATTTGTTAAACATATACAGTAGGTCAATCAAAAATTCAAGATTTAACAACAAGAAACGCAAATATTTAAATTTAACATCTTAAATTACAAACTTTGCGTTCGAAAAACTAAAACCTCCGAAAAGTCATAGTTAGGCTTCGAATTTGGGAATTCTGAGTTCGGCCGAAAATTAGTATTTTTGTCAAAATTTTAGAATGCCTTTTACATGAGGAATTGACACAAAAATCACTCGATTTCGTTGAGTAACGAAGAAACTGCCGAAAAACTGCGTACATATAATTAAATAAACGCAAATTTGCAATTAATTACAATTACGAAATTAATCACCCCTTTTAATTCCTTGCAAATTTATAAAATTTAACCATGTTAAGCAATTATTATGGAATTAATTAGAAGCTCGCGATACCATTGTTAGGTTATGATACATATAAATGAATATAAATCATGCGGAAAAACCATAAAAGCCAGGATGCCAAATTAATTGCCACATAACAATTAGCATAATTTAGGATGCATACTATTTGTAGCGTGTCCTCCCTTGCTGCGCCCGAACCGAACAAGAACAAGTCTTTAGGACTCCAAGTGTCGTCCCTCCGTAGAAAGTCCACAGCACGTCCGGATCCGCCTTAGGTTTAATTAACTAGAATCGCCCCAAAGGTACTATGATTTTCGGCTATTATGAGGCAAATAGATGACTGAATTTTATGCCTAAAACTCTCTTGAATACTTAGAAAACTCGTCATAAATTGTGAGCATTAATCACCTATTTATAGGGTATGGAAAAGGTATTGGAATCCTACTAGGAAACGAATTAATTTGAATTTAATTAAAACTCTATTAATTAATTTATATAGTAGACATAGGAATTTAATCTTAAACGAATCCTACACGGTTTAGGTTTCGTACGTAAGCACAAACACACACGAGCATGACCCGCATGCGCGCAGGCCATGCCCGCGCAAAAGCCCACGAAGCTGCCGCAGCCTAGGCGCGCGCTGGGCCTACCTTGCGCTGGGCTTGGCGTGGCCTTGGGCTGTTTGTGCGGTGCGCTATGCTTGTTGGACGTGGGCTTGGCTTCGCGCTGGGCCTTCGTCTAGCAAGCTCGTCCGATGCTAATTCGTACGACGCGCTTCCGATTAATTTCCCGATTCCGGAATTCATTTCCGATACGAACAATATTTAATATTTCCGATTCCGGAATTAATTTCCGTTTCGAACGAATATTTAATATTTCTGTTTCCGGAATTATTTTCCGATTCCGATAATATTTCTGATTCCGACAATATTTCCGTTTCCGGCAATATTTCAGATTCCGGCAATATTTCCATTTCCGATAATATTTTCCGATACGAACCATGTTTCCGTTTCCGGCAACATCTACGACTTGGATAATATTTATATTTCCGATACGATCCATATTTCCGTTTCCGGCAATATCATCGTTTCGGGAGTATTCATTTATTTGCCTTTGACGATCTCAGCTCCCACGGAAACCAAGATCCGTCGATTCCGAATATCCATAGATGGAGTATTTAATGTCACTAAATACTTGATCCGTTTACTTACTATTTGTGTGACCCTACGGGTTTAGTCAAGAGTAAGCTGTGGATTAATATCATTAATCCACTTGAACTGAAGCGGCCTCTAGCTAGGCATACAGTTCACTTGATCTCACTGAATTATTAACTTATATAATTAATACTGAACCGCATTTATTAGACTTACCATTAAATGCATACTTGGACCAAGGGCATTATTTCATTCAGTGCAATGGCGAATCTTGCTTGCAAAACTCCGAACGCACGTTCAACATCCTTACGAATATGCGCTTGACTATCAGCAAATAACCTTTTCTGTTTCAAGTTGGGGACGAGAAAATCCTTGAATGAACGTAGCCCAATTTGGATAAATACCATCTGTGAGGTAGTACCCCATGTTGTATTCATGCCCATTCACCAGAAAATTTATAGGAGGTGCCTTACCTTGCAAAACATCATCAAAAACAGGAGAACGGTGCGGAACATTAAGGTCATTACATGAACCAGGAATACCAAAAAATGAATGCCAAATCCATAGATCTTG
Source organism: Spinacia oleracea (assembly GCF_020520425.1). Lineage (NCBI taxonomy): Eukaryota > Viridiplantae > Streptophyta > Magnoliopsida > Caryophyllales > Amaranthaceae > Spinacia > Spinacia oleracea. The sequence goes on along the minus strand of NC_079487.1, from coordinate 6,745,125 downwards.
ATCTGCAACAGCTTCAAGAATTAGGGTCGCTTTCCGGCTGCGTCCTTGGTATTGACCTCTCCATGCGGTAGGGCAGTTCTTCCATTCCTAGTGCATATAATCAATACTACCGATCATTCCTGGAAATCCGTCCATTTCATTTTTAGAAAGGATCCTCCTTAAGTCTTCATCTGTAGGACTTCTTAGGTAATCCTCTTCAAAATTCTTGATTACCCCTTGAGTGAAATGTAATAATGATTTTTTTGAAGTTGTTTCACCCATTCGCAGATATTCATCAATTGCATCCGGAGCCAAACCATATGTTAAAATTCTGATAGTTGCAGTGCATTTTTGCAATCCTGATAACCCTAATTTTCCGGCAACATTTCTTCTTTGTTGCAAGAAAACATCATTTTCAACCACTTTGTTCATGATACGGCAAAACAAAGGTATTCCCATTCGAAACCTTCGACGAAACTGCTTGTCTGGATATACTGGATTTTTCGCAATGTAATCATTAAACAGGAAGTTATGCCCTTCTTCACGGTTTCTATTTGCTGGAATCAAATTGGCATCATTCACATTTCTAAGACTAGGACCTCGTGGAAAGAATGTGTTTGGTAAATGATGAATGAAAAAATCATCAACCATTTGATCAACTTCTACGTATGGATTTTCAACAGCAGATTCTGAGCTTGAACTTTTTTTCAAATAACATTTTTTTTTTTGAGATAGAATAGAATGTGATAATGAGAAATGAGTTTGATAATGTGTGTGTATTTAAAGAGTAATGTGGATAAGATTATATGGATTACGTGATAAGATTTTACTGGATTTTATTGGATTTTCTTATATATTCTCAGATTTTCCAAGATTCTCGATTTGTTGATAGGATTATATGGAACACGTGATAAGTTGGATTTTCTTAGATTTTTTATTTCTTGATAAGATTATATGGAATTCATGATAAGTTTTTTTTCTTAGAATTTCTAAGATTTCCGATTTTTTTGATAAGAGTTTTCAGATTTCTTGATAAGATGTTATTGGATGTTCATAGATTTTCTTAGATTTTCTATTGGCTGATAAGATTTTACGGATTTCTTGATAAGATATTATTGGATTTTCGTAGATACCACAATTGTTTGTTAGACAAAAAAATTTCTTATAATATAATAACAACAATGTGTAAAATACAACTTGGCAAGGAAAAATAATATATTACATAACACAAAGTAATACAAAGTTAAGGACATAACACGAACTAATACAAGTTTAAAGGCACAACACGAATTAATACAAGCTTATTGAAAACTAATAAAAACTAGATTGTGACATAAAAATTTAAACACATGAAATAAACTAAACATTAAACACTTTGCTAATTAGCACCACCATAAAGCTCCATAAGCAATCTTTCCTTTACTTTTTCCTCGTTAGGAGTTAGACAAGCCTTCGACATCAATGTTTGTAAGAAATCATTTTTCATTTTTTGTTGATCCAACCGGATTCTCTGTTCCTCTATCTCAAGCTGTTGAATCCTCCTTGTTTCCCTTGCTTCATCTCACTCGAATTTCTTTAAATTTAGTTGGTGCTCTTGAGTCCTAATTTCAGTGCTAGCTTGCAACTGATTTCCAAAAGACGAAACTTCCTTTGATGATTCTGCCCCTTTGCCTTTTCTTCTGGCCTTAGCTTTCTTTACACCATCTGGTCGAGATATACCTCCAGATACGAAGCTCCCACCACTTGGTAAGACGGTGTCACCATCATCATCAAGTCTAGTTCTCTTGTCACTTCCTTCATTATCTTCAGTAGAAACTGGTAGACTGGCATTGTATGCTTGTCTCTCTTTCTTTGACATACCCCACCTCGTCATCACCCTCCACTTTGGGTTATCATGAATAAGCATCTTCCAAGCATGCATCAATGTGAAGTTCTTTTTGTTATCAGAAGTATTGCGGAATAACTTGTGAGCGGTAGAAATTTGGTCCGCATCACTATTCCCACTTGCAAATAACTTACCAGCTTCTTCAAAACTAGCAGCCCACAAAATGATGTCTGGAAACATCCTTCCCCAACGATCCTCTAAACATTTTGTGCCTCTTACTACAAGTTCATGCGGTCTACCCACTTGAATTTCGTTATAGCACACATCAGCTAGCCTCCAAATCTCAGCTTTTTTCATGCCGGCGCCTATAACCTTATCAGAGCAAACTTTAATGTAGGAATCAACCAGAGCTTTGTTCTCCAGAATCGACCAACTTCGAGACTGAGTCGCAACCTTAAGTGGTTGATTTGGTTTAACGGGCAATGGATGCGTCATGATCGGTTGTTGTGTCTCCATGACACTTTCCTCTACAGATTCATGGTCAACAATAGTGTTAGCATAAAAAAATTGTTGAAAATTTTGAGAGGAAAAATTACCCTGTGAATAAGAATTATAGCCGGGATGCTGATTGTTGTCAAGGTTAAGATCAAAATCATCAACGTTTTCTATTTTTTAAAAATAGTAATTAGGGTCCATTTTATTTTAAAAAAATATGCAAGCACACTAATAACAATATTAATAATACTTTTATAGTAAATATACCTATTAATAATAAAAAAAATGATAATAATAATAATAATAATAATAATAAAATAATAATAATAATAATAATAATGATTATAATAATAATAATGTTAACAATAATGACAATAATAATATAATAATTATAAAATTAATAAATAAAAACCGGAAATACGATTTTCGAAAATATATGTTATTGAAATGTTCAGTAATTTTTCGAATATATCACAAATTATAGTAATACTTAGTATGAAAAATAATTTTGATGATTTTAGAGAGAGAAAAATGATTTTTGCAAGTGTGTCAAAATATAGCAAATTTGGTATCTATTTATATATCTTGAAATTTTATGATTGTTGGTATAATTTATTTATTTTTATTAATTATTTTTGGCTAAATTAGCCATTAACACAAAATAGTCGTTGCAAATTGCACCCAATTTTGTGATTGGTTGATGATGCTGATTCGGACAAGTGTCAAGCGTCCATCGGGCCTCTACCTGCGCCCAGTCATCAAAAGGAATCTTCCCTTTTTTTTTGGATTTATTTGCAAAACCAACGCAGGGTGTGCGAGGTGAGCGACGGAACAGGGCCCCAAATGTTCAGAATATAATATAATTAGTTTCCTTAATGTAAACAAAACCAAAGGTGGAGTAGTGGTTAAGGCTTTATAGAATAATACCAAGGTCATGGGTTCAATTCCTTATAAGTTCATTTTTTATATTCTTTTTCCTTTTGATTTTATTTAGATACGGGCCTCATTTATAAAATCTGCATAGGGCCCAATAATCATGATGTCATTGTAGCCCCGGCACTGAACCAACGACTCCTTTTGGAAGTTCAATGAATTTGGCTGTCATTTTCGCCTGTGAGCAAAATATTGAAAGAGAACACCGTGCGAGATTTTCCAAGTTTCCCCGCGAGCATTTTTCATTTTACCCATTGATGTGGTGTGCGGGCTTTTCTAATTCTCACTTTTTTTCACTTGTGAGGAACTTTTTTCCTCACCGGTGAGAGTGCTCAACCACCCCCAATATTCAACTGGTCGCCCATCATCAACCACGACAAGTCGACAACCACCACCAACAACATGCTGGCCATAACAAAAATTGCGGCAGAAAAACTATAACACCACCCACAATCAATCACGCCACCACCAATCACCAAATCACACACATCACCAAATTGCACCCATTTCTAGATTTTTGTGAAATCGAAGAACACACACATCACCAAATTGCACCCATTTCTAGATTTTTGTGAAATCGAAGAACACGAACCCAGATTTATTAATACAAACCCAGTGTTTATGAACACAAACCTAGATTTTATGAACACAAACCAGAAGTTATAAGTTTTGAACACTTTGGTTTATATGGGGCACAGATATAATAAGGAGTTTCTGTCTGTCTGAGATCATGTTGGGAGTCTGTAAGAACTAGTGTGATCAAATGAGGTTTCATGTTGCAGGGATTGTACAAAATGGATCAGATGTCGGGAATTTAGCTTCGAAGAAGATTGTCACCTATTAATACGAGACGGAAAAAAAATAGAACTTAAAATGACCTATTATTATGAGACGAATAATCAAGCTTTTGAATTTGGAACGAAAAATAATAAGCAATAAATTAGCATCACTTGTTTTACTATCTCATCAAAATTTTCTTTGCTCTTTACTACATAATAGTACACACAGAGTACTCAAAAACCGATTACATTGAAATTTCTGTAATAAAATGACAATCAAATTAGGCTCCAGGCTCCCCGTGACTAGCAAAAACTGAACATTCAAGGGACAGAAACACCAGGGGACGAGGACGAACCTATCTCCTATCTAAGTTTCATCTCTACCAAAAAGAACAGTCTCACATCAAAAACCAGTTATATCTTTAAGAAGATTCGATGTCTGATACTTCCAATCCTTCTCTGTACACCTCGAAATCATCACCTCTCAAACTACATATCAGATGAAGCTTGAAAGAAGTCATCTTTATTCCAAGCAGACGCTGCACGCAACAAAAAAAAAAGTTTAATGAATATTTTCCAGTAGCAGCAAACAATAAACATGTCAATGAAATAATGATTGTCATTTCTGAACACCAACGGTTCAAACAATACAACTTAGAGAATTCAATTGATGCAGCAAGCCAGCAAAAATACTTCGCAGCATCCCAGTTTCCATACCAGATCCTATATTCTATACGAGTCTCATCTTATGTATCATTAACTATAATTGTTCGGTTGTGCCACATACATATACATTCACCGATAAGATTAAATAACTTATTTTACTTTGCAAAATCATAAATTCTGACACATGATGAGACATAAATGGGCCTAGGACTGTGATCCTACCTCCCCAAAAGAATGTGTAGAGACTCGAGAGCTCCAAAAGTAGTACATGTTTACCGAAAAAATTCGAAAGCCATGCATGTGTAACCAAATAATTCACTGTGAACGTCCTTAATGATGGTATAGATTCATCTCAAACCTTAGCTAGTCAACTACCAAAAACTTTCTAGATCAGTAGCTCCCTCTATTTATTAGGGATGTTCACTAGCATGTTTTCTTTCGCATAAACTATTCTTTGGGGCTTACTCTTAAACGGGGACTGATTCATTACAATATATATATCTAACAGTATTTCTTCACTGAACATGTCAACGCCATACAATATGTATAGGTAGAGTAGAGCAGTAAAATGTGACACTAACCAGGATACGTGATGATTCAGGTGACAAAGGATTCCCTTCTTCACAAACGACAAAGTCGGAAATAAGCTCCACCACACCTGCCATGATAGAAACTCAATCAATATTTACATTTTTTCTCCCCGCTTTTGAAATTTTCCAAGGGGATGCGACAGAGATCCTGAACAATGGAAGTATGGAACTAAGCATACCTTTGTTTAATCGCACAGGCATTCCTTGCTTGCGTAGGAAGGGCTCCATCTCATGGCTGAACTGACTCAAAGGTCCTTCTTTGAGCTCCACCTGCAACATTCACCATTTGTACTTTACTTACTGTGATTAATCAGACATAATGGGTAATGAACTTTGGATGTATACATAAAGAAAAATTGAAATATCAATCACATAAAAGAAGAATGATGCATAAAGACATTTAACCAGCAAAAAGTTTCTCAGCTCCTCCATGCCAAAATGCAAATGCAAGAGAATAACATTTTTTGCATATATATGACCCACCAATGTGGCAGAACAAACTTCAGACTGAGTAGTAGTTACTACATACAAATACAAACTAACCTTTTCAGTAGCATTGCAACCCGTCCTTGCAAAATCAAAGACTTCAAACTCCTCAAAAACCCTGTAGATCAAGCCAAAAACAGAACATTAGAAGAGCATCGGCAAAAAAACTCGGGGCGCCAACTACTACAAGATGCAAACTTGAACTGGAGATGCAAGGCACATTTATAGAAAAAAGTAAACATATTTACGCCGCTTTAGACAGTCTTTTATTACCCAAAAAAATAGTATGCCCACTAATCAATCCAACAAATAATGAAAACGGCACACAATGACCAGGACAACTTTAGAATAATTTCTCATGCTTACTTTTTGACATCTTCCTCTGGCATATCTGTAAAGAACAAACCGGTCTCTCCACGCAGGAACTGCAAAAACAGGAAGGAAACAACAAAGAAATGAAACAAGCTCATAATCTAACCACAATATGTAAATTAGACGGGAAATAAGTAGATCATTGCCTTTGAAATTTTGTGAAGACCTGGTTTAAGCTCATCGGAAGCAGAGCGCCCTAAAGCAATCTGCATAACTTTGTTTGATCCAAGAAAGAATCTGAAAATGCGACAATGGTTTTAATCATCATAAAACCCCCACATGGAACAATCAACAGAAAAAACACCTAAACATTCTAATTTAGCAATTGCACAGTTGTATCAATTAATCTCTGCTACAAACTCTACTAGCTCAAAATACTAGTTACTAATTCGAAAGTGATCCAATACATGTACTGTATCTAAAAATTCATTCTTTCACCACAAATTTATATAACAGAAAAATTAAGCAATATTGAATCACGAAACAAGTAAAAAGGCGGTCGACAATAATAATCACCTGCCGGAGGACTTAATGGAGTCTCTGAACTGTTTGAATTTAAGATTCCTCATGTTCTCGAAAGCGAAGACGTAAGAAGAAGGGAACTTCTCTGCTGCCTCCCTAATTGAGTTAACAATTACCTCCTTGTGCTCTCTTCCCTTCTTCTTTGTCTTTGATAAGGTCACTGTATTATCAAAACAAAATGTCAAAAATAACCCAATTCAAAATCACCCCCCAAAAAATCATCATTTCTCTGTTTCCACAACAAAACTGTTTCCTCGATCCCATTAGACTACTTATGAAAAACATTTACACACCCAAATTCAAAATTTAACAAAAAAAATTGAAAAATTACACGATTCACTTATTCACAGACCCATGGTCAAAAAATTGAAAAGGTATACGATTCACTGATTCACACACACGCAAAACAAACAAACAAAAATACATAAAACAAAACTAGCTACAAGAACAAACAAACATGCTTCTACTTGTTCACAAACAAATAAGTTAATTTTATACAGTGTATTAAAATAACATACAAATTAGAAAGGACAGAGCTGTAGAAAGGGGGAGGAAGATAATACCTGCGCGATTTCTTTTGGATTTCGGCATTTTTTGATGAAGAGAGAGGAAACTGGGGAGGGGGACGGAGGAAGAAGAAGAAGAAGAAGAAGAAGCAGGAAAGGGGGCTAATATGAAAAAGGGGTTAGGGTTTTGTAAATTTCAATTTTTATGCCAGTTGCTAGTTTGCTTTTGCTACTGATACAGTTTAGAGTGGGGCCACCCGTGTGAAACCGAATTTTTTTTTTTTCTTTATTAAGGTAACAAAAAAGAACTTAGGTTCCCCTTCGCACAAGGGTGAAACCTAAGCGATCACTCTGAACAATATTTTCTAAGTTTGGGCTAGAGTTCGGGGTAATACACATTGGTTCAACAATAAGATGACCTACATTAGCTATCCAATCTGCTGCTCTGTTTGCTTCTCGGAAGATATACTTGATATGGTTAGAGTGAAAATGCTGAAGAAGAGTCCTGCTGTCTTGAATAATGTTTTGGAGCTTCCAAGGGGGGTTCCAGGTTCCTTTTAGCGAGTTGATCACAAGTAGGTTGTCACCTTCAATGTAAATGTCTTTGATTCCAAGATTGATGGCCTCTTGGATGCCCTTATAAAGAGCAAGGGCTTCTGCCATGTAGACTTGAGAGTTCCCCAGGTTAAAAGATTTGGCAATGATCGCTTCCCCATTGTTGTTTCTGATGATGATGCCACCTGCTGCTGACGAATCTTTACGTGATCCGTCGAAATTAAGCTTGAAGGCGCCGGTGGGGGTGGGAACCACTGAACAAGGATGGGTTGCGAGGTGGTTGGTTGAGAGGTGGAAGGATGATGAGTGTTAAAATGGGTACCTCTAAGTTGTTACGTTGTGAGTCAATCTGGAGTCTAAGCTCCCATTCTTTGAAGGTGTTAAGGGCTTTGAAATAACAGCGACAAGGAGAAAGTTTGGTGTTGGAGAACGCCAAGGCTTTCCTTTCCTTCCAAATAGTCCAGCAAACGGTAATGAATTTCCGGAGAGCAACTTGATTACGTCTGAAGGAGATAATGCCCTTGGTCCAAGTATGCATTCAATGTTAAGTCTAATAAATGCGGTTCAGTATTAATTAACAAGTTAATAATTCAGTGAGATCAAGTGAGCTGAATGCCTGGCTAGAGGCCGCTTCAGTTCAAGTGGAATTAATGATATTAATCCACAGCTTACTCTTGACTGAACCCGTAGGGTCACACAAATAGTACGTAAACGGATCAAGTGTTTAATGTCATTAAATACTCCATCTATGGATATTCGGAATCGACGGATCTTGGTTCCAGTGGGAGCTGAGATCGTCAAAGGCAAGCAAATGAATACTCCGGAAACGATGATATTGCCGGAAACGGAAATATGGATCGTATCGGAAATATAAATATTATCCAAGTCGTAGATGTTGCCGGAAACGGAAACATGGTACGTATCGGAAAATATTATCGGAAATAGAAATATTGCCGGAATCGGAAATATTGCCGGAAACGGAAATATTGTCTGAATCGGAAATATTATCGGAATCGGAAAATAATTTCGGAAACGGAAATATTAAATATTTGTTCGAAACGGAAATTAATTCCGGAATCGGAAATGTTAAATATTGGTCGTATCGGAAATGAATTCCGGAATCGGAAAATTAATCGGAAGCGCGTCGTACGAATTAGCATCGGACGAGCTTGCTAGACGAAGGCCCAGCACGAAGCCAGGCCCACGTCCAGCAAGGGAAACGCGCGCCACAACACGCCAGTGAAGGAAATAATGCCCTTGGTCCAAGTATGCATTCTATGTTAAGTCTAATAAATGCGGTTCAGTATTAATTAACAAGTTAATAATTCAGTGAGATCAAGTGAGCTGAATGCCTAGCTAGAGGCCGCTTCAGTTCAAGTGGAATTAATGATATTAATCCACAGCTTACTCTTGACTGAACCCGTAGGGTCACACAAATAGTACGTAAACGGATCAAGTATTTAATGGCATTAGATACTCCATCTATGGATATTCGGAATCGACGGATCTTGGTTTCAGTGGGAGCTGAGATCGTCACAGGCAAGAAATGAATACTCCGGAAACGATGATATTGCCGGAAACGGAAATATGGATCGTATCGGAAATATAAATATTATCCAAGTCGTAGATGTTGCCGGAAACGGAAACATGTTACGTATTGGAAAATATTATCGGAAATGGAAATATTACCAGAATCAGAAATATTGCCGGAAACGGAAATATTGTCAGAATCGGAAATATTATCGGAATCGGAAAATAATTCCGGAAACGGAAATATTAAATATTTGTTCGAAACGGAAATTGATTCCGGAATCGGAAATATTAAATATTGTTCGTATCGGAAATGAATTCCGGAACCAGGAATTTAATCGGAATCGTATCGTACGAATTAGCATCGGACGAGGCCTGCCGGACGAAGGGCCCAGCACGAAGTCGGGCCATCGCCCAGCAAGCCAAACGCGCGCCCAGCCAAACGCGCGCCCAGCCAAGGCAGCGCCCAGGCCCACCGCAAGGCAGGCCCAGCGCGCGCCAAGGCCATGGCCTCGCTGCGTGGGCTGCTGCTCGCACGCACACGCATGGGCGGCCCATCGTGGCTGCCGTGTGTGTGTGAGTTTGTGTTCATGCACGATTCCTAAAACTATTAGAATTAGTATATGATTAAATTCCTATTCCTAAAAGGATAAATTAATTAATTAGAGTTCTTATAGGATTCTAAGTTTAATTAATTCGTATCCTACTAGGATTCCAATTCCCTTTCCATAACTCTATAAATACGTGCCTAGGGTCACATATTTTCAGAGATTAATTTCAAGTATTCAAAGTGAGTTTTGAGAGAAAAATTCAGCCATATTTCTTACCTAAGAGTGCCGAAAATTCTAGTACCTTAAGGGCGATTCTAGTTGGTCAATCTTAAGGCGGATCCGGACGTGCTGTGGACTATCTACGGAGGGACGACACTTGGAGTCCTAAAGACTTGTTCTTGTTCGGTTCGGGCGCAGCTAGGGAAGGCACGCAACAAAGAGTATGCATCTAAATTATGCTATATGATTATGTGTAAATAATATGTATTCCTGGCTTAATGGTTGTTTCCGCATGATTTATGTATTATCATATGAATCATAACCTAACAGTGGTATCAGAGCCCCTTATTATTTTCATAATCTAAATTGCATGAACATGGTTAAATATTACAAATTTGCAAGAATTAAAAGGGGTGATTAATTTTCGTAATTGTTAATTAATTGCAAATTGCGTTTATTTAATTATACGTACGCAGTTTTTCGGCAGTTTCTTCGTTACTCATCCAAATCGAGTGATTTTTGTGTCAATTCCGCATGTAAATGGCATTCTAAAATTTTGACAAAAATAGTGTTTTTCTGCCGAACCCAGAATTCTTAAATTCGAAGCCTAACTATGACTTTTCGAAGGTTTTAGTTTTTCGAATGCAAAATTTCGTAAATTTAAGATGTTAAATTAAATATTTGCGATTCTTGTTGATAAATCTTGAATTTTTGATTGACCTACTGTATATGTTTAACAAGTTTGAATGCCTAGCCTTGTTAATTATGCAATCTAATTTGTAATTATGATTAATTTGTTGAAAATTAGAATAATTTAGAATTAATTTGATTTTCATAATTAATTATAATTTAATTAGAAACCTATGATTAAAAACCACCATAAAAATTGTAAATTTATGATAAATTTTAAATTTTTTATGACCTAGACTTGAATCCAAGACAATCGGAAATCAATTGAATAATAAATTTTCGATTTTTCGCCCTAAAATTATGAAATTAATATTATTTATTAATTTGTCATTAATTTTAAATATAAATTTTAAATTTTTTATGCGATTCGTTCATATAACTTGCACGCACAAAGCAATGGACGCTTCGTGTCACCCTTAAGGGGTGTTGTATAGTGCGGGCATGCGACGACGAGCAAGGGAGCTCGTCGCCCGTGCGGCACGAATGCAATGAGCAAGGCATGGTGCACTAGCACAAGGCAGCAGCCCTGCCTTGTGTCGTGGGCCACAAGCTATGGACGTATGGGCATGGGCGAAAGGCAAGCCATGGCAGTCGCGTGTGGGCAGCAAGCGAGCTGCGCCACAACGCGCACTGCCTCGCGCAAGCGCGCGCAGCCTCGCGCACAGCGAGCGCAAGCTCGCGTGCCACGAGCGCTGCGCCCAGCGTTGAACGCGCGCAATTGCTCGCGCACATCGAGCGATGGCTCGCGCGCACAGCGAGCGATGGCTCGCGCGCACAGCGTGTGATGGCTCGCGCGCACAACGAGCAATGGCTCGCGCGCATAGCGAGCGATGGAGCACGCGCAGCGAGCGCTGGCGAGCGCGCACAGCGAGCGATGGCGCGCGCGCAGCGAGCACCATACCGTGCGATGGCTTGCGATGGTAGATGCAGCAGCTATGCGACGAGCGCATGGGCTGCGCGCACATGGCCAGCGATGGCTGTGTGCGTGCGGCCCATGGGCGTGCGATGCGTAGGGTGTTTGCGTTACGATTAAATCGTTTTGAATGTTTAATCTGAAAATTTTCAGTTTACGTAATTTTAATTAATTTTAAAATTAATAATTTAAATTATTTTCTTGGATTTTAATTTTGAATATTGTAATTATAATAAATTTTATTTATTCTAATTATTTTACTAAAATTAAAATCATGAATTAATTTAAATACGACTGAAATTAAATTAAACTTTTTGGATTCAATTATAAATTTATATGAGCTTTAAATTTTAATTAAATTTGTATGTTTCCGGTTAGACTAGAAATACATTTTTATGTTTAAAATTAGTAAAGCATATGAATTTATTGGTTTAAGTGGGAGCCCTTTTAGTCATAAACTCTTGATTAGGTCTACAAATCCTTAAGGTTAAAACAACTTGATTAGAATTAATAAGGACTGAATAATTGGTAGATTATTGGTGCCCTTGATTAATTGCTGCAAATGTTTACATGATGCATAATGTGTTTTACTAACCAGCTATGTGGGCCATTCATGATAATGAATGGGTGAATGGTATATATTGTATATGTACTGTTTTGCAGGTTATGAAGTGACTAGTATGGCCCAAATAGGATAGAAAATATGGTCTGCGTACCATTAATTTGAATGTAATTGGTCTAAAGTACTAAAGTTGTTTTTCAATTCAAATATGGTCTGCGTACCATCAAATAGTTGTAATTAGTTATAGCTTATCCTATTTGAAGAAAATGGTGCCTCCCACGGAGATTTTCAAGACGGACTTTGAAGTCAAAGCTTCAAGATGAAGTCGGGCCATACTAGATCACATTTATCTTATGCATGTTTTAAGTTATTTATTGCTTTTAAATATGTCTTAAAATGAATGAGATCAAAAGCTTGATTATGTTGCATGATTAAGGATTTTAGTTCACTTAAAATCTAACCAACATAGTAAGAGCCTTAAGTTCCAAACTTAAAAATTGAGTTAAAAGGTGCCATGCCAAAATATACACTTGCTTGGATATCCTTTACATCAATCTAGTAATAGTTTTCGCTCAGCGAGGTGTTACTTATTGGTCCTAAAGGGGCAAGGTACACAAATAATTGTGAGTACATGTTAGTTTTGGTGAAACTCAACGATATAAGTAAGGAGTCCTTTTATGTCGTGGCAAAATCGATAGGTTTACCTAATAAGTTCTTAGACGTACCTATCAACCAAGAATAGTTTCTAGACTATTAGCAAAAGGCTTTTGCTTACCTAAGATGTTCTAGGATTAAGTCGACAAACTGTGCTTAGTTCTTCAATGATTTTAGGATCTTGGAATCATTTTATTCACACCTGCCGGAACACATAACTTGAATAAAATGCTTAATAAACATTGAATTATGCATGTATGCTAGAATTTAAGTTTATTAAGAGAAACTGTGAATGGTTATTTATTTGTTTATTCTTTTCAATTGTAGTTTTAATATGGCAAACAACAATCAAAACATCATCATGGGTTCTGAGCTTATGGTCAAGCTGAACCTGGCAAATTTTCTTGAATGGGAAGCTAAGCTAGTTGAAATAGTCAAACTCAATGGACTTGAGTATGTACTGTCACATCCCATGCCAAGCTACTATGCCAGAGACATGACCCCTGAGAGATTTTACGCGTGGGATGCGGATCTCAAAAAGGTTATGAGTCTCATGCTGAACAATATCCCTGATGATTGGGCTAAAAGGTTTGTAGCTTATGAACCTTTTACGCTCATCAAGAATCTGAGGGATATCTGTCGTGGAAGCACGGAGGACAGGGACCTGAACGTCCATGAGTTGATTAAATCAATGTCTGGTCTAAAGGTTAGTTCTCCCAACAGGTGTTATAGGATGGAGGTCCAATAAACACATGTTCAGCTCCTTCGCACCAAACAGAGGGTAGGCGTCCCACTGAGGTTCCATGTGGATCTTATGTGTTCATACTTTGATCGCCTATGTCTACTAGGAACACCAATAAGCGAAAGGATGGCAGTATCTATCTTGCTCAATTCACTACACAGTGGGTTTGGTCGCTTCAAGCAACTATACCTAAGTGAACCAAGAGAAGAAACAGTTGCAGAATTTGTTCACCTTGTCAGAAAGGCTGAAATAATACTGGACTGTGAAGCCAAAGATTTACTCAAGGCTAGAAGGAGACCGTTCAAGAAAGGTGGAAAGTCCAAGGGCAATGCTTAATCAAAGCAGGACAAGTCCACATCAAGCTGTCTTTATTGTGATGGAATAGGCCATTACAAAAGAGAATGTCCAAAGCTAAAGGAAGATCAGAAGAACGGAACAGTCGTTCCATCTTCAGGTATTTTCGTTATAGACTGTATACTTGCTAATTCAACTTCTTGGGTATTAGATACAGGTTGTGGCTCACACTTATGTTCCAATCCACAGGGACTAAGAAGAAGTAGAAAGTTAAGCAAGGGTGAAATCGACCTACGAGTGGGAAATGGAGCACGGATTGCTGCATTAGCTGTAGGAACTTACTATTTGTCGTTGCCCTCCGGGCTAGTTTTGGAACTGGAAGATTGTTTCCATGTTCCAAGTCTTACTAAAAACATCATTTCAGTTTCTTGCTTAGATGCTAAGGGATTTACCTTTTTAATAAAAGACAATAGTTGTTCGTTTTATTTTAAAGAGATGTTTTATGGATCTGCTAGATTAGTCAATGGACTTTATTTATTAGATCACGACAAACAAGTATATAACATAAATACCAAAAAGGCCAAAAAGGATGATTCAGATCTCACCTATCTGTGGCATTGTCGATTAGGCCATATAAACTTGAAACGCTTAGAAAGACTTCAAAAGGAAGGAATTCTAGAACCATTTGACTTAGAGGATTATGGTAAATGCGAATCATGTTTACTTGGCAAAATAACAAAGCAACCTTTCTCTAAAGTTGGAGAAAGAGCAAATGAACTATTGGGTTTAATCCATACAGATGTATGTGGACCAATGAGTACAAATGCTAGAGGTGGTTTCAGCTACTTTATCACTTTCACTGATGACTTCAGTAGATATGGTTATGTCTACCTAATGAAGCATAAGTCTGAATCCTTTGACAAATTCAAGGAATTTCAGAGTGAAGTAGAGAATCAATTAGGCAAGAAGATTAAGGCACTGCGGTCTGATAGAGGCGGTGAATATCTGAGCTATGAATTTGATGACCATCTGAAAGAATGTGGAATTCTATCAGAATTGACTCCTCCTGGAACACCACATTGGAACGGTGTATCGGAACGGAGGAACAGAACCTTGCTAGACATGGTCAGGTCAATGATGGGTCAGGCCGAACTTCCATTAGAATTTTGGGGACATGCACTAAATACAGCTGCACTCACTATAAATAGAGCTCCGTCTAAAGCTGTCGAAAAGACTCCATACGAATTATGGTTTGGAAAGCCTCCAAATGTGTCTTTTCTTAAGATTTGGGGATGTGAAGTATACGTCAAACGATTAATTTCAGACAAACTTCATCCAAAATCTGACAAATGTATCCTTGTGGGCTATCCAAAGGAAACAAAGGGGTATTACTTCTACAATACATCTGAGAACAAAGTGTTTGTTGCTCGAGATGGTGTCTTTTTGGAGAAAGATCACATTTCCAAAATGACAAGTGGGAGAAAAGTAGACCTCGAAGAAATTCGAGTCGAACAACAAACTCTAGAGAATGCTCAAGATGACATTCAGGATGAAGCTCAGAGATCTTTAGAAGAATCTGGTGAGAATCATGGTCAATCTAGAAATGTTACCCCGCGTAGATCGCAAAGATATAGATCTCAACCAGAAAGGTACTTAGGTATTTTGACGAACGAGAGCTATGACGTTCTATTACTTGATCTTGATGAACCTGCGACTTACAAACAAGCTATGACGAGCCCTAGCTCCAAGCAATGGCAAGAAGCCATGCAATCTGAATTAGACTCCATGTCTGAAAACCAAGTATGGGATTTGGTCGATTTGCCAGATGGCTACCAAGCCATTGGAAGCAAATGGGTTTTCAAACTGAAAAAGGACAAGGATGGGAAACTTGAAGTTTTTAAAGCTAGATTGATTGCAAAAGGTTACAGGCAAGTCCACGGTGTGGACTACGATGAAACCTTTTCACCAGTTGCAATGCTAAAGTCTATTCGGATAATGTTAGCAATCGCTGCATATTACGATTACGAAATATGGCAGATGGATGTCAAAACTGCTTTCTTAAACGGCGTTTTAACAGAAACTGTGTTTATGACACAGCCTGAAGGTTTTGAGGATCCAAAGAATGCTAAAAAGGTATGCAAGCTAAAGAAGTCAATCTACGGATTGAAGCAGGCATCCAGGAGCTGGAATATACGTTTTGATGAAGCAGTCAGTGACTTTGGTTTCATCAAGAACGCGGACGAATCTTGTGTATACAAGAAGGTCAGTGGGAGCAAAATTGCTTTCCTAGTATTATATGTCGACGACATATTACTTATCGAAAATGACATTCCTATGTTGAACTCTGTCAAGATTTGGCTTGGGAAATGTTTTTCGATGAAAGATCTAGGAGAAGCACAGTACATATTGGGCATCAAGATTTACAGAGATAGATCTAAAAAGATGATTGGACTTAGTCAAAGCACTTATATCAATAAGGTGCTTGATAGGTTCAAGATGGCGGACTCCAAGCGAGGCTACCTACCCATGTCTCATGGAATGACTCTAAGCAAGACTCAGTGCCCAAAAACACTTGATGAGCGTAGACGAATGAATGGGATTCCATATGCATCATTGATTGGTTCAATAATGTATGCTATGATATGTACACGCCCGGATGTTGCGTACGCACTCAGTGCTACGAGCAGATACCAGTCAGACCCAGGAGAGGCGCATTGGACTGCTGCCAAGAACATTCTGAAGTACCTGAAAAGGCATAAAGATGACTTCCTGGTCTATGGTGGAGATGATGAATTAATTGTTAAAGGCTATACGGACGCAAGTTTCCAAACCGACAAAGATGATTTCAGATCACAGTCTGGGTTTGTCTTCTGCCTCAACGGAGGAGCAGTAAGCTGGAAAAGTGCTAAGCAAAGCACCATTGCGGATTCTACAACTGAAGCGGAGTACATTGCTGCACATGAAGCAGCAAAGGAAGCTATATGGCTAAGGAAGTTCATAGGTGAACTTGGTGTAGTCCCCTCCATTAAAGGACCAATAGCCCTGTATTGTGATAATAACGGAGCTATTGCACAGGCAAAAGAGCCTAGACACCACCAGAGAGTCAAGCATGTACTTCGTAGATTTCACCTTCTACGAGAGTTCGTTGAAAGAAAAGAAGTCGAGATAAGCAAAATTGGAACTGATGACAACATATCAGATCCATTAACTAAACCTCTGCCGCAGGCGAAGCACAACTCGCACACTGCAGCTATGGGAATCAAGCATATTGGAGAATGGCTTTGATGTCTCTGTTTAATGTTTTGAAGTTTTAGAGTTTAAATCTTTGTAAAACATTATTGGTTAATCATTCACAATAAATGAAAAGAATTCATTTTTCCATTTAATTTGTGGTTTATTAAATGATGAGTCCCTTCAATTTGACGATATATTCAAGATAGACTGTCAGGACCAGTCCTGTGACTAAGAAATGTCTATCAAGTGAACTTGAATGTCAAAGGTTGAAAATGGTCCCTAGTCGGAGTTTTCTATAAAATTGGACGCATAGAAAACGTTAGACGACTAGAATGCAAGATGACTAGTAGTTCTGTTTCTTGAACTATGTGGACATAGCAATGTCATAATCATTTGCATAGATACTTACTTTGGGAAGACTAGTATCGGACAAGACCTATGAAACTTTACTGTAAGAGATGAAAGTCTGTCATAAGTAAATTTCATTAAATTATTAGACACTAAATCCTCAATACCTGAGTGATTTGAGATTACTTGTTTGAGAACTGGTTGCTTTGACGTTGACCAACCGTCGCACCGTAAAAGGAGGCTATAAAGGCAACGCTCAGGTAATCACCTATCAAACGAAGTCTAATCTCAAGATCGCAAGATTGGGATTGTCCTCCCATAAATCGGGATGAGATGCTTAAAAGTTGTACAAGGCCACTCGGAGAGCTAGAAACTGTGAAATGCATGGCCGTGCTCGGATGAATCATAGGCTATGATTATCTGTTTATTTGATCAGTTGAACTCTGAAACCGAGGAACACCTCTGGACATAATAAGGATGACGACTCTTACCTTATGTTCAAGAGCAAGCATCGAGCGACAAAGGAATTAGGAAATGCACACTTGTCCCTAAGGACAAGTGGGAGACTGAAGGAAATAATGCCCTTGGTCCAAGTATGCATTCTATGTTAAGTCTAATAAATGCGGTTCAGTATTAATTAACAAGTTAATAATTCAGTGAGATCAAGTGAGCTGAATGCCTAGCTAGAGGCCGCTTCAGTTCAAGTGGAATTAATGATATTAATCCACAGCTTACTCTTGACTGAACCCGTAGGGTCACACAAATAGTACGTAAACGGATCAAGTATTTAATGGCATTAGATACTCCATCTATGGATATTCGGAATCGACGGATCTTGGTTTCAGTGGGAGCTGAGATCGTCACAGGCAAGAAATGAATACTCCGGAAACGATGATATTGCCGGAAACGGAAATATGGATCGTATCGGAAATATAAATATTATCCAAGTCGTAGATGTTGCCGGAAACGGAAACATGTTACGTATTGGAAAATATTATCGGAAATGGAAATATTACCAGAATCGGAAATATTGCCGGAAACGGAAATATTGTCAGAATCGGAAATATTATCGGAATCGGAAAATAATTCCGGAAACGGAAATATTAAATATTTGTTCGAAACGGAAATTGATTCTGGAATCGGAAATATTAAATATTGTTCGTATCGGAAATGAATTCCGGAACCGGGAATTTAATCGGAATCGTATCGTACGAATTAGCATCGGACGAGGCCTGCCGGACGAAGGCCCAGCACGAAGTCGGGCCATCGCCCAGCAAGCCAAACGCGCGCCCAGCCAAACGCGCGCCCAGCCAAGGCAGCGCCCAGGCCCACCGCAAGGCAGGCCCAGCGCGCGCCAAGGCCATGGCCTCGCTGCGTGGGCTGCTGCTCGCACGCACACGCATGGGCGGCCCATCGTGGCTGCCGTGTGTGTGTGAGTTTGTGTTCATGCACGATTCCTAAAACTATTAGAATTAGTATATGATTAAATTCCTATTTCTAAAAGGATAAATTAATTAATTAGAGTTCTTATAGGATTCTAAGTTTAATTAATTCGTATCCTACTAGGATTCCAATTCCCTTTCCATAACTCTATAAATACGTGCCTAGGGTCACATATTTTCAGAGATTAATTTCAAGTATTCAAAGTGAGTTTTGAGAGAAAAATTCAGCCATATTTCTTACCTAAGAGTGCCGAAAATTCTAGTACCTTAAGGGCGATTCTAGTTGGTCAATCTTAAGGCGGATCCGGACGTGCTGTGGACTATCTACGGAGGGACGACACTTGGAGTCCTAAAGACTTGTTCTTGTTCGGTTCGGGCGCAGCTAGGGAAGGCACGCAACAAAGAGTATGCATCTAAATTATGCTATATGATTATGTGTAAATAATATGTATTCCTGGCTTAATGGTTGTTTCCGCATGATTTATGTATTATCATATGAATCATAACCTAACAGCCAGCCCAAGGCTGCGCCAGGCCCACCGCAAGGCAGGCCTAGCGCGCGCCCAAGGCTGCGGCAGTCGTGGGCTGCGTTGCTCGGGCTGTGCGCGTGCGCGCATGGCGCCCCTCGTGGGCTGCTGTGCGTGCGTGTGTGTTTGTGTTCACATACGAAACCTAAAACGTACAAGATTCGTTTAAATGATTAAATTCCTAATCCTAAAAGATAAATTAATTAAATAAGAGTTTCACTAGGATTCTAATTTAATTAATTTGTATCTTAGTAGGATTCCAATTCTCTTTCCATACCCCTATAAATATGTGGCCTGGGTTCACAATTTATAACGAGTTTTCAAGTATTCAAAGTGAGTTTTTGAGAGGAAAAATTCAGTCACATACCTTGCCTAAAAGTGCCGAAATTATTAGTACCTTAAGGGCGATTCTAGTTGGTCAATCTTAAGGCGGATCCGGACGTGCTGTGGACTATCTACGGAGGGACGACACTTGGAGTCCTAAAGACTTGTTCTTGTTCGGTTCGGGCGCAGCTAGGGAAGGCACGCAACAAAGAGTATGCCTCTAAACTATGCTATATGATTATGTGTAAATAATATGTATTCCTGGCTTAATGGTTGTTTCCGCATGATTTATGAATTGTCATATGTATCATAACCTAACAGTGGTATCACGAGTCTCTTATTATTTTCATAATCTAAATTGCATGAACATGGTTAAATATTACAAATTTGCAAGAATTAAAAGGGGTGATTAATTTTCGTAATTGTTAATTAATTGCAAATTGCGTTTATTTAATTATACGTACGCAGTTTTTCGGCAGTTTCTTCGTTACTCATCCAAAATGAGTGATTTTTGTGTCAATTCCGCATGTAAATGGCATTCTAAAATTTTGACAAAATTAGTATTTTTCGGCCGAACCCAGAATTCTCAAATTCGAAGCCTAACTATGACTTTTCGAAGGTTTTAGTTTTTCGAATGCAAAATTTCGTAAATTTAAGATGTTAAATTAAATATTTGCAATTCTTGTTGGTAAATCTTGAATTTTTGATTGACCTACTGTATATGTTTAACAAGTTTGAATGCCTAGCCTTGTTAATTATGCAATCTAATTTGTAATTATGATTAATTTGTTGAAAATTAGAATAATTTAGAATTAATTTGATTTTCATAATTAATTATAATTTAATTAGATACCTATGATTAAAAACCACCATAAAAATTGTAAATTTATGATAAATTTTAAATTTTTATGACCTAGACTTGAATCCATGTTAATCGGAAATCAATTGAATAATAAATTTTCGATTTTTTCGCCCTAAAATTATGAAATTAATATTATTTATTAATTTGTCATTAATTTTAAGTATAAAATTTTAAATTTTATGCGATTCGTTCATATAACTTGCACGCACAAAGCAATGGACGCTACGTGTTACCCTTAAGGGGTGTTGTATAGTGCGGGCATGTGACGACGAGCAAAGGAGCTCGTCGCCCATGCGGCACGAATGCAATGAGCAAGGGCATGGTGCACGAGCACAAGGCAGCAGCCCTGCCTTGTGTCGTGGGCTATGAGCAATGGACGAATGGGCATGGGCGAAGGCAAGGCATGGCAGTCGCGTGTGGGCAGCAAGCGAGCTGCGCCACAACGCGCACTGCCTCGCGCAAGCGCGCGCAGCCTCGCGCGCAGCGAGCGCAAGCTCGCGTGCCACGAGTGCTGCGCCCAGCGTCGATGCCGCGCGCAGCGAGCGCTGGCTCGCACCAAGCGAGCGCTAGCGAGCGCGCACAGCATGCGCTGGCGAGTGCACGAAGCGAGCGCTGGCCCGCGTGCAGCGAGCGCTAGCGAGCGAACGCAGCGAGCGATGGCTCGCGTGCATCGAGCGCTGGCGCGCGCGCAGCGAGCACCAGCTCGCGCGATGGCTTGCGAAGGGTAGAAGCAGCAGCTATGCGACGCAGCGCATGGGCTGCGCGCACATGGCCAGCGATGGCTGTGTGCGTGTGGCCCATGGGCGTGTGATGCGTGAGGTGTTTGCGTTGCGATTAGATCGTTTTGAAATTTTAATTTGAAATTTTCAGTTTACGTAATTTTAATTAATTTTAAAATTAATAATTTAAATTATTTTCTTGGATTTTAATTTTGAATATTATAATTATAATAAATTTTATTTATTCTAATTATTTTACTAAAATTAAAATCATGAATTAATTTAAATACGACTGAAATTAAATTAAATTTTTTTTTTGGATTCAATTATAAATTTATATAAGCTTTAAATTTTAATTAAATTTGTATGTTTCCGGTTAGACTAGAAGTACATTTTTATGTTTAAAATTAGTAAAGCATATGAATTTATTGGTTTAAGTGGGAGCGCTTTTAGTCATAAACTCTTGATTAGGTCTACAAATCCTTAAGGTTAAAACAACTTGATTAGAATTAATAAGGACTGAATAATTGGTAGATTATTGGTGCCCTTGATTAATTGCTGCAAATGTTTACGTGATGCATAATGTGTTTCACTACCCAACTATGTGGGCCATTCATGATAATGAATGGGTGAATGGTATATATTGTATATGTACTGTTTTGCAGGTTATGAAGTGACTAGTATGGCCCAAATAGGATAGAAAATATGGTTTGCGTACCATTAATTTGAATGTAATTGGTCTAAAGTACCAAAGTTTGTTTTTCAATTCAAATATGGTCTGCGTACCATCAAATAGTTGTAATTAGTTTTAATTATAGCTTATCCTATTTGAAGAAAATGGTGCCTCCCACGGAGATTTTCAAGACGGACTTTGAAGTTAAAACTTCAAGATGAAGTCGGGCCATACTAGATCACATTTATCTTATGCATGTTTTAAGTTATTTATTGCTTTAAATATGTCTTAAAATGCATGAGATTACGGCTTGATTATGTTGCATGATTAAGGATTTTAGTTCACTTAAAATCTAACCAACATAGTAAGAGCCTTAAGTTCCAAACTTAAAAATTGAGTTAAAAGGTGCCATGCCAAAATATACACTTGCTTGGATATCCTTTACATCAATCTAGTAATAGTTTTCGCTCAGCGAGGTGTTACTTATTGGTCCTAAAGGGGCAAGGTACACAAATAATTGTGAGTACACGTTAGTTTTGGTGAAACTCAACGATATAAGTAAGGAGTCCTTTTATGTCGTGGCAAAATCGATAGGTTTACCTAATAAGTTCTTAGACGTACCTATCAACCAAGAGTAGTTTCTAGACTATTAGCAAAAGGCTTTTGCTTACCTAAAATGTTTTAGAATTGAGTCGACAAACTGTGCTTAATTCTTCAATGGTTTTAGGGTCTTGGAATCATTTTATTGACACCTGCCGGAACACATAATTCGAATAAAATGCTAATGACTTGTTTAAATTGCATGATTGCTTTCATTTTCAAGTTATTATTCATGATAAATGTTTAGACTTTGCATGCTTCAATGTATGTTTTAATTATTGTTTATAATTAAATATCTTGCACTGCAATAAATCCTTTTAGAAAGGTAACAGTAAATTTCCTCGATTGGTAGTGAATCCAAGAACGATTCACGGAAATGAGAGAAAGTGAGCAATTTAAAATGTACGTTTCTTATATCGACTTTTATGGTTGTTTTCGAACATCAAAGTCGAATGGCAAACCAATTGGTGCTTGTGAATTCAAAATACACTGTAGTTTTGAGATCATAAAGCATTGAGTTTAATACGCTCAGCTTTACCAATGGTTAACAACCTAATATCTTTGTCCATTTAATTCTCGAATGAGTCTAGTCCCTAGACATTCGAATAGATCGATGCTTAGAGAACTTTAGAAGCTTCTGGTAAGATCATCTAGTTGAAACTTAATATTCAACATAAATTAAATGGTAAGAACCTTGTTGGGGTGACATTGGACATGTCTAACAAAGTATAAAAGTCAACACTAAAGAATTCAATTCTTAAGACTATAAGAAAGGGTACAAGAAATAGGAAAACAAAGGAACAAATGAAAGGAATTTACGATTCCGTTTCTACCTATAAGTTTATGTTTAAAGAGAAGTGACCTAGCAATCAAACTTCCTTGGTATCATATACCGCTTGAGGTTCTTACTTCGGTAATAACTCAAACAATGGAAGCTAGGTTACACTAATGGCCTACAAGTGGGAAATGAAGCACAACAATGCTACATTAGATGTAGGGTCATCTAGTTTGTTTTAAGTCCTTTCAAGGCTGGAACTAAATAGCTATTTTGTTCCATAATCAGCATACCTAAACTTCTGTTTCAAACACAGAAAGACTCACATTCAAGAAAACAAAAATAATGTTTGTTTGTTTATTTGAATGAAATGGTCAATTACGGGTTGAGTCAATATGCTTGATTAAAACAAACAACTCTTTAAACAATAAAACTTTACTAGGTTCAAATCAACCCCTTGATTTGAGTTCCACTAATCTTTGGCATTGTTGCTTAGACCATATCAATAAGTTAACATTCAAAAGCTCTATTTTTATGGACTTTTGAAAGTTGATTGATTTCTAGATCATTTTAAGACAGCTAGTCTTACTTGTTGAAAGTAACAAAAGATATGAACTATTGTTAGAACGCCTAGACAATAGAGTTCAAAGCTAAAGAAAGATTTTATGACTTTATTATTTCACATGGATTTGAGTGAATATAGGTTTATTTACTCAAATGTGATATAAGTTGAATCTGTTTGGCTAGTTCAAAGATTCAGAAGTATAAAATCCACTTGGCATGAAATCATAAAGATCTAGGTTAGATCATGTTGATGATTACTTGAGACCAAATATGATCATCAATGATTGTGTGTTGTAATTTCACAATCTAGGTCCATAAGATATGGCATATCTTAGTTGGAATAATCGAAGTCAATTGGTACTTGATTCGATTAAAGATGAATCATAAAGACTTCTCCTATAATTTCTAAAACAAAATGCTCAACTACCACCAAACTAAACCAAATTCGTCAAAGCTATTGAAAAGTAATTTCAAAATATCTTTTCGTAATATATCTAAAGAGTTCCTAAACTCAGTGGGAGCTTAGTGTTTGTTATTCAACAAACTAAGGCCCAAGTATAGATATATGTTTCATTGTGATTTATTCAAATGAGACACAAGGGTATTGTTTCTACCATTAATTTTTGAGAACATAATGTTTGTTTGCTCGAAATAATGTCCTTTTGGAGATTCGTTTCCAAAATGACAAGTGGGAGAAAATAGACCTCGGAAGTCTTCAAGGCAAACAACAAACATAAACGGACATTCCGGAGGCTTTTCGAAGTGCTTCAGAAAACCCGAACGTATTCTTTAAGGACTTTAGAAGTGGCTTTTTAAAGAATAGACATCTCTTAGAAGACTTTACAAGTGCTTCAAGGAGAACAGAATATTCAAAGGACTTTCAAGTGGTTATTGATATTCTATTTGTTTGATGTTCTATACCCAAAGTAGGCATAGAGTTCAAGTCACTGGAACTATGATATTGTTCTATTGGATAGTAAAGAAACATGGAGTTCAGGTCACTAAAGCTATGCGATTCTTCTATTAGATAGTGAAGAAACCTACAACTTACAGTCAAACTATTATCATATAGATTAATGAGTTTATAACCTGTGAGAAAGCTATGACGAAACCCAGATTCCCTAAAATGGTTAGAGGCCATATATAGACTCAAATGTTTTAAATGGTTAGAGGCCATAAAACATACTCAATGTTTTGATTACAAAATTGAAAATTTTGTTGATTTGCAAAATAGTTTCACACCTATTGGTTGCAAGTTTGTTTTAAGGATAAAAACCATCAAACATGAAATTGTGTTCACACACAAAGCTAGATTAGTTGCTAAAGGTTACAAGCAAATTCACGATGTGGATTGTGTTGAAACCTCATGCAAAATCGTAATGCTTAAGTCTATAATTCAAGCAATGATTGCATATTGGTACATATGGCAATTGGATGACAAAACATCTTCCTCAGTCAAATGTTGGAAGAAACTATGTACATGGTATGTCATAGGATTTGTGGATCCAAATAAATGCTTGAAAAGAAAAGCTAGTTTATAAAATCTAAGTAAAGATTTAAGCAAGCAATTGGGAATTAGAAATGTATTTTAGTGAAGCTAATAAGTATTTTAGTTTCATAAAATGTACATGATTCTTATAGATATATAAGAAGTTTAGTGGGAGTACATAAAAACTTAATTGGTCCTATGTGTATCACACACATATCTCTTTATTGTAAAATAACATTCAAATGCTAATGACTTAGATTTGAGATTATTCATCAATGATGGACCATGGCGAAACTTAGTACATACTGGGTATTAAGATCTATTTACAAAGATCTTATGATATTGTTTTGGATTAAGTAATGGCATTTACTAAATCAAACACGAAAGTCTCCATTGGAGATATTCGACCCATGTGAATAAATCTAAGTAAAGGATGTTTGAACTATGTATAAGCATTTACTAAGTTAAACATCAAAGAGTCTAAATGAGATTCTTAACCTATATTATATGTCAAAGAATTTAGCTGAATTTAGTATCTACTGAAACTAGATAAGCTAAAGTTACATGAATAGAATTCAATTGGGAATTATTCTGCAAAAGAATTTATCATGTATGATATAATATGAGGATCGCCAAAAATGTATCGTATGACTTTAGGCATGACGAACATATACCAATCTCTATTGATCTAAGTGAAGATCAACTAGATTGAGATCAAGAATACTTATGGTACTTGAAAAGGTACATAGGAATAGTTCTTGATTCAAGGAAATAAAGATATGCTAAATATTGATGCTACACGCATAAACACTGGCAAAGGATCAAGCAAGACCCTTTGGAGTTAACCATTGATAAGGACGAGCTATAGAGCATCGTGTTTTGAAATGGCAACATGGATTGGAGACCATGAGTTGTTGCGTGGGATATTAAAATATTAATTTCTATGTTCTAAGATACATCTGGAAAGTAATCCACATATCTGTGAACTGCTTGGATAAGCAAATCCAAACAAAGCATCACTAGCAACCTTAACAGTTGAAGTAAAAGTACTTATTGCCTAAGAAGCAATAAAACAGGGTTGTTTATGTTAAAGAGTTCTTCACTGAACTTGGGAAGATCACCTATCTGCTGGCTTGATGGTTCTTCATTGAAAAATGCGTAGAACCACTCTTGAAGCAAGAAAAAGGTCTGCTAACTTGATGGTTCTTCATTGAGAAATGCGTAGAACCACCATTTTAGCGAGAAAGACTAGATCACAAAATAAACATACTCAAAAGATCTTATCATCTATCTCGAAGAACATTCGATGAAAAGGATATTAAGATTGGCAAAGCATGATAACTAAACCTATGCAACAAGTGAGAAGCAACACTTACATTGTAGCACTGGAAATCAAGCATAGCTTTGAAATTCCATGAAATGTTTTAAAGATGGGTTAGAGGCCCATGGTTGTAAAACATTGGGGTTGAACATTTATCATATATGAAATGTATTTTCATATTCCATTTAATCTTGGTTTAGTATTAAATGATGAGTCCCTTCAAATTTGACGAAATATTCAAGATAGACTGTCAGGACCAGTCCTGTGACTAAGAAATGTCTATCAAGTGAACTTGAATGTCAAAGGTTGAGAATGGTCCCTGGTCGGAGTTTTCTATAAAATTGGACGCATAGAAAACGTTAGACGACTAGAATGCAAGATGACTAGTAGTTCTGTTTCTTGAACTATGTGGACATGGCAATGTCATAATCATTTGCATAGATACTTACTTTGGGAAGACTAGTATCGGACAAGACCTATGAAACTTTACTGTAAGAGATGAAAATCTGTCATAAGTAAATTTCATTAAAATTATTAGACACTAAATCCTCAATACCTGAGTGATTTGAGATTACTTGTTTGAGAACTGGTTGCTTTGACGTTGACCAACCGTCGCACCGTAAAAGGAGGCTATAAAGGCAACGCTCAGGTAATCACCTATCAAACGAAGTCTAATCTCAAGATCGCAAGATTGGGATTGTCCTCCCATAAATCGGGATGAGATGCTTAAAAGTTGTACAAGGCCACTCGGAGAGCTAGAAACTGTGAAATGCATGGCCGTGCTCGGATGAATCATAGGCTATGATTATCTGTTTATTTGATCAGTTGAACTCTGAAACCGAGGAACATCTCTGGACATAATAAGGATGACAACTCTTACCTTATGTTCAAGAGCAAGCATCGAGCGACAAAGGAATTAGGAAATGCACACTTGTCCCTAAGGACAAGTGGGAGACTGAAGGAGATAATGCCCTTGGTCCAAGTATGCATTCAATGTTAAGTCTAATAAATGCGGTTCAGTATTAATTAACAAGTTAATAATTCAGTGAGATCAAGTGAGCTGAATGCCTGGCTAGAGGCCGCTTCAGTTCAAGTGGAATTAATGATATTAATCCATAGCTTACTCTTGACTGAACCCGTAGGGTCACACAAATAGTACGTAAACGGATCAAGTGTTTAATGGCATTAAATACTCCATCTATGGATATTCAGAATCGACGGATCTTGGTTCTAGTGGGAACTGAGATCGTCAAAGGCAAGCAAATGAATACTCCGGAAACGATGATATTGCCGGAAATGGAAATATGGATCGTATCGGAAATATAAATATTATCCAAGTCGTAGATGTTGCCGGAAACGGAAACATGGTACGTATCGGAAAATATTATCGGAAATAGAAATATTGCCGGAATCGGAAATATTGCCGGAAACGGAAATATTGTCTGAATCGGAAATATTATCGGAATCGGAAAATAATTCCGGAAACGGAAATATTAAATATTTGTTCGAAACGGAAATTAATTCCGGAATCGGAAATGTTAAATATTGGTCGTATCGGAAATGAATTCCGGAATCGGAAAATTAATCGGAAGCGCGTCGTACGAATTAGCATCGGACGAGCTTGCTAGACGAAGGCCCAGCACGAAGCCAGGCCCACGTCCAGCAAGGGAAACGCGCGCCACAACACGCCAGCCCAAGGCTGCGCCAAGCCCACCGCAAGGCAGGCCCAGCGCGCTCCCAAGGCTGCGGCAGTCGTGGGCTGCGTTGCTCGGGCTGTGCGCGCGCGCGCATGGCGCCCCTCGTGGGCTGCTGTGCGTGCGTGTGTGTTTGTGTTCACATACGAAACCTAAAACGTACAGGATTCGTTTAAATGATTAAATTCCTAATCCTAAAAGATAAATTAATTAAATAAGAGTTTCACTAGGATTCTAATTTAATTAATTCGTATCCTAGTAGGATTCCAATTCTCTTTCCATACCCCTATAAATATGTGGCCTGGGTTCACAATTTATAACGAGTTTTCAAGTATTCAAAGTGAGTTTTTGAGAGGAAAAATTCAGTAACATACCTTGCCTAAAAGTGCCGAAATTATTAGTACCTTAAGGGCGATTCTAGTTGGTCAATCTTAAGGCGGATCCGGACGTGCTGTGGACTATCTACGGAGGGACGACACTTGGAGTCCTAAAGACTTGTTCTTGTTCGGTTCGGGCGCAGCTAGGGAAGGCACGCAACAAAGAGTATGCCTCTAAACTATGCTATATGATTATGTGTAAATAATATGTATTCCTGGCTTAATGGTTGTTTCCGCATGATTTATGAATTGTCATATGTATCATAACCTAACAACGTCTAAGGTAGTCTAAAGTTTTGAAAAAATCAGTCATAGGGAAAGAGAAATCGAGCCAATTCTTAGTTAGCGTATGAGTCCAAACATTCTTTGAGTGTTCACAAGTGAGAAAGATGTGATCAATGTTCTCACTGGCATGGTTACATCTAGGGCAGCAACTTGAAGGAATAATTTTCCTGTGAAAAAGAGTCTCCTTAGTTGGAATACTTTTGTGACAAATTTGCCATAGGAAATTTTTTAATTTTGGCGCTATATTGAGTTTCCAAATCCATCTAAACTCCCATTTTCCATTAGAAACTGGAAGCTCGTGGGCGAGCCAGGTTGCAGATTTAACTAAAAAGTCGCCCGAGTTTGTGCATCCCCAAATAGGGTTGTCAGGTACATCATTAACAGGGATAGGAATCCCTTTAATTTTTTGCACCAACTCAGGTGACAGGATCAAGGAAAGTTTCCTTATATCCCAATTTTTGGTATCATCAATGAACGAGTTGACTTTGCAATCCTCCATACTACTATTGGGAGAGCTACCCGGGAGATCAGATAGGGCATATTGACCAACCCAGTTATCTTTCCAAAAATTGATGTGATTCCCATTACCTACCTTCCATCTTATTCCTTTCCGTAGTATTTCCCGTTGATTTAAAATGCTAATCCAAATAGGAGAATCTTTGATTTTTTTCTTAGCTGAGAAAAAATTGGTGTTCTGAAGATATTTTTTCCTCATGATTTTTGCCCAGAGGTTATTGTTGTATGTCAGGATTTTCCAGCCTAGCTTTGCAATGTAGGCTCTGTTCAAGGGGTAGGTTCGCCTTAAACCTAGCCCCCCTTGGTCTTTAGGTTGACAGACTTTATTCCAGGCGATGAGAGGGAGCGCATTACCTGATCTGGATTGGTTCCAAAAGAATTGTCGATGAACATTGTCCAATTGATGGCAAGTCTTCTGTGGAAGCAGGAAGGAAGAACATATGTAGGAAGGGAGAGCTTCTAGGTTAATTTGAATAAGCGTTGTTCTACCCGCTTTGGAGAGAAAGTTGGCTTGCCAGGAATTTATACAGCGTTCATTTTTTTGCATGATTCGTTGGTAGTCAAATCTTGTAGGTGTGTAATTCGAGAAGTGAGCTCCCAAATATCTACCTAGAGATCCTGATTTAGTCATATTAAAAATACTAGCCAAGGAGTCTCTTTTGGAGTGGTTGATATTTTTCGAGAAGATAATAGCCGATTTATGGAAATTCACTAGTTGACCTGAGAGTTTACAGAAGCCATTGATAACTTTTAGTAAGTTATGACAAGCGGAGTTGGTGGCTTTACATAAAAGGAGGCTATCGTCTGCAAACATTAAGCATGGGATTTTTGTAGTCTGTGGTGCTATCTTAAAACCGAGCCCCAGGCTAGGTCTCGCACTAGCATTATTAAGCATAATTATAAAAACTTACATGCATAAAATAAAAAGGTAAGGAGATAGCGGGTCTCCTTGTCTTAGACCTCTAGTCGGGGTGAAAACTTTCGTGGTTGAGTTGTTGACTTTGATGGAGTACGAGACTGTAGTCACGGTCGCTTTCACCCAGTTAATCCAGGTCGTAGGAAAGCCCATTTTAGCAAGAGTTGCCCAAAGGAAATCCCATTCTATTCTATCATAGGCATTTTCCATGTCCAGCTTAAGAGCGCACCATCCAACTTTAGATTTTGATTTCTTAAAAACATTAAGAATCTCCTGGACTAAAAGTAGATTATCATGAATGGACCTACCCGGGGTGAAGGCGTTTTGAAAAGGGCTTATGTGATTTTGGAGAAGAGGCCTTAGTCTAGAAACTAGAAGTTTAGAGATAGCTTTATAAATCGTGCCGCAGAGGCTGATTGGTCTGAAGTGGTTGGGGTTTTCTGGATTATCATTTTTGGGAATAAGAGCTATAAGAGTGTGATTCAGGAAAGGCGGAATTTTTCCGTGAGAAAAAGCTCTTGATTGCTAACGTGTTACTTCAGGGCCGATTGTTTTTCATTAGGTTTGAAAAAACTTAGGCCCAAATCCGTCTGATCCTGGTGCCTTTAGAGGGTTCATACTAAAGAAGCTATTTTTTATTTCCTCGTCTGAGAAGGGGGCGATAAGGCTAGTCATCTCGGTATTAGAAATTAATTGTGGGAGAAAATCCAGATTAATGGTGCGACCAGGTTGGACGGAAGATTTAAATCTATCTTTAAAAGAGTCATAGAGAATTTTTTGAACGTTCTCTTGACCCTCTTCCCAATGGTTGTCAGCATTTTTTAGTCGATAAATGTGGTTTTTCGCAGCTCTATGTTTCATGAGTTGGTGGAAAAATCTAGTGTTTTTATCTCCTTGATTTAGCCAAGTTTTTTTTGCTGAGTTTTTTCATAAGTGTTGTTTTTGCAAAAGGATTCTCTCTCTTTGTTTAAGCATCCTAAGCAGGTGATTTCGCCAGATAGGGTTGAAAGGTTGGGTTATAAGCTTATCTTCTAATTCTTGGATTTTATCTGCATTAGTCTTCAGTTGCATGGTCTTGTGCGAGAACTTTCCTTTGGCCCAAATCTTTAGATTGTCTTTTATGATGGTTAGTTTGGATCTTATTCTAAAGAATCTTGAACCTTCTATATTGGAGTTCCATTTTGCTTTAATAATTTTAGTTGGTTCTTCCTCAAGAGTCCATGAATTTTGAAACCTAAATAATCTATTTACCATAATGGTCTCTGAGTTTGTATCAAAGAACATTGGAGCATGATCAGAGCTAGTGAAGGTACCATATTTAACAGTTGCATTGGGGAAATTATCGGTAAAGCTGCTGCTTACGACGGCCCGATCGAGACTTTGATATAAGCCTGGGTGGGATTGGGATTTCCAGGAGAAAGATTGTTGCATGCAAGCTATGTCTGTAGCATTTGTACGAGTTAAAAAACGTGGAAATCTTTGGCATTGTCTTTGAGTGACTGGGTTGCCTTTACATTTATCCAAAGGGTGTAGGAGATCATTAAAGTCGCCGACCAGGATCCAGGGAATATGGACGTTTTCGTAAAAAGTAGACATCAACTCCCAGAAATGATCTTTATCAATGTTTTGGGATGGGAAATAGGCCCCTGAAACTAGGATTTGCTCATTGGTTGGTTTATATAGGACGTGAAGGTGAGCACATCTATCTACTAGAGTGTGATTTTGGACCAAGATCGAGTCATTATTCCAACAAACCCATAATCCTCCATTATGATTAATTGGATCAATGATTATGTGTTTTTGGAAACGAAAACCTTTAATTACATTTCTACTTGTGGCATTAGATGTCATAGTCTCAAGGACAAATAAGATATCAGGCTTGAAGGTATTAATATAATGAGATATATCTCCAATAGCTTGGAGTTTTTTACCTCCTTGAATATTCCATGTAAGGATTCTCATAAGTAAGGAGTAGAAAA
Source organism: Spinacia oleracea (assembly GCF_020520425.1). Taxonomy (NCBI): domain Eukaryota; kingdom Viridiplantae; phylum Streptophyta; class Magnoliopsida; order Caryophyllales; family Amaranthaceae; genus Spinacia; species Spinacia oleracea. The sequence goes on along the minus strand of NC_079487.1, from coordinate 6,712,617 downwards.
ACACAAGGCCTTTAGCCCATAAGGTTCCATGTGGATCAAAGCCCAGTTCCAAATAACACAGAACAAAGCAAGAAGGGAAGAGCCCAAAAAAATATAGGCTTTTAGCCCATTAAGTTCCATGCAGATCAGAGTCCGGTTCCAAATTACACAAGTAAAAACTAGAAGGGTTAAACCCAGAAGAATATGCACAAGAACCCAGCTGAGTAAGCTGATAAAAAAATTTAAATCTAAACAAAGAAAACTGAACAGCACCACAACGAGGTTTGGCCTGTACATACTCCATAAGTGCGAAGGCATGTAGTGCATTTTGTAGTGGTAAAAAATCATCCAACTGAGAGCAAAAGCAAGGACAAGTTTAGTTAGCCAAGCACAATAAGTTACGGGAATCTTCTTTAGGTAAAGCATAGAACATAGAAAAGAACAAATTATGGAGAACTGCAAGGTGGGAATAGAAGAGAAATCCTCAGGTAGGAAACAATGTTTGTTTCTTACAGCATCATAGGACAAAAGCCTTTGGTCCTTAGTGAACACAACTAAAAGGTTCCAATCAAAGAGCTTCCAATCTCCCAGGTTCCTCCATTTGAGTTGGAACCAGTTAGTGATCCAAAGGAGACCCGTAACTATGATCAAGGCAAGACAACTGTTCCACAGTTTAGAATATATGAAATAATAGAGCCAAGGTACACAACAATCAAAACAGTACCAATCCAGGAAAGTAAAAGCTAAAACCACACTAACATTAATATGACGATTAGATACATTACACGTGTGAGGATAAGTAACCACAACTACAGCAGTTACATGCCTAGCTAGCTTAGTGACTACAGGTTTACAAAAGATGTAAAAAAGGAACATGTAGTGATACATTAAGATAGAACACAAGCTATGCATATAACTACTAAACCCTAAAGGCATAAATACCAGTAACAACTGGTCAAAAAGTGATAAGTGAACCACCATCCAAAACATCAACAGTAAGAAGAAACAGATCATCCAGCAGAGGGTGAAGGAGAGAGATCACCATCATCTCTCTTCCTTCTCTTGGTGTTTTCAGCTTCCATGGAGGGGGGGGCAGTCAGAGAACATTGGATCATTAACATCAAACCCATCACCATCATAGATTTCCAAGTCCATATCAAGCTCATCATCCACCTGAACCTCCTTGACACCTTGAGGAGCAAGCTCTAAAAGGTCAAAATCAGGCAGAATGTCCTCATAAGGTTGGACAACAGGAGGGTTAAGAGTAATTGTATCACCAGTAGACACTTGGAAATCCTGGAGACCCTGAAAGCTATTAGCTAAAGGAATGACAGGCAAACCAGTGTCAGGCCTTAGCTGAGGAGAAGCAACTGGTCTAGTTTGAGCTGGTGAGGGGTGGTGGTAGGGTTTAGCTTGGTTCTTCCTTGGGTTACCTCTAGGCTTAGCTCTCCTTCTTGGCACAACAGCCAGCCAATCAGAAGGGGTAGCTTGCCCCCCACTTTCACCAGACACCCCCATAGTCAACTTGGCCTCATCCAGCTGGGCCACCACCAACTCAAGGCAAGGTGGAGGTCTTTTGGGACAGGTATTCAAAAAATGCTTAGGATCACCACATAAAGGACATACTTCCCAAACACCTTCATAAGAAAGAAAGTACTCCTGAATGTCATAGCCAAAGTTCAAGGTTATAGACCTAGGGACAGGCTTGGTAATGTCAAGGTTAAGGCATACTCTAGTAAACTGACCCTTCTCAGCATTCTCATAAGTGAACTTATCTAGCTTAATTGGCTGACCAACACAACTAGCAATTTGGGTGATATAGTGCCAAGTCCAATACTCAGTGGGAAGAAAAGGTATTTTTACCCATTGATCAACATGAGTAATGGAGTTGAACTGGGCTTTAAAAGAGGCTCTCCAGGGAATCAACACAAAATTCAGCCCTTGCACAAACCATGGTCTATTCTCCCACACCTCATCCTTGTCCAGAGGATTAGAAAATTTGATGAGAAACCACCGATTCCCAATGAATCTAAAGGACACCTCCCCCCTCAAAAAACTCCAGTCTCTCTTCATTCTAGCTATAACAGCTGCCTGAGGAACAAATTCACCCCACACTTTACCAAACAGACAAGTGGCTTCCATAAGTTTAATTTGCTCATGCTCAAGTTTTGGGGCATCTAAAATGATGGTGGCATTATTCGAAACAGGAACCTGTGGTGGAGAATTGTGTGAACTGTCCTTAGATGAGGTATTGGGATCAATATCAGAACTGCTACCTCCCAGGAGAAAGGAGCTATGGGAGGTGTGACTGAAGAAGCTGGTAGAACCTGGATTACTAGGTAAGCTGGCAAGTTTAGGTTCATTGGAAATTGCAGGAGGGTTCTTCTTAAGAAGTGAGGCATAGCTAGACTCTGTAGGATTGGTTGACATTAAAACACTAAGTCTAAACAGATTAAGGAGAATTAGCACTAGGAAGCAGAACTTAGACTTAAAACACACTAGGAGAAGAAGGAAGGCAAAAAGAGATTGGAGAAGATTGGTGTGAGGAGAGAAGTACCCACATACAAAATTTGGCCAGTATTTATTGATGTGTCTAGGAGGCTTAAGGAGATCAAAGGTCACACAGCAAAGGCAATTTACACAATTCATATACACAGAAGGATATAGAAAAACATAATTAAATTGCATCAAAAAAGTAATCATCACCCAGCTTAAAACGAAACACAAAACAACAACCTGTATGCATTGAAACAAAGCAAAAACAAGCAATAAATGACAGAAAAGAATCGAAAAGGCAAGGAAAAGCTTAGAGAAAACTTCCCTAAGGAGATTTTCAAAAACAGGCGAGATCTTGCAATCTCTGCATTTGGATAATCTCTTCTATAGGTCCAAACAGGGCGTTGGGCTTGCATTAGTGGAGTAAAAACTTTAATTAACCCACCTAAACCATCATTACTGTTGTAGAACCCAAGATCTCGTGACTCAGCAAAGATCTCCACCCTTGGATCAACGGTGCCTTGTTGATGAAGCCAAGATGGAGATCGGAAAGGTGAGATATGACCTCGATACCAACGAGGTACCAATCCACTACCAAAGAAGTCATAATTACCCCTATTAAGGCTTGGTCTAGAGATTTTGAGGGGAATCTCTTTCTGGAAATGGGACAAGGAGGAAGACGAACGATTTTGTAAGGCAAAATCAAGATCAGTAGTTCATTTGAACTTGGGAAGGGGGCTAGACCCAATTAAGGATTTCACTCTCTCTCTAGAAAACTTAGGTCTCTCATATTTCTTTCTCTTTCTCTCTCTCATTTTTTTTGTGTGAAACCGAAATTAAACGAAAATACTTAATCTGTCACATTTTTATACGAAGTAGTTTTTTCCTAGTATAATACCCGTGCGATTAGGAATGGTATTGGATCGGATTCGGGTCGGATGTAGTAAACTCCATAACCAATACATTTAAAATTCGAACTTTAAAATTGCATCCATATCCAAATTCATTTACAATTCGGACTCTAAAGTTGCATCCATATCCATATCCATATCCAATTAAATTTCGGACTCCAAAATTGCATCCATATCAATATTCGAATCCATATCTATATCTAAATCCGAATCATGCGTTAACTTTACTTACCTAGAACTTGTACTTTTAATTTTAAACTAATTTAGAAATCTTATTTCTCATTTACCAAAATCTAATGAGTTTCTAATCAATTAATAAATTACAAATATATGCGCTTTAATCAAATATATTAGGTTAAATTGGGAACTTCCTTTTTAAAAAAAAGTTATGTACGAAAATAATACACATTGAAATAATTTCAGGTCGGATTTGCACTCGGATTCGGACTCGGGTCGGAGTCTCTGCAGACTCCATATCCGATCCATATCCATTCGGATTCGGATGTTTTTATTCGGATTTAGACTTTTTTTTCTCGGATTCGGATCGGATTTTTTCCTTCAGATCGGATCGGACTCATAAATTTATTTCGTTCACCCTTTACTAATTGGATAGTAATACCTACTTAATACTCGCACGGTCACCCCATCAACCTCATTACCTGATCACTTAGCACTTACATACACCACTTACTTTATTAATTTATAGATGACTTTGAGGCGGGGCTAGCTCTGCAGACGCGTATCCACCAACAATTCTCTTCCCCATCTTCTCCATCAACGATAGGAACGATACCCACCACTCCCAATCCACGTCTCGGGAGGTACAAAATAAATCTCATCCCCAATCATCACCCCCCCGGTATACCCACACCCGCCTCAAACCCATCCTCTGGTTCAACTCTTTTTTTATAAGAGTTTTAAATTTTGAAAACTCTATTTTAGAGTCTTTGACAATTCGTTTGTCTGAATAGAGTTATTGAATAAAAAAAAATTGTAATATGTAAGTTAGTAGCAATTATATATATATATATATATATATATATATATATATCAATTAGATGAAGATTAACGACGCAGACAGGTCCAATCTAAAATCCACCATCGCCCCGTCGTCACCTGTGATGAATTCATTTTTTAATCCCGTCACCCACCAAACTTTCTTCAACCCCGCCCACTTGGGACGGATGCACGGGGGGATCTCCCAAAAAACCCACTGAAATCCCCATATTCGATAAATAATCCACTTTTCCTTTCAACTAACTTTTAAATATATTGACATAAGTTTATTACGAAGTATTAAAATTGATTGTTTTAGCTATAATATTGATGAAAATATAAAAAAGTGACATACATAATTAGGAGGTGAGTTTTCTCAAATCCAATCGATTCAAACTCGCCCAATTCGATGCACGATTTATGATATGAATATTAAATTTGCATATCTAAACTATAACTATAGACAGTTATCATCGAAATAGAGCTTATAGATAATTTTCTTATTAAACTAATGATTGCTCGATATGTTACTGCCAATTCCATGTCTTATTTATTTAACAAATTCTAAATAATAAAATAAGGGCCCGTAGATAGATTTACGTTATTTCTCTTTCATAACAAACCATGTCAAACATAAATTTATTCTCATCCGCTCTTTACTTCGATAGTCATACCCACTTAATTCAAAAATCATCTAAATCATTACCCGATCATTTAACACCTACCCCACCATATATTTTATTCAGCTAGAGATATCTTCGAAGCGGGGTGATGCTGGTCCCTCAACACAACCTGAAATTCTCATTCACATGCCCGTCACCACGATAGGTGTCATACTCATCCCACTCCTAATTCCCGCCTCATAGGAAAAAAATAAAATTAACCCCGCTTCATCCCCGTCCGTATATCTACACCCACCTCAAACCAAGCCCTGGACGGCTTCACCCGACATTATTTGTTGATAAGAGAGTTTTGAATTTTAAAACTCAAAGAGTATTATATAATTTGGTTGTCTGGTTACATTATACTTTAGACACATATAACTTATAGATATTTTCCTAATTAATTAAAATTAATGATGGATAAATTTTTTATTCTCTATTCGGTGTCTTATTTATTAAAAAAATGAAACAAATAAGGGTACATAGACAAAATTATTTTCCTCCATATTCATCACACGTGTCAAACCTAGCCCTAGACGGTTGGACCCGACATTATTTTTTGGTAGGAGAGTTTATTTTAAAACTCTATTCTAGAGTATTTGACAATATTGTTGTCTGATTACATTATAATTTGGACACATATAGCTTATGGACATTCTCCTAATTAAAACTAATGATGGATAAATTTTTATTTCCCATTTGGTCTTACTTATTAAAAAATGAAAACAAATAAAGGTACATAGAACAAATTATTTTCATCCCCACTCATCACATGTGTCAAACCTAGCCCTAAACGGATGAACTCAACATTACTTTTTGGTAAGAGAGTTTTGAATTTTAAAACTCAAATCTCAATTTGGTTGTCTGGTTACACTATACTTTGGACACATATACCTTATAGATATTCTCTTAATTAAAATTAATGATGAATTTTTTTGCTATTTCCCCATTCGGTAACTTGTTTATCATAAAAATAGAGTCAAATAAAGGTACATAAACAAAGTTATTTTCATCTCTATTCATCACATGTGTCAATCATAGTGTTATTCTCATCCATCATTTATTTTGATGGTCACATCTGTCAATCATAGTGTTATTCTCATCCATCCTTACATTGATAATCATATTTATATCATTATCCGAGCACTTAACAACTACTCCACTATTTTATTTATTCAGCTAGTCATGACTTTGAAGTTGGTCGGAGTCTCCACACTCGTACTCGTCCAAAATTCTTATCTCTATTCCCGTCACCCACGATGGGAAAAGTACTCACCCCTCCCAATCTCCTTCTAATGGGTTAAAAGTAAAACTCATCCCAAATCTATCACCCACACGTGTATCCACACTCGCCTCAAACCCACTCCATGACTCATTTTTTTTGGTAAGAGTGTTTTGGTTTTTAAAATTCTACTACCGAGTCTTCTACAATTCCAGTATCTTATTAGAATAATTGATTAAATAAACAAAACATTATAATATGTACTCTCTCCTTCCGGATTTAATTGTTGTAATAGTTTATTCACGGAGTTTTATGCGATAAGTTATTGTAAGATTATATTATATAATCTAATAGAAAAATAGGTATGATGGGATATAGTGAGAATTTTTGATATAGAATAAAGTATAAGATAGGGAATTAGAGAGAGAGACATTTTATATAGAACAATTTCTTTTTTCAATAAGCATCTTTCACAAAACCTTGATAAATACTACTTTGACTATTAAAGCAAAGATAAATATTCGTTATACATATCCTCGATCAATATAAGACACATATTTTAAATAAAAATTGACAATATATACATACAGTTAGTCATTTTATTAAATCTATATTATGATATGGGTATTAAATTTGTATTATGTAAATATTTAGACAAATCCAAAAAAATGATACGGAGTACATGACTATGTTCATCATCTATATTAATAGTCACCATACCTTCAAAAAAAATAATTAATAGTCACCAAATAACATTAAAATTACAGAGATGTGTGAATATAATAGTTAGTGTAAAAACAAAAGAGTTGCAAAATTTAAAAAATTGAGGAGTTACATAGTAGAGTAGTAGGTAGATATGGTTACACAAGTTTTTCTCGTGTTTAAGGAAGTTACAATACTCCGTACTTTCTTTTATAAAGTAATAAAATATTACTTATAATTATCAAATTTAGTTGTTAAAATATTACTTATAATTATCAAATTTAGTTGTTAAAATATTATATAGTATTATAGTAACCTTTTTTATACTATATTCATACTTCGTTGATTTTCTAATTCATTTGTATTATAATTATGTAAGTACAAATCGGTAGATTACATTAATTACTTTTTGTAAATATCCTACTACGTAATCCGTATAATGGATTAATTTTTTTAATAAAAATATAAACATATATTGTTATATTTGTTACCAAAATATAAAAACAGATTTTATATAGTATTCCTCATGTATAGAATGATATCTTTTTTTTTAGGAAAATAGAATCAAATCTTTATTAGGTAAAAAGGTAACAAAATAATTTACAATCAAGTATTTTATTTTTTAATTTTTTATATCTAAAAGAGAGGCCAATCAACGAGTGACATTTGTCATCACCACATTGATTTCCTCTCTTTTAGTATAATATATATTATTTCTATGTTAGACATTTTAATATTATAGTCATACTTATATTTTTTGCTATTAATTTTTTTACCTTTACGAGTGCTATATTAATTAAAAATACATTGAAAATTTTCCCACGTATTATCTATCTATTACTTTACTTTATACTAAAAACATACACTATGAATGACACGTGTCACTTCCTGGTGCAAAATTTTCCCGTCAAAAACCATTTTCCTAAAAAAATATTTGTTTTATTTTATTTTTATTCTCTATCATTTTTTATAAACTATTTATGTATGGAAAAAAACATTAGTTTATAAATTATGGCAATAATAGATACTACGTAATAATAATTTTGCTTGATATTTTTTGGTAATATTTTAGTCAAATCGGTATATTAATATAGAAAATGTATTCACTCGAGATGTTGGTCACTCGATATGTTGGTCGCATTAGCATATTACTGTAACGCCCCAAGCTCTAAATCACATAATTAAGCAGTGAAATTTACCTAATTCGGTCGGGACATTACCGTCGTAAGTCGTAACTCCCTCGTGGGAATTACAAGGCAACCATCATAACATAAGCTATTAAAACTCCAAATTAATATAATAATCCTTTATAATTCCAAATAAAAGTACATAAGTTACTAAAAGTCTTTAATTAAACTATTAAAACTTTAAGCATAAACTAGGTGAATATTATTAAAGTGAAATTCCTCGCCACTACTCGTGTCCATCGTCCCCATCAGTACCTAAAACAGAAAACAAAACGGTGAGTCGAATACTCAGTAACGAACTATTATAGCAACGTAATTCATTTCAATTCATTTTATTTAATAACACAGGGAGAATAGAATAGTGTAAAACATTTAATAAAATATCATATTTAATTCTTTTATAACCTTTTATTAACATGCTAGTCGTTGCAAGTATGACATAGTGGAACGCCTTCCACGATGGACCGGTGTCCATAAAACATGGGGCCTGGGCCCGAAAACATGAGAGTCTTGGCTCAATGGGCGGATGCCCCATGGGTACATGCATGACCGAGAATAGTAACTTGTGAACATATACTGCCAAACGGACCAGGTCTTTCACTTTCCTTTATCACGTTTCGTTTAATTTTACTTTTCTTAGCCTTTGTATTTCAGCTGAAGTAGTGTAAATTCCTTTAGATCATAAGATCAAACATCATTTCTTTCATGGTTTCTCATAAACATCATTTCATATGAAAACTCAATCAAATCATTTATAAGGAATAATCCAATCAATCATATTTCATTCGCACAATCCATAATACATGTCAAGACATTTAATTCATAAATTCAATCATAACGTCATAATTTCATAAATCATATTTATAAGGGGATTGCGGGTACTAGCAATTAGTAGTCATTACCTCACTTCTGCGATTTGCTAAGGATTTTCCTTGGTTCGTTCGTCCTGAGCTACGAGTCTGAATTCTTTCACAATATTAAATTATTGAATTAGTATTAAAACGATACATAATCTAAAATCAATGTTTTATAAATAATAAATTCATAAGTAATGAATTTTATAAATAACAAATTTTAATAAAAAAAGTATAATTTTATAATTTAATGAAAATATTATTAAACGAAATTTCATTCAATATATATATATATATATATATATATATATATATATATATATATATATATATATATATATATATATATATATTCATGAATCGATTTTCATGAATATTATTTAAATTCCATTCTTGATAAATAATGCTAGTAACTTTATATTAGTAACACCGATTATTAAGTATATTTTCCTACCTGAAATTAATTAAATTATCAAAATTTGTTGAAACATGAAAATTAATAATTAGCAAATCTGAAATAACAATTCAGTTTTTAACTCACCCACAAGCCCAAATTAAGATGGCCCAACTTTTAATATGGGTTGGAGGGAAAAAACAAGGTTTCACAATTGAAACTAAATTTTTGGGTTTACTGGGAAAGGGGAACGAACAGGGGAGGGGTACGAAAGAGCAGGGCACAGGGAAGAGGAAGGAGAGGAGGGAGGAAGAAGGTGGTCGGGTTGGGCGGCACATCACCTAGAATCGCGCCTGGAGGTGACGGTGATGGTGGTGGTTGCTCGCGGCGGCGCGTCATGCAAGGGAGGAAGGAGGGAGTGCGAACAGGGGAGGGAAGCAAGGGATTTGAGGAGGGTGTTCTTCGGTGGGTTCTGGGCGGAGGGAGGATAGGTTCGGCAGTGAAGGTGGGTGGTTGAGGACGACGGCAAGGGTGGTTGCAAAATTGGTGGTTGGAGAGTGGTGGTTGTGGGTGCGGTTTGCTCGGGGTGAGGGCGTAAAGCAGGGGAGGGGCAGGGGAGTGCGTGGAAGGCAAGAGAAGGGTGAGGGGGGTGCGGTGGTGGTGTTGGGTGGTCGAGTCTGGGTGGTTGGTGGTGGTAAGAAGTGGTGGTTGTGATGGTGGCAGACGGTGGTGGTGGTTGGTGGTCCGAATCAAAGAAAACAAGGGAAGTGAGATTGAGATTGAGATTGAATTTGGTTTGTTGTTGAAATTCCATCTAAAGCTTCTGAATTTGTAAATAGGTAGAGTGAAGAACAAGGAAATATTCTTGGGGTCCAAGGATATTTGGACTGAATTGAGGGAAGGGGAGAGAAGACATATGTGGAGAGGGAGGAAGAAGAAGAGAAATAAAATTTTGCTTTTCTAAGGACATTTTCGTAACTTCACTTAATTAGGTAAAATTCAGAAATTGTTGCAACTTTTCAGAAATTATAGATATAGAAATGTTTAACTAAATTAATTCTTTAAAAAAATATCGTTAACAAAAAATAAATAAATTTATCATTTAAAATAAATCGTAAAAACGTTTAAAAATAACGAAACTCGATTATTCGTAATTTATTTAAAACGAAATCAAGCTAATAAATATTTTTAATTTAATAAATCAAGTTTAAAAATTTTGGGCTATTACATCCTTACCCCCTTAGAAAAAGTTTCATCCTCGAAACTGGAGCTCAGTCAAACTTAGATTAATTTCCATTCTTAGAAATCATTCAATTCATACTTAATCGTTCTATTCGTGACAAACACGACGGAATAACATTATAACATAATCATTCAAACAACATATTAAACATTCATACATCTTATCGTTCTTAAGCGAATAACTGGGGATACTTCGATTTCATCTACACTTCGACTTCCCATGTGGCTTCAGATATCAAGTGATTGGCCCACAAAACTTTAACCATTGGAATTATTTTGCTTCTGAGTCGTTTCTCTCTTTGTTCGAGAATTTCGATTGGTTTCTCCTTGTATGCCAGGTCGTTACGCAATAACAAGGGTTCGTGCGAAATCACGTGGCTAGGATCAGGAACATATTTCCTTAACATTGACACGTGGAACACGTTATGAACCTTTTCCAAGTCGGTCGGTAACTCAAGTCGATAAGCTACTTCACCTATTCTTTATGGAATCTCGTATGGCCCGATGTACCTTGGGCTCAACTTTCCAGTTTGACCAGATCTCATTATTCCTTTTGTTGGTGAAATTTTCAAGAATACGTGATCTCCAACTTCAATTTCTAATGGCCTTCTTCGTTGGTCTGCATAACTCTTTTGTCTACTTTGTGATGCCTTCATTCTCGATTGGATTAAACGAATCTTGTCAGTAGTTTCTTGAATCAATTATGGTCCTATAACACGTGCTTTATCGATATCACTCCAGCATAATGGTGTTCGACATTTTCTTCCATAAAGAGCTTTGTACGGTGCCATACCAATGGTAGCCTGGTAACTGTTATTGTATGAGAATTCAACCATAGGTAAAAACTTTTCCCACGTTCCTTGAAAATCCAAAACACATGCTCTTAACATACCAATAATATAATCACTCTTATTACTAATAACACAGAATACAAAAAGAGAACATAAAAAGACATAATGATAACATAGTAACTATAAAAACATATAGTTACTCTTATATATATATATATATATATATATATATATATATATATATATATATATATATATATATATATATATATATATATATATATATATATATATATATATATATATATATATATATATATATATATATATATATATATATATATATATATATATATATATATATATATATATATATATCGGTTTTTTCATGAAATGTCCCTAAGGTTTGCAATAATGCACCAAATACCCCTGCGCGTTTCAAAATTCATAATATACCCCTATATTTTTCGTACTGCTCACCAAATACCCCTATTATGACTTTCCGTTAGTCCTCCATTAAGTCATGTTTATAATTCACCAAATACACCTATTTGTAAACTTATTGCACAATATACCCCTATTTTAAACTTATTGTACCAAATACCCAAATTGTGGAGTTTGTGTAATTGTGTGTTTGTGGTGTGGAATTTCGTCTGTACTTGCATTTGAACTTATAAGTTTTTAGCGTTGTATTGGACTGATCTAGAATCTAGTAGCCAAAATCTGAACATAATGACATGGTAGTTATTTTTTGAAGGAGTAAACTATAAAGAACAAGGCCTACCTTTTTTTTTGGTAGAAATTGGCAGAAGCTTAGATTAACTTAAAACAGGAAGTACCACATTGTATGTGTATCCTCCTGGTTTATGATCCCTACAACTTGTTTACAATCAGACACAATGTAAACTATCCTCCATGCCTATTCCTTAGCCACCATCAATCCCATTCTTATTGCAAAAATTTCAGCTACTAGAGGTGAAGGTAAGTAACGTTTTTGATAAGCCCCTAACATCCATTGTCCCTTGAAGTTTCTGACTACTATTGAAGTTCCTGTCATCCAAGACTCCTTCTCCCACGAGGCATCTACATTGATTTTAAGAATACCTTAGGGTGGGGGGTGCCACTGGCCAACCACAGAACAAGGGCTACTTGAACAAAGAAAAACAAGGCCTACATCTAATATGCGTAGAATAGTTAGAAACATTTCCAAGGGGACTGCTTTCTTCTTTGTAAATACAACCGCAAGATATGCTGCGTTGTTTAACCTTGAAATCATCGAGCTCTATGAGGCCAAGTTCTTTGCAGGCATTCTCTCGGAGATTCGATATACTTCATCCACACTCCCATATTTGGAATACATGAGTTACATGACCCTGCATTTTCTCTCTGAGGCATATCATCAAACACCTTACATGCATCTATCATATAGCCCACACAGCGAATACAACTCCATCAAAGAAGTCATTAAAACACAATCTCTCACATATCCATCAACCAAAACCCTCCAATGAATATACATCCCCTCGATCAAGCCAAAATTCCCAGTACAACAATCAAGACAAAACGACAGAGTAAGACAATTTGACACTACTCCCTCCCGTCTCATCCTCCAATAAAATTCAACCCCATCAGCAGGAAAATTACTACGAGAAACTTCCCTAATCATGGTATTATAATGCGAAATTTATACATTGAAATCTGAGTGAAAAATCGATAAAGATAGATTATTATGAGGGTGAATTTAGGGTTTGCTGCCATGGATGACGTTCTTCAGAGCTAGGTTTTGCAGAAAAAAGTTGGAAGGAGTTTCAGATTCAAGGAGAGAGAAAGAAGAGGATGCGGAGAAGAGACGATGAAAGCAGAGGAAGGAGAAGAAATTTGGGGTGGAAGAAGAACGATGACGAAGGAGGGAAGTTGAATTCATAGGTGTCGCAGCAAAAGGTGGGATGGAGGACGGTAAGGGGCAAAAAGGTAAAATGATGCTAACGGTGGACTAACGGACGTTAAATCCAAGGGAAGTATATGAACACTAATGGAAAATAGGGGTATATTATGAATTTTGAAACGCGCAGGAGTATTTGGTGCATTATTGCAAACCTCAGGGGCATTTCATGAAAAAACCGTATATATATATATATAGTCATAAACTATCAGAGTTGAAGATATAATTATTGTTATGGTCATATAGTTAATGTGATTATAACATAGTAACTCTTATTATTAATAACATAAAGGACAACAAAGAACATAAAAAGAATATTATAATATACATAATAACTATACAAAACATATAGTTACCATTATACAAGATATAATACATATAGATATTATTGATGGTCATTTAGACACAGTGCTGTAGACGTAGTTATTGTGATAATAATACAGTAACTCTATCCATAATGTAGTAACTCTATCTATAATATAGTAACTTTATCACTAAAAATATAGAATAACATAAACACATGCACAAAACATAATAAACTAAGATTGTAATTATTTTAAACATATAGTAACTATTTCAAAGATATAGTAATTTAGCAGCCTGGGAATTTGTAGGCACAATATTTTTCTTCTTACTAATTATGATACATGGTTTGGCATTGAAGAAAAAAAACAACAAATCTTTAACCTTTTAAAAGTGGGAGTTAGACTATTGTAGCTTATCTACAGTAAAATAAAAATATTCGTTTTATCTTGTTTTACAATTCTATTTTTTTCTCCGCTGCTTTCCAATCTGCCCGTCTCCCCCTCTCTCTCCTCTCATTCAGACTTCATTGGGTTACTTCCTCCATTGCTATTCTCTCTCCTCGAATCCTCCCCTATCCATGTCAGACTGGTTTCATGCATGTATTCAAGTAACGATTCTTTGTTCCTCTTAATAGAATGATTACTGTTCTGGTAAAAAAATTCCCAATTTTGCTATCAAGTGTCAATTTCTAGAGTTTTTTTGTGCTTTTCCCTGTACCCTTTCTCATTTATGATTGAACTTTCTATATTTGATGTAAACATTTTCTCTTGGATCAGGTTATTGTGTAATTATTTATTTAATTTTTTGCAAATAGTATGATTTGCAAAATTCATTACAATTTTTGTCATCTTATAATCAGGTTATTGTGTGGTTGATTTGTTTGATTAATTACTTATCGTACTTTTGCGAATGATACAATTAACATTAAGTTACGATCCTTTTACAATTTTTAGGTTGCTTGAGAATGAGTCCCAATCTTGATGAGAGATAAGGGATTTACGATGATGTATTTTAAAAACCATAAAGAACAACTTCTTTATCGAATGAATGGCACTTTGTCTTTGAAGTCTCTCACAAATATATATTTTCAGCATCCTCACTTAAAGGAATAATTAGAGGGAGTCTAAAATTATGAACTTACTTTTTTTTTTAACACACAACTGAGAATTATATTAGATTAAACCGCAGCAGCGGAGACTAGTTCACAAACTACAATGGCCCAAACCCAAAAACTTGCGGCCCAAAAGATACGGTTATAGCTATTGTTAAGCCTACTTACGTTTAAACCAAAAACTTCACCTAGGGTCCAAAAGACAAACAACACATATATTACATAATCACTGATTAATCCAACTAGGTGAAGAAAGAAAGACTCCTTAATTCTATTTTTCCAGCAGAATGGCTTTCCCCTTATCCTTGTTCTTCCCATTAAAGTCTGAATCGTTGTGAGCACCTGAAGAAGAGCCTACTCCATCATGCCTCATTGAGATTGGAATAGAGCCTACCAAGAAGTGATCTTCTGAGGTATCCATATCCTCCACCATGGTTGAATCTGTTACTTCCAGCACTTCTCCATCATCTTCAATAGGTGGAAAAGGATCCTCAACACCAGCACGATGGGAGATAATGTGAAAGTCTTTCTCAAAGACGACTTTTGCAAATTCTGGGACAACAAAATGCACCTTCTTTCTCTCTAACATACTCATTCCATATGCAGCAAGTTCATGTGCAACAGTGTTATTAGCTCTTGGGATGTGCATGAACTCTACCCTCTCAAATTTTGTTAACAGACTTACAACATCATTGATGATTGGAGACAGCTCATGATGATAATTCTGATCCAAAGTATCCAGCATAATCTTCAAAGAGATAGCATCAGTTTCAACCTCTAGCTTCTTGATTCCATACTCCTCCGCCATAATTAAGCCATCCTTAACAGCATCCAGCTCGGCTGCCAAGGGGGAAACAGAGAAATATTTGCAGGAATAACCCAAAAACCAGGAACCAGAAGGTCTCCTAAAAACACCCCCACCACCTGCTTTGTTAATTGCTTTCCAGGCTCCATCTGTATTGAGCTTGATGTAGTCTTCTGGAGGTGCTTTCCAAGCCTTGCTTAGCCTATCAGCATGGCTAATTTTTGCCTTTCCTTTACCCTGCAAAATGTGATTAGTGGCAGAGAAATCCACGAATATTGTGTTAAAAATGGAGAAAACTTTTTTCATCTTTTGATCAAAGACTGCCATATTCCTGGATTTCCAAAGATCCCAAAGACAAACGCAAAAGAGAACCTTCCAATCCATACCTTGAGACATATTAAAACAGATCCACTGACTCCAATTACTATTAAAAAAAAAAACTTAGATTGATATTCTTTGCAAAGCTGATTCTTTGAAAAACAAAGTTCCATATTATACGAAAACAGAAAGTTGATATAGCATTTTGGAAAATGTTGTGGTCAATAATTATTAGACATGTATTCTATATTTCTGCTATTGTTTATATATAGAACTTGTTCTTAAACCTAATTACTTCATCTGAGCTGTATTTAGAACCCATTAAATATGACTTACTGAGTTTTTGTTTGTATCAATTATTAAGAAAGTAAAATTATTTAGGAATACATGTAAAATGCTTTCTATTTGCATCAAGAATCTCACGGTAGCTCCAAAATCTCAGATAAAATGTTATGATAGTTAGATACAGAAACATTATATGGGGTATGGTGTATATGATTATGAGTCACACATAGGTCACAGTGAGCACAATTGTCTAACTAATATTTTTTCATCAATTTGCATGTAGGCACCAAATTTACTAGATTTTCTGTTTGATCTTGGTGTGTTTGCTGTCAACTTCTTATACAGATATTTATATCAACTACTTGCAGCAATCTTTCTGCATTCTTGCTTAATTTGCTGATATGTTAACCCGAATTGAGATGTTATTGATATCAACTACCTCTGCTATGCAACTTTTTAATATTGTCCATGCTGTTATGATTGCTTTAAATTTACTTGGAGGTTATGGTATAAACTAGGGGATTGATAATGATTTGCGTATAACTTTAAGGGGTGTTCATGTAGAATTATGCACAAATTAATGACCATGATGGCGTTTGAATCTGGTATGAATTGTTTTTTATTTGATTTTTTAGTAGAGGCTACCTATTAAGAGTTCAATGTCTTGCTAAACTGAAAGTGATCCACTTTTCCAGCTTTGATGGGAATTTAAGAACGAATGCAAAAATGTCATAGTTTTGCTATTGACATCTATTAGTTGGGCGTAGGTGTTCAAACATGTATGGTCTTCCCTCTCGCTGGTATGGTGACATAGTTTTGACTTTGTGTCTGAGTGACTAGGTTCCTTAGTTTTTGTTAACTACTTTGTATGTGTTACCTAAATTGGAATGTCTAGCGATTGATTATGGAATAATGATATGGACTATAAGTATTTACATGAGTAACATGACACTTTTTGTGTCTGAGGAATCTCCTATGTATTTGCTACTTTATTTAGTTTTGGCGCATCTCTAAGCTAAATTGGTTTCCTGATTGAACTCATTGAAGGAATATCGCTCATGCTATTGTCTTGATAAAAGTGGGAAACTTTTTTTGTATGCTAATTATATCCCTATTTCAAGTAACTTTTTTTTGCTAATGTCATGCATTTTACAATTTTGAGCCAGTTCATGTTTTGCTTACTAACTTTGGGATTTTTTTATCTCCGCTAATTGGATATTTGCTGATATGGTCTGATTGTTTATGGCTGATATGTTCTGATGTTCTTTACTGTTGTTATTTGATTGTTATGGTCTGAATTGTTCTAATTTTCTGATAATGTCTGATATGATGTGAAATAAGTAATGAATTTCTTAGATAAGGGAAACTGAACTTAGAATTGGTTTTTATGTTTCCCTTAGTTCGTGTAATTATGAGAACTTACAGGATCAAAATGTAGGATCAAAAACTGGGGAAGGAACTTTCCAGCTTTAGATATTGGCACCTAGAGGACTTATGTTGTGGTGAGTGCCTTATTTTCCTTCTTGATTTAATGTAACCATTTGATTGGAAGAAGATACCTTAGAAGAAGATGTGCGAGATGATTAAGGTAACCATTTGAATTCTATGTAATCCATTAATATACTTTTCTTGCATTCAAACGTTTGGAATGGTTGATATACACTTAATGCTTTGCATTCAATTGGTTATTGATTCCCAAAGAAAAATATGAACATCCTTATTGAGTTTATGACACGCCTGTTGTCCATTAAGTCCAAGATCATGTTGTTCCTGCGAGACATATCGTGGATATATATAGAAAATATGTAAAACTGAGTTTATGACGCGCCTTTTGTCCATTAAGTCCAAGATCATGTTGTTCTTGTGAGACATATCGTGGATATATATAGAAAATATGTAAAACTTATTTTGAAACTTGCCAAGATGCGAACCTTCTTATGCCCATGCATGTATATTTTAAATACCCTAATGTTAATACAAACTTCAATTCCAGGGTGAATTAGAAGACTTTGTGGAAGTAACAAAGGAGTTGATAGGCATAAGTGCACAACATCATTATCAAGGATAAGGTTATTGAAATGGATGATCAAATATTTAAATCCATTGCTTTTGAGGAACCTCGTTTCTTGGCGGCTTCTTCTGGAATTCTCTTGGGTTTCTCATAATAACATATGATCTTTTAAAGTTGTATATGAAAGATGTGTGTTCCTATAAGACACCCGTTGGCTTAGTAAATTAGTTACCTATCCCCTTTTGGACATGTAGTAAATAAGTATGTTTTGACCAAAACACAACTCTAAGTTGCGCACTTTATGTTTTACTAGGTAGCTAATAAATAATTTGCTTTTGTACCGTTCATAATGTATTTTACCATATACTCATAAACACTAGATCATCATTCATGCCAAGTCTAAAACTCCCAGCCACACCGCGCGCATTGCGCGCGTCTAACCACTAATATAAGAAAAAGTAACTAATATAATAATATAGTAACTGTTCAAGAACAAATAATTACTATAAACACATAATAACTAAATTAACATATAGTGACGATTATAATCATATAGTAACTATTTTACACATATAGTTTTTACCTCGTACAATTGACGTCCGTTTACTTAATTAGATGCTAACTGTGTACAACACTGCAGTCAACCAAGATTTGTCAAACAAATCATAAGTGAAGAAGATAACAGTAGTATACTAGCATTTCATGAGATCTACATAGCAAAATGATTTATGTATGGTTCAGTTATGATGATTGAGGACCTCTTCACTTCACACATTGAAGTTGAATCATCTAATAAATATAGCACCAACTAATCACTAAATGATGATTTGCTTCACAAGCAGTCGGAGACAGGGAATATATATCCTTCATCTACCAGATCATTTAAAGGCGAATGGATAAGTGTAGATGCCATAACTCTCTTTTTAAACCTTCGTTTCGGAGTTTATAGGGAGACTATGGTATACGCTTCCCTTTCTTAATGCAGTCTTTAAGCCACTTAATTGTGATTGATAATTAGAGTTCTAAACTTCTTTTACCTGTTAGTTACCCTTTATAACATATAGTGACTCTATTTGAAACATAATTACCCTTTGCATGTAACATATAGTGGTGGTGTTTGGATGTTAGAGGTTTGGGAGAAAATTAGAGGTTTGAACCAATTTAGAGGTTTGCCCTTTCAAAACCTCTAATTGGGGTGTTTGGATGTTAGGGGAGTGGAATAGCGGATTGAAAAGAATCCGCTAAATAAAAAAACGTAGCTCATAGCAACGTTTGCAATTAGAGGTTTCTGATTTTAATGTGAAATTTCGAGATTAGCCTCAGCAACCCATATTCATTCTACTGACTTTCATTTATTTCATTCTTTCACCTACCTTTCAAATTGAATTCTTCACCCACCGTTCATTCATCATGGGAATTCTCTCTAGCTTTCACCTCTCCATAGTAGATCCAAGAAGGTATTTGTAAATTTTTTCTTGTTATTTACTTTTCGATTTATCTTGGATTTTTTTGTTAAATTTGTTGTAAATAATTTCTGCAAATTTTATTTTGCCCCTTTTCGTTTTTATGTTGAATTTTTTGTAAATTTTTTCTGCAAATTTTTTTGTAAATTATTTATTTGCGTTGATCTTGCGTTTAATTTGTTATTTCTGAAAATTTTGTCTCCTCTTTTTACTCCTCATAGATTTTTTTTTCTTGATTTTTTTCTACCTTTCTGCTTTTTTTTTATGATTCTGTATTTTTTTTGTTTAATTTCTCCCCTTTATCTCCTCCAATTACTCCTTATATATTATTAGATTTTTTTTCTTGATTAATTTCTCTCTCTCTTTTTTAACCCCCCTGCGCCATTTTTGGAAGAAAAATCTGTTCTTTTTTTTTCCTGTAATATTTTCGTGCGGCATTTGTTTAAGGAAAATTATGTTTTTTTTAAAATCTGGCTTTTTTTTGTTCATGCGCCACTTTATTTTCTCCCTTCCCTGCGTCAATTCTTTAAAGTTTTATTTATTTATTTTTTTCTCTTAATTCCCCTCCATACTTGTGATATATTTTAAAGTTTTCTGCATTTTTTTCTTGATTTTTTTAAAATTTTTCTGCTTATTTATTTTAACTGTTTTTTGCCTGCTATTTTTTTGATTTTTTTTCCTACTCAAATATGATTTTTTTAATTTTTTTTTGTTCTTGTCAAAAAATTCATATACAGGTGATTTTCTTCCAAGTTGAAAATTGTGAAGCTCCACTTCTCCTGGTATTTTTAATATTTGTTGGTTAATTTTAGTCAAATTTTCAGTCATTATTTAAGTTATGCATTTTTATGGTATTAATGAAAATGTGTTAGCTGTGATTTTGTGATTTTGTAATTTTAGTCAAATTTTCAGTCATTAGTCAAATTTATGCATTTTTATGCTCCCATTGATTTTGTTGGTGCATTGTGATTTTTTAATATGATATTTGTATTCCTGTGAATGTGTTATTTGATTAAACATAATGTGACTTGTTCTTCTATTTAACATATATAGATGGAGAACAAGAACAATAATGACGATAGAGAAGGTGGGGTTAACAGTTTGAGTGAACCTAATATGAGTGAAGCTTTATGTATTTGTTGTGCATTGTGGATGGAGAAAATTGGTTCTGTGATGGAAGGGATGAAAGTAAGGATGAAATGGTAGTGGATTCTTTAGTTGATTCTTCCCCTACACTCGAGGATTCCATTGCAAAGTTAGTTTCAAAGCCCAACTTAATTAATGGAAGTCGTGAATTCTGTTTTGCTTGCACTTTGATCGAAGATTCGCAAAGGAGGATAATTTTACATGGCTTACCTGATGATAATTCAAGGCTTGAATGGATAAGGTTCTTGTATGTAGAAAAAATGAATGGAAATTAGTAGACCCACTTGATATGATTAGCATTTTGTTTCTAGCTAATTATGTTATCGACTTGTATTAATTAAGATGACAAACTGAACTTATGTATTATAATTTAGGTATGCTTAAATCATACAACTGTGAGACTTAACATTTCTATGAATGTAATGTTTATTTAGCTAGCTACTTTTGGCTATACTTGTATTCATTTTTGCTTTCGTGTTTCATATGGGTTACTTGTCTATGCTTTATTATCTATGTTAATTGACACAATAGTTCGTCTATTAGCGTAACTAAGTGTATATATGTATTTAGATGCCACCCAACAAGAAGTGGGTCAATGAAGAAAACAAAGGTGGGGGGAGTCGGGCAAATTGGTCTAAGGATACGTTACATATTTTTTGTGATGTATGTATTCAATTTGCGGAGAGGAGTAAGGGTAAACGTGGTGCAACAATCTCACAAAGAATGATCTGGAAGGTGTTAGAAGTGGAGTTTCAAAAGAGGACTAACCTAGTTTATGACAAAAACAAACTTAGAAACAAGTGGGATTGGATGAGGAGTAGATGGAGCCTTTGGAAATCTTTGAAAGGAAAAGAAACTGGATTAGGACACTACTACAAAAATTAGAATAAGAAACACAAGATAGAGAACGGTTAAGTGAGATAAGCGATCTCCACCGGTATAGAAAACACCTTTCATAGATCACTGTTGAACAGGAAATAGAATAGAAAACGCCTATCATAGATCAATGTTGCGTGCTTCCTATGCTACCAGTTAATTGCTTTTACCAGAATAAAAGTAAATTAACCAAATATTATTATGGAGAATATAGAACGGTGTTCGACACCACCGTGTATCCATTTATTTCAAATAAAGTTTTTTTTAATAAAAATTCTCTTTTTTCTTTAATTTTTTTCCATTTAATTAGCAAATGAAACCCTTAAACTCTCAAGTCCCAGCGTCACTTCCTCACTAACCACAATTTTGGTTTAACTTTATCTCTCCTCTCACCTCTATATTTTCTTTCCCTCATACGAAAGCATACTCAACAATTTCACCTTAATTGCAATTTCTTCATTAGTTTCTTCTTCATTTTTTTGTACTCCTATAAATATATCTCTCTTAGTCATTCTCTTCTTTCTTAAAGCATTTAACGCCACTGAATTACCGGCCGCTGTTAGGCATCGCAGATCACCGCTTGCATGAGGATGAAGTCTATCGAGGTTCGATCGCCGTCAACACTGCACTTGATATTAATTTATTATTTATTGTGATACTCGTGAGTCGTAGTTATTTTCTCTTTTAGATCTACAATTGGCAATATAATATTTGGGAATTTTAAATTTGTATGTGAAATTGGTTAGGTGTTTCGGTTTCCCCCTCCCTGTTTTAGGGTTTCTCTAATATGAATCTTTGATGTTTCTCTAAATTTGAGTATGATATGTCTGTAAAACTTTCTTTGTATTTAAAGGGTTTTCAAAATGAATTTTAGATCTTTAATTTGTACAATGTGCTTTTATGTTCTTGAAAAATTAATCGATGTTTCTGATTCTTTTAATTTTCTATTGGATATCGCAGATTTAATCGAAGGTGATGAGATGATTAGTTGGAACTTGAAGAGTTTTTTTTGTTCTTGTTTAACTTTATTTTTGCTGCAGTGGTAAAATATTCAACTTCTTATGCTTTTTGGTTATTTGAGATTTGAACCTATTTTTCTTCTAATTTCTAATCGACTTAATTTAACTCGTTAGGTATAATTTTTCTTTTGGTGCATATCTTTGTAATCGTTATATGTGATTATTGCAGTTTTAAAAAACAGAACTAGATGATGATTTAATTTGATTGGGTTAAGTAATTGCTGAATCTAAATTTTCTCTTTTTTTTGTTCTGCTGTGTGCAGATTAATCAAAGTTAGAAAAGAAAAGATCTTTTTGTTTGATACGATATAGAGCTAGCTAGAACAGAGGAACCTTTTGTACGATTAATTTATTGTTTTCGTTGATCTCCCATTTATCTATCACAAAGTACTTTGTATTTGAATCATATGTAATTCTACTATGAAATAGAAACTTTGATCTATTTATTTTTTCTGTATACATTGTAGTTTATATTCAATTCATTGAGAGTTTTGTTATAAATTATTATTTGGCAATAATGGGCATCAAGCAAATTTTTTATTTATTTTTGTTTAAAAAAGGAAGAATAGAGGACGGTTGTCCAAAAAAATGTTCTCTATGTTGATATGAGAAAGGAGGAATAGAGGATTGTCCAAGACGATATTTCTCTATTAAGATATTTACATAACATTTAAGGATGGTAATGTTAGGTTATTATACATATGAAAATTCATAAATCATGCGGAAAAACCATAAAGCCAGGAAAACATATTATTTACACATAATCATTTAGCATAGTTTAGATGCATACTCTTTGTTGCGTGCCTTCCCTAGCTGCGCCCGAACCGAACAAGAACAAGTCTTTAGGACTCCAAGTGTCGTCCCTCCGTAGATAGTCCGATCCACAGCACGTCCGGATCCGCCTTAAGATTGACCAACTAGAATCGCCCTTAAGGTACTACTTATTTTCGGCACTTTATAGGCAATTGTGTAACTGAATTTTGCTCTCAAAAACTCACTTTGAATACTCGAATGCTCGATGTAAATATGTGACCCTAGACACCCATTTATAGAGTTATGGAAAAGGATTTGGAATCCTATTAGGATACTAATTTATTTAATTATAATCCTACTAGGACTCTAATTAAATAAACTAAATCTTTTAGGATTAGATTTAATCATATGACAAATCCCGGTAGCTTTAGGATTCGAGTAGCACACAAACACACACGCACGCACAGCAGCCCACGAGGGGCGCCATGCGCGCGCGCGCAGCCCGCGAGCTCGCAGCCCACTGCCGCAAGCCCACACGCTGCCGCAGCCTTGGCGCGCGCTGGGCCTGCCTTGCGGTGGGCCTGGCGCAGCCTTGGCTGGTGCGTTTGTGGCGCGCTGGCTTGCTGGGCGATGGCCCGACTTCGTGCTGGGCCTTCGTCTGGCAGGCCTCGTCCGATGCTAATTCGTACGATACGCTTCCGATTAATTTCCCGATTCCGGAATTCATTTCCGATACGAACAATATTCAATATTTCCGATTCCGGAATCAATTTCCGTTTCGAGAAAATATTTAATATTTCCGTTTCCGGAATTATTTTCCGATTCCGATAATATTTCCGATTCTGACAATATTTCCGTTTCCGGCAATATTTCCGATTCCGGCAATATTTCCATTTCCGATAATATTTTCCGATACGTACCATGTTTCCGTTTCCGGCAACATCTACGACTTGGATAATATTTATATTTCCGATACGATCCATATTTTCGTTTCCGGCAATATCATCGTTTCCGGAGTATTCATTTCTTGCCTGTGACGATCTCAGCTCCCACTGAAACCAAGATCCGTCGATTCCGAATATCCATAGATGGAGTATTTAATGCCATTAAATACTTGATCCGTTTACGTAATATTTGTGTGACCCTACGGGTTCAGTCAAGAGTAAGCTGTGGATTAATATCATTAATTCCACTTGAACTGAAGCGGCCTCTAGCTAGGCATCCAGCTCACTTGATCTCACTGAATTATTAACTTGTTAATTAATACTGAACCGCATTTATTAGACTTAACATTGAATGCATACTTGGACCAAGGGCATTATTTCCTTCAGTCTCCCACTTGTCCTTAGGGACAAGTGTGCATTTTCTAATTCCTTTGTCGCTCGATGCTTGCTCTTGAACATAAGGTAAGAGTTGTCATCCTTATTATGTCCAGAGGTGTTTCTCGGTTTCAGAGTTCAACTGATCAAATAAACAAATAATCATAGCCTATGATTCATCCGAGCACGGCCATGCATTTCACAGTTTCTAGCTCTCCGAGTGGCCTTGTACAACTTTTAAGCATCTCATCCCGATTTATGGGAGGACAATCCCAATCTTGCGATCTTGAGATTAGACTTCGTTTGACAGGTGATTACCTGAGCGTTGCCTTTATAGCCTCCTTTTACGGTGCGACGGTTGGTCAACGTCAAAGCAACCAGTTCTCAAACAAGTAATCTCAAATCACTCAGGTATTGAGGATTTAGTGTCTAATAATTTTAATGAAATTTACTTATGACAGATTTTCATCTCTTACAGTAAAGTTTCATAGGTCTTGTCCGATACTAGTCTTCCCAAAGTAAGTATCTATGCAAATGATTATGACATTGCCATGTCCACATAGTTCAAGAAACAGAACTACTAGTCATCTTGCATTCTAGTCGTCTAACATTTTCTATGCGTCCAATTTTATAGAAAACTCCGACTGGGGACCATTTTCAACTTTTGACATTCAAGTTCACTTGATAGACATTTCTTAGTCACAGGACTGGTCCTGACAGTCTATCTTGAATATATTGTCAAATTGAAGGGACTCATCATTTAATACTAAACCAAGATTAAATGGAATATGAAAACACATTTCATATATGATAAATGTTCAACCCCAATGTTTTATAACCATGGGCCTCAAACCCATCTTTAAAACAGTTCATGGAATTCAAAGCTATGCTTGATTTCCAGTGCCACAATGTGAGTGTTGTTTCTCACTTGTTGCATAGGTTTAGTTATCATGCTTTGCCAATCTTAATATCCTTTCATCGAATGTTCTTCGAGATATGATGATAAGATCTTTTGAGTGTGTTTATTTTGTGATCTATTCCTTCTAGCTACAAGAGTAGTTCTACGCATCTTGCAATGAAGAACCATCAAGTCAGAAGACATATGATCTACCCAAGTTCAGTGAAGAAACTCTTTAACATAAACAAACAACCCTGTTTTATTGCTTCTTAGGCAATAAGTACTTTTACTTCAACTGTTTAGGTTGCTAGTGATGCTTTGTTTGGATTTACTTATCCAAGCAGTTCACAGATATGTGGAAGACTTTCCAGTTGTATCTTAGAACATAGAAATTAATATTTAATTTCCCACGCAACAACTCATGGTCTCCAATCCATGTTGCCATTTCAAAACACGATGCTCTATAGCTTGTCCTTATCAATGGTTAACTCCAAAGGGTCTTGCTTGATCCTTTGCCAGTGTTTATGCGTGTAGCATCAATATTTAGAATATCTTTATTTCCTTGAATCATGAACTATTCCTATGTACCATTTCAAGTACCATAAGTATTCTTGATCTCAATCTAGTTGATCTTCACTTAGATCAATAGAGATTGGTATATGTTCGTCATGCCTAAAGTCATACGATACGTTTTTAGAGATCCTCATATTATATCATACATGATAAATTCTTTTGCAGAATATTTCCCAATTGAATTCTATTCATGTAACTTTAGCTTATCTAGTTTCAGTAGATACTAAATTCAGCTAAATCCTTTGACATATAATATAGGTTAAGAATCTCATTTAGACTCTTTGATGTTTAACTTAGTAAATGCTTATACATAGTTCAAACATCCTTTACTTAGATTTATTCACATGGGTCGAATATCTCCAATGAAGACTTTCGTGTTTGATTTAGTAAATGCCATTACTTAATCTAAAACAATATTATAAGATCTTTGTAAATAGATCTTAATACCCAATATGTACTAAGTTTCGCCATGGTCCATTATTGATGAATAATTTCAAATCTAAGTCATTAGAATTTGAATGTTATTTCACAATAGAGAGATATGTGTGTGATACACATAGGACCAAATAAGTTTTTATGTACTCCCACTAAACTTCTTATACATCTATAAGAATCATGTATATTTTATGAAACTAAAATGCTTATTAGCTTCATTTAAAATACAGTTCCAATTCCCAATTGCTTGCTTAAATCTGTACTTAGATTTTATAAGCTAGCTTTCCTTTTCAAGCATTTATTTGGATCCACAAATTCTATGACATACCATGTACATATTATATTCCAACATTTGATTGAGGAATACGTTTTGTCATCCAATTGCCATATGTACCAATATGCAATCATTGCTTGAATTATAGACTTAAGCATTACGATTTTGCATGAGGTTTCAACACAATCCATGCCATGAATTTGCTTGTAACCTTTAGCAACTAATCTAGCTTTGTGTGTGAACACAATTCCATGTTTGATGATTTTTATCCTTAAAACAAACTTGCAACCAATAGGTGTGAAACTATTCTTGCAAATCAACAAAATTTCAATTTTGTCATCAAAACATTGAGTATGTTTTATGGCCTCTAACCATTTAAAACATTTGAGTCTATATATGGCCTCTAACCATTTTAGGGAATCTGGGTTTCGTCATAGCTTTCTTACAAGTCACTTCTAATAGTTTGACTGCAAGTTGTAGGTTTCTTTACTATCTAATAGAAGAATTGCATAGTTTCAGTGACCTGAACTCCATGTTTCTTCACTATCTAATAGAAGAATCTCATAGTTTCAGTGACTTGAACTCTATGCCTACTTGGGTATAGAACATCAAACAATAGAATATCAATAGCCACTTGAAAGTCCTTTGAATATTCTGTTCTCCTTGAAGCACTTGTAAAGTCTTCTAAGAGATGTCTATTCTTTAAAAGCCACTTCTAAAGTCCTTAAAGAATACGTTCGGGTTTTCTGAAGCACTTCGAAAAGCCTCCGGAATGTCCGTTTATGTTTGTTGTTCGCCTCGAAGACTTTCGAGGTCTATTTTCTCCCACTTGTCATTTTGGAAACGAATCTCCAAAAGGACATTATTTCGAGCAAACAAACATTATGTTCTCAAAAATTCGTGGTAGAAACAATACCCTTGTGTCTCATTTGAATAAATCACAATGAAACATATATCTATACTTGGGGCCTTAGTTTGTTGAATAACAAACACTAAGCTCCCACTGAGTTTAGGAACTCTTTAGATATATTATGAAAAGATATTTTGAAATTACTTTTCAATAGCTTTGACGAATTTGGTTTAGTTTGGTGGTAGTTGAGCATTTTGTTTAGAAATTATAGGAAAAGTCTTTATGATTCATCATTAATCGAATCAAGTACTAATTAACTTCGATTATTCCAACTTAGATATGTCATATCTTATGGAGCTAGATTGTGAAATTACAACACACAATCATTGATGATCATTCTTGACTTAAGTAATCATCAACATGATCTAACCTAGATCTTTATGATTTCTTGCCAAGTGGATTTTATACTTCTGAATCGTTGAACTAGTCAAACAGATTCAAACTTATATCACTTTGAGTAAATAAACCTATATTCACTCAAATCCATGTGAAATAATAAAGTCATAAAATCTTTCTTTAGCTTTGAACTCTATTGTCTAGGCGTTCTAACAATAGTTCATATCTTTTGTTACTTTCAACAAGTAAGACTAGTTGTCTTAAAATGATCTAGAAATCAATCAACTTTCAAAAGTCCATCAAAATAGAGCTTATGAATGTTAACTTGTTAATATGGTCTAAGCAACAATGCCAAAGATTAGTGGAACTCAAATCAAGGGGTTGATTTGAACCTAGTAAAGTTCTTTAAAGAGTTGTTTGTTTTAATCAAGCATATTGACTCAACCTGTAATTGACCATTTCATTCAAATAAATAAACAAACATTGTTTTTGTTTTTCTTGAATGTGAGTCTTTCTGTGTTTGAAGTAGAAATTTAGGTATGCTGATTATGGAACAAAATAGCCATTAAGTTCCAGCCTTTGAAAGGACTTAAAACAAACTTAGATGACCCTACAATTAATGTAGCAATGCCATGCTTCATTTCCCACTTGTAGGCCATCAGTGTAGCCTAGCTTCCATTATTTGAGTTATTACCGAAGTAAGAACCTCAAGCGGTATATGATACCAAGAAAGTTTGATTCCTAGGTCACTTCTCTTTAAACATAAACTTATAGGTAGAAACGGAATTATAAATTCCTTTCATTTGTTCCTTTGTTTTCCTATTTCTTGTACCCTTTCTTAAGAATTGAATTCTATAGTGTTGACTTTTATACTTTGTTAGACATGTCCGATGTCATTCCAACAGAGTTCTTACCATTTTATTTATGTTGAATATTCTGTTTCAACTAGATGATCTTACCAGAAGCTTCTAAAGTTCTCTAAGCATCGATCTATTCGAATGTCTAGGGACTAGACTCATTCGAGAATTAAATGGAAAAAAGATTTTAGGTTGTTAACCATTGGTAAAGCTGAGCGTTTAAACTCAATGCTTTATGATCTCAAAACTACATTGTATTTTGAATTCACAAGCACCAATCGGTTTGCCATTCAATTTTGGTACTCGAAAACAACCATAAAAGTCATTAAAAGAAACGTACATTTTAAATCGCTCATTTTCTCTCATTTCCGTGAATCGTTCTTGAATTCACTACCAATCGAGGAAATTTACTGTTACCTTTCTAAAAGGATTTATTGCATTGCAAGATATTTAATTATAAACAATAATTAAAACATACATTGAAGCATGCAAAGTCTAAACATTTATCATGAATACTTGAAAATGAAAGCAATCATGTAATTTAAACAAGTCATTAGCATTTTATTCGAATTATGTGTTCCGGAAGGTGTGAATAAAATGATTCCAAGACCCTAAAACCATTGAATAATTAAGCACAGTTTGTCGACTCAATTCTAAAACATTTTAGGTAAGCAAAAGCCTTTTTGCTAATAGTCTAGAAACTACTCTTGGTTGATAGGTACGTCTAAGAACTTATTAGGTAAACCTATTGATTTTGCCACGACATAAAAGGACTCCTTACTTATATCGTTGAGTTTCACCAAAACTAACGTGTACTCACAATTATTTGTGTACCTTGCCCCTTTAGGACCAATAAGTAACACCTCGCTGAGCGAAAACTATTACTAGATTGATGTAAAGGATATCCAAGCAAGTGTATATTTTGGCATGGCACCTTTTAACTCAATTTTTAAGTTTGGAACTTAAGGCTCTTACTATGTTGGTTAGATTTTAAGTGAACTAAAATCCTTAATCATGCAACATAATCAAGCCGTAATCTCATGCATTTTAAGACATATTTAAAGCAATAAATAACTTAAAACATGCATAAGATAAATGTGATCTAGTATGGCCCGACTTCATCTTGAAGCTTTAACTTCAAAGTCCGTCTTGAAAATCTCCGTGGGAGGCACCATTTTCTTCAAATAGGATAAGCTATAATTAAAACTAATTACAACTATTTGATGGTACGCAGACCATATTTGTATTGAAAAACAACTTTGGTACTTTAGACCAATTACATTCAAATTAATGGTACGCAGACCATATTTTCTATCCTATTTGGGCCATACTAGTCACTTCATAACCTGCAAAACAGTACATATACAATATATACCATTCACCCATTCATTATCATGAATGGCCCACATAGCTGGTTAGTAAAACACATTATGCATCACGTAAACATTTGCAGCAATTAATCAAGGGCACCAATAATCTACCAATTATTCAGTCCTTATTAATTCTAATCAAGTTGTTTTAACCTTAAGGGTTTGTAGACCTAATCAAGAGTTTATGACTAAAAGGGCTCCCACTTAAACCAATAAATTCATATGCTTTACTAATTTTAAACATAAAAATGTATTTCTAGTCTAACCGGAAACATACAAATTTAATTAAAATTTAAAGCTCATATAAATTTATAATTGAATCCAAAAAGTTTAATTTAATTTCAGTCGTATTTAAATTAATTCATGATTTTAATTTTAGTAAAATAATTAGAATAAATAAAATTTATTATAATTACAATATTCAAAATTAAAATCCAAGAAAATAATTTAAATTATTAATTTTAAAATTAATTAAAATTACGTAAACTGAAAATTTCAAATTAAAATTTCAAAACGATCCAAGCGCAACGTAACAATCCCACGCATCGCACGCCCATGGGCCACACGCACACAGCCATCGCTGGCCATGTGCGCGCAGCCCATGCGCTGCCTCGCATCGCTGCTGCTCACCATCGCAAGGAATCACGCATGGTGCTCGCTGCGCGCGCCAGCGCTCGACGCACGAGCATGCTGCCGCAGCCCATCGCTGGGCGCAGCGCTCGTCGCACGTCGCAACACGCACCCGCACGCCATCGCTTGGCGCAGCGCTCGTCACACGCACAACAAGCACTCACGCCATCGCTGGGCGCAGCGCTCGTCGCACGCACAACAAGCACTCGCACGCCATCGCTGGGCGCGAGCAATCGATGCTTGGCGCAGCACTCGTGGCACGGGAGCTGACGCTCGCTGCGCGCGAGGCTCCGCACGCTTGCGCGAGGCAGTGCGCGCTGTGGCGCAGCTCGCTTGCTGCCCACACGCGACTGCTCGTGCCTTGCTCTCGCCCTCGCCCATTCGCCCATTGCACACAGCCCACGACACAAGGCAGGGCTGCTGCCTTGTGCTCGTGCACCATGGCCTTGCTCATTGCATTCGTGCCGCATGGGCGACGAGCTCCCTTGCTCGTCGTCACATGCCCGCACTATACAACACCCCTTAAGGGTAACACGTAGCGTCCATTGCTTTGTGCGTGCAAGTTATATGAGCGAATCGCATAAAATTTAAAAAATTTATATTTAAAAATTAATGACAAATTAATAAATAATATTAATTTCATAATTTCAGGGCGAAAAATCGAAAATTTATTATTCAATTGATTTCCGATTAACATGGATTCAAGTCTAGGTCATAAAAATTTAAAATTTAACATAAATTTACAATTTTTATGGTGGTTTTTAATCATAGGTATCTAATTAAATTATAATTAATTATGAAAATCAAATTAATTCTAAATTATTCTAATTTTCAACAAATTAATCATAATTACAAATTAGATTGCATAATTAACAAGGCTAGGCATTCAAACTTGTTAAACATATACAGTAGGTCAATCAAAAATTCAAGATTTATCAACAAGAATCGCAAATATTTAATTTAACATCTTAAATTTACGAAATTTTGCATTCGAAAAACTAAAACCTCCGAAAAGTCATAGTTAGGCTTCGAATTTGAGAATTCTGGGTTCGGCCGAAAATTATTATTTTTGTCAAAATTTTAGAATGCCTTTTACATGCGGAATTGACACAAAAATCACTCGATTTGGATGAGTAACGAAGAAACTGCCGAAAAACTGCGTACGTATAATTAAATAAACGCAATTTGCAATTAATTAACAATTACGAAAATTAATCACCCCTTTTAATTCTTGCAAATTTGTAATATTTAACCATGTTCATGCAATTTTAGATTATGAAAATAATAAGAGGCTCGTGATACCACTGTTAGGTTATGATACATATGACAATTCATAAATCATGCGGAAAAACCATAAAGCCAGGAAAACATATTATTTACACATAATCATTTAGCATAGTTTAGATGCATACTCTTTGTTGCGTGCCTTCCCTAGCTGCGCCCGAACCGAACAAGAACAAGTCTTTAGGACTCCAAGTGTCGTCCCTCCGTAGATAGTCCACAGCACGTCCGGATCCGCCTTAAGATTGACCAACTAGAATCGCCCTTAAGGTACTACTTATTTTCGGCACTTTATAGGCAATTGTGTAACTGAATTTTGCTCTCAAAAACTCACTTTGAATACTTGAATGCTCGATGTAAATATGTGACCCTAGGCACCTATTTATAGAGTTATGGAAAAGGATTTGGAATCCTATTAGGATACTAATTTATTTAATTATAATCCTACTAGGACTCTAATTAAATAAACTAAATCTTTTAGGATTAGATTTAATCATATGACAAATCCCGGTAGCTTTAGGATTCGAGTAGCACACAAACACACACGCACGCACAGCAGCCCACGAGGGGCGCCATGCGCGCGCGCGCGCAGCCCACGAGCTCGCAGCCCACTGCCGCAAGCCCACACGCTGCCGCAGCCTTGGCGCGCGCTGGGCCTGCCTTGCGGTGGGCCTGGCGCAGCCTTGGCTGGTGCGTTTGTGGCGCGCTGGCTTGCTGGGCGATGGCCCGGCTTCGTGCTGGGCCTTCGTCTGGCAGGCCTCGTCCGATGCTAATTCGTACGATACGCTTCCGATTAATTTCCCGATTCCGGAATTCATTTCCGATACGAACAATATTCAATATTTCCGATTCCGGAATCAATTTCCGTTTCGAACAAATATTTAATATTTCCGGAATTATTTTCCGATTCTTATAATATTTCCGATTCTGACAATATTTCCGTTTCCGGCAATATTTCCGATTCCGGCAATATTTCCATTTCCGATAATATTTTCCGATACGTACCATGTTTCCGTTTCCGGCAACATCTACGACTTGGATAATATTTATATTTCCGATACGATCCATATTTCCGTTTCCGCCAATATCATCGTTTCCGGAGTATTCATTTCTTGCCTGTGACGATCTCAGCTCCCACTGAAACCAAGATCCGTCGATTCCGAATATCCATAGATGGAGTATTTAATGCCATTAAATACTTGATCCGTTTACGTACTATTTGTGTGACCCTACGGGTTCAGTCAAGAGTAAGCTATGGATTAATATCATTAATTCCACTTGAACTGAAGCGGCCTCTAGCTAGGCATTCAGCTCACTTGATCTCACTGAATTATTAACTTGTTAATTAATACTGAACCGCATTTATTAGACTTAACATTGAATGCATACTTGGACCAAGGGCATTATTTCCTTCAGGTAACTGTTTTCTATTCCATCCTTCTTTTTAATTTTAGGGAAGGAATAGAGAACAGTTATGTTAGACTAGTGTTGTTTATAATTATGAATAGAAAACGCCTACTATACCTGTCCTATAAACTTTAGACATCGCTTATCAGGAGAACGGTCCTAAAGCGTCCTCTAAAGCGTCCTCTAAACTTCCGACTGTTCTCTATTCCCTTTTTTGTAGTAGTGGGATGGGATCATGAAAATGCGACAATAAGTGTTAGTGAGGATTGGTGGAGAAATAAAATTGAGGTTAGTAGTTACATGTTCTTTACCTATTCGTGTATTACTACTTCTTTGTTAGAGAAATCGTTTTAATTTTTCATTTTCTCTTATAGGAAAACATCCGGTTTAAGGCATTTCAAGATGAAGGGATTGAACCTGAATTTGAGTTAAAGATGGAACAATTATTTGGAGTTTCAGTTGCTCAAGGGGTGCATAGGTTTACTCCAGTTCAAATTGAGAAAGAGGTTCTTTACATCCCTTCCCCTCCTCTAAGTGTAAATGTTGGGGATGCATCATTTCCCTATGATGATGAGATGAGTGAGAATAATGCTCATAAAAATTTCCAATCTAGTAGTGCATGGAAGGAAGTTTGGAATGATAATGCCTACATTCCCTCTCCTACTCCTCCTTCTCCACAATCTAATGAATGTGATGTAACTAGGAGAGGAAGCAAAAGAGTGTCTGAAAACAATAATGCTTCTGAAAGTTCTAAAAGTTGTAAGACCGAATCATCCGAAAAAGAGAGGAGCTGGGATGTTGATGGAGAAACTAGATGCCATGGTGAAGGTAGTTACAGAGAGAAACTTTGAGGACATGGAGTTAATGAACCTTGAATCACATACTTTAGCTAATTCTTCTACTTCACTTGTTGAATCTCTTGCAAAGTTGGTTTCCTTGCCTGGTTTAGTAGCTGGTAGTCCTGAATTTTGCTTTGCTTGCACCTTAATTGAGGATCCCCAAAAAAGGATAATTCTTGATGCTATGCCTGATGACTACTCAAGAATTCAATGATTAAACTACTTGTATGGGAAGAGTGAGAAGAATGAGTGAACCTCATATCATTATGAAGTATGTACTTTGAGTCATGTAGGTTTTGCCTAAGCTACTTTGGTTATCGGAATGTAAGTTAAGTAGAAGACATATTCTACGTAGTATTATCTAGCATACTTATGTATCGGCTTGTCCTTGCTTAATTTTTTTTATTGTTGCAATTTCATGGAATTAAATTATCTGTAAGGATGATGCTACTATTACCTAATTATGTAAGATTTAATTTCTTAGTCAAAAATGTTGTTTTATCGGCCTATTGATGTTTTATACTCCCTCCGTCCCGGAATACTTGACCTGTTTTCCTTATCGGGCCGTCCCTTAATAATTGACCTGTTTCTAAAAATGGAAATATTCTAACAATATTATATTATTTCTCACTCCACCCCTATTAACCCACCTACCCCCTACTCCATACAAAAAATAATTAAAAATTCAACCCCTACTCTCCCCCAACCCCACCTCTTAACCCACTTCCCACTAACTACATTAAAATAATACCCCACTATCAACTACTACCTATTAAATTAAATAAGTCAATTCAAATCCCTTAAACTCTGTGCCGGTCAAACCGGGTCGAGTATTCCGGGACGGAGGGAGTAGTTATATATCATAAATATTTAGTGATTATTGTTGTTATAGGTATGGACTTGCAGGCTAATAAACGTAATGCTATACGCAAGAGACGTCGAAATAATTTGTTTTGGGATTCAGTGGCGTGTGCAATGGGTTATGTTTCTCTTTATTAAAAAAAAATACATACATAAGGTACCATGCTTTATTTCTGATATGACTGGAGAAAAATGGATGCATGATGTGTTAAATGGGCATGAAAAACGTTGTTTTAACATGTTTAGAATGACACAAAGTACATTCCGGAAATTAGTCATTGACTTGGAGAGTAAGTATGGGTTGCTTCCTTCCGAAAGGACATCCACTATAGAGAAATTGGGTATATTTCTCTATACATTGAGTCTAGGAGCCTCAAACCGGCAAGCCCAAGAGCAATTTCAACATTCTGGTGAAACCATTAGTAGAATTTTTAAAGAAGTCTTGGATGCCATGGATGGCTTGTCAAGGGATATATTAAGACCAAGAGATCCCGAATTTAAGGAAATTCCCTCCCAAATTGTCAATGATACTCGATGTATGCCACATTTTAAGGTAACAACGATTACTAGATTTTGTTATTCTTTTTACATTTAATTATAATTTACAAATCATGAATTTGGTGCCAATTTTTGTCACATTAGGATTGGATTGGAGCAATTGATGGTACTCATATAGACATAATTATTGTTTCCGAGGAAGATGAATTGCGCTATAGAGGAAGGAAAGGGACACCCACCGTTAACGTATTAGCATCTTGTGACTTTGATTTACTTTTTACGTATGTGTTAAGTGGATGGGAGGGATCTGCTCATGATTCTCAAATTTTCCTCGACACAATCAGTAATTCAAGTCTAAATTTTCCAAAACGTCTTGCAGGTAAATTTTATTTTAAGCAATGAATTAAATTCAATTATTATCCATTGTTTTATACTGGTTTAACTAACAAAAATTGGTATCGTTGTCTTTAGGAAAATATTACTTAGCTGACAAAGGATATCCCGAAAGAGAAGGGTATTTGACCCTTTACCATAAGATAAGGTATCACCAATCAAAATTTCGTGGTGCAAACCCAAGAGGAGAACGAGAAATTTTTAATCGAGCCCATTCATCTTTGAGGAGTTGTATTGAAAGGGCTTTTGGCATTTTAAAGGCACGTTGGAAGATACTAAAAGAACTACCAATGTATTCGCCACAAGATCAAAACCGAATAATTTATGCTTCATGTGCGTTGCATAATTACATTAGAAGAAGCAACATTCCCGACCCAGCTTTTGTGATCATAGACAGAGATCCAAACTTTATTCCTGTCGAAGTACAAGTGAATGATGACAGTAATTCCTTACAAGAGGCTCATTATTTGAGTACTAACGAGATGACAAAGGTTCGAAATGATATTACTACTAGTTTGATGGCAAGTAGACGATCTACACGTCGACGTCGTATTTCTTAAGCATTTGGTTTATTTGTTTGAATAGACAAGTTATTAAAAAAAATTATTTCATTAGTTGTTTGTAACATTATAATTAGAGATAATTTGTTTTGAACATTTTTATTCTGCATTCGTCCTTGCTCATTATTCCATTTAAACCTCGTAATTAGTAAATTAGATTAATTCATAAATGGACTTCAATACAAAATTAATATACAAACTATAAAGTTAATCTTACAATTTTATTTTAGATATTAGTAA
Source organism: Spinacia oleracea (assembly GCF_020520425.1). Lineage (NCBI taxonomy): Eukaryota > Viridiplantae > Streptophyta > Magnoliopsida > Caryophyllales > Amaranthaceae > Spinacia > Spinacia oleracea. The sequence goes on along the minus strand of NC_079487.1, from coordinate 6,675,465 downwards.
GAGAATATTATTTATTTATTTATTTATTTGCACAAACATGTATAAATTATTTTTGCAAAATATTGTTTAATTCTTTTCATGATATATGGTAGTACATTTTATTCCACAAAAATATATTATTACATGTATATCTATCATATTAACAATTGTACTTTTCAGTTAAACAATTCAATTTAAAATGTCCTTATTTGTCATTTTACATATTCAAACAACTAACAGCTAACATATATTTACCAAACACTTTTATACAAACTGCTAATCCAATCAGCTAGTCAAAACTGCTAATTCAATCAGCTAGTCAAAACTGCTAATTCAATCCGCTACAGCTAACCGCTAACCGCTAATCACCAAACAGGGCCAGTAACTCTATTTGAAACATAGTAATAATATGTTTTTAGTGAAGGAAATAATGCCCTTGGTCCAAGTATGCATTTAATGTTAAGTCTAATAAATGCGGTTCAATATTAATTAACAAGTTAATAATTCAGTGAGATCAAGTGAGTTGAATGCCTAGCTAGAGGCCGCTTCAGTTCAAGTGGAATTAATGATATCAATCCACAAGTTACTCTTGACTGAACCCATAGGGTCACACAAATAGTACGTAAACGGATCAAGTATTTAATGGCATTAAATACTCCATCTATGGATATTCGGAATCGACGGATCTTGGTTTCACTGGGAGCTAAGATCGTCAAAGGCAAGTAAATGAATACTCCGGAAACGATGATATTGCCGGAAACGGAAATATGGATCGTATCGGAAATATAAATATTATCCAAGTCGTAGATGTTGCCGGAAACGGAAACATGGTACGTATCAGAAAATATTATCGGAATCGGAAATATTGTCGGAATCGGAAATATTGCCGGAAACGGAAATATTGTCAGAATCAGAAATATTATCGGAATCGGAAAATAATTCCGGAAACGGAAATATTAAATATTTGTTCGAAACAGAAATTAATTCCGGAATCGGAAATGTTAAATATTGTTCGTAACGGAAATGAATTTCGGAATCGGGAATTTAATCGGAAGCGCGTCGTACGAATTAGCATCAGACGAGACTTGCTAGACGAAGGCCCAGCACGAAGCCAGGCCCGCGCCCAGCCAGTCATGCGCATCAACACACACGCCAAAGCCTCGCCAGGCCCAGCGCAAGGCCAGGCCCAGCAAGGCATGGCGCGCGCGAGAGCAAAGTGGGCTGCGAGCTATGCAGCTCGCGTGGGCCGCGAGGCTTGCGCGGGCTGTGCTGTGCTCGTGCTCGTGTGCGATCGTGTGCTATACGAATCCTAAAGTTATCGGAATTCGTGCTATGATTAAATCCTAATCCTAGAAGATAGAAATTATTTAATAGAGTTCTAAAAGGATTCTAATTAAATAAATTGGTATTCTAATCGGATTCTAAAACCTTTTCCATGACTCTATAAATATGTGCCTAGGGTCACAAATTTATATACGATGTTTAACCTTTTCCATGACTCTATAAAGATGTTATATTAAATATTTGCGATTCTTGTTGATAAATCTTGAATTTTTGATTGACCTACTGTATATGTTTAACAATTTTGAATGCCTAAGCTTGTTAATTATACAACCTAATTTGTAATTGTAATTAATTTGTTGAAATTCGAATAATTTAGAATTTGATTTGATTTTCATAATTAATTGACAATTTAATTAGGTATCCATGATTAAAAACCACCATAAAAATTGTTAATTTATGATAAATTTTACTCCCTCCATTCCTTTTTGATCTTCCTGTTTCTATAAATGTCGTTCCTATTTGATCTTCCTGTTTCTATTTTTGGACATGACTTTTTACCATAAATTTCTCCACCATCCCTTATTTAATTCATTCACATTTCCCCATTCACCCAACCAACCCCACTTTTATGATTTTTTATTACTTTAATAAAAATATCTTCTCTCTCTTTCATTTCTTTATTACTTTTCTTCATTTATTTATTATTTTCCCTTACACCCAATCATTACTCTTACACCCAATCATTACAAGATTCCATTTTCTTATTTTCTACCCCAAACACCAAATAGGAAGATCATTTAGGAATGGAGGGAGTAAATTTTTATGACCTAGATTTAAATCCATGTTAATCGGAAATTAATTGATTAATAAATTTTCGAATTTTCCCCCTAAAATTATGAAATTAATATGATTTATTAATTTGTCATTAATTTTGAATTAAAATTTTTTAAATTTTTATGAAATACGCTCATGAATGTTGCACGCACAAAGCAATGAAAGCTACGTGTTACCCTTAAGGGGTGTTGTATAGTGCGGGCACGCGACGACGAGCAAGGGAGCTCGTCGCCCGTGCGGTACGAATGTAGCGAGCAACAAGCTAGGCGGCACGCAAGGCTCGAAGCCTAGGCATGCATGCTGGGCGATGGGCGAGGGCAATGGGCAAGCACATGCGACGAGCAAGATGCGTGTGGGCAGCGATGTGCTGCGTCACGACGCACCAGGCCCCCCGAGAGGTAGGCAACCACGACACAGCACAAGGTTGCTCGCAGCGTAGCCAGCATGGCTGCGTGTGTGCGTGGCATATGGCTGTGTGTGCGGTGTGGCTGTGCAAGCCGTGTGTAACGATCAATGGCACGAGGCATGGGGGCCTCGTAGCTCGATGGGGCTTGGGCGCAAGCCCAAGTGCCTCGTCTTGCGACAATTGATACGTTTTGTTTTTAATTTTAGATTTTCAGTTCGGAAATAATTTTACTTAATTTTAAAATTAATAATTTAAATTGTTTTCTCGGATTTTAATTTTGAATATTATAATTATTATAAATTTTAATTTATACTAATTATTTTACTAAAATTAAAACCTTGAATTAATTTAAATACATTTAATTCAACTGAAAATAAATGAAATAAATGGATTCAATTATAATTTTATATGAGCTTTAAATTTTAATTAAACTTGTATGTTTCCGGTTAGACTAGAAATACATTTTTATGTTTAAAATTAGTAAAGCATATAAAGTTATTGGTTTAAGTGGGAGCATTTTTAGTCATAAACTCTTGATTAGGTCTACAATCCTTTAAGGTTAAAACAACTTGATTAGAATTAATAAGGACTGAATAATTGGTAGATTATTGGTGCCCTTGATTAATTGCTGCAAATATTTATGTGATGCATAACAATGTGTTTTACTAACCAGCTATGTGGGCCATTCATGATAATGAATGGGTGAATGGTATATATTGTATATGTACTGTTTTGCAGGTTATTGAAAGTGACTAGTATGGCCCAAATAGGATAGAAAATATGGTCCGCGTACCATTAATTTGAATGTAATATTGGTCAAAGTACCAAATTTTATTGCTTTTAAATATGGTCTGCGTACCATCAAATAGTTGTAATTAGTTTGATTATAGCTGATCCTATTTGAAGAAAATGGCGCCTCCCACGGTGAAATTCAAGACGGAGTTTCCAATCCATTTTCAAGACGGACTTAGAAGTTGAAGATTCAAGATGAAGTCGGGCCATACTAGATCACATTTATCTTATGCATGCTTTAAGTTATTTATTGCTTTTAAATATGTCTTAAATATGCATGAGATTGTGGCTTGATTATGTTGCATGATTAAGGATTTTAGTTCACTTAAAATCTAACCAATATAGTAAGAGCCTTAAGTTCCAAACTTAAAAATTGAGTTAAAAGGTGCCATGCCAAAATAACACTTACTTGGATAACCTTTACATCAATCTTAGTAATAGTTTTCTGCCATAGCGAGGTGTTACTTGTTGATTCTAAAGGGGTAAGGTACACAAACAATTGTGAATACATGTTAGTTTTGGTGAAACTCAACGATATAAGTAAGGAGTCCTTTTATGTCGTGGAAAATTCGATAGGTTTACCTAATAAGTTCTTAGACGTACCTATCAACCAAGAGTAGTTTCTAGACTATTAGCAAAAGGCTTTTGCTTACCTAAAAGATTTAAGAATTGAGTCTAAATACATAATGTGCTTAATTCTTCAATGGTTTTTAGGATCTTGGAATCATTTTATTCACACCTGCCGGAACACATAACTTGAATAAAATGCTTAATGAACATTAAATTATGCATGTATGCTAGAATTTGAGTTTATTAAGAGAAACTGTGAATGATTATTTATTTGTTTATTCTTTTCAATTGTAGTTTTAAAATATGACAAACAACAATTCATTCAGCATTCGATCAATTCTCGAAAAGGGGAAGTTGAACGGGAAAAACTGTTAGGTTATGATACATATGACAATTCATAAATCATGCGGAAAAACCATAAAGCCAGGAAAGCATATTATTTACACATCATCATTTAGCATAGTTTAGATGCATACACTTTGTTGCGTGCCCTCCCTAGATGCGCCCGAACCGAACAAGAACAAGTCTTTAGGACTCCAAGTGTCGTCCCTCCGTAGATAGTCCACAGCACGTCCGGATCCGCCTTAAGCTTGACCAACTAGAATCGCCCTTAAGGTACTTAGAATTTTCGGCTATTGTAGGCAATTATATGACTGAATTTTTGCTCTCAAAAATCACTTTGAATACTTGAATACTCTATGCAAAATAATGACCCTAGGCCTTTATTTATGGAGGTATGGAAAGGGAATTGTAATCCTATTAGGATACGAATTAATTAAACTAGAATCCTAATAGAATTCTTATTTAATTAATTCATCCTTTTAGGTTTAGGAATTTAATCATATGTCGAAACCTGATAGCTTTAGGATTCGTATAGCACACAAACACACACACGCACGCACAGCAGCCCACGAGGGGCGCCATGCGCGCGCGCGCAGCCCGCGAGCTCGCAGCCCATTGCCACGAGGCCCACACGCTGCCGCAGCGTTGGCGCGCGCTGGGCCTGCCTTGCGGTGGGCCTGGCGCAGCCTTGGCTGGTGCGTTGTGGCGCGCTGGCTTGCTGGGCGATGGCCCGGCTTCGTGTTGGGCCTTCGTCTGGCAGGCCTCGTCCGATGCTAATTCGTACGATACGCTTCTGATTAATTTCCCGATTCCGGAATTCATTTCCGATACGAACAATATTTAATATTTCCGATTCCGGAATTAATTTCCGTTTCGAACAAATATTTAATATTTCCGTTTCCGGAATTATTTTCCGATTCCGATAATATTTCCGATTCTGACAATATTTCCGTTTCCGGCAATATTTCCGATTCCGGCAATATTTCCATTTCCGATAATATTTTCCGATACGTACCATGTTTCCGTTTCCGGCAACATCTACGACTTGGATAATATTTATATTTCCGATACGATCCATATTTCCGTTTCCGGCAATATCATCGTTTCCGGAGTATTCATTTCTTGCCTGTGACGATCTCAGCTCCCACTGAAACCAAGATCCGCCGATTCCGAATATCCATAGATGGAGTATTTAATGCCATTAAATACTTGATCCGTTTACGTACTATTTGTGTGACCCTACGGGTTCAGTCAAGAGTAAGCTGTAGATTAATATCATTAATTCCACTTGAACTGAAGCGGCCTCTAGCTAGGCATTCAGCTCACTTGATCTCACTGAATTATTAACTTGTTAATTAATACTGAACCGCACTTATTAGACTTAACATAGAATGCATACTTGGACCAAGGGCATTATTTTCTTCAGTCTCCCACTTGTCCTTAGGGACAAGTGTGCATTTCCTAATTCCTTTGTCGCTCGATGCTTGCTCTTGAACATAAGGTAAGAGTTGTCATCCTTATTATGTCCAGAGGTGTTCCTCGGTTTTAGAGTTCAACTGATCAAATAAATAGATAATCATAGCCTATGATTCATCCGAGCACGGCCATGCATTTCACAGTTTCTAGCTCTCCGAGTGGCCTTGTACAACTTTTAAGCATCTCATCCCGATTTATGGGAGGACAATCCCAATCTTGCGATCTTGAGATTAGACTTCGTTTGATAGGTGATTACCTAAGCGTTGCCTTTATAGCCTCCTTTTACGGTGCGACGGTTGGTCAACGTCAAAGCAACCAGTTCTCAAACAAGTAATCTCAAATCACTCAGGTATTGAGGATTTAGTGTCTAATAATTTTAATGAAATTTACTTATGACAGATTTTCATCTCTTACAGTAAAGTTTCATAGGTCTTGTCCGATACTAGTTTTTCCAAAGTAAGTATCTATGCAAATGATTATGACATTGCCATGTCCACATAGTTCAAGAAACAGAACTACTAGTCATCTTGCATTCTAATCGTCTAACGTTTTCTATGCGTCCAATTTTATAGAAAACTCCGACTAGGGACCATTTTCAACCTTTGACATTCAAGTTCACTTGATAGACATTTCTTAGTCACAGGACTGGTCCTGACAGTCTATCTTGAATATATCGTCAAATTGAAGGGACTCATCATTTAATACTAAACCAAGATTAAATGGAATATGAAAATACATTTCATATATGATAAATGTTCAACCCCATTGTTTTACAACCATGGGCCTCAAACCCATCTTTAAAACAGTTCATGGAATTCAAAGCTATGCTTGATTTCCAGTGCTACAACGTGAGTGTTGCTTCTCACTTGTTGCATAGGTTTAGTTATCACGCTTTGCCAATCTTAACATCCTTTTCATCGAATGTTCTTCGAGATATGATGATAAGAACTTTTGAGTATGTTTATTTTGTGATCTAGTCTTTCTTGCTACATTAGTGGTTCTACGCATTTTGCAATGAAGAACCATTAAGTCAACAGACATGTGATCTTCCCAAGTTCAATGAAGAACTCATATAAACAACTCTATTTTATTGCTTCTTAGGCAATAATTACTTATACTTCAACTGTATAGGTTGCTAGTGATGCTTTGTTTGGATTTACTTATCCAAGCAGTTCACAGATATGCGGAAGACTTTCCAACTATATCTTACAACTTAGAAATTTAATTTCTCACGCAACAACTCATGGTCTCCAATCCATGTTGCCATTTCAAAATACGATGCTCTATAGCTCGTCTTTGTCAATGGTTAACTCCATAGGGTCTTGCTTGATCCTTTGCCAGTGTTTATGCGTGTAGCATCAATATTTAGCACATCTTTATTTCCTTGAATCAAGAACTATTCCTATGTACCTTTTTAAGTACCATAAGTATTCTTGATCTCAATCTAGTTGATCTTCACTTAGATCAATAGAGATTGGTATATGTTCGTCATGCCTAAAGTCATACGATAAATTTTTGGAGATCCTCATATTATATCATACATGATAAATTCTTTTGCAGAATAATTCTCAATTGAATTCTATTCATGTAACTTTAGCTCATTCAATTTCAGTAGATACTGAATCCAGCTAAATTCTTTGACATATAATATAGGTTAAGAATCTCACTTAGATCCTTTGATGTTTTAACTTAGTAAATGCTTATACATAGTTCAAACATTCTTTACTTAGATTTATTCATATGGGTCGAATATCTCCAATGGAGACTTTCGTGTTTGATTTAGTAAATGCCATTACTTAATCCAAAACAATATCATAAGATCTTTGTAAATAGATCTTAATACCCAGTATGTACTAAGTTTCGCCATGGTCCATCATTGATGAATAATTTCAAATCTAAGTCATTAGCATTTTAATGTTATTTCACAATAGAGAGATATGTGTGATACATATAGGACCAATTAAGTTTTACGTACTCCCACTAAACTTCTTATATATCTATAAGAATCATGTACAATTTATGAAACTAAAATACTTATTAGCTTTACTAAAATACAATTCAAATTCCCAATTGCTTGCTTAAATCTGTACTTAGATTTCATTTCCAGCATTATTTGGATCCACAAATCCTATGACATGCCATGTACATAGTTTTCTTCCATCATTTGATTGAGGAATACGTTTTGTCATCCAATTGCCATATGTACCAATATGCAACCATTGCTTGAATTATAGACTTAAGCATTACGATTTTGCATGAGGTTTCAACACAATCCACAACGTGAATTTGCTTGTAACCTTTAGCAACTAATCTAGCTTTGTGTGTGAACACACTTTCATGTTTGATGGTTTTTATCCTTAAAACAAACTTGCAACCAATAGGTGTGAAACTATTCTTGCAAATCAACAAAATTTCAATTTTGTCATCAAAACCTTGAGTATGTTTTATGGCCTCTAACCATTTAAAACATTGAGTCTATATATGGCCTCTAACCATTTTAGGGAATCTGGGTTTCGTCATAGCTTTCTTACAAGTCACAAACTCATTAATCTACATGATAATAGTTTGACTGCAAGTTGTAGGTTTTTTCACTATCTAATAGAAGAATCGCATAGCTTCAGTGACCTGAACTCCATGATTCTTCACTATTTAATAGAAGAATCTCATAGTTTCAGTGACTTGAACTCTATGCCTACTTGGGTATAGAACATCAAACAATAGAATATCAATAGCCACTTGAAAGTCCTTTGAATATTCTGTTCTCCTTGAAGCACTTGTAAAGTCTTCTAAGAGATGTCAATTCTTTAAAGCCACTTCTAAAGTCCTTAAAGAACAAGTTCGGATTTTCTGAAGCACTTCGAAAAGCCTCCGGAATGTCCGTTTTATGTTTGTTGTTCGCCTCGAAAACTTTCGAGGTCTATTTTCTCCCACTTGTCATTTTGGAAACGAATCTCCAAAAGGACATTATTTCGAGCAAACAAACATTATGTTCTCAAAAATTCGTGGTAGAAACAATACCCTTGTGTCTCATTTGAATAAATCACAATGAAACATATATCTACACTTGGGGCCTTAGTTTGTTAAATAACAAACACTAAGCTCCCACTGAGTTTAGGAACTCTTTAGATATATTATGAAAAGATATTCTGAAATTACTTTTCAATAGCTTTGACGAATTTGGTTTAGTTTGGTGGTAGTTGAGCATTTTGTTTAGAAATTATAGGAAAAGTCTTTATGATTCATCATTAATCGAATCAAGTACTAATTAACTTCGATTATTCCAACTTAGATATGTCATATCTTATGGAGCTAGATTGTGAAATTACAACACACAATCATTGATGATCATTCTTGACTTAAGTAATCATCAACATGATCTAACCTAGATCTTTATGATTTCTTGCCAAGTGGGATTTATACTTCTGAATCTTTGAACTAGCCAAACAGATTCAAACTTATATCACATTGAGTAAATAAACCTATATTCACTCAAATCTGTGTGAAATAATAAAGTCATAAAATCGTTCTTTAGCTTTGAACTCTATTGTCTAGGCGTTCTAACAATAGTTCATATTCTTTGTTACTTTCAACAAGTAAGACTAGCTTGTCTTAAGTTGATCTAGAAATCAACCAACTTTCAAAAGTTCATTAAAATAGAGCTTGTGAATGTTAACTTGTTGATATGGTCTAAGCAACAATGCCAAAGATTAATGGAACTCAAATCAAGGGTTTGATTTGAACCTAGTAAAGTTTTTATTTAAAGAGTTGTTTGTTTTAATCAAGCATATTGACTCAAACCGTAAATGACCATTTCTTTCAAATAAACAAACAAACAAGCATTGTTTTCGTTCTTCTGAATGTGAGTCTTTCTGTGTTTGAAGCAGAAATTTAGGTATGCTGATTATGGAACAAAATAGCCATTAAGTTCCAGCCTTTGAAAGGACTTAAAACAAACTAGATGACCCTACAACTAATGTAGCATTGCCATGCTTCATTTCCCACTTGTAGGTCATTAGTGTATCCTAGCTTCCATTGTTTGAGTTATTACCGAAGTAAGAACCTCAAGCGGTATATGATACCAAGGAAGTTTGATTGCTAGGTCACTTCTCTTTAAACATAAACTTATAGGTAGAAACGGAATCGTAAATTCCTTTCATTTGTTCCTTTGTTTTCCTATTTCTTGTACCCTTTCTTATAGTCTTAAGAATTGAATTCTCTAGTGTTGACTTTTATATTTTGTTAGACATGTCCAATGTCACCCCAACAAGGTTCTTACCATTTAATTTATGTTGAATATTAAGTTTCAACTAGATGATCTTACCAGAAGCTTCTAAAGTTCTCTAAGCATCGATCTATTCGAATGTCTAGGGACTAGACTCATTCGAGAATTAAATGGACAAATATATTAGGTTGTTAACCATTGGTAAAGCTGAGCGTATTAAACTCAATGCTTTATGATCTCAAAACTACAATGTATTTTGAATTCACAAGCACCAATTGGTTTGCCATTCGACTTTGATGTTCGAAAACAACCATAAAAGTCGCTATAAGAAACGTACATTTTAAATTGCTCACTTTCTCTCATTTCCGTGAATCGTTCTTGGATTCACTACCAATCGAGGAAATTTACTGTTACCTTTCTAAAAGGATTTATTGCAGTGCAAGATATTTAATTATAAACAATAATTAAAACATACATTGAAGCATGCAAAGTCTAAACATTTATCATGAATAATAACTTGAAAATGAAAGCAATCATGCAATTTAAACAAGTCATTAGCATTTTATTCGAATTATGTGTTCTGGCAGGTGTGAATAAAATGATTCCAAGACCCTAAAACCATTGAAGAATTAAGCACAGTTTGTCGACTCAATTCTAAAACATTTTAGGTAAGCAAAAGCCTTTTTGCTAATAGTCTAGAAACTACTCTTGGTTGATAGGTACGTCTAAGAACTTATTAGGTAAACCTATCGATTTTGCCACGACATAAAAGGACTCCTTACTTATATCGTTGAGTTTCACCAAAACTAACATGTACTCACAATTATTTGTGTACCTTGCCCCTTTAGGACCAATAAGTAACACCTCGCTGAGCGAAAACTATTACTAGATTGATGTAAAGGATATCCAAGCAAGTGTATATTTTGGCATGGCACCTTTTAACTCAATTTTTAAGTTTGGAACTTAAGGCTCTTACTATGTTGGTTAGATTTTAAGTGAACTAAAATCCTTAATCATGCAACATAATCAAGCCACAATCTCATGCATAATTAAGACATATTTAAAGCAATAAATAACTTAAATCATGCATAAGATAAATGTGATCTAGTATGGCCCGACTTCATCTTGAAGCTTCAACTTCAAAGTCCGTCTCGAAAATCTCCGTGGGAGACACCATTTTCTTCAAATAGGATAAGCTATAATTTAAACTAATTACAACTATTTGATGGTACGCAGACCATATTTGAATTAAAAAACAATTTTGGTACTTTAGACCAATTACATTCAAATTAATGGTACGCAGACCATATTTTCTATCCTATTTGGGCCATACTAGTCACTTCATAACCTGCAAAACAGTACATATACAATATATAACATTCACCCATTCATTATCATGAATGGCCCACATAGCTGGTTAGTAAAACACATTATGCATCATATAAACATTTGCAGCAATTAATCAAGGGCACCAATAATCTACAAATTATTCAGTCCTTATTAATTTTAATCAAGTTGTTTTAACCTTAAGGATTTGTAGACCTAATCAAGAGTATATGACTAAAAAGGGCTCCCACTTAAACCAATAAATTCATATGCTTTACTAATTTTAAACATAAAAATGTATTTCTAGTCTAACCGGAAACATACAAATTTAATTAAAATTTAAAGCTCATATAAATTTATAATTGAATCCATAAATTTAATTTAATTTCAGTCGTATTTAAATTAATTCATGATTTTAATTTTAGCAAAATAATTAGAATAAATAAAATTTATTATAATTACAATATTCAAAATTAAAATCCAAGAAAATAATTTAAATTATTAATTTTAAAATTAATTAAAATTACGTAAACTGAAAATCTCAAATTAAAATTTCAAAATGATCTAATCGCAACGCAAAAATCCCACGCAACGCACGCCCATGGGCCACACGCACACAGCCATCGCTGGCCATGTGCGCGCAGCCCATGCGCTGCGTCGCATCGCTGCTGCTCACCATCGCAAGGCATCAATCGAACACGCGAGCCAGTGCTCGCTGCGCGCGCCAGCGCTTGATGCACACGAGCCATCGCTTGCTGCGCGCGCTTGCCAGCGCTCGATCCATGCGAGCCATCGCTCTCTGCGCGCCTGCCTTTCTCGCACGCGAGCTTGCGCTCATCGCACGAGGCAGCGGCATGTGAGATGGCGCTCGCTGCGCGCGAGCGATCGATGCTGGGCGTAGCACTCGTGGCATGCGAGCTTGCGCTCGCTGCGCGCGAGGCAGTGCGCGCTGTGGCGCAGCACGCTTGCTGCCCACACGCGACTACTCGTGCCTTGCTCTCGTCCTCGCCCATTCGCCCATCGCACACATCCCACGACACAAGGCAGGGCTGCTGCCTTTTGCTCGTGCACCATGGCCTTGCTCATTGCATTCGTACCGCATGGGCGACGAGCTCCCTTGCTCGTCGTCACATGCCCGCACTATACAACACCCCTTAAGGGTAACACGTAGCGTCCATTGCTTTGTGCGTGCAAGTTATATGAGCGAATCGCATAAAAATTTAAAATTTATATTCAAAATTAATGACAAATTAATAAATAATATTAATTTCATAATTTTATGGCGAAAAATCGAAAATTTATTATTTAATTGATTTCCGATTAACATGGATTCAAGTGTAGGTCATAAAAATTTAAAATTTAACATAAATTTACAATTTTTATGGTGGTTTTTAATCATAGGTATCTAATTAAATTATAACTAATTATGAAAATCAAATTAATTCTAAATTATTCCAATTTTCAACAAATTAATCATAATTACAAATTAGATTGCATAATTAACAAGGCTAGGCATTCAAACTTGTTAAACATATACAGTAGGTCAATCAAAAATTCAAGATTTATCAACAAGAATCGCAAATATTTAATTTAACATCTTAAATTTACGAAATTTTGCATTCGAAAAACTAAAACCTCCGAAAAGTCATAGTTAGACTTCGAATTTGAGAATTCAAAAAACTATTTTTGTCAAAATTTTAGAATGCCTTTTACATGCGGAATTGACACAAAAATCACTCGATTTGGATGAGTAACGAAGAAACTGCCGAAAAACTGCGTACGTATAATTAAATAAACGCAATTTGCAATTAATTAACAATTATGAAAATTAATCACCCCTTTTAATTCTTGCAAATTTGTAATATTTAACCATGTTCATGAAATTTAGATTATGAAAATAATAAGAGGCTCGTGATACCACTGTTAGGTTATGATACATATGACAATTCATAAATCATGCGGAAAAACCATAAAGCCAGGAAAGCATATTATTTACACATAATCATTTAGCATAGTTTAGATGCATACACTTTGTTGTGTGCCCTCCCTAGCTGCGCCCGAACCGAACAAGAACAAGTCTTTAGGACTCCAAGTGTCGTCCCTCCGTAGATAGTCCACAGCACGTCCGGATCCGCCTTAAGCTTGACCAACTAGAATCGCCCTTAAGGTACTTAGAATTTTCGGCTATTGTAGGCAATTATATGACTGAATTTTTGCTCTCAAAAATCACTTTGAATACTTGAATACTCTATGCAAAATAATGACCCTAGGCCTTTATTTATAGAGGTATGGAAAGGGAATTGTAATCCTATTAGGATACGAATTAATTAAACTAGAATCCTAATAGAATACTTATTTAATTAATTCATCCTTTTAGGTTTAGGAATTTAATCATATGTCAAAACCTGATAGCTTTAGGATTCGTATAGAACACAAACACACACACGCACGCACAGCAGCCCACGAGGGGCGCCATGCGCGCGCGCGCTGCCTGCGAGCTCGCAGCCCATTGCCACGAGGCCCACACGCTGCCGCAGCGTTGGCGCGCACTGGGCCTGCCTTGCGGTGGGCCTGGCGCAGCCTTGGCTGGTGCGTTGTGGCGCGCTGGCTTGCTGGGCGATGGCCCGGCTTCGTGCTGGGCCTTCGTCTGGCAGGCCTCGTCCGATGCTAATTCGTACGATACGCTTCCGATTAATTTCCCGATTCCGGAATTCATTTCCGATACGAACAATATTTAATATTTCCGATTCCGGAATTAATTTCCGTTTCGAACAAATATTTAATATTTCTGTTTCCGGAATTATTTTCCGATTCCGATAATATTTCCGATTCTGACAATATTTCTGTTTCCGGCAATATTTCCGATTCCGGCAATATTTCCATTTCCGATAATATTTTCCGATACGTACCATGTTTCCGTTTCCGGCAATATCATCGTTTCCGGAGTATTCATTTCTTGCCTGTGACGATCTCAGCTCCCACTGAAACCAAGATCCGTCGATTCCGAATATCCATAGATGGAGTATTTAATGCCATTAAATACTTGATCCGTTTACGTACTATTTGTCAAGAGTAAGCTGTGGATTAATATCATTAATTCCACTTGAACTGAAGCGGCCTCTAGCTAGGCATTCAGCTCACTTGATCTCACTGAATTATTAACTTGTTAATTAATACTGAACCGCACTTATTAGACTTAACATAGAACGCATACTTGGACCAAGGGCATTATTTCCTTCAAAAACTTCCTTGACTGGCAAAGGAACTTACAAATAGTTCTTATGCAGGAAGGAAAGGAGTATGTCCTGGAAGAGGCGATGCCCGAAGCCGCAGGCGAAGGGGTCACTCAGGCAGCCCTCAATCGTTGGATTGATGCCAACAAGGATGTGAAATGTCTAATGCTTGCAACCATGGGTACAGATCTGCAGAAAACATTCATCAACTCAGATGCTTTTACGGTCATCAGTGAGTTAAAGAACATGTTCTAAGATCTGGCTCGAGTCGAAAGGTTCGAGACCCATAGGCAAATTCTTGAGACCAAGATTAAGAAAGGCGAGCCCGTAAGTCCACATGTTCTCAAAATGATTGGACTCATTGAGAATATGAGTCGGCTGGATCAGCAGTTCTCTCAGGAAATGGCTGTAGACACCATCCTCCATTCTCTTCATAGCGGGTATGATCAGTTCAAGCTGAACTACAGTATGAATAGTCTGGACAAAACGCTCACTGAGCTTCACGGTATGCTGAAGACCGCTGAAAAGACGCTCAAAAGTGATAAGCAAGATGTGCTTATGGTGCGTGGGGGCAAGTTCAAGAAATCTGGTAAGAAGAGGAATGCTAAGAAAGGTGGCAACAAGGCCAGCCAGACTAAGCATCCAGGAGGCACCAATTCTGAAAAGAAGAAGGTGAGCCAACCCACTTCTGAATCTGAATGCTTCTATTGCAAGAAGAAGGGGCATTGGAAAAGAGATTGCTTGAAGCTAAAGGAAAATCAGAAGAACGGAACAGTCGTTCCATCTTTAGGTATTTTCGTTATAGACTGTATACTTGCTAATTCAACTTCTTGGGTATTAGATACAGGTTGTGGCTCACACTTATGTTCCAATTCACAGGGACTAAGAAGAAGTAGAAGGTTAAGCAAGGGTGAAGTCGACCTACGAGTGGGAAATGGAGCACGGATTGCTGCATTAGCTGTAGGAACTTATTATTTGTCGTTGCCATCTGGGCTAGTTTTGGAACTGGAAGACTGTTTCCATGTTCCAAGTCTTACTAAAAACATCATTTCTGTTTCTTGCTTAGATGCTAAGGGATTTTCCTTTTTAAGAAAAGACAATAGTTGTTCGTTTCATTTTAAAGAGATGTTTTATGGATCTGCTAGATTAGTCAATGGACTTTATTTATTAGATCACGACAAACAAGTTTATAACATAAATACCAAAAAGGCCAAAAAGGATAATTCAGATCTCACCTATCTGTGGCATTGTCGATTAGGCCATATTAACTTGAAACGCATGGAAAGACTTTAAAAGGAAGGAATTCTAGAACCATTTGACTTAGAGGATTATGGTAAGTGGGAATCATGTTTACTTGGAAAAATGACAAAGCAACCTTTCTCCAAAGTTGGAGAAAGAGCAACTGAACTATTGGGTTCAATCCATACAGATGTATGTGGACCAATGAGTACAAATGCTAGAGGTGGTTTCAGCTACTTTATCACTTTCACTGATGACTTCAGTAGATATGGTTATGTCTACCTAATGAAGCATAAGTCTGGATCCTTTGACAAATTCAAGGAATTTCAGAGTGAAGTAGAGAATCAATTAGGCAAGAAGATTAAGGCACTGCGGTCTGACAGAGGCGGTGAATATCTGAGCTATGAATTTGATGACCATCTGAAAGAATGTGGAATTCTATCAGAATTGACTCCTCCTGAACACCACAATGGAACGGTGTGTCGGAACGGAGGAACAGAACCTTGCTAGACATGGTTAGATCAATGATGGGTCAGGCCAAACTTCCAATAGAATTTTTGGGATATGCACTAAATACAGCTACACTCACTATAAATAGAGCTCCGTCTAAAGCTGTTGAAAAGACTCCATATAAGTTATGGTTTGGAAAGCCTCCAAAAGTGACTTTTCTTAAGATTTGGGGATGTGAAGTATACGTCAAACGATTAATTTCAGACAAACTTCATCCAAAATCTGACAAATGTATCCTTGTGGGCTACCCAAAGGAAACAAAGGGGTATTACTTCTACAATACATCTGAGAACAAGGTGTTTGTTTCTCGAGATGGTATCTTTTTGGAAAGAGATCACATTTCCAAAATGACAAGTGGGAGAAAAGTAGACCTCGAAGAAATTCGAGTCGAACAACAAACTCTAGAGAATGCTCAAGATGACATTCAGGATGAAACTCAGAGATATTTAGAAGTATCTGGTGAGAATCATGGACCATCTAGAAATATAACCCCGCGTAGATCGCAAAGATATAGATCTCAAGCGGAAAGGTACTTAGGTATTTTGACGAACGAGAGCTATGACGTTCTATTACTTGAAAGTGATGAACCTGCGACTTACAAACAAGCTATGACGTTCCCTAGCTCCAAACAATGGCAAGAAGCCATGCAATCTGAATTAGACTCCATGTCTGAAAACCAAATTTGGGATTTGGTCGATTTGCCAGATGGCTGCCAAGCCATAGGAAGCAAATGGGTTTTCAAACTGAAAAAGGGCAAGGATGGGAAACTTGAAGTTTTCAAAGCTAGATTGGTTGCAAAAGGTTACAGGCAAGTCCACGGTGTGGATTACGATGAAACCTTTTCACGAGTTGCAATGCTAAAGTCTATTCGGATAATGTTAGCAATCGCTGCATATTACGATTATGAAATATGGCAGATGGATGTCAAAACCGCTTTCTTAAACGGCATTTTAACAGAAACTATGTTTATGACACAGTCTGAGGGTTTTGAGGATCCAAAGAATGCTAAAAAGGTATGCAAGCTTAAGAAATCAATCTACGGATTGAAGTAGGCATCCAGGAGCTGGAATATACGTTTTGATGAAGCAGTCAGTGACTTTGGTTTCATCAAGAACGTAGACGAATCTTGTGTATACAAGAAGGTCAGTGGGGGCAAAATTTCTTTTCTAGTATTATATGTCGACGACATATTACTTATCTGAAATGACATTCCTATGTTGAACTCTGCCAAGATTTGGCTTGGGAAATGTTTTTCGATGAAGGATCTAGGAGAAGCACAGTACATACTGGGCATCAAGATTTACAGAGATAGATCTAAAAAGATGATTGGATTTAGTCAAAGCACTTATATCAATAAGGTGCTTGAAAGGTTCAAGATGGCAGACTCCAAACGAGGCTACCTACCCATGTCTCATGGAATGACTCTAAGCAAGACTCAGTGCCCAAAAACACTTGATGAGCGTAGACGAATGAGTGAGATTCCATATGCATCATTGATTGGTTCAATAATGTATGCTATGATATGTACACACCCGGATGTTGCATATGCACTCAGTGCTACGAGCAGATACCAGTCAGACCCAGGAGAGGCATATTGGACTGCTGCCAAGAATATTCTGAAGTACCTGAAAAGGCACAAAGATGACTTCCTGGTCTATGGTGGAAATGATGAATTAATTGTTAAAGGCTATACGGACGCAAGTTTCCAAACCGACAAGGATGATTTCAGATCACAGTCTGGGTTTGTCTTCTGCCTCAACGGAGGTGCAGTAAGCTGGAAAAGTGCTAAGCAAAGCACCATTGCGGATTCTACAATTGAAGCGGAGTACATTGCTGCACATGAAGCAGCAAAGGAAGCTATATGGCTAAGGAAGTTCATAGGTGAACTTGGTGTAGTCCCCTCCATTAAAGGACCAATAGTCCTATATTGTGATAATAACGGAGCTATTGCACAGGCAAAGGAGCCTAGACACCACCAAAGAGTCAAGCATGTACTTCGTAGATTTCACCTTCTACGAGAGTTCGTTGAAAGAAAATAAGCCGAGATAAGCAAGATTGGTACTGATAACAACATCTCAGATT
Organism: Spinacia oleracea; assembly: GCF_020520425.1. Lineage (NCBI taxonomy): Eukaryota > Viridiplantae > Streptophyta > Magnoliopsida > Caryophyllales > Amaranthaceae > Spinacia > Spinacia oleracea. The sequence goes on along the minus strand of NC_079487.1, from coordinate 6,657,170 downwards.
CATTGACTAAACCTCTGTCGCAGGCGAAGCACAACTCGCACACTGCAGCTATGGGAATCAAGCATATTGGAGAATGGCTTTGATGTCCTTGTTTAATGTTTTAATGTTTTAGAGTTTAATACTTTGTAAAACATTATTGGTTAATCATTCACAATAAATGAATAGAATTCATTTTTCCATTTAATTTGTGGTTTATTAAATGATGAGTCCCTTCAATTTGACGATATATTCAAGATAGACTGTCAGGACCAGTCCTGTGACTAAGAAATGTCTATCAAGTGAACTTGAATGTCAAAAGTTGAAAATGGTCCCTGGTCGGAGTTTTCTATAAAGATGGACGCATAGAAAACGTTAGACGACTAGAATGCAAGATGACTAGTAGTTCTGTTTCTTGAAGTATGTGGACATGGCAATGTCGTAATCATTTGCATAGATACTTACTTTTGGAAGACTAGTATCGGACAGACCTATGAAACTTTACTGTAAGAGATGAAAATCTGTCATAAGTGAATTTCATTAAAATTATTAGACACTAAATCCTCAATACCTGAGTGATTTGAGATTACTTGTTTGAGAACTGCTTACTTTGACGTTGTCAACCGTCGCACCATAAAAGGAGAGTATAAAGGCAACGCTCAGGTAATCACCTATCAAACGAAGTCTAATCTCAAGATCGCAAGATTGGGATTGTCCTCCCATAAATCGGGATGAGATGCTAAAAGTTGTACAAGGCCACTCGGAGAGCTAGAAACTGTAAAATGCATGGCCGTGCTCAGATGAATCATAGGCTATGATTATCTGTTTATTTGATCAGTTGAACTCTGAAACCGAGAAACACCTCTGGACATAATAAGGATGACAACTCTTACCTTATGTTCAAGAGCAAGCATCGAGCGACAAAGAAATTAGGAAATGCACACTTGTCCCTAAGGACAAGTGGGAGACTGAAGGAAATAATGCCCTTGGTCCAAGTATGCATTTAATGTTAAGTCTAATAAATGCGGTTCAATATTAATTAACAAGTTAATAATTCAGTGAGATCAAGTGAGCTAAATGCCTAGCTAGAGGCCGCTTCAGTTCAAGTGGAATTAATGATATCAATCCACAACTTACTCTTGACTGAACCCGTAGGTTCACACAAATAGTACGTAAACGGATCAAGTATTTAATGGCATTAAATACTCCATCTATGGATATTCGGAATCGACGGATCTTGGTTTCAGTGGGAGCTAAGATCGTCAAAGGCAAGTAAATGAATACTCCGGAAACGATGATATTGCCGGAAACAGAAATATGGATCGTATCGGAAATATAAATATTATCCATGTCGTAGATGTTGCCGGAAACGAAAACATGGTACGTATTGGAAAATATTATCGGAAATGGAAATATTGCCGGAATCGGAAATATTGCCGGAAACGGAAATATTGTCAGAATCGGAAATATTATCGGAATCGGAAAATAATTCCGGAAACGGAAATATTAAATATTTGTTCGAAACGAAAATTAATTCCGGAATCGGAAATGTTAAATATTGTTCGTATCGGAAATGAATTACGGAATCGGGAATTTAATCGGAAGCGCGTCGTACGAATTAGCATCGGACGAGACTTGCTAGACGAAGGCCCAGCACGAAGCCAGGCCCGCGCCCAACAAGCCATGCGCATCAACACACACGCCAAAGCCTCGCCAGGCCCAGCGCAAGGCCAGGCCCAGCAAGGCATGGCGCGCGCGCGAGCAAAGTGGGCTGCGAGCAAATGGGCTGCGAGCTGTGCAGCTCGCATGGGCCGCGAGGCTTGCGCGGCTTGTGCGGTGCTCGTGCTCGTGTGCGGTCGTGTGCTATACGAATCCTAAAGCTATCGGAATTCGTGCTATGATTAAATCCTAATCCTAGAAGATAGAAATTATTTAATAGAGTTCTAAAAGGATTCTAATTAAATAAATTGGTATTCTAATAGGATTCTAAAACCTTTTCCATGACTCTATAAATATGTGCCTAGGGTCACAAGTTTATATACAAGTTTAACAAGTATTCAAATATTAAAAGCTAGGATTTTTAAGCAGAAAATTCAGCCATAAACCTTACCTATTTAGCCGAAAATAATAGTACCTTAAGGGCGATTCTAGTTGGTCAATCTTAAGGCGGATCTGGACGTGATGTGGACTTTCTACGGAGGGATGACACTTGGAGTCCTAAAGACTTGTTCTTGTTCGATTCGGGCGCAGCTAGGGAGGGCACGCTACAAAGTGTATGCATCCTAGACTAATTATATGATTATGTGCAATTAATATGTATCCTGGCATTAAGGTTTTTCCGCATGATTTATGTTGTTCATATGTATCATAACCTAACGTTTAGCCGTTAGTTACTCTATTTAAAATTACCCCCTTCTAAGGGTTAATAACCTTTTATTTTACTTAATTTATAGACAACATAATATAGAAATTAAAGCTATAAGTTGATAACCTATGTAGGATTTGAACCTAGCTCTACCAATTGAGCTAATAGGCTTTAACAACTTTACATATAAAAAAGAATATATGACACCCTTTTCATAGGGTAGATAGCCTGCATTCCTCAATAATAGTAGACAATTGGGGAAAAGAAACATGAGTAACAAGCATATTACCAGCCAACACTAGTTTTGGAATAACAACATACACCTTACTCAACCAGTTAAGGTTCTAGGTTGAACAATTGTTGTAAGTGACACATCTTCTCTTAAAGCAAAGAAGTCCGGTTCTAAATCCAAATTATGCAAACATGTTTAGGAAAGAAGAACTGGAGTACTTAAAACAACAATTCTATAATAGCAAACCATCAATTCTATAGTAGTTTAGTGAGTCTAGTGACCCTTTCTACTGTATAGTGACCATTTCTAACAAACAGTGACTCTTACTCAATTACATATATCACAAACATATACAATAACCACCCGCACAACCTCAACTACACACCAAAGTTAGCAGTCACACACGCATTTTCCGCCAACAGTTAGTCGTCATAATGACTCACTAACTACTGCTGGCAATTAGTTTAGCAAGCTCTATGCTTGCTGTGATATGCCACACACACAACTAAAAACCTAGCTGCTTCACATAATTTTACATAAAAGAAAATTAGAGCAAACAAAATTTAACAAAACCAATTTAGAAAAGCATATACTGACAATATGGATCAATAATTACCATATTAACAAAATCAATTAATGTTGCATATAAATAGCCCAAAACATCATTGTACTACATATAGTGACCATTACAGATGGAATAGTTACCTATAAACAACTACAATTTCCTAAAATCTACACATGAAAACTTAAAATGGTAGTATCCTGACCTTTAAATTGTGAATGTTGACAACCACTAGTATCTGATCAGATCAATACATCGCAAAAATCAGCACAAAATGCTTAGAAACCCTAATTTTTAAATTAGTAAAACCAAACCCTAATTCGTGGCCACAAAATTTCAAATCAAGCAAAAATAAAATCTCTAGTATAATCAATAAAATATCAATGGAGAAAATATAAACACAAAAATACACGAAAGAGCAAAAAACATGCGCGCAAATGACCTTAAATTAGCGAATTGAAGTTAATGGAATTACAAAAACTATAAGAAAAATTAAATTATGATGAAAAACAGACCTGAATGTTCCTTGCGAGTAGCTTAACTACGCAAGTCTCTCCAAACTCCAACCGAAGCACCTCCCCTAGTTTTCGGCGACATTACTAATAGAAGAGAGAGAAAACAAAGCTTGAAATTGAGAAAAATTGAAGGAACAAATAGATGAAAGTGAAAGAGAATTGCAGAACCTCGAGAGAATCCATTAGAGTTGGGTTGAGAAGAAACTCGTGAGAATGAGGAGAGGGAAGAAGAAGATCCAGAGAATGAGGAAAGAGAAAAGGTCGAGAGAATGAGAGAAAAATAATAATTAAAAGAACAGAAACAAAATGAATTTGGGCTTGGTATAATTCACACGTGTGATGAAAAGGGTAAGAGAAGTAACCTCGAACTGATGTACCCGGGTACAACCAGCTCTAGTTATACCCCCCTCCCCCCCCCCCCCCCCCCGCCCCCAAAAAAAGACGCGCATGTATTGTTTGCTCTTTCTTGTTGTACGGTTTGGTATTCCATGCTATTTTTTAAATTCATCATAAAAATGTCCATAATTGTTGTACTATTTGTTTTTTCTTCTGGAACTTTATGTTCTTTTTATATTGTTTGTTCTTTTTTGTTGAATTATTTGTTATTTCTTGTTTATTTGTTTGTTCATAATACTCATCTGGTTAATGTTCATAATGAATTTAAGCTCTTCATTGATCTTTTATGTTTTTACAAGCGCCTGGATTGTTTGTTCTTTCTTTTTGTACTATTTGTTCTTTCATGTTTTTTTAAAATTTATCATAAAATTGTTCATAATTGTTGTATTTGTTTGTTCTTTCTTCTAAAATTTTATGTTCTTTTTTATATTGTTTTTTCTTTTTTGTTGAATTGTTTGTTATTTCTTGTTTATTTTGTTTATAAAAATCATTTGGTTAATGTTAATTCACAATAAAATTGTTCATACTTTTTGTTTTATTTGTTCATACCTTTTGTATTCTTTGTTCTTTCATGTTCTATTACTGAGCATCTTTTAAACCCTTGTTCTTTCTTTTTAACCTATTTGTTTTCTTTGCATGCTCATCATTTTCAAATAAGTAAATGTTCATTTTTAAATTAGTTGTGATCATCATATCAAATTACTTACTATTTTTATTTTCAGCCTACAACAATGAGGAAATTGAAATCGTGAAAGTCAAATATTATGTTCAAATTACACTTCATACACACATTCAAAAGTATAAGAACTCGAGACTACATCAAAAGCAAGATTGAAGATATAGAAAAATAAGTGGATGATTTCTACCAATATCTTGTAATTCAAGTACAATTTTACATAGGCAATGCCTAAAATGTTCAATTTTTTGGTAAAATATGTTACTTGACATGTTTTAATTGCTCAACTAGTGTGTGGCTCGGGCGATTCCCCGATTTATACATTTAATAGTTAAACTTTTAGATTTTTCTTGTCCCCATTCCCGCAAGGGAAAGGTTCGATGATGAAAGCATAAAAACTCCACTTGACAACGCATCTCCTATAAAATAAACGAATCTCGATTCCCCATTTCATTTCACCCGAAACCTGCTATTTATGGAAACCTGCTAAAAATAGTAACTGCCGTAAAAGGTAGCTTCTAAAAGTGGCAAATCATAAAAGATAGAAACCTGTCAGAATTAGGTGTTGCATTCCAACATAAATCCTAAATGAGATAGAAAACTGCGAGAATCCTATTCCTAATATGATTCGAAAATAAGAGTTACGTATTAATTAAAATCCTAACGAGCCTAGAGTTCGTAACGGGCCCAGACGCATTCCGTCATAAAATTGATACGCGCTAAAAGACTCGAATTAATCTCAAACTCTACGGATTTCAGGAGTCCGAATCTGACTAAAGAAAACAGCCCAGATCCTATTTTCAACGCCTGGCTCTGGGCGCCGAAATCTTCGGCGCCCAGGCCTGGGCGCTGAAAATACCTGGGTACGTGTTTTTTCCTAATTCTTTGTGGATTAGAACTCTGCAATTCTATCTTTCCACGAACTCTTCCCTATAAATAGGCCCCTAAAATCGACGTGAAAGAGCAACACAACAACACATAATTATATTCTGAGTATTGACTCCAACCCTTAGCCTAAGCCTCTCGCTGCGAAATTGTTCACGCGTTCTGTCGCAATCGATCCATAAATCGAACAGAACGTATCCTGTCCCATAATTGAGATTCGTTAAATAAAAAGGAGAAATAGCAAAGTCAAAGTGGTTAGTTTTCTGAGAACCGTGACGCACCTCTCAAGGGTGCGTCGTAATGTGTCCCTTTTCGATGATTTAACTGCTTTCCTCGCCCTTTTTATGAACTGTTAAACTAACCTAATCTGATTGTTCTATCACGCCTAACAAATATAATATTTTTGGGAAATTGGATTATCATGCTAGGTCCCTTAATGCTATTTAAATCAGATAATCACGATCGAATTAGTATTATATGTTGCATATTGCTAAAATCAACTCAGATTAGTTTAATAGTTAACGCATGTCCCTTCAATTATTTATGCTGAGCTAGTAAGGATATCCTGCCTCTGGAGTTATCGACGAGCGAAGTACTCCTCTCGGTAGTTACAGTCCCCCGAACCCTCAATCTCTACCTTGCGGGTGTATGTTGAGAGATCCCCACACCAGGGATCACAAGGGAACCTACGGCCGTCGTGGTCAAACATAATTGCACTCCCTTTATGTCACGATAACCGGGTTTTGTCAGTTTTTCTCATTGTCGTTAAAAACTGAATGACGACTCCTATATTACTAGTCAATTGGGTGTATACTCACAGGAAATCCAATTACACTTGATTGGATAAAAAGAATCGTCACACCCACGAGGGACAAGGTCACGCATTAGCCTCGTGCTTTTTCGACCCCCTCACAGTGGCGACTCCACTGGGGATAGTGAAGGAAATACTCGTGCTTGTAGGTAATCAAAATAGCCGAAAGGTGAAACGATCCTACCCCGCGTTTATTTCCCCATCAAGTTGGGACGACCTGAAAATCAGCATATTAATGTGAACGGACAGAACATCATAACGAATCTCGGCTCCCTCGGGAGTTGGGACTAAGGATACCTTTTTTCGCCAATAGGGGGGTGCATATGCCGCGCATGTTTCCCACTCGGTACTTGTGCAGGTAGTACACCTATCCCGAACCCAATTGCTCGCCCATTAGGTCCCTCTCGCCTGCATGCCCCCTTGGCTTGCACTTGCGGGTTGGCCTCTTGAGTGAAATTCGTCTGTTGAAGACACTACCTCGACCGGGGCATGTGTTGGATCTACGATAGAAGCGGTACCAAGCCAGGCGCAAATAAACTACCCATAGAAGCCTATCATTAACTACGTGGCATGTTTAATTTTCAAATCCATGTTTGTAATGTAGTTATGTGTAGCGAAATATGTGATTGTGTGTGACAAACTATCCTAGAAAACCAACGACCTTAAAGATTGCCCAAACATTCATAGACTAATTTGCCAAAGAGTTATACCGAAACACGTGTTCCGCAAACCCGAATGATCGCCACAGAAATAAGCGACGCTCGGGATGGCCTGTAACGAATCCCACAAACGCTACTACGCGTAAATGACGTTATTAGGCAAGCACGCAAGTCGAAGTCGCATAAACAGAAGACAGAAAACGAGAACCAGCCAGGGACGCATTTTCAACGCCCCTGGCTGGGCGCCAGAATTTCTCACGCCCCTAGCTGGGCGCTGAAGTTGTTGCTTGGCCTCCTGGTCAGGCGCAGCAGCCTCGGTGCCCGAGCGAAAGGAAAATACGTAGCGCAAAAAAATGTTCATCAAAAGAATTGCTACGAGGGCGTAAGAAAAGCACTCGATTTCAAAAAGCGGCTCGTAAAAAAATTAATAACTCTTTGTGTCGTTGTTAGGCCTCCTACGACGACAATACCCGGCACCAAAACCGAACGTGCTAATAACTATGAATGTCACACGGGCAAGTGTTTCGAAAATCCAAAGAATGACCAAAATAAAAAAAAAAACCAAAAAGTGTACCGACAGAAGAAAGAGTGAAAAACCAATTTAGAGAGTCGAAGTCTAGACTAAGTAATGCTTGAAACTTTGGGAACCTAAACTTTAGCTTATCTTATGCCTAGGGCTGGTCCTGCCACTTGGTGCCGATCAGGGAATCAACGGTTAGTGCGTCTCGAAGATACATCACCAACATCAGGTTTAGTGACTCCAAGCTCCGTCCGTCGTCCCTCATTTCAAGGATCTCCGCTTCCCCAACCTCGATTCGCACCTTCAAACATGTCCATCGAAGATTTGCGAGACCAGATGGTCCAAATGACCCAACTTATGGGCCAACTGAAAATGGAAAATGAAGCTTTAGCGGCTGCGCAAGCCAAAAATGACCTCGATAACGAGAATAGGATTGAAAAAATGGTCCTACAGCAAACCATGGGGAGCAAATACTTCTCCCTCGATCCTGAACCTTTTCCTGGAAAATTACCAGAAAAGTTCAGTTCATCTGACTTACCAAAGTTCAAGGCCACGGACAACCCCCGTGATCATCTACTGAGCTTTGTGAATACCATGAACTTGAAAGGCGTGGACAAGTCCATGTACTTACCTGCCTTTCCTTTGTCCTTGGAACCTGTGCCGCTCAAATGGTACTATCACCAGGACCCTAAGCTCTTCCCCACTTGGGAAGACTTTGTCAATGTCTTCATCAAGCAATACTCGCCGAACATGGATTTCCAAGTCACCATGCGCGAGCTAGAAGTTCTCTTCCAAAAGAAAAATGAGGGTTTCACAACCTACTTTGCTAGATGGAGGGACCAGGCGGCCCAGCTAATCAATAGGCCTCCCGAAACAGAATTGGTCCAAAAATTCATTGACAACCTGGACCCGGCTTACAGACAACACCTTAGGTACCTGGGACTTGACACTTTCAAAAGAGTTTATGATGTGGGAATAAAGATCGAGGACGACCTCGCCAAAACCATACAGAGCAAACCCACATATAAGGCCAACACCTATAATCGGGGTAATACATCCCAAGCCCAAGAAGTCCATGCTGTAGAAGATGCTCCCGCCCGAAGAAACCCTGTAAGATGGGTCCGAGACCGAAAGTTTGCCCCACTCGGGTCAACTTTCGTACAAGCCTTTGAAAGACTAACCAATCAAGGAAAGTTGAGACCTATAGGCCCCACCCGTGACCCTCCTGTCAAAAGCAAATATTGGGTCGAAGGTACTTACTGCAAATTCCATCAAGGAAATGGGCATGACACTGAAAACTGCTGGAGTCTAAAACATACGATCCAGGACATGATAGAGGATGAAGTGATACCTCTCCCTAACGTTGGCAAACCCAACAACAACAAGAGCCCACTTGGCTCTTGTCACATCTCTCTCGACCAGCCAGAGAATTTCGACCCCACGGTGTATATTACACCTCAAGGTGCACCACTCGTTGTGGTCCCTATGGATCGAATCGAGAGGGAAGTGTGCGGTGTGTGGAAGGATGATGCTGAAGATATTTACCTATCTCAAGTCTCGGGCCAGGACTTCTTCACTGAAACTTGGCCCGGGTATGCTCTCATTGACACCACCCCTCAGGAGCCCGAGGTCGACAACCTCACCCGATCCGGAAGGGTATACCAACCGGATATTCACCCACCTCCTATGGACGACATCCCGGTTAGGCAAACTCCTGAGAATGGACGGCACGACACCGTCGCGGAAGTCATAGAAAATCCTCTCATGAAACAACTAAAAAGAACCAAGGCTGAGATTACCATCTGGGATCTTATGTGTACTTCAAAGGAACATCGCGAAAAGCTTATTCGCTCACTTGACCTCATCTCAGTACCTACAGATATCACACCTGACTCATTGGTTAGCCATGTCACGAGAGATGCCGGAGAAAAGGCCATAGTTTTCACTGATAAAGACTTACCCAAAGAGGGGGGTGCTCACAATAAAGCCCTTTACCTAGTGGTTGGATGCAAAGGACAAAACATCCCCCTAGCGCTCGTAGATAATGGTTCGGCGGTTAATGTCTGCCCATTGCGAACCGCCCATTGCTAGGGGCTAGGAAGCGATGACTTCCAAACCTCCACGCAAGGGGTACGAGCTTATGATAACTCCCGAAGGCCTGTATTGGGGAAAATCAACCTTACCATACTAACCGGGCCTGTGGCACGCACCACGGAGTTTCAAATAATCGACATCAAGCCCACTTTCAACCTCCTCTTGGGGCGACCTTGGCTCCATGACTTAGGAGGTGTGGCTTCTACCTTGCACCAAATGGTTAAACTTAACCATAACGGGGTAATACTAGAAATCCGCGCCCCTCCTCTCGACGTCAGTTGTACTATGGTTGGAACGGCTGAAACTGCAGACGACCTTTATGGGTTTCAAATGGAAGAAACAATCCAGTTCATCGAAGATTATGATCCAGCATTCCTAGACCCGCATGCATCCCGAGTCATCCCTAGAATGCTGTTAGCTCAAGGCTATTTTCCAGGAACCCCATTGGGCATAAGGAAGAAGGAATGCACATTCCATCCTTTTCCCGACAAATCTACTCCCTTTGGCTTAGGTTATGAACCAACGGAGGAAGATATTGCTGACCGCCTATCTAGGCTACGCCTATCTAGGCTACGCCTTAACAAAACCAAACAAACCACCCTCCTTCCCCCATATCAAAGGACCCTTAACGGGATGTTCATTCGGGAAGGAGAAGAACACCCATGCTGTGATTTCCCTGAACCCTTCGTTCAGGATGGCTTGTTAAAACCCGGATTTGAAATTTTCCATGACTGCCACACCTTGGATGAGGCACCCCACCTCACCAAGACTAAAATAGCTGAAATATTGGACAACCAGGCTCTATGGACATTGTTTAACGAATCGAGGCCTATGAAGGACGAGACTGTGATGACTACCCTAGCTTTACAAGATGAAGGTTTCGATCCAACCTGGTTAATCTCTCCTGCATCAACACTAGAAGAGGTCGAGAACGGATGGGTGAAGACATATCAGTGGGTCAACGCAAAAGGAATGGAATTCAAGATGAGTACCGGTGAAGGACCGAAGTTTTATGAGACTAAACCCCAGGCTTGAGCCACATAGAGCACCATTAGTAAAAAGCGCCTAGTAGTTCTTTAGATTGATAGAAAATAATAATAGAGACTTTAGATGGTCCTAAGGCCCTTTGGAATATGGGTCAGTTTTATTTCAGTGTGTTTTCCTTATTTCCGAATCAATAAAGGCGTAATATTTCTCCTAAAATTTTTATTCTAACACTAAATAAACACCAAATGTACTTGCAAAATACAAAAATAAAGAGGCGGCCCACTCTAGGCCCAACAAACAAAGCCCACTCGGTTTTGAAATAGTGCCATGAGAACCAATTCCCGAAACCCACAAAATAAACCACACTATCCCATTCATATCCCCAAAACCTAAAAAGCCAACCAGTGTCATCATAAGAGCCAATCCATGCAACCCAAAATCAAAGGAAATCAAAAATTTAAAACAATGAAAATGTTACCAAAAAAAACAGATTCATAAAACATAGATTCCATCATACCCTTCACTAACAACCCACCTCCAAAGCCTACACAAAGATCTTCATAAATTCCACACCCTAACTCCATTTTCAAAACTGTTTTGAGTCACCAAAAGAAAAAATTAATTTGGACAAAAATGCGTTTCACGCTAACAGTAAAAAAAGCCTCCAAAATAGCCTCAAAATTAACTTTAAATACGAAGCAAAATATCAAGGCACAAAAAAAAAAGAAATAGAAATAAACGCAAGAACATGTGAAGCAAAGCGTCAAAAATTGACCGCCCAAGTCATTTTCAGCGCCCAGGGCTGGGCACCGAAATTTATGACGCCCCAGCCTGGGCGTTGAAACTCTCTGCCTGCCAAAAGTTTTCTTTTTCGAAAGTGCTCGTCATTTTATCCGCACACAACGGAAAAATAACGAACACTTGGGGGGTACAGTAAGTATCCAAATAGGTTTACCAAGAATATAGCTATACAAATTAGTCGAATTTTACGCAACCTATGGCAAAAAAAAACGGCAGATGAAAATGATGATAAATACTTCACTCATTTGACCAATTAAGTAATATGTTTCCACTTCAGGACATATCTACCGAAATCCGGCATACTAGAACTTATTCTAAAGCTAGAACTACGCGCGACCTGATTCTGACAAGATACGTAGGCAATCCTTACCAAGGATTCGGTCCAAATAAAAATAATATATTCTTTGCAAAAAAGTGTTAGACATATAAAATACACAAAAAAGAGGAGAAACAAAAATAAATGAAAACTAAAAATACGCCTTTATTAAAATATAATAAGAAGGAAAACAGAGTGCTAAAAATAAAAAACAAACACGACTGAAATAAATAGAGGGCACCTACACCCTAGCAAGAACTACACTACTCTAGTTCTTCTGGATCATCAAATAAAGTCTTGTAGAGGGCAATATTCGCAGGATCCACTCCCACAGTCCTCTGCGCTGCCCCAATGTCAATCTCCATAAGAACCGGCTCCTGGACACTAACTTCCAAAGATGCCAAGGCTTCAGAAACGTTCTCAGTTATAGCCCGCTCAGCCTCGAGGGCACAGGCAATGATGGGAGAAGGATTATTATCATCAACTAGACTAGCCGCTGTTTCTACAGGCGGCTGAGCCTTCCTAACCCATACATTGTTCCGGCAACGATCTCCGCGAGAGCTTGCATTTCTTTTAACAACAGCAGGCCCCTTCATGTTAGGCATCTTTTTAGGCCTGAAACTGGAACGGGGAGGAACTTCCTTTCGCTTTCGATCAGGACGAGCTTTCACAGTCTTAACACTATAGGTACGAGGTTTGGCAGAATCAGGACCCTCATACTTAACACGAATACGAGGTATCAAAAGCTCAACCGGCTCCCCATTACGAGCCTCGGTCCTCACATCTTTGTCATCGGAGCTCATCCACAACTTGTAATTTTCAGAAAGACCCACAAAGCCATTTGTAGCTACGGCCCAACGCGGGAGACCATCATAATACTTAGCCCACGCTAAGACCCGTGTTTGTGAAAAGGCCGCTACCTTAGGTGGTACCGTATCAGAAAAGGGGATAGTCTGCCTTAAACCATATTGACGCATGACTCGGTAAGGGAAAATATAAATGGGACGAGATAGCCCCAACAAAGAAACATAAACCGATACATCAGACCCCCCTGTCATAGTAGTCAAACCCCACCATGGTACCACCCACTTAATAGAACAAATGCCATAAGTAAAAAAGGAGGTCCATTCGGCCTCGTCCTGGCCTTGGTGCAAGTATTTTTCGGTTACCCAAAGCTATAGGGCGATAATGTTTAGGATCGGCAGGAGCTTCCAAAAGTCTAAGCTGTTCCGCAAGCCAAATCTGCAAAAACAGGTAAGATCGAATCAAAAGAATGAAAAGAAAGAAAAAACGGTTCCTGGGGCGCAGTTTCAACGCCCAGGACCAGGCGCCAAATATTCCAGCGCCCAACCCTGGGCGCTGAAACTCATCCCCAGGCAAAAAGAAATATATGCAAAAAAAACGTACATGTGCGCAAGGAAAAGATCGATTACCTGCAGCAATAGGGGGCTCCCCTTAAAATATTAAGATTTGGCGCCCTTCTTCAGTTCATCCGCACTCAGCAAAGTCTCAGCAACAACCAACGGCATAATAGAATAGCAACTTTCCATCTGGCTAATCAAGGGGATCAACCTTATGTCACCGAACTCACCATTGTTATTCGACAGCAAATAATGATTCAACAAGCAAAATACAAGGGCTCAAATATTTAATTTCTGTTCGGTCATATTTTTACTAGGCCTAAAGTGATGTTTTACAAGTTTTGCCAAGTTAACCTTATCGTCTACAACAATTTCAGCAAACATGTTATCATCTAGCCCTAGGAAAGCCCTTATGGTTGTTTTACCCTCTTCAATAGTGTCAGGGGTAACAGGAGTAGCATTAGTAGGATAACCAAGGATCGCAGCAAATTCATCAGGCAAAGGACATATTTCATTGCCTCGAAAGGCAAAAACATGATGATCGGATTCCCAAAAGCTTAGGGCAGCATGCAGAAAGTTATAATCAATATTAATTTGTTGTAAACCTAAAAGTGCCTCTAAGTGGTATTCTTTTAACAAAGCTTTTTCTGTGGGAGTCAGCGCCCGCAGCCAACGCCTAACAGTCCGTTGGAGTGAGAAAGTAGGGATCGACATGGCAAAAGCAGTGAACAATTAGAGCACAGCAAAAGGAGAGAAAGAATTTGAGAGTGGTGGAAAATAAGGACGTATCTAGCCCTTATATATAGCTGAACGCACCCTATGACATCCTGATCCCATTCGGAAACGTGTTAGGAAATCCGAAAGTCAAATATTACCTGGAGAGGACTTTCAGCGCCCACGGCTGGGCGCCGAAATGTTTAACGCCTGAACTTGGGCGCTGAAAATGCAGCCCAAGGCCCAGATTTCACAAAACACGGAACAGGAAAGGACTTAGGACCGTGTTGCTAAACACGAGGCCCTATTGTAAGTAGGATCAAGCCCAAAGCACCTTTAGCTCCCAAATAAGCAAGAAAAAAATAATAAAACTTGGTCGAAACTTAGACTCGTCTCAGAAAATACTTATGTACACTTTCAAAAAAAGCTGGTTAAATATCAAGGTCATTCTTCGAAACACCAAAAATATGTGTTGTCAAGTCATTGGTTTTCCAAATAAAAAATGTCTGTCTGTCAAAGGGTTAATCCGGGCCAAGCTAAAACCGGATGTCGCCTAAAAACTAAAGTCGCACTCCACGGCTTCGCTAAAGTAGCAAACTACTATAGAAGGTCGCTCGCACATACGAGCATGACCCCAAACATGATTACAAAATGCGAAAAACAACCGACGAGCCCCAGTGCTTGGGGGCTCGCGAAAAATAGACTCCAACGAGGAGCGCGCGATCAAAATCACATTCCCGGACTGCGCCAAACACCATATCATGTTTGGATATCTCAAAAAAAAAAGAAGAACAACAATAGGTTCGACCTCATCGAAAGGACATCACTGATACTTGTACACGGTCCTCTGATCAAAGACCAAGTTGAGCCGTAAAGACTAGCTCAAAATCACGAAAGCGGACGGTCGCAAGACAAAGATCCGTCTGAACACGTTGTCAGCCCACGTTCAGGTTACAACTAAATTCGAGCACCCCTCGAAAGAATTCGCTCTTGCAAGAATGAATAAAAGAAATTCTCAAAAGAAATCACAAAGAACCAAAGAAATAGGAACTTGCCCATCTTCAGTCGGCAAGATCGCGTCACAAACCGCGCGAGTTCCCAAATCGAAAAGAAAACGAATTCAGGGACGTCCACCCTCAGCGGACAGGGCTCGCCCACCCTCAGCGGGCAGGGTCTGCGTCACTAGCCGCGCAGGTCCTCAGTTTTCGACAAAAATAAAGTCTTCAAATTTAAAATAGGCTCGCCATCTTCAGCCGGCGGGGTCTACGGCGCAAACCACGTAGGTCCTTATTTTCAAAAAAAGCAAAATAAATTTCAAAATAAATTCGTCCACTTCTATCGGACGGGGTGTCCACCCTCAGCGGACAAGGTTCGCCATCTTCAGCCGGCGGGGTCTACGTCACAAACCGCGTAGGTCCTTATTTTCAAATTTCAAAAACAGATTCGTCCACTTCTATCGGACGGGGTGTCCACCCTTAGCGGACAGGCTCGCCATCTTCAGCCGGCGGGGTCTGCGCCATTAAACCGCGCAGGTCCTTAGTCGCTGCAGCGATAACTTTTGCTGGATTTTCCTTCATTTTACGTCCTATAAAAACAAGGGTGCTGGATTTTCCTTCGTTTTACGTCCTATAAAAACAAGGGGGTTTTCTCGTTTAGCTAGCCCTGAAAATGAGAATCTTTAAAAAAAAAAAAAAAACGTTTTTACCTCGTGATTGGGCTTGGCCAGGCCCAATTACACTTTATAGCTTTGATTTCGAAAAAACTCTGTAGCTACTCCCAATGACAAAGTGAGGGAGTTTCTACGCACCTTTAGATTCTTCCAATGACAAAGTGAGGAAGTTTCTATACTATCATTAGACAAATCCCAATGACACGTGAGGGATATGTCGACACTTCAAGTGATGACCCTTAAGTCAAATGTTATCACTCGGGGGCTCGTGAGACCCTCACAAAACAGGTCACAATACACCGTGGCTTGTGTGACGCACTCCGTCTAATACTTTGACCATCGTCTTACTCCAAGACTCAGTCAAAGTGGGGGCTAACTGTAGACACCTACTTTTGTCCCCATTCCCGCAAGGGAAAGGTTCGATGATGAAAGCATAAAAACTCCACTTGACAACGCATCTCCTATAAAATAAACGAATCTCGATTCCCCATTTCATTTCACCCGAAACCTGCTATTTATGGAAACCTGCTAAAAATAGTAACTGCCGTAAAAGGTAGCTTCTAAAAGTGGCAAATCATAAAAGATAGAAACCTGTCAGAATTAGGTGTTGCATTCCAACATAAATCCTAAATGAGATAGAAAACTGCGAGAATCCTATTCCTAATATGATTCGGAAATAAGAGTTACGTATTAATTAAAATCCTAACGAGCCTAGAGTTCGTAACGGGCCCAGACGCATTCCGTCATAAAATTGATACGCGCTAAAAGACTCGAATTAATTTCAAACTCTACGGATTTCAGGAGTCCGAATCTGACTAAAGAAAACAGCCCAGACCCTATTTTCAACGCCTGGCTCTGGGCGCCGAAATCTTTGGCGCCCAGGCCTGGGCGCTGAAAATACCTGGGTACGTGTTTTTTCCTAATTCTTTGTGGATTAGAACTCTGCAATTCTATCTTTCCACGAACTCTTCCCTATAAATAGGCCCCTAAAATCGACGTGAAAGAACAACACAACAACACATAATTATATTATGAGTATTGACTCCAACCCTTAGCCTAAGCCTCTTGCTGCGAAATTTTTCACGCGTTCTGTCGCAATCGATCCATAAATCGAACAGAACGTATCCTGTCCCATAATTGAGATTCGTTAAATAAAAAGGAGAAATAGCAAAGTCAAAGTTGTTAGTTTTCTGAGAACCGTGACGCACCTCTCAAGGGTGCGTCATAATGTGTCCCTTTTCAATGATTTAACTGCTTTCCTCGCCCTTTTTATGAACTGTTAAACTAACCTAATCTGATTGTTCTGTCACGCCTAACAAATATAATATTTTTGGGAAATTGGATTATCATGCTAGGTCCCTTAATGCTATTTAAATCAGATAATCACGATCGAATTAGTATTATATGTTGCATATTGCTAAAATCAACTCAGATTAGTTTAATAGTTAACGCATGTCCCTTCAATTATTTATGCTGAGCTAGTAAGGATATCCTGCCTCTGGAGTTATCGACGAGCGAAGTACTCCTCTCGGTAGTTACAGTCCCCCGAACCCTCAATCTCTACCTTGCGGGTGTATGTTGAGAGATCCCCACACCAGGGATCACAAGGGAACCTACGGCCAACATAATTGCACTCCCTTTATGTCACGATAACCGGGTTTTGTCAGTTTTTCTCATTGTCGTTAAAAACTGAATGACGACTCCTATATTACTAGTCAATTGGGTGTATACTCACAGGAAATCCAATTACACTTGATTGAATAAAAAGAATCGTCACACCCACGAGGGACAAGGTCACGCATTAGCCTCGTGCTTTTTCGACCCCCTCACAGGTGCCACATAGATATTTAAATTAATTAATTAATTACTAATATATACAATTCCATCCAAAATCAAAGGCTCTAATAATTAAAAAATAAATCTAAAATAAAATTCATCCAAAACCAAACACTAATCTAAAATAAAATTCAATCCAAAATCAAACATTAATCCAATATTACAACGCCACGTAGGAAATCTAATGGTTTTGGTTCAATGAAAAAAATAAGACTTCAAATTTATTTTTGAACTAAAAAGTCGAATGCCACGTAGATAAATAATTAGGTGCCACATAGCTATTTTTATTAATTAATTATTAATATTTCTTATATAAAATTTCATCCAAAATAAAAAACAATAATAATTAAAAAATAAATCTAAAATGAAATTCAATTTTTTTTTAAAAACCAAACTAATCTTATATATATATATATAAAGGAGGCATATTTGCTGAATTATTAGAGCGCCACATAGGATTACTAATGGTTTCGGCCAATGAAAAATAAGACTTCTAATTTATTTTTGAATTAAAAAAATCGATTTCTACGTAGATAATTAATTAGGTGTCATGTAGATATTTTAACTAATTAATTACTAATATATACAACTCCATTTAAAATCAAACACTCTAATAATTAAAAAATAAACTTAATAAACACTAATATTAAATAAAATTCAATTTAAAATCAAACATTAATCCAATGTTAGAGCGCCATGTAGAAAGTCTTATGGTTCATCCATAATCAAACACTAATCTTAAATAAAATTCAATTTAAAATCAAACATTAATCCAATATTAGAGCGCCATGTAGAAAATCTAATGGTTTCGGCCAATGAAAAATAATATTTAAAAATTAATTTTGAATTATAAAAGTCGAGTGCCAAGTAGATAAATAATTAAGTGCCACGTTGATATTTTTGTTAATTAATCTAATATTTCAGCAAATATTGTCTCCTCTCTCTCTCTCTCTGAGAGAGAGAGGAGACAATATTTGCTGAAATATTAGAGCGTCACCTAAGATTACTATTGGTTTCGGCCAATGAAAAATCTAATTTATAATTTATTTTTGAATTAAAAAAATCGAGTGCCACATACTAATATGGAGTATAAGAATCCATCCAAAATCACACTCTAATAATTAAAACATAAATCTAAAATAAAATTCATGCAAAATCAAACACTAATCTAAAATAAAATTCATCCAAAATCAAACACTAATCTAAAATAAAATCCAATCCAAAATAAAACACTAATCTAATATTAGAGCGACACGTAGGAAATCTAATATTTTCGGCCAATGAAAAATAATATTTTGAAATTATTTTTTAATTAAAAAAGTCGAGTGCTACGTAGATAAATAATTAGGCGCCACGTAGAATATTTTTATTAATTAATTATTTTTTTAATTATTTTTTTTGGCAAATAATAATGAGCTTTATTTACCAAGTAATCAGAGTGTTAACAAACTCTGAAAACACCAACTGTCCAACAGACACAACCAAACACCTAGCTAACCAACACAAGCTAGCTAATGAGCACAGAGGCTACTACTGACATCTACACTCAACATTAAACATTATGTTGCTAACAACAGTCTTAACTGGATCAACATGATCCCTAAAGACCTTAGCATTTCTTTGCAACCAAATACAATAAACAGACTCAATGAAAGCTATACTATACTTGCAAGCTTGCTTCTGTGTGCTTCTGCTTTTCTTCACAGCAATCTGAACTTCCTCATGCCAAGGCAACACAGTTCTATTCACACCTAAAGAAAGCAGAACCTGCTTCCAAATCTCCTGAGAATAGGAGCAAGAGAAGAAAAGGTGCTCCAAGTTTTCATTTTCCACCTGACACAGACCACAAATACCATCAATATTCAGCTGCCATCTTATCAATCTGTCTTTTGTAGCAAGTCTGTTCTGCACTGCTAGCCACACAATGAAGGTGCTCTTTGGACTAGCATGGCTATTACAAATCAATCTCTTCCATCCCACCTGAGCTCCAACTGGATGAAGAAACTTATACATTTTCTGAATTCTGAATTTACCAGCTTGCACAAACTGATCCACTCCATTTGCCTGCAGAAATACTTCTCTATTATGCCAAATTTTCCTTAATGACCAAGTTAAACCATTAGGAATTGGCATAGTCCAGAAGTCTCTATGCTGAATGTAATAAGCATGAATCCACCTCACCCAAAGCCTATCCTGCTTCAAAGCTAAAGCCCAACAGTGTTTCAAAACTGCTGCTTTATTCCACACAGTTAGATCCTTAAGATTCCACCCTCCACAACTCTTAGGGAAACACAATTGCTCCCAAGAGATAGAAACTTTCCTAGAATCTGCATCAGCACCAGTCCACAAGAAACATCTACAAATTCTCTGAATCTCCTTCATCACCTTTTTAGGCATAACAAAAATCTGACACCAGTAGAGCTGAATACCAAAAAGTACAGATTTCACCAGTTGCAGCCTACCTGCATAGGAAAGGAACTTAGAAGTCCAGCTCTTGATTCTAGCAACAGTTCTATCAATGAGAGGCTTGCAGTCTGTGAAGGAGAGCTTCCTAGTTGTAAGAGGGACACCCAAGTATCTGAAAGGGAAAGAACCCTTAGGAACCCCAATTGAGCTAACAATACTGGAAGCAACATGATCAGAAACACCTGCCAAATAAACTTCACTTTTGTGCAAATTAGCTTCCAAACCAGAAGCCAAAGAAAACTTGGTAAAAGCATCAAAAAGAGCTTTCACAGCACCCTCATCAGCTCTGGAGAACATCAACAAATCATCAGCAAACATCATATGGGTGAGATCCAACTTTTTGCATCTAGGATGATAAGAGAAGTTAGTATCTTCAGCAAGAGCAGCAAGACACCTTGACAGATATTCCATACCCAAAGCAAACAAATAAGGTGAAATGGGATCACCTTGTCTCAACCCTTTCTTTGCAGGAATTGGTTTAGTGGGACAACCATTAATCAGAATGGAATAAGAAACAGAATAGAGGCACTGCATCACCCAATTCACAAACTTCATAGGGAATCCTAGCTCTGACAGCATGGTTTTCAAGAAAGGCCACTCTAAAGAATCATAGGCTTTTTTCAGATCCACCTTGATCATACACCTAGGAGAAACATGTTTTCTAGAATAGCACTTCACCAACTCACAAGCCAGCAAAATATTATCAGAAATGGATCTACCAGGGATGAAACCAGATTGAGAACAATTTACCACTGTACCAATAACACCTTGCATTCTAGCAGTAAGAATTTTGGAGATAATTTTGTAAACAACTGAGCAGCAAGCAATTGGCCTAAAATCCTTCACACAAGAGGCATTCTGAATCTTAGGAACCAAAGTAACTGAAGTGTTGTTCACTTGCTTTAACATCACCCCAGTTCTGAAAAACTCTCTTACTGCTTCATAAACATCAGCTTTCACAATCTCCCAAGCTTTAAGAAAGAACAAACTATTGAAACCATCAAGCCCAGGGGCTTTATTGATATCAATACCTTTGATAGCTGCATCAATTTCTGCATCTGAAACAGGAACCACCAACATTTCTGCATCAGCAGCAGACAGCTGCTTCCCTTTCCTAACCACTCCAACATCCACACCCATCAATGAGCTAGCTGCAGTACCAATCAACTTCTTATAGAAAGAGCTAACTTCTTCCTGAATTTCCTGAGTAGTGCTAAGCTTCTTCCCAGAATCATCATACAAAATATCAATGCTATTCCTAGCTATCCTCTCCTTCATTGCACTGAAAAAGAATTTAGAGTTAGAATCTCCTACTTGCAACCACTGAATTCTTGCTTTCTGTCTATATGCACTCTCCTGAATATGCAAAAACTTCTTAAGAGTCTCACTACAATCCCTCTCACTTTGTTGCACATTACTATCAGTAGGTCAAGAAGCTAACTGGATCTGAATTTGACCCAAATCAGCCCTTAACCCCTCAATTCTCTCATCAAGCTTAGCAAAATCTTTACGATGTAACTCCTTCAATCCTTGCTTTACTGCTTTCATCTTAGTCCACACCTTGAACATGGCCCCACCCCTTGGACAGGACACCTCCCATCCCTTTTTAACTACATCAAGGAACAGAACATGATCAGCCATATAGTTAAAAAATTTAAAGGGTCTACTCCCCCCTCCCATATGAATATTGCAAGACATAACCAGAGGTGAGTGATCAGATATTCCTGGAGGCAAATAATCCACCACAGCATCAACAAACTTAGAATGCCACAAAGCATTAGCAATGGCCCTATCTATTCTGGAACAGATTCTCAAGTTACCTTGCCCCTTATTGCTCCAAGAATAGTAACTCCCACAACTCTTAAGCTCAGCCAACCCTGCAGCATCCATACAACTATCAAAATCCTTAGTTTCCCCTTCTGTAACTGCATTGCCATTTACTCTATCAGCAGCTAATAAAACTGCATTGAAATCCCCCATGACAAGCCAAGGACAATTAACAGAACTACTGAAAGCAGTGATCTCTCTCCACATTGGTCTTCTAGTATCAACAGAGTGCAAACCATACACAGCTGAAAATAAAGCATCAAACAATCCATTCTTAGTAGCAACATGACAGTGAACACAAAATTCAGTTTTTTGGATAAGCTGAACTGACACCAATGCATGCTTCCAACCAATCCATATCCTTCCCCTAGGAGAGTGCTCATAATTCATAATCCACTGCCACCCAACCCCTATTTTCTTCTGGATTTTACAACTATTCTTCTCCTGAACTTTAGTTTCTAACAAAGCTACAACACTAATGTTATTACTAGCTAAAAACTTTTTTATTTCAACTACTTTAATGGGATCATTCAATCCCCTCACATTCCAGGTACTAATATTCATGGTGGATCAATTGGGAATTCCACTCCATCACTACCAGCAGCCAATTCCTCCCCATTCAAATGAACTTCAGCAAGCCCCACAGTCTGAGCTGGAGTTCTAATATCTCTTCTTCTCCTTGAAACAACTCTCCACCCTTCATCAAGCACTGGAGCAATTGGAGTAAAAGGCTTATCATAAACAGATAACTCTCCATTCTCCCAATCATCCTCTTGTATAGCATCATTAGCAGTCAACTCATCAGTAGTTTGTGGTTCAACATTTGGTTGCACTGCTTTAGGTTTCCACACCTTCACAACCTTCTTTCTCTGAACATCAGCTGGCCTAAATCTTGTGGTATTGACTCTTGTCTGAGTACAGTCATGCCCCACAATCTTACACTTCTGGCAATAAGGTGGTAGCCATTCAAACTCAACCACCTGTTTAACAATGTTACCCATAGGGTCCTGAATCTGCACAGATTTAGGCAAGTCACCAGTTACATCCACCTCAATAAGAATTCGAGCAAATTAAATTCTTTGCTGTTTAGAAGTACATTCATCAGCATATAGAGGATCTCCAAGCAAACTCCCTATTCTGCTCAATGAATCACCCCCCCAACAGCTCAATGGTAAGTTAGGCAACCTAATCCACACTGGTACTACCCTCAATATTTCCTCCTGGAAATTAAAACTTGTTGTCCAAGGTTTAACAATCATAGGTTTGCCAAAGAACATATGAGGACCAGCCACCAGAACTGATTCCTTATCCTTCTTTGACTGGAATCTGATTACAAAATAGCCCTCATCATGGAGGAAAATCTGAGGTTTACCCACTTGGTGCCATTCTTTTGCAATGAATCTCAAAATAGACCCAATCGAAGGTTTTTCCCCAACTACATACATGACAACTGCATTTCCCCATAGATCATTCATTTTTTGTATCTCATGCTTATCAAGTACAGCTATGGGTTTACCATCACAGACTGTGGGAGCAATAAAATTCAACGCAAAACCTTTAGAAGGGAGTGAACTACCTTTAAATAGACTCACCCATGGTTTTGGTTCCATATCCAATCGCCTTTGAGCTGGCTGCGCACCATTCATCTCACACTCTGTTTCTGTACGGACATCCTCTGTTTTCTGGGCTGGATCTACACCTGGGTTCTCCTTCATCACACTCTGGCGGTGCATTTCCTTGAGTGCAGCATTAACACTTCTCACCAGGAGGTCCACCCTATCCTTTCCCACCACCATTCGATGGCTATCTTCGTAAAACTCTTCCAGAGCTTCAACCAGCGATGGCGGTCGATTTACATCAGTACGCACTGACCACGACCAACCAGCCGAGTCCTGGTAAGCTTGAGAGTTGTCTAGACGTTCCATCGACGGCAGCACATGGTCAGAATGAGGCAGCGTAACTGGTGTCACCAGACCCGCACTAACCCGAGGTTCATCAGGAATGGGTATTTTTTTTCTGAGTTGGTTCTGGTTCTTAGGCCTCGAAACTTCTTGATGAAGAAGAGAAGAGGCTTCCTCATTCAATTGAGCAATCTCAAGCTTCTGCGTTTTCTTCTTCCTCGCCATTTTCAAGATTGGCGCACGTTAGTAAGAAACCTTAACGTACACCACACCATGAGAGAGAAGAGAGAAGAAGCTTTATTTTCTAATTCTCTTTATTTATATATATATATATATATATATAAAAAGGAGGCATATTTGCTGAAATATTAGAGCGCCACTTAGGATTACTATGGGTTTCGGCCAATGAAAAAAATTATTTCTAATTTATTTTTGAATTAAAAAATCAAGTGTCACGTAGATAAATAATTAAGTGCCAAGTAGATACTTTCTTTAATTAATTAATAATATATACAATTCCATCCAAAATCAAAAACTTTAATAATTAAAAATAAATCTAAAATGAAATTAATCCAAAATCAAACATTAATCTAAAATAAAAATTTGTCCAAAGTCAAACACTAATCCAATATTAGAGCTTCACGTAGGAAATCTAATGGTTTCGACCAATAATACTTTTAAATTATTTTTGAATTAAAAAGGTCGAGTGCCACGTAAATAAATAATTAGGTGTAGTCACGTATATAAAGGAGGCATATTTGCTGAACTATTAGAGAGCCATCTAAGATTACTATGGTTTCGATCAATGAAAAATAAGATTTCTAAATTATTTTTGAATTAAAAAAATTGAGTGCCACGTAGATAATTAATTAGGTTCCACGTAGATATTTTAATTAATTAATTAATTAATTACTAATATATACAATTCCATCCAAAATTAAACGCTCTAATAATTAAAAAATAAATCTAAAATAAAATTCATCCAAAATTTTATATATATATATATATATATATATATATATATAAATATATATATATATATATATATATATATATATATATATATATATATATATATATATATATATATATATATATATATATATATATATATATATATATATATATATATAAAGGAGGAATATTTGCTGAACTATTAGAGCGCTACGTAGGATTACTAATCGTTTCGGCCAATGAAAAATAAGATTTCTAATTTATTTTGAATTAAAAATATTGAGTGCCACGTAGATAATTAATGAGGTGCCACATAGATATTTTAATTAATTAATTACTAATATATAAAACTTCATCTAAAATTAAACACTCTAATAATTAAAAAATAAATCTAAAATAAAATTCAATCCAAAATCAAACACTAACCTAAAATAAAATTTAATCCAAAATCAAACACTAATCTAAAATAAAATTCAATCCAAAATCAAATACTAATCCAATTTTAGATCGCCACATAGGAAATCTAATGGTTTTGGCGAATGAAAAATAAGATTTCAAAATTATTTATGAATTAAAAAAGTCGAGTCCCACGAATATAAATAATTAGGTGACACGTAGATATTTTTATTAATTAATTACGAATACTACGTATATATACAACTCCATCCAAGATCAATGATTCTAACAATTAAAAAAAAAATCTAAATTGAAATTCAATCCAACATTAAACACTTATCTAATATAATATATAAAATATAGCAATTGATATATATATATAACAGTTTTATTTTAACTTAACAATTTAATAGAATCCGTGCATCGCACAGGCTAAAATCTAGTCTAATCTAATACGAAGTATATAAAACTGGTGATACTCCTACCTAGGAATTTTATTTAAACATAACAATTTAATAGAATCTGTGCATCGCACGGGCTAAAATCTAGTTGATATATATATGAGTTTTATTTTAACTGTGAGGGGGTCGAAAAAGCACGAGGCTAATGCATGACCTTGTCCCTCGTGGGTGTGACGATTCTTTTTATTCAATCAAGTGTAATTGGATTTCCTGTGAGTATACACCCAATTGACTAGTAATATAGAAGTCGCCATTCAGTTTTTAACGACAATGAGAAAAACTGACAAAACCCGGTTATCGTGACATAAAGGGAGTACAATTATGTTCGACCACGACGGCCGTAGGTTCCCTTATGATCCCTGGTGTGGGGATCTCTCAATATACACCCGCAAGGTAGAGATTGAGGGTTCGGGGGACTGTAACTACCGAGAGGAGTAATTTGCTCGTCGATAACTCCAGAGGCAGGATATCCTTACTAGCTCAGCATAAATAATTGAAGGGACATGCGTTAACTATTAAACTAATCTGAGTTGATTTTAGCAATATGCAACATATAACACTAATTCGATCGTGATTATCTGATTTAAATAGCATTAAGGGACCTAGCATGATAATCCGATTTCCCAAAAATATTATATTTGTTAGGCGTGATAGAACAATCAAATTAGGTTAGTTTAACAGTTCATAAAAAGGGCGAGGAAAGCAGTTAAATCATCGAAAAGGGACACATTACGACGCACCCTTGAGAGGTGCGTCACGGTTCTCAGAAAACTAACCACTTTGACTTTCCAATTTCTCCTTTTTATTTAACGAATCTCAATTATGGGACAGGATACGTTCTGTTCGATTTATGGATCGATTGCGACAAAACGCGTGAACAGTTTCGCAGCGAGAGGCTTAGGCTAAGGGGTTTAGAGTCAATACTCAGAATATATTATGTGTTGTTGTGTGTTCTTTCACGTCGAAACTAGGGGCCTATTTATAGGGAAGAGTTCGTGGAAAGATAGAATTGCAGAGTTCTAATCCACAAAGAATTAGGAAAAGAGACGTACCCAGGTATTTTCAGCGCCCAGAGCCAGGCGTTGAAAATAGGGTCTGGGCAGTTTTGTTTAGTCAGATTCGGATTCCTAAAATCCGTAGAGTTTGAGATTAATTCGAGTCTTTTAGCGCGTATCAATTTTGTGACGGAATGCGTCTGGGCCCGTTACGAACTCTAGGCTCGTTAGGATTTTAATTAATACGTAACTCTTATTTCCGAATCCTATTAGGAATAGGATTCTCGCAGTTTTCTATCTCATTTAGGATTTATGTTGGAATGCAACACCTAATTCTGACAGGTTTCTATCTTTTATGATTTGCCACTTTTAGAGGCTACCTTTTACGGCAGTTACTATTTTTAGCAGGTTTCCATAAATAGCAGGTTTCGGGTGAAATGAAATGGGGAATCGAGATTCGTTTATTTTATAGGATATGCGTTGTCAAGTGGAGTTTTTATGCTTTCATCATCGAACCTTTCCCTTGCGGGAACGGGGACAAAAGTAGGTGTCTACAGTTAGCCCCCACTTTGACTGAGTCTTGGAATAAGACGATGGTCAAAGTATTAGACGGAGTGCGTCACACAAGCCATGGTGTATGTGACCTGTTTTGCGAGGGTCTCACGAGCCCCCGAGTGATAACATTTGACTTAAGGGTCATCACTTGAAGTGTCGACATATCCCTCACGTGTCATTGGGATTTGTCAACTGATAGTATAGAAACTTCCTCACTTTGTCATTGGAAAGATCTAAAGGTGCGTAGAAACTCCCTCACTTTGTCATTGGGAGTAACTACAGATGTTTTCGAAATTAAAGCTGTAAAGTGTAATTGGGCCTGGCCAAGCCCAATCACGAGGTAAAACGTTTTTAAAGATTCTCATTTTCAGGGCTAGCTAAACGAGAAAACCCCCTTGTTTTTATAGGACGTAAAACGAAGCAAAATCCAGCACATCGTTCTTTTTCGGAAAAACGGAAAACCAATCCTTTAATTTTTGGAAAAAGGGAAAACCAATCCTTTAATTTTGGGAAAAGGGAAAACCAATCCTTTAATTTTCGGAAAAAGGGAAAACCGATCCTTTAATTTTCGGAAAAAGGGAAAACCGATCCTTTAATTTTTGGTAAAAGGGAAAACCGATAAAAGTTATCGCTGCAGCGACTAAGGACCTGCGCTGTTAGTGACGCAGACCCCGCCCGCTGAAGGTGGGCGAGCCTGTCCGCTGAGGGTGGACCCCCCGTCCGATAGAAGTGGACGAATCTGTTTTGATGTTTTTTTTGAAAATAAGGACCTACGCGGTTTGTGACGTAGACCCCGCCGGCTGAAGATGGCTAACCTGTCCGCTGAGGGTGGACGCCCCGTCCGATAGAAGTGGACGAATCTGTTTTGAAATTTTTTTTTGTTTTTTTTTTAAAAATAAGGACCTACGTGGTTTGCGCCGTAGACCCCGCCAGCTGAAGATGGCGAGCCTATTTTAAATTTGAAGACTTTATTTTTCGAAAACTGAGGACCTGCGCGGCTAGTGACGCAGACCCCGCCCGCTGAGGGTGGGCGAGCCCATTTTGAATTTCTTAATTTGCCTATGTAGAAGGGCTTTTGTGATTACGACCTGTTGGTGGGCCGTAATATTTCCTGATTAGATGTGTCATATAAGTGGGTTCACATTGTGTATTTTTTGTTTAACAATATTTTTGTTTATATATTTTTCTTCTTCTTTTTTTTTTTTTTTTTGGGATAGAAATATCAAGATAACGGATATCTTGCACAAAATAGGGGAGTACGCGTGCCCGACAGCGAATATTCGCTATCTAGGAAGCATTTTCAGCGCCCAGCAGTGGGCGCGAGAATTTCTAACACCCAGAGCTGGGCGTTGAAAATGCGAAGGGGGGGGGGGGGGGGGGCTGGTCTTTAAATTCGCGGACCGTCTCCTTCCTTTCTCATTTCCACCATTTTCGCTCAAACTTCTTCACTTCTCTCTACTGATTTTTGCTCGTTTTCTTCACTTTCCTTCACGAATTCTACTCCAAATTACTTCCCAATCTTCCCAATGTAAGTAATTTTCAATAATTTTGAGCTTTTTTGTCAATTTCAGTATTTTTGTCAAGTATTTTCGTGCATGAAATTGATTTGGGGGTTTTTGATTTTGTGCCCCTTTTCTTCAATTAGATAGTTGGAAATGTTCCACATAACATGTTAATTAGTTTGTGCATGTTAATTTTTGCAAGTATGTTGATTTTTGTTGAATTTGGGCATTTTCATGCTAGCCCCCAAGTATACCTACGAATCTAGTATTTTCTTATAATGTACGTGTTCTTGGTATATTGCTTGCATTCCTCATAATTCATGAATGACAAATTATAGGAGAATTTTGATTTTGCTGGAGTTAATTTTTACTTAGGGAATTTTGCTAAGTATGAACTTAGTACCATGTTTTTAGGGAACAAAAATTGTATGACTCCATTTCATGAGTGAAATGCACTCTTTTTAGGGATCGGTATGAGTGCCGATTTTGTCAAAGGTATAATGCCTTGTTGTATTGTTGATCAGCATGTCTGACGAGTCGTTACCCCCTCCTGATGGCCACGAGGTGCGTGGCATGACGCGTCAGTCGACTGGCCCGGGTCCCCTATGGGTGGGCCCTGAGCTTTACGATGGTCGTGATCTGCACTACGACCTAGAGCACCATGTGACTTCCCGCCTTCACGCGAGGAGAGAGACTACGATTCGCGGCTATGGCGCCGCGACGAGTGAGACCGTTTTTAGCTATCTGAGCTCGGACGCCCAGGCCTTGGTGAGGGCGAGCTCACTGTTTCCGGTGGTTGAGACCTTCTGGGAGATACTGCGACTTAACATCTCCCTGTCCTTTCTGCGGTCGTTCATGAGGTGGTGGTGGGATACCACCAACACTTTCCATTTTCCTTGGGGCGAGATGACGATCACTCCTGAGGACTACATAGCTTTGACGGGTTTGACCTTTACAGGGAACCCCGTTCGTCTGAGGTCGGACGGCCCATCACCGACTGTTGTTGAGGGTACCAGGCTCCTGGACTCGTGGATGGGTAGTAGGTTACCTTCGTACCAGCCCCGTAGGATACCTTTCGCTGACCTGATGTGGGCTTTGGAGCATGGGGTAGAAGAGTCGCCTTCGAGATAGGCTCGGCTGTTCTACCTCCATTTTATTACTTCCACTTTTCTATCGGGTCCGACTAACACCTTTGACCCGAGGTGGATAGGCATGGTGGAGGACGTGTCTACACTGGGTGACTATCGCTGGGGCGATTTGGGCTATGCGACGCTTGTCGGCCAGATGAGTTTGTCGGTGCGCGACTCGGACCCGAGTAGACGTCACTTTGTGATTACATTAGCGGGAGTGCCGCGTTTGATCGAGGTATGTGCCTAGACTTTCTTTTGTTTTTCTCGCTTTTACCCGGCCTCTTTTTTTTTAACGTTTTATTATCCTTTTCTTTTTGCAGCTGTGGGCCTTTGAGCACTTACCTTAGCTGGCTCCCCGAAAGGGGCAGAGGCCTTTGGAGTTCCCTGCCGGTCGCCGTTGGGGTTGGAAGAAGAAGCTGACAGTGCGTCCACCACCCGATACCGTGTGGGATCTTATCCTGGACGGGAACCCTGAGTATGTACAGAATCTTATCCTCTATCTCGTATTTCGTCATTCTTTTCATGTGCGAGATCTGACTGCGTTTTGTACGAAAACAGGTGGTTTGGACCCCATGGCTCTCTTTTAGGGGTACCCATGCTTCGGTCAGGGGGAGTTATGCCCTGAGCCAGATGCGGGTCTTGTTCGTTGGCCGCCGGGACCCTGTCTGGTACCTGGGAGAGCGGGTACGTATGTAGACGGTCGGGGTTTTTTCGGTGCCCAGGCCTCCGCCTGCGACCATGCTGTCTACTCGCTCGATAGGCGAGTCGTGGAGGGTCCACTCGAGGACTGGTGTGCCGGCGACAGAGTTGGTGATAGAGGGAGCTAGCTATTACCAGTTTATCCAGGATTATCTTCGTCTCCCGGAGCCTGGCGCTGTAAGTTGCCTCCTCTCTTTGTATTGATTTTAGTGTTTTCATGTTCGTGCCCATGTGTTTATGCCTACTGTGTTTTGTGCAGGAGGGTCCTGACCCTTTGTTGGGGGGATGGGTGCTTCCCGATGCTCGGATCTCGTATACCGGAGAGAGTGGATCCAAGATTGTGGAAACTTTCCCGGAAGACCGGGTTTTCCATGCTCCGCTCCCTGAGGGAGTAGAGGCGGTATGCACCTTTTATTTGTGTACTCTTCTTTATATTTTTTCTTTCTTTTTTACTGACATTCTTGTTTTAGGTTCCGGCCCATACGGCCAATGCGATGGTGGGGGTGATCAACCGGTTGAAGTCCGCGTTGGTTCGAGCTCGGTCTGCGCTTTCTTGCAGGAGCCCCCACTCTACTCGGGTAATGTGCCCTCTCTTTTTTTCTTTTGATTTGTACCTTTGGTTTGGCTTTCGGTTATTCACTCTCTTTTTTGTCCCTTTTTGCAGACGGCTACTGGGCGTTCTGGGGCCGACGATGTGGGTCCCTCGGGCGGGGGACACGGTCGTCGCGAGAGAGAGAGAGCACGACACTCGCCCCTACGGCATCGCCGTTCTGACGCGGGGGTGAGTTCTTCCGGGGAGAGGTCCGAGCCGGAGCGTAGGCGGCGTTCCGTGTCAGTGGCCCGAGAGCCTAGCCCCGAGTTGCAGTCGCAACCTCATTTTTGGGGTGACTCTGGCTGGGGTCCCTCATACCACGGGGAGTGGAGTGGATGGACCGGCGAGGCTTGGAGACATGGAGCCGATGACGAGTCTTAGGCTTACCTCCTATTTTATACATATTCATTCTTGTGTTCCGCATGTATATATATATATTTTGCGATTTTTGGTGTAAGAATGTTTTGAGCCTTCCGTGGGCTTTGTTTTAACATATTATAGCAATATTAGCTTCCTAAACCAACGACGAATTTCGAAAAGGAAAAGACTTTCGTAAAAATAATGAGTTCATATAAGAGTGCACATATATTTTTAGACTAACCGACTACTTGGGGTATTACATATGCATGCTCACTATTTTTTGTTTTTTTTTTGCCGACTCGTGTCATACTCCTTTGTTGGGCTTGTTTCTCGAAACTCTTGTGGCTTTTTCATTTTATTTGGTCTTGCCCGTGCATGGGTTAGGGTAGAGTGCCCTTTGCAATATCTTTTCTTCTTGATGCGTTGCATGACTTTATTATTTTTTAATTTTTTATTGGACCGAATCCTTGAGAAGAATTGCCTACGTATCCTGTCAGAATCAGGTCGCGCATAGTTCTAGCTTTTTTGAAAAAAACTTTTTGAAAGGGTGTTCATTACTCGTCTGCTTCCCCCCCAAGTGTTCGTGGTTCTTTTGAGGATTAGAAAAAGGAGTACGAACACTTTGTAGAAGCGGGAGGGTAGGTGGCAAGAGAGAACGACGCCCGATTTAGGGCGAAGGAAATATCGGCGCCCAGGCCTAGGCGTGAGAAATAACAGCGCCCAGTCCTGGGCGTTGAAGTTTTGTCCTTCGCTTTTTCTACTTTATCGAGTTTTATGCCGTTTGTTTAGAGTAATGCGCAGAATGTTTGCTTATGAGTCTTAATATGTTTTATTAGATGCCTTAACTCCGGACTGAATTTTATTAAATATAGTACTTTTTCAATTGGTCTAAGTTCGTGAGGTTAGCGAATTCCGCTCCATCTATGTCGGCTAGTTGGACTGCTCCGCCAGGTAGGATGGTCTTTACAAAATATGGTCCTGTCCAGTTAGGCCGGAATTTTCCTCGAGGGTCCGTAGTAGGTGCGCGGACTTCTTTTAAAACAAAATCGCCTTCTTTGATGTTTCGAGGTTTGACTCTTTTGTTGAATTGCCTTGCGATGCGCTTTTGATACACTTGCACGTGATGTAGAGCTCTCAACCTCCGTTCGTCTAAAAGGACGAGTTCGTCGTACCTAGCTTGAACCCAATCAGCTTCGGGTAGCTTGCTTTCTAGGACGATCCTGAGGGAGGGAATCTCCAACTCGACCGGTTGGACTGCTTCCATTCCGTATACCAAGGAGTAGGGTGTTACTCCAATGGAGGTGCGGATTGAGGTTCGATAGCCCCATAATGCGAAGTGTAATTTATTGGGCCAATCCTTATAATTTTCGGCCATTTTTTCGATTATGACTTTAATATTTTTGTTGGCCGCCTCTACCGCGCCGTTCATTTGCGGCCTGTAGGGAGAGGATTTATGGTGTTTGACATGATATTTTTTGAGCAGGTCTTGGACTTCGGCCCTGAAGTGGGAACCTTGGTCACTTATGATTTCATGTGGAACCCCGTATCGACAGAATATGTTCTTTTCTAGGAATCGAGCGACATGTTTGGCTGTTAACTTTGCATAGGAGACTGCCTCTACCCATTTAGTGAAGTAATCAATTGCAACTAAAACGTACTCGTGTCCTCCTACGCCTGTTGGTGTTACCTTGCCGATTATATCTATACCCCAGGTGGAAAAGGGCCATGGAGAAGTGAAGGTGTATAGTTCTGAGGGAGGCAAATGGTTAAGGTTACTGAAGATTTGGCATTTTGGGCAAGTTTTTACAAAGTGATGGCAATCGGTTTCCATAGTGGTCCAATAGTACCCTGAGCGGGATATTTTTCGGGATAGCATTTTTCCGTTCATATGGGGTCCGCACACGCCGTTATGGTATTCTTCCATTAGTCTTTGGGCTTGGTTTTGATGGACACAAAGTAACTTGATTTTATTCGGCGTGTATTTGTATAGTTCTCCCAGAATTATGCTATATTGTGAAGCGAGGAGGCGTAGGGCCTTTTGTGCTCGCGGGGAAGTGTTTGGGGGGAATTCCCCACTTGTTTTGTAACGAAGGATGTCCATGTACCATGGTTCTTCTTCGGTGTTTTCAGGTTCGGAGTCTATGGCACAAAAATAAGCCGACTCTTTCCTTCGCTCGACCCGAAGGGTCATTCCGTCCCATTCATTTGGGATGTTGAGCATTGAAGCTAGCTTCGCTAGTGCATCCGCGAATTGGTTGTCGTCTCTTGGCAAGTACGTATACTCGATTTTTTCAAATTGCTCGACTATTTGGTCCAAGTGAGCTTGATATTTTGAGAGACTAGTGCTTCGGACCTTCCATCTTTTGGATATATGGTTGATTATTAGGGAAGAATCCCCGAAGACTTGTAGGTATTTGACTCCGAGGCTAACTGCGGCCTCTAGCCCGACTATGCAGGCGTCGTATTCGGCGGCATTGTTTGTGGCCTCGAAGTCAAGTTTGACGGAAATTGGTATATGGGCTCCTTCGGGACTGACTAGGAGAACTCCGACGCCGCATCCTTTTTGGTTGGACGCGCCATCGAAGTATAGTGTCCAATAGTCGTCTTGTATCATCAGAAGTTCCTCGTCGGGGAGGAGGTAAGCTTCCGGGGTTTCCTCATTCGTGGCATGCTCGGCCAGGAATTCGGCTACCGCTCTTCCTTTGATTGTTTTTTCCGGCATGAATTTTAGGTCGAATTTTGAGAGCATGACTAGCCACCTGGACAGGCGACCACTCAGGGCGGGCTTTTCGAACACGTATTTTAAGGGATCTACTTGTGACACTATATGAACAGTGTGGGCCAATAGGTAATGTCTGAGTTTTTTGGATGCCCAGACGAGGGCGAGACAGGTTTTCTCAAGTTCTGTGTATCTCGTCTCGTACTGTATGAACTTCTTGCTCAAGTAGTAAATGGCTCGCTCGGATCCATGTACACACTGTGAGAGCATAGCTCCTGCTGCAGTATCCGTGACGGTTAGGTATAGGCGTAAAGGGATTCCAGGCAAAGGTGGGGAGAGGACGGGTGGCTTGCTTAGGTATTCTTTGATTTTATCGAAGGCAGTTTGGCATTGTTCATCCCATTCGGCCTTTTCCTATTTTCTTAATTTTTTGAATATTAGCTCACAAGTCATAGTAAGCTTGGAAATGAACCTACTAATGTATTGCAGCTTTCCTAGGAAGCCCCTTATCTGTTTTTCAGTTTTTGGTGGGGGCATTTCGGTAATGGCTTTGATCTTAGATGGGTCAATCTCGATTCCTCGCGTACTAACAACATATCCTAGCAATTTTCCCGAGGTTACCCCGAACACACATTTTTGTGGATTTAGTCTCATGTTATATTTCAAGATTCGAGTGAAGAATTTTTTAAGTGCCGGGAGGTGACCGCGCCGGTCTTTAGATTTGACGATCATGTCGTCCACGTAGACCTCGATTTCTTTATGTATCATGTCATGGAGTAACGTGGTGGCTGTTCTTTGATAGGTGGCCCCCGCGTTTTTCAAACCAAAAGGCATTACAGTGTAACAATATGTTCCCCAAGGGGTAATGAAAGTTGTTTTTTCCATGTCTTCTTCTGCCATTAGTATTTGGTTATATCCGGCGTACCCGTCCATAAAGGAGAGGAGCGCGTGTTCTGCGGTGTTGTCTACTAGTATGTCAATGTGAGGTAGGGGGGAAGTCATCTTTAGGACTGGCTTTGTTGAGGTCTCGAAAGTCTACGCACATTCGCACTCGTCCATCTTTTTTAGCTACGGGGACAATATTGGCCACCCATTCTGGGTAGTTGGAGACTTTTATAAAGCCGGCGTCTAATTGTTTAGTGACTTCTTCTTTTATTTTCAAGGCTATCTCTGGTTTGAGCCGTTGTAGCTTTGTTTTACTGGCGTCATTTTGGGATCTAGCGGAATTTTATGCTCAGCGATTTCTCGATCTATTCCCGGCATGTCTTTGTAGGACCAAGCAAAGACACCCTCGAATTCCCGCAAAGTGGAGATTAGATCGGCCTTTTCAGTGGGAGTTAAGGTGAGGCCAATTTTAATAATTTTAGGATTTTCTTCTGTTCCAATATTTACCGATTCTGTGTCCTCAATTATAGGAGTTTTGAGTTCTTGTTCATTTACAGCTTTTATTAGTTTGGTATATTCCTCTTCTGGCTCTTTTTCGTGCTCATTAGTGGCGAGACATTCTGCATTATTACTCTGATTTTTAAGCGGCACATACTCAAAAGTTTTGTTTATCTTATTAAAGTCATGAAGCATTACATCAAAAAGATCTCCCGGAGTAGAGATTTCCGGGTCTAAACTATTTTTGGGAGGGGTTACAATTTTGCTAGGTTCGGACTCGGAGTCAGACTCGGATTCAGACTCTAATTCTTCGTACATCGGACCCTCTCCCGCAGATATCTTGAACTTCATCCCACGAGCATTAGTCCATTTGAAAGTCTTGCGCCACCCTCGTTGGATTTGGTCATCTTTTGAGGGTGATGGAGCGATCAATTTAGTAGGATCGAACACTTCATCTTGGAGAGCTAATGCCATAATTTCTGTTTCTTTCTTTGCTCTTTTCTTTTCTAACCCAAACAATAGCCCGAAAGCATGTGAGTTGGGGAGCGTTTTTGGCATAGCATGGTTCTTTGGGGCAAGTGGCCTTTGAGAACGTAAAGGGTCGTGTCCCAGAGCATGCATCTCTTGGGTTTATGCGACCTCTAGGTACAGATGTTCGGGATATGCTTCTTCCATCGCGTTTCTTGATGGCTATCACGGGCAAGTACTCAGGGGCCCTGCATTATTGTTGTGGAGTAGGAGACACATTAGTTTGTTTCATGAGTCGGCTTTTTTAGACATTCTATGACTACCCTTAAGTCGGACAAGTATATTTGGACTGTTATGTGTGCACTTTGAACTCTTTATGTTTTTTGAAAATTTCTGCCCGTGTGACATTCATGATTATTTGCATGGTCGACTTTTAGCGTCGAGCATTGCCGTCGTAGGAGGCCTAACAACGACGCAAAGAGTTATTAATTTTTCGCGAGTCGCTTTTGAAATCGAGTGCTTTCCTTACGCCCTCGTAGCAATTCTTTTTATGAACATTTTTTTTGCTACGTATTTTCCTTTCGTGCGGGCACCGAAGCTGCTGCGCCTATCCAGAAGGCCAAGCAGCAACTTCAGCGCCCAGCGAGGGGCGTGAGAATTTCTGGCGCCCAGCCAGGGGCGTTGAAAATGCGTCCCTGGCTGGTTCTCGTTTTCTGTCTTCTGTTTATGCGACTTTGATTTGCGTGCTTGCCTAATAACTTCCTTTACGCGTGGCAGCGTTTGCGGGATTCGTTACAGGCCATCCCGAGCGTCGCTTATTTTGTGGCGATCATTCGGGTTTGCGGAACACGTGTTTCGGTGTAACTCTTTGGCAAATTAGTCTATGAATGTTTGGGCAGTTTTTTAAGGTCGTTGGTTTTCTAGGATAGTTTGTCACACACAATCACATATTTCGCTACACATAACTACATTACAAACATGGATTTGAAAATTAAACATGCCACGTAGTTTATGATAGGCTTCTATGGGTAGTTTATTTGCGCCTGGCTTGGTACCGATTCTATCGTAGATCCAACTCATGCCCCGGTTGAGGTAGTGTCTTCAACAGACGAATTTCGCTCAAGAGGCCAACCCGCAAGTGCAAGCCAAGGGGGCATGCAGGCGAGAGGGACCTAATGGGCGAGCGATTGGGTTCGGGATAGGTGTACTACCTGCAGAAGTACCGAGTGGGAAACATGCGCGGCATATGCACCCCCCTATTGGCGAAAAAAAGGTATCCAGCTTAGTCCCAACTCCCGAGGGAGCCGAGATTCGTTATGATGTTCTGCCCGTTCACATTAATATGCTGATTTTCAGGTCGTCCCAACTTGAAGGGGAAATAAACGCGGGGTAGGATCGTTTCACCCTTCGGCTATTTTGATTACCTACAAGCACGAGTATTTCCTTCACTATCCCCAGTGGAGTCGCCACTGTGAGGGGGTCGAAAAAGCACGAGGCTAATGCATGACCTTGTCCCTCGTGGGTGTGACGATTCTTTTTATTCAATCAAGTGTAATTGGATTTCCTGTGAGTATACACCCAATTGACTAGTAATATAGGAGTCGTCATTCTGTTTTTAACGACAATGAGAAAAACTGACAAAACCCGGTTATCGTGACATAAAGGGAGTGCAATTATGTTTGACCACGACGGCCGTAGGTTCCCTTGTGATCCCTGGTGTGGGGATCTCTCAATATACACCCGCAAGGT
This sequence comes from Spinacia oleracea, assembly GCF_020520425.1. Classification (NCBI taxonomy): domain Eukaryota; kingdom Viridiplantae; phylum Streptophyta; class Magnoliopsida; order Caryophyllales; family Amaranthaceae; genus Spinacia; species Spinacia oleracea. The sequence goes on along the minus strand of NC_079487.1, from coordinate 6,619,638 downwards.
AGAGATTGAGGGTTCGGGGGACTGTAACTACCGAGAGGAGTAATTTTCTCGTCGATAACTCCAGAGGCAGGATATCCTTACTAGCTCAGCATAAATAATTGAAGGGACATGCGTTAACTATTAAACTAATCTGAGTTGATTTTAGCAATATGCAACATATAACACTAATTCGATCGTGATTATCTGATTTAAATAGCATTAAGGGACCTAGCATGATAATCCGATTTCCCAAAAATATTATATTTGTTAGGCGTGATAGAACAATCAAATTAGGTTAGTTTAACAGTTCATAAAAAGGGCGAGGAAAGCAGTTAAATCATCGAAAAGGGACACATTACGACGCACCCTTGAGAGGTGCGTCACGGTTCTCAGAAAACTAACCACTTTGACTTTCCAATTTCTCCTTTTTATTTAATGAATCTCAATTATGGGACAGGATACGTTCTTTTCGATTTATGGATCGATTGCGACAAAACGCGTGAACAGTTTCGCAGCGAGAGGCTTAGGCTAAGGGGTTTAGAGTCAATACTCAGAATATATTATGTGTTGTTGTGTTCTTTCACGTCGAAACTAGGGGCCTATTTATAGGGAAGAGTTCGTGGAAAGATAGAATTGCAGAGTTCTAATCCACAAAGAATTAGGAAAAGAGACGTACCCAGGTATTTTCAGCGCCCAGGCCTAGGCGCCGAAGATTTTGGCGCCCAGAGCCAGGCGTTGAAAATAGGGTCTGGGCAGTTTTGTTTAGTCAGATTCGGATTCCTAAAATCCGTAGAGTTTGAGATTAATTCGAGTCTTTTAGCGCGTATCAATTTTGTGACGGAATGCGTCTGGGCCCGTTACGAACTCTAGGCTCGTTAGGATTTTAATTAATACGTAACTCTTATTTTCGAATCCTATTAGGAATAGGATTCTCGCAGTTTTCTATCTCATTTAGGATTTATGTTGGAATGCAACACCTAATTCTGACAGGTTTCTATCTTTTATGATTTGCCACTTTTAGAGGCTACCTTTTACGGCACTTACTATTTTTAGCAGGTTTCCATAAATAGCAGGTTTCGGGTGAAATGAAATGGGGAATCGAGATTCGTTTATTTTATAGGAGATGCGTTGTCAAGTGGAGTTTTTATTCTTTCATCATCGAACCTTTCCCTTGTGGGAACGGGGACAAAAGTAGGTGTCTACATTAACGTAACAATTTGATAGAAACCGTGCATCACACGGGCTAAAATCTAGTTCTAACGATATACGGGTACAATAAAAAATTTGCGGAGCATAAACTTTAAGTTTTAGGCTTGATCCACAATAATTATAGGTGGATTAGGTTTATGTAAGAGTTTTAAATGTTAAAAAGTCTCTCAAAAGTGAAAACCCCTAAAACCTCGGTTCACGCTTTCTGGTGTTATACTTATCGACTTCTGCGTCTCTCTGTTCGCAATAAATAATAGTTCATAGATTGCAATTTCTTCAAAGGATAAAAAATGGTGGAACAACCCATAGAAGAGGTGGAACAACCCGTGGAACAACCCATAGAAGAGGTGGAACAACCCATAGAAGAGGTGAAATCATTCAAAGAGCTTAATATATGCGATTCCTTAATTGAAGCTTGTAATAGATTAGGGTGGACTGCTCCTACTAAAATTCAAGCCGATTCCATTCCTCATGCTCTTGAAGGTATGCATCTTCATGATTAATTGTTGTTAATTAACTATATTATCTGATTAATTGTTTGAATTGGGTGTTTGTTTGTCTTTAAATTTATGAGGTTAATTGTCCTTGTTTGATTTTCGAGTGAATTGATGAATGCAGGAAAGGATATAATTGGGCTTGCACAGACTGGGTCTGGTAAAACTGGGGCTTTTGCATTGCCCATAATTCAGGCTTTTTTGGATGAAAATTCACCTCAGCCTTTCTTCGGTTGCGTGCTTTCGCCAACTCGGTGAGCTTTTTGTTGTGTTATTGGTGGTTAATGGGTTTTAATTGACATTGTTGATCTACGAGGACCCTTTTATTTAATGCCTGATTTTAAAAGTGTCGAATTTCTCATTACTAGACCTAGTTATTGGACAGGGTAGTCCAATGGATATAGGGTTAGGGTCAAGTTAATAGGGCTTTTATTGGGCAGGGCTCTTATTGGACCCATTGGACAGGGTCATTATAGGGTCAAACATATGCCACAATAATTTTGAAAACTAAATTAGTAATGATACAAAAAATTATATGTATAGCTTCGTATTCACTTCTATTTGCACACGACTCTATTGTTTTTCATTTTTCATTGCTTGTTTATTGACCCGCCCACTAACGACCTGCGATCCGCTTTTGACTTGTCCATTATCGACCCTCTAAAAATGACCCTTTCATTACCCGCCCCGCCCGATAACCAGGTCCACTCATTACCTTTTGGCTTTTGCTGTTTGTTTTCATGCCGGTTTTTTCTGCAATATTGCGTTTTGTTTTGGGTGAATTCAGAAATTCTTAATTAGAATCTTCTCGAACCTGCATACAGAGTATTTTGCAAGTTTGCATTTGATACTATACAGTCTATACACCTTTCTACTGAATGTTTTAATTTGAATTACTTACAATTTCCACAATAAGGCTACACATGCTTGATCTAGCATATATCCACCTTCTAGCGAGTCTTGAATGATCACTGCGGTAGTGGTTATTAGTTATTACTTTATATTTCATTATTTGTTGACCTATGAAGGTTAGGTTATTAATGGTACCCCTTTTATCTTCTGTTTGAGTTACTCTTCCAATGGGAATTTAGTCCTCATTGATTTACAACTTAATGCACTTCCATTGGGCCAACTTATGATGTCTCTCTCATCTTATCCTCTTTTTTTGTGCAATTAGGGAGCTTGCATTCCAAATTGCTGAACAATTTGAAGCTCTAGGAGCTAGCAGTGGATTAAGAACTGCAGTGGTAAGCTTTTTAATGAATTGATTACCTTTCATTTGTGCACTTTGACTTGAAATACTGCTCTACTTTGTGGAGCTTTTTTTTGGCCATGTATGAAAGCTTGCGATATTATTTATAGAGCAACTCTATCATAAATATTATTCGAGGAATTTAATTGTTACTTGACTAATTTCGATACCAAATGAAAGAATGAAAGTAATTGCCTTCTTTGTTGCGAGTCACATGGTTTTACTTGCGTCTGAAAGCAAGTTCGATGACTATATGGTTTCACAAATGCTGACAGCATCATATCTTTTTGTAGCTTGTTGGTGGAGTGGACATGAACCAGCAGCAACTTGCTCTTGGAAGACAGCCTCACATCGTAGTACGTGGTCGTTCACATTTTTTTTTGTAGTACGAGTACATGGTATACATTGTTCCAGGATCGTGAATAAATAAATGACTACATTTTGAAACTTGCCTTAGATACCATACTAATGACCTATGTTGTAACTATTAAATTAACAGATTTTAGAAACTCGTGCATAATGCACGTGCGTAGGTATACTATGCTATAAGTGTGAAATATTACATAGAAGTGTCTTGGAGCATCTAAAAGTTTGATAATGTCATGACTCCTGAGTTAGATTCGTTAGTGTAATTTGTAAATAGGTCGATGTTATTTAATGTGGTCCTTCGGGTTTTCCTGATTAAATGTGGTACACATTTGTGAACATACCTGCCATTGCGTTTAAAGTTTCAAAAGACCGCTAATTTTACCTTAAGTAGCTAGCTAGAGCCATATAATCTTAGTTTTAAAAGGCGCAAGGCGCAAAAGTCCCTGAAGCCTAGGCGCAGGGCGAAGGCGCATGCCTTTTGTACACAAGATGCACAATTTTTTTGGTATTTATTTTCTGAATAAGTTAATAAAAATGTATTACTTGTTGTCACAAAAGGGCAAAATAGTAATTACAGTAAAATTAAAAGCTTTTTTGAGGAAGAAAAACCAAACAAAAAGGAGACTAAGGAAGGTTTCTATGTATTTAGATTCTCAAAGGAAGTGCATCACACCTTGCATAAAAATATTACTTTAAAATAGAAAAAAGGAAGAGTTTACTCGCTGAAAGAGCCGAGGAAAAAATGGAAAACTTGGGTTTTCTCTCTTCTCTTTTCAATATAGTAAGTTCTAACCTTTAGGGAGCCATTAAAATCACATTGTTTTAGCCTTTTTTTAAAATAAATATTACTTGTCAACAATTGGAGCCTTATACCATACGGCGCAAAAGGCGTTGTGAGCCTGGGAAAAGGTGCAAAGGCGCCGCCTTTTGGAGGAGGCTTGAGCGTGTCATGGCTAGGCGTCATGACATAGGCGCGCTTATAAAACTAAGCATAGACTTTAAATAAAGGTCGTTGATGAACATCGTCTGCTTAATTAAAGACTTGACACTTTCTGTACTCTCTCTTCATTGCAATAAAATAACTAGTTGAGTCTTAACATATGAGTATCACAAAAATAGTTGAGTCAAAGCTCCTTGTAATCTCCACACTTTTCTCGACACGTAATGAAATGACCCTAAATTTTCTCCCTTTTTTCTTGTCTCTTTCAGACAATGACGAGTCATGTAAACCCCTCTTTTATTACCTTTTATCTAAGATGTGACGCACTATTTCTGAGAATTGCTATAAATAGTGAATGACTACAAAGTTACATGAACTTTCCTTAGTCCCCGTGCTACTCCCCCCCCCCCCCCCCCCCCCCTCAAAAAGGCATTTTGCTTTATTGTATTACTTTTACCCCTTTAGGACAACAAGTATACTATTTTGATTCTTTCGTGAAAAATAATTACCAAAAAGATTAAAATAAATTACTTGTCTTGCATACAAAAGGTGCGCGCCTTCTACAGGGACTTTTTGCCTTCGTGTGCCTCACGCCTTTTAAAACTAAGTATGTAAAGAGAAACAATCAGGTTGGTTTTGTTAAAGATTCGTCTCGATATTCATTTTTATAAAAAATCAAATTCTATAATGCTCGCTTATAGATAATTAAAGATACTAATGGTTAACGTCGTGTTTTGTGAAGCGTAAAAGTCAAATCGTGTAAACTAAAAAAAACAGGAGTAATATCTGCTATGAATCAGATGCTGTTTTTTTTTCATCTTTGTCGAATTTGGTATTTACTCCTGGTTTTCAAATGCACGCATGACTTTAATTTGTATTTATTGTTTGGGGACTTTATTAACCTTGAAATATTTTTCCCATTTCTGAAATAATTAAGTTATTCACCCTGCTCTTATAATGCATTTGAGATGATAATCATGATATAGCAGCAGGTATAGAATGCCTTGTAAGAGGGGCACTTGGTTCAACTTTGGAATCAAGTATGGGGTTAGATATCAGACCCGTGGGTTTAGAATGAGTGATACACTGATACCTTTATCCAGGTGTTTGGTTAACCAAACAAAATTAAAAATCAATTTTCTGTTCTTTATTTTGTTAGTTTTGATTCGTCATCCCTTCTCTCCTTCTCCTCCCTTCCTCCATAGGGACAATATTGCTGCTCCTCCAACAGAACATTGTCTTTCTTCAAAAAAAAATGACGCTTCTTCTGATGACCATCGAAACTCAAATTAATCTTAAAAGACATAAGTTATTGAGTTTGTCCATTAAGAATTTTAATTCTGAAATTTTAGCGACCACCACTATAACTCACAGTCCAAAATTGATGATTTTTAATGTATAGAAATGAAGGGATGATTGTTATACTTTATTTTGTTCTTTTTTCTTTTCTAGCCATGGTAATTGCAATGGTTGATGAGAAGATGATCTTCATCATTCCAGTTTCATTTTATTTTGTTAGATTAAGGTGGTTGACAGGGGAGGAAGAAGAAAGGGCGAATGAGCAGTGAACATTTTTTGGTTTTTGGTTTTTATTTTGTTTAATAAAAATTTGATTCCAAGATCATGGGTTTGGCTCATGCCCACTTCCCCCCCCCCCCCCCAAGGTATGAGAAACCAATACCTTGGGGGTTTGGAGTGTGGGTCCCCCAGGTATCAAAAATTTAAAATTATTGAACCAAACATCAAGTATGAGTTTGGTTGATTCAAAACTATACCTGATTCCAAAAAGGGCTAAACCAAATTCCCCCTAAAAGTTTCTTGGGGGTTCTTAGCCCGATGCCGCTGTTGGTTTATACAAGTCAATCGAGCTTGGACCAAACCTTAGTGTTCTATTTGGACTTAGGATAGGGGATCTGCCTTTTTATTTGTTGAGTGATAGTAAGATATATAGACGTGCTCAATGTTTTTATATTTTTATCTCGAGTACATCATTGAACTCCCAGAACTCCCACCATAAATTTGACCCCCCAAGCTTCTAGGCTAGTACATTGATAGAAGATGACGGAAAATGCATATGTGGGCTACAATACTTGGTTCAATAACAAATCAAGAAGATTCTTTAAATGATCTTGTTCCATTAATTTCGTTTGTTATCTTATTCGAATGATTTATAGTTTCACAAAATTAGTTCTTGCTTTAATTATCTGTCTTCTTTGTCATTTGTTTTTCTTTTTATGATAGGTGGGAACGCATGGACGCCTTATGTATCATTTGACTAATACCAAAGATTTTTCACTTCGTACCTTAAAATATCTGGTATGTTTTCACGGGTAAAATAGGTCCTGCTAGCATTTTTTTCCTCTTTGGAATGTATTCAGTATTATTGGAAACAACCTCTCTGCAACTGCAGGGGTAAGGTTGCGTACATCCGACCCCCCCTTACCCCGCTTCTTGCGGGAGCCTCTTTGAGGCAATGAGGTAATGATAATGATGATGAATGCATTCAGTATTCTCCTTTATCCTTGTATTTCTACAAGTCTTCCCTAGCTGAATGACTTGGATTTTGTCATGTGTTTTTATCATCCTTAGGCCATGTTCTCTTCAACTTGAATATCTCAATTCTTTCATTATCACAACATTTCCAAGTGGATGGGTTGGTACATATTTTAAGAAAGAGTAAAAGGTGGAGTTTTGGATCAGAAGATCACATGTGCTTAAAAAACTATGAGAAATAAAGATAAACAAGTGGGGTGGTTAACTGGTTAAGGACTAAGGGTAAAGTTGTAACTTATATTTTGGAATACATTCCACAAAAGAATTGTTGCAATACTTGTGAAACATCCCAAAATAGAAGTGTTGCAACAAATAAACAACAGAGGATATATTTAGTAGAAATTGGTTGTATTCAGTAGAAAGTCAATAGAATTAGTTTTAATCTGTAGAAATAATTTCAGTGCCTTAAATATAAGCTAAAGAGAATAGGGCTTTAGTCTCATCATCTATAATCCTAAGTTATCCAGTTTGTCTTTGAGACAGAAAAATGGTCATATGTTCTCTTAAAATCTTTAAAAGGTCGTTGTGAGTTGGCTGGGAACTTGGGGCATTTGGTACAAAGTAGGCATGAAACTGAGCAAGGACTTGGAAAAACGACATAGAGCCAAGCTGTTTAATTTGCAAAACCATCACCAATTGTACAGATTATGTAGTTCCATCCTTTCGTCTCAGTTTCATTTGAATAAATAATTAAGAGTTTCCTTTTGTTGACTGTTTGGTTTATATTTGACGTGACGGATCATATCTGCTGTCATTTAAAGGGTTTCTCTCATGCTTCACATACATATTCTTAGCAACCCCAGTCCAACACTATCTTTATATTCCTCCATTTCTAATTAAGGTTAAGGGAGGAGGAATAACAACAAATAGTTCTTTTTCCGTCTTGTTCTCCAATTTTCTTGTTTGAAACTTGTCTTATATTGTTGCCTAAACTTCTGATGCCCAAGCCTAGTTCAGATTAATATTTTTCATCGTTGAATAGTGAATACTGCTGTCGTCACTTGGGAATTTTGTTATTCATGCCTAGTCTCAACGTAATTCTGATGATAAGACACATAAATTAAAGGTATTTTTCGTATTTTCCGTTTCTCACGTCAATTGAAATATTTCGTTTTCGTTTATTTTTCTTAATTGTTCTTGGAAACATAAAGAGAATTTTAAAAGCTGGATACACTAGTAGAAAAACGCTTATTTGCATCCCCGCATTTGCCACGCCATTCTGAACATGTGACGCAAATGACAAATTTTAGAATAAAATTTAGTCATTTGCGTCGCAACTTTGTTAAACTGCGAGGCAAATGACTCTAAGATGCCCCCCAGAGTCATTTGCGTCGCAGATTAACAAAGCTGCGAGGCAAATAACTCAATCAAGTGCGTCGCACATTTGTTAATCTGCGACGCAAATGACTCTGGGGGCATCCCAAAGTCATTTGCCTCGCAGATTAACAAATGTGCGACGCAGTGCCTGTCATATTCCTCCAACATTATTTCAGATATGATAGAACCCTACATTAATTTCGTCGCTCAGCTCCTCACTTTCTCTCTCATCCTCTTCCTAGAAACTCCATTTTCAACGGCGACTTCACCTGAAATCTCCTCTAACCAACCTATCTTCATCTCGATCTCGAAATATAAAACCAAAAAACCCCAAAAGAGATAGTGCGGGATTGAAAAAACAAAACCCAGCACCAGAAAACCCCCAAATCAATTGGGCGGTGACGCAAAACCCAGCCAATCAACCCTTGCAGCGCCGGCGTAATCGCTTATACCCTCACCGTCGACCACCGGCCTGCTCTTTCATCTCTGTTCGTCAGCGGCCCCAGCACCCCAGCCAGCCACCAGCACGAAGCAGGGTAACTACGAAGCATCCCCGCAACACTTGCGCGATCCCGCGCGCTTTCCTGGCTTGTGCAGCCTTGCTCGACAACCCAGAACCTCTCGCCCTCCCTCGCATCCTCTTAGAAGATGGGCACAACGTAATTTCTTCATCTTTTAATTAGATTAATCTGATTGATTTATTTCATGTAATTACTCATGCATTTTCGTAATTTGGTTCCTCTGAACTGCTGATTTTTGTGCAATTGGATTCAAAGGAGAAAAGGGGGGTAATTGAATTCAATTTGATTTTTGCGCTTCTGTAATTTTTGCTGCAGGTGTTTGCATTTGTTGCAGCTGAGTATGAAACCCATAAACATGTACTGAATCAGGTAATTAGCCATTGCTATCTTGTGATTAGTAACTATAATTTTTCTTTTTGGATCTTAAACCAGAATAAGTTTCTTCTGAAAGAAATTGTATCAAGCAGCTGAAGTCAAAAAAAATTGTTGTTGAATTGTTTATGATATGCATAGATTTAATATTTCTATACTTTGAAGTTCATTATTTATATTCTTTGTGAACTATTATTGTTCTGGAAGCGTTTATGTATGACCTGCTTGTCTTAGGAGAGCTGTTTAGGACATCCGATTTTTCAGATGTGAGTTTCTTCGTAGGATAAATCACTTCGTCCACAACCCAACCCACCCACCCAAAGAGTTCCCTAACTTATGAGGTTGAGTTTGTTGGTAATTACATCCGTGTCTCGAGTGATAAGTCCCAAAATGGATTGATTGTAACATTAAAAGATAAGAACCGTGAATATCAACATGGGGGTGATCAAGACACTTAACCGTGAATTATTATCTGTTTAGCTGCAAGGCAGTAGCTTTTAACAAATTAGTGAAAGCTAGGCAATCAGTTGTCCTGCTGATCCGCCTCCTTAGAATATTTCATACTCTTAAGTCTTAACATTACGGAGTACTCCTTATTGTTACTTGTTCATTTTATCAGCTGCGCATTCTGTACTGCATGTCTGCATATGCCTACACTGAAAATAGTTGGAGACCCTTGATCCAATACGAATTGAGTAGGTCTTCTTGTGCAGGTTAATGCTGCAGGTGCAGGTGCTATAGTTGGAGCTGCTATTGCTGTTGGGACTCGTAGCAAGAAGGAGATTGCTGGGATGGCTGCTCTTCTTTCCATTCTAGGAGCTGCAGCTGATTATTCCAGGACTGAGCTGCAGCTGCTCTTCTTTTTGTCTTTTATTTTCAGTTTGCCCATATGGTTACATGATTGCTTTCTTGTTGAAGTGATTAATTTTGATTCTAGGTTCTTGCCTAGATCAGTTATTCTGTTAACACTTAACACTAGAGTATGAGTCAAGGTGATTATACAGTTATGCTTGTATCGAATGAGTTAAGACAGCCATATGTGGCGATTTGCCTGTTCCCCAAAAGAATATATTGTGTCTGTTACAAGTGTTTGGTGCTACTTTCAGCCACTTGGAAGCCTTTTCCATCTCTAAAACGTACCGGTGTGTCGTATTCAGAACTCACATTTTTGCTCTGTTGCTCGTTGCCTTGCTGAACTCACTATATAATAGGTTTCATTTTAATATAAATATATATATATATATATATATATTAAAATGAAACCTATTTTTTTTACAAAATTCAAAGTCATTTGCGTCGCACATTAGCTTAATGTGCGACGCAAATGACTTTTTTTTTTTGGCGCCAAAAGGTCATTTGCCACGCACATTAAGCTAATGTGCGTGGCAAATGAGAGTTATTTGCGTCGCACTTTTGTGCGACGCAAATGACTTTTAGTCATTTGTGTCGCGACCTTTTGCGTCGCGCAATGTGCGACGCAAATGACCTTAAATGTGCGATGCAAATGAGTCATTTTCCACTAGTGATATCTTGCACTTTATTCTTTAAGCTGCACTCGTCTGCCTGAGAATCTTGTTGATTTGTGCCAAAGGAATGTTGCCTCTTGTTTAGTGTCTATGTGGTTCACAGAGATGTGTTAGGTGCTAGTACTGTATGTGTGGATTTCATTTTTCTATTTATTTTGTTTTGATTTTGCCATATTTATATTAGTATTTAGTGATTGGTTCCTATAATCTGCAGGTGTTGGACGAGGCTGATAGATTGTTGAATGTGGACTTTGAAAAAGCACTTGATGATATTTTAAAAGTTATTCCTATTAATAGAAGGACTTATCTATTTTCTGCCACTATGACAAAAAAGGTAAGCATGTGATATAATTTATTTTGTTCTTTTTTCACCATTTTCTTCGAAGATGTTACGCTTTCTCTTAGGTGAGAAATGGGAGACTCTTAATTAGAGATTGTTAGAGAAAATTCTGAAATAAGAGCTAGTGCCACATTAAAATAAAAAAGAGAGTAAGAGAGAATAAGAGCTAGTGTTAAGAGTTAGTGCATTTTCACAATTTTTGGGAGGAGACTCTTATTTGGAGTTGGACCTTAGGTGGTATAGGAGAGAGATTAAGAGCCATCAAAATAAGAGTCTCCCCTTATTGATGCTCTTGTTGAGGATAGGAAAGTACCATTGTTCATCACGAGTTTCTCTAGATATTTGACACATCTTTCACCTTTTTACCTCTCTCCTTTTTGTGGCTTATTGCAGCTATTATTTCAAAAGACAAAAAATATTGTATTAGTTGTTAAGTTTTGATGTTTTTCAGGAAATGAGATGAGGGATATTTATAATTAGAAGGTCATTTCTTGTTGCAGGTCAAGAAGCTTCAAAGGGCTTGTTTAATGGACCCCGTGAAGGTTACGCTATGTGCCATCAATTTATACCTAGAAACTTATATATCTTCTTTTTTCTCTATCAATATGTTTTTTCTATTCCAGGTTGAGTCAGACTCAAAATATTCTACTGCCGACACTTTGCAGCAGCAATATCTTTTTATACCCGCTATAAAAAAGGTTTCTCTTCTTTTGTACTTCCTTCTCATATTGTTTTGTTTGGACCCTTTGTTATGAATGCAGTTTCCTATACTGATTTACCTTGTTGTGACTTTGACAATTGATGATTGGAACGTTTATTTCATTTAACATTCCTGTGGTGTCTCATGTCTGATACATTGATTGTACATTTTTGGTGAAAGAATAAAATCAATTTATAATTGCCTTAAAGCTTTGAATTTTTTGAATTAGTTTATTTAGTCAATGTAAGGAATTAAGGTAGTTTTTTTTTTTTTTATTACATGAAAGGAATTAAAGGTACAAGCACGATTATTGCTTCGTCATGAGATGTTTTATTGTATTCACTTTTTGGAGAAAATGTATGACTAAAATGAATCAAAGAGGGAATTTCCTCAACAACAGTTATTTCAAAGGTGTGAGTCATGTGACTACTATGTAGGAGCCCTCAACTTAGGCCTAAGTACTCCACTTGTCCACTTACTCCAGCACAACCCATCAAGATCACAGTTCATTTTATTAAAATCATGAATCATAGCTGAAGCTGGGGATTGTTGGTTTTATTTCGAGTGTTCACTATAATTTCTTTTGATGGCATATTTGATCCTGATATAGACATAAATACATAATAAAGGAGCTGGCTGTTATGTTAAGAGTAGTGTTATTGGTCATCTTGCTTTTTAGGTCATCAAAATATACATATAGATTGGAGTAGTATTTTTGTTCATCTTGCTTTTGATCCTTCTGATTACTGATTAGTATATTGAGTCTGGATGTTGAAATTATTTACATCCCAAATATTTTCGAGTTAAAGCAACATCGCACTTATTTTGAACCTCTCAGACCCCATTCTTTCCTGGGATCTTTCTCAGAAACTGGGAAGCTAATTTTTTTTAGCCGAGTTCAAGCCAGTGATTTTTGTTTGGGACTGAACTCATCCTTGCTTAAAACTCCTCTGCAAGACTGCAACTGTATTCTTTCTTCTTTTATCTAAAGAAGGTTATTTTGTGTGAATCTTGAATTTGAATAATGGATTCCCTACTGCAATATAGCACGATGACATATTTTTTATTTTTTTATAGTAGTTTCATCATCAAAATGCAACATAAACAACGTATTTGGTAACCTTACTAATGACTATATCTATGGAAGATGTAGGGAGTAAAAGATATAGGAAAACCAATGAGGATTCAGGTGAAAGGGCCCTTGACCAGCTTTCATGTGATTCTTGCTATCACAAGCATTTGAATGGTCAAAATGAAAATAGGAAAAAGAAAAGTCTTGCTTTTTCTAGTCAATGGTCTAAATTTAGCGTTATTGACTGGAAGACAAAAATAATGAAACGTTGTAGGTCCCTACTTTTTTTAATTTATGTGTTGAGAGGTCTTTAATTTTTTTATCCCTATTCTTTGATTTGGCTGAGACATACTAGGTTCTTTGTAAATTGATTCAGCTTCAGATTCTTTTTTGGCTCTTGGCTGTACTAAACTTGCAAATATCATGGATTATGGAATGTATCATGTTGATGCATGCTATTTAATTTACTTCTTTTTAGTCATTTATATTTCATTTTATGTTAGGGCTTGTTATTCCTTTGGATGTTCTTGTCATGATTGTTTATTTTGATCTGACACTATGACCTAGTGCAACTTATAACCTTTTTGCTGCTTTGAAGACTTGAGGTTACATTTGTGCTTGACTTTTTTAATTCTACCATTTTTCTCATAGAAATATAGTGCCTGTTTATTTGGAGTGCTAACTGGTGTATTGTTTAAGGCCTTTTTTGGAAGCTAAATAAAATATATCACAATATAGTATTATTTACACCATATTAAAGGAGAGAACTAAATTTTTAAATAGTTTATATTATATTTTATTGAGGAAAAATCGTTCCGGTCCGAAATCGGGTTTTGGACCGGACAGGATTGAAGCCCGGAAATTGATATTTCTCGACCCGGAGACCGGACCGATTGCCTTCGGTCCGGTCTGGATTGGTTCGGTCCGGGCCATTTTTTCGATCTGGACCAATTTTTGCACACCTTAGTTATTGGAGATTTTAATTATGCCTTACTCTTTGTAACATTCTTTTTTCTCAGGACTGCTATCTTGTATATATTTTGAGTGAGATGTCTGGTAGCACTATGATTTTCACTCAAACATGTGATGCTACAGGAGTGTTAGCACTCATGCTTCGTAACCTTGGTTTTAGGGCGATTCCAATCAATGGCCAAATGCCTCAGGTTCTTTTTGTTTTTGCTTTTGCCTTCTCTTTTAGTTATACTTAGGGCTGCAAATGAGCCGAGTTGAGCCGAGTTTTACTTTGTTCGAACTTAATCGAGCTTTGAAACTTGTTGTTCGAGCTTTGTTCACTAAGCATTAGGATGCCTCGAGCTCGGCTCGATCTTGCTCGTTTAGCTAGTTCGAGCTCAAGCTTTATTCGAGCTTAATAAACGAGCTTTGAGATATCGTCAAATTTATTTAAATCATATAATCAAAGAGAAACTTCACAAATTATATGTATGACTAGAATATTCTATGGGATATTATACTACATGATAGATTCACTTCCATTTTATACATTTCTTGACATTTAAGGGTCATATTTTAAAAAAACCTTATATTTTATTCCATTTAAATTATTTTTTTGAGATAGAGCGAGTTATAAAAAAGTGCTAATAAACAAGCTTATAAACGAGTAATTAATGAGCTATAAACGAGTGCTCGTGAACATTAACAAGCTGAACGTGATGTTGTTTGAGCTTGGCTCGTTTACTTATCGAGCCTAGAATTTTTGTTCAAACTCTTTCATTAATTAATAAACGAGCTTTGGCCGAGCTTGTTCGCGAGTTGTTAGTGAACGTATCGACTCATTTGCAGTCGTACTTATACTACCATACATTTTTCGTACGCTCGTTTTAAAAATAATTCTATACCAAACCTAATATTGATTGGTCATACGTCTTTGATTCTGAAATAACCTTCCCTGTTTCATAGGAAACGCGATCTGGGGCACTAAACTTGTTCAAAGATGGTGATTGCAATATTCTCATTTGCACCGATATGGCAAGTAGAGGGCTTGATATTCCTACAATGGATATGGTGATAAATTATGATATTCCCTCTATTTCCAAGGTCAGCTTGATATTACTTATAGTTCATTTTGTAGTAATACAAAGAGGACAAATTGCTGTTAGAGTTTTAGTCATATGTGTTGCGACCATGGTTATGTACTTATGTTAGTATGTCTCCATTGTCTCTATTTGACGATGTCTTTGCTTCAGAATTACATTCATCGGGTAGGGAGAGCAGCACGTGCTGGAAGGTCAAGGGTTGCTATCTCATTAGTAAATCAGTATGAACTTGAGTATTTTCTGCAGATAGAGAAGTTGATAGGTGAGGAGCAGTTCAATATTTGTGATATGCATTAATTTGTTTTCCTTTGAGGCCTTTTATTAATTATCTGAGATACAGGCAAAACGTTACCGGTGCATCCTGCTAAGGAAGAGGATGTTATGCTCTTTCTGGCACGTGTTAATCAGGCGAAAATAATATCACAAAAGGTATGTTTACTTAATGCTACCGTATTCTTGTGATTATCCAGTTATAGTTTTATGTTCCCTGTACGATTTAAGTTTTTTCTCTGTTTCCCTTCCTATTTTTTTTTTTTGATAAGTCAGATTAGAATTTCATTGCTTAAAGGAAAAACCAGATTACAAAACAAAGTCCACACTAACGAACAAACAAACATGACAACAGTCATGAGAAAAGAAAAGGAAAAACAAACTCTAAATTACACATTTGTTCTTCCACCAAATCTGGTCAGCAATGCTAGGTTGCTTAGCACCTATGTCAGCTAATCTCTCAATGACACTCCTTTGGATGAATCTAATAGTAGCTGATGGAGTGGGACATAGATAGTAGCATTGACAGCAGTGTGCATTGATGTCTTCTGGAATCTGCTACATTTGCTCTTCCATTTAACTCATCTCAACAGTCCCATATAATGAACCTTGCTAGTAGGAATATCTAACCAACTTTCAATCCCCTGTAAACATCTTCTGCTGTATTCACAGTCAAAGAACAGATGTGAGTGAGTTTCATCCCTTGCCTCACATAACAAGCACTTGGTAGAATTGCAGATACCCATTTTGTGCAGTCTTGGTTCTTGTTCTTGTTTGCAATCTCCCTTGCACCATCAGCCAACAGATCACTCTAGTGTTAGGAATAGAAGCTCTATTCCACACTGCAGACCCCCAAGGGACCTTGTCATCATGCTGAACCAGTTTCTGGTATACTTTCTGAATAGCTATGAAGCACGGGTACGTTGCCCGGGTGCCGTATCCCGTACTGGGTACGGGTACGGGTCGGGTACGGGACGGGTACGGCCCAAAAACGTACCCAGGACGAATCTAAATAGTGGGTACGCGGGTTAGATTTGGGTACGGATGGGTTCATTTTTTGGGGACGGGTGGGTACGTATTTGGGGATGAAATCACGTACCCATAGCCTATTATGGTTGCTGTGAAGCCCAAATTCACAAATTAGGGTTTTGTTTTTCAAACTCACCAAATCGACAAGTTCTCTCTCATCTGCGTCATCGGTGAGTGGTTGTCGTCTCCGTCGCCGCCGGCCGTTTCGCCTTGACGGTCGTCTCACACCATCGCCGGTTGCCCAACTCGCCGGTTCTTCTTCTACGGATCCTTCGAGTTTCTTCTACAGTTCTACACTTCCACGGCCTTCGGGAGTTTTTCTACGGCCTTCGAGCTTCGCCGTCGTCTCAGTGTCTCACCTCTTTCTCCCTCTCCGGCCGGCGAGTAACCCTAACCCGTTCTACTTTTTTTTTTTTTTTGCTCGATTTGTTTTGTTCTTTGATATTTGAATGAATGTGGCAAACTGAAAGCTGTTTTATTTTCGTTCTTTATTTTTTTTTGATTATTTTTGTTTATTTTTCTTTTTATTTTCTTTGTTTTGTCATTTAGAATTTAGGCAGTAACTTAATTGTTTTTTTTTAAGAAGGACTTAATTGTTGTTGCTTTATCTACTATTACATTTAGTTGTTGTGTTATTGGTATTTTGAACTTTGACCCATTTACGTATGGATGTTTAATATAGTTAAATTCTTGTTTTTTTTATTTTGCCGAATCCATGCCGCACCCGTTTTTAGCAATTTTGATTTTGACGTTTTCCGTCCCCGTACCCGTCCTCGTACCCATCCCCGTACCCGTTTCCGTGCAACATAGCTGAATAGAGTATTTAGGCATTTGAGCCAACTCAGCCTCGGTGAACAACATCTTCAGATCCTCCTTAACACCACAGATCTTTCTCCAGTACCATCCACTATCAGCTTTTGCCTTCCTATTTGTGTCAAGCTAAAATGTTCTTTCTCTATTTTTCGAGATGCAAACCTTCTACTTTCACGCTTGTCAATACATAACTTCAATCACTAATATTTTAAATTATCAATAAGTAGAAGTTTTTAAAAAGCTAATGGTTTGAAAGTACTATTGGGATAAAGCTAACAAGATTCCTCGGAGAAAGTAGAATGTATGAATAGGGTAAAAATCAAAGTGCTGTAAAAATCAAAACAGAGGTAGTATGATTTTGTGACTAGGCTTAAAATTCACATTCATGTTCCTTGTTCGTTGCTAGTTGCTCTGTGTTAGTTGATAGTGAAAATCAGGAAGGACTGAAGGAGGGTATAATATTTAATACTTCCTCCTTGTTTTTTTACTTCACCATTTGGGTTGGGCACAAAGATTGAGGAAAAAAGTTCTAAATATCAATTGCCTAAGGATGTCAATGAGCTGATACGGTTTTGAACAACTCGTGAACAAGCTCGCTCATTAATAAATAAACGAGTTTGAACAAAATTTTGAAGCTCGTTTAATAAATGATACTAGCTCGAACAACTTGGTGTTCAACTCGTTTAGTTAGGATCCCGGACAAGTGGACAACCCGTTCATGTTCGTTATAAGCTCATTCAAGCTCGAATTTTAAGTTAGAATTAAGTTGCAATTATTTTGTTAGACTTCCATTGTTAGAATATTTTTATTTTACGAGATCATAGAATAGTATTAGTAAAGTATACTATGCAAAAAATTCATTTGAATGGGTTATTTTTTAAAATTTTAAAATAATATTATGTTTTTAAATATGTTCGTTTAAATTCGATCTTGCTCGTTTATCAAGGCTCGTTTTTTAACATCTCGTTTATATTGATATAGCTCGGCTCGAGCTTGAATTTGTACGAGCTACTCGTGAACTATGCTCGATTAATGAAAAAGTTAAACAAGCCAAGCTCGAACAGGGAAAATGATTGCCTTTAAGCTTGGCTCGAGCTCGGAAATTTCTTGTCAAGCCTAGTTCGAACAACCAAATACTCTATTCGGCTCGGCTCGTTGATATCCCTATAATTGCCAATATTATAACAAACAAAAGAGAGGAAAAGGTTAGGTAGCAATGGTAAATGTGAAATGCGAGTAAGGGTACAATGACTATTTAGTGTGTGAACACACCAAAAAGCATATGAAAACATATCATAAAGGGAAATGGTGCAACTAATATGCAACTTCCATAAAAGGAAAATGACGCAAGTAAAAAGACGGAGGAAGTATTATATAATTGAATATGAAATTTGTGGTACCTTTTGTGTACAGATCTCGTGAATGTTGGCAATTAGGTAATAATCCTCTTGTAAATTTTTTATATACGAAAGGTAATAATCCTCTTGTAAATTTTTTATATACGAATTTGGTGCTTTACTTTCCCTAGTGAAAAGATGTTTGATATATGTTGGTGCTTCATGTCTTCCTATCCTTTAGAAATATATCAACATTGTCTAGCATGGTTTTTGGTCTACTTGGTTGGTATTTTAATATGCCCCTTTGTTGCATCACAGAAAAGAAAGGAGGGTGGTAAAAATAAAAGAAAAGGCAGGGGAGATGATGATGGAGATGAAGTTGAGAAATGGCAAAACACGAGCAAGGGCAACAGAGGTGGCAAAACATTCAAAAAGTCGCGGAGATGATGTTTTTTTACTTGCAAAGACAAATTTAAAGTATAGAAATAGGATACTCAACAATTTTGTTAGAAACTTTCTTCCATGATGTAATTTTCACCGGTTTTTGTCCGGCAAAATCTGAGATACTTTAGTACGATAATCTTGTTTTACTAGAATTTTTTTGTTTATGCACTTTGTTCATGGAGTTGTTATTCCCTTGTTTGTAAATTATGTTTTTTGTGGTGTTATCAGAGGTTTGGAGGCTGTTAGCCTATTACAATTAGTCGATTTAGCTCGAGTTTTAAGTATTTAGGATTTAACTTCTGGTCAATCTCATTTTTGACCAAATTGGAAGAATGCCTCTATTGAATACAGTTAACGACTAAGTTCATACTGAGAAGTTTTTAATGACTAGTTCAATCCATTCATCACACTACTTGTCTGTTAGAATGATGGAGGGAGGGAAGGGAATGGGTGGTCACCATCGTCGTCTTGAGACAATAAGGGGGAGTATTGAGATGCCTTGACGAGTGTATAATCCGTGCCCTATTATTCGTAATTGAAGAAATGTGAAACTTAATGTTTCAATTTTTTATTTATTATATTTCTGTTTCTAATATTATTATCGGCATTTACACTATTGGTTTTTCTTTGTATTACATATTACATTAAGTTTATATGTTGGTGTTTATGGTTAAAACCATCTTTTAAGTTTATATGCTCCTAGAGGAATCCATCACGTTTTAGTGTTTTCGATACCTAACCACTTAGCACCCGAGAAGCGTCAAATCAGTCAACATTGACTGGTTGCTAATGGCGCGAAGTAGTTAGTGGCCCTAAGAGTTCAGTTCTCGACATTATTGAAGACTCATCATTGGTAAGACACAACAACTTACAACAATCTCAAATGTCCAAAGCATTAGAAATTAAACCCCATTATAATTAAACTTTTAATTATCTGAAAACCAACGCAAATCCACCACCCCACACATAATAGACAAACATGGGACATCAAAGATTCAAAAGTCGGCAAATTAATCGGCAAATAATCAGAAAACAAGGTCATCAAAAATAATCAAGTGGCATCAATAATCAAATTAAGGGGCTTCAATAAGGGGCATCTTTAATCGGCATCAATTGTCAAATTAAGGGGCATCATTAATCAAATTTAAGAGCATCAATAATTAAATTAAGAGGCATTAATAATCAAATTTAAGGGTCATCATTAAGGGGAATCAAAGTTCAATAATTTAAGGGGCGTAATTAATCGGCTTTAATGATCAAATTAAGGCTCAAATTATCAAATTAAGGCATCAATAATCAAATTAATGGGCATCAATAATTAAATTTAAGGGACATCAATAAATCAAATTTAAGGGCAACTTATTCGGATAAAAATCCAAAACAGGGGTATCAAGCTCATCAAAAATAATCCAAATAGGACATGAATAATCATAAAAAATAATCCAAAACGTGGGCATCAACAATCATAAAAAAAATCCAAAATAGGGACATCATAAATTATCAACATCAGGGCCATCAAAACAACAAAAAAACATCAAACATCAGGGGCATCAAAACAACCAAACATCATCAATATCAGGGGAATCAAAACAACTAAAAATAAAAATAAATCCACCCTGTTCAGGAAGAGATCACATTGGCTGGCAACCATATATCAACATGCAATAATCATCATCCTCCATAAAAGAGAGAGAGAGAGAGCTACCGCCCACCCAAACTCCAGGAACCACCGGATCGGTTGATTTGTGTAATACCTTGTATTTTTAAATAATTATAAAGATATTTAATTATATTTATAAAGCATTTTATTAGTTTTATAAATTAAAGTTTCATTTAAATATTTATTTAAATGTATTTTATTAATTAAAAATATTATAATAATTATTATTTTATTTTTTTTGGCAAGCAAGTAACAGATTTTATTAATTACCAACCACCAATTTACAACTCAAAGTGACAGCCCAACAGCTGCACTAAGAAAACAGAAGCTAAGAACACTTAGCTAAAATAATTATTTTTAATCAAAAAGAAAATGAATTTATTTTAGTTGGGAATTTAATTGGTTTTGAAAAGAAAAAGCGATTTGAATTATTCTAAGTAAAGTCCAATTCCTATTGTGAGCCCAAAAGAATAATTCGAGCCCAATCCTTTTATTTAAGCCCAACTTTAATATTACAAATCCTAGACTACCTAGGATACAAAGCCTATAAATAGACTTGTTGAGGGATGAGGCCTTGAGTATGTGGAAGGTGATGATGATATTGAGAATGTAATGGAAAAAAATGAGGATGAGGATGATAGTGATGATGTTGTTGAGATTGATAATCCAAATTCAGTGGTTCGTGAACCTACTATTGAGCTGTCTAGTGCATCTAAGTCAGAGTTTGAGGCTAATGGTGAGGTCAACAATGGCCACAACAGAACGATGAGATTTTGGATGAAGATTCTGACCCAGAAGAAGACATGGATGATCCTGAAGATCAAGACTTCACTCCAGAGCTTTATAGAGAAAGAGATGATAGGTGTGATGCCGCTAGCATTGAAGTACTGATTATGTAGCAGTTAATTCTTTTTATTTGATGTCAAACAATAAAGTAGAAAAGCTACGAATTATGGTCTTAGTTGAAAATTTTGTTCATTGATTCAAAGGATGTAGAATTTTTATTAAAGCAATAAAAGTACTTAGTTTTCTTTCAATATTCTTCTCTAAGTTTCTAAGCTTCTTTTAATTAAAGTGAGTTCGAGCAATCAACGCAAAGGGATTATGTGTTTTATTTCTCGAATTAATTATTAATTTAGTGTGTTGTGGTTAGATACCACTTAGCTATGTGATACGAACAAGATTGAGGAAATGCCATAGGTGGCGCCACTTTTTCAATAAGAATTAATTCGAGAAATTTCTTAATGCATTATTGCATATAATTTTGATTGGTTTGTTGATCTGTAGCCTTAGTGTTATCCAAGGTGGATGAATTGGATTGGGGATACCATGTATTCGAGTAGTAGAGTTTTCCCATACCCATTAGACCTAACCAATCCATTCCTAGAGGGATCCATTTTATTGCTTGGTCATGTTCAAAGCCAAGATTGACTGCTAAAAGTAGAAATTTATTTAAGATCTAGCATAGGTAAAGTAGTATCCTATCGTCGTTTTGGTAAACCTAGGAATGTAGGAATCATCACGGCAATGGAACCCGTGAAGCTAGTTAGACGGGAAACCACAGTATTCTTATGCAATGTAAGAGACCTCAATAGTGAAGTCAAGGAGAAACCTAAGGACATTGCAATAGTAAATGAGTTTTTAGATCTGTTTCCGGAAGAGATCCCGGAAATGTCTTCCAATCGACCTATTGGCTTTACGTACTATAGACTTAGTACCCGAAACCGCACCTATTTCGAAAGCTCCATATCGAATAGCTCCAGTAGAAATGAGTGAGTTGAAGGGTCAACTAGAGGATTTTTTGGAGAAGGTTTGCATTTTATGACATTTTGTGTCTAAAGAAGGAGTTGTAGTGGACCCTGCAAAGATTAAAGTTGTTAGTGAATGGCCTACGCCAAGAAGTGTCACTGATATTCGAATTTGGTTTAGCTGGATATTATAGACGCTTTGTGCAAGATTTCTCTAGGATAGAAAACCAATGACTAATTTGATGAAAAAGGAAGCTACGTTTGTGTGGAATGAGCAGTGTGAGGAAGAATTCCAAGCGCTGAAGACGCGTTTGAGAATCGCGCCAGTATTAACTCTACCAGATGGAGGTGATACATATGCTGTGTATAGTGATGCGTCGAAGAATGGTTTAGGGTGTGTATTGATGCAGAACGGGAAGGTTATTGCGTATGCATCAAGGCAGTTGAAAACGTATGAAGCTAATTACCTACCCATGACTTAGAACTAGCAGCCATAATGTTTGCATTGAAGATATGAAGACACTACCTGTATGGTGTGAAATGTAAGATATTCCCAGATCATAAGAGTTTGAAGTACATTTTCACCCAAAAAGATTTGAATATGCGTCAAAGAAGGTGGTTGGAGTTAATTAAGTACTAGGATCCGGACATCCAATATCACGAAGGGAAAGCCAATGTAGTTGCAGATGCCTTGAGTAGGTAATCAATTCATAGTGTGAGTGCGTTAATAGTTGCTAACGAACTGTGCAAGGATATTCAACGATTGAATCTGAAGATCGTGAATGGTGAATGTGTGCAGGGAATGATGAATACATTGACTATTCAACCATCAGTATCTGATGAGATTAAGGAGAATCAAGCTGTAGATGTAAAGTTGGAGCAAATCAAGGAAAATATTTCGCAGGGACAAGAGACGGGTTTTAAGATCCATGATGTTGGAAGTTTGAGGTACAAAGGAAGGTGGTGTGTACCTCAAAAGTCTGACGAGTTGAAAGAAAAGCTTATGAGAGAAGGTCACAATACACCATATTCAGTGCACGTAGGCGGTGACTAGCTGTATAAGGATTTGAAGAAGGTCTATTGGTGGCAAAAAATGAAGAATGAAGTAGTTGAGTTTGTAGCTAGATGTTTGACTTGTCAGAAGGTCAAAATAGGACACCTCAAGGAAAGGTTCAACCACTAAAAATTTCGAGTTGGAAATGGAACTTTATTTCAATGGTGTAGGGGAATACAGTTAAACATAATAACATGTGCGGAACAATCCCCAAAGCCATGAAACATGTATAAAGCACAGATTTAGCAAACTTACATTCGAAGCGTGTTTTCCACAATAATCCGTCAACGAACACGAACAAAGAACTCCACTTGTCGTTCCTCTACTTGGTTCACCGACACGATCAGATCCGTCTTGATTATCGTAGCTTAGACAATCGATCAAGAGTTTGTGCTTTTGGGAAGAACAATTCTAATGGAGGCACAGAGAGTTTTTCTCTTGCCTTAGGTTAGAATCTGATTTTTTTTGCATTAGGTTACTGGAAAACGTGAGTTACAATAATATTATAACCCTTAGGTTATAATATCAACCGGCCAAGGCACATAGGCCATGCGCCAGCCAGCCACGTCCGTGCAAGCCCACACGCGCACAGCCACACAGGCGTTGGGCCTTGGGCCGCGCTGTGTGCGTTGCTGCTGCTGTACCTCGCGTGCGCGCGCGCGCCCAGCCAAGGCTTGGGCCTTGCACGCTGGCTCGCTGCTACGCCCAGTGGGCCTTGCGCGCTTGCGCGCCTTGGCTCGTTGGGCTGGCAGCGTTGCTCCTTTCCGTATCCGCGATTAATATATTTCCGATATATTATTTATCGTTTCGTATACGACGAATCACCGTCGTACGATACGATTTATTCGTTTCGCCTAGCTTACGAATATTCGCGATACGATATACGATTCCGATGCAAGGTCGTATCGTATAATACGTTTTCCAACTAATTCCCGAAAAGCTATTAAATGAATTTCCGATTCATTTAATCCGGTGATCTGTTACGTGTCATTGGTGTGACCTTGTAGGTTCAGTCAAGAGTAAGTTGTGAGTTCAATATCCATCAGAACTCACTGATCGGAAGCATTGCTCCAGCTAGCTGTTCCGATCACTTGATCTCACTGAATTAATTGTTCGCAATTAATCTGAACCTTGGTATTAGACTTAATGCACCTTGGGTGAAGGACATATTTCCTTCAATCTCCCACTTGTCATTTAGACAAGTGTGCATCCACATTCCTTTGTCACTTAGTGTTACTTACTGAACATAAGGTAAGATCCAAGCCATCCTTATTAGGTCCAGAAGTGTTTCTCGGATTACAGAGTTCAACTGTCAAACTTTTGCAGAAGGTTAAGCCTAACCATTCTGAGCACGGCCATGCATTTTACAGTATCTAACTCTCCGAGAGGCCTTGTTACACAACAACACCATATCCTATCAAAGATAGGAGGACAATCCATTCTTGCAATCTATGAACACTCACTTTGATTCATAGTACGCCCAATAACTGCTTTTATAGCCTCCTTTTACGGTGCGACGTTTAGCTAGTATCAAAGCGAACTAATTCTCAGACAAGCAGACATAATCGCTCATGTTCTGAGGAACGGTTTCTAATCACCATTAATGAGAACTACCTATGACATGACTTTAATCTCTTAAAGCGTTCTCATGGTCAATCCGATACAAGATCCAATAAGTATCAATGCAAAAGATTCTGACATCCAGTCACTCTAGTTCAAGAAACAGAACTAAGTAATCTACTTGCAATCTAATCTTCATTAGTCATTGGTCGTCCACCTTTCAATGACCTGGATTAGGGATCCTTTGTGACTTCAATATTCAAGTTCACTTATGGGTGTTTCTTTGTCAAAGAATCCATCTTGACATCCCATTTGAATGATTTGAATCACATGGACTTATCATTTAATTCTAAACCACAATTAAATGAATATGAAATAAATAAATTTCATAAATATGAAATGGTCAAACCAATTGTTTTAAACATAGATCTAACAGATGTTCTAAAACAATACTTAGAAAATCAAAGCCATTATCCAACATGCTTGATTCCCATGGTTGCTACATGTGCGTTGTGTTTCACTTGTGGCAACGGTTAGTCAATGGATCCGCAATGTTGTCGTCAGTTCCAACCTTGCAAATCTCGATTTCCTTTCTTTCAACGATCTCTCGAAGTATATGAAATCGCCGTAGTACGTGCTTGGACTTCTGGTGGCTCCTAGGCTCCTTTGCCTGGGCAATGGCTCCGCTATTGTCGCAATACAAAGCCACTAGTCCTTTAATGGAGGGGACAACACTAAGTTCTTCGATGAACTTCCGAATCCAAACAGCTTCCTTTGCTGCTTCTGAGGCAGCAATGTACTCGGCTTCAGTTGTAGAATCCGCAATAGTGCTTTGCTTAGCACTTTTCCAGCTTACTGCTCCGCCGTTGAGGCAGAACACAAACCCAGACTGTGATCTGAAATCATCTCTGTCGGTTTGAAAGCTTGCGTCCGTATAGCCCTTAACAATCAACTCATCTGTACCACCATAAACCAGAAATTGATCCTTAGTCCTTTTCAGGTACTTTAGGATGTTCTTGGCAGCAGTCTAATGCGCCTCACCTGGTTCTGACTGGTACCTGCTCGTTGCACTGAGTGCGAACGAAACATCCGGCCTTGTACAAATCATAGCATACATGATGGATCCAATAGCCGAAGCGTATGGAATTCCACTCATCTTTCTACGCTCATCAGATGTTTTGGGACACTGATTCTTGCTTAGATATACGCCATGTGACATGGGTAGATGGCCTCTCTTGGCTTCCATCATATTGAACCTAGCTAGCACTTTGTCAATGTAAGTGCTTTGGCTTAGTCCAATCATCCTCTTAGATCTATCCCTATAGATCTTGATGCCCAATATGTACTGTGCCTCTCCTAATTCCTTCATTGAGAAACACTTCCCGAGCCAAGTCTTTACAGACTCCAACATAGGAATGTCATTTCCAATAAGCAGTATGTCGTCAACATACAAGACTAGGAATGCAATTTTACTCCCACTGACCTTCTTGTATACACAAGATTCGTCCTGATTCTTGATGAAGCCAAACTTATTGACTGCTTCATCAAATCGTTTATTCCAACTCCTTGATGCCTGCTTTAGTCCGTAGATGGACTTCTTAAGCTTGCATACCTTTCCTTGGTTCTTTTGATCGACAAAACCCTCCGGCTGTGTCATGAACACAGTCTCTTCAAGAACACCATTCAAGAAGGAAGTTTTGACATCCATTTGCCATATTTCATAGTCATGAAAAGCGGCAATCGCAAGGATTATCCGAATAGACTTAAGCATCGCGACTGGAGAAAAGGTTTCATCGTAGTCAACGCCGTGAACTTGCCTGTAACCTTTTGCTACCAATCTAGCCTTGTATATGTATACAATTCCATCTTTGTCTTTCTTCAACTTGAAGACCCATTTGCATCCGATAGGTGTGAACCCATCCGGCAAATCAACCAAATCCCAGACTTGATTTTCAGACATGGAGTCTATTTCAGATTGCATGGCCTCTAACCATTTAATGGAGCTTGGGCTCGTCATAGATTGCTTGTAAGTCAAAGGTTCATCACTATCCAATATGAGAACGTCTAAGTTTTCAGTCAAGAGGACGCCTGTCCATCTGTCAGGCTGAAAAATAGTTCTATTTGACCCCATAGTTTCTTTTGGATACCCAACGAAGAAATATTTGTCAAATTTAGGTTATAGCTTGTCCGAAATTAATCGCTTGACATATGCTTCGCAACCCCAAATCTTCAGAAAAGACAACTTTGGAAGTTTCCCAGTCCATAATTCGTATGGAGTCTTTTCAACGGCTTTTGACGGAGCACGATTCAGTGTGAGTGCTGCAGTTTGCAACGCATGTCCCCAGAACTGTAAAGGAAGTTCGGCCTGACCCATCATTGACCTGACCATATCGAGTAAGGTCATGTTTCTCCGTTCCGACACTCCATTCCACTGAGGTGTCCCCGGAGCAGTCAATTCAGAAAGAATACCGCATTCTTTTAGATGGTCATCAAACTCGTGGCTAAGATATTCACCTCCTCGATCTGATCTTAGAGCTTTGATTTTCTTGCCATGTTGCTTCTCTACTTCATTTTGAAATTCTCGGAATTTCTCAAACGATTCAGACTTGTGCTTCATTAAGTAAATATAGCCATATCTACTAAAGTCGTCCGTAAACGTTATAAAATAGCTGAACTCACCTCTAGCTTTCGTACTCATAAGCCCACATACGTCCGTATGTATTATCCCTAGTAGTTTGCTTGCTCTTTCTCCCACCTTTGAGAAAGGTTGCTTTGTCATTTTGCCAAGTAAACAAGATTCACATTGATCAATCTTCTCTAAGTCGAATGATTCTAGAATTCCTTTCCGTTGAAGTAATTCCATGCGCTTTATGTTTATATGGCCTAATCGACAATGCCACAGAAATGTGAGATCCGAATCACCAGTTTTAGCCTTTTTGGTATTTATGTTATAAATGTGTTTGCTCGTATCTAGCACATAAAGACCGTTTTCTTGTTGTGCTGAACCATAAAACATTCCATTCAAAGAAAAAGAACAACTATTGTCTTTAAATTGAAAACTAAAACCTTTAGAATCCAAACTTGAAACGGAAATGATGTTTCTGGTGATACTAGAAACATAGTAACAGTTTTCTAGTTCCAAAACAAAACCACTAGGCAAAGAAATAAAATAAGATCCTACGGCTAATGCAGCAATCCGTGCTCCATTTCCCACGCGTAGATCCATCTCGCCTTTATCAAGCTTTCTACTTCTCCTTAGTCCCTGTGAATTGGAACATAAGTGTGAGCCACAACCAGTATCTAATACCCAAGAAGTAGAATTAGCAAGATTACAATGTATAACATACATACCTGAAGGAGAAGCAACGTTTCCGTCCTTCTTCTCTTCCTTTAGTTTGGGGCAATCTCGCTTGTAATGACCAATTTCATTAAAATTGAAGCATTGCGATGTAGAAGGAGAAGCATTCCTCTTCATTTTGCTCTTGGAAGGCGCCAGATGCCCTCCGGGAGTGGACGAAGATGCAACCTTGCTTTTCTTCCCCTTGCCTACTTTCTTGAATTTAGTGCACCTCACATTCAAAGGGTCTTGATTGAACTTGAGGATTTTCTCGCATTTCATGAGTAATTCCACAAGTTCACAGAATGTGCTCTCTTTCTGAAAGAGATAGTGCATCTTAAAACCCTCATAATCCTTATGAAGAGAATTCAACACTAGTGCAATAGCTACCGACTCTTTGATGGAACCACCAAGTCTCTCAATTGTGAAAAATAATCCAGACATCATATCCACATGAGACCGAATTGATGTGTTTTTGTCCATCTTGACAGAGTAGATGCGCCTTTGTGCCTCCAGAAGTTCGACTTCTAGGCACGACTTGCGTGGGGTTACGAGCTTGAGATTGCTCATCGAATTAGCCAATTCGTCAACCCCATTGCCACCAGTTTGGCACAAGGGTTGAAAACCCGCACACTTATCCTCGAGGCTACTTAGGAGATCTTGAGGTTCAAAAGTAATGAACCTCCCTCTCCAACTCTCAGGGATAGACTTAAGGATGAACTCCGTGACAAGGTACTTGTGAAGTGCCCAACTTCTGTACCTTTCAGGAGTCATGCCTCGCGCATCATAGCTAGGGAAAGGTTGTTCAATGACATAGTGTATGCCATTAACCTTCAAAACTTCGACAAGTTTCTCTTTCCATTCAAGAAAATTAGTCAAGTCTAACTCGACATCCAGAATTTCAGATGATATGATTGTTGTTATGTTTGCGACCATTTTGATTACTACAATCGAAAAGAATTTGCAATAAATAACCATTCATACAATTCAATAAATTTGAAATAAAAGCAAAACATGCAATCATTAAAGCTATTAAAACATTTCATTCATGCAAAAAGCAAAAACATGGTCCAAAATGAATGAAACTATTCCAAGACCCCAAAAGTCCTAAATCCTTAAGCAGCTTTAGCATGTCTTAAGTAGTTTAAGATTTTAGGTAAGAAAAACCTATTGCTAGTAATCTCCAAATTACTCTTGGTTAATAAATTAATGCCATAATTTATCCCATTGCCACAACTTAATGCCATTGTTGTTTGAGTTGTAACCACAATCAACGTGCTCCTTTAGGACGTCTTACCACCTAAGTCAACTAAAATAGCACCTCGCTTTAGCGTAAACCTACTATCTTAGATCCCTAGATTTTTGTAAGTGTTGATTTGGAAGGCAATTTTAAAACTCAACATTACTTGGACCTAGTTGTTTCTATGTTGGTTCGATTATTTAGTGAACTTAAAACTAATCGATTCATAGGAAACAACCTGTTCATGCAAAGCATACATACATTCATACATTCACGCATAATATATATATATATATATATATATATATATATATATATATATATATATATATATATATATATATATATATATTAAATTGCATAAATAATTGGTGATCTAGTATGGCCCAAAACTTCTTGTCTTGAAGCATCCAATCTTCATCACCTCCTTGTTAGCTTGACATCGTCTTGAATCTTCGTTCAAATGCTAACTTAAAGTTCTAAACTTAGAAATACTTGAAAATAATAAATTACATCAAAATTTCCATGTTACGCAGACCATATTTAAAACTTTACATTCAAAGATAGAACGGTGCGCATACCGTATTTAACTATCCTAAATTTGGCCATACTAGTCACTTGGTGTACCTGCATTGCATAAAATATATATTCTACGCATTCACCCATTCGTATGCTAAAACGAATGGCTCATGTTAATATGCAAGTATTTACGTGAATTAATTAAAATTCACATTCACATAAACGCGTCCTAAAAGATTAATTAATTTCCAAATTATTAATCCTTAGACTTTATTCTAATTAAAATTGAATTTAATTAAAATAATACGACCTACGAAATAATTAAAATAATTATTTCATTTTAATTTCATTTAGTGGCTCCCACTCAAACCAATAATTATTCCGGATAATTAATTATGAAATATTAAATTAAAACTCGCGGCCCAGCCCAAGCAAATAAAATATTAAATTAAATATCACGTTAGCCCAAATTAATGCAAATATACGAAGCCCAACGAATTAAACGATTTAAAAAAAAGTTCAATTGCCTAATCGGGCTAGGCTTGCGCCCAGCCCCGCCTTGCGTGAAGCCCAAGAGCACACGAGCATTGCCCGCGCACCCCCAGCCCCATCGTGCGTGCGGCCCAAGAGCACACGAGCAATGCCCGCGCGCCCCAGGCCCATCGCACCGCATGCGCACCGCGTACCCATAGCCATGCTGCCCCTGCGTTGCGTGTGTTGTGCATCGAGTGTGCTGGACGTCGCAAGACTTGCCCTTGCTTCGTCGCAGCCCCGCAGGCGCCCTCGCCTGCCCCTTCCTTGCCTAGCGCGCACGAGGCACGCAGCCTTGCTGCTGCTGCCCGTGTCGCATGGCTCGGCGAGCACAATGGCCTCGTATGGCTCGACGAGCCATACTTCCATCATGCCCATGTTCGTGTTTTTGGTTCGTAAAACGGACCAACTTGATTAAAATTAAATTTAATTCACGAACTTGCATTAATTTTATTTTTCAAAAAGGTTACGATTTAATTTTCGAAAAACAACGAATTTTAACGATTTAATAAACTTTAACGACAATCCAATTTCGTAAAATTAATAAATCAAGGGCTAACAATATTCAAACTTTCAAGAACGATCGAATCAACATTAAAGTTTGAACTTTTAATTAATAAAATCCAAAACTTTATATCGTTCATAAACAATTAAATTTCAGATTATTAATAATTTGGTTTAAGTGCGATTAAAATTAACGAAACCATTCAAAATTTTAATCCAATAATTTTTAAAATTAGCCACTGACCAATGAAATTATACCCCCTTCCCCAATTAACCGAATTATTAAACCAAAATTAATTAAAATTCAATTAGGGTTGTAAATTTTACGAATTGGGGAAAGGCAAAATTAGGGTTTATACTTATTGGAAAAATCTGAAATTTTTACCATAGATCAAGCATGTACCCAGCAACATTTTGTCAAAAATTAAAGCAATTCCTAGTAGATTAGGTCGACCTTTTAATTGAATTACTGTCCGACACTTTTAATTTTTAATGAAAAATTAACAAAAACGCCAAAAAAACGATGCTTTGAGGCCTGTTTTCGCAATTCTATTCTCATGAGTTGATCTTAGAAAATCGTTTTCCATCAGATTAGGGTTTTAAAAATCGAAAAGGCGAATGTTTTTGATTTCGGAACTGCCAATTTCGCAATTAATCTCATAATTCGAAAAAATTCCGAAAAATCAACAAAAATTCCAAAAATTTCGACAATGCAAAAAACAATAATAATCATGCTAATTCATGCTTTGAATACATAAGGCTCATGATACCACTGTAGGGGAATACAGTTAAACATAATAACATGTGCGGAACAATCCCCAAAGCCAGGAAACATGTATAAAGCACAGATTAAGCAAACTTACATTCGAAGCGTGTTTTCCACAATAATCCGTCAACGAACACGAACAAAGAACTCCACTTGTCGTTCCTCTACTTGGTTCACCGACACGATCAGATCCGTCTTGATTATCGTAGCTTAGACAATCGATCAAGAGTTTGTGCTTTTGGGAAGAACAATTCTAATGGAGGCACAGAGAGTTTAAGGTTTCTCTTGCCTTAGGTTAGAATCTGATTTTTTTTGCATTAGGTTATTGGAAAACGTGAGTTAGAATAATATTATAACCCTTAGGTTATAATATCAACCGGCCAAGGCACGTAGGCCATGCGCCAGCCAGCCACGTCCGTGCAAGCCCACACGCGCACAGCCACACAGGCGCTGGGCCTTGGGCCGCGCTGTGTGCGCTGCTGCTGCTGTACCTCGCGTGCGCGCGCGCGCCCAGCCAAGGCTTGGGCCTTGCGCGTTGGCTCGCTGCTACACCCAGTGGGCCTTGCGCGCTTGCTCGCCTTGGCTCGTTGGGCTGGCAGCGTTGCTCCTTTCCGTATCCGCGATTAATATATTTCCGATATATTATTTATCGTTTCGTATACGACGAATCACCGTCGTACGATACGATTTATTCGTTTCGCCTAGCTTACGAATATTCGCGATACGATATACGATTCCGATGCAAGGTCGTATCGTATATTACGTTTTCCAACTAATTCCCGAAAAGCTATTAAATGAATTTCCGATTCATTTAATCCGGTGATCTGTTACGTGTCATTGGTGTGACCTTGTAGGTTCAGTCAAGAGTAAGTTGTGAGTTCAATATCCATTAGAACTCACTGATCGGAAGCATTGCTCCAGCTAGCTGTTCCGATCACTTGATCTCACTGAATTAATTGTTCGCAATTAATCTGAACCTTGGTATTAGACTTAATGCACCTTGGGTGAAGGACATATTTCCTTCAAATGGACCTTGTCACTTGTTTGCCCAAGTCAAAGTTAGAAAATGATACCATTTGAGTTGTGGTACATAGTTTGATCAAGTCAGCAGTGTTTATACCAATGAAGGAGACCTGGAAAAATGGAGCAACTTGCTACGGCTTACATCAAGTACGTTGTAAGACTACATTGAAGCATGCAAAGTCTAAACATTTATCATGAGTAATAACTTGAAAACCAAACATGAAATTTAAATAAGTCATTGAGCATTTTATTCGAAATAGTTAGTTCCGGCAGAGTGAATTAAATCAAGATCCCAAATCATTGAAAAATTAAGCATGCTTTTGCTTGTCTTAATTCTAAAATATTTTAGCTAAGCAAATCTATTGCTAATAGTCAAGAAACTATTCTTGGTTGATAGGCTCATCTAAGAACTTATTAGGAAAACATATCTCATTTGCCACGACATAAAAGTACTCCTTACTCATATCGTCGAGTTCAACCAAAATCAACTCGTACTCACAACTAATAGTGTACCTCAACTTTTAGGATCAAGAAGTGACACCTCGCTTTGGTGGAAAACTATCACTAATCGACCGAAAAAATGTACTGGTGTACGTTACCCCTTTAAGATCAAGAAATGACACCTCGTTTTGGCGGAAAACTATCACTAATGTGATCTAAAGGTGAGTAAGTGTTATTTTAGAATGACACCTTATAACTCAATTTTATGTTTGGATAATTGCAGAAAAATCACCGCTTCTCAACAACAGATTCACATAAAAATAAGCAAAATCAATCGAAAATCCAAATCAAAATTAATCACAAAAACTCAAAAATTAAAAAACTAAAAGTAATAAAAACCCAAAGTAGAAGGAAGTGATTCCAGTACCATACATGCGAAGCAATGACGGTGGAGGACGAAAAAAATGTTCAAAAACTTCAATCTCTGACTCTATTGCCTCGACCCACGCAACACCACCAGCGTAAGGTTTCGGTCGCCGGAATATATGTTACCGCCCATATTGAGTACTCATGGAGAGAGCCGAGTTTGGTGGTATTTCATGTAAGACCGAGTTTGTATAGAAATTATGTTTTACGTATGTCAGTATGTGCTCCCGAGTCTTTATCAACGGTATCCCGCAAAGTTCGAAGTACACCTTTGTGTATTACCAAACGGTTCACCCTTAAGGCTAATCCTTCGGGGCGAGTTCTAGGTGGATAGGTTCCAGTCCCCTCCCAGTTATTGTTGCAGAGGATCGAACATGCGATACTCCCTACCAAATTCAGCGTCAATCACCACTAAACCAACATGCAATTGGTCGAAGTACACCTTTGTGAAATGGGTCGGATCTCGCGGTAACCTAAGGCATAAGGACTGAGCTCAACGCAAAACCCCTCCACTTTTCATCCCACATAATACAACAAGTATTTCCAGTTGTTTGAAGTACCACACTCTTACCTGTTCCCACAACATTCTGTTGCCACCATGACTGACTGACCTTTACCTTCTCAATTGAGCAGCAACACTCTACCCTCTTCCTCTTTTCCCTTCTCCTGAATTGGGTTGGATTCGTTTTCAAGAAATTCTTCCGTTTTTGCTTGGTGGGGTTCCCAGAAATTGAAGATTTTTTTGGCGGAAAAATTTGATGAAAAATGGCAAACAGTGCGAAAAACAATGGAGTTGAAGTAGTAGTAGAAGAAGAAGCAAGCCAAATAACAGAACAGCTTGAAAAAACCCTAAAACAAGGAGAAAGATTAGTGGGTCCTACTCGTAGACCTGATGGTACTCTTCGCAAACCCATCCGAATTAGGGCTGGTTATACTCCCCAGGAAGAAGTTGCCATTTATCAATCTAAAGGAACTTTGGTAACTTTCATTTTCATTTGTTTTGGTTGATTTTGTATGATTATTTTGTAATTTGCTCGATTTTTTTTTGTTTTAATTGATTCCCATTGATGATTTTGGTGATGTGAATATCAATATATACTGGCAATAAGCTATCATTTTGCATTTTTTGAACACTGTTTCATTATTTGATTGATTATTCATTTGTCATGTTTAGTCTTATCTTGTTTTTAATTGTGATGTTTTGTCAATGCATTGTGTTGGAAATGTGATGTGGTTCAAGGTGTGAACTTGTGATATGTGTATTTGATTGAACAAAAACCAAAGAATACTGAATAAGGGCTGGATCTTTGGAGGTTTATTTGAAGTTTGTTTAGCTTGAAGTAACTGGTTTTGATGGTGATGGGATTTGAAGTAGGTTTAGGTGAATATAGTGGTAGGGATAGCTCAAAACCTTGCAAGCTCTCGAGAATTTCTTGATGAACTCATCCAACAAGGCAACACGGTAACGGTTTGAATTTGCCCAAGAATTAAACATGAACAAAGGCTGATAATATTCACTTGATCTTTAGTGTAGATTTGGACCAACTAGGGATATGTCTTTATGCCCTCCACTCCCCATGCTGAAGTATATTAGGATAACAACAACCTTAACATATTTCAATAGTTGCTGCCTAAGTATTAAGAGATGCTAATTGACTATTCAAACCAGTCCACCTAGTTGATCGAACAATGGGTCTGTGGCATAAGAAATGTTACGGGATTAAAACAACAGAATGATGTTGAGTTGAATTTGTTACTAGATTTAAAGCCCGTGCGATGCACGGGTTAAGTTCAAATTTTTTTGTGAGATTTTTTTTTCAACTTTAAGCGATAATTAGAACAGTGATTATTTTATAATCAATGCCAATAAGCATGACAGTGTGAGTCTACAATGACTACTGTTCATTCTCTAAGTCAAATGCTGTAAAAAGAATTCAAAGATTATCCATATATATATTACATATTTGATGTCTTGGGTTCTCACCCAAGGACCCAAACATGTTTTCATATACGAAGTACATGTTATGAGCAGAAAAATTGTGGAAGAGATTAACCACTAAAAATCCAAAGTAAATTAAAAAATTTACATCTTACCTATGTGAATAATATTGAAGGAACTAAAGGGAGGAGGAACGGAAACAAGCTAAAAATGTGAGAACGGTTTTAACATGAAGACGTGGATCTGAAATAATATTAGTATTTGATGACATGGAAATCCTACGTGGCACTCTGAATGCTCTCCAAAAAACTCCCCTTTATATATGTATATATCACGGAGTAGATTATTTAATTGATAACTATACATCACTCCATGCTGAATTTTAATTCAAATGTATTCCATTTCCCGATTTTCTTCCTTTTTTGGTCCATATTTGTGTTGTAGCCATCAATCGATGAATCTGATATGAGCAAAATCTGAAAGGATTGACTCAAAAATTTTTGCAGTGGAAGAAGGAGATGGACTCAGAAGTTGGACCACCTGGATTCGATCCCCAAATGGAAGCAAAACCCAAAAGCAAGTCTGTCAAGAGAAACGAGAGAAAGAAAGAAAAGAGACAACAGGTGCTATTTGTTTTTCTTAATAAATCCTTTAATGCTTTGTATACACTTCCTCCATTCTGGAATAATTGCAGCATAGAAAGTCAGTGTAATATATCTTTTGGTGTAAGTTGATTATGTGAACAAATATCTACTTCAACCATTCCACTACTCTGCTACTGGGAAAGTGGTTGCCTAGTAGACCCTTACACATGGTCAATCAGCAAAACAATTGCTTTTGCAGTAATATCTTCTTCCATTGAGGGAGGAATGATGCTTCCTTTCCCCTACCTAGGGATGCAAACGAGCCGAGCCGATCCGAGTTTTACCTTGTTCGAGCTAAGCTTGATAAGGATTTTCATTGTTCGAGCTTGTCTCGAGCTTAACCGAGCTTTGCAATTTGTTGTTCGAGCTTTGTTCGCTAAGCATTAGGAAGTCTCGAGCTCGGCTCGAGCTCGCTCGTTTAGCTCGAGCTTAAACCCGAGTTCGAGCTCGAGCTAAACGAGCTTTATTCGAGCTTGATGAACGAGTTTTGAGAAATCGTCAAATTGATTTAAATCATATAATCAAGGAGAAACTTCACAAAATATATGCATGACTGGAATATTCCATGGGATACTATACTACATGATAGATTCGATTCGGTTTTATACAATTCTTGACATTTAAGGGTCATATTTTTTTAAAGAAACTTATATTTTATTCCATTAAATTATTTTTTCGAGCTTGAGTGAGTTATAAACGAGCATATAAACAAGCTTATGACCGAGTAATTAATGAGCTATAACCGAGTGCTTGTGAACGTTAACGAGCCGAACGTGATGTTGTTCGAGCTTCGCTCGTTTACTTATCGAGCCTAGAATTTTTGTTCAAACTCGTTCATTAATTAATAAACGAGTTTTAGCCAAGCTTTGACCGAGCTGGTTCGCGAGTTGTTAGCGAACGTATCAGCTCATTTGCAGCCCTACCCCTACCCTCCCACGATCACCACTTTTTCTTAAATCCTCACATATTTTCGAAATACAATTTGATTTTGACCACCAAAGTCCATGATCTTGAACTCTATTGAGCAACCAAAACTCCAAATTATTTTTTGTTCCCAGTTCTGGAAGATTGGGGAGGAGAGTGAAAGGAGGCCAAATTTTGAATTTTGTGTATTGTGAGATCATTCTTATTCTCTTGGGTGTCTACTAGGCAAGTTAGAACTTTTGCATGAGAAGTTTTAGTGATGTTTGCTGCAATTCTTAATTGTTGCTAGTCGGATATTGCAAATATTTGCACCAACATTGGACGGATGAGGCATTGTGAAGGGAGCAGCTAGAGAGAGTCAAAGTGGAGGGAGATGAAAATTAAAGTGAGCGTGTGGGCTGGAGACAGAGGAGTTGCAAGAGAGTGTACGACTAGACAGTGGAGTGGAAGGGTTAGTAGGGAAGATAAAGGGATATCGGAGTGGAGGAGGAGACTAGGGGAGAGAAAATAGAGTTTTGGGATGGGTTATTTGGTTCTTGGATTCATCAGTCATCAGTTCAATACAAAACTCATGCCGAGAAGCGAATCAACAGGGGCTTTAATATTTCAACTGTTACCAAAACCATTGTTTAGTATGCCCTGGACCCCTGAAATAAGAAGTCCTTCATGTGAAAAGATTTTCCTTGTTTTAGTTCTACAAAGATTTTTTTTCTTCCAATTTGATTTTTGTGTGCTTTTATTTGTAATTTACCTCCGCTTTACTACTTGGTTCTGTGATGCTGTTCCTCATTCTGGCTTAGTAACTCCAATTCTAGAAGAATTTTTAATGCTTTACGAGGTTATATTACTATATGCTCACTTTCAAAAAAAAGGTCAACCTTTGAAAAGTGAGGAAAAGGAACTCCATAAGTCACAGAAGACCTAAGTCACAAAAAGAACTAAGTGAACCCTTAGTTTAAAAAGGCGCAAGGGCACTAAGGCGCACAAGGGTCATGGAGCCTAGGCACAAGGCTCAGGCGTGCACCTTTTCGATACGAGGCGCACATAATTTCCTAATAAACCTTTAAATTCGGTATAGAACAAAATTAACACAATTTATACTCAAAACAACATAATACTATTGTAGTGCCATATTTTCTTGCCGGTTCATAAGAATCGCGTGATCCCGTCGATGGAGTGCCAGAATTAGAATATCCCATGGTAATTATAAGCTGGAAATATAAAAATTAACTTGTCACTATCCAAAAAGCTTAGGTTGTAGAGATATGACCGTTGATAGGTCACATGGGGTGTGTTTATATCATTAAGAAAGAAAAAAAAAGTAAATAAAAGGATCCACGTCACCCTATTACACCCGAAGATTGAAGGCGCACAAGGCGTTGCACCTTGCGCCTTACCTAAGGCGCACAAAGGCGCAAGAAGGCGCGCGCCTGGTTGACAACCTAAGAAGGCATGATCCCATCGATGGAGTGCCAGAATTAGAATATCCCATGGTAATTACAAGCTGGAAAATAAAAATTAACTTGCCACTATCCAAAAAGCTTAGGTTGTAGAGATATGACCGTTGATAGGTCACATGGGGTGTGTTTATATCATTAAGAAAGAAAAAAAAGTAAATAAAAGGATCCACGTCACCCAATTACACCCGAAGATTGAAGGCGCACAAGGCGTTGCGCCTTGCGCCTTACCTAAGGCGCACAAAGGGGCAGGAAGGCGCACGCCTGGTTGACAACCTAAGAAGGCGTGATCCCGTCGATGGAGTGCCAGATTTAGAATATCCCATGGTAATTACAAGCTGGAAATATAAAAATTAACTTGCCACTATCCAAAAAGCTTAGGTTGTAGAGATATGACCGTTGATAGGTCACATGGGGTGTGTTTATATCATTAAGAAAGAAAAAAAAGTAAATAAAAGGATCCACATCACCCTATTACACCCGAAGATTGAAGGTCTTGTGCTGCGCCTTGCGCCTTACCTAAGGCGCAAGAAGGCGCGCGCCTGGTTCACATCGGTGAGCCTGGAGAGCTAAAGACGCTGAAAGCTGTGCCTAGGTGAGCCTTGAGCCTAGGCGCGCCTTGGGCACGCTTTTTTAAACTAAGAGTGAACCCATTTATTCCCTCTAATTTTGTGTTTGGAAGTCGGTGTATATCAATGTTTGGTTATTTATCTCATGGGCTTGAGGAATCTAATAATATTACCAGTAGCTGTATACGAAGTAAATATGAGCAATCGAGCATGTGACGGTCAAATGAGGCAGCTTGATTGACTCTCTTTTAATTTTTGTTTACTGGTGGAAGATAAAATTCCGATAATCTGATTGAAGGGAAAAACTATATGGAAGTACTTTGCCAATGTCTTGAATATATTTATTTATTTCATCATGGCAAGAGTTCTCAGACTTCTCACATGACGATTTCATGTCTTTGTTACAATATTTCACTTGTGGGGTGCTTGGTCAATCTGTCTTTTATCCTAACAAGTCATTTTGTTTTTGCAGCTTTTGGTACATTTATCTATTGTCATTAGGGCCATGTATCTGTACGATATGTTACTTTATTAATTGCATTAACTCAACTTGGAATTTGGAAATTTTCGTTGATTGTCAACATGTCCTCTTTAATCTCTATGTTATGTTCTTGCGTTCATATCTTAGAGGTACTAGTGGACGGTCATCTCGCTTGAAAACATTGTACAGAGAAGTTCAGTCACTGTAGTTAGGTCTAACATGCTAGGAGTATGTGACTATGTGAGAAACACTGACAAAATAATCAATGTAACAATGCAACTATTTGCTATGCGAACCTCTGCTACTCTAGATTTCCCTGTCCATAGACTTAGTGAGTTAGTGCACAGTTGTTTTCACTGACTCACTGGTTTGACTTAACCTCCCTTGCTTCATTCCAAATCATGTTTTGATGACGAGTTCCGGTCTTCCGGATTTCCTTGGTTTCCTGTTATGATTATATATTTTGGTCTTCATCTCTGTTCCACATCACAAGCTTTTGCTTAAAAGGCATCCCAATTTGAGGGTGTAACAATTTTTTCATGAAAGTACTATTCTTAGAGGTCGTACCCAGTGCACAAGGCTAGGTTGTTTCCAGGGATCGAACCCATGACCTAGTGGATAGCGAGTAACACTTGACCATCGCGCCAAGGCACCACCTTCATTGAAGCATTGTTCTTCTTTAGCAGAATTCAAACATTGCTAAATTTTGTTTTTTTTAACTCCTTGTCTTTCCTCAACAGTATTTTATTAGAACGAATAGCAGAAAAAAAAGTTATTCTCATAAAGTTGTGAGATTTCTGTAGAGTCCAAGAAGTCAATGATCTCTTTGCAGCTACTCATTTTTCCATATGATATGTAAGGTCGGTTATTAGTTTGTTGTAGTGTAGATTCCGGGTGATAATCATTCTGGCTTGTGAGTATAATTTTTAGGTCAGCATAGCTTCTTCATCCCTGAGAATAAATCATGCGTGATAGCCTCAATCTCAAAATAATACAATTTCCCCCCTCCCCCCCCCCCCCCCCCCCCATTTGTATGTATGTTTTAAGTTTTTAACAGAAGATTGATTAGTTAATTCGGCTTTGATAGGCTGCCGTTGATAGAGCTAAGAACTCAGAATATTCAGCTGATGAGGATATGGAGGAGACAGATGTTCAAGATCCAAATTTAAAGCAATCTCTGGAGTCTGCTACTTCTCAGATTAGCCAGCTAGCTCTTTCTAACAGTGCTACTGGTAAATCTTCACTGAATTCTACAGTGGGATCAGATACGGCCAATGCAGGTGTAGATATTGACAAAAAGATCCGAGCTTTAAAAAAGAAGGTACCATTCCTATCTAAGTAATTTTCGACCATAAATTGAGTATGCATTTTTTGGTAATTGGTTACGATGATCAAATCTAATCTCTGTTTCTGAAGGGTCAAGAAACTGAAAAAAAAATCTTTATCTCACTCTTTTTCTTAACTCTCATACATATTTTATATGTGAAGTTCTTGAATGAGAAATTGAGAATATAATCCCTTTGAGTGATTTAGGAACTTGTATTTTTTTCTTACTACTACTATGTCCGTTTACAAATAAGTGAAGCACTTTGAAGTATTCCTTTTTTGGATGGTGTTTTTGCTTGCCCTCTCCCCTCATCACATGGGCACTTTCTGCCTCTTTTGCAACTGATGGAGAATTCGTTGAATGACTATGAGTAGATAAGGTGGTTATCGAGTGGTTCCTAGGCATGAAATCAAAGAACCATTAGGTGCATGCAATCATGCATGACAGTGGACTTGGGGTGATGTAGTTGTTACTGAGGACATAGATCATAGCATGCACAGAGACAAGCCTTCTTGCCTTGAAGTTTTGAGAACCACCAATTTCTATACTTTATACTGACAATTTGGACCTTAGACATCACCACCAATTTCTATATTTTATACTGACAATTTGGACTGTAGACACCACCACCAATTTTGTGGTATCAAACCCCATTTTGAAATTTATGGCTGACCTCCATTAAGACCTTTAGAGACGTGACACAAATTGGGGTCTTAAACCAGTAAATGGTCATTGGACTCATTTTGATGGATTTTGTAAGGTTAGGGCAGCGTTCAATTCCAAGTCCCATGGACATTTTGAAGGGGCATCCATCCACCCACCCTATTGAGATGCTTATGAGATACACTTGGGAATATTGAAAAGAAGTGAGGAATGCTCCCCCCCCCCCCCCCCCCCCCCCCTCCTCCTGTTTGAAGTAGCTTCTTTGAGTTACTGTTGCTCTATATCAGCTGTTGTGTTGTATTTACTGGTGTATTCTTAGTGGACCCTTTTTAAGCTGTGAGTTTAACAGAACTGTGAAGTTTAAGCTAATTTTTTAGCCAGTACAAACCCTATTTCTTCATAAAATAAGCAAACTCGGCCGTTCGGTTACGTAACAGCTGTTCTGTAACGGATTTTGGATTTTCGGTTCCGCAAAACCCCGTTACATAATGGTGAGACAAAAATCACACCTATCTCCACGCGTTGTCGGTTATGTAGTGGTAACTAGCTGCCTTAGAACGTTTTTTTTTTCCCCGTTGTACCGTTTTTTTGTAAAAATTGGCGAAAAATATTTTAGTAATTAATATGTATTTTATGGAACATGATATTATGAGTGATTATTTGTTCACAAAATATGACCACTCATATTATGATAGGTTTGGTTATATTGTGTTGAAAAAATATTTTTTAAACTTAAAAGTACTAACAGGCTTGAACATGTTAATGTGAGTTTTTAGACAATCCACACTACGTTAGCCGCGGTCTGTTTTATTTATCAGTTACAATCGGTTTCCGCGGTTGCAACCGCATCCGCGATTTTTTCTATGGATAAGGTGCTTGAAAGTAAATAGTGAATTATAAATTTAGAATATGCTCCAAAATTATTAATTACAGTAGAAAGTGGAATTTCTTCAATTTTTTTTTTTAATCTTGAAAAGTCAATATGATAAATGTGAAACTCGGAGTACCACCACCTTATGCTGTTTCTGCTACACCCTGACTTTATCAGGATTACAATGCATCAGTGATTTTTTGGTTGGTTATGACTTAACTTGTCATAGACATTGAGGCCAGATGAGGATTACCAATTGAACTTGGGAGGGAACATGTTTTTTGCTACTCAGTAGCTGTAGGGTTTCTATGCGACAGGGGATGTGAGATATTTTGCTCTTGCCAAACGCCCTCTTTTAGGTATTGGTAGAAAGCTGGGGAGGGCTTTGGATTCAAGGGCTTTTTTAGTGTTATATGGAGTTGTTATAACGGATGCAAAGAAAGAATAAAGAACGTAATAAAGAACGCAGAGAATTTTAACGTGGTTCACTAACAATGTGTTAGCTATGTCCACAAGGAGAGGGGAGGAAAGTTTTATTGATCTTGAGGAATACAGATTACAGAATACAACTAGGTTATGACCTAGAGAGTTTATATAGTACTCTCTAGACAGATGCGGAAAAGCCCAGAAAATAGACCCAAAACAGATAACCCTAGTCCAGAATAACAGATACCGTAAAGTTCGGGGGCGTTGCAGTAAGGGGCTTGACCGATTCAAGGCATTATTCTAACAAATCTCCACCTTGACTTGAATCCTCTCACAAAAACAGATGTACCACATGCACCATTATAATGTCAGATCCCCGTGCTGGGGCGTTGCAGTAAGGGGCTTGACTGATTCAAGGCATTATTCTAACAGGAGTAATAGCTAAGGCAGGCTCTTTTTTGAAGGGTAAAATTTTGTACGTTTTCTCAGTGACCAATCTGACCATTGAATCAAATTTGCATACGGTACTATGAAAAAGGCGAAGACCTTGTGTTGTGGTCGTGCGCAGTGTACTAAGGTTTCTGGGATAATTGGTAGCCTTAGGTCCATACTCCAACTGGTCAGTACCAATTGTGAAATCTCAGTGCCCTCATTTCAAATGTGTGTATTGCCTTAACGGACAAGTTCAGCCATTTCAATAGAAATAAATTCTAACTCTACTCAGTTTCTCCCCAAGTCCCTACGTCAAAAGATTTTTCTCATTTTCCCTTCTTAGTCCGTCCCTAAAAGATAGCTTCTTTTCCTCTTTTGTTAATATGGTCCCCACCATCCTTCTCTACTTTGTTCACTATTGCATATGCTAAACAACAATACAACTCTCTACCTACCTACTCAATACAACTCTTAACAAAGTTAAAAAAAAGGGAATAGAACAATCTTTAAGGGACGGAGGGAGTACCTAACAGTCACAGTTTCCATATGTGATGTTGGAATTTGGCTTTGATTGTATGTAGAGAGAGACATTAGTTTGCACGATCGCGCCTTCTGGATGTTAATGGAAAGTTTAGAATATAATTTGAGGTGCTTTTCTATTCCTGCGGCTCTGCAAAGGATATTTAGAGACCGTCTGAATTATAAACAACACCTAACAAAATAGCCCGAGCATTCTTCTGGAATCTACAGAGAGACTATGAAGGCTTCACAAACATTGCCTAATGTCAGTAGGATGTGTATGTAAACCAGATTTAAGGTACGTATGCCATTAGTCATGTTTAAGTCACTCACTTTGACAAGTGGTGGAAAGTTAGAGAAGTCTCTTGAACTCACATAGCTTTAAGCGCATGTTCTACTGATGATGGAAAGTTGACTATGAAGTATGAACCATGGTGCAACCCTATTGAAATCTGGTGTTTTGTGTTTTGAAAAATGGGATGTCTGTCATGGTTGCCTAATGGTCTTTGACTCTTTGGGCCCTACAAAAATCAAAAGTCATGTCCAAGAGACCTACTTCGGGATTTGTTTGGATGCTTAAAATGAACTTTTCCTAAAGGTTACTGAGCTCCCAAATAGTCCTGAAAGGATTCCAGTGTCCGTATTATTAGTTTTTTGTTGAAGATAATAGCCCGAGCCATTTCCATTTTGGAGGCAATATGTAACTCACAGTCTCACACCCTAAGACGGTTATGGAAACCAACCAGAGTGAGCCCACTTGGGTTCCAAGCTCTCTAATGATTTACGAGATTGGATTGCTGCATATAAAAGCTTGTTTTCAATGCTTGCGAAAAAGTTTGGATGAATTTTGGAAGACTCTTTGGCTCCTAAGCAACATCCTATTTTGAAGGATATGACTCACTTAT
This sequence comes from Spinacia oleracea, assembly GCF_020520425.1. Classification (NCBI taxonomy): domain Eukaryota; kingdom Viridiplantae; phylum Streptophyta; class Magnoliopsida; order Caryophyllales; family Amaranthaceae; genus Spinacia; species Spinacia oleracea. The sequence goes on along the minus strand of NC_079487.1, from coordinate 6,575,081 downwards.
AAGACCTTTACAGGCTGTGGTGAATGGTGTCGGAAACCATAAGTTCCTTGGGTTTATACGTAGGCTTGAAGTCTTGAACGCCTGATTAGGAAAAAGGGTCAGGCCAAATGTTGCGGCTTAATAGATAAAAAATGCGGTATCGGTCACGGTCGCGGGATCGGTCGCGGAGTCTCGGTAACGGAAATGATGCGTTAGTCGCGGACCGTGTCGCGGTTGTCGCGTAGGAATTTGAAATCTAAAAATAAGCCCCATGTCAGCCCCATTCACTACCTACCCTAGTCCCCCTCCCCTAAACCGTACACGTGACATAGTTAAAATGAATTCCTTTGTCTACCTTCTCTTCCTGCTTGTTTTAGATTTGAAAATGGAGTTCTCTACTCTATTTCAATGGAGTTTCTCCATTTCTTTCCTTTTTCCCTTTCTTTTTGTTGAAAACATGGGGAATTCGGCTGAAAACTGAGTTAGCGTGTCCATATCCATGTTAGCGTGTACTTGAGATGAAGTGAAGAGTCGGAGTACCGAAGCTTCCTTCAATAGCTATATCATCTTTGGTGGCCTTAGTCAACTAAATATTACACTCAGTACCCCAAGTAATGCCACATGTTGGATTTTCCTTCATCAGAGAAGCCCATTGTTGAGGATTTGAGGACTCACTTCATACTTGACCCTTAGCCCTTGATCTCGCAATCAAAAAAAATTTGGGGGGTACTTTCTTCCTGTCATGAGGGGTAAAGCAACTTTAGCCACTCTCCTCTCTCCATCGTTAAATTGTTATTTGTTTAAATTAAAAAGAGGCCCAAATTGTTTGTTAAAAAAAGTAGGGATTGACATTCAATAGATATACTTGAATTACCTTACAGAGACCAGCTTAAAGTCCATTAGCGACCCTCCTTTGAAAGGCCATGGACCTGAATCGCATGACCCTGGCCCACCCCGCAACAACTTTGGTCCTACCTCATTTGAATGCCTCAACCCACCCAATAACCAGGCCTAATTATCCCGCAAGGGAGTCTCTAGTTTCGGCGTTTCACCCCTTCATTTTGCCACAACTGTGATATAATCTGCCAAATACCTTACTTGGTTCAGTCTGATTATACGTTGCCTGCTTAAGGTGATACAGGATACATTACAGAAAATTGGATCTACATGAGAACAAAGATTCCTTATGTCCTCTTCCCCCTTTTACTAAGTGGATTATCAGAGTCAAGGGAACATTGGAATTTTTTGTTAACAAAGTGATGTGTATATTATGATTGGTACATGCGTTGATGATCTTGATACCCTGATGTATCACGAACAAACATAAATCTCTGAAGATTGATTAATTATGATATGGGATATCCCTCAGTGGCTCAGTCATAACTCATAACATGCTTACGAGCATTTTATTGCCATTCCCTTTCTCTATATTCACAAATCACAATAGGATTTATGTTGTTAATGTTATGATCTGAACGTGGTAATTTATTGCAATCGAAAGACTTGAATTATGTTTTGCAAGAACTTATGATTCAATTGCAGGGGGATCTGTTGATAATTTTCTTGGAGGTGACTACTAATGTCATGAAACATATTTGACCTGTGAACTTGTATTTGGTTTTCTTCAGATTCGGCTTGCAGAAGCTCAACTGCAGAAGGCTAGCCCTGAAGATATGAAACCTGAACAGCTCGAAAAGGCCAACAAGTTGGATGGTTGGCGTGAGGAGCTGAAACATCTGGAGGGTGAACATTCGTCAGTATTATCAAAATCGTGACCCTCTTCATTCCTTCTAATCGCTATTTATCCAAGCTTGTCTTGAATCTTGATTGAGTAAGGTCACAAGTTAATCCTTCATTAGATGCTCTTGAGAGAGGGATCACACCTCAACTCAACTCAACTCAACTCAACAGTTCAGGCTTTGATTGGTCTAGGGAGTTCTCTGCCATGGTCTAGTTGATGTTTAGCTGTGTGTAACTTGTGGTATTGTGGTATTGTGGTATTGTTGATCAATGTTTGTTGTAACGTATGTTTCGCATTTGCCGGTATGAAATTGAGTCATATAACAAGTGCAAAGTCCTTAATTAGATTTTTTTATTTTTTTTAAAAGAAAGTCGTTTGATAGAGCAGGAACTAGAAGCCTTTTCGAGTTCTTTGAAATTGAGTCATACTCCCTTACTCTCAATGTTTTGACTGTATACGCTTGTTAATGCATAATTTTGACTATTAATATCTCTAATTATTATAAAAACTTATAAAATATATATTAAGATGAAATCAACAATATATCATATGCTAACACTTATTTTCATATACTCCCTCCGTTTCTAAATAAGCGTTCACTTTGGACATTTACATGGGATTTAATAAAACTGAATTGTGTGTAAGAGATAATGACTGAGAATGTTTTTTTTTGGTAAAGGAAAAAGTAAATAATTGTTTATTGATAAAGTACAAATAAAAGTGGATGTGATGAAAAAGTAATAATGATTTATGGGAAAGTGGGAAAAGTATGTGGAAGAGTGGGAAAAGTGTATATAAAATGGGAAAAGTGTATGTTCAAAAATAGAAAGTGGACACTTATAAGGGAATACTATTTTTGGAAAGTGGACACTTATTTAGTAACGGAGGGAGTACTATAAATAAAATACGGTCAAAGTGAATTATGTGAATAGTGAAAAAAATCAAATCGTTATTAGTATTCCGGAACGGAGGAAGTATAACAAGTGCAAAGTCCTTAATTAGATTGGTTTTTTTTTAGAAAGTCGTTTGCACCAGGTTGGATATCTGCTGCTTTTGCCACTCTGTTCGAATCCGGTTGTCGTGGATATATGATTCAACCTCATGCAACTACTTTCTACTTTCTACTTTTCCTCTCAACCCTTTTTAATAGAATGAGGTTAGATTTGTAGGAACTAAGACTGTAAAATCCGAAAAAGTTAATAAAATGTGGGCCGAATATTTGATGTAAATAAAGCTGTGACGTGTTACGAAACATTGTCTTAGAAGCAAAATTCGCCCCGACTATGGTGCAATCGGAAAAGGCGTTGCCCCCCAAGATTTTACACAGCGTCTCTCCAAAATGTGCACTCAACTAAGGAGAAACATGGACCGTTACGATTGTGGAGTGAGCTACGTAACTGACCGGCCTCATAAAGACTGGACCGTCAGCTACGACTTGGCCCATAAAGGAGGCCCCACCACACCGCGCACGTGCCACGAACACGAACCGGCCGGACGGGGGGCGGTGCCGCGCGTGGGGATTCCCCCTTCTAGCCCACAACACTTGGGGAAACATGGACCGTTACGATTGTGGAGTGAGCTACGTAACTGACCGGCCTCATAAAGACTGGACCGTCAGCTACGACTTGGCCCATAAAGGAGGCCCCACCACACCGCGCACGTGCCACGAACACGAACCGGCCGGACGGGCGGCGGCGCCGCGCGTGGGGATTCCCCCTTCTAGCCCACAACACTTGGGGAAACATGGACCGTTACGATTGTGGAGTGAGCTACGTAACTGACCGGCCTCATAAAGACTGGACCGTCAGCTACGACTTGGCCCATAAAGGAGGCCCCACCACACCGCGCACGTGCCACGAACACGAACCGGCCGGACGGGCGGCGGCGCCGCGCGTGGGGATTCCCCCTTCTAGCCCACAACACTTGGGGAAGTACTTCAAAGTATAAACATTACTTCCCTATATTTAAACAAAGGGAAAAGCTTGTTTTCTTTCCATGTGGGACAAAGTCATTTTCTTTAAATACTCCACTTGAAAAGCCTCCTTTTCATTTCTACCAATGTGGGACATTTTCACAATATGGTAATACTCTTTCTTTGCATTATTTCCAACAAGATCTGGCAATTCTTTCGCCTTTTTCTGGGCACCTAGATTTCCATTCCTTAAACAAGATTTAATTAGATTAATCATATACTAATACTATAACGTAATGATCCCACCTCAAAAGATGTACGTACATAGTTTTTATATGCTTAATATGTCAGTTAACTTTGTGCATCTTATTACGGCATACCACTAGCCTCCTACAAGTTACACGTCTGGTTGTCGGATTCTGGATCAACAACTCAAATTTCTCATTAAAATAACCCGTTGCGGAATTTGTACTGTTTAAACTAGACTCGATCTTACATAATTGGAATCAAACCTAACTCGAAAATTTCAGTATCGTTCATTTTATAATGATAAACAACTATGGTCTTGTTCTCTTCACCTAGTTTGTTCTGGTCAGATTTATCTAGTCTATGTATTGGCTTGGTCTGCTTGTTTCTTGTGACTATATATGTGAGTGTGTTTTTTTCTTTTCTAGTCTGGTCAGGTCCGATTTGGTCTGGTCTAATAAGCAATAAGAATAAGGTGAAGAGAATGGAGCCAACCCGATCCCCCAAACTCAAACCTGATTTGATAGGCTTACATATAGCAATCTTTTAAGGGACGGAGGGAGAACATAACAGAGATCATCGCGCTAAGGCTTACATGTAGGCAAGTAGCATTAAAAGCAAGTAATACAGAAGTGAATGCAATAATATTTGAGCAGAATCTGTTAATTACACAACAACTCAACATAATAATAATAATAATAATAATAATATAACAATTAAAAAAGAAACTAAAATCCGAAATATGATAATTTAAAAGAAGCTAGGGTCATAACCATTGCTAGCAGTAGCCAAGATATAATAAGCAACAATATGACCAATAGAACCCCAAGCAAGAACATCAACAATGTTAAACCCAACAGGATCATTAGACTTAAGAAGGCTCACATACTCCTTAGCACGAGTATCGCCCGCCTCAAAATGAGACATACCATTTTGTTCAGGCACCTGTTTGGCCATATTCTCCCTCTGGAAATTGAAGAACACAAACCTTCCTAAGAAAAGGGATAGCCCTGTACTCAGACTTATCACCAATGATGGGCTCAACTCTGCACGGCAAGTCATTGATCTTCTTGCAGAAGACATCGATAGACTGCTGCTGCTGTTGTTGCTGCTGATGTTTAGCTTCAGTGGGCGGAGGCCGGAAAAGGACTTGCATTTGAGCTGCTGATGCTGATGTTGCTGTTGCGGCTGCGGCTGCTTTGAGCTGCAGGGTGCTAGTAAAGTGCTGCTCAAAGATGCTGTTGCTGCTGCCATTTTTTTACGGATTTATTTTTTTGGATTTCAGAAACTATATGGTGTATTTTTGTTATATGATCATGTAAAAGAATGATCAAGTGATGTTGTCCACAGAACTGACAGACCAATCAGAACTTTTTGTGGGTGGAAATTTTGATTTTATTAGCTGACTTGGCATCTTTTTATTGGTTTGTTTTGGATTTAAGATTATATTGTAATATCCACTTTCTATATTGGTGTTAATTAGTTTTGGACAAAGGAGTTAACAAATGAGGATCCGTGGCGCAATGGTAGCGCGTCTGACTCCAGATCAGAAGGTTGCGTGTTCGATTCACGTCGGGTTCAATCCCGAACTCATTGGATCATATTTTTTTATTTTAATGTTTGGCATTGCATGTTTAACTAATTTTGTTTATAATTGATTGAAATTTTAATATATCACTATATTTTTATTTATAGTATTATTGACAACCAAAAATCAATACAATAAGGTTTGAACACAAGACCTCACGTTTGGAGAATAACTCTCACTACCATTTTAACCAACCACTAATTGTTGTTTATCCATGCAGATTAATTTATAAACGCATGTTAACATGAAGTCAAAAACAACTAAATCTTATGTTACCTTTTAATTTTTATGGAATATATTGGAATAAAAAATAGCAATTAAAATATTAGGAGAACAATGAATTAAACATGATATATATATCATATGTCTCATAAGCATCAACTACAGAAATGCCATGCATATATCTTATTAATTTGAATCACGTAGTTCCATTAGAAAATAAATTAAACAAATTATAAGATGATCTAACTGAAAAATTATTTGGCAAGATAAATGACGTAACGTACATGTGTAATTGATAAACTCAATAAATCTTTTCACTTTTATGGACTAAATGCATTTTGATCAAGTATTGAGTTGAAAAAGATTCTCGAATTTTAATTATTCAAAGTAGCAACCGGGGCATCGCCCGGGCCACACACTAGTTAGTTGATTATAGGTCGGTTTAGATAAACGCATCCTTATCCCTATAGTCATCTACGGAGTCTGTGGCGAAGCCACGTGGGTGCAAGGATTAAAAAAAATGAAAAAGAAAAATATAGCCCAGAGTTATAGGTTATAACAGGTATCTTAGGTGACACTAAAAAAACCACCTCCGCGCAAGACACCGGTTATAACTATAACTATGGCAGTGTTCGGCAAAAGTAGCGCTTGAGTAGCGGGTAGCACTGGATAGCGGTTGATATTGTAAAATAAAATAAAAGCTGAAATATTATTTAAAACTTTACTACGGAGTATAAGTTTGTCAAACACTACCCGCTACCTTAAACGATACTAATTTTAACGTTTGACAAAAGCTACCTAAACCGCTACCATGCCAAACACTTACAAATTTTACAAGTAACGTCTTGAATAGGTCAAAACGATACCCGCTACCTCAAACGCTACCGCCGAACACTTAATATGAATAGGGATGTTGTATTTGCATATGGGAAATTGTATTTGGTTTAAACACTAAATATGTAAGTGATCCCTTGACAGCAAACACAGTGAGCTGAATATTTTCCAGAAATATTATTTTGTTTTGATGATATTAGATTTGGTTTTGATTTTCATGCCCTACACAGTTCAACTTCCTTAATTGGCTTCTTGCTACGTTCATAATTCAAATCAAACAATATTAGTGAACAATGCAAAGAAAAACATCAAAGTCATAAGCAAGAAGCATAGTGTAGCACCTTGCTTTTATAAGCTTTTTTCACCACAGAAAATGGTCTACAACCTACAACACTAACCTAACTTTAATGGAGGGAAGTCCAAGCTTAAGTGGTAATATCCGACATGAGCTTCACCTTAAACATTCCAGTTGAAGCTCAACTCAATCTTTCACCTTATTGGAGAACTTACAAGAGTAAGACTTCCTGTATATTTTGAGAATCTGTCACCAACATTGCTACATAATCAACACTCAATTCCCAACTCAAGCGTCAAATCAATGCATTTGTGACTGCTTTGAATATGCATCAAGAAAAACAGAAGCTTTTTCAGATTCGAGGCATATGGACCTCAAAGACGTCAAATGGCTCATGATGAACCCTCTGCCTTCTGTGGAGATGACATGTAGCATCATTCAACAAGAGGAATCACACAGACAAGTGCTCAACAACTGTGAAAGAAGAACTTGATTCGCTTGCTATGTTTAGCAAAATACATGTACAGCATGTGATCAATAAGCCTGGTCATCTTGAATCAGGCAGAAATTGATAAACTGAGCTGCATACTAATGGACTTTACTACTTGATAAATAAGTGTTGAATGATGCTACAGTTTGAATGCCATGAGTATTGCAGAGCTCAGTTTGAACTACCAGAAAATGAGTAGAGCACTCAGATTTCAGGCGGGGCTATCTCTTAGTTTTTGGGGTTATTGTGTCCTACCAGCAGTCTATATCACAAACAGGCTACCTATTCCACTCACGGAAAACAAGAGTCCATATGAGGTACTGTCTTTATTTATTGGCTATCCTCAAACACAAAAGGGTTATAAAGTGTACAATCTCACTAACAACGTAACATTTGTAAGTAGAGATGTGAAATTTTATGAAGCTATATAGGATCTTAAACCCTAATACTCCTAAACTGGTTATTGATTCTAACATACAAAGCTCTGTATCACCTCATAGCAGATGGGTTGACACTGAAGATAACGCTCCTGATGTAAGTGGTCAGGAATTCAGTACTAGAAATATCACTCCAGTCAGAATTGTTTAAAGAGGCTATCAAGCACTCATAATGGGTTGATGCTATGACTGAAGAGTTGGATGCTCTTGAAATCAACAAGACATGGGAGATCACTGATCTTCCTAAAGAGAAAACAACAATTGGCTGTAAATGCTTGTACAGAACCAAGAATCATGCAAAATGGAACCCTAAGTCCAGACTTGCAGTTTTAGGAAATAATCAAAAACATCGAATTGATTATGACCAAACATTTGCTCTAGTAGCTAAGATAACCACTGTTAGATCTCTAATAGTCGTAGCATCAATTGAAGGATGGATAGTAAGATAACCATTGTTAGATCTCTAATAGTCGTAGCATCAATTGAAGGATGGATAGTACATCAGATGGATGTTAAAAATGCTTCTTCAGGGTGATTTGCAGGAAACAGTCTATAAGAAGATGCCTCCTGGATACCTAAGGGAAGGGCCCAGATTGAAAGTAAGACTTGAGGGGTAGCAAATAGCAATGCAGTGAAAACAAGCCCGATAAAGTCTCTGCAAACTTCTTAAGTTCTTATGAAAACGTAAACAAAACAATTTCTTTCGCTGAGTTTCGAACCCAGCAACCATCTAACACAAAATGAATGACATAGTTTGGTCTATTATAACCACTCTTCCAAGCATTCTTTTCTTGTCTAATTTGAACGCTAAATTATACATAAATGTTTTCTTTCAGAGACCAGAAACTGATGAATGCTTTTTTTTTCTTCTTCCGGAAGTAACTAACATCCTAAAAAACACAGCCCCTTCTGGGAAGAGATCCCATAAGCCAATCTCCAATTCCTTGCTCAATACCTGTAGTGAGCTGGCTTGTATGGACCCTCGACGGGCACGCTGATGTAGTCAGCCTGGTCCTTTGTAAGCTTAGTCAGCTTAGCACCAAGCTTGTTAAGATGAAGGGCAGCAACCTTCTCATCAAGGTGCTTTGGCAACACGTACACCTCCTTCTTGTATTTACCTGAATCCTTCTCATTCCACAACTCAAGCTGAGCAATAACTTGGTTGGTGAATGAGCAGGACATGACAAAACTGGGGTGACCAGTAGCACAACCCAAGTTCATCAAACGGCCCTCGGCCAAGATGATAACACCAGTTTTGGTCTCGGGGAAGACGAATCTGTCAGTTTGTGGCTTGATGGTGATCCTCTTGATACCTGGGTAGTTCTCAATTCCTGCCATGTCAATTTCATTGTCAAAGTGACCAATGTTGCAAACAATGGCATTGTTCTTCATCTTCCTCATGTCATCAACCATGATGATGTCCTTGTTACCGGTGGTGGTCACAAAGATGTCAGCTTCAGATACCACATCGGACAACGGCAAGATTTGGAAACCCTCCATAAGAGCTTGTAGAGCACAGATGGGATCAATCTCGGTCACGATCACACGAGCACCAGCAGCCTTCAAGGCAAGAGCACAACCCTTTCCAACATCTCCGTATCCACAGACAACACCAACCTTTCCGGCAATCATGACATCAGTGGCTCTCATCAAACCATCGGGAAGGGAGTGACGGCATCCGTACAAGTTGTCGAACTGTTAACAAACATCAAACAAGTTGTTGTAAGCACACCCATTTCAAATATCACAAGGTTCCATTGTTCATCATCTTAAATCCAAATCATATCCATAGACTTACCAAGCAACAACAAAAACAATTTCCACTAAACTAATGAGGTCAGAATATAAATCTAATGAGTGTCAACTGTCACACTAAACTAGAAGCATAACAACAACTTCCTCCAAAACTCTTACCAAGCAACAACAAAAACAATCTCTAAGTACTACTTCACATCTAAAAGTGCCAAGTTTAAGATCAAGAATTTTACCGAAAGTTGTTGTCAAACTCAAACTTGTAGAAGCAAATACTTGAGAACAGTTGTAAACCCACCAAAAGAAAAACATATGATGTTTTAAAATCAAATTTGCATCCAGCCAACCATGTAGTTTAATGTCTAAGTTCATCATCTTAAATAAAAAAGGTACCCATTTTCGAAAAATTCATGTATGGGAGTTAGAATTATACCTTGCTCTTGGTGACAGAGTCGTTAACATTGATGGCAGGGAACAACAAGGTGCCGTTCAATTGCATCTGGTAAAGCCTCTTAACTCCGGTGGTGGTCTCCTCAGAAACACCGACCAATCTTTCCTTCATCTTGTGGTACCTCTTGGGGTCAACCTTCAAGCTTTCCTTGATCAGACCCAATACAAGCTGGAATTCGACGTTGTCAGTGGAAGCTGGGTCAGGGATGGTGCCATTCTTCTCAAACTCCAACTCGGCCTTCACTCCCTCGTGGATCAACAACGTAGCATCACCACCGTCATCGACGATAAGGTCGGGGCCACCAGCGGCACCCCAGTCAAGGGCCCTCTCTGTGCACCACCAGTACTCTTGGAGGGTCTCCCCCTTCCAGGCGAAAACTGCGGCACTGTCCCTAGCAATAGCAGCGGCAGCATGGTCCTATATAATTAAGTGATTATAAAAACTCAATTAGTTAATCACCATTTTTGTTTTATAATCATGAATATAGATCCAATAATAACGCATCTGAATCACTGAATCAGTCTAACTGTTAGCCCAAAAATCATGGAAAGATCCGAATCTTATGCTCATATTTTAAATTATAAACTTCATAATCTGGAAAACATGATTTTTAAATTATAAACTTCATAATCTGGAAAACATGATTCTTAGTATTGGAAATGTGCAACTTCTAGCAGAATTACACGCCAAAATGCTGAGATCCAACAGATATAATCAATTATTATACTAATCTTAAACTTAAAATTTTAGTGAACAATCAACAACTTTACGCAAATCTCTGGGAGAAAAAAAAACACAGAGATCAGGAAATATGCGAATTGATCTTAACTCTACACATTTCAAAATGAAAATCATATAAATCCCAGCAACTCGATTAAATCATTTGAGTATTTACAACAATTTAATCATCCATTTTATCATTAATTAAAACCACGGCATTTAAATAATCAGAGCCATCATAAATAATCAATAAATACCAACCCGACAAACATCACGAGATCTGAGATCTTAAAACCCCCCATTTCTCAAATCATTATTCAAAATTATCACAAGATCTAATCAACAAAAACGGTAAACCCCATTTAAGATCTGAAATTATGAAATCGAGGGTAAGATCAGAAATGAATGAAACCTGGGTAGAGAAGATGTTGCAAGAACACCAACGAACTTCAGCACCAAGAGCAGTAAGAGTCTCAATAAGAACAGCAGTTTGAATAGTCATGTGAAGAGATCCAGTGATCTTAGCACCTTTAAATGGCTGAGAAGGGCCAAATTCAGTACGGCAAGACATGAGTCCAGGCATTTCAACCTCAGCAAGCTCAATTTCAAGCCTACCGAAATCAGCCTGGGACATGTCCTTGACCTTGTACTCCCGGCCAGAGGTGGTCTTCTCGACTGACAATGAAGTCGCCATTGTTGCTGAGGAGTGAGAAAACCGACCTTGAAGAGGGAAGTAGAAGGAAGAAAGAGGAGTAGAAGGAGAGGGTGTTGCGAGGAAAAATGGAGTGAGGGGTGGGGGTATAAATAGGGTTTCAAGGGGAGGCTTTTGACGGTCACGATTTTTTTTTTTAATTTGAATTCTACGTGTATATTTTGAGGGGTTGGTGATGCGAAAATCGATAGTAATTGGTGGAAATTAGTGGTGATGGAATTAGTAAAATTACATTTGGTTGCTTTCTATAGAATAGGTCCGAATAGCCCAACCCTTTTGGTAGGAGTAAAAATAGGAATACTAGTATGGTTCTAGACTACTAATAGTGATTACTCCTTCCATTTTTTTTTTTATCTTCCTGTTTCTATAAATGTCGTTTCTATTTGATTTTCTTGTTCCTATTTTTGGACATGACATTTTAGCATAAATTTCTCCACCATCCCTTATTTAATTCATTCACATTTCCCCATTCATCCACCCAACCCCACTTTTATGATTTTTTATTACTTTAATAAAAATATCTTTTCTCTCCTTTATTTATTTATTATTTTCTCTTACACTCAATCATTACTCTTACCCCCAATCATTACAAGATTCCATTTTCTTATTTTCTACCCCAAACATCAAATAGGAAGATCATTTAGGAATGGAGGGAGTACTAAAGATGGGCATTTGGTCGGGTTGATAAAAAGAACGGCCCGACACCAACACGAAGTGTTGGGTTGAACTCGGGTCACATGGTTTTTTAAAAGCATGATAAGATATGGCATCATCTAATCCGGCGGATAATCTTATAGTCTTGTTATATATGGCTTTGTGAAGCTTTTTTAAAAAAATTTGAATTGGTTATGTTCATCATCAAATCAGCACTTATTAGCTTGTTAGAGTAATCACTTATACACGTTATAGTCTTTAAACTAGTGTGTGGCCCGGACAATGTCCCGATTGCTACTTTGAATAATTAAAATTCGACATTCTTCTCAGCTCAATATTTGACCAAAATGCATGTAGTCCATTAAAGTGAAAAGATTAATTAAATTCATCAACTACACATGTGCATTACGTCATTTATCATGCCAAGTGATTTTTCAATTAGATCATCTCACAATTCGTCTAATTTATTTTCTAATGGAACTAAGTGCTTCAAATTAATAAATACCAAAATTAGATATATGCAGGGTAATATCCCTAATTGCTATACCCAGGTACAGCCAAGATGGCTGTACCCCCTGCCCAAAACGACGCGCAGCGTCGTTTGGGTAAAATACCCAGGTACAACCAACTTGGCTGTACCCCCTGCCATTGTTAGGCGCGTGGAACCCACGCGCGGGTAAGCAAATATTGTGGCACGTGATGGGAATAAATTTCGCGCAAGAATCGCCTATAAATACAAAAAAAAAAGAGGAAAATCATTTCGAAAACCTTTCAAATTCTCAGCACGCAAAAAATTTTCTCTCTCCTCTGCCCACTCTTCTACTTCGTTGTTTTCTCTCTCTTAAAACCGCCATTAAACTTCCTGCAACCACCTCAATCAACTTTCTCTCTCTTCAAACCGCTACTAATCTTCATTATTAAAGCTGAATTTCCACAAAATATCAAGAGAAGAAATCTGTGACTTCTTTTTACTGAAAAAAAAGAGAAAAATGGATGTTCGTGACGAAATTGACATGAACAAGCTTCAAAATCCACCGAAAAGCAAAAAGTAAGTAATTACAATTGATTCTGATGTTTCGATTTTATTTTCGAACTAAAATGAAATCTAATTTTGCTTATTTTCGTTCTATTTCAGAAAAACGAAGATGCCGAAAGAAAAAAAGGAAACGTATGTAATTTAATTTCAGATTTCGAACATGCAACTGTTTTATTACTTAAATATTTGTTTAATTCAGTTATTTTCAGTATTTTTCTTTATAATGTTCAAATAATTTTATTATAATGGTCAATTTTTTGGTTTATGATGTTAGCAAACCCTAACTTCTGATTTTTTGGCTATAGGACTGGAAGATCTAGTGAAGAGCAAAAAATCGGGAATGCAAAGCAACCAGACATGAAGGAGTAAGTTATTTTAAGTTTTCGTAGATAAATTCATTTTAATTTACATTTGTTCAATCAATTTTATGTTAATGTTCAATCGTTTTTAATTTAATGTTCATTTTCGTTGCGTGATGATTTAACCAAACCCTAACTATTGGTTTTTTGATCACAGAACTGGAAAATACGAAATTGAGAAGGAAATTGAAGCTGAAAAGCAAATAGACACATTCCAGTAAGTAATTTTTATGTTTTTGAATATCTATTTCTATTTAATTTGCGAATGTGCCGTTTTTGACATTTGATACAATACAAATACAAATTAATGATACATTGTTCATATTCATAGAGATTTAACAATAATCTTATTGATGATTAAAATTTGGATTGGGAATGTCAATTAATTTAAATATTATTATAATAATGTAAATGTGATGAACTTTTGTTGAGTTTTTCTAATCTTATGTTAGATGTTCAATTTATGTGTAAAATGTTCATATTGTTTAAGCTAGATATTCATTTTGGTCCACTGAGTTTTGTTCATTCCTCTGTAAAATAAATTAAGTCTTGAGAACTCATGATAACTATCTTATGCAAAATGTTCAATTGATTATAGCAGAATATTCAATATCTTTTTGGAAAATGATCATATATTCCAAACTGGATATCCTTTTTGGTCTACTGAGATTTTCTTTAGGAATACTGAATTATTTCGAATGTTATATATATAATTAAAATAATTTGAACATTTGTTCATTCATATGTCCAAAAACTAAATCCAGAAATCATGGTAACTGTCTGTCTCCAAAATGTTCAATATATTTTGATAAAATATTCATTTTCTTTTTATAAAATATTCAATATATTTTGATAGTTCATTTTCTTTTTATAAAATGTTCAATTTTTTTTCTGGAATATATTTTGTTACGGAGTTTTGTTTTGGAATATACTATGAATTATTTCTAGTATTATATTCATAATGGAAATGTTCTTTGTACTAATATTCAATTTTTCTACAGTAAAATTTTAAATCTACACTCATCTGCGAAAAATGTTCAATTTATTTTGCTAAAATATTCAATTCTTTTTAATAAAATGTTCGTTTACTCTGATATACTAAGTTTGGTTTAGAAATCTTCAATTATTTCAACTACTATATTCATAATTTCAATGTTTGAACTTTTGTTCATTTCTTCAGTCCTTTTTATTATTAAAACTCATGATAACTGTTTTTATGTTAAATGTTCATTTTGTTTTCATAAAATATTCATTTCTTCAAACTGAATTTTGCTCTGGACACTCATTAGTTATACATTTATAAAATCTAGAGAACAACCACAAAGGTTAATACTCAAATTTAAGCGAAGACCAACTAAATCCCAGCCAGAGGTTCATAAAGTATTAAGGTATAAGATAATATCAATTTTTTATTAAATTTGAATTATTTTTAATATTATATAATATAATGTGTGCATTAACATCATATTAATAAAAAATACAGTGAAGGAGATGGGAAGGCATGTACAACTTCTGAGACAGAAGTTCAAAAACCATTGAGGTATAATATAATGTCCATTTTTTTACTACATTATGCATGTAATATAAATGTTATTTTTCTTAAAGTTATTTGTTCAATTGTGTATGGCTTAATATTCATTCATACATTGAAAGTTTATCTCATCTGCGTTTATGAATTATGTTCAAAAAATTTCCTCCTTGTGTTCAAAGTTTTTATGAATTATGATCAAAAAATTTACTTATTATGTTTAAAGCTTCTCCTATATGTTCAAAGCTTTTCTCCATTGTTCGTTCAAATTTTTTAACCTTTATGTTCAAAGTTTTTAGTCATATGTTCAAAGCCTTTCTTTCTGTTTATATCTCAGTCAAACTATTTGGTTATATGTTCAAAGCTTTTCTCCATTTTGTTCAAAGTTTTTAACCTTTATGTTCAAAGTTTTTAGTCAAATGTTCAAATTTACCTATTATGTTTAAAACTTTTCTCCATTTTGTTCAAAGTTTATTACCTTTATGTTCAAAGTTTTTACCCTAATGTTCAAGTTTTTAGTCATGGGTTCAAATTTCACAGTATAATATAATGTCCATTTTTAGCTTTTTAAATAATTTTTTATTAATTTTATATAAAATGACTTGTACGTTTACACCTTACTATTCAAATTACAGTGAAGGAGATAAGAAATCTTCATCAAAATCACAGCCTGAAGTTCAAAAAACATCAAGGTAAAAATTAATATGAATTTTCAATTTAGTTGAATCGTTCATAATTTTTATATAAAATAGCATGTATATTAAAAATATATTATTCAAATAACAGTGAAATAGATCAAGAAGAGTCTTCAAAATATTTGGTACAAAGAAAGATTGCTACAAAAAATATGTAGAATTTGGCATTTTTTTACAATTCATTTTCTTCTGCATATTTGTTCATAATGGTTTCATTGTTTGTTCATTCATTTGGAATTGTTTGTTCTTTATTTTTTATGGTTTATTCTTTATTATTGAAAAACTCTTTCTTTCTTCTTTATTTGTAACTTTATATATAAATGATATTTTTCATACGTTTTCATATATATGATCACACATTTGTCGTTTTAATTTATTGAATTTTTTTGTTCTTTGTTTATCAGGGGCAACAACTTACTGAAACAACTTTTAGCAAAGAGCATAAAGCAGAACAACAAAAAAAAGGCTGCACAAATGGTAGCTGCAGCTGCTGCTGCTGCAATGGCCAGCAAAGAAGCTGACAAAAAGATAGATACAGCTGCCGTTGCAGCACAAATAGAAGCTGAGAAAATGGCACCTGCAGCTGATGCAGAAGACAAAAGAGTCGCTCAGAAAAAGGCGTATGCAGCTGAGAAAGAAGCCAAAAGAGTGGCTGAGGAAAAGGCATCTGCAGCTGATGCAGAAGCGAAAAAACTGGATGAGGAGAAGGCATCTGCAGGTGATGCCCAAAGAGAAGCTGAGCTGAAAGAAGCTGAAAACAAGAGGATCGAGGCTAATAAGAAGAAGGAAGAAGAAGATAAAGCTGAAGCAATGAAGAAGGATTTAGAGGAAAGAAAGAAAGAATATGAAGAAAAAATGAGCCAGCTTATGGCTAAAAACAACAAAGAGTTGATAGAGGAAGCGGAAAGGAAAGAAGCTGAGAGAAAGAAAAGAGAAGATGAGAGAAAGAAAAAAGAAGACGATGATGCCACAAAAGCAATTGCCATGGTGGTTGAAAATGTAAATGCTTCAGAGAGTGAAGCTCAAACCATTGGTGGTAAAGGCACAAAAAGAGGAAAGAAGACACCAGCTACCAAGAAGAACACCATTCTAAGTATTACTATGGATGAAGAACTACAAAAGAAGTTGCACAACATATCAGATTCATACAATCCGAGAAGAAGTACAAGATCAATAGTGAAAGTGCAACAAAATGTTTGTGCTGAAGTAGTTAGCAAAGAAGAATTTGAAGGCAAATGTAACTATTTACATTGTTCAATCTTATTTCAATAAATATTCAAAATATATTATTATGTAAGTTGTACTTAGTATTTGTTAATAATGTAGATGTTTCTGGAGTTACTTCCAAAGTAACAAATACTCCAAAGAAAAGGAAAGCGGCTGAGAAAGAAGATGAGGATGAGCCTTTGGATGTTGAGATAATAAAAATAAAAAAACAAAAAGGTAAACATATTTACAAAAAAACATTGTTAAAAAATAATCTAAGATAATTGATAAAATGTTAATATGTTAAATACATTGTAATTTTTTTTACAGGAGTTGAAAAAAAAGCACCTGTTAAGGGAAGAATTCTTCCTCTTAGGAGTGCATTGAAAAGAAATAAGAAAAATGATATTGAAGAAGTGAAAGAAGAACAGAAAACAGGTATTACATTTAACATTGTTCAAAGTTTTTTCAAGGAACGTTCATTTGGTTATCATAAAATGTTATTTTTGTTTGGATAAAAATTCTTTCTGTTTTTATCTCACAGTTATTCAAACTATTTGGTTATATGTTCAAAGTTTTTCTCCATCATGTTCAAAAGTTTTCTATATTAAGTTCAAAGTTTTCTCCATTATGTTCCAAGTTTATTATCTTATGTTCAAAGCTTTACTATTTCGTTCAAAGTTTTTGGGTAATATGTTCAAACATTTTTACTATTTTGTTCTGTTCACAGAACTTGCAAAAGTCAATGTTAAAGGGAAAAGGAAAATGAAAAAAAGAAAGGAAGAAGAAGAAGAGGTTCAAGAAGAAGAGGAGTTAGAGGGAAATGATGAAGAAGAGCAAGAAGAGGAGGAAGAACAAAATGAGGAAGAAGAGGAAGAAGAGGAAGAAGATGAGGAAGATGAGGAAGATGAAGAATGGGAAGAAGAAGAAGAAAAAGAACAAAACAAGATGCCAAAAGGTATATTTAGTATACTAAAATATTAAACATTGTATTACATGTTTATCAAAACTTCTTAACTGTATGTTCTTCTCCAACAGAGAAAACCGTACCGGTGAAAGATAGGTTGGTTCAGTTTGAAAAACAAAGACAAAAAATAGGTAAAATTAAAATTTATTTGTTCTCCATAAAATTAAAAATTCTACAATTGTTATTAAAACTTACTTATATGTGTTCCTTTTCCAGCATAAAAAAGAACAGCAGCAAAAGCAAACCTACCTGCTGAAAGAAAAACAAAAAGGAAAATAACTGATGAAGAATATGAAGTGAAGGAAGAAAATATAGAAAAAGGTAAAATAAAAATACTTGAATGAATCTATGTAATTTATTTTTATTCTTATTATTCCTGCATTAATTTTTGGTTTTGTTAATCAGCTTTAATTGTGGAACGGGAGGTTTCCCCTTTGGCGATGATTACCAAAGAAGTTCCTGCAAAAAAGAAACCAAAGAAATCAATTGCTGTTTACAAGGAAAAAGTAGCAGAAGAAGAGGAAGAAAAAACTGGAGTTAGAGGAGGACATGGAAAATTCATCACTTTCATTTCCATGATGAATGAACAGAAGAAGGAGGCCGTTCGGAATATCGGTCTAGGAGCATTGCTAGATTTCCAGCTACCTACTTCATCCCAACAATTTGTTACATGGCTATGTAACAACTTTGAGGAAAACAGCCAATATCTTTATCTGCCGAAGAATGAGAAAATCCTGATAGAATTTGAGGACGTGAAAAAGATATATGGCCTTCCTAGCGGTGAAGTAGACATAGTTGAGGCAAAGTCTGACAAGGCTAGTGAAGAGTTTTCTGCATTCATGGCAAGGTAAATGATCTTAAATCTATACTTATATTTTCAATATATTATAGACTTCAAAAATCTAACTGCATTATGCATGTACTACAAATGTTCTTTTTCTTAAAGTTATTTGTTCAATTGTGTATGGCTTAATATACATTCAGAATTTGAAAGTTTTACTACAATTATAATGAGAAAAAGTTTTTTCTGTGTTTCTCATAGAATTATTCATAGTTTTTCCTTCTTATGTTCAAAGTTTTTATCAATTATGTTCAAAAAATTTCCCTAATATGTTTAAAGCTTCTCCAATATGTTCAAACCTTTTCTCCATTATGTTCAAAGTTTTTTTCCTTTATGTTCAAAGTTTTTAGTCTTATGTTCAAAATGTTTTCCTTAATTAAATTTTGTTCATTAACAAAAACAGATGGAAGAAGACAGTAATACATGAAAAGTGGAATCCTAAATAAATTTTGTTCATATTTAATTAAATTTTGTTTTTCTTAATTAAATTTTGTTCATATGTCTATGCTTGTTCTTTTTCTATAACCCTGATTCATATAATTGTTCATAATTGTTCATAGTTGTTGTTGAGTTTGTTCTTTCTTTTTATATTGGTTGTTCTTTCTGTTTGGGAATGTTTATCTTAATTAAATTTTGCTCATTTAAAAAAACAGTTGGAAAAAGATCTTTATAGATTCAAAGTGGAATCCTAATGGGAATAAGGTCCCATCAGTTCAGAAAATTTTAAAGTACTACAGTCGAGAAGACCAAATTGAGGCTGGACCGGATGCAAATTTCATTACAAGCTTCTTGGTGGTCACTGTCAACACGTTGATCAAGAGCACGTTGTCAAACCAAGCATACTTCAAATTTTTGTTCTCAATGATGAATCATGAGCAAATCCGGAACTTGAATTGGTGCAAGTATGTGTGGGAGGCACTGCTCTCAACTACTGCACAGTATAAGAAAAACCTGAAACAAAAGGACAAAGCAACATTTTTCACAGGACCATTGCCGTTATTGACGGTATAACTTCATTTACACCTTCTAAATTGATGATTTTAATGTACTTGATCAATCTTAGGGATTTTCTAACACTTATACTTTGTATGTCAGATTTTCTATTTTGACAGAGTTCAAAGAATGAACTTTTTTCCTCCAAGACGAATTCCACTTGTGTCCTGCTGGACAAAGGAAATAGGACACAAACGGAATAAATTGGAGGAAAGTGGCTTTGGATTGGGGAAGGTGTTACCCAAAATCAATATTGAAGAAAAACAAACTCGCAAGGTATTACTAAATAAATCAAATTCTAATAGATTAAATTTAATTCTTCTGCCAAATATAAATATGGGTAATATTAATTTTATGTTCCTTCCTTTAATATGTTAAATAATATTTTTAGAACATATATAAATAAATGCTCATAACCCTTTGCTTAAATGTTCTTTATTTTTGCATATAATGTTCATACCTCTCTAAGACATATCATAACATAACATAATAAAGAATTAGTGCAATATATAAAGATAAAATGTTCAAACTTCTTTAGTTATTTATTCAAACTGTATCAATAAATGATAAAAAATAAGTGTTCAAGCCTATTTATTTATATATTGTATATGTGCACAAGTGTCATTCAGTATATATAGTTGTTCATACTTTTACTTTTAAATGTTCAAACTGAAACACCTAAAAGTTTACTATTCCCTAATATATGTCAATGGGTTTTAAAACACAGGAGTTTATGGATGAGTTTGTCGGTAATTCAAGCTGTTGGTGACAATTTGTCAAAGCTTTCTGATTCACTGAAGAAGGCGCAAGAATTCTTCCCAGGAAATGAGTTGGTATCTAAAGTGGAAGAGTTCTTGTCAAAAATGGCAAAAGAACCATCATTAAGCCAAGATGAGTGGTCTGATGACTTCATTAAGGCTCTGTTGGAAAAAGAAACAGAGTTGTTGGATGCAATTGAGCTGGAGAAAAACAAAGCAAAAAAGGATAAGCAGAGATATGAGTATGATATCAAGAATGCATTCGACTTGGGACTTTCACCATCACCGATAATAGATGATGACAAGTTGAAACGTGAGAAAGCTGGTACATCCACCTCTACGCCAAGTTTGTCACTTGAAGAAATAGATGAATCTTTGGCTTCTGCTATGCTGAATCTAAAACAAAGAAGGGAGGAAGAGAAAAAAGAAAATGAAATTGCAAAAGCTAAGAAAATGATGCAAGCAGAATCAGAAGTGAGTGAACCAGCTTCAGAAAAACCAAAAACAACAGTGGAGGAGATTGTTGTACAAGAAGAGAAGATTGTGAGCTCGGATGAAGCTACAGTGGAGCCTGAGTTGCATGTATCAGAAATGATGCCTGTAACTAATGTAATTGAAGAGGAGCCTGCACCAGAAGTGAGAAATGAAGAGGATTCTGCACCACAAGTGATTGAGAAGAAGGTTACACCAGATGGGGTCGAGGAGCAGCCTGCAAAAAATAAGACAAATGAAAGTGCTGAACCACAAGTGCTTGAGAACACGGTTGCACAACAAATGGTTGAGGAGCCAGCAGAACCTCATACTCCTACACAGTCGCAGGTGCAACAACCAGTGGAAGCTGAACTATCTGTTGGTGCAGAACAATCTTCTCTTCCTTCACCAAAAACTCCATTGAATGAAGTCTCAATATCAACATTAATTTCAAGCACAAAAACAGATTTGAAATTGGACGAAATTTTTGAAGACAAAGGAGAAAAAGAAGATGAAGGAGAAGGGTAAATTTTAACTGTATTAAAACTGAATTAGTATTTGTGAAACTTTGGTTATATTATGAAAACTATTTTAAAGACATAATAATGTTTTGGTTATTTAAAATGTCATAATAATATGTCATACTCTTCTAGTTTTTGTTCTATCTTTTTCAAACCTGTTAAATTTTTTTGGATCATTCTTTTTGAATGTTATGTTCTTTCTTTTTGTACCTTTTGTTCATTCTTTTTACTTTATATGTTCATACTCTTAATCTTATATGTTCATACTCTTAATCTTATATGTTCATTTTATAATTATGTTGATTTTTTGTTAAATTTTTGGTACTCTTAATCTTATATGTTCATATTATTAATCTTATATGTTCAATTTATAATTATGTTGATTTTTTGTTAAATTTTTTGTATATACAGAAATGAGAAAGGTGACAAAGGAAAAAGACCTCAAAGGATTCACAAACTACCGGCTGCATTCTCTTCTCCATATTTGGTCAAGTATCGAGACTTGTTCAAAAATCTGGACACAATGCATCAAAGCCTAGCAGATTATGTCTTAAGTGGTCAGGACAACAGGTATTTTCTTTAATTTCACGTAAAAATAATTTAAAATTTAAATTCTTATACTTCCTCCTAATTTACTTCCTGTTTGTAGTGAGGTTCTTTATTTTGATGGATACAACTACATCAATAGAGAGGACATGAAAACACTGGTTGATGAAGCGGAAGTGGTTGACTGTGTGATTGATTCATGGTCAAAGTATCTAAATGCAAAGGGCCATAAAGATAAACTCTTCCTTTCAACAGTTCCATATGTAAGTATAATAATTGATGTTATTTAAAATGTTCATTTTGTTTATATAAAATGATCAATTTTCTTAAAAAGAATGTTCAATATTAAAACAAGTAATGTTTAATATATTTAAATAGAATGTTCATAATTACAATACATAATGTTCAAAATTTTGAAATACAATATTCATTATTGAAATAATTAATGTTCTACAAAATTAAGATAAAAATTACAAATGATTAAATTGAAATTTTCATTATCATTGTAACTAATTTTACATATATTTATAATTGAATGTTGATTATGTTTAAATGCAGCATATTATGTGCACAAACAAGGTGTGTCCAGCAGGATCCTCCTACGAAAAAAGGCTTGAGGATTTTAACATAAGGGTTAACGAAGAACTGGTTAACTATAATTTCAAAAACATTCATCAATTTAAACAAGTAAACCTATATAACTATTAACCCATTCTTCAAACTTTAATGTTCATTTTAATGTATGTAATTTGTTCATTGTTTTTAAGTTAAATAATTACCTCTTTTTCAGATATTCATCCCTGTTCTTGCTGCAAAACACTTCTATCTCCTAGTCATCAACCATTACAATGCAACTGTGGATGTAATTGACAACAGGCCTCTACCAAGAAATGTAAAATTTGAGGATAAATATGAGGGACACCCAGAAGTTGTGGTAAGAAATAAATCATTCATAAAATGTATATTTGAAACATCGTAGATAATTATCTTACATTTATGAACATAAATTCCAGTTGGATGCTTTTGCAAAATATATGGGCACATTTGGTTATGAGGTAGAACCAATGCAAAAGTATGAAATGAATTTGGTCAAGATGAAATGGAGAAGCATGAAAGACTATACAAACTGCGGTGTGTATGTCATGAAGCACATGGAGACCTATACTGGTGATCCAGAACATGAATGGATATGTGACTTGAAGGCAAATGATGTAAGTTGAATTTTGTTCATTCTTCTTTTGTATTTTGTTCATTCTTCTTTTGTATTTTGTTCATTTATTTTTATTGTTTTGGTCTTTTCTGTTTTATTGTTCTGCCTGTTGAATTTCTTTTATATTCCTCAAATTTATAATTTAATATTTGGATTTTATAAAACATTTTTTATTTTTTTATTTTTATTTTTGATATACAGACAAATCAAATAAGGAAGCTTCGTGTCACTTTCTGTGGTCTCCTAATGCTTTCAAAGCAAAATGAAATGCATGAGTCAAACATAAATGAAGCATGGAGGAGTTAATGAAAAATTAAGCAGATAGTATTTCAAGGTTAACAAACAATAGATAGATTTTTAGTACAATGTAAAGACAATATTTTGGTATTTTGGTGGTTTGTTCAAAAACATATAACTTGGTGTTCATTTCTTTTATGTTTAATATTCAGTTTCCTTTGCTGTAGAAAATCCAATGCACAAACAAATACTCCAAATCAATAATGCATACAAAATAAATGTTTTTTAACTGCTTGATTTATGAAAGTTACATATAATGATTAATATCGTTAAACAATGTTCATTGTAAAAATAGGTAATAATCAATATGATTCATACAACGTTCAATTATTAAATTACTGATAATTATTGTATTTCAATAAAATGTTCATTATTAAAATACTTAATGCTCAAAATTTTCATATAGAATATTCACTTTGAAATACGTATTGTTCAAAACCTTTAAAGAAAACACATTGACAAATACGTATTGTTCAAAATCAAGTGAACAAAAGTAGATAATGTTGAATATATTTGACTAAAATGTTCATAAACTTCAGAAGGATGCCTTAAAAAAAAAAAAAAAATTCAAACATAAAATATTATGAAAAAAGGTGATGTTCAAAATGTTTGACCTCAATGTTCATTCTATTAAAACTAAATGATCAAACAGAAAAAGAGCACGTACTACTTGAACTCAATGTTCATTCTATTAAAACTATATGTTCAAAATTTTTGAACTCAATGTTCATTCTATTAAAACTAAATGTTCAACTCAATAATCAACAGTTACTAAATCCTTGACTTTTAATGGCTTCTTCAGCAGCCATTGATTCATCAAAAAGAGCTAAGAAAGCATCATACTTAAATTTCAAATAAGCTTGATCATTAGCAGATTGATGAGATCCTTTAGTACCCAACGGAGGTTTAGTAACCAATGAAACTTGAGGTCCTTGAACCTTAGATCCAACTTGAGTAATTTTTTCAGCCTGAATAGATCCGTGAACTGTAGGTACTACTTGAATAATTTCTGAAGCATGAATAGGTCCTTGAACTTTAGCTTCAGTACAAGATGGAGCTTTAGTAACAGATGAAACTTTAGTAAGCATCGGTGTTGGTGAAAGTCCCAAGTCAAATGCACTCTTGATATTATACTCAAATCTCTGCTGATCCTTTTTTGCTTTAGTGGCTGATGTTCCTTTAGTAGCCAATGGTGCTTTATTAACCGATGGTGCTTTAGTAGCCGATGGTGCTTTATTAACCGATGGTGCTTTAGTAGCCGATGTTGCTTTAGTAGCCGATGGTGCTTTAGTAGCCGATGGTGCTTTAGTAGCCAATGGTGCTTTAACTTTTGTACATGCATCGGTTTTAGTACTTCCATGAACATATGAATCATTTGATGTTTCATTTGTTGAATTGTTTTCCTAAAATTGACACAAAATGTAAAGACATTCAAAAACAGAAATTTAAATATTCACTTTAAAGAATTAAATATTAATATCTACCTTGTCCGATGATTCTACATTTTTATCAACAGCAGCACCTCTTCTAAAATATTTTGGAGGTGGCTTCGGAAAAGAAGCATCAACCTGAAATAATATAGTGATCATTTATCAAGTAAATGTTACTATATTTATAACTAAATGTTCAAACTTCGCAAGAAAAAAAACCTGAAATAGTGATGGATCTAGTACAACTAGATCAGATGAGTCATTAAGAGAATTAGAAAAAATCACAGGAGCACCAACTTCATCCAACTCCTGCAAAAACCAAGCAAAAAAAAAAAACAAAAATGTTCAATTAGTTATAAGCAAATGATCAGTTTATAAAACATATATGTTCAATATTAATAAATATTTACCATGACTGCAAATTGAGCCTTAAACCTTGTTGCATCTGTAAATTTTGCTTTCCTCCTCCTCCAATTCCCTTTAGCTTTATTGTAGATTTTCTCAACTGTACCCTTCAATCTGTCATTCCTCTCACCTTTTTTCCTTAAATTCTGTGGGTTTTTTACTAACGACACAAAGATATCTTCACCCTCTTTAGGATCAGAAAAATCAATAGTACCCCTAATACTCTCCACTTTTTCTTTTAAAAGACCAAAGGCAGAATCAACCTCAGCCCTAGCTTGAAGAGAATCTTGACTAGACATAACAAGCTTAACAAAATTCCTAAGGGCCTGTGCCCTCCAAACAGAAGCCGCAACTATATTAGACTTTTCACCATCATCTTCAACCAAATGACTGCACATAGCCGCTTTTGTCCACCTCTTCAATATATAAAGATTGGGAATCTCTGGGACACAATGCACATGATAAACACGAAGCGCATGAGAACATAAAAAACCCATTTCAGTAAAGTACTGACAAGTACAATCCACTGCAAAAGTCTCTTGGTTAAACCGAACTTCATGTTTAATCAAGTCTTTTTTAGGCCTCCACACATAATAACTTTTCTCTATAGCTGTGTTTCCACGTATTTCTTCTTTAGAACATGCCATCCCTTTAAGAAATTGTTCTTCAAACAAAACATATGCTTCTATAGTGTAAATCTTTCACGCATGAAGAAGAATTCCGCAATTTGCAGCTGCAACTTCTGGTCTACCTTTCCAATTTCTGTAGTCATGACCATTCTCTTTGCTCCTCCAATCAGAAATAACATCCAAAAAAACATGATAAAAATCACATAACCCTTGTGTCTTATCAAGTCGATGGGAAACTGACTTGTTGGTAGTTTCACATCGCTGTGATGATAACACACCACCAGACCAATAATTCTTAGAATAAGCAGGACACCACATCTCTCTAATTGTATATAAATTCTTCAACCATGGATTTTCAACGCATTTATAGTGAGTCAACATTCTGAAAAACAAAATGTTCAATATAAAAATCAAATTTGTTCATCGGAATATACCTATTTGATCAAAGTCAGAAAGCATATAACTTAGTAATAACATGAAATTCCTAAATGTTCATTTGTTTGTAAGTAGATGTTCATAAGGTTACAAGTACATATTATTTATTAATTAAAAGTAAATAAGTAATCCAAATTAATTACCTTGGCCAATGATATTCAAACTCAGCAGCAGTTTCACAATACTTCAGAAGATAATTGAATATGTCAGAAAAACCATCTAAAGCTCTATACTGCCCAATATGCTTCTTTGAATTCTCCCCAATATGCCACGTACATAATCTATGTCTAGCATCTGGAAAAACATTTCTTATCCCAGCAGCAATGGATGGAGCTTGGTCTGTCATAATGGTTATTGGGGGATTTCCACCCATGGATGTAAGGAAAGTTTGAAAAAGCCAATTAAAAGATTCGGTTTTTTCATTGATAACAAAACCCATTCCAAACATAACATTATTAGAATGATGGTTCATACCAACAAAAGGAGCACAAATCATATCATATTTATTGGTCCTATAAGTAGTATCAAAAACCAATAAATCCCCAAAATAATCATAATCTCTCTTCATCCGACCATCACGCCAAAAGAAACTTAAAAGTCCCTCTTCTTCACTAAGCTCAAAGTCATAATAAAAACCTTCTTCACTGGAATTTCTCTGAGCAAAATACTTGATTAACTGATGACAGTCATGACCTTCAAGTTTATTAGCTTTTGCACGTGATAAAGCATTATAAGCATCACTAGCTGTAAAACCGACCATAGGTGATCCGCCTACTTCTTTCCTCAAAACCCTCAAGGTATCAGACACTTTAACACCACTAGCTTTTAAAGTAGACATAAAGTAAAGAGCCTCCTTACTAACCTTCCTTTGTGATCTTATCAAATGCCTCTTATTTAGAGGAACCATAGCATGATTATGAATCATATTATGATTCACAACCGTCCATACACCATCTTTACCAATAGAAAACTGAACAAAAGCAGTACACCCAGTACGCGTATCCAATCTAGCATAAGACCTTGTTCTCTTCCTTTTTTCATCTTTAACCCCTTCGCAGCTACACAAGAACCGTTTCATAGTATAAAATTCACTGTTTTGACGCTTCCGACCTTTCCCAACCCTAATACCAAAACCTTTACTAAAAGCATATTCATTATACAAATCATAAGCTTCGTCTTCATTTTTAACTTCCTTCATCATTAACATAGATTCTGACCCTTCAACAAAAAGACTTACTTCCTTATTCACTGCGAAAGGAAGAAATGTTCAATGTTAAACTAGTGATTGTTCAATGTTAAAATAGTGAATGATCAATTTCAATAATAACTAACAATGGAAAATTGAAATGTTCAATATCCTTAAATAAAATATTCAATATTAAAATAGTAATGTTAAAAATAGAATGTCCATTGCTTAATTAGGTGTTGTTCAATGTACTTAAATAAAATGGTAATTACGAACATAGGTAATATTCAAAATCATTAAATAAAATGTTCATTATAAATTATAAATAATGATAAATACTTGAATTAAATGTTCATTGTAACATAGGTAATGATCAATAACTCTTAATAGAAAGTTCAATATAATACAATACAATGTTCATTATCTAAATAAAAAATATTCAATATATTTTAATGCAATGTTCATTACTAATATACGTAACATTCAAAGTCATTCAATAAAATGTTCATTATTGTTGTAGACAATGTTCAATTTCTTTGAACTGAATATTCATATATTTGTTAAGAATGTTATAAGTAAACAATGAACAATATTTTCTTTTGGGACAGAACAATTCAAAAATTCATAACATAATATGTATTTTATCAAAATATATAATGTTCATAAGATCTGAGCTAAAAATTCATTAACATTATATACATTGATAATAAATAAAATTATGAATAAAAATCGAACAAAAAATAACGTACAATTGCAAAAAAATAAGAAAATTTGCAGAAAACAAAAACAAAGAAACAAATCAAAATCGAAATATCCAGCGAAAACACGAAAAATAACAAAATTCTAAACACATTTTATCCAAAATCAAAATATAAAATCGAAAACAATCAAAACCAAAAACATTGAAATCAAAACAAATAAATGAAAATAATAAAAATATAAACTTACGTTATGACATCAATGTACTTAAAATTCCAGAATTAGATTCGAAAAGAGCTTCAGAATTTTCCATAACTGCGAGATCCATGGAAACAGAGGAGAGAGAAAATAGGAGAGAAAAAATCGAAATAAACCCTAAGAACAAGATATATCGCAACTTGAAGAAGAAGAAACAAAAAATTAAAGAGTTGTCTAACTTAGGAAACTCAGGAAGGGGATAAAAATACGCTGAACGACGTCGTTTTCGGGGGGGTACAGCCAGCGCTGGATGTACCCGCATCACACGACGTCGTTTGATTAGGGGTACAGCCAGCTTGGCTGTACCCGAGGGCAGCCAAAAAATTGCGTGCAGGGTATGTCTATAGTTGATGTTTATGAGACTTATAGTATCATGTGTTAATTTGTGATTTTCCTAATATTTTAATTATTATTTTATTCCAATACAGTTCATAAGAAATAAAGGTAACATAAAGAAATTGTTGTTTTCAACTTCACGTTATATGTATTTATAAGTTAAAGTACATGAATAAACACCAATTAGTGGTGGGTTAAGATGGTAATGAGAGTTAATCTCGAAACTTGAGGTCTTGTGTTCAAACCTTTATTGTAATGATTTTTGTTGTCAATAACATCACACAACCTTGGTGAATGGATGATGTGTCGTAAATAGGAGAGTTATACGTGGCACATAAACTTTTCTCGCAACGCCTTTTAATATATTAGTATAGATTTGTAAGTTATTAATTCATATTCAACTAACCATTCCCTAAACATAATATTACATTTAAAATAAAATGATACTCTCTCTGTCCCAGATTAGTAGTTACACTTTCCTTTTTTGTCCGTCCCAAATTAGTTGTTATCATGTTATCATGGCTGTAGTCTATTTTAACTAAAACGATATAATTCGTTGTCAAACTATATCATTTGACTCGCAACTTGAAACTTGTTTAAGCTAGTGATCTAGTTTAATACATAATACTCAACCACGTAATCGAATTATACGTGACCTACTATTAGTATCATGTATTCCTGTTATCATGGTTGTAGTACTCTGTTAACTAAAATAATACGAAGTATAATTTGTTATCCACAAATTCTTATTTATAAAGAGTGTACAATAAATATTGTACACCGAAGTAAAAGTTAACTCAAAATGTTTAAAAGTTAAGCTTATATATGTAAAAGTTATCTATTTTTTTAGTGATAAAATTTTCATTTCAGTAAAATCATATTTCTCCAAAACCACTAATAATTTATAAAATTAATCATTTAATCATTTCTATCAATTGTTTTTTACTAATATAAAAGTCAATCAAAACTGGGTTAAAGTTACGAAAAAATGGGTAAAAGTTATCTTGGTGTACAATAAATTTATTGTACACCTTATGCGCGCAAGACCTTTTGTTTGTTATCAAACGAGCTTATTCGACTTGCAAATTAATCAAATTATTATTTTATCAACAGAGTAAATTATATGAAATTATTTGACTTGTTATAGTTATATGATTTACTCTGTATATATAAGGTTATTAGTTACTTGATAAATTATTATTTTATATTATTGTATACATATACGGAGTAACTAATAACCTTATATAGTTATACAACTATCATAATATCAATTTGTCCATTATACATCGAAAGAAACTTTAAACTCTTGTACCTGACCCCTATATATGTCTTTATCTCTTTATCGTAATTATTCAATTCAAAGGAGCTTAACTTTTATCTAATCCCACTTCAACTTTAACATGTGACTATAATTTTTTGAATCTCTACTCTCGTATTATTGTAATTTCCTATTAAATGGTTGTTATACTTTTTCTTTAGTTTTTATTTGAAAACTCTATGATTTTTCATTAACTATAAGTAACGATCTTGATGTAGCGGAACACCATCGATATCTAATGAAAGCAAATGAACAATAATGAATGATCAAATGTGTATATAGACATCACCTAAGAACCAATCGCTAACTGCTGTACCCCCCAAAAACGACGCGCTCATATTGTTTGTTCATTCTTGTCGACTGTTTGTTCTTTTTTATTGTACTGTTTGTTCATTCTTATTGCACTGTTTGTTCTTTCTTGTTGTACTGTTTGTTCATTCTTGTTGTACTGTTTGTTCTTTCATGTTATTTTTTAAATTCATCATCAAATTTTCATAATTGTTGTATTTTTTGTTCTTTCTTCTGGAATTTTATGTTCCTTTTTATATTGTTTGTTCTTTCTTGTTTATTTGTTTGTTTATATTAATTATATGGTTAATGTTCATAATTAAACTCTTCATTAATCTTTTATTCTTTCTTTTTGTATTGTTTGTTCTCTCTTGTTGTACTGTTTGTTCTTTCTTGTTATTTTTTAAATTCATTCATCAAACTTATTGTTGTATTGTTTGTTCTTTCATATTGGCTTTAAAATTCATCATAAAATTGTTCATAATTGTTGTATTGTTTGTTCTTTTTTCTGGAATTTTATGTTCTTTTTTATATTGTTTGTTCTTTTTTGTTGAATTATTTATTCTTTCTTGTTTATTTGTTTGTTCATAATAAGTATATGCTTTATTGTTTGTTCTTTCTTGTTGTATTGTTTGTTCTTTCATGTTGGCTTTAAAATTCATCATAAAATTGTTCATAATTGTTGTATTGTTTGTTCTTTTTTCTAGAATTTTATGTTCTTTTTTATATTGTTTGTTCTTTTTTGTTGAATTATTTGTTCTTTCTTATTTATTTGTTTGTTCAAAATAAATATATGGTTAATGTTCATAATGAAATTGTTCACTTCATTGGTCTTTTATGTTTTTACAAGCGCCTATATTGTTTATTTCCAAATAAATAAATAAATGTTCATTTCCAAAATAGTAAATGTTCATTCCAAATAAATAAATAAATGTTCATTTCCGAAATAGTAAATGTTCATTTTTGTAGTTTATTTCCAAATAAATAAATAAATGTTCATTTCCAAAATAGTAAATGTTCATTCCAAATAAATAAATAAATGTTCATTTCCAAAATACTAAATGTTCAGTTTTGTACCAGTATATTAATGTTCATTTTAAACAAGACAAAACGACATCGTTTTGGATGGGGGTACAGCCAACTTTGGCTGTACCCGGGTATAGCAAAAACTTTGCGCCTAAGAACTATTTGAACTCGTGTTTGCAATGTGTTGCTCCTTGTTTACGTAGTAATGTGCTTCCTGGGATAACCAAAGTATATTTTGGTCATTGGTTAAGTTCTAAAATTAAGTGGCCAATGCGAAGAATTTAATTACAAACCCAAATTTTGTTCTTTGAAGAAAATCCAGCTTTTTAGTATTCTTTTTATGGATTTGTTCTCTTTCAATTGGTCAATTTCTATTTTCATAGGCTGAATTTAATTGAAATTTAGGGTTTATAGGAGGAAATGATGAATACCCAATAGAAATTCAAGGTTTATATGAGAAAATTTGGGGGGAATGTGAATTCCAGTATTTCATTGTCCATCGAATTAAACTTCAATACACCACATCCGATTTCACACGATCACTAGACTCGTTGTCCATCGAATTTAAGCTTTCTTGCCTACACCACATCCTTGGCATTATTTTATAGATATATACTTGGTTGAATGTTCGAACCGCCATTCCTTTAAATAAGAATAGGAGAGAAGGAAGAAAAAAGGTTCAAGAAGGAGCTAGAAAGAACGAAGGAAGATGAGAATGAAGAATATGATGTTTTTTCTCGTAAAATGAATGAAGAACATAACCCATAATGAAGAATAGGAGAGGAGGAGGAGGAGAAAGGAGAATGAACAATAATTACTTTTTCAAAAGGTTTTGCATGCACAAGGTGTACAATAATTATTGTATACCATGATAACTTTTACCAAGTCTTTTCTAACATTTACCTAATTTTTTTTGTAACTTTTAATATGTTTTGATTAACTTTTATGTTATTAAAAAAGTTGATAGATAAACATATTAAAAGGTTAAATGATTAAATTTTATACATTATTAGTGACTTTGAAGAAATAATTTTTATTAAAATGAAAATTTTCATCACAAAAAATAGATAACTTTTACATATATAAGGGTAACTTTCATGCATTTTGAGTTAACTTTTACTTAAGTGTACATTACTTAGGGTGAGTTTATCCCTAGTCTTGAAGGGAGTCTGAGGTGAGTCTCAAGCCTAAATCTTGGGATAACGTTGTAAAAGACTACACCAAGTCTTGAAATGAGTTTGAAAATCCAAGACTCACTCAAGACTCACTTAAGACTCCACTTTTTTCCTCCTCCAATCAAATCATGTCACATCATCAAACTTAATTTATCTTATTTTACCCAACTAAATTATTCATGGTTTATGTATTATTTTGTTTCATTTGCCTTTAAATTTATGTTCTATATCTTTTGAATTTAATATGTTGTATTATTGTTTCTAATTTGTACGGAATATATGTCAATTTCGAAATTAACATTTTTTGTTTTATTTTTCATTTTTTTTCTCGAATTATAAATTACTTTGTTTGTATATAAGAAAACATAGTTTCAATATTTATGTACCAAAAAAAAGGTATATACATAAAATATTATTTTAAGAGTTAGGTGAGTCTGAAATGAGTCTGAGATAATGTGTAAAAATAGAGTGAGTTTTGTGTGAGTCTGGATAATGAAAAAGTTAGTGAAAAGCTGATGTGGCAGAGTCTAAAGATTGGAGGTGAGTATGGGGATAAACTACCCTTATTGTACACCACTTGTAAATAAGAATTTGGGTACCCCCACCCCCCAACTTTTTATATGTTTGATTTTAGAAATTAGTTTCCTAAATTATTTAAGTTTTTCCAGAAAATATAATAAATGATTTATGTAACATTTGGGAAATTATTTTTGAAATTATATGAAATCAAATAGTTTTAATGGTTTGAGATCAATTTGGCAAAAATAAATGGATGTGATTCATTATAGATTAAAGCACTTCAACAGCTTTCTTTAGTAGAAAAGCTATTGAAGTATCATCCCTAATTTATTTATTTTTGACATAGACTCAAACATACATAATTGAAAAGGTTCACATATTACAACAAACTACAATTAGAGCTTTACTAGCTCTTTTAAACCAAATTAAACAGTAAACTTTTAAACCCGCAACGGTAGTGAACACTTTGATCGTCATCCGTTGACTGATGAAGTCCTTTTCTACATTCCCATTTTCACTTGGCTCGAAGCAAGCTTGTAATCGAAAGGAAGCCCTTGAAACCCTATGACACTTGAACGCCAAAGAGAGGCAAGGAAGGATAGATAATCCACTCATTGATTCACCCAACTTTATAAGCAGGGTGAAATGGTCACAAATAAACTGAGACACTGACCTTATACCTTCTTGAAAAGGTATATGGAGTCTTTCCTTGTAACGGGAGAGACTCAATCTAGTTGACAAGCTATGAACCCCCAAACATTGGGGAGCTGTCTTCGGATAAGAAATTTTAAATGCAATAAGATCGCCTCTCATCGCAATTCAAACCTAAATCGAACAACCCAACTTTGTGGACACCAACACCCCCTTCCATAACCCCCATCTTCTCCCTTCGCCTTATAATCTGACATACCACCACTAGAGGTAGTATGAACGCCTAGGACAAGATTGCTAACAAGGTTAACTGACTCTTTTGTAATTAGAATCGGGCCAACACTTAAACTCAATCGAACAACCCATACTTGCCTCAAAGTTGAAGATACCCATATAAGACATCCAACAATAAACCAATTTTGGAAAAAAACTCAGAGGGCTACAATAATTAACCGTTCTAGCTAACAGGAAAACTTCCAACACCAAAGCATAAAACCATACTACCCAACAACATTAAAAAAGAACTTGACATTAAAACTAACCAACTAAACCAATCAAAAACACAACAGGGATGAAAACAAGGATCACACCACTCACATAAATGACATAATCCTCCAAAATTCGGCCAAAATTAATACCAAACACCACACTCTAACTTAGTCTTTACCTTTTACCATCAAGATCGGCGTATTTTCCGACAATGCAAGACGGCGGCGAGAAGGAACTTAGGTATTAATTGGTTTCCGAAAACCTAACAGAAATAGAGCAAACAACCTAATTAACTAGCACCCCTAATCCGAATTAGACCCTTACCCCAAATTTCACCTTTACCAGATAAATTATCCACGGCGGCGTCTAGGGAAGCTTTGGAGATGGACACCAAGGTTGCTTAATTAACCAGATCTGACGGAGATCCCTTGTTTCAAAGGTCGGCAAAGTTGACTGAAACTAAATCGCCGACGAGGAGATCGAGAGAAGCAAAAAAGCTTCTTCAATCTATTGAAAATCCTTCTTTAATTTGCCGGAGGTAGCTCCTCCACCAAAAATAAAAATAAAAACACCCTAAAAGAAAGAAACTACTACACTTAACCGCTCGCCGGCGACCTGAGAGGAGTGACGATTCTCAAGCCGCCAGCGACGCTAAGGGAAAACCTAGGGTTTGGGTTTTTGTAGAGAGAAGGAAGAGGTTTTTTTTATAAGAGAGAGAAAGTGTTGTTTTCAAGTAGCACTATCCCTAATCTAATTACCTACTATAAACATGTAATTCGTATTATGTTACCAAACTAATCCATGGAACTTTGATATTATTTGGGTGCAAAGTAGATGATATGATAGACTTCAATCGTGGTGAAAAGCTTCAATAAAACTACTCTTGGTCATTCCCTTTCTTCCCTTGCTTCCTTCCAAAGTGAAAGTTCCCTTTCACCACCAAGAAAAAGATGAATTCTTATCTCATCAGGGATCATGAATGCATAATGTATATTATGTTGCTTATTAATACGATATTCATTATATTTTCATCTTCGTTTATTTTGAAATGTATGTATATATAAAGAATTATTCGTTATTGTAGTACTTTATAATGTATACCGTAGTGGGCAGTGACGGTTCTTAGTTATTGTCTGGGTAGGCCCAACCTCTTTCAGGAAAAAATTCCAGTTCCGATACCCCCTAAAATTTGAATATAATTGTATAATTTTATACTATATTTTTTAATGTTTCTACCGGCCCCCCTCATAAACTTGTTCAAGATCCGCCATAAATAGCTAGTGGCGGTGGAAGAAATATCACTACAAGAAATTGTGTACTATTAACGATGGGAAATTCCGTCGCTAAAGGTCAATAATTGTTGATTAACGACGGAATTTTTCGTCGCGAACCCGTCATAAAAGGGGGCCGTCGTTAATGGAAAATCCCGTCGTTAACCCGTCGTAAAATACATTTGCGACAGTTGTTCCCGTCTTTGTTGGGTTGTTATTGTTAGGTTATGATACATATGAATAAACATAAATCATGCGGAAAAACCATAAAGCAAGGAAACATATTATTTACACATAATCATTTAGCATAATTCAGATGCATACACTTTGTAGCGTGCCCTCCCTAGCTGCGCCCGAACCGAACAAGAACAAGTCTTTAGGACTCCAAGTGTCGTCCCTCCGTAGATAGTCCACAGCACGTCCGGATCCGCCTTAAGATTGACCAACTAGAATCGCCCTTAAGGTACTAGGATTTTCGGCTAAACAGGGCATGTGTTTGTGGCTGATTTTTGCTTGAAAATCTTACCTTTGAATACTTCAATCCTTGTCTAAATATGTGACCCTAGGCACCTATTTATACAGTTTATGGAAAGGAATTATAATCCTATTAGGATACTAATTTATTTAATTAGAATCTTATTAAAACTCTATTAAACAAATTCTATCTTTATTAGGATTAGGATTTAATCATAGAACAAATTCCAATAGCCTTAGGATTTGTATTGCACACAACCGCACACGAGCACGAGCACAAGCACAGCCCGCGCAAGCCTCGCGGCCCACGCGAGCTGCTCTTGCTCGCAGCCCATGTCGCAGCCCACGACTGCTCCGCGCGCGCCACAGGCCTTAGCTGGGCCTGGCATTGCGCTGGGCCTGGTCGAGGCTTGGCGTGTGGTTTGTTGCGCTTGGCTTGCTGGGCGATGGCCTGGCTTCGTGTTAGGCCTTCGTCTAGCGAGCCTCATCCGATGCTAATTCGTACGATACGCTTCCGATTAAATTCCCGATTCCGGAATTCATTTCCGATACGAACAATATTTAATATTTCCGATTCCGGAATTAATTTCCGTTTCGAACAAATATTTAATATTTCCGTTTCCGGAATTATTTTCCGATTTCGATAATATTTCCGATTCTGACAATATTTCCGTTTCCGGCAATATTTCCGATTCCGGCAATATTTCCATTTCCAATAATATTTTCCGATACGTACCATGTTTCCGTTTCCGGCAACATCTACGACTTGGATAATATTTATATTTCCGATACGATCCATATTTCCGTTTCCGGCAATATCATCGTTTCCGGAGTATTCATTTCTTGCCTTGGATGATCTCAGCTCCCACTGAAACCAAGATCCGTTGATTCCGAATATCCATAGATGGAGTATTTAATGCCATTAAATACTTGATCCGTTTACGTACTATTTGTGTGACCCTACGGGTTCAGTCAAGAGTAAGGTGTGGATTAATATAATTAATTCCACTTGAATTGAAGCGGCCTCTAGCTAGGCATTCAGCTCACTTGATCTCACTGAATTATTAACTTGTTAATTAATACTGAACCGCATTTATTAGACTTAATATTATATGCATACTTGGACCAAGGGCATTATTTCCTTCAGTTATCCCCGTCGCAAAAGCCATTTTGCGACGGGATTTTTACCCGTCGTTATTAGGTTGTCATAAAAGATACAAATTTTTGTAGTGTATGCACCATGATTGTTGGTACATAAAAATATAAAATTACTAGATTAGGGTCCGTGCATGCACGGATATTCTAAAATTATTTGACTAATTTTCTATAATATATTTGACTAATATATTTCTCTCCCTAAAATTTTTGCATAATTAATAAATCTTGAACATACTCATTTATAATAATCTAATACGAACAATTTAACTAAAGTATTACCAAAAATCATTTTTAGCAAATTATTAATATGTGACATATATTATTTCCATAATCTATAAACAATATATTTTGTTCATACATAATATACTAGTCTTATATGCACGCGATGCGTGCGGGATTATATAAAAACTTAAAATTGTATTACTACCACTAAATATAAATATTGGATTAAAAAAATGTTCACAAAATTCATTATTTAAAAAAAATTAAGGTTATACTATATGATCATACATTTAAATAGTGAAACAAAGTAATCATTTCTTTACATGACAAAGAATCTAAATCTTAGTACCAAAATAAAGAATTACTATAGAACATCAAACTTTAGGAATTAATAGAGCCCTTCTATAATAATCAACCACAAAACAACAGAATTCCGAATTATACAATTGCCACAATAACGTAACGCAGGAGATATAGTGATACAGTACATTCATTGAGGAACTATATAAGAATTTCTCTACCTTTTACACAAAGTAAGATGTTTATACACATATTCCTATAGTCCAATACATATAGAGAACATCAGATAGCTACCTATTGAAAGCAGCTTGCGAAAATGAGTAGTAGCTTCAAGTTGAGCATTTCCGTCATCTGAACAAACACCCGAAACCATTTGTGGCAGACCTTCAATCTATGAATTCAAAAAATAGTCACAACATATAAAAACCTTACAAAGTATCACAATACATGAATACAATCATCATTGAACTAATACCTAGGTAATAACACTTTTACATCAAATTCAAAGAAATACTCTGTAATTATCAATTTCATATTAATTAAAATGAACAAACCTAGAAAAATTAAAGCAATACCCAAAAAAGAATTAATGGTGAAATAGTATGATAGCCGGCGCCGAAGAATCAAATATGCAGGTTATGCACTGGTATAATTATAATATGCACAAAGTGGAAATTAAATCAGCTTCAATATAAGACTATCATTCCCAACTATCATCCACGGTTAACAAACTATTTTTGTGCCAACTTTCTTTCAATCACTATATCTCCTGTATCACTATATCTTTCAAAATTTGTGGAAATTAAATCAGCTTCAATATAAGACTATCATTCCCAACTATCATTCACGGTTAACAAACTAATTTTGTGCTAACAAATTTGTGCTAACTAACAAATTTGTGCTATAGTAAATCATGCAATTATTTCAAAATCTTTGTGCTAATAAATTTGTATTATGTAACTCCTAAAATCAGGGCGAATATTAGTTTAGGAATTAATAACAAAAAAAATGCGTTGATTGCTTGTTAGCACAGTGTTTTGGATTCTAAAGTTACTTATGTCGTTTTTGTTCAACTAATTGTAGATATGTAGTTTAAGAAAATCTTAATAACCGCTTGGTGGTTTTATAAGGAAAGCCCAGAAAGATTTTTAAATTTGAACCGGTCAACATCCTACTATGTATAATTTTTTTTTAAAAATATCGCATGAACTAATGAATTTGAAATGACGATTAGAACTACTATGTCTTTTGAAATTACTATAACCTTCACTCCTTTTATAATTTCTCAAAGATCCAACTTCTGAAATTTACAACAATGTTATCCATCTCTCCTCCACCATCCCTCTTATACACCCTTCACTTTTTTCATCGAGACTGCTACCGGTAGTCACAAACTCTAGAGGTGGCAACATGTGAGAAAAAATTGAGCCAGTCGTGACTTATATTAAAATAATAGATTATAAAATATAAGACTATCATTCAATAGTTGATTGCTACGGAGTATGAGGACAAAAACACATTGCAAAGTTATTTTAATTACTAAAGAACTTGAAGGTTCTAGGATCTTTCAAGTTTGAATTCATGGAGTAAACAAAAAAAGATAAAAAACAGACTTACCGGTATACCTAAGGCCCAAGATTTAGCAGCAAAATGGTAAAAACAGACTTACCAGTATACAATAAAATATTCGGTACTCCAGTTAGCATCAGACATCAGCCTACTGCATCTAACCTAAAACAGTTGAAGGACGTACATGTTTGAAGAGTCGAGTAACTAATTCCTATTGTTTTAGAAATAGAACATCTGAAGTTCTGAAAATGTTTGAATGATGACATATACGAAGTGTAACTCTTGGGTGGCCAATAGGCATAAGATAAACTACCATGCAAATAGTATACTCCATCAGTCCATTGAAAGAGTTTAGGAATCTACAATATGCCTAGGAATTCATCACACCTGTCCACCTTAACAGTACATTTATACCATGACAAAACAAAAGTTCCTGAAGGATTTAACAATGAGGTTTTTGAAATGGGAGCACTTGTGCAGAATCTCAATTGAAGTAAATAGAAAATGCTTCATTTAATTTTAATTATAGAAGTATTTTCTCCATAAACCATTTTTAGGCCTCGCTTTAAGAATGTTTATGTAATCAACCAAAAACAGAATCTAAATAGTTGACTACCCACCAGTTTGTGTTCTTCTCTAGATATCCCCTATAGCCATTGCATTCCTCAAAATCAATAACCCTGACATCCTTTCCGCAAACCATGCCCCAGTATACAACAGTCAAGAATACTATACCCAATATGGGGCTATACAAACAGCAACAACCATTTCCATTACTACAAATCAGGCAATATAATTCCTTTTTCAACGCCGTCTACTGCTGAGATATACTACCATAAAGGCTTGATGATTAGGGATGACAATTCAATCCGACTCAGATCCGAATCCGACCCGATATGAAGAAAAAACTCCGCTCATCCAAAATAAAATAATCCGAATCCGAATCCAAAAAAATAACTCCGAGTCTGAATGGGAGTCGGATCGGATATGGATCCTGCGTGGCATCCGACCCGACTCCGACCCGCTAATCTTTAACATTAATAATTCATTTTCCCTTGTAATATATAAAAGAAAACCCTAATTCCAACTCCCTCATCCACCGCCTAATCTAACTCTCTCTCCTTCCCACCCCTACAGCCCCCTCAGAAATTAGAAACTACGAAGTATCAAAGATTCAAAGTAGCCCCTGCTCCATGTCCATAGAAATCATCCAGCATTTCGACCTCCACTAAGAACTCTTTCAAAGGAATCTTTCTCTCTTCTCTACTCCATCTCTCTTATAAATTCGACCACCATCGCCGCCTTCCACCATCGCCGCCTTCCACTAGGTGCTGCGGTTTCCGATTTCAATCGGTCTTTTTGTGATGATCTATGGTTTGAATTAATTGTTTAAGGTATGGTTGATTTATTTATATATTGGGCTAGATTTATAGGTATATGGTTACTTCATTAATTCGTTATATGAATCTTTTAATTTCAGATTTCTTGTACTCCTTAATTAGAGTTCTAGGACATAGATTTGTATTTGTTCATTTTTGTAATCAATTTAAGTGTAATTTATTTAACCGATAGGAATAATATATGTAATCAACTTGGATTATTTCTAGTTTAATTTTATATGAGCTAGGTTTAAATTTAAGAATCATATGTACTATGTATTTGTTCATCGTCTTTATACGAATTTCTTTTTTGTTGGAAAACTTTAAGAAAAATGTTGCAGGAAGCGTTCAAATTGATTAGGATAGATTCGGATCTCGTCGGAGGTCCGACGGATCGGGTCGGATTCGGACCTTCAAATTGAGTATTCGGATCAGACTCGAGTTTCGGAGTTTCAGACTCGGATTCGGATTCAGATCCATTTTTAGCATCCGATTAGTAAATGGATCGGAATTGGATATTGCTGCATCAGACCCGAGTCCGATCCATTGCCATCCCTGTTGATGATCAGACCACAATACTAAATTGATGTTTGTTAATTCTCACAATGGCAATACCAACATCAAATAAATTACAACAAATTTTAACACTATATAAAAGAAAATAAAACTTAGGGCTAATTCTAATGGAGGAGAAAGAAAGAGTACCAGATTAGAAGAGGAAACGGCGGTAGAAGAGATCGCGAAACAGATGGTAGGGGAGAAACTCGGCAACCGTGCCACTGGTTGTCGGAATGGAACTGGATGGCGGCAGATAGG
Organism: Spinacia oleracea; assembly: GCF_020520425.1. Classification (NCBI taxonomy): domain Eukaryota; kingdom Viridiplantae; phylum Streptophyta; class Magnoliopsida; order Caryophyllales; family Amaranthaceae; genus Spinacia; species Spinacia oleracea. The sequence goes on along the minus strand of NC_079487.1, from coordinate 6,533,587 downwards.
CGGAAGAAGAACCGTCCTCCATGGAAGCTCCCGATCCGATTTGAAGGAAATAATGCCCTTGGTCCAAGTATGCATTCTATGTTAAGTCTAATAAATGCGGTTCAGTATTAATTAACAAGTTAATAATTCAGTGAGATCAAGTGAGCTGAATGCCTAGCTAGAGGCCGCTTCAGTTCAAGTGGAATTAATGATATTAATCCACAGCTTACTCTTGACTGAACCCGTAGGGTCACACAAATAGTACGTAAACGGATCAAGTATTTAATAGCATTAAATACTCCATCTATGAATATTCGGAACCGACGGATCTTGGTTTCAGTGGGAGCTAAGATCGTCACAGGCAAGGAATGAATACTCCGGAAACGATGATATTGCCGGAAACGGAAATATGGATCGTATCGGAAATATAAATATTATCCAAGTCGTAGATGTTGCCGGAAACGGAAACATGGTACGTGTCGGAAAATATTATCGGAAATGGAAATATTGCCAGAATCGGAAATATTGCCGGAAACGGAAATATTGTCAGAATCGGAAATATTACCGGAATCGGAAAATAATTCCGGAAACGGAAATATTAAATATTTGTTCGAAACGGAAATTAATTCCGGAATCGGAAATATTAAATATTGTTCGTATCGGAAATGAATTCCGGAATCGGAAAATTTAATCGGAAGCGCATCGTACGAATAAGCATCGGACGAGGCCTGCCGGACGAGGCCCAGCACGAAGCCAGGCCATCGCCCAGCAAGCCAAGCGCGCCGCACAAACAGCCACGCCAGGCCCAGCGCAAGGCCAGGCCCAGCAGGCTGCGCGCAGCGCGCAGCGCGCACAGCGCGCACAGCACGCGCAGCGCACAGCGCGCACAGCGCGCACAGCACGCGCAGCGCGCAGCGCGCGCGGGCGCTGAGTGGGCTGCTGCTCGCGCGCACGCATGGGGCCCATCGTGGCTGCCGTGCGTGTGTGTGCAAGTGTTTGTGTTCGTGCACGTTTCCTAAAACATGCAGAGTTCGGTTAATGATTAAATTCCTAATTCTATTTGATAAAATTAATTAAATTAGAGTTCTTATAGGATTCTAGGTTTAATTAATTTGTATCTGAATAGGATTTCGATTCCCTTTCCATACCGCTATAAATATGAGGCTAGGGCTCACAATTTATAACACAAGTTTCAAAGTATTCAAAGTGAGTTTTTGAGAGAAAAATTCAGTCACACATTTGCCTATAAAGTGCCGAAAATAATAGTAACTTAAGGGCGATTCTAGTTGGTCAATCTTAAGGCGGATCCGGACGTGCTGTGGACTATCTACGGAGGGACGACACTTGGAGTCCTAAAGACTTGTTCTTGTTCGGTTCGGGCGCAGCTAGGGAAGGCACGCAACAAAGAGTATGCATCTAATCTATGCTAAATGATTATGTGTAAATAATATGTTTTCCTGGGTTTATGGTTTTTCCGCATGATTTATGAATTGTCATATGTATCATAACCTAACAGTGGTATCACGAGCCCCTTATTATTTTCATAATCTAAATTGCATGAACATGGTTAAATATTACAAATTTGCAAGAATTAAAAGGGGTGATTAATTTTCGTAATTGTTAATTAATTGCAAATTGCGTTTATTTAATTATACGTACGCAGTTTTTCGGCAGTTTCTTCGTTACTCATCCGAATTGAGTGATTTTTGTGTCAATTCCGCATGTAAAAGGCATTCTAAAATTTTGACAAAAAATAGTATTTTTCCGCCGAACCCAGAATTCTCAAATTCGAAGCCTAACTATGACTTTTCGAAGGTTTTAGTTTTTCGAATGCAAAATTTCGTAAATTTAAAATGTTAAATTAAATATTTGCGATTCTTGTTGATAAATCTTGAATTTTTGATTGACCTACTGCATATGTTTAACAAGTTTGAATGCCTAGTCTTGTTAATTATGCAATCTAATTTGTAATTATGATTAATTTGTTGAAAATTAGAATAATTTAGAATTAATTTGATTTTCATAATTAATTGTAATTTAATTAGAAACCTATGATTAAAAACCACCATAAAAATTGTAAATTTACGATAAATTTTAAATTTTTATGACCTAGACTTGAATCCATAACAATCGGAAATCAATTGGATAATAAATTTTCGATTTTTCGCCCTAAAATTATGAAATTAATATTATTTATTAATTTGTCATTAATTTTAAATATAAATTTTAAATTTTTATGCGATTCGTTCATATAACTTGCACGCACGAAGCAATGGACGCTTCGTGTTACCCTTAAGGGGTGTTGTATAATGCGGGCATGCGACGACGAGCAAGGGAGCTCGTCGCCCGTGCGGCACGAATGCAATGAGCAAGGGCGTAGTGCACGAGCACAAGGCAGCAGCCCTGCCTTGTGTCGTGTGCCACGACCAATGGACGAATGGGCATGGGCGTAGGGCGAGCCAAGGCAGTCGCGTGTGGGCAGCAAGCGAGTTGCGCCACAACGCGCGCTGCCTCGCACAAGAGCGCGCAGCCTCGCGCGCAGCGAGCGCAAGCTCGCGTGCCACGAGCGCTGCGCCTAGCATTGCTCGCGCGCACAGCGAGCGATGTCGCCCGCCCAGCGAGCGATGTCGCGCGCCCAGCGAGCGATGGCTCGCGCGCCCAGCGAGCGATGTCGCGCGCCCAGCGAGCGATAGCCCGCGTGCGATGAGCGCTGGCGCGCGCAGCGAGCACCAATGCGTGCGGAGGCTTGCGATAGGGATGCAGCAGCTATGCGACGAGCGCATGGGCTGCGCGCACATGGCCAGCAATGGCTGTGTGCGTGCGGCCCATGGGCGTGCAACGCGTAGGGTGTTTGCGTTACGATTAGATCGTTCTGAAAGTTTAATTTGAAAATTTCAGTTCACGTAATTTTAATTAATTTTAAAATTAATAATTTAAATTATTTTCTTGGATTTTAATTTTGAATATTATAATTATAATAAATGTTATTTATTCTAATTATTTTACTAAAATTAAAATCATGAATTAATTTAAATGCGACTGAAATTAAATTAAACTTTTTGGATTCAATTATAAATTTATATGAGCTTTAAATTTTAATTAAATTTGTATGTTTCCGGTTAGACTAGAAATAAATTTTTATGTTTAAAATTGGTAAAGCATATGAATTTATTGGTTTAAGTGGGAGCGCTTTTTAGTCATAAACTCTTGATTAGGTCTACAAATCCTTAAGGTTAAAACAACTTGATTAGAATTAATAAGGACTGAATAATTGGTAGATTATTGGTGCCCTTGATTAATTGCTGCAAATGTTTACGTGATGCATAATGTGTTTTACTAACCAGCTATGTGGGCCATTCATGATAATGAATGGGTGAATGGTATATATTGTATATGTACTGTTTTGCAGGTTATGAAGTGACTAGTATGGCCCAAATAGGATAGAAAATATGGTCTGCGTACCATTAATTTGAATGTAATTGGTCTAAAGTACCAAAGTTATTTTTCAATTCAAATATGGTCTGCGAACCATCAAATAGTTGTAATTAGTTATAGCTTATCCTATTTGAAGAAAATGGTGCCTCCCACGGAGATTTTCAAGACGGACTTTGAAGTCAAAGCTTCAAGATGAAGTCGGGCCATACTAGATCACAAATATCTTATGCATGTTTTAAGTTATTTATTGTTTTAAATATGTCTTAAAATGCATGAGATCAAAAGCTTGATTATGTTGCATGATTAAGGATTTTAGTTCACTTAAAATCTAACCAACATAGTAAGAGCCTTAAGTTCCAAACTTAAAAATTGAGTTAAAAGGTGCCATGCCAAAATATACACTTGCTTGGATATCCTTTACATCAATCTAGTAATAGTTTTCGCTCAGCGAGGTGTTACTTATTGGTCCTAAAGGGGCAAGGTACACAAATAATTGTGAGTACATGTTAGTTTTGGTGAAACTCAACGATATAAGTAAGGAGTCCTTTTATGTCGTGGCAAAATCGATAGGTTTACCTAATAAGTTCTTAGACGTACCTATCAACCAAGAATAGTTTCTAGACTATTAGCAAAAGGCTTTTGCTTACCTAAGATGTTCTAGGATTAAGTCGACAAACTGTGCTTAGTTCTTCAATGATTTTAGGATCTTGGAATCATTTTATTCACACCTGCCGGAACACATAATTTGAATAAAATGCTTAATGAACATTGAATTATGCATGTATGCTAGAATTTAAAGTTTATTAAGAGAAACTGTGAATGGTTATTTATTTGTTTATTCTTTTCAATTGTAGTTTTAATATGGCAAACAACAATCAAAACATCATCATGGGTTCTGAGCTTATGGTCAAGCTGAACCTGACAAATTTTCTTGAATGGGAAGCTAAGCTAGTTGAAATAGTCAAACTCAATGGACTTGAGTATGTACTGTCACATCCCATGCCAAGCTACTATGCCAGAGACATGACCCGTGAGAGATTTTACGCCTGGGATGCGGATCTCAAAAAGGTTATGAGTCTCATGCTGAACAATATCCCTGATGATTGGGCTAGAAGGTTTGTAGCCTATGAACCTTTTACGCTCATCAAGAATCTGAGGGATATCTGTCGTGGAAGTACGGAGGACAGGGACCTGAACGTCCATGAGTTGATTGAATCAATGTCTGGTCTAAAGGTTAGTTCTCCCAACAGGTGTTATAGGATGGAGGTCCAAGAAACACATGTTCAGCTCCTTCGCACTAAACAAAGGGTAGGCGTCCCACTGAGGTTCCATGTGGATCTTATGTGTTCATATTTTGATCGCCTAAGTCTACTAGGAACACCAATAAGCGAAAGGATGGCAGTCTCTGTCTTGCTCAATTCACTACACAGTGGGTTTGGTCGCTTCAAGCAACTATACCTAAGTGAACCAAGAGAAGAAACAGTTGCAGAATTTATTCACCTTGTCAGAAAGGCTGAAATAGTACTGGACTGTGAAGCCAAAGATTTACTCAAGGCTAGAAAGAGACCATTCAAGAAAGGTGGAAAGTCCAAGGGCAATGCTAAATCAAAGCAGGATAAGTCCACATCAAGCTGTCTTTATTGTGATGGAATAGGCCATTACAAAAGAGAATGTCCAAAGCTAAAGGAAGATCAGAAGAACGGAACAGTCGTTCCATCTTCAGGTATTTTCGTTATAGACTGTATACTTGCTAATTCAACTTCTTGGGTATTAGATACAGGTTGTGGCTCACACTTATGTTCCAATCCACAGGGACTAAGAAGAAGTAGAAAGTTAAGCAAGGGTGAAGTCGACCTACGAGTGGGAAATGGAGCACGGATTGCTGCATTAGCTGTAGGAACTTACTATTTGTCGTTGCCCTCCGGGCTAGTTTTGGAACTGGAAGAATGTTTCCATGTTCCAAGTCTTACTAAAAACATCATTTCAGTTTCTTGCTTAGATGCTAAGGGATTTTCCTTTATAATAAAAGACAATAGTTGTTCGTTTTATTTTAAAGAGATGTTTTATGGATCTGCTAGATTAGTCAATGGACTTTATTTATTAGATCACGACAAACAAGTATATAACATAAATACCAAAAAGGCCAAAAAGGATGATTCAGATCTCACCTATCTGTGGCATTGTCGATTAGGCCATATAAACTTGAAACGCTTAGAAAGACTTCAAAGAGAAGGAATTCTAGAACCATTTGACTTAGAGGATTATGGTAAATGCGAATCATGTTTACTTGGCAAAATGACGAAGCAACCTTTCTCTAAAGTTGGAGAAAGAGCAAATGAACTATTGGGTTTAATCCATACAGATGTATGTGGACCAATGAGTACAAATGCTAGAGGTGGTTTCAGCTACTTTATCACTTTCACTGATGACTTCAGTAGGTATGGTTATATCTACCTAATGAAGCATAAGTCTGAATCCTTTGACAAATTCAAGGAATTTCAGAGTGAAGTAGAGAATCAATTAGGCAAGAAGATCAAGGCACTGCGGTCTGATAGAGGCGGTGAATATCTGAGCTATGAATTTGATGACCATCTGAAAGAATGTGGAATTCTATCAGAATTGACTCCTCCTGGAACACCACAATGGAACGGTGTGTCAGAACGGAGGAACAGAACCTTGCTAGACATGGTCAGGTCAATGATGGGTCAGGCCGAACTTCCATTAGAATTTTGGGGACATGCACTAAATACAGCTGCACTCACTATAAATAGAGCTCCGTCTAAAGCTGTCGAAAAGACTCCATACGAATTATGGTTTGGAAAGCCTCCAAATGTGTCTTTTCTTAAGATTTGGGGATGTGAAGTATACGTCAAACGATTAATTTCAGACAAACTTCATCCAAAATCTGACAAATGTATCCTTGTGGGCTATCCAAAGGAAACAAAGGGGTATTACTTCTACAATACATCTGAGAACAAAGTGTTTGTTGCTCGAGATGGTGTCTTTTTGGAGAAGGATCACATTTCCAAAATGACAAGTGGGAGAAAAGTAGACCTCGAAGAAATTCGAGTCGAACAACAAACTCTAGAGAATGCTCAAGATGACATTCAGGATGAAACTCAGAGATCTTTAGAAGAATCTGGTGAGAATCATGGTCAATCTAGAAATGTTACCCCGCGTAGATCGCAAAGATATAGATCTCAACCGGAAAGGTACTTAGGTATTTTGACGAACGAGAGCTATGACGTTCTATTACTTGAAAGTGATGAACCTGCGACTTACAAGCAAGCTATGACGAGCCCTAGCTCCAAGCAATGGCAAGAAGCCATGCAATCTGAATTAGACTCCATGTCTGAAAACCAAGTATGGGATTTGGTCGATTTGCCAGATGGCTACCAAGCCATTGGAAGCAAATGGGTTTTCAAACTGAAAAAGGACAAGGATGGGAAACTTGAAGTTTTCAAAGCTAGATTGGTTGCAAAAGGTTACAGGCAAGTCCACGGTGTGGATTACGATGAAACCTTTTCACCAGTTGCAATACTAAAGTCTATTCGAATAATGTTAGCAATCGCTGCATATTACGATTACGAAATATGGCAGATGGATGTCAAAACTGCTTTCTTAAACGGCGTTTTAACAGAAACTGTGTTTATGACACAGCCTGAAGGTTTTGAGGATCCAAAGAATGCTAAAAAGGTATGCAAGCTAAAGAAGTCAATCTACGGATTGAAGCAGGCATCCAGGAGCTGGAATATACGTTTTGATGAAGCAGTCAGTGACTTTGGTTTCATCAAGAACGCGGACGAATCTTGTGTATACAAGAAGGTCAGTGGGAGCAAAATTGCTTTCCTAGTATTATATGTCGACGACATATTGCTTATCGGAAATGACATTCCTATGTTGAACTCTGTCAAGATTTGGCTTGGGAAATGTTTTTCGATGAAGGATCTAGGAGAAGCACAGTACATATTGGGCATCAAGATTTACAGAGATAGATCTAAAAGGATGATTGGACTTAGTCAAAGCACTTATATCAATAAGGTGCTTGATAGGTTCAAGATGGCGGACTCCAAGCGAGGCTACCTACCCATGTCTCATGGAATGACTCTAAGCAAGACTCAGTGCCCAAAAACACTTGATGAGCGTAGACGAATGAATGGGATTCCATATGCATCATTGATTGGTTCAATAATGTATGCTATGATATGTACACGCCCGGATGTTGCGTACGCACTCAGTGCTACGAGCAGATACCAGTCAGACCCAGGAGAGGCGCATTGGACTGCTGCCAAGAATATTCTGAAGTACCTGAAAAGGCACAAAGATGACTTCCTGGTCTATGGTGGAGATGATGAATTAATTGTTAAAGGCTATACGGACGCAAGTTTCCAAACCGACAAAGATGATTTCAGATCACAGTCTGGGTTTGTCTTCTGCCTCAACGGAGGAGCAATAAGCTGGAAAAGTGCTAAGCAAAGCACCATTGCGGATTCTACAACTGAAGCGGAGTACATTGCTGCACATGAAGCAGCAAAGGAAGCTATATGGCTAAGGAAGTTCATAGGAGAACTTGGTGTAGTCCCCTCCATTAAAGGACCAATAGCCCTGTATTGTGATAATAACGGAGCTATTGCACAGGCAAAAGAGCCTAGACACCACCAGAGAGTCAAGCATGTACTTCGTAGATTTCACCTTCTACGAGAGTTCGTTGAAAGAAAAGAAGTCGAGATAAGCAAAATTGGAACTGATGACAACATATCAGATCCATTAACTAAACCTCTGCCGCAGGCGAAGCACAACTCGCACACTGCAGCTATGGGAATCAAGCATATTGGAGAATGGCTTTGATGTCTCTGTTTAATGTTTTAAAGTTTTAGAGTTTAAATCTTTGTAAAACATTATTGGTTAATCATTCACAATAAATGAAAAGAATTCATTTTTCCATTTAATTTGTGGTTTATTAAATGATGAGTCCCTTCAATTTGACGATATATTCAAGATAGACTGTCAGGACCAGTCCTGTGACTAAGAAATGTCTATCAAGTGAACTTGAATGTCAAAGGTTGAAAATGGTCCCTAATCGGAGTTTTCTATAAAATTGGACGCATAGAAAACGTTAGACGATTAGAATGCAAGATGACTAGTAGTTCTGTTTCTTGAACTATGTGGACATGGCAATGTCATAATCATTTGCATAGATACTTACTTTGGGAAGACTAGTATCGGACGAGACCTATGAAACTTTACTGTAAGAGATGAAAGTCTGTCATAAGTAAATTTCATTAAATTATTAGACACTAAATCCTCAATACCTGAGTGATTTGAGATTACTTGTTTGAGAACTGGTTGCTTTGACGTTGACCAACCGTCGCACCGTAAAAGGAGGCTATAAAGGCAACGCTCAGGTAATCACCTATCAAACGAAGTCTAATCTCAAGATCGCAAGATTGGGATTGTCCTCCCATAAATCGGGATGAGATGCTTAAAAGTTGTACAAGGCCACTCGGAGAGCTAGAAACTGTGAAATGCATGGCCGTGCTCGGATGAATCATAGGCTATGATTATCTGTTTATTTGATCAGTTGAACTCTGAAACCGAGGAACACCTCTGGACATAATAAGGATGACAACTCTTACCTTATGTTCAAGAGCAAGCATCGAGCGACAAAGGAATTAGGAAATGCACACTTGTCCCTAAGGACAAGTGGGAGACTGAAGGAAATAATGCCCTTGGTCCAAGTATGCATTCTATGTTAAGTCTAATAAATGCGGTTCAGTATTAATTAACAAGTTAATAATTCAGTGAGATCAAGTGAGCTGAATGCCTAGCTAGAGGCCGCTTCAGTTCAAGTGGAATTAATGATATTAATCCACAGCTTACTCTTGTCTGAACCCGTAGGGTCACACAAATAGTACGTAAACGGATCAAGTATTTAATAGCATTAAATACTCCATCTATGAATATTCGGAACCGACGGATCTTGGTTTCAGTGGGAGCTAAGATCGTCACAGGCAAGGAATGAATACTCCGGAAACGATGATATTGCCGGAAACGGAAATATGGATCGTATCGGAAATATAAATATTATCCAAGTCGTAGATGTTGCCGGAAACGGAAACATGGTACGTGTCGGAAAATATTATCGGAAATGGAAATATTGCCAGAATCGGAAATATTGCCGGAAACAGAAATATTGTCAGAATCGGAAATATTACCGGAATCGGAAAATAATTCCGGAAACGGAAATATTAAATATTTGTTCGAAACGGAAATTAATTCCGGAATCGGAAATATTAAATATTGTTCGTATCGGAAATGAATTCCGGAATCGGAAAATTTAATCGGAAGCGCATCGTACGAATAAGCATCGGACGAGGCCTGCCGGACGAGGCCCAGCACGAAGCCAGGCCATCGCCCAGCAAGCCAAGCGCGCCGCACAAACAGCCACGCCAGGCCCAGCGCAAGGCCAGGCCCAGCGCAAGGCCAGGCCCAGCAGGCTGCGCGCAGCGCGCAGCGCGCACAGCGCGCACAGCACGCGCAGCGCACAGCGCGCACAGCGCGCACAGCACGCGCAGCGCGCAGCGCGCGCGGGCGCTGAGTGGGCTGCTGCTCGCGCGCACGCATGGGGCCCATCGTGGCTGCCGTGCGTGTGTGTGCAAGTGTTTGTGTTCGTGCACGTTTCCTAAAACATGCAGAGTTCGGTTAATGATTAAATTCCTAATTCTATTTGATAAAATTAATTAAATTAGAGTTCTTATAGGATTCTAGGTTTAATTAATTTGTATCTGAATAGGATTTCGATTCCCTTTCCATACCGCTATAAATATGAGGCTAGGGCTCACAATTTATAACACAAGTTTCAAAGTATTCAAAGTGAGTTTTTGAGAGAAAAATTCAGTCACACATTTGCCTATAAAGTGCCGAAAATAATAGTACCTTAAGGGCGATTCTAGTTGGTCAATCTTAAGGCGGATCCGGACGTGCTGTGGACTATCTACGGAGGGACGACACTTGGAGTCCTAAAGACTTGTTCTTGTTCGGTTCGGGCGCAGCTAGGGAAGGCACGCAACAAAGAGTATGCATCTAATCTATGCTAAATGATTATGTGTAAATAATATGTTTTCCTGGGTTTATGGTTTTTCCGCATGATTTATGAATTGTCATATGTATCATAACCTAACACGATTCATCAGTTTTCGTTGCAAAAAATCAACAAATTCCATAAATTCCACAAACATTAAGCGAAGAATCAGAAAAGTTAACATAAAATTACCTACCAAAGCCTAGTTGAAATTAGGCAAGTTCAGAAACATTAACCGTTGATTCAAGCCGTTGCAAAAGCGAAAAGAAATTGAACAAAGCAATAAAATAGAGAAATTAAAAGAATTACCCAGGATTTAATTGACCCAGGTTTCAATTTGAATTCTTGAATGTGATGGGAGAAAATCCAACAAAAATCGAAACACAAATTGGTCCAGTCTGCAAAGCACCAACAATCAACACTGAAATAAAATTGAAATATGGTATGAACACCAAAAATCAACACTAAAGCCATAGATTGTCATTAGAAAACTAAAAATAAAACTAATTCAATAACAGTCCAATTACAAAACAGTAATTTTAGATCGAACAACCACATACTAGTTCAAACATTACCTATGTTTTAAATGAGCTAATGGTGAAAATAATCACAATTTTCCACGAACTCCAAATGCACAATTAAACATCAATTGGTGAACTCCAAAATCAGGAAATTAACACACAAAAAATCTAAAATTAGCACACCATATAAAACAAAAAAACAAAAAACAAAAAACAAAAAAAAAGTAAGGAAAAATAATAATTAATTGAGGGGGTAATGATGAAATTACCAGAAAACATGAATTCCAAAATCATAAATTGCAGAATCACCAAATTCGTGTTCTGGGTATCTTGCAGATTGTAGAAAGCTTTGATTTTTATAAAAACCCAAATTTGAGGCTTCTGGGTGAAATCGAAAGAAGTTAATACAGATCTGAACCGATAAACAACAAAAACACACAAAACATAACACAAATAAATTGAAGAAAATTCTTTGAAACCGCACGAATACAGCAAAGCAAAAACGAAATGCATAATTACATACAAATATACAATTCAATTCCAATTCCATACCACAATCGGGAGAAGTAATTTGAGCGAGTACCTGAGATTTGAAAGAGAAACCCATTGAGATGATGAAGTTCAATTCGCCGGGTTCACTCATTTTCCCTTTCTATCTCATGGAGGGAGGAGAGGTCGAAGATGAGAGATTGAGGGAATGGAGGAGAGATTGAGATAGAACACCTTAAATAGATAGAAAGGTTAACTCCAAATAAAATTTAAGTTAATAAATTGAGATTGAATTTATGTCTTGCTAATTAATGTAATTTAATCCAAAATCAATTGAAATCGATCAATTGAAGATTATATGAAAATTTTGAAATCAGATTAACACAAAAAGATGCAAAATTCATCTCTATAATAAGGAGTCTCCGAAGTTCGATCCAGAAAACTTTTAAAATAATTTAATAATTACATGACAATCAACATTGAGCATAAAATTATAATGTAATGTTTACACTTTATAGTACCCAAAATCACAATCTTACACATTTTAATCAAATTCTAAAAACAACTAAGAGCCTAGTTTTGAATAATAACTCGGAATCCCTTACCCAAAACCGTTCAATACATGATGCCTCAATTGTTACAATGGTAGGGGAATACAGTTAAACATACATAACATGTGCGGAACATCCCCAAAGCCAGGAAACATGTATAAAGCACAGATTAAGCATACTTACATTTGAAGCGTGTGTTCCCGAGTATAGTATCAACGAACACGAACAAAGAACACAACTTTTCGTTCCTCTATTTGGTTCACCGACATGTTCAGATCCGTCTTGATTATTGTAGTTTAGACAACGTACAAGATACTTTGCTTTTTCGGGAAGAACAGTTTTTGGTAGAGAGCAAAAACTAAACAACGTAATTTAGGAATTAGGTTTAGGGTTATTGGAAAACGATTGGGTTGTCGTGTGTGTGAAAAATATAACCTGATTGTTATATTAGGTGTAATCGGCCAAGACCAAAGGCCTTGACCGGCCACACACCACACACGCGTGCACAACCCCGCGCACAGCCCACACTGCAGGCCGAAGCACACAGCGCAGCCGAGCAGCATGGGCCGTGGGCCTTGCATTGCTCGCTGCTGTGTTGCTGCGCCTTTGTGCGCGCTGCCACGCCCATGCGGGCTGGCTTTCTTTCTACGTTGCGAGCTCGCTGGCTCTTGGGCCTTGCGCGCATGCGCGCTTGGCTTGACGGGCCGGCAGCTCCGATGTGGCTCGTATTCGCGACGAACGCCTTACGGCTATTATTTATCGTATCATACACAACGAATAATCGTCGTACGATACGATTATTCATTTCGCCCGACTTACGAATATTCGCGATACGATATACGATTCCGATACAAGGTCGTATCGTATAATACGCTTTTCCAAACTAATTCCCGAAAAACTATTAAATGAATTTCCGATTCATTTAATCCGGTGATCTGTTACATGTCATTGGTGTGACCTTATAGGTTCAGTCAAGAGCAAGTTGTGAGCCTAATTGGAGAAAAGGGAGCTCGATGGCATGCATCTTGGGGTGCTCGCCTCTTTCCGGTTTGTAAAGCTGGATGTGCACTTCATTCTTGCTGCTTTGGAGGCTTGGGATCCTAATCATCATGTCTTCCGCTTTGGGAATAATGAGGTATGTCCCCTCCCTGAAGAGTTTAGCGCAATATTGGGGTGGCCCATTGTAGACACCTACTTTTGTCCCCATTCCCGAAGGGAAGGTTCGATGATGAAAACATAAATCTCCACTTGACAACGCATCTCCTATAAAATAACGAATCTCAATTCCCCTTTTCATTTCACCCGAAACCTGCTATTTATAGAAACCTGCTATTTATGGAAACCTGCTAAAAATAGTAACTGCCGTAATAGGTAGTTGCTAAAAGTGGCAAGTCATAAAAGATAGAAACCTGTCAGAATTAGGTGTTGCACTCCAACATAAATCCTAAAAGAAATAGAGATTATGAGAGAATCCTATTCCTAATATGATTCGAAAATAAGGGTCACGTATTAATTAAAATCCTAAAGAGCCTAGAGTTCGTAACGGGCCCAGACGCATTCCGTCACAAGGTTAATACGCACTAAAAGACTCGATTAAGTCTCAAACACTCCAGATTCTAGGAATCCGAATCTGACTAAGAAAACAGCCCAGATCCTATCTTCAACGCCTGGCTCTGGGCGCCGAAATCTTCGGCGCCCAGGCCTGGGCGCTGAAATTACCTGGGACGTATTCTTTCCTAATTCCTCGTGGATTAGAGCTCTACAATTCTATCTTTCCACGAACTCTTTTCTATAAATATATCCCAAGTTCGACGTGAAAAAAGAACACACAATTATTATCCTGAGTATTGACTCTAAACCCCTAAGCCTAAGCCTCACGCTGCAAAACTGATCACGCGTTCTGTCGCAATTAATCCATAAATGGAACAGAACGTATCCCGCCCCATAATTTGAGATTCGTTAAATAAAAGGAGAAATAGCAAAGTCGAAGTGGTTAGTTTTCTGAGAACCGTGACGCACCTCTTAAGGGTGCGTCGTAATGTGACCCTTTTCCATGGTTTAATTGCTTTCCTCGCCCTTTTATGAACTGTTAAACTAATTAAATCTGATTGTTCTATCACGCCTAATAAAGATAATATTTTGGAAAATTGGATTATCATGCTAGGTCCCTTAATACAATCTAAATCAAATAATCGCGCTCGATCTAGTACTATATGTTGCATATTGTTAAAACCAACTCAGATTAGTTTAATAGTTAACGCATGTCCCTTCAATTATTTATGCTGAGCTAGTAAGGATATCCTGCCTCTGGAGTTATCGAAGATCGAGTACTCCTCTCGGTAGTTACAGTCCCCCGAACCCTCAATCTCTACCTTGCGGGTGTATGTTGAGAGATCCCCACACCAGGGATCACAAGGGAACCTACGGCCGTCGTGGTCAAACATAATTGCACTCCCTTTATGTCACGATAACCGGGTTTTGTCAGTTTTTCTCATTGTCGTTAAAAACTGAATGGAGACTCCTATATTACTAGTTAATTGGGTGTAAACTCACAGGAAATCCAATTACACTTGATTTGACAAAAAGAAACGTCACACCCACGAGGGACAAGGTCACGCATTAGCCTCGTGCTTTTTCGACCCCCTCACAGTGGCGACTCCGCTGGGGACAGTGAAGGAAATACTCGTGCTCGTGGGTAATCAAAATAGCCGAAGGGTGAAACGATCCTACCGCGTTTTGTTAGGTTATGATACATATGACAATTCATAAATCATGCGGAAAAACCATAAAGCCAAGAAAGCATATTATTTACACATAATCATTTAGCATAGTTTAGATGCATACACTTTGTTGCGTGCCTTCCCTAGCTGCGCCCGAACCGAACAAGAACAAGTCTTTAGGACTCCAAGTGTCGTCCCTCCGTAGATAGTCCACAGCACGTCCGGATCCGCCTTAAGCTTGACCAACTAGGATCGCCCTTAAGGTACTTAGAATTTTCGGCTAGTATAGGCAATTGTATGACTGAATTTTTGCTCTCAAAAATCACTTTGAATACTTGAAATCTCTATACAAAATAATGACCCTAGGCCTTTATTTATAGAGGTATGGAAAGGGAATCGTAATCCTATTAGGATACGAATTAATTAAACTAGAATCCTAATAGAATTCTTATTTAATTAATTCATCCTTTTAGGTTTAGGAATTTAATCATTAGTCGAAACCTGATAGCTTTAGGATTCGTATAGCACACCAACACATACGCACGCACAGCAGCCCACGAGGGGCGCTATGCGCGCGCGCGCAGCCCGCGAGCTCGCAGCCCATTGCTGCGACGCCCCACACGCTGCCGCAGCGTTGGCGCGCGCTGGTCCTGCCTTGCGGTGGGCCTGGCGCAGCCTTGGCTGGTGCGTTGTGGCGCGCTGGCTTGCTGGGCGATGGCCCGGCTTCGTGCTGGGCCTTCGTCTGGCAGGCCTCGTCCGATGCTAATTCGTACGATACGCTTCCGATTAATTTCCCGATTCCGGAATTCATTTCGATACGAACAATATTTAATATTTCCGATTCCGGAATTAATTTCCGTTTCGAACAAATATTTAATATTTCCGTTTCCGGAATTATTTTCCGATTCCGGCAATATTTCCGTTTCTGACAATATTTCCGTTTCCGGCAATATTTCCGATTCCGGTAACATTTCCATTTCCGATAATATTTTCCGATACGTACCATGTTTCCGTTTCCGGCAACATCTACGACTTGGATAATATTTATATTTCCGATACGATCCATATTTCCGTTTCCGGCAATATCATCGTTTCCGGAGCATTCATTTCTTGCCTGTGACGATCTCAGCTCCCACTGAAACCAAGATCCGTCGATTCCGAATATCCATAGATGGAGTATTTAATGCCATTAAATACTTGATCCGTTTACGTACTATTTGTGTGACCCTACGGGTTCAGTCAAGAGTAAGATGTGGATTAATATCATTAATTCCACTTGAACTGAAGCGGCCTCTAGCTAGGCATTCAGCTCACTTGATCTCACTGAATTATTAACTTGTTAATTAATACTGAACCGCACTTATTAGACTTAACATAGAATGCATACTTGGACCAAGGGCATTATTTCCTTCACGTTTATTTCCCCATCAAGTTGGGACGACCTGAAAATCAGCATATTAATGTGAACGGACAGAACCGCATAACGAATCTTGGCTCCCTTGGTGTTTCATCTCGGGAGTTGGGACTAAGGATACCCATCGCCAACCGGGGGGTGTATACGCTTCGAATGTTGTCAACTCGGCACGTTCGCTAGTAGTACACCCATCCCAAACCCAATCGCTCGCCCATTAGGTCCCTCTCATTGGTGCATGCCCCCTTGGCTTACATCGTGATTGGCCTCTTGGGCGAAATTCGTCTGTTGAAGGCACTACCTCGACCGGGGCATGTGTTGGATCTGCGATAGAAGCGGTACCAAGCCAGGCGCAAAAACTACCCATAGAAGCCTATCATAAACTACATGGCATATTATTATTGCTTCATGATGTAATGTTAGTAATGTGTAGCAAAATATGTGATTGTGTGACAAACAATGTTAGCAAACCAACGACTTAAAAAAAAATTTGCCCAAACATTCATAAACCAATTTGCCAAAGAGTTATACCGAAATACGTGTTCCGCAAACCCGAACGATCGCCACAAACATAAGCGACGCTCGGGACGGCCTGTAACGAATCCAACAAACGCTGCACGACGCGTAAAGGACGTTATTAGGCATGCACGCAAAATCAAAGTCGCATAAATAAAAGTAGACGCAAACAGAAAACGAGAACCAGCCAGGGACGCATTTTCAACGCCCCTGGCTGGGCGCCAGAATTTCTCACGCCCTATGCTGGGCGCTGAAGTTGCTGCTTGGCCTTCTGGTCAGGCGCAGCAGCCTCGGTGCCCGCGCAAAAGGAAAATACGTAGCACAAAAAAAACGTTCGTAAAAAAAAATTGCTACGAGAGCGTAAGAAGAAGCACTCGATTCTAGAAGCGACTTAAAAAATAAAAATAAATAAATAACTCTTTGTGTCGTTGTTAGGCATCTTACGACGACAATGCTCGGCACCGAAACCGAACATGCTAATAACTATGAATGTCACACGGGCAAGTGTTTTGAAAATCCAAAGAATGACCAAAAGGAAGAACTAAAAGTGTACCAACAAAAGAAAGAGAGAAAAACCAATAGAGAGAGTCAAAGTCTAGACTAAGTAATGCTTGAAACTTTGGGGCCTAAACTTTAGCTTATCTTATGTATAGGACTGGTCCTGCCACTTGGTGCCGATCGGGAAATCAAAGGTTAGTACGTCTCGAAGATACGTCGCCAACACCAGGTTTAGTGACTCCAAGCTCCGTCCGTCATCCCTCATTTCAAGGATCTCCGCTTCCCCAACCTCGATTCGCACCCTCAAACATGTCCATCGAAGAATTGCGAGACCAGATGGCTCAAATGACCCAACTCATGGGCCAACTGAAAATGGAAAACGAAGCCTTAGCGGCTGCACAAGCCAAAAATGACCTCAATAACGAGAAGAGGATTGAAAAAATTGTCCTACAGCAAACCATGGGGAGCAAGTACTTCTCCCTCGATCCTGAACCTTTTCCTGGCAAACTACCAGAAAAGTTTAGTTCATCTGACTTACCAAAGTTTAAAGCCACGTACAATCCCCGTGATCATCTATTTAGCTTTGTGAATGCCATGAACTTGAAAGGCGTGGACAAGTTCATGTATTTACCTGCCTTTCCTTTGTCCTTGGAACCTGTGCCGCTCAAATGGTACTATCACCAGAACCCTAAGCTCTTCCCCACTTGGGAAGACTTTGTCAATGTCTTCATTAAGCAATACTCGTTGAACATGGATTTTCAAGTCACCATGCGCGAGCTGGAAGTTCTCTTCCAAAAGAAAAATGAGGGTTTCACAACCTACTTTGCTAGATGGAGGGACCAGGCGGCCCAACTAATCAATAGGCCTCCCGAAACAGAATTGGTCCAAAAATTCATTGACAACCTGGACCCGACTTACAGACAACACCTTAGGTACCTGGGATTTGACACTTTCAAAAGAGTTTATGATGTGGGAATAAAGATCGAGGATGATCTCGCAAAAACAATACAAAGTAAACCCGCATACAAAAGCAACACCTACAACAGAGGCAACACATCCCAAGCCCAAGAAGTCCATGTCGTAGAGGAGACTCCCGCCCGAAGAAGCCCTGGAAGATGGGTCCGAGACCGAAAGTTTGCCCCACTCGGGTCGACTTTGGTGCAAGCCTTCGAAAGACTAACCAATCAAGGAAAGTTGAGACCTATAGGCCCTACCCGTGACCCTCCTGTCAAGAGCAAATATTGGGTCGAAGGTACTTATTGCAAGTTCCATCAAGGAAATGGGCATGACACCGAAAACTGTTGGAACCTAAAAAATACAATCCAGGACATGATAGAGGATGAAGTGATACCTCTCTCTAACGTTGGCAAACCCAACAACAACAAGAGCCCACTCGGCTCTTGTCACATCTCTCTCGACCAACCAGAAAATGAGAACTTCGACCCTACAGTGTACATTACGCCTTAAGGTGCACCACTCGCTGTGGTCCCTATGGATCGAATCGAGAGAGAAGTGTGCGGTGTGTGGGATGATGATGTTGAAGATATTTACCTATCTCAAGTGTCGGGTTAGGACCTCTTTACTGAAACTTGGCCCGGGTATGCTCACATTGACACCACCCCTCAGGAGCTCGAGGTCGACAACCTCACCCGATCCGGAAGGATATACCAACCGGATATTCTCCCACCTCCTATGGACGATATCCCAGTTAGGAAAACTCTTGAGAATGGACGGCACGCCACCGTCGCAGAAGTTATTGAAAATCCTCTCTTGAAACAACTAAAAAGAACCAAAGCTGAAATTACCATCTGGGATCTCATGTGTACTTCAAAGGAACATCGCTAAAAGCTTATTCTCTCACTCGACCTCATCTCAGTACCTACAGATATCACACCTGACTCATTGGTTAACCTCGTCACGAGAGATGCCGGAGAAAAGGCCATAGTTTTCACTGACAAAGACTTTCCCAAAGAGGGGGGTGCTCACAATAAAGCCCTCTATCTAGTAGTTGGATGCAAAGGACAAAACATCCCCCTAGCGCTCGTAGATAACGGTTCGGCGGTTAATGTTTGCCCATTGCGAACCGCCCATTGCTTGGGGCTAGGAAACGATGACTTCCAAACCTCCACGCAAGGGGTACGAGCTTATGATAACTCCTGAAGGCTTGTGTTGGGAAAAATCAACCTTACCATACAAACCGGGCCTGTGGCACGCACCACGGAGTTTCAAATAATCGACATCAAGCCCACTTTCAACCTCCTCTTGGGGCGACCTTGGCTCCATGACTTAGGAGGTGTGGCTTCTACCTTGCACCAAATGGTTAAACTTAACCATAACGGAGTAATACTAGAAATCCGCGCCCCTCCTCTCGACGTCAGTTGTACTATGGTTGGAACGGCCGAAACTGCAGACGACCTTTACGGGTTTCAAATGGAAGAAGCAATCCAGTTCATCGAAGATTATGATCCAGCATTCCTAGACCCGCACGCATCCCGAGTCATCCCTAGAATGCTGTTAGCTCAAGGTTATTTCCCTGGAACCCCATTGGGCATAAGGAAGAAGGAATGCACATTCCATCCTTTACCCAACAAATCTACTCCCTTTGGCTTAGGCTATGAACCAACGGAGGAAGATATTGCTGACCGCATGTCTGGGCTACGCCTTAACAAGGCCAAACAATCCACCCTCATTTCCTCGTATCAAAGAACCCTTAACGGGATGTTCGTTCGGGAAGGAGAAGGACACCCATGCTGTGATTTCCCTGAACCCTTCGTTCAGGATGGCTTGCTAAAACCAGGATTCGAAATCTTCCATGACTGCCACACCTTGGATGAGGTACCCCACCTCACCAAGACTAAAACAGCTGAAGTATTGGACAACCAGGCTTTATGGACATTGTTTAACGAATCGAGGCCTATGGAGGACGAGACTGTGATGACTACCCTAGCTTTACAACACTAAGTAAGCACCAAATGCACTTGCAAAATACAAAAATAAAGAGGCGGCCCACTCTAGGCCCAATAAACGAGACCCACTCGGTCTTGAAATCGTGCCATGGGAACCAATTCCCGAAATCCACAAAATAAACCGTACCATCCCCTTCATATCCCCAAAACATAAAAGTCAACCAGTGTCATCATAAAAGTCAATCCATGCAACCCAAAGAAATCAAAGGAAATCAAAATCCAAAATAAATGCAAATGTTGCTTAAAAAGGGAATTAATAAAATGTAACCCCACCATACCCTTCAAAAACGACACGCACCTCAAACCCACCCAAAAGCCTACACAAAGATCTTCACAACTCCCGCACCCTAACTCCATTTTCAAAGCCGTTTCGAGTCACGAATAGAAAAAATTAATCCGGACAAAAATGTGTCTCACGCTAACAGTCAAAAAAGCCTCCGAAATAGCCTCAAAATCAATTTTTATACAAGTAAAAAGCAAAGCACTAAAACGAAGAAAAAAAAAATAAATGCAAGAACACGTGAAGCAAAGCGTAAAAAACGACCGCCATAAATCATTTTCAGCGCCCAGGGCTGGGCGCCGAAATCTTTGACGCCCCAGCCTGGGCGTTGAAACTCTCTGCCTGCCTAAATTTTTTAGAAGTGCTCGTCATTTTATCCGCACATAACGGAAAAATAACGAACACTTGGGGGGTACAACACGTATCCAAATAGGCTCACCAAAAAATATAGCCATACAAAAAATAGTCGAATTTCATTTTTTATGCGACTTACGGCAAAAAAAAACGGCAGACGAAAATAATGTTAATACTTCACTCATTTGAACGGTTAAGTAATATGCTTCCACCTCAGGGCATATCTATCAAAATCCGGCATCTTAGAATTTATTCTATCTAGAACTACGCGCGACCTGATTCTGACAAGATACGTAGGCAATCCTTACCAAGGATTCGGTCCAATAAAAAAAAACATATATAAATTGTGCAAAAAGTGTTAGACATATTAAAAATATAAAAAGGAGGAGAAACAAAAAATGAAAAATAAAATACGCCTTTATTGAAAAATAATAAGAAGGAAAACAAAGTGCTAAGAAATGAAAAAACAAACACAACTGAAATAAATAAAGGGCACCTACACCCTAGCAAGAACTACACTACTCTAGTTCTTCCGGATCATCAAATAAAGTCTTGTAGAGGGCAATGTTCGCAAGATCCACCCCCACAGTCTTCTGCTCCGCCCCTATATCAATCTCCATAAGAACCGGCTCCTGGACACTAACTTCCAAAGACGCCAAGGCTTCAGAAACATTCTCGGTTATAGCCCGCTCAGCCTCAAGGGCACAGACAATGGTGGGAGAAGAATTATCATCATCAACTAGACTAGCCACTGTTTCTACAGGCGGCTGAGCCTTCCTAACCCATACATTGTTCCGGCGACGATCTCCGCGAGAGCCTGCACTTCTTTTAACAACAGCAGGCCCCTTCATGTTAGGCACCTTTTTAGGCCTAGAACTGGAACGGGGAGGAACTTTCTTTCGCTTTCGATCAGGACGAGCTTTCACAGTCTTAATACCATGGGTGCGAGGATTGGCAGAATCACGGCCCTCATATCTGACCGAATGCGAGGTATCAAAAGCTCAGCCGGCTCCCCATTTCGAGCCTCGGTCCTCACGGCCTTATCATCGGAGCTCATCCACAACTTGTAGTTTTCAGAAAGACCCACAAAGCCATTTGTAGCTACGGCCCAACGCGGGAGACCATCATAATACTTAGACCATCAAAATTCTAGCGCCCAGCCCTGGGCGCTGAAACTCAGCCCCAAGGCAGGACGAATAAAAAATATATATGCAAAAAAAACGTATACGTGCGCAAAGAAAAAAAATTGATTACCTGCAGTAATAGGGGGCTTCCCTTAAAAAATTCAGATTTGGCATCCTTCTTCAGCTCATCCGCACTCAGCAAAGTCTCGGCAACAACCAACGGCATAATAGAATAACAACTTTCCATCTGGCTAATCAAGGGGATCAACCTTATGTCACCGAACTCACCATTGTTATTCGACAGCAAATAATGATTCAACAAGCAAAATACAAGGGCTCGAATATTCAATTTCTGTTCGGTCATATTCTTACTAGGCCTAAAGTGATGTTTTACAAGTTTTGCCAAATTAACCTCATCACCTACAACAATTTCAGCAAGCATGTTAGCATCTAGTCCTAGGAAAGCCCCTATGGTTATTTTACCCTCTTCAATAGTGCCAGGAGTGGCAGGGGTAGCATTAGTAGGATAACCAAGGATCGCAGTGAATTAATCTGGCAAAGGACATATTTCGTTGCCCCGAAAGACAAAAACATGATGATCGGAATCCCAAAAGCTTAGGGCTGCATGCAGAAAATTATAGTCAATATTAATTTGTTGTAAGCCTAAAAGTGCCTCTAAGTGGTATTCTTTTAACAAAGCCTTTTCTGTAGGACTAAGGGCCCGTAGCCAACGCCTAACAGCCCGTTGGAGTGAGAAAGTAGGAATCGACATGACGAAAGCAAGGAGTAACTAAAACACAGCAAAGAAAGAAGGAAATTGAGAGTGATGGAAAATAGGGACGTATCTAGCCCCTATATATAGCTGAACGCATCAAGTGACATCCTGATCCCATTCGGAAACGCGTTAAGAAATCCGAAAGTCAAAATTCGCCAGGAAAGGACTTTCAGCGCCCGAAGCTGGGCGCCGAAATAATTAACGCCCGGCCTTGGGCGCCGAAAATGCAGCCCAAGGCCCAGATTTCATAAAACGCGGAACAGGAAAAGACTTAAAACCGTGTTGCTAGACACGAGACCCTATTGCAATTAAGATCAAGCCCAAAAGCACCTTTAAGCTCCCAAATAGCAAAAATGAATGGTAAAACTTGGTCGAAACTTAGACTTGTCTCAAGGAACATATGTTAGGTTATGATACATATGACAATACATAAATCATGCGAAAAAACCATAAAGCCAGGAAAGCATATTATTTACACATAATCATTTAGCATAGTATAGATGCATACACTTTGTAGCGTGCCTTCCCTAGCTGCGCCCGAACCGAACAAGAACAAGTCTTTAGGACTCCAAGTGTCGTCCCTCCGTAGATAGTCCACAGTACGTCCGGATCCGCCTCAAGATTGACCAACTAGAATCGCCCTTAAGGTGCTTAGGAATTTCGGTTATTATTGTGCAAGAGTGTGGCTGAATTTTCTTTCAAAAACTTACCCTTTGAATACTTCAATCGTTCGTATAAATTATGACCCTAGGCCCTTATTTATAGAGGTTTGGAAAGGGAACTGGAATCCTAGTAGGATACGATTTAATTAAACTTAGAATCCTACAAGGACTCTATTTAATTAAATAATCCCAATAGGAATAGGAATTTAATCATACATCAAATCCTAATAGTTTTAGGAATTATGCATGCACACAAACACACACACGAGCATGATCCGCAAGCATGCAGGCCATGCCCGCGCACAACCCACACGCCCACGAAGCCCATGCGAGCTACCGCAGCCCACGAGGCTGCCATGGCCTAAGCTGCGCGCTGGGCCTGCCTTGCGGTAGGCCTGCAGCAGCCTTGGGCTGTGTTGTGGCGCGCCATTGCTTGCTGGGCGATGGCCTGGCTTCGTGCTGGGCCTTCGTCCGGCAGGCCTCGTCCGATGCTTATTCGTACGATACGCTTCCGATAAAATTCCCGGTTTTCGGAATTCATTTCCGATACGAACAATATTTAATATTTCCGATTCCGGAATTAATTTCCGTTTCAAACAAATATTTAATATTTCCGTTTCCGGAATTATTTTCCGATTCCGATGATATTTCCGATTCTGACAATATTTCCGTTTCCGGCAATATTTCCGATTCCGGCAATATTTCCATTTCCGATAATATTTTCCGATACGTACCATGTTTCCGTTTCCGGCAACATCTACGACTTGGATAATATTTATATTTCCGATACGATCCATATTTCCGTTTCCGGCAATATCATCGTTTCCGGAGTATTCATTTCTTGCTTGTGACGATCTCAGCTCCCACTGAAACCAAGATCCGTCGATTCTGAATGTCCATAGATAGAGTATTTAATGCCATTAAATACTTGATCCGTTTACGTACTATTTGTGTGACCCTACGAGTTCAGTCAAGAGTAAGCTGTGGATTAATATCATTAATTCCACTTGAACTGAAGCGGCCTCTAGCTAGGCATTCAGCTCACTTGATCTCACTGAATTATTAACTTGTTAATTAATACTGAACCGCACTTACTAGACTTAACATAGAATGCATACTTGGACCAAGGGCATTATTTCCTTCAGTCTCCCACTTGTCCTTAGGGATAAGTGTGCATTTCCTAATTCCTTTGTCGCTCGATGCTTGCTCTTGAACATAAGGTAAGAGTTGTCATCCTTATTATGTCCAGAGGTGTTCCTCGGTTTCAGAGTTCAACTGATCAAATAAACAGATAATCATAGCCTATGATTCATCCGAGCACGGCCATGCATTTCACAGTTTCTAGCTCTCCGAGTGGCCTTGTACAACTTTTAAGCATCTCATCCCGATTTATGGGAGGACAATCCCAATCTTGCGATCTTGAGATTAGACTTCGTTTGATAGGTGATTACCTGAGCGTTGCCTTTATAGCCTCCTTTTACGGTGCGACGGTTGGTCAACGTCAAAGCAACCAGTTCTCAAACAAGTAATCTCAAATCACTCAGGTATTGAGGATTTAGTGTCTAATAATTTTAATGAAATTTACTTATGACAGATTTTCATCTCTTACAGTAAAGTTTCATAGGTCTTGTCCGATACTAGTCTTCCCAAAGTAAGTATCTATGCAAATGATTATGACATTGCCATGTCCACATAGTTCAAGAAACAGAACTACTAGTCATCTTGCATTCTAGTCGTCTAGCGTTTTCTATGCGTCCAATTTTATAGAAAACTCCGACTAGGGACCATTTTCAACCTTTGACATTCAAGTTCACTTGATAGACATTTCTTAGTCACAGGACTGGTCCTGACAGTCTATCTTGAATATATCGTCAAATTTGAAGGGACTCATCATTTAATAAACCACAAATTAAATGGAAAAATGAATTCTCCTTATTTATTGTGAATGATTAACCAATAATGTTTTACAAAGATTTAAACTCTAAAACTTTAAAACATTAAACAGGGATATCAAAGCCATTCTCCAATATGCTTGATTCCCATAGCTGCAGTGTGCGAGTTGTGCTTCGCCTGCGGCAGAGGTTTAGTCAATGGATCTGATATGTTGTCATCAGTTCCAATCTTGTTTATCTCGACTTCTTTTCTTTCAACGAACTCTCGTAGAAGGTGAAATCTACGAAGTACATGCTTGACTCTCTGGTGGTGTCTAGGCTTCTTTGCCTGTGCAATAGCTCCGTTATTATCACAATACAGGGCTATTGGTCCTTTAATGGAGGGGACTACACCAAGTTCACCTATGAACTTCCTTAGCCATATAGCTTCCTTTGCTGCTTCATGTGCAGCAATGTACTCCGCTTCAGTTGTAGAATCCGCAATGGTGCTTTGCTTAGCACTTTTCCAGCTTACTGCACCTCCGTTGAGGCAGAAGACAAACCCAGACTGTGATCTGAAATCATCTTTGTCGGTTTGGAAACTTACGTCCGTATAGCCTTTAACAATTAATTCATCATCTCCACCATAGACCAGGAAGTCATCTTTGTGCCTTTTCAGGTACTTCAGAATATTCTTGGCAGCAGTCCAATGCGCCTCTCCTGGGTCTGACTGGTATCTGCTCGTAGCACTGAGTGCGTACGCAACATCCGGGCGTGTACATATCATAGCATACATTATTGAACCAATCAATGATGCATATGGAATCCCATTCATTCGTCTACGCTCATCAAGTGTTTTTGGGCACTGAGTCTTGCTTAGAGTTATTCCATGAGATATGGGTAGGTAGCCTCGCTTGGAGTCTGCCATCTTGAACCTATCAAGCACCTTATTGATATAAGTGCTTTGACTGAGTCCAATCATCCTTTTAGATCTATCTCTGTAAATCTTGATGCCCAATATGTACTGTGCTTCTCCTAGATCCTTCATCGAAAAACATTTCCCAAGCCAAATCTTGACAGAGTTCAACGTAGGAATGTCATTTCCGATAAGTAATATGTCGTCGACATATAATACTAGGAAAGCAATTTTGCTCCCACTGACCTTCTTGTATACACAAGATTCGTCTGCGTTCTTGATGAAACCAAAGTCACTGACTGCTTCATCAAAACGTATATTCCAGCTCCTAGATGTCTGCTTCAATCCGTAGATTGACTTCTTTAGCCTGCATACCTTTTTAGCATTCTTTGGATCCTCAAAACCTTCAGGCTGTGTCATAAACACAGTTTATGTTAAAACGCCGTTCAAGAAAGCAGTTTTGACATCCATCTGCCATATTTAGTAATCGTAATATGCAGCGATTGCTAACATTATCCAAATAGATTTTAGCATTGCAACTGGTGAAAAGGTTTCATCGTAATCCACGCCGTGGACTTGCCTGTAACCTTTTGCAACCAATCTAGCTTTGAAAACTTCAAGTTTCCCATCCTTGTCCTTTTTTAGTTTGAAAACCCATTTGCTTCCAATGGCTTGGTAGCCATCTGGCAAATCGACCAAATCCCATACTTGGTTTTCAGACATGGAGTCTAATTCAGATTGCATGGCTTCTTGCCATTGCTTGGAGCTAGGGCTCGTCATAGCTTGTTTGTAAGTCGCAGGTTCATCACTTTCAAGTAATAGAACGTCATAGCTCTCGTTCGTCAAAATACCTAAGTACCTTTCCGGTTGAGATCTATATCTTTGCGATCTACGCGGGGTAACATTTCTAGATTGACCATGATTCTCACCAGATTCTTCTAAAGATCTCTGAGTTTCATCCTGAATGTCATTTTGAGCATTCTCTAGAGTTTGTTGTTCGACTCGAATTTCTTCGAGGTCTACTTTTCTCCCACTTGTCATTTTGGAAATGTGATCTTTCTCCAAAAAGACACCATCTCGAGCAACAAACACCTTGTTTTCAGATGTATTTTAGAAGTAATACCCCTTTGTTTCCTTTGGATAGCCCACAAGGATACATTTGTCAGATTTTGGATGAAGTTTGTCTGAAATTAATCGTTTGACATATACTTCACATCCCCAAATCTTAAGAAAAGACACATTTGGAGGCTTTCCAAACCATAACTCATATGGAGTCTTTTCGACAGCTTTAGACGGAGCTCAATTTATAGTGAGTGCAGCTGTATTTAGTGCATGTCCCCAAAATTCTAATGGAAGTTCGGCCTGACCCATCATTGACCTGACCATGTCTAGCAAGGTTCTGTTCCTCCGTTCCAACACACCGTTCCATTGTGGTGTTCCAGGAGGAGTCAATTCTGATAGAATTCCACATTCTTTCAGATGGTCATCAAATTCATAGCTCAGATATTCACCGCCTCTATCAGACCGCAGTGCCTTAATCTTCTTGCCTAATTGATTCTCTACTTCACTCTGAAATTATTTGAATTTGTCAAAGGATTCAGACTTATGCTTCATTAGGTAGACATAACCATATCTACTGAAGTCATCAGTGAAAGTGATAAAGTAGCTGAAACCACCTCTAGCATTTGTACTCATTGGTCCACATACATCTGTATGGATTAAACCCAATAGTTCATTTGCTCTTTCTCCAACTTTAGAGAAAGGTTGCTTTGTCATTTTGCCAAGTAAACATGATTCGCATTTACCATAATCCTCTAAGTCAAATGGTTCTAGAATTCCTTCCTTTTGAAGTCTTTCTAAGCGTTTCAAGTTTATATGGCCTAATCGACAATGCCACAGATAGGTGAGATCTGAATCATCCTTTTTGGCCTTTTTGGTATTTATGTTATAAACTTGTTTGTCGTGATCTAATAAATAAAGTCCATTGACTAATCTAGAAGATCCATAAAACATCTCTTTAAAATAAAACGAACAACTATTGTCTTTTATTAAAAAGGAAAATCCCTTAGCATCTAAGCAAGAAACCGAAATGATGTTTTTAGTAAGACTTGGAACATGGAAACATTCTTCCAGTTCCAAAACTAGCCTGGAGGGCAACGACAAATAATAAGTTCCTACAGCTAATGCATCAATCCGCGCTCCATTTCCCACTCGTAGGTCGACTTCACCCTTGCTTAACTTTCTACTTCTTCTTAGTCCCTGTGGATTGGAACATAAGTGTGAGCCACAACCTGTATCTAATACCCAAGAAGTTGAATTAGCAAGTATACAGTCTATAACGAAAATACCTGAAGATGGAACGACTGTTCCGTTCTTCTGATCTTCCTTTAGCTTTGGACATTCTCTTTTGTAATGGCCTATTCCATCACAATAAAGATAGCTTGATGTGGACTTGTCCTGCTTTGATTTAGCATCGCCCTTGGACTTTCCACTTTTCTTGAACGGTCTCCTTCTAGCCTTGAGTAAATCTTTGGCTTCACAGTCCAGTATTATTTCAGCCTTTCTGACAAGGTGAACAAATTCTGCAACTGTTTCTTCTCTTGGTTCACTTAGGTATAGTTGCTTGAAGCAACCAAACCCACTGTGTAGTGAATTGAGCAAGATAGAGACTGCCGTCTGTTAGGTTATGATACATATGACAATTCATAAATCATGCGGAAACAACCATAAAGCCAGGAATACATATTATTTACACATAATCATTTAGCATAGTTTAGATGCATACTCTTTGTTGCGTGCCTTCCCTAGCTGCGCCCGAACCGAACAAGAACAAGTCTTTAGGACTCCAAGTGTCGTCCCTCCGTAGATAGTCCACAGCACGTCCGGATCCGCCTTAAGATTGACCAACTAGAATCGCCCTTAAGGTACTATTATTTTCGGCACTTTTAGGCAATTGTGTGACTGAATTTTTCTCTCAAAAACTCACTTTGAATACTTGAAAACTCGTTGTAAATATGTGACCCTAGGCACCTATTTATAGAGTTATGGAAAAGGATTTGGAATCCTATTAGGATACTAATTTATTTAATTGTAATCCTACTAGGACTCTAATTAAATAAACTAAATCTTTTAGGATTAGATTTAATCATATGACGAATCCCGGTAGCCTTAGGATTCGAGTAACACACTTCGAGTAATACGCTAGCACCGCACGCAGGCCTTGCGGCCCACGCACAGCGCCAGCCCACTCGTCGCAGCCCTGCGCGCGCGCCCAAGCTTCGGCTGGGCCTGGCTTTTGCGCTGGGCCTGGTCGTATACTTGGCGTGTGGTTGTTGCGCTTGGCTTGCTGGGCGATGGCCCGGCTTCGTGCTGGGCCTTCGTCTGGCAGGCCTCGTCCGATGCTAATTCGTACGATACGCTTTCGATTAAATTCTCGATTCCGGAATTCATTTCCGATACGAACAATATTTAATATTTCCGATTCCGGAATTAATTTCCGTTTCGAACAAATATTTAATATTTCCGTTTCCGGAACTATTTTCCGATTCCGATAATATTTCCGATTCTGACAATATTTTCGTTTCCGGCAATATTTCCGATTCCGACAATATTTCCATTTCCGATAATATTTTCCGATACGTACCATGTTTCCGTTTCCGGCAACATCTACGACTTGGATAATATTTATATTTCCGATACGATCCATATTTCCGTTTCCGGTAATATCATCGTTTCCGGAGTATTCATTTCTTGCCTGTGACGATCTCAGCTCCCACTGAAACCAAGATCCGTCGATTCCGAATATCCATAGTTGGAGTATTTAATGCCTTTAAATACTTGATCCGTTTACGTACTGTTTGTGTGACCCTACGGGTTCAGTCAAGAGTAAGCTGTGGATTAATATCATTAATTCCACTTGAACTGAAGCGGCCTCTAGCTAGGCATTCAGCCCACTTGATCTCACTGAATTATTAACTTGTTAATTAATACTGAACCGCATTTATTAGACTTAACATTGAATGTATACTTGGATCAAGGGCATTATTTCCTTCAGTCTCCCACTTGTCCTTAGGGACAAGTGTGCATTTCCTAATTCCTTTGTCACTCGATGCTTGCTCTTGAACATAAGGTAAGAGTTGTCATCCTTATTATGTCCAGAGGTGTTCCTCGGTTTCAGAGTTTAACTGATCAAATAAACAGATAATCATAGCCTATGATTCATCCGAGCACGGCCATGCATTTCACAGTTTCTAGCTCTCCGAGTGGCCTTGTACAACTTTTAAGCATCTCATCCCGATTTATGGGAGGACAATCCCAATCTTGCGATCTTGAGATTAGACTTCGTTTGATAGGTGATTACCTGAGCGTAGCCTTTATAGCATCCTTTTACGGTGCGACGGTTGGTCAACGTCAAAGCAACCAGTTCTCAAACAAGTAATCTCAAATCACTCAGGTATTGAGGATTTAGTGTCTAATAATTTTAATGAAATTTACTTATGACAGATTTTCATCTCTTACAGTAAAGTTTCATAGGTCTTGTCCGATACTAGTCTTCCCAAAGTAAGTATCTATGCAAATGATTATGACATTGCCATGTCCGCATAGCTCAAGAAACAGAACTACTAGTCATCTTGCATTCTAATCGTCTAACGTTTTCTATGCGTCCAATTTTATAGAAAACTCCGACTAGGGACCATTTTCAACCTTTGACATTCAAGTTCACTTGATAGACATTTCTTAGTCACAGGACTGGTCCTGACAGTCTATCTTGAATATATCATCAAATTGAAGGGACTCATCATTTAATACTAAACCAAGATTAAATGGAATATGAAAATTCATTTCACATATGATAAATGTTCAACCCCAATGTTTTACAACCATGGGCCTCGAACCCATCTTTAAAACATTTCATGGAATTCAAAGCTATGCTTGATTTCCAGTGCTACAATGTGAGTGTTGCTTTCTCACTTGTTGCATAGGTTTAGTTATCATGCTTTGCCAATCTTAATATCTTTTTCATCGAATGATATTCGAGATAGGATGATAAGATCTTTTGAGTTTGTTTATTATGTGATCTAGTCTTTCTTACCTCGATAGTGGTTCTACGCATTTTGCAATGAAGAGCCATCAAGTTAGCAGACATGTGATCCACCAAAGTTCAATGAAGAACTCATTAATATAAACAACTCTGTTTTATTGCTTCTTAGGCAATAAGTACTTTTACTTCAACTGTTTAGGTTGCTAGTGATGCTTTGTTTGGATTTACTTATCCAAGCAGTTCACAGACATGTGGAAGACTTTCCAGCTGTATCTTAGAACATAGAAATTAATATTTTAATTTCCCACGCAACAACTCATGGTCTCCAACCCATGTTGCCATTTCAAAACACGATGCTCTATAGCTCGTCCTTATCAATGTTTAACTCCAAGGGAATCTTGCTTGATCCTTTGCCAGTGTTTATGCGTGTAGCATCAATATTTAGCATATCTTTATTTCCTTGAATCAAGAACTATTCCTATGTACCTTTTTAAGTACCATAAGTTTTTCTTGATCTCAATCTAGTTGATCTTTACTTAGATCAATAGAGATTGGTATATGTTCTTCATGCCTAAAGTCATACGATACGTTTTTGGCGATCCTCATATTATATCATACATGATAAATTCTTTTGCAGAATAATTCCCAATTGAATTCTATTCATGTAACTTTAGCTTATCTAGTTTCAGTAGATACTAAATTCAGCTAAATTCTTTGACATATAATATAGGTTAAGAATCTCATTTAGACTCTTTGATGTTTAACTTAGTAAATGCTTATACATAGTTCAAACATCCTTTACTTAGATTTATTCACATGGGTCAAATATCTCCAATGGAGACTTTCGTGTTTGATTTAGTAAATGCCATTACTTAATCCAAAACAATATCATAAGATCTTTGTAAATAGATCTTAATACCCAGTATGTACTAAGTTTCGCCATGGTCCATCATTGATGAATAATTTCAAATCTAAGTCATTAGCATTTGAATGTTATTTCACAATAGAGAGATATGTGTGTAATACACATAGGACCAATTAAGTTTTAAGTACTCCCACTAAACTTCTTATATATCTATAAGAATCATGTATATTTTATGAAACTAAAATACTTATTAGCTTCATTAAAATATAATTCCAATTCCCAATTGCTTGCTTAAATCTGTACTTAGATTTTATAAGCTAGCTTTCTCTTTCAAGCATTTATTTGGATCCACAAATCCTATGACATACCATGTACATAGTTTATTCCAACATTTGATTGAGGAATACGTTTTGTCATCCAATTGCTATATGTACCAATATGCAATCATTGCTTGAATTATAGACTTGAGCATTACGATTATGCATGAGGTTTCAACACAATTCACACCATGAATTTGCTTGTAACCTTTAGCAACTAATCTAGCTTTGTGTGTGAACACAATTCCATGTTTGATGGTTTTTATCCTTAAAACAAACTTGCAACCAATAGGTGTGAAACTAGTCTTGCAAATCAACAAAATTTCAATTTTGTCATCAAAACATTGAGTATGTTTTATGGCCTTTAACCAATTAAACATATAGTCTATATATGGCCTCTAACCATTTTAGGGAATCTGGGTTTCGTCATAGCTTTCTTACAAGTCACAAACTCATTAATCTACATGATAATAGTTTGACTGCAAGTTGTAGGTTTCTTCACTATCTAATGGAAGAATCGCATAGCTTCAATGACCTGAACTCCATGTTTCTTCACTATCTAATAGAAGAATCTCATAGTTCCAGTGACTTGAACTCTATGCCTACTAGGGTATAGAACATCAAACAATAGAATATCAATAGCCACTTGAAAGTCCTTTGAATATTCTGTTCTCCTTGAAGCACTTGTAAAGTCTTCTAAGAGATGTCTATTCTTTAAAGCCACTTCTAAAGTCCTTAAAGAATAAGTTCGAATTTTCTGAAGCACTTCGAAAAGCCTCCGGAATGTCCGTTTATGTTTGTTGTTCGCCTCGAAGACTTTCGAGGTCTATTTTCTCCCACTTGTCATTTTGGAAACGAATCTCCAAAAGGACATCATTTCGAGCAAACAAACATTATGTTCTCAAAAATTCGTGGTAGAAACAATACCCTTGTGTCTCATTTGAATGAAACATATATCACGATGAAACATATATCTATACTTGGGCCTTTAGTTTGTTGAATAACAAACACTAAGCTCCCACTGAGTTTAGCAACTCTTTAGATATATATAATTGAAAAGATATCCTGAAATTACTTTTCAATAGCTTTGGAATTTGGTTTAGTTTGGTGGTAGTTGAGCATTTTGTTTTAGAAATTATAGGAAAAGTCTTTATGATTCATCATTAATCGAATCAAGTACTAATTGACTTCGATTATTCCAACTAAGATATGCCATATCTTATGGACCTAGATTGTGAAATTACAACACACAATCATTGATGATCATATTTGGTCTCAAGTAATCATCAACATGATCTAACCTTGATCTTTATGATTTCTTGCCAAGTGGATTTTATACTTCCGAATCTTTGAACTAGCCAAACAGATTCAACTTATATCACATTTGAGTAAATAAACCTATGTTCACTCAAATCCATGTGAAATAATAAAGTCATAAAATCTTTCTTTAGCTTTGAACTCTATTGTCTAGGCGTTCTAACAATAGTTCATATCTTTTGTTACCTTTAACAAGTAAGACTAGTTGTCTTAAAATGATCTATAAATCAATCAACTTTCAAAAGTCCATCAAAATAGAGCTTATGAATGTTAACTTGTTGATATGGTCTAAGCAACAATGCCAAAGATTAGTGGAACTCAAATCAAGGGGTTGATTTGAACCTAGTAAAGTTCTTTAAAGAGTTGTTTGTTTTAATCAAGCATATTGACTCAACCTGTAATTGACCATTTCATTCAAATAAACAAACAAACATTGTTTTTGTTTTTCTTGAATGTGAGTCTTTCTGTGTTTGAAAACAGAAATTTAGGTGTGCTGATTATGGAACAAAATAGCCATTAAGTTCCAGCCTTTGAAAGGACTTAAAACAAACTAGATGACCCTACAACTAATGTAGCATTGCCATGCTTCATTTCCCACTTGTAGATCATTAGTGTATCCTAGCTTCCATTGTTTGAGTTATTACCGAAGTAAGAACCTCAAGCGGTATATGATACCAAGGAAGTTTGATTGCTAGGTTACTTCTCTTTAAACATAAACTTATAGGTAGAAACGGTATCGTAAATTCCTTTCATTTGTTCCTCGTTTTCCTATTTCTTGTACCCTTTCTTATAGTCTTAAGAATTGAATTCTTTAGTGTTGACTTTTATACTTTGTTAGACATGTCCAATGTCACCAACAAGGTTCTTTACCATTTTAATTTATGTTGAATATTTTGTTTCAGCTAGATGATCTTACCAGAAGCTTCTAAAGTTCTCTAAGCATCGATCTATTCGAATGTCTAGGGACTAGACTCATTCGAGAATTAAATGGAAAAAAGATTTTAGGTTGTTAACCATTGGTAAAGCTGAGCGTTTAAACTCAATGCTTTATGATTTCAAAACTATATTGTATTTTGAATTCACAAGCACCAATTGGTTTGCCATTCGATTTTGATATTCGAAAACAACCATAAAAGTCGCGAAAAGAAACGTACATTTTAAATTGCTCATTTTCTCTCATTTCCGTGAATCGTTCTTGGATTCACTACCAATCGAGGAAATTTACTGTTACCTTTCTAAAAGGATTTATTGCAGTGCAAGATATTTAATTATAAACAATAATTAAAACATTCATTGAAGCATGCAAAGTCTAAACATTTATCATGAATAATAACTTGAAAATTAAAGCAATCATGCAATTTAAACAAGTCATTAGCATTTTATTCGAATTATGTGTTCCGGCAGGTGTGAATAAAATGATTCCAAGACCCTAAAACCATTGAAGAATTAAGCACAGTTTGTCGACTCAATTCTAAAACATTTTAGGTAAGCAAAAGCCTTTTTGCTAATAGTCTAGAAACTACTCTTGGTTGATAGGTACGTCTAAGAACTTATTAGGTAAACCTATCGATTTTGCCACGACATAAAAGGACTCCTTACTTATATCGTTGAGTTTCACCAAAACTAACATGTACTCACAATTGTTTGTGTACCTTGCCCCTTTAGGACCAATAAGTAACACCTCGCCGAGCGAAAACTATTACTAGATTGATGTAAAGGATATCCAAGCAAGTGTATATTTTGGCATGGCACCTTTTAACTCAATTTTTAAGTTTGGAACTTAAGGCTCTTACTATGTTGGTTAGATTTTAAGTGAACTAAAATCCTTAATCATGCAACATAATCAAGCCGTAATCTCATGCATTTTAAGACATATTTAAAGCAATAAATAACTTAAAACATGCATAAGATAAATGTGATCTAGTATGGCCCGACTTCATCTTGAAGCTTTAAGTTCAAAGTCCGTCTTGAAAATCTCCGTGGGAGGCACCATTTTTTTCGAATAGGATAAGCTATAATTAAAACTAATTACAACTATTTGATGGTACGCAGACCATATTTGAATTGAAAAACAACTTTGGTACTTTAGACCAATTACATTCAAATTAATGGTACACAGACCATATTTTCTATCCTATTTGGGCCATACTAGTCACTTCATAACCTGCAAAACAGTACATATACAATATATACCATTCACCCATTCATTATCATGAATGGCCCACATAGCTGGTTAGTAAAACACATTATGCATCACGTAAACATTTGCAGCAATTAATCAAGGGCACCAATAATCTACAAATTATTCAGTCCTTATTCATTCTAATCAAGTTGTTTTAACCTTAAGGATTTGTAGACCTAATCAAGAGTTTATGACTAAAAGCGCTCCAACTTAAACCAATAAATTCATATCCTTTACTAATTTTAAACATAAAAATGTATTTCTAGTCTAACCGGAAACATACAAATTTAATTAAAATTTAAAGCTCATATAAATTTAGAATCCAAAAAGTTTAATTTAATTTCAGTCGTATTTAAATTAATTCATGATTTTAATTTTAGTAAAATAATTAGAATAAATAAAATTTATTATAATTACAATATTCAAAATTAAAATCCAAGAAAATAATTTAAATTATTAATTTTAAAATTAATTAAAATTACGTAAACTGAAAATTTCAAATTAAAATTTCAAAACGATCTAATCGCAACGCAACAACCTTACGCATCGCACGCCCATGGGCCACACGCACACAGCCATCGCTGGCCACGTGCGCGCAGCCCATGCGCTGCGTCGCATAGCTGCTGCTGCTTTCCTTCGCAAGGCCTCATGCGAGCTGGTGCTCGCTGCGCGCGCGCCAGCGCTCGATGCACGCGAGCCATCGCTCGCTGCGCTCGCTCGCCAGCGCTCGCTGTGCGCGCTCGCCAGCGCTCGCTGTGCGCGCTCGCCAGCGCTCGCTGCATGCGATCCAACGCTCGCTGTGCGCGCTCGCCAGCGCTCGCTGTGCGCGCTCGCCAGCGCTCGCTGCATGCGAGCCAACGCTCGCAGTGCGCGCTCGCCAGCGCTTGCCAGCGCTCGATGCTGCGAGCCATCGCTGGCTATGCGAGGCATCGACGCTGGGCGGAGCACTCGTGGCACGCGAGCTTGCGCTCGCTGCGCGCGAGGCTCCGCACGCTTTGCGCGAGGCAGTGCGCGCTGTGGCGCAGCTCGCTTGCTGCCCACACGCGACTGCCGTGCCTTGCCTTCGCCCATGCCCATTCGTCCATTGCTCATAGCCCACGACACAAGGCAGGGCTGCTGCCTTGTGCTCGTGCACCATGGCCTTGCTCATTGCATTCGTGCCGCATGGGCGACGAGCTCCCTTGCTCGTCGTCACATGCCCGCACTATACAACACCCCTTAAGGGTAACACGTAGCGTCCATTGCTTTGTGCCTGCAAGTTATATGAGCGAATCGCATAAAATTTAAAAAATTTATATTTAAAATTAATGACAAATTAATAAATAATATTAATTTCATAATTTTAGGGCGAAAAATCGAAAATTTATTATTCAATTGATTTCCGATTAACATGGATTCAAGTCTAGGTCATAAAAATTTAAGATTTATCATAAATTTACAATTTTTATGGTGGTTTTTAATCATAGGTATCTAATTAAATTATAATTAATTATGAAAATCAAATTAATTCTAAATTATTCTAATTTTCAACAAATTAATCATAATTACAAATTAGATTGCATAATTAACAAGGCTAGGCATTCAAACTTGTTAAACATATGCAGTAGGTCAATAAAAAATTCAAGATTTATCAACAAGAATCGCAAATATTTAATTTAACATCTTAAATTTACGAAATTTTGCATTCGAAAAACTAAAACCTCCGAAAAGTCATAGTTAGGCTTCGAATTTGAGAATTCTGTATTCGGCAGAAAAACTCTTATTTTTGTCAAAATTTTAGAATGTCTTTTACATGCGGAATTGACACAAAAATCACTCGATTTGGATGAGTAACGAAGAAACTGCCGAAAAACTGCGTACGTATAATTAAATAAACGCAATTTGCAATTAATTAACAATCACGAAAATTGATCACCCCTTTTAATTCTTGAAAATTTGTAATATTTAACCATGTTCATGCAATTTAGATTATGAAAATAATAAGAGGCTCGTGATAACACTGTTAGGTTATGATACATATGACAATTCATAAATCATGCGGAAACAACCATAAAGCCAGGAATACATATTATTTACACATAATAATTTAACATAGTTTAGATGCATACTCTTTGTTGCGTGCCTTCCCTAGCTGCGCCCGAACCGAACAAGAACAAGTCTTTAGGACTCCAAGTGTCGTCCCTCCATAGATAGTCCACAGCACGTCCGGATCCGCCTTAAGATTGACCAACTAGAATCGCCCTTAAGGTACTATTATTTTCGGCACTTTTAGGCAATTGTGTGACTGAATTTTTCTCTCAAAAACTCACTTTGAATACTTGAAAACTCGTTGTAAATATGTGACCCTAGGCACCTATTTTTAGAGTTATGGAAAAGGATTTGGAATCCTATTAGGATACTAATTTATTTAATTATAATCCTACTAGGACTCTAATTAAATAAACTAAATCTTTTAGGATTAGATTTAATCATATGACGAACCCCGGTAGCCTTAGGATTCGAGTAACACACTTCGAGTAATACGCTAGCACCGCACGCAGGCCTTGCGGCCCACGCACAGCGCCAGCCCACTCGTCGCAGCCCCGCGCGCGCGCCCAAGCTTCGGCTGGGCCTGGATTTTGCGTTGGGCCTGGTCGTAAGCTTGGCGTGTGGTTGTTGCGCTTGGCTTGCTGGGCGATGGCCCGGCTTCGTGTTGGGCCTTCGTCTGGCAGGCCTCGTCCGATGCTAATTCGTACGATGCGCTTCCGATTAAATTCTCGATTCCGGAATTCATTTCCGATACGAACAATATTGAATATTTCCGATTCCGGAATTAATTTCCGTTTCGAACAAATATTTAATATTTCCGTTTCCGGAACTATTTTCCGATTCCGATAATATTTCCGATTCTGACAATATTTCCGTTTCCGGCAATATTTCCGATTCCGGTAATATTTCCATTTCCGATAATATTTTCCGATACGTACCATGTTTCCGTTTCCGGCAACATCTACGACTTGGATAATATTTATATTTCCGATACGATCCATATTTTCGTTTCCGGTAATATCATCGTTTCCGGAGTATTCATTTCTTGCCTGTGACGATCTCAGCTCCCACTGAAACCAAGATCCGTCGATTCCGAATATCCATAGTTGGAGTATTTAATGCCTTTAAATACTTGATCGGTTTACGTACTATTTGTGTGACCCTACGGGTTCAGTCAAGAGTAAGCTGTGGATTAATATCATTAATTCCACTTGAACTGAAGCGGCCTCTAGCTAGGCATTCAGCCCACTTGATCTCACTGAATTATTAACTTGTTAATTAATACTGAACCGCATTTATTAGACTTAACATTGAATGCATACTTGGACCAAGGGCATTATTTCCTTCACCATCCTTTCGCTTATTGGTGTTCCTAGTAGACTTAGGCGATCAAAGTATGAACGCATAAGATCCACATGGAACCTTAGTGGGACGCCTACCCTCTGTTTAGTGCGAAGGAGCTGAACATGTGTTTCTTGGACTTCCATCCTATAACACCTGTTGGGAGAACTAACCTTTAGACCAGACATTGATTCAATCAACTCATGGACGTTCAGGTCCGTGTCCTCCGTGCTCCCACGACAGATATCCCTCAGATTCTTGATGAGCGTAAAAGGTTCATAGCCTACAAACCTTCTAGCCCAATCATCAGGGATATTGTTCAGCATGAGACTCATAACCTTTTTGAGATCCGCATCCCAGGCGTAAAATCTCTCAGGGTTCATGTCTCTGGCATAGTAGCTTGGCATGGGATTGGTCAGTACATACTCAAGTCCATTGAGTCTGACTATTTCAACTAGCTTAGCTTCCCATTCAAGAAAATTTGCTAGGTTCAGCTTGACCATAAGCTCAGAACCCATGATGATGTTTTGATTGTTGTTTTCCATAGTTAAAACTACAATTGAAAAGAATAAACAAATAAATTACCATTCACAGTTTCTCTTAATAAACTTAAATTCTAGCAAACATGCATAATTCAATGTTCATTAAGCATTTTATTCAAGTTATGTGTTCCGGCAGGTGTGAATAAAATGATTCCAAGATCCTAAAATCATTGAAAAATTAAGCACAGTTTGTCGACTTAATTCTAAACATCTTAGGTAAGCAAAAGCCTTTTGCTAATAGTCTAGAAACTATTCTTGGTTGATAGGTACGTCTAAGAACTTATTAGGTAAACCTATCGATTTTTCCACGACATAAAAGGACTCCTTACTTATATCGTTGAGTTTCACCAAAACTAACATGTACTCACAATTATTTGTGTACCTTTCCCCTTTAGGACCAATAAGTAACACCTCGGTGAGCGAAAACTATTACTAGATTGATGTAAAGGATATCCAAGCAAGTGTATATTTTGGCATGGCACCTTTTAACTCAATTTTTAAGTTTGGAACTTAAGGCTCTTACTATGTTGGTTAGATTTTAAGTTAACTAAAATCCTTAATCATGCAACATAATCAAGCTTTGATCTCATGCATTTTAAGACATATTTAAAAGCAATAAATAACTTAAAACATGCATAAGATAAATGTGATCTAGTATGGCCCGACTTCATCTTGAAGCTTTAACTTCAAAGTCCGTCTTGAAAATCTCCATGGGAGGAACCATTTTCTTCAAATAGGATAAGCTATAATTAAAACTAATTACAACTATTTGATGGTACGCAGACCATATTTGAATTGAAAAACAACTTTGGTACTTTAGACCAATTACATTCAAATTAATGGTACGCAGACCATATTTTCTGTCCTATTTGGGCCATACTAGTCACTTCATAACCTGCAAAACAGTACATATACAATATATACCATTCACCCATTCATTATCATGAATGGCCCACATAGCTGGTTAGTAAAACACATTATGCATCACATAAACATTTGCAGCAATTAATCAAGGGCACCAATAATCTACCAATTATTCAGTCCTTATTAATTCTAATCAAGTTGTTTTAACCTTAAGGATTTGTAGACCTAATCAAGAGTATATGACTAAAAAGGGCTCCCACTTAAACCAATAAATTCATATTCTTTACTAATTTTAAACATAAAAATGTATTTCTAGTCTAACCGGAAACATACAAATTTAATTAAAATTTAAAGCTCATATAAATTTATGTTTGAATCCAAAAAGTTTAATTTAATTTCAGTCGTATTTAAATTAATTCATGATTTTAATTTTAGTAAAATAATTAGAATAAATAAAATTTATTATAATTACAATATTCAAAATTAAAATCCAAGAAAATAATTTAAATTATTAATTTTAAAATAAATTAAAATTACGTAAACTGAAAATTTCAAATTAAAATTTCAAAACGATCTAATCGCAACGCAACAACTCCACGCAACGCACGCCCATGGGCCACACGCACACAGCCATCGCTGGCCATGTGCGCGCAGCCCATGCGCTGCGTCGCATCGCTGCTGCTCACCATCGCAAGGCATCAATAGAACACGCGAGCTGGTGCTCGCTGCGCGCGCCAGCGCTTGATGTACGCGAGCCATCGCTCGCTGCGCGCCCCAGCGCTCGATTTATGCGAGCCATCGCTCGTTGCGCGCCTGCCTTTCCCGCACGCGAGCTTGCGCTCATCGCACGAGCCAGCAGTATGCGAGCTGGCGCTCGCTGCGCGCGAGCTATCGACGCTGTGCGTAGCGCTCGTGGCACGCGAGCTTGCGCTCGCTGCGCGCGAGGCACCGCATGCTTGCGCGAGGCAGTGCGCGCTGTGGCGCAACACGCTTGCTGCCCACACGAGACTGCTCGTGCCTTGCTCTCGCCCCTGCCCACACGCCCATTGCTCACAGCCCACGACACAAGGCAGGGCTACTGCCTTGTGCTCGTGCACCATGCCCTTGCTCGCTGTATTCGTACCGCATGGGCGACGAGCTCCCTTGCTCGTCGTCGCATGCCCGCACTATACAACACCCCTTAAGGGTAACACGTAGCGTCCATTGCTTTGTGCGTGCAAGTTATATGAGCGAGTCGCATAAAATTAAAAATTTATTATTCAAAATTAATGACAAATTAATAAATAATATTAATTTCATAATTTTAGGGCGAAAAATCGAAAATTTATTATTTAATTGATTTTCGATTAACATGGATTCAAGTGTAGGTCATAAAAATTAAAATTTAACATAAATTTACAATTTTTATGGTGGTTTTTAATCATAGGTATCTAATTAAATTATAACTAATTATGAAAATCAAATTAATTCTAAATTATTCCAATTTTCAACAAATTAATCATAATTACAAATTAGATTGCATAATTAACAAGGCTAGGCATTCAAACTTGTTAAACATATACAGTAGGTCAATCAAAAATTCAAGATTTATCAACAAGAATCGCAAATATTTAATTTAACATCTTAAATTTACGAAATTTTGCATTCGAAAAACTAAAACCTCCGAAAAGTCATAGTTAGGCTTCGAATTTGAGAATTCTGTATTCGGCAGAAAAACACTTATTTTTGTCAAAATTTTAGAAT
This sequence comes from Spinacia oleracea, assembly GCF_020520425.1. Classification (NCBI taxonomy): domain Eukaryota; kingdom Viridiplantae; phylum Streptophyta; class Magnoliopsida; order Caryophyllales; family Amaranthaceae; genus Spinacia; species Spinacia oleracea. Next base: position 6,491,198 of record NC_079487.1, on the reverse strand, counting down.
GCATGCACTTTGTAGCGTGCCTTCCCTAGCTGCGCCCGAACCGAACAAGAACAAGAACAAGTCTTTAGGACACCAAGTGTCGTCCCTCCGTAGATAGTCCACAGTACGTCCGGATCCGCCTCAAGATTGACCAACTAGAATCGCCCTTAAGGTGCTTAGGAATTTCGGTTATTATTGTGCAAGAGTGTGGCTGAATTTTCTTTCAAAAACTTACCCTTTGAATACTTCAATCGTTCGTATAAATTATGACCATAGGCCCTTATTTATAGAGGTTTGGAAAGGGAACTGGAATCCTAGTAGGATACGATTTAATTAAACTTAGAATCCTACAAGGACTCTATTTAATTAAATAATCCCAATAGGAATAGGAATTTAATCATACATCAAATCCTAATAGTTTTAGGAATCATGCATGGACACAAACACACACACGAGCATGACCCGCAAGCATGCAGGCCATGCCCGCGCACAGCCCACACGCCCACGAAGCCCATGCGAGCTACCGCAGCCCACGAGGCTGCCATGGCCTAAGCTGCGCGCTGGGCCTGCCTTGCGGTAGGCCTGCCGCAGCCTTGGGCTGTGTTGTGGCGCGCCGTTGCTTGCTGGGCGATGGCCTGGCTTCGTGCTGGGCCTTCGTCCGGCAGGCCTCGTCCGATGCTTATTCGTACGATACGCTTCCGATAAAATTCCCGGTTTTCGGAATTCATTTCCGATACGAACAATATTTAATTTTTCCGATTCCGGAATTAATTTCCGTTTCGAACAAATATTTAATATTGCCGTTTCCGGAATTATTTTCCGATTCCGATGATATTTCCGATTCTGACAATATTTCCGTTTCCGGCAATATTTCCGATTCCGGCAATATTTCCATTTCCGATAATATTTTCCGATACGTACCATGTTTCCGTTTCCGGCAACATCTACGACTTGGATAATATTTATATTTCCGATACGATCCATATTTCCGTTTCCGGCAATATCATCGTTTCCGGAGTATTCATTTCTTGCTTGTGACGATCTCAGCTCCCACTGAAACCAAGATCCGTCGATTCCGAATATCCATAGATAGATTATTTAATGCCATTAAATACTTGATCCGTTTACGTACTATTTGTGTGACCCTACAGGTTCAGTCAAGAGTAAGCTGTGGATTAATATCATTAATTCCACTTGAACTGAAGCGGCCTCTAGCTAGGCATTCAGCTCACTTGATCTCACTGAATTATTAACTTGTTAATTAATACTGAACCGCACTTATTAGACTTAACATAGAATGCATACTTGGACCAAGGGCATTATTTCCTTCAACATATATGTACACTTTTCAAAACAAATATGAAATATCAAGGTCATTCTTCGAAACACCAAAAAATGTTGTTAAGTCGTTGGCTTCTCAAATAAAAAATGTTTGTCTGTCAAAAGATTAATCCGGGGCAAGCTAAACCGGATGATATTAAACCTTGTCGCCCGAAGACTGAAGTCGCACCCCACGACTTCGCCAAAATAGCACACCACTATGAAAGGTCGCTCGCACATACGAGCACGACCCTAAACATGATTAAAAGACGTTATGAAATATGCGAAAAATGACCAACCAAGCCCGAGTGCTAGGGGGCTCGCAAAACGTATACTCCAACAAAGAGTGCGCAATCGAAATCACATTCTCGGACTACGCTATACGCCGTCCCATGTTTGGATGATCTCAAAAGAACAGGTTCGACCTCAGAAAAGGGTGGTCATTGACACCACTACATGGTCCTCTGATCAAAGACCAAGTAGTGGCAAAAATCGAGGCGTAAAGACTAGCTCAAAACCACGAAAGCAGACGGTCGCAAGACGGTCCGTCTAAACCCGTTGTCAACCAACGTTCAGGTCACTACTAAATTCGAGCATCCCTCGAAAGAATTCGCTCTTGCAAGAATGAACAAAAGAAATTCTAAAAAAAGAAATCACGATGAAAAAATAGGAAACTTGCCCATCTCAGTTGGCAAGATCACGTCACGAACCACGCGAGTTCCAAAACGAAAAACGAATTCAGGGACGTCCACCCTCAGCGGACAGGGTTCGCCCACCCTCAGCGGGCGGGGTCTGCGTCACTAGCCGCGCAGATCCTCAGTTTTCGAAAAATATAGTCTTCAAAAAAACAAAATGAAACAGGCTCGCCATCGTCAGCCGGCGGGGTCTACGGCGCAAACCACGTAGGTCCTCATTTTCAAAAAAATAAACACAAAACAAATTTCAAAATAGATTCGTCCACTTCTATCGGACGGGGTGTCCACCCTTAGCGGACAGGTTCGCCGTCTTTAGCCGGCGGGGTCTACGTCACAAACCGCGTAGGTCCTTATTTTCAAATTTCAAAAATAGATTCGTCCACTTCTATCGGACGGGGTGTCCACCCTTAGCGGACAGGCTCGCCATCTTTAGCCGGCGGGGTCTGCGTCACTAACCGCGCAGGTCCTTAGTCGCTGCAGCGATAACTTTTTATGGTTTTCCGTTTTTTCAAAAAAGAACGATGTGAGTAGCTTTCCCTTTTTCCAAAGATTGGTTTTCCGTTTTTTCCAAAAAAGAACGATGTGCTGGATTTTCCTTCGTTTTACGTCCCATAAAAACAAGGGGGTTTTCTCGTTTAGCTAACCCTGAAAATGAGAATCTTTAAAAACATTTTTACCTCGTGATTGGGCTTGGCCAGGCCCAATTACACTTTATAGCTTTGATTTCGAAAACATCTGTAGCTACTCCCAATGATAAAGTGAGGGAGTTTCTACGCACCTTTAGATCCTTCCAATGACAAAGTGAGGAAGTTTTTATACTATCCGTTGACAAATCCCAATGACACGTGAGGGATATGTCGACACTTCAAGTGATGACCCTTAAGTCAAATGTTATCACTCGGGGGCTCGTGAGACCCTCGCCAAAACAGGTCACCATGGCTTGTGCGACGCACTCCGTCTAATACTTTGACCATCGTCTTACTCCAAGACTCAGTCAAAGTAGGGGCTAACTGTAGACACCTACTTTTGTCCCCATTCCCGAAAGGGAAGGTTCGATGATGAAAACATGAATCTCCACTTGACAACGCATCTCCTATAAAATAACGAATCTCAATTCCCCTTTTCATTTCACCCGAAACCTGCTATTTATAGAAACCTGCTATTTATGGAAACCTGCTAAAAATAGTAATTGCCGTAATAGGTAGTTGTTAAAAGTGGCAAGTCATAAAAGATAGAAACTTGTCAGAATTAGGTGTTGCACTCCAACATAAATCCTAAAAGAGATAGAGATTATGAGAGAATCCTATTCCTAATATGATTCGAAAATAAGGGTCACGTATTAATTAAAATCCTAACAAGCCTAGAGTTCGTAACGGGCCCAGACGCATTCCGTCACAAGGTTAATACGCAGTAAAAGACTCGATTAAGTCTCAAACACTCCGGATTCTAGGAATCCGAATCTGACTAAGAAAACAGCCCAAATCCTATCTTCAACGCCTGGCTCTGGGCGCCGAAATCTTCGGCGCCCAGGCCTGGGCGCTGAAATTACCTGGGACGTATTCTTTCCTAATTCCTCGTGGATTAGAGCTCTACAATTCTATCTTTCCACGAACTCTTTTCTATAAATATAGCCCAAGTTCGACGTGAAAAAAGAACACACAATTATTATTCTGAGTATTGACTCTAAACCCCTAAGCCTAAGCCTCACGCTGCAAAACTGATCACGCGTTCTGTCGCAATCGATCCATAAATCGAACAGAACGTATCCCGCCCCATAATTTGAGATTCGTTAAATAAAAGGAGAAATAGCAAAGTCAAAGTGGTTAGTTTTCTGAGAACCGTGACGCACCTCTCAAGGGTGCGTCGTAATGTGTCTTTTTTCCATGGTTTAATTGCTTTCCTCGCCCTTTTATGAACTGTTAAACTAATTAAATCTGATTGTTCTATCACGCCTAATAAAGATAATATTTTGGGAAATTGGATTATCATGCTAGGTCCCTTAATACAATCTAAATCAGATAATCGCGCTCGATCTAGTACTATATGTTGCATATTTTTAAAACCAACTCGGATTAGTTTAATAGTTAACGCATGTCCCTTCAATTATTTATGTTGAGCTAGTAAGGATATCATGCCTCTGGAGTTATCGAAGAGCGAGTACTCCTCTCGGTAGTTACAGTCCCCCGAACCCTCAATCTCTACCTTGCGGGTGTATGTTGAGAGATCCCCACACCAGGGATCACAAGGGAACCTACGGCCATCGTGGTCAAACATAATTGCACTCCCTTTATTTCACGATAACCGGGTTTTGTCAGTTTTTCTCATTGTCGTTAAAAACTGAATGGCGACTCCTATATTACTAGTCAATTGGGTGTAAACTCACAGGAAATCCAATTACACTTGATTTGACAAAAATAAACGTCACACCCACGAGGGACAAGGTCACGCATTAGCCTCGTGCTTTTTCGACCCCCTCACACCCATTATGCCGGAGCCATGCATGCCTAGTGTTGAAGAACACTTTTTCTTGGGCTTTCTAAGATATTTGGGCTTGAAGCCCCCACTTTTGGGTGCTGTTGTATATGGTAGGGGGTGGATTTGTCCCTCCTTGTCACCTATTTTGCTGGGCTTAATGTTCCCAAGGTTTTTCGCTTGAGGGCCTTGGGTTTTTGTATCTTTGCTCGCTTCCTCTTTTCGAAGCAGGGGTTTGGCAATGGCGATGCCTCCCTAATAGAGATTGTAGAGCAGTTTGCTAGTGGTCGGGACCCAATGCCGCTTGTGGTTGGCGAAACATTGATGGGCCTTGACATGCTGAAGTCGGACCCCTCTTCTTTGCCGTCAGGAAGTCCGGTATTACTCCAAGTAAGGATCTGGAGCTTTCTTGTATATTGAATTTGTACTTGTATTTTGAAAGTTGAATATTGAATTGCTTTTCTTGTATATTCCCCAAGGTTTTTCTTATGGAGAGGCTCATGCTGGTGGCACCACCGGAGAACATGGAGAGCTATAATAGAAAAGGGTTCACCGTGCGGCCCATGATGCATGGCCGACTTTCATTGGACGAGTGGCGAAGCTCACTCTCTGGGATTAAATCTTGTATAAGGTGGGTAGTTCCTTGGTGGGGGATTGCTGCCATGAGACATGCCCCTGGTTCTACTGATTTGAGGGTGCCAAGCCTTACAATGCTGGTCTTCTACTCGCCTGCCCGAGTGATGAGACAGTATGGCTTGAAACAGGAGTTCCCAGACTGTGATGAAGAGAACCCAAAACCTGTTGCTCTGAATGGGAGTTGTCTTGAAGTTTGGAGGCTGTATTGGGTCTCCAAACCATTCTTGAGTGTTCAATACCCGCCTGAGCCAGTTACTCTGTCAGCGGGGTACATTGTTTGGATCAGAGGCCTAAGCGAGAGGGACATTTCTCTCTCGGACCAGCTAGAGTCCGAGGTTCTAGAGCTAGACATCCTGCATCAACTGACTACGAGGAAGGTGACGGGAGTGTGGCCCATCCGGTGCTTGACCGATCTGAGTCCAAAGGAGGTTCGTCTTCCTCTCGTTTTGGAAGGCTTGCAAGTTCCTTCTCCCGCCGCTTGGGCAAGGGGAAGATTGATGATTGATTACGGGAGGAGCCGGGGGATAGTACTCCAGGTGCCATGAATCAAGAGCATAGTCGCCGACCCTAGATCTTTGTAGGCTGAATGTGTTTGAATTGTACTAGAAGGAATTGTGTTTGAAGAATGTGTTTGGAAGATGTGTTTAGAAAATGTGTTTAAGAAGTGAAAAGGCTTTTGAAATTTGCTTCACTTGATCCTAACCTTGTATTAGCTTTGAAGGCTTTAGAGCCAAATAAATGGTTATTGTGTTAAATTCCGCTTGATCATGCTTTGCTTTGAATTGGCACGTTTGGAATAAAGACAACAACAATTGAGTTTTGAATTTGATTTGGTTTTTAGGATGCCCTTAATTGAGGAAATTTTGAATTTTTTTGTATTTAAGTGGAAATTTTGATTTTTTTTTTGTATTAAAGTGGCCGGGCCTCGCAATGAGGTTGCCTACGTGTCCCGTTAAGGAATCAGGTCGGACGTAGTTCTGACTACCTTACAGGACTTTGAATTGAAATCTTGAATTTGAATATGGAACTCAGACGTAGAACTTCTTGAGTTGATCGAGGTTGGTCAGAGCTCTGAATTCTGTTCCATCGACGTCTGTTAGTTCGACTGCTCCCCCGGAGAGGATCTTCTTGACAATGTATGGGCCTTTCCAGTTGGGTTTGAATTTTCCCCTTGGGTCCATGATGCTTTTGCGAAGGGCTTTCAGGACAAGCTCGCCTTCCTTGATGTTTCGGGTTCTGACCCTCTTGTTGAAATGTCTGGCCACTCAGCGCTGATAGACTTGTACATGGTGAGCCGCCTGAAGTCGACGCTCATCGAGCATTATTAGCTCGTCATACCTTGCTTGTACCCATGCAACTTCTGGGATTTTTCTTTCGAGGACTATCCTTAGAGAAGGTATCTCCAGCTCGATAGGTTGTACTGCCTCCATTCCATAGACCAATGAGAATGGGGTTGAAGTTCGATGCCCCCACAATGCGAAGGTGCAGCTTCCGAGGCCAGTCCTTGTAATTGGTAGTCATTTTCATGATGATGGTCTTGACATTCTTATTGGTTGCTTCGACTGCTCCATTGGTTTGTGGGCGATAAGGCGAAGAGCGATGATGTTGAATTTTGTACTCGGTGAATAGATCTTCACACTCTCCTTGAAAATGGGTTCCCTGGTCACTGATGAACTCGTGAGGAACGCCGTATTTGCATATAATGTTTTCTTGTATGAACTGGGCCACTTGCTTGGAACCCAACACTTTGAATGACCTGGCCTCGACCCATTTGGTGAAGTAGTCGATAGCAACTAGTATGAACTCATGACCCCCGGTACCCGTTTGAGTGACTTTGCCAATGACGTCGATACCCCAGGCTAAGAATGGCCACTGTGATGATTGAGAGTATAGCAATGATGGAGGAATGTGCTTTAGGTTCGCGCACTTTTGACAGGTAGGACATTTCTTGAGAAAGAAGTAGCAATCCCATTCGAGGGTAGTCTAGTAGTATCGAGCCCTGATGATTTTGAGGGCTAACATTTTCCCGTTCATGTGGGTGCTACAGACTCCAGAATGTATGTTGTCCATGACTCTTTGAGCTTCGTGCTTGTCAACACATCGGAGGTTAGGGCCGCTAAGGGACCTCTTGTATAGAATGCCGTCTTCTATGACGAAATTGGCTGATTGTAGTCGTAGAGCCCTTTGATTCTTGCTTGAAAAGTGCGGGGGACACTCTGAATTTTGCAGATACCTTTGAATGTCTGTAAACCAAGGTTCATCTCCGTCTTGCTCGACGTCGTCAATAGCATGGACATATGCTGCTTCTTGACGTGTTTTAATTGTAAGTGGTATTTCGGCCGTGCCGTTTGGAATGTTAATCATTGAGGGCAGCTTTGCCAGTGCATCGGCAAATTGGTTCTCCTCTCTCGGGAGGTATGTATAGCGAAGCTCTTCTACTTGTTCAGACAGCTGCTCGAGATAGAACTGGTATGGAGCCAAGCTCTCGCTCCTTACTTTTCATTTGTCGGAAATTTGATTGATGATTAGGGAGGAATCCCCGTATACTCGAAGTTTCTGGACACCTAATGCTAAGGCGGCTTCCAGGCCCATAATGCATGCTTCATATTCTGCCGCATTGTTTGTGACGTTGAATTGCAGTTTTGCTGATATAGGAATGTGAGTGCCGTCTGGGGCTACTAGAATTACTCCAACACCACATCCGTTCTGATTTGAAGCATCGTCAAAATGCATTGACCAACTGTCATTACTGGTCATTAAGATTTTCTCGTCGGGTAAGTCGTAATCCTCCTCTTCTGCCTCGACGGGACAGTCGGCTAGGAAGTCTGAGACTGCTGAACCCTTGATAGACTTTTGCGGGGTATATTTGAGATCGAATTCTGCTAGCATGACCAACCACCTGGACAATCGTCCGTTGAGAGCCGGTTTTTCGAAGAAGTACTTGAGAGGATCTGCTTTGCTGATTACGAGCATTGTATGGGAGAGCATGTAGTGCCGTAGTTTCTTTATAGCCCAAACCAAGGCGATGCTAAGCTTCTCAAGCTGAGTGTATCTGGTCTCGTACTCGATCAACTTTTTGCTGATGTAGTATACGACGTTCTTTTTGCCTTCAATTTCTTGGGCGAGCATGGCCCCAATTGTTGATTATGTCGTTGTAAGGTAAAGCCTGAGGGGAATCCCTGGCATGGCTGGCTTTAGTACTGGTGGATTGGAAAGATATTCTTTGATAGTATTGAATGCATGCTGGCAATCCTCGTCCCAGACCTTGGGTTCGCTTTTACGGAGCTTTCGAAATACCGGTTCGCAGATCATAGTGAGCTTTGAAATGAACCTACTGATGTATTGCAGTTTGCCGAGAAACCCCCGAAACTCCTTTTCGTTCGCTGGCGGCTTCATCTCTTGAATGGCCTTGATTTTCGAAGGATCAACCTCTATGCCACGAGAGCTGATAACATATCCGAGCAACTTGCCTAAGGTAACCCCGAATGCGCACTTTTGAGGATTGAGCCTCATGTTGTATTGCTTGAGCCTGCTGAAAAACTTTCGAAGTACTGAGGTATGCTCGTGTCGCTCTTTGGATTTGAAAATTATGTCGTCGACATATACCTCAATTTCCTTGTGAATCATATCGCTGATGATGGCTGTGGCTGTTCTTTGATAGGTTGCCCCTGCGTTCTTTAGTCCGAACGGCATGACTGTGTAGCAATATGTACCCCACTGAGTGATGAAGGTTGTTTTCTCCATGTCTTCCTCTGCCATGGGAATCTGATTGTAGCCTGCATACCCGTCCATAAAAGAGAGTAAGGCATGATTTGCGGTGTTGTCGACCAAGATGTCGATGTGTGGCAATGGAAAACCGTCTTTAGGGCTGGACCTGTCAAGATCTCTGTAGTCCACACACATTTGTACTTTGCCGTCCTTCTTTGGAACTGGGACGACATTTGCGATCCATTCCGGATATTTTGCTTCTCGAATAAACCCGGCCTCTAGCTGCTTGGAGACCTCTTCTTGAATTTTGAGGGAAACGTCCAGTTTCATGCGACGGAGTTTCTGCTTGATGGGCTTTGAACTTGGAATGAGGGGAATTGTATGCTGACCGATGCTTGGATCAACCCCTGGCATATCATGATAGGACCATGCGAAGACGTGTATGTACTCTGAAAGTAGCTTGATAAGATCATCCCGCTCTGCTTGAGATAGAGTCAAACCAATCTGAACTAGTTTTGGATCACTGCTCTTAGAAAGGTTGATTTTTTCTGTTTCCTCAATTATGGGCGTCCTGTTTTCATGATTTTCGATAGCTTTTAGAATTTCAAGGTCAGTTTCTTGTGAAGAAAAGTTGTTTGGATTAGGATTGTGTTTTGAATTAGAACTCGAAGAGTAAGTAGAAATTGAAGTGTTATTGAAATCAGCAATCATTACATCGACTGCTTTGACTTGAAGCTCGACCTTTAGAGGCTCTTGATTGATGCAAGACTCTAGTCCTAGACTCTTAGACTCATTGCTAGACTCGAAAATTGAAAGACAGACTCTGGACTTGGACAAAGACACTAATCGTAAAGATAGTTCTCGAGGTATTCTCAGACATCCGCGTCGTCGTCGTAATCATCGAAGACGGGGCTACATGCACAGATCTTCAGGGCTTGATCCCAGACTTGGTCCCAGGTGCTGTAGGGAAATGCGGCGAAGTTGCCTTTGCTTGAAGTGTTGAGCCCTAAGAGGAATATTCTCACCATCTGGCCCTCTGGCAGCTCAGGCTTGATTGTACGGGCGGAGATTGCCCACCTGTAGTAGTATTCTTGGATGCACTCATCTTTTTCCTGGCGTACAGCCGACTTTTGTTTGATGGTAGTGTCTCGGAAGCTCGAACCTTTGAGGGTGAGGCAGGCAGGGCCGTCCAATATTTCCACAAACCAAGGCTCTCCAAATAGTAAATCGAATTTGTCAGGCACATCGATAACTAGGAATTCAGCACTGTTGTAATAGGTGTAGAAGGAGAAGACCAATTCGAGGACTCCCAGGACCTTGTATGTGTCATCTTGGAGTTTGACCGTCTGCTGAGCACTCAGCATGAGATCATATTTGGAGAAGCCCAAATCCTTCAAGGTGGCGAGGGGACAGATGTTCTCTTGAATGTCGGTGGTTACCCTAGGTTCGGGGATCACCCAGTTTTGAGCACTTGGAAGGAGATGGCAAAAGCTTGGAACCATCAGCTCGTAAACTGGCTTGTATATTGTAGAGATTAAGTTGCATGGAAATTCTTCTTCTTCATCTTCACAGTTATAGGAGATGGCTTGGACCGAGGGAGTTTGTTTGGCTCCCGGAGGTAGGGGTAAGGTTTTGTTGTCGACCATGTTCTGGATCAGATGCTTAAGCTTGTAGCAGTCTTCGATGTCATGACCCTTCCTTTGATGGTACTTGCAATGGCCTGCCGGATCCCAGCTCTTGGATCGCTTTTCGACTGGAGGATCGGGTGTTGGACCGATTGGTGCTATGACTTGCTTTTCGACCAGCAAATCGAATGCCTCGCAGTAAGACATTCCGAGGTTTGTGAAAACCCTTTGTGGTCTGCCCTGAAAGTTACGCTGGTTTGCATTGTTCTTGAAATTGTTTGGCTTTGGACCTTGAGGAGCCTCTCGAGCGTTGACTTCGTGAACCTTGTGTGTCGCTTCAGGTCTCTTACCCTTCCACTTTTCAGCTTGTGGAGCCGGGGCTGTCGGTGCTTTCATCAGGTCATCCTCTATGTCGACCCCGATGTCGTAGGTTCTCTTGAAACTCTCCAAGCCTAGATACTTCATGTGAGTATTGTATTTCAGAAGAAGACCAGCAATAAAGATCTTGACCAGTTCTCTCTCGGAGGGTCGAGTCACCATTTGGGACGCCATTTCTCTCCACCGGTTGAGGTAAGTAGTGAAGCCTTCATGAGGCCCTTGCCTGAGAACCTCTAGCTCCCTTAGAGTAGTTTGAAGTTGAATGTTGGGCTGATACTGCTCCATGAATGCTCGAGCAACTGCTTCCGATGTACATGTTTGATGTTCCTTGAGTGAATAGTACCATTTCTGGCAGACTGGTTCCAGAGACATGGGAAATACCACGGGGTATGGCTCGAGTTCGACCCCCTTGATGGCCATTGTAGCTCTGAAGTTCTTGAGGTGATATTTAGGATTGTCGGTGGACTTGAACTTTGGAATGTCATTGGCGGAGAATTTGTCTGACAGATTCGCCTTCCCCTTGAGGTTGTCTTCCATTGAGGTATCAAAATAGTTCTCTTGATTGGTGACCTTACTGACCAGGCTCTCGATTTTCTTGGTTAAGTCATCAGTGGGCGCGGCCTGTTCCACAATACCCAGTCGGTTGCTTATGTTCTCCACATTGGCACTGAGGCTGGTGAAAGCTGCTAGGAGTTGAGTGAGTTGATCGGGGGAAGACATTTGAACTGATTCTTGAAAGGGACTGGAAGCTTGATTTGTAGGAGATGAACTGGCTGCTTGTTTGATGCCAGCTATGAGTGAGGCTAGGGCTGATGGAGTTCTTTTCAACCTCTCTCCTCTTCGGCGGACCCACAGGATCCTTGGACTCCTAGTTCGGACACACCACATGATTTAGAACTTTAGAACTTGAACTTCCCGACACATGATATGATATGCATGCAATGAATAAGGCCTAGACTTGACTCTAAGTGCCACTCCGAAGATTCGGGATTTTGGATTTTGTACTTGTATTCGGGATTTCAACCCGTTCACTATTACAAAAGGTGTGATATCTCGACGGTTTAACCTCGACACTGTGGAAGATTGTCAAGGCGAAATTTTGATTCGCGTTATTTCTCGACGCTGTTCTTTGTCTATGAAATTTCTTGACTTGTAATAGCGTCGAGATACTAGTCGAATGTCACATGTTGCGCACGTGGTCTTAAAAATGGAAGCGTGTTTCCCATATTCTTGATTCAATATTCGGGAGAAAGGAAAACCGCCTTCGTAAACCCTTGGTTTAATTCTCACTTCTCATTAACCGCCTTCATCTCCTTCGCTCACCAACAGTTTTGCTGAGAAATCGCCATTTCTCAACGGAGTTGTAAGTTCGTTCATCTCCCAAATCGTTTCCCTTTGCATTTTGTATTCTCCTCCCTCTATCTCGCTATCTCTCTCTTCTTTCGGTTTTTCAATATTCTGGGTACAACTTTGTGTAATTGAGGTTTACTTTTCAATTTCGGTGAATCTGCGGCTCAAAGAATATGGATAGGTTAGATTTAAATTATCAATTTTGATATGTTTTATTCTTAATTAGGTTTGCTTTTGACAAAGGGACGATGAAAATGGATGCTGTTGCTACAATTTGTGTGACATTCGGTTCATTGTCTTAATCTCTGAGGTACAAGTCGTTGTTATTGATTTCTACAGCATTGAATTGGCAATTTTTATATTTTCATTTGAGTGATGTCCATATGCGGTTGTGACGAAAACAACATAAATCAGGAACACAATGAAAACGCTCATCTAAATTGTCTTTTCAGATTATAAATTTTGCAATTATGGTATAGTTTTAATTGAAATTCTCGTGGTTTAATTGAGTTTTATTGATTTCAGTTGTTGGGGTTTATAATTATTATTAACTCTACATACAAGTATAGTGTCCAGTCCTATTGGTCAGGAAAAATGGTTTATAAGAAAGTTTTACTGTCTACACTTTACAAATTATAGTCAAAGAATGGGAAATTAGCAGTTGGTCCCTTTTAAAACACTTGCCCATATGGTATAAAGAAGATTGGTGAACAGCAGAGGAATTAAGACAGTACTACAATGATATCTAGCTAAGAAAAATAAAATAGTCATGTATTTCGTTCTGAGAAGAGAATAAACAAAAGTTATGGCTAGGAGCACAAAAACTCTAATATGTAGAATCGTTAATGTTCACTGGTAAACTTTAAGTACACAATTTAACTAATTTTTGATATTCAGCTGGAATATTCATTTGCAGTGTAATGGCTAGGTTGGTAAACTTGCATCGATTTTAGATTGAATGAGTATGACGTTGCATGTGATTTGTTGTGCTCTATTTGTGTTTATTTTGGTAGTTAATTGTTTTAGGCCTTGTTATTATCAACTATTTAGGTTGAGTATCGAGTATTCCGACTACTTAATAGAAGCAAAAAAGGCAAGGACACTAGGCTGCTAAAGTTTGAAGGTGTTAGAAAATTGCAAAAGCAACCGAGACATTCCTGGGTTATTATATTAAAAATCAGGGTATCAACTAGATTATTAAATGTCTCAGTCCTTAAATTCTTATTTGATGCGAATGCATGATAACTCAACCACCATTTAGGATCAAGTGTCTAATAAAACCACCACACTCTGCATTTTTCACAAAAGAACCTATTTAATAATATAACACTATGGCTCCATACATCTGACCCTAAACCTGCCTAAGACAGAAACCTTACTAGAGGTATCGATGCAATGGTAATGACCTCAGGCAGGTAATCAAACAGAACCCTGATATCTATCAAATTGATATTAATTGGACTATGTACGCTATGAAATTTGGTAGATATATAACAACCCACCTAGAAAGGGAAATCAGATAAGTGAAAGAAGTTGAATCAAGAAATTGTAAAACTATTCGGAACTCTCACAACTGTATGAGAAGTGTAAAACTCATGGTTAGTTGGGATTTTAGTTATTATTGTGTTCAGTTCTTATTTTCCCAAACCTTTGGCAATACCGAAAATCATCTGATCGAGTATTCTTTGTGTAGCCTCATTAATCTATTAGTGCTATATGATGTCATGTGTACTTTTAGCAGAGTAATCTAGAGTAATCATATTCAGTAGTCTCTTTTTAGTACTTTGGTTTCTTTTGGGATTCTTCTCAAAACAAGCTTGTTTTCTAATTTTATCAAAGTGGCATTTTTTGAAACAAGTGTCTTTAATGGTTTAATAATCTTAAGATCTACTTTGTTTTTTGTAGACTGAAAAAAGAGATGATAACCGTTTTCCATGTGCAGGCTTTGAGATTCTAGCATTCTTGCTTAAATCAATTTGGAGGCAAAGTACCTGGTTCAATTCCCGAGATTAAGAATTTTGCGTTTACAAGATTCAAAGCTGAATACCATCTTTTTTGTAAGGTTCGTTAGTGAAATCACCAGCTTAGAATATTTAGAGAACCATACTTGCCTAGTTACTGACACCATGACTGCTACTGCTACTGACTGCAACAGCTGGATGTTAATCGTCCAAATACAGTAATAGTTTACAGTTCCTCAAGTTCAGTGCTGAGGGGTTTGTAGTTACTTGGTCAAGTGGAATTACGAGATGTTTTTGGTCGACAAAAAGGTCAAGGTTGTAGAGTAATACACACCAACAACATCCCCTCTCCAGATTAAGGTATGATCCCGAATTCTTTTATTACAGTTTCTGTTTAACTTTATAGAACTGAACATTGCAAAATAGAACAGAACAGAACATGTCAATTGAGTAGTGTTCGTGTTTTCAACATTTAACTACAATTCAACATTTATGTCATAGTATTAGCATATTTTCCTATAAACTTAAGTTGATGAGAATTTAAAAGGCATTGATCTGTGTGCCACACGATGAAGCAATTTTCCTTCATTTAGATGTACACTTCTGCCTGCCCCAGTGTTACCTAATTCTCTAATCACCCCACGAACCGCGAACCAAATAAACGAATTATAACATGAAAATGGTACAATTTTGGTCTAATTTAGAAAATTAGGTAGCGAATTGCGTACCTATACCCAGTCTCATACTAGCTAATCAGGTAACAGTGGCCTGCCCTTTGCTGATTCTAAAAACTCAAAAAGAAGAAATTGAGAGAAGAATATAGAGAGTTGAGGAATCAGTAATCATGGTGTTTGGTTTAAGGAATAAGAACTGCGAGAAAAAAATCCCAATTTTAGCTAACTAATTAGAAGAAATTACAATGAGCTGCTAACTTTGTGTGTTGACTGAGAATAAAAATACCATGAAGGCGAATGGCTGATAGACCTCCGGTAACAGGAAAACAAGTGTCAGCAAGAGTCTGCACACAATTACACAAATCAAAACTTTGTTTATTAAGGGACACAAAAAATAAAGTTGTGGAATAGTACAGCTGGAAATTAATACCAGCAATTTACCTCACATAGATGGCGATTTCTCACGGCTGAAGCTGGATTACACTTGGTCTTTCGTGGTTGCAAATCCATCACAAGAACACAGTGTAATGCTCCACACAAGTATGCCAGACAATTTCCCTCCGTCTTAAGAAGCATAATATTTTACATAAAGGTTACATAAAGGACACATTAGAAACAGAAAATGAATTATGTTTATTAATTTCAAACATTTAATAGAAAAGCGAAAAGAAGAAAGTCATCAACTGGTGCATAATGAAACAGTAGTACTGTTTGGGCGGTAAAATAACGTCCCCGTGACGTGGCAAGGGAGACCCATTCAAAGGGTCATATGACAACCATCAAGACAGTAATAAAAGCTATGGGCATTGATCAAGGAAAACGGCTAAAGTAAGTTAGCGGTTACAAACATTGAAAGCAATGATGAAATCAATGGGCGGTTATAGTTATTTAATGCAAGGATGAATTCAAGGGGATGTTACAATCATTAAGGCTAGGGGGTTACATGCAATAACTCTTTGGTTTGATGATGGTTTTTATGATTGCAATTGAATTACTCATGTATAAATAGCATGTTATTGTTCATTGTAGACACGGATTCATACACATTCACACTTCATATAATAAACTACTCCTCTCCCCCTTTTTTTGTAAGAGTTTCATATCCTTGTTCTCTCCATCTTTATATTGTCTTGCTTATTCGGATTGTCAGCACCTCCTCCCTCCGACAAAGTCAACCCTAGGTAAAATTTGTCCAAAACAATTTGGCGCCCACCGTGGGGCTGACAATCAAGAAGAGCCTGATAATCTCATCCGTTCACTAAAAATGACCCACTTTTCCACCATGTTCGCATTCTTAATCTCATCCAATGATATTACTCGCCACTCAAAACCATGGAGACGCACATCAGCCTTCTCCAGAGGGATAATGAAGTTCTACAATCGCGTATAAGATCCGCAACCTCCATGGCCACCATTCCCCAATCTGAGTACAAACCCACCTCGTCATCAGAAGATGAGTCTAGACCGTGTCGTCATCAGAAGATGTGCCGAGACCATGCCGTTGTCAAGCAGATGTGTCGAGACCGTGTCGTCATCAGAAGATGTGCCGAGACCATGCCGCTGTCAAGCAGATGTGTCGAGACCATGTCGTCATCAGAAGATGTATCGAGACCGTGTCGTCATCAAAATATGTGTCGAGACCGTGTCGTCACCAGAAGACGTGCCGCCATCAAAAGACCGTGCCGCCATCAAAGTACGAGTCAGTGGCAGCATGTGTACGTTGAAGGTAGATGTGAAGAGACAATGTCGTCATCAAAGTACGCGACCGATGTCGGAGCGCGCGTCGATAGAGATGTGTCGAGATTGTGTCGTCATCAAAGTACGGTTCGACATCAGAGTGTGGAGTGACGTCAAACAACCCAGACCTGATGAGTTCGTGAAGTGGTGTCATATATATGCAGGCCGACTAGATCGTCTTCATGAAGACGTCAATCCTTGACGAGATAAAAAATGGGTAATGGATTTCCCTTACTATCAGATTTAACTAACTGTTTCGCTTGGTTCCTTTGAATTTGTGGCAGGTGACAGTCATGACATCGTCATCCACCAAGTAAACGACATACCGTGAATGAAGGACAACTTGGAAAACACCACTTCAAGTCACGAGACTTTGACGCTTGGAGATTCTTAACATACAACGATGCTCCTCAACGGATAATAGAGATAAGCCTCCACTCATATTCATGTTATTTCAACAACTCACCTTAGTGTTGTTGTGAACAGGTTCACCTCTTCAATTGACTAAGAAAACGAGATATGCAAAAGACTATGTTGTCATTGTTTATCGTCGCAAATCCCAAACCAATGATGTCGTCAGAAGGGTTAATATTGCGACACCCATAAGTCGTCTCCTGATGCCAACTCCATGTCGAGGCAGTGCTGGACGTCAACGACATGAAGACGACAAAACCAGAATGTCAAGAACATAGGGATAATTCATCATGGGGTTGCAAATATCTGGCATCAGATATTGGCATACGACATCTTATTTGTGGCTAACTCCAACTCAAATACTTTCTTGAAGTTGCCACAGGGGGACGAGATAGTATACTTTACTCATATTCATGATCTTAAATATTGATCATAGTCTTATTTATATGCTGCAACTAACAATGCAATTATATGATTTATTTTTGGTGATAATATCGCACACAAGACTTTGATTGTAGGTGTAAAGTTGATGACGTCCGCCGACACTGTCGATGACGTCCGACGACATTGTCGATGATGACGACACTGTCAATGACGAAAACACCAACTTGGATTACATCAAGAAGCTTGTCAAGATCAACAAAAGCAATACAGACGGAGACGAAAAAATCATTCCAAAAAACTACAACACGACATACGCAAAACCGTATCATCTATAAACTCTTACACTCTTCTTTTATTTTTCATAAGTCATTGCTCCCATGTTACAATTTTATTTTTTATTTGTATATACAACACTAACGAGGAAACAGGGAGAACATCGAAAAATGTAACTGCATAGGCAATAGCCTACCATCTTAAACGCGATAACACACAAAGGTGAACAGATTGACGACTTCATGTGGTCAACATAGATCGACAACATACCCGACGAATGCAAACTATTCTACGACATACTCAAGAAGAACGGGAAAAGGTTGTATCTGAAGGAAATAATGCCCTTGGTCCAAGTATGCATTCAATGATAAGTCTAATATATGCGGTTCAGTATTAATTAACAAGTTAATAATTCAGTGAGATCAAGTGAGTTGAATGCCTAGCTAGAGGCCGCTTCAGTTCAAGTGGAATTAATGATATTAATCCACAGCTTACTCTTGACTGAACCCGTAGGGTCACACAAATAGTACGTAAACGGATCAAGTATTTAATGGCATTAAATACTCCATGTATGGATATTCGGAATCGACGGATCTTGGTTTCAGTGGGAGCTGAGATCGTCACAGGCAAGAAATGAATACTCCGAAAACGATGATATTGACGGAAACGGAAATATGGATCGTATCGGAAATATAAATGTTATCCAAGTCGTAGATGTTACCGGAAACGGAAACATGGTACGTATCGGAAAATATTATTGGAAATGGAAATATTGCCGGAATCGGAAATATTGCCGGAAACGGAAATATTGTCAGAATCGGAAATATTATCGGAATCGGAAAATAATTCCGGAAACGGAAATATTAAATATTTGTTCGAAACGGAAATTGATTCCGGAATCGGAAATGTTGAATATTGTTCGTATCGGAAATGAATTCCGGAATCGGGAAATTAATCGGAAGCGCGTCGTACGAATTAGCATCGGACGAGCTTGCTAGACGAAGGCCCAGCACGAAGCCAGGCCCACGTCCAGCAAGGGAAACGCGCGCCACAACACGCCAGCCCAAGGCTGCGCCAGACCCACCGCAAGGCAGGCCCAGCGCGCGCCCAAGGCTGCGGCAGTCGTGGGCTGCGATGCTCGGGCTGTGCGCGCGCGCGCATGGCGCCCCTCGTGGGCTGCTGTGCGTGCGTGGGTGTTTGTGTTCGCATACGAAACCTAAAACGTACAGGATTCGTTTAATGATTAAATTCCTAATTCTATTTGATAAATTAATTAAATAAGAGTTTCATTAGGATTCTAATTTAATTAATTCGTATCCTAATAGGATTCCAATTCTCTTTCCATACCCCTATAAATATGTGGCCTGGGTTCACAATTTATAACAAGTTTTTCAAGTATTCAAAGTGAGTTTTTGAGAGAAAAATTCAGACACATTCCTTGCTCAAAAGTGCCGAAATTTTTAGTACCTTAAGGGCGATTCTAGTTGGTCAATCTTAAGGCGGATCCGGACGTGCTGTGGACTATCTACGGAGGGACGACACTTGGAGTCCTAAAGACTTGTTCTTGTTCGGTTCGGGCGCAGCTAGGGAAGGCACGCAACAAAGAGTATGCATCTAAACTATGCTATATGATTATGTGTAAATAATATGTATTCCTGGCTAAATGGTTTTTCCGCATGATTTATGAATTGTCATATGTATCATAACCTAACAGTGGTATCACGAGCCTCTTATTATTTTCATAATCTAAATTGCATGAACATGGTTAAATATTACAAATTTGCAAGAATTAAAAGGGGTGATTAATTTTCGTAATTGTTAATTAATTGCAAATTGCGTTTATTTAATTATACGTACGCAGTTTTTCGGCAGTTTCTTCGTTACTCATCCAAATCGAGTGATTTTTGTGTCAATTCCGCATGTAAAAGGCATTCTAAAATTTTGACAAAAATAATTTTTTTCTGCCGAACCCAGAATTCTCAAATTCGAAGCCTAACTATGACTTTTCGAAGGTTTTAGTTTTTCGAATGCAAAATTTCGTAAATTTAAGATGTTAAATTAAATATTTGCGATTCTTGTTGATAAATCTTAAATTTTTGATTGACCTACTGTATATGTTTAACAAGTTGAATGCCTAGCCTTGTTAATTATGCAATCTAATTTTTAATTATGATTAATTTGTTGAAAATTAGAATAATTTAGAATTAATTTGATTTTCATAATTAATTATAATTTAATTAGATACCTATGATTAAAAACCACCATAAAAATTGTAAATTTATGATAAATTTTAAATTTTTATGACCTAGACTTGAATCCATGTTAATCGGAAATCAATTGAATAATAAATTTTCGATTTTTCCCCCTAAAATTATGAAATTAATATTATTTATTAATTTGTCATTAATTTTAAATATAAATTTTTAAATTTTATGCGATTCGTTCATATAACTTGCACGCATAAAGCAATGGACGCTACGTGTTACCCTTAAGGGGTGTTGTATAGTGCGGGCATGCGACGACGAGCAAGGGAGCTCGTAGCCCATGCGGCACGAATGCAATGAGCAAGGCCATGGTGCACGAGCACAAGGCAGCAGCCCTGCCTTGTGTCGTGGGCTACGAGCAATGGACGGATGGGCATGGGCGAAGGCAAGGCACGGCAGTCGCGTGTGGGCAGCAAGCGAGCTGCGCCACAACGCGCACAGCCTCGCGCGCAGCGAGCGCAAGCTCGCGTGCCACGAGTGCTGCGCCCAGCGTCGATGCCTCGCGCAGCGACCGCTGGCGAGCGCGCGCAGCGAGCGCTGGCTCGCATCAAGCGAGCGCTGGCGAGCGCGCACAGCGAGCGCTGGCGAGCGCGCACAGCGAGCGCTGGCGAGCGCGCACAGCGAGCGCTGGCGAGCGCGCACAGCGAGCGCTGGCGAGCGCGCACAGCGAGCGCTGGCGAGCGCGCACATCGAGCGCTGGCGAGCGCGCAATGCGAGCGATGGCTCGCGTGCATCGAGCACTGGCGCGCGCGCAGCGAGCACCAACTCGTGCGATAGCTTGCGAAGGGTAGAAGCAGCAGCTATGCGACGCAGCGCATGGGCTGCGCGCACATGGCCAGCGATGGCTGTGTGCGTGTGGCCCATGGGCGTGCGATGCGTAGGGTGTTTGCGTTGCGATTAGATCGTTTTGAATGTTTAATTTGAAATTTTCAGTTTACGTAATTTTAATTAATTTTAAAATTAATAATTTAAATTATTTTATTGGATTTTGATTTTGAATATTGTAATTATAATAAATTTTTATTTATTCTAATTATTTTACTAAAATTAAAATCATGAATTAATTTAAATACGACTGAAATTAAATTAAACTTTTTGGATTCAATTATAAATTTATATGAGCTTTAAATTTTAATTAAATTTGTATGTTTCCGGTTAGACTAGAAATACATTTTTATGTTTAAAAATAGTAAAGCATATGAATTTATTGGTTTGAGTGGGAGCCCTTTTTAGTCATAAACTCTTGATTAGGTCTAGAAATCCTTAAGGTTAAAACAACTTGATTAGAATTAATAAGGACTGAATAATTGGTAGATTATTGGTGCCCTTGATTAATTGCTGCAAATGTTTACGTGATGCATAATGTGTTTTACTAACCAGCTATGTGGGCCATTCATGATAATGAATGGGTGAATGGTATATATTGTATATGTACTGTTTTGCAGGTTATGAAGTGACTAGTATGGCCCAAATAGGATAGAAAATATGGTCTGCGTACCATTAATTTGAATGTAATTGGTCTAAAGTACCAAAGTTGTTTTTCAATTCAAATATGGTCTGCGTACCATCAAATAGTTGTAATTAGTTTTAATTATAGCTTATCCTATTTGAAGAAAATGGTGCCTCCCACGGTGATTTTCAAGACGGACTTTGAAGTTAAAGCTTCAAGATGAAGTCGGGCCATACTAGATCACATTTATCTTATGCATGTTTTAAGTTATTTATTGCTTTTGAATATGTCTTAAAATGCATGAGATCAAAAGCTTGATTATGTTGCATGATTAAGGATTTTAGTTCACTTAAAATCTAACCAACATAGTAAGAGCCTTAAGTTCCAAACTTAAAAATTGAGTTAAAATGTGCCATGCCAAAATGTACACTTGCTTGGATATCCTTTACATCAATCTAGTAATAGTTTTCGCTCAGCGAGGTGTTACTTATTGGTCCTAAAGGGGCAAGGTACACAAATAATTGTGAGTACATGTTAGTTTTGGTGAAACTCAACGATATAAGTAAGTAGTCCTTTTATGTCGTGGCAAAATCGATAGGTTTACCTAATAAGTTCTTAGACGTACCTATCAACCAAGAATAGTTTCTAGACTATTAGCAAAAGGCTTTTGCTTACCTAAGATGTTTTAGGATTAAGTCGACAAACTGTGCTTAGTTCTTCAATGATTTTAGGATCTTGGAATCATTTTATTCACACCTGCCGGAACACATAACTTGAATAAAATGCTTAATAAACATTGAATTATGCATGTATGCTAGAATTTAAGTTTATTAAGAGAAATTGTGAATGGTTATTTATTTATTTATTCTTTTCAATTGTAGTTTTTAATATGGCAAACAACAATTCATTCAACATTCGATCAATTCTCGAAAAGGAGAAGTTGAACGGGAAAAACTTCCTTGACTGGCAAAGGAACTTGCAAATAGTTCTTATGCAGGAAGAAAAGGAGTATGTCCTAGAAGAGGCGATGCCCGAAGCCGCAGGCGACGGGGTCACTCAGGCAGCCCTCAATCGTTGGATTGATGCCAACAAGGATGTGAAATGTCTAATGCTCGCCACCATGAGTGCGGATCTGCAGAAAACGTTCATCAACTCAGATGCTTTCACAATCATCAGTGAGTTGAAGAACATGTTCCAAGATCTGGCTCGAGTCGAAAGATTCGAGACTCATA
The DNA here is from genome assembly GCF_020520425.1 of Spinacia oleracea. NCBI lineage: Eukaryota > Viridiplantae > Streptophyta > Magnoliopsida > Caryophyllales > Amaranthaceae > Spinacia > Spinacia oleracea. Next base: position 6,468,646 of record NC_079487.1, on the reverse strand, counting down.
GGCAAATTCTTGAGACCAAGCTTAAGAAAGGCGAGCCCGTAAGGCCACATGTTCTCAAAATGATTGGACTCATTGAGAATATGAGTCGGCTGGATCAGCAATTTTCTCAGGAAATGGCTATAGACACCATCCTCCATTCTCTTCATAGCGGGTATGATCAGTTCAAACTGAACTACAGTATGAATATTCTGGACAAAACGCTCACTGAGCTTCACGGTATGCTGAAGACCGCTGAAAAGACGCTCAAAAGTGATAAGCAGGATGTGCTTATGGTGCGTGGGGGCAAGTTCAAGAAATCTGGAAAGAAGAGGAATGCTAAGAAAGGTGGCAACAAGGCCAGCCCAACTAAGCAAACTGGCGCCAAATCTGTAAAGAGGAAGGCCAGTCAACCCACTTCTGAATCCGAATGCTTCTACTGCAAGAAGAAGGGGCATTGGAAGAGAGATTGCTTGAAGCTAAAGGAAGATCAGAAGAACGGAACAGTCGTTCCATCTTCAGGTATTTTCGTTATAGACTGTATACTTGCTAATTCAACTTCTTGGGTATTAGATACAGGTTGTGGCTCACACTTATGTTCCAATCCACAGGGACTAAGAAGAAGTAGAAAGTTAAGCAAGGGTGAAGTCGACCTACGAGTGGGAAATGGAGCACGGATTGCTGCATTAGCTGTAGGAACTTACTATTTGTCATTGCCCTCCAGGCTAGTTTTGGAACTGGAAGAATGTTTCCATGTTCCAAGTCTTACTAAAAACATCATTTCAGTTTCTTGCTTAGATGCTAAGGGATTTTCCTTTTTAATAAAAGACAATAGTTGTTCGTTTTATTTTTAAAGAGATGTTTTATGGATCTGCTAGATTAGTCAATGGACTTTATTTATTAGATCACGACAAACAAGTATATAACATAAATACCAAAAAGGCCAAAAAGGATGATTCAGATCTCACCTATCTGTGGCATTGTCGATTAGGCCATATAAACTTGAAACGCTTAGAAAGACTTCAAAAGGAAGGAATTCTAGAACCATTTGACTTAGAGGATTATGGTAAATGCGAATCATGTTTACTTGGCAAAATGACAAAGCAACCTTTCTCTAAAGTTGGAGAAAGAGCAAATGAACTATTGGGTTTAATCCATACAGATGTATGTGGACCAATGAGTACAAATGCTAGAGGTGGTTTCAGCTACTTTATCACTTTCACTGATGACTTCAGTAGATATGGTTATGTCTACCTAATGAAGCATAAGTCTGAATCCTTTGACAAATTCAAGGAATTTCATAGTGAAGTAGAGAATCAATTAGGCAAGAAGATTAAGGCACTGCGGTCTGATAGAGGCGGTGAATATCTGAGCTATGAATTTGATGACCATCTGAAAGAATGTGGAATTCTATCAGAATTGACTCCTCCTGGAACACCACAATGGAACGGTGTGTCAGAACGGAGGAACAGAACCTTGCTAGACATGGTCAGGTCAATGATGGGTCAGGCCAAACTTCCATTAGAATTTTGGGGACATGCACTAAATACAGCTGCACTCACTATAAATAGAGCTCCGTCTAAAGCTGTCGAAAAGACTCCATACGAATTATGGTTTGGAAAGCCTCCAAATGTGTCTTTTCTTAAGATTTGGGGATGTGAAGTATACGTCAAACGATTAACTTCAGACAAACTTCATCCAAAATCTGACAAATGTATCCTTGTGGGCTATCCAAAGGAAACAAAGGGGTATTACTTCTACAATACATCTGAGAACAAGGTGTTTGTTGCTCGAGATGGTGTCTTTTTGGAGAAAGATCACATTTCCAAAATGACAAGTGGGAGAAAAGTAGACCTCGAAGAAATTCGAGTCGAACAACAAACTCCAGAGAATGCTCAAGATGACATTCAGGATGAAACTCAGAGATCTTTAGAAGAATCTGGTGAGAATCATGGTCAAACTAGAAATGTTACCCCGCGTAGATCGCAAAGATATAGATCTCAACCGGAAAGGTACTTAGGTATTTTGACGAACGAGAGCTATGACGTTCTATTACTTGAAAGTGATGAACCTGCGACTTACAAACAAGCTATGACGAGCCCTAGCTCCAAGCAATGGCAAGAAGCCATGCAATCTGAATTAGACTCCATGTCTGAAAACCAAGTATGGGATTTGGTCGATTTGCCAGATGGCTACCAAGCCATTGGAAGCAAATGGGTTTTCAAACTGAAAAAGGACAAGGATGGGAAACTTGAAGTTTTCAAAGCTAGATTGGTTGCAAAAGGTTACAGGCAAGTCCACGGTGTGGATTACGATGAAACCTTTTCACCAGTTGCAATGCTAAAGTCTATTCGGATAATGTTAGCAATCGCTGCATATTACGATTACGAAATATGGCAGATGGATGTCAAAACTGCTTTCTTAAACGGCGTTTTAACAGAAACTGTGTTTATGACACAGCCTGAAGGTTTTGAGGATCCAAAGAATGCTAAAAAGGTATGCATGCTAAAGAAGTCAATCTACGGATTGAAGCAGGCATCCAGGAGCTGGAATATACGTTTTGATGAAGCAGTCAGTGACTTTGGTTTCATCAAGAACGCAGACGAATCTTGTGTATACAAGAAGGTCAGTGGGAGCAAAATTGCTTTCCTAGTATTATATATCGACGACATATTACTTATCAGAAATGACATTCCTATGTTGAACTCTGTCAAGATTTGGCTTGGGAAATGTTTTTCGATGAAAGATCTAGGAGAAGCACAGTACATATTGGGCATCAAGATTTACAGAGATAGATCTAAAAGGATGATTGGACTTAGTCAAAGCACTTATACCAATAAGGTGCTTGATAGGTTCAAGATGGCGGACTCCAAGCGAGGCTACCTACCCATGTCTCATGGAATGACTCTAAGCAAGACTCAGTGCCCAAAAACACTTGATGAGCGTAGACGAATGAATGGGATTCCATATGCATCATTGATTGGTTCAATAATGTATGCTATGATATGTACACGCCCGGATGTTGCGTATGCACTCAGTGCTACGAGCAGATACCAGTCAGACCCAGGGGAGGCGCATTGGACTGCTGCCAAGAATATTCTGAAGTACCTGAAAAGGCACAAAGATGACTTCCTGGTCTATGGTGGAGATGATGAATTAATTGTTAAAGGCTATACGGACGCAAGTTTCCAAACCGACAAAGATGATTTCAGATCACAGTCTGGGTTTGTCTTCTGTCTCAACGGAGGAGCAGTAAGCTGGAAAAGTGCTAAGCAAAGCACCATTGCGGATTCTACAACTGAAGCGGAGTACATTGCTGCACATGAAGCAGCAAAGGAAACTATATGGCTAAGGAAGTTCATAGGTGAACTTGGTGTAGTCCCCTCCATTAAAGGACCAATAGCCCTGTATTGTGATAATAACGGAGCTATTGCACAGGCAAAGGAGCCTAGACACCACCAGAGAGTCAAGCATGTACTTCGTAGATTTCACCTTCTACGAGAGTTCGTTGAAAGAAAAGAAGTCGAGATAAGCAAAATTGGAACTGATGACAACATATCAGATCCATTGACTAAACCTCTGCCGCAGGCGAAGCACAACTCGCACACTGCAGCTATGGGAATCAAGCATATTGGAGAATGGCTTTGATGTCTCTGTTTAATGTTTTAAAGTTTTAGAGTTTAAATCTTTGTAAAACATTATTGGTTAATCATTCACAATAAATGAAAAGAATTCATTTTTCCATTTAATTTGTGGTTTATTAAATGATGAGTCTCTTCAATTTGACGATATATTCAAGATAGACTGTCAGGACCAGTCCTGTGACTAAGAAATGTCTATCAAGTGAACTTGAATGTCAAAGGTTGAAAATGGTCCCTAGTCGGAGTTTTCTATAAAATCGGACGCATAGAAAACGTTAGACGATTAGAATGCAAGATGACTAGTAGTTCTGTTTCTTGAACTATGTGGACATGGCAATGTCATAATCATTTGCATAGATACTTACTTTGGGAAGACTAGTATCGGACAGACCTATGAAACTTTACTGTAACAGATGAAAACCTGTCATAAGTAAATTTCATTAAAATTATTAGACACTAAATCCTCAATACCCGAGTGATTTGAGATTACTTGTTTGAGAACTGGTTACTTTGACGTTGACCAACCGTCGCACCGTAAAAGGAGGCTATAAAGGCAACGCTCAGGTAATCACCTATCAAACGAAGTCTAATCTCAAGATCGCAAGATTGGGATTGTCCTCCCATAAATCGGGATGAGATGCTTAAAAGTTGTACAAGGCCACTCGGAGAGCTAGAAACTGTGAAATGCATGGCCGTGCTCGGATGAATCATAGGCTATGATTATCTGTTTATTTGATCAGTTGAACTCTGAAACCGAGGAACACCTCTGGACATAATAAGGATGACAACTCTTACCTTATATTTAAGAGCAAGCATCGAGTGACAAAGGAATTAGGAAATGCACACTTGTCCCTAAGGACAAGTGGGAGACTGAAGGAAATAATGCCCTTGGTCCAACTATGCATTCAATGATAAGTCTAATATATGCGGTTCAGTATTAATTAACAAGTTAATAATTCAGTGAGATCAAGTGAGCTGAATGCCTAGCTAGAGGCCGCTTCAGTTCAAGTGGAATTAATGATATTAATCCACAGCTTACTCTTGACTGAACCCGTAGGGTCACACAAATAGTACGTAAACGGATCAAGTATTTAATGGCATTAAATACTCCATCTATGGATATTCGGAATCGACGGATCTTGGTTTCAGTGGGAGCTGAGATCGTCACAGGCAAGAAATGAATACTCCGGAAACGATGATATTGACGGAAACGGAAATATGGATCGTATCGGAAATATAAATGTTATCCAAGTCGTAGATGTTACCGGAAACGGAAACATGGTACGTATCGGAAAATATTATTGGAAATGGAAATATTGCCGGAATCGAAAATATTGCCGGAATCGGAAATATTGCCGGAATCGGAAATATTGCCGGAAACGGAAATATTGTCAGAATCGGAAATATTATCGGAATCAGAAAATAATTCCGGAAACGGAAATATTAAATATTTGTTCGAAACGGAAATTGATTCCGGAATCGGAAATGTTGAATATTGTTCGTATCGGAAATGAATTCCGGAATCGGGAAATTAATCGGAAGCGCGTCGTACGAATTAGCATCGGACGAGCTTGCTAGACGAAGGCCCAGCACGAAGCCAGGCCCACGTCCAGCAAGGGAAACGCGCGCCACAACACGCCAGCCCAAGGCTGCGCCAGGCCCACCGCAAGGCAGGCCCAGCGCGCGCCCAAGGCTGCGGCAGTCGTGGGCTGCGATGCTTGGGCTGTGCGCGCGCGCGCATGGCGCCCCTCGTGGGCTGCTGTGCGTGCGTGTGTGTTTGTGTTCGCATACGAAACCTAAAACGTACAGGATTCGTTTAATGATTAAATTCCTAATTCTATTTGATAAATTAATTAAATAAGAGTTTCTTTAGGATTCTAATTTAATTAATTCGTATCCTAAGGATTCTAATTCTCTTTCCATACCCCTATAAATATGTGGCCTGGGTTCACAATTTCTAACAAGTTTTTCAAGTATTCAAAGTGAGTTTTTGAGAGAAAAATTCAGACACATTCCTTGCTCAAAAGTGCCGAAATTTTTAGTACCTTAAGGGCCATTCTAGTTGGTCAATCTTAAGGCGGATCCGGACGTGCTGTGGACTATCTACGGAGGGACGACACTTGGAGTCCTAAAGACTTGTTCTTGTTCGGTTCGGGCGCAGCTAGGGAAGGCACGCAACAAAGAGTATGCATCTAAACTATGCTATATGATTATGTGTAAATAATATGTATTCCTGGCTAAATGGTTTTTCCGCATGATTTATGAATTGTCATATGTATCATAACCTAACAGTATCTTGCAGTAACAGAGTCGACAATCAGCGTAGTCCTTGCACGAAATGACGACTGTAAGAAACTACTAGTCTTATACTTCAGTAAGTCGTTACTTAGCGCCGAAACAAGGTACTCACATCTCGAAAAACTTGTACATGCATTACTTGTTGCTTCTACTAAACTACGCCCTTATTTCGAACTAAAGGAAATAATGCCCTTGGTCCAAGTATGCATTTAATGTTAAGTCTAATAAATACGGTTCAGTATTAATTAACAAGTTAATAATTCAGTGAGATCAAGTGAGCTGAATGCCTAGCTAGAGGCCGCTTCAGTTCAAGTGGAATTAATGATATTAATCCACATCTTACTTTTGACTGAACCCGTAGGGTCACACAAATAGTACGTAAACGGATCAAGTATTTAATGGCATTAAATACTCCATCTATGGATATTCGGAATCGACGGATCTTGGTTTCAGTGGGAGCTGAGATCGTCAAAGGCAAGTAAATGAATACTCCGGAAACGGAAATATGGATCTTATCGGAAATATAAATATTATCGAAGTCGTAGATGTTGCCGGAAACGGAAACATGGTACGTATCGGAAAATATTATCGGAAATGGAAATATTACCGGAATCGGAAATATTGCCGGAAACGGAAATATTGTCAGAATTGGAAATATTACCGGAATCGGAAAATAATTTCGGAAACGGAAATATTAAATATTTGTTCGAAACGGAAATTAATTCCGGAATCGGAAATGTTAAATATTGTTCGTGTCGGAAATGAATTCCGGAATCGGGAATTTAATCGGAAAGCGTATCGTACGAAATAGCAACGGACGAGGCTTGCTAGACGAAGGCCCAACACGAAGCCAGGCCGTCGCCCAGCAAGCCACACGCATCCAACAACACGCCAGGGCCTCGACCAGGCCCAGCCAAGGCTTGGCGCGCGCGCTCGGCGATGGGCTGCGAGCAGTGCGCCTCAGCGCTGTGCGCTCAGCGTGGGCCGCGAGGCTTGCGCATGGGCTTGCGGTGCTTGTGCGCTACGTGTGTGTGTGCTATACGAATCCTAAAGCTATCGGAATTCGTGCATAGATTAAATCCTAATCTTAAAAGATTAAATTAATTATTTAGAGTTCTAATAGGATTCTAATTAATTAATTAGTATTCTAACAGGATTCGAAATCCTTTCCAAGGTTCTATAAATATATGCCTAGGGTCATAAATTTATATACGAGTTTTTCAACAAGTATTCATACAATAAAACGGTGATTTTTGAGCAGAAAAATCTGTCACATTCTTGCCCATAATTAGCCGAAATTATAGTACCTTAAGGGCGATTCTAGTTGGTCAATCTTAAGGCGGATCTAGACGTGCTGTGGACTATCTACGGAGGGACGACACTTGGAGTCCTAAAGACTTGTTCTTGTTCGGTTCGGGCGCAGCTAGGGAGGGCACGCTACAAAATGTATGCACCTAAACTATGCTAACTGATTATGTGTAAATAATATGTTTCCTGGCATTAAGGTTTTTCGGCCGAACCCAGAATTCCCAAATTCGAAGCCTAACAATGACTTTTCGGAGGTTTTAGTTTTTCGAACGCAAAAGTTTGTAAATTTAAGATGTTAAATTGAATATTTGCGATTCTTGTTGATAAATCTTGAATTTTTGATTGACCTACTGTATATGTTTAACAATTTTGAATGCCTAGACTTGTTAATTATACAACCTAATTTGTAATTATGATTAATTTGTTGAAATTCGAATAATTTAGAATTGATTTGATTTTCATTATTAATTAATGATTTAATTAGGTGTCCATGATTAAAAACCACCATAAAAATTGTTAATTTGTGATAAATTTTAAATTTTTATGACCTAGATTTGAATCCATGTTAATCGGAAATTAATTGATTAATAAATTTTCGATTTTTCGCCTTAAAATTATGAAATTAATATGTTTTATTAATTTGTCATAAATTTTAAATTAAAAATTTTAAATTTTTATGAAAAACGCTCATGAGTGTTGCACGCACAAAGCAAAGGACGCTACGTGTTACCCTTAAGGGGTGTTGTATAGTGCGGGCACGCGACGACAAGCAAGGGAGCTCGTCGCCCGTGCGGTACGAAAGCAACGAGCAACCAAGCATGGCGCGCGCGCGAGGCGAGGCTGCCTGGGCGTGTGTGCTGTCTACATGGGCGGTGGGCGATGGGGCGTGGCACAAGTCGAGGCGCGCGCGCGGGAGAGCGCAAGCTGGGTCGCCCAGCGAGCACTGCTCCGCGCACCAACGAGCGCTGCCTCGCCACGAGAGATTGCTCGCGCCTAGCGAGCGGTGCATCCCTTGCGTGTAGCTGCTGCTGCATTGTGCCATGGCCGTGCGATCAGTCGTGCACTCGATGGGGCTTGGGCGCAAGCCCGTCGTGTTATGAATTTTGAATTTTAATTTGAATTTTCAGTTCGGAAATAATTTTAATTAATTTTAAAATTAATAATTTAAATTGTTTTCTCGGATTTTAATTTTTAATATTATAATTATTATAAATTTTAATTTATACTAATTAGTTTACTAAAATTAAACCTTGAACTAATTTAAATTCATTTAATTCAACTGAAAAATAAATTAAATAAATGGATTCGATTATCATTTTATATGAGCTTTAAATTTAATTAAAATTGTATGTTTCCGGTTAGACTAGAAATACATTTTTATGTTTAAAATTAGTAAATCATATAAAGTTAGTGGTTTAAGTGGGAGCCTTTAGTCAGAAACTCTTGATTAGGTCTACAAATCCTTTAAGGTGAAACAACTTGATTAGAATTAATAAGGACAGAATAATTAGTACATTATTATTGCCCTTGATTAATTGCTGCAAATATTTACATGATGCATACAATGTGTTTTACTAACCAGCTATGTGGGCCATTCATGATAATGAATGGGTGAATGGTATATATTGTATATGTACTGTTTCGCAGGTTAAGAAGTGACTAGTATGGCCCAAATAGGATAGAAAATATGGTCTGCGTACCATTAATTTGAATGTAATTGGTCTAATGCACCAAAGTTTGTTTTTCAATTCAAATATGGTCTGCGTACCATCAAATAGTTGTAATTAGTTTAATTATAGCTGATCCTATTTGAAGAAAATGGCGCCTCCCACGGCGAAATTCAAGACGGAGTTTCCAACCCATTTTCAAGACGGACTTTGAAGTAGAAGCTTCAAGATGAAGTCGGGCCATACTAGATCACATTTATCTTATGCATGCTTTAAGTTATTTATTGCTGTTAAATATGTCTTAATTATGCATGAGATTTTGGCTTAATTATATTGCATGATTAAGGATTTTAGTTCACTTAAAATCTAACCAACATAGTAAGAGCCTTAAGTTCCAAACTTTAAAAATTGAGTTAAAAGGTGCCATGCCAAAATAACACTTACTTGGATAACCTTTTCATCAATCTAGTAATAGTTTTACGCTCAGGGAGGTGTTACTTATTGCTCCTAAAGGGGTAAGGTACACAAATAATTGTGAGTACATGTTAGTTTTGGTGAAACTCAACGATATAAGTAAGGAGTCCTTTTATGTCGTGGCAAATTCGATAGGTTTACCTAATAAGTTCTTAGACGTACCTATCAACCAAGAGTAATTTCTAGACTATTAGCAAAAGGCTTTTGCTTACTTAAAATATTTTAGAATTGAATCTAAATACATAATGTGCTTAATTCTTCAATGATTTAAGGATCTTGGAATCATTTTATTCACACCTGCCGGAACAATAAATTCGAATAAAATGCTAATGACTTGTTTAAATTGCATGAATGCTTTAATTTTCAAGTTATTACTCATGATAAATGTTTAGACTTTGCATGCTTCAATGTATGTTTTAATTATTGTTTATAATTAAATATCTTGCATTGCAGTAAACCCTTTTAGAAAGGTAACAGTATATTTCCTCGATTGATAGTGAATCCAAAACAATTCACGGAAATGAGAGAAAATGAGCAATTTAAAATGTACGTTTCTTTTAGCGACTTTTATGGTTGTTTTCGAGTATCAAAGTCGAATGGCGAACCGATTTGTGAATTCAAAATACAATGTAGTTTTGAGATCATAAAGCTTTGAGTTTAAACGCTCAGCTTTACCAATGGTTAACAACCTAAAATCTTTTTCCATTTAATTCTCGAATGAGTCTAGTCCCTAGACATTCAAATAGATCGATGCTTAGAGAACTTTAGAAAATTCTGGTAAGATCATCTAGTTGAAACAGAATATTCAACATAAATGGTAAGAACTTTGTTGGAGTGACATTGGACATGTCTAAACAAAGTATAAAAGTCAACACTAGAGAATTCAATTCTTAAGGCTATAAGAAGGGTACAAGAAATAGGAAAACAAAGGAACAGATGAAAGGAATTTACAATTCCGTTTCTACCTATAAGTTTATGTTTAAAGAAAAGTGACCTAGCAATCAAACTTCCTTGGTATGATATACCGCTTGAGGTTCTTACTTCGGTAATGACTCAAACAATGGAAGCTAGGATACACTAATGGCCTACAAGTGGGAAATGAAGCATGGCAATGCTACATTAGTTGTAGGGTCATCTGGTTTGTTTTATGTCCTTTCAAGGCTGGAACTTAATGGCTATTTTGTTCCATAATCAACATACCTAAATTTCTGCTTCAAACACAGAAAGACTCACATTCAAGAAAAACAAAAACAATGTTTGTTTGTTTATTTGAATGAAATGGTCATTTACGGGTTGAGTCAATATGCTTGATTAAAACAAACAACTCTTTAACAATAAGAACTTTACCAGGTTCAAATCAATCTCCTGATTTGAGTTCCACAAATCTTTGGCATTGTTACTTAGACCGTATCAACAAGTTAACATTCAAAAGCTCTATTTTAATGGACTTTTGAAAGTTGGTTGATTTCTAGATCAATTTAAGACAAGCAAGTCTTACTTGTTGAAAGTAACAAAAGATATGAACTATTTTTAGAACACCTAGACAATAAAGTTCAAAGCTAAAGAAAGATTTTATTACTTTATTATTTCACATAGATTTGAGTGAATATAGGTTTATTTACTCAAAGTGATATAAGTTTGAATCTGTTTGGCTAGTTCAAAGATTCAGAAGTATAAAATCCACTTGGCAAGAAATCATAAAGATCTAGGTTAGATCATGTTGATGATTACTTGAGACCAAAAATTATCATCAATGATTGTGCGTTGTAATTTCACGATCTAGCTCCATAAGATATGGCATATCTAAGTTGGAATGATCGAAGTCAATTAATACTTGATTCGATCAAATGATGAATCATAAAGAATTTTCCTATAATTTCTAAAACAAAAGGCTCAACTACCACCAAACTAAACTAAATTAGTCAAAGCTATTGAAAAGTAATTTTAGAATATCTTTTCAATAATATATATCTAAAGAGTTGCTAAACTCAGTGGGAGCTGAGTGTTTGTTATTCGACAAACTAAGGCCCAAGTCTAGATATATGTTTCATTGTGATTTATTCAAATGAGACACAAGGGTATTGTTTCTACCACAAATTTTGAGAACATAATGTTTGTTTGCTCGAAATAATGTCCTTTTGAAGATTCGTTTCCAAAATGACAAGTGGGAGAAAATAGACCTCGAAAGTCTTCGAGGCGAACAACAAACATAAATGGAAATTCCGGAGGCTTTTCGAAGTTATTCAGAAAATCCAAACTTGTATTCTTTAGGGACTTTAGAAGTGGCTTTAAAGAATAGACATCTCTTAGAAGACTTTACAAGTGCTTCAAGGAGAACAGAATATTCAAAGGACTTTCAAGTGGCTATTGATATTCTATTGTTTGATGTTCTATACCCAAGTAGGCATAGAGTTCAAGTCACTGAAACTATGAGATTCTTATATTAGATAGTGAAGAAACATGGAGTTCAGGTCACTGAAGCTATGCGATTCTTCTATTAGATAGTGAAGAAACCTACAACTTGCAGTTAAACTATTATCGTGAGTTTATGACCTGTGAGAAAGCTATGAGGAAACCCAGATTCCCTAAAATGGTTAGAGGCCATATATAGACTCAAATGTTTTAAATGGTTAGAGGCCATAAAACATACTCAATGTTTTGATGACAAAATTGAAATTTTGTTGATTTACAAGAATAGTTTCACACCTATTGGTTGCAAGTTTGTTTTAACGATAAAAACCATCAAACATGAAATTGTGTTCACACACAAAGCTAGATTAGTTGCTAAAGGTTACAAGCAAATTCACGGTGTGGATTGTGTTGAAACCTCATGCATAATCGTAATGCTTAAGTCTATAATTCAAGCAATGATTGCATATTGGTACATATGGCAATTGGATGACAAAAGTTCGTCCTCAATCAAATGTTGGAAGAAACTATGTACATGGTATGTCATAGGATTTGTGGATCCAAATAAATGCTTGAAAAGGAAAGCTAAAATCTAAGTACAGATTTAAGCAAGCAATTGGGAATTGGAATTGTATTTTAGTGAAGCTAATAAGTATTTTAGTTTCATAAAATGTACATGATTCTTATAGATATATAAGAAGCTTAGTGGGAGTACATAAAACTTAATTGGTCCTATGTGTATCACACACATATCTCTCTATTGTGAAATAACATTCAAATGCTAATAAGTTAGGTTTGAAATTATTCATCAATGATGGACCAAGGCGAAACTTAGTACATACTGGGTATTAAGATCTATTTACAAAGATCGTATGATATTGTTTTGGATTAAGTAATGGCATTTACTAAATCAAACACGAAAGACTCCATTGGAGATATTAGATCCATATGAATAAATCTAAGTAATGAATGTTTGAACTATGTATAAGCATTTACTAAGTTAAACATCAAAGGATCTAAGTGAGATTCTTAACCTATATTATATGTCAAAGAATTTAGCTGGATTTAGTATCTACTGAAACTAGAATGAGCTAAAGTTACATGAATAGAATTCAATTGGGAATTATTCTGCAAAAGAATTTATCATGTATGATATAATATGAGGATCGCCAAAAACGTATCGTATGACTTTAGGCATGACGAACATATACCAATCTCTATTGATCTAAGTGAAGATCAACTAGATTGAGATCAAGAATACTTATGGTACTTGAAAAGGTACATAGGAATAGTTCTTGATTCAAGGAAATAAAGATATGCTAAATATTGATGCTACACGCATAAACACTGGTAAAGGATCAAGCAAGATCCCTTTGGAGTTAACCATTGGCAAGGACGAGCTATGGAGCATCTTTTTTTGAAATGGCAACATGGATTGGAGACCATGAGTTGTTTCGTGGGAAATTAAATATTAATTTCTATGTTCTAAGATACAGATGGAAAGCCTTCCACATATCCGTGAACTGCTTGGATAAGCAAATCCAAACAAAGCATCACTAGCAACCTATACAGTTGAAGTAAAAGTAATTATTTCCTAAGAAGCAATGAAACAGGGTTGTTTACGTTAAAGAGTTCTACACTGAACTTGGGTGGATCACATGTTTGCTAACTTGATGGTTCTTCATTGCAAAATGCGTAGAACCACTATCAAAGTAAGAAAGACTAGATCACATAATAAACAAACTCAAAAGATCTTATCATCATATCTCGAAGAACATTCGATGAAAAGGATATTAAGATTGGCAAAGCATGATAACTAAACCTATGCAACAAGTGAGAAACAACACTCACATTGTGGCACTAGAAATCAAAGCATAGTTTTGAATTCCACTAGTTGTTTTAAAGATGGGTTCAAGGCCCATGGTTGTAAAACATTAGAGGTTGAACATTTATCATATATGAAATGTATTTTCATATTCCATAATATCTTGGTTTAGTATTAAATGATGAGTCCCTTCAATTTGACGATATATTCAAGATAGACTGTCAGGACCAGTCCTGTGACTAAGAAATGTCTATCAAGTGAGCTTGAATGTCAAAAGTTGAAAAAGGTCCCTGGTCGGAGTTTTCTATAAAGATGGACGCATAGAAAACGTTAGACGACTAGAATGCAAGATGAGTAGTAGTTCTGTTTCTTGAACTATGTGGACATGGCATTGTCGTAATCATTTGCATAGATACTTACTTTGGGAAGACTAGTATCGGACAGACCTATGAAACTTTATTGTAAGAGAGGAAAATCTATCATAAGTAAATTTCATTAAAATTATTAGACACTAATCCTCAATACCTGAGTGATTTTAGATTACTTGTTTGAGAATTTCTTACTTTGACGTTGTCAACCGTCGCATCGTAAAAGGAGGCTATAAAGGCAACGCTCAGGTAATCACCTATCAAACGAAGTCTAATCTCAAGATTGCAAGATTGGGATTGTCCTCCCATAAATCAGGATGAGATGCTAAAAGTTGTACAAGGCCACTCGGAGAGCTATAAACTGTAAAATGCATGGCCGTGCTCAGATGAATCATAGGCTATGATTATCTGTTTATTTGATCAGTTGAACTCTGAAACCGAGAAACACCTCTGGACATAATAAGGATGACAACTCTTACCTTATGTTCAAGAGAAAGCATCGAGCGACAAAGGAATTAGGAAATGCACACTTGTCCCTAAGGACAAGTGGGAGACTGAAGGAAATAATGCCCTTGGTCCAAGTATGCATTTAATGTTAAGTCTAATAAATGCGGTTTAGTATTAATTAACAAGTTAATAATTAAGTGAGATCAAGTGAGCTGAATGCCTAGCTAGAGGCCGCTTCAGTTCAAGTGGAATTAATGATATTAATCCACAGCTTACTCTTGATTGAACCCGTAGGGTCACACAAATAGTACGTAAACGGATCAAGTATTTAATGGCATTAAATACTCCATCTATGGATATTCGGAATTGACGGATCTTGGTTTCAGTGGGAGCTGAAATCGTCAAAGGCAAGTAAATGAATACTCCGGAAATGATGATATTGCCGGAAACAGAAATATGGATCGTATCGGAAATATAAATATTATCCAAGTCGTAGATGTTGCCGGAAACGGAAACATGGTACGTATCCGAAAATATTATCGGAAATGGAAATATTACCGGAATCGGAAATATTGCCGGAAACGGAAATATTGTCAGAATCGGAAATATTATCGAAATCGGAAAATAATTCCGGAAACGGAAATATTAAATATTTGTTCGAAACAGAAATTAATTCCGGAATCGGAAATGTTAAATATTGTTCGTGTCGGAAATGAATTCCGGAATCGGGAATTTAATCGGAAAGCGTATCGTACGAATTAGCATCGGACGAGGCTTGCTAGACGAAGGCCCAGCACGAAGCCAGGCCGTCGCCCAGCAAGCCACACGCATCCAACAACACGCCAAGGCCTCGACCAGGCCCAGCCAAGGCTTGGCGCGCGCGCTCAGCGATGGGCTGCGAGCAGTGGGCCTTAGCGCTGTGCGCTCAGCGTGGTCCGCGAGACTTCCGCATGGGCGTGCGGTGCTCATGCGCTACGTGTGTGTGTGCTATACGAATCCTAAAGCTATCGGAATTCGTGCATAGATTAAATCTTAATCCTAAAAGATTAAATTAATTATTTAGAGTTCTAATAGGATTCTAATTAATTAATTAGTATTCTAACAGGATTCGAAATCCTTTCCAAGGTTCTATAAATATATGCCTAGGGTCATGAATAACAAGTATTCATACAATAAAACAGTGATTTTTGAGCAGAAAAACCTGTCACATTCTTGCCAATAATTAGCCGAAAATTATAGTACCTTAAGGGCGATTCTAGTTGGTCAATCTTAAGGCGGATCCAGACGTGCTGTGGACTATCTACGGAGGGACGGCACTTAGAGTCCTAAAGACTTGTTCTTGTTCGGTTCGGGCGCAGCTAGGGAGGGCACGCTACAAAGTGTATGCACCTAAACTTTGCTAACTGATTATGTGTAAATAATATGTTTCCTTGCATTAAGGTTTTCCGCATGATTCATGTTTTGTCATATGTATAATAACCTAACACGAATGTCATCCTATAACTGTCAGAACTAACTATCCCATGAAGTCAATCATGAGGAAACCCGAATTATCTGGCAGGATGTCTAAATGAGTCGTACAGTTAGGGTGTTACGACATCATCCTAAATATGCAACACGAAGTCGACTATGAAGTCAACATGCTGGGACATGATAGTACAATCTTTCTGCTGCGAGTTTAAAGCTACCAACAACGAAGCGGAGTACGAATCCCTGATCTTAGGATTGACGCTAGCTCGCGACATTCACATTCGACGACTTGAGTTACGCTGTGATTCATTATTGATTATTAGTCAAATTAACGGTTCTTATGCAGCAAAAGATTCCAAGATGCAAGCCTACCTCGAGACAGCCAAGGCACTTGTCAAAAAATTTGATTTTTGCAACCTCCAGCAAATCCCAAGAGACCAAAACACCCAAGCCGACGCACTAGAAAACCTAACATCAACCCAACCAGACTATCCGCAGTTCTTATTATCCACCTCATGCACCCAACCATCACAAAAGATACCTTCTCAATCAATGAACAACCTTCCACAAGTCAATTACAAACTCCCACATCAGGACGACACCCAAAACAACAACCGACCACAACCCATTTTACATTACTATTCGGATGTGAAGCCGCGATCCCACCTGAAGTCGAGATTCCAACAACACGCTGCAAAGGTTAAAATGGCGTCATACCAACAAAGTACCGCAAGAAGTTACAACAGGAATGTATGAGTGAAGATCTCCCAACAAGGTGACTGGGTGCTACGAAAAGTCTTCCCCAACACAAAAGATCCACGACTTGGTAAGTTGGATCTAACATGAGAAATCCCTTATCGTGTCAAAAGAGAACAGGTCATGGTGCATATGAACTGGCAGAAAGAGATGGAAAACCAATACCGAGAAGCTAGAACGCGACACACTTAAAGTTGTATCATTTCTAGTCTTAACTCATTGTGTACAAGTATGTTTTCTTTTTTGCAAACACCCCACTTGCAGATATGAACAGGTCACTATTGCTGGAATCAAATCGACGACTCCGAGACGGGGGGACAACACGAACCCGCCGCAAACACTACGCAGAGGATAACATCCACGCTAGACGATTCCCAAACCAGCTAAGTAACTCAACAACTCGATCCTCTCTTTTCTTATTTGTCCATTTTCTTACCATTATTGACTTAAGCATCGGAGGGCACACTCAACGGCCAACTTTGACGCCTCTAGCTCGTCTTGCAGAACAAACAATCTTGATGATCCATCTTGGAGCAACTTCAAGGCGTATACATACATTACACAAGTCTTGTTGAACCATGGGATACAATTTACAGTTACGCTTACATTTAAAATTTACGATTTACATCTTACAAATTGGGTCATACAAAACGCCTGGGAAACGTTGGCCAATAAAAAATGCTTGGGAAACGACTTACACATTACATATTACAAACTTACAAATTACAAAACGCAATTTAGGCCATAACAAAAATGCCTGACACATTACATTGTACATTACATACACAGTGGAATACAGATCTACATTTTTGCTACAGTATACATTTCGCAGCATCTCCTCTGACAAGCTGAGGCGTCGCCAAAGTCAAACTCGAGGTACGCATACCACCTGCAAAACAAACACAACCCAAACACATTTTTTCCAAACACACAAGCAATTCACACAAACCCAGCCTGAAAAATTAAAAAGTCCACAAGTATTTACATGACTTGTCCCCTTGGACAAGCCCAAAAACACACAAAAGACTGCCGCCATTAAGACGAAACACAACCACAATATTTTTTCTGACCTCCTCAAAGGCCAAACACAAAAACAATTTTTTAAAAACCAAGTCACCATTGAAATTTTAAATTTTTAAGGAGGGGGGACAGAGCTACTCCTGAGGATCTGCTGGACGTGCATTCTCCCCTTGTTCGCCATCGCCCGGTGTCGCCACCATCTCGACATTGGGGCTGGTTGCTGTTGCACCCTCCTCAACGTCTTCTTCATCGCTAACGGCACCAGGGGGGACATAGTCCTCGGGGAATGCAGCGTTGAACTGGGAAATATCTTCCTCAGGAGTCCAGTTCACATGTTTGCCCGCCTTGAAGTCTTCCATCGTCTCAGCTTTCATCTTCCAAGTGTAGTAACCAGCACACTCGAAAATCCTCGCCTTGACTTTGGTAAGAGACGTCTTCAGCTCGCCAACCTCAGCAGCCAGCGCCTCCTTCTCGGCGTTCAACGCAGCAATCTCGACCTTGGTCTTCGCCTCCTTGGCCACGCCACCAAGTCGGCCAACCTCCTGCTTAGCTTTTTTTTTATGTCACTCTTCATTTTCCCTAACTGATTTTCTATTGTTATGACATGATGGCGAGTAGCCAAAGCAGAATGCAGGGCCTATATTAACAACAAAAAGAGAGAAGAAGAAAGAAGAAGGCATATCAGTCACCATACGACGACATAAAGACAGCATACATTAATATATGTTGAGGGACTAAAGTAAAACATACCTTCCAAGCATCTGAGGCGCTCTCAACAGTTGCAGCAACTGGGGACAGGGTCTCTTGGCGCTCTCGGCTGACCGGCATCCACAGGCGGTCAACTTATGGCCAAAGCTGATATTGTGGAGCACCTGCTGACCCGAAGTCGTCAGGGAACTCCACAGTGAGCTTCCTCTTCCGAGTTGGAGGCG
Organism: Spinacia oleracea; assembly: GCF_020520425.1. Classification (NCBI taxonomy): domain Eukaryota; kingdom Viridiplantae; phylum Streptophyta; class Magnoliopsida; order Caryophyllales; family Amaranthaceae; genus Spinacia; species Spinacia oleracea. The sequence continues at coordinate 6,450,055 of NC_079487.1, read as the reverse complement.
GCAGCTTGAACTCGGTTGGCAGAGACGCTCCAGTCTCCCCAGTCACCGTAGCATCGGTGGAAGCCTTTGGCGGCCTCCGAGGTGACACCACAGTGATGGGCTTAGGTCGAGACACACTTCCAACCTTGTCCAGCAACGCCTTCAGCTCGGAATTTTCAGCAGACAACGCCTCCATGTCGTCAGACAGAGTTAGAACATCAACCGACGACTTCATCTCGTCAATCTCTAGCGGGACGACCTGCCGGCTCCTACAAAAACGCCAACCATAGACGACTTAGTCTCGTCACCCCATATCTTCTACTTATTTACTTTTATAACTAACGCTAATCGTTTACCTTTTAATGTTGTTATTTTCTCAGGATCAGTTGGCATTCTTATTGTCATCATTACATCTTACCGGTTGGTAAGGAGTCGGGAAGTTATTTTCCTTCATTTTTTGAAGATTAAACCCATTCTCTACTTTGAGCTTCTCGGAAGAATTCGAAAATGGGTTTGGGGACAATTGTTTGGGCGGTAAAATAACATCCCCGTGACATGGCAAGGGAGACCCATTCAAAGGGTCATATGACAACCATCAAGACAGTAATAAAAGCTATGGGCATTGATCAAGAAAAACGGCTAAAGTGAGTTAGCGGTTACAAACATTGAAAGCAATGATGAAATCAATGGGCGGTTACAGTTATTTAATGCAAGGCTGAAATCAAGGGGATGTTACAATCATTAAGGCTAGGGGGTTACATGCAATAACTCTTTGGTTTAATGATGGTTTTTATGATTGTAATTGAATTACTCATGTATAAATAACATGTTATTGTTCATTGTAGACACGGATTCATACACATTCACACTTCATATAATAAACTACTCCTCTCCCCCTTTTTCTGTAAGAGTTTCATATCCTTGTTCTCTCCCTCTTTATATTTTCTTGCTTATTCGGATTGTCAGCACCCCCTCCCTCCGACAAATTCAAACCTAGGTAAAATTTGTCCAAAACAAGTACTGATAAGTTTTTGTACCTGAAGACCATTTAACAACAGAATATTTGAACTGATGTAATATATCACTTCTTTCAAAAGTTGTGCAAGCATATAGTACATAGCACTATTAAAGCGCAACTACAAATCAAACTAGTGCCTTTTAGGTAATCAAGGAGATCTCTAGGCAACATAGAAGCAGGCCCTTTTAAAGGGGTTGAGATCATGAAACTTATATCATTCTGCTAAGATATCCTTCATTTTAATTAGGCTTATCTATACACCAAAGACTATGTAATTCATGTATGGATCAAAATCTCTGACATGGAGATCCTCAATTTGAAGATGTTTCACTTGGTTAATAAGTTTCCGGTTGGGGATATGGAGTATGAAATCACTTAACACCTACAATTACGGGAAAATAGCAACCAACAATTAGTTAAGCATTAGATACAACCATAAATACAAATATGGCTTACACTGTTACACATCCAAATACAGATGCTGAACCAAAAATTAAGGGGGGGACAAGTAAGAGTTATACTTTATGCATTAGTTCTGAACTTCAATTTTAGCCCTATAATGCAATACACAACCCTCTCCACACCTGTAGTATTGTAATACCCAGTCCTCCAGCACGGTATATCAACCTATTGTTGTTTGTAGTTTTGCACCAAAGTACGGAAAATACCTGCTACTTTGCCGGACAGTTTCGCCCTAGTATCCTTAAATACTCCATGAGCAGCTGCAAGAATGTTCTCTCCATGCTCAATTAGTTTCGCGCTGTACCACTCTAGGAAGAACTGTCCATATGCCGTACTCCATGTTCCGTCTCTGCGAAAGAATCCCGTGTCTTCTGGATACTGTTTGTACTGGCCCGAGTCATGTGGGCCACTTCTTCCCCATTCTTACTCTCCAAAAGCCTCAGCTGCTGCTTGTAATGATGCTTTCATATACTTTTTTTCAATGAAAGAAAAAGGAAGATGAGTCCATGTCTGATGATTTCAATTGGTTAGTTAATTGTGAAACAATTCAATATATAATTTTGATTGGGAATTTTTGTGTGTTATTGTTTACTGTGGACTTCTCTTAATTTATTTTTACACCGTGGTAGAAACTATTATTAACCGTTTGTATATTTTTTTCTTAAGGTCCATGATGCATTTGGAGATAATGATGGTGGAAGAAAAGAATCAAGTGGTGATGCATAACTCGTTCATCTATGAAGCTGATATTCTTGAACTTATATTGAGTGGCCTTTGTTTTGAAGATGACATTTTAGAATAATAAGTTGGATGACATTTTTCTGCTGATTGGTTGTTGTTTTGGTTGCGTGTTTCTGTCTTGTTTGGCCTGCTGCTGCACTGCTGTTTCTGCAGGTGTTTGGTGTTGTTTTCAGCTGCACATGTGCTGCTTCTTGCTGTTGCAGGGTGTGGGTTGTGCTCCTGATGTGTGCAGGTTGTTCTGCAGGGAGTCCAGGTGCTGCAGTCAGGTCTACAGGGAGTGTGGTGTTCGATTGCTATTGTGTGCAATCTTGTGTTGCGTACCCTTTTATTGCGTCTATTGTGTTTGGTTGTTAGGGAGTGGTCTGTACTCCTCTAACGTTTTCTGCTGTTTCGTTGTTTAGATCTTTTGTTCATACCTTTTGGTATTAAATTTGTGTTTTGGAGATATATAGCTAGCCAATTTGATAGTTTGGACATGTGCAAACTTAATTTGATGATATGATATGATATGATTTGGAGCGAGCTAAGTACGTATTATTGCATATATATATATATATATATATATATATATATATATATATATATATATATATATATATATATATATATATATATATATATATATATATATATATATATATATATATATATATATATATATATATATATATATAATCTTGTCATTTATAATTTTAAAGGTGTTCGTGCTATATATATATAGTTAATTGCATCTGTTTGGTATGGTTTTAATTAATTAGTTTCATGTTGATTTTGCTTTGCGCAAAAATGAACGATTTAAAAAAAAATAAAAAAAATTCTCGACGCAATATAGTGTCAAAACATGATTCGCGCAAAAAATTGTTGGTAAGCCCGCAAAAAATATTACTACGCAGATGACCGTCGAGAAATATTTAGCTACATCAAACACCGGCGAGATTCTCGACGCAGAATGACGCCAAAAATATTCTGTAGACGACAAACACCGTCGAGATTCTCGACGCTGCGCAGCGTCGAGAATTTCTCTACGGCCAAATTCTCGACGCTGACTTTGGGCGTCGAAAAATAGCCAAAAAGCGTCGAAAAATGACGCGTTTTGTAGTAGTGGTTGGAAGTGTTTGAGATGAGCCTTCATTCTTTTGTAGAAGTTGACTCTTTGTACTAGGACTTAGAATATCGAAAAAGAATATTTCGACCTATTAGAAATTGAACTATTTTAGGGGAGTTTCAACCCATCGAGAATTTGGAAATTGGACTTGCACTAGGAGATTGAACTTTGTATTATTTCAAGGGAATTTCAACCCGTCAATATTTTAGGTGATTTCAACCCGTTGGACTTGGAGTATTTGAAGGGAATTTCAACCCGCTTGAAAGGGAATTGATTTTGTATTATTTCAAGGGAATTTCAACCCGTAAATATTTTAGGGGGATTTCAACCCATTGGATCTTGGAATATTTTTAGGGGAATTTCAACCCATGGAATGGAATTTTGAACTTGTATTATTTCTGGGGAGTTTCAACCCGATTGGATTTCGAAGTATATTTGGGGGAATTTCAACCCATTGGACCTTGGAATATTTTAGGGGAATTTCAACCCATTGGATTTGGACTTGTATTATTTCAAGGAATTTCAACCCATTGGAAGTGTTTTGAGGGATCGAATTTGTATTATTTCAGGGGAGTTTCAACCCATGATAGAATTTGAGTTTGTACTATTTCAAGGGATTTTCAACCCATTGGAAATATTTTTGAATTTTGAATTGAGAGAAATGGAAAGCAAGGATTTGTAGCTTGATGATGAGTTTGAAGTTTGAGTTTGATTTGAAGTTTGAACATTGAAATGGGAAAGAGGCACTTTTGTATAGAACATGAGATGTTTGAATTTGAGCATTCCGGCGTCGCCATTGGGTTTGGAATTGGAAAGTTTCGAATATGGGACTTGAGATTTGAAAGATTAAAAATAGGAATTTTGAACTTGAGGTTCGGAATATGGAATGGAAAAGTCGGCATTATGACGGCATGAATTCGAACATTTGAACTTGAGGTTTTGAAGGATGGAATTGAACCCTTGAATACTTGAACTAGAATTGAATTTTTTGAACTTGGAAATTGGATGCTTGAACTAGAAAATCCGGCATGACGCCGTTGGATTAAATTTGAATTTGAAATTTTGACTAGAAAATCCGGCATTACGACGTCGTTGGATTGAGTTTGGACTTGGAATTTGAAATTTGGACTAGAAAATCCGGCGTTACGACGCCGTTGGATTGAGTTTGAACTTGGAATTTGAAATTTGGACTAGAAAATCCGGCATTATGACGATGTTGGATTTGAATTTTGAAATTGAAACTTGAAATTTGGACTAGAAAATCCGGCATTATGATGCCATTGGATTTGAATTTTGAAATTGAAACTTGAAATTTGGACTAGAAAATCCAGCATTATGACGTCGTTGGATTTGAATTTTGAAATTGAAACTTGAAATTTGGACTAGAAAATCCGGCATTATGACACCGTTGGATTTGAATTTGAAATTTGGCATTTGTGCGTGAAGCGTGTTTAAGGGTTTTGAATCAAATGGAGTGGCACTCCTAAAAGTCCTTAAATCGGCGATTTTAGATGCATGAGGCTTGAAAGATGTTCCTATGGGTTTGGTTTCCTAGTTGGAGGCTAATTGGCTTTGGCAAAGCTAGAAGTTGAGGTTATCCATTAAAAAACCCAAATTATTTTTGGGCTCTTCTTCTTCTTCAACCTCTCCTCTTCGTGATCCTCCTTCAACTCCTCTTCATCCTCTTCGTTCTGTGTCTTCTCCTCTTTGTCCTCCTCTTCGTCCTGCGTCTTCTCCTCTTCGTCCTCCTCCTTCAATGCCTTCTCCTCTTCGTCCTCCACCTTCAACTCCTCCTTTTGTCATTTTCCGACCATCGTCTAGTGTCAATCACCGCCGCTTCTGCCCCTTTCTCCGTCGCAATTAACCTTACTCTAATTTAATTTCCCCAAGCCCTAATTCAGAAGAATGCAAATTCGGGAAAATCTTCGTGTACGATCTTCCACCAAAGTTCAACTACGACATTTACAAAAACTGCGATGCGTCGCCTTCTCAAACGACGATTCAACTAGCAATAATCAGATCCCCAATTTAATTTGAATGAAATCACTCCAAAAATCTTGATCTATTTGTCGTATTTTCCTTTGTTCTTCGTTCTGGGTTTGATTTTTCTGGAGTTTTGGATTTGTGTTTTCTGGGTTTTGAGTTTGTCCTAGACCTGATTGTTTTTTCTGGGGTTTTGTTGATCTTGGTTTTTCGAAGGTTTTTGATTTCGTGTTTGGGTTGATTTGGGTAATTGTTGTACTGGGTTCTTAGTTAGGGTTGAAGGTGAAAATTGGGGTCAACAATGAAGATTGAAAATGGAAAGAGAAAGATTAAAGGGGAAAAAGGGGGAAAAAATAAAAATTGAATGTTAACGGAATGGATGGAAAATGGTCATTAAGGGTATTTTGTGTTATTTTATAAAACGTCAGGGGTATTTGGTGCATTCTGGAAACATTAGGGGTATTTGGTGCATTAACGCAAACTTCGGGGTCATTTCATGAAAAATCCGATTATTTTTTGGCAACTTTGGGAGCTAGTTGTCAAGCAAATTAGCTTAAACAAGCTAATTTGCTTGGCCAAGCTAATTTATTATTTCCACTCTAATGGTCTAGCTATTAGCTTGAAACTTTTATAAATTTCAAGCTAGTCCCTGGCTACAACCATTGGAGATGCTCTAAGCTTGTTAAAATTTTAGGCAATATTAGGACAAAATAGTATACACTAGTATTATATCAAAACATGTACATTTTCTAAAACATGTAAGAAAATGTATTTAAAACTAAAGAAAAAAAATATACATATTTATATGCAACAAAATCTATTAGGAATTAATGTAATAACAAATTAACTAAAATAAACGTAAAAGATTGTGTTTTTTACTTGTTCATTTTTTTGCGTTTTTTGCCGCAAACTGCTTGTATAACCATATAACATTAGGGTGTACTAAGTTTAATTTTGTAATAAAACAATGTAAGATTGAAGGGATGAATTTCAATTTTTTTTACTGCCACAATAATTGCTTTCATGTTTGCCATAGGAATTAAATTAAATAGTTGTTGACTTTTGGTTGTCACGTGCATTGAAATTATTTTTTTTACAATATGACATTAATTATCAGTTTTTAGAATTATTATAATTAAATTAAATTAAAACTTATTAAGGGTATTATAGTCTATTCCACAGGGGGACACCAAAAGACCATTACTAAAATGACCTCATAAATTCCATTATAAAATAGAGATATATATATATATATATCTTATATGCACGTGATGCATGCGAAATTATTAAAAACTTAAAATTGTATTTTTACTTAATATTGATGTATGGGCCTAAGCAAAAATCTTGCACATACTACGTGCAACTATACTGTTATAGTCTTTTCTACATAATCATATCTTACCATTCCTATGGAAAATAAATGCCATAATAGTTTTCTAATTTTATAGAAAGTGAATGATCTCCAAATATTAGACCATTAAATTTTACATGTATGAGGATTAACCCATAATGACACCAAAAAACTTTCCTGATTTGTTATTGATTTTCAGTTTTTAAAATCAATAAATAATCAGATTTTTAAATCAATAAATAATTAGTTTTTTAATTAAATTCAATTGTGAAATTTTAGAGAATAATTTAGTCTTATCTTAGGGGGACACCAAAAGTGGTGTTACCGAAATACCCCACTCCTCTTCACTTATATAATAGAGATACATTCACTTTCTCAAACCCCTAAGTGCAAAAGGCTTATCTATTGAGCTTTTTGAGAATTAGCTTTTTCACCCAAAACTCTGAACCAAACCTCTCATAACCAAAAACTCTTAATTAACTTTTTTTTAAAAGTCAAACCTCTAATTCACCTCAAAAAAACTATTTTCCCCTTAAATCTCTCCTAACCAAACACCCATATAATATAATACGAAAGTAATAGAATTTGCGGGAAAATAGCATTATTTGAAATAACAATATTAACAATGATAAAACAAAATCATAAAAATTCATGAGATTGGGGCTCCACAATACGAATGTAAACGTGTAATTCTATGAGTCTACAACATCCACAAATAAAGATTTTTATTTGTTAGTGACCAACTTTATGGTAGGTATGGTTAATGAAATAATGCCCTTTATTATTTATGTTGTGAGTGACCCTAACATTTTGGCACAATGGCGACACCCTTACGAAGTAGACCATTTCTTTTTATTTTTAGATCTGGAACTAATTATCCCACCCTGTATAAGATGGATGATAAATATAAAATTGTTGGGGTTATTTCGCCTATCATCCCTTAATTTTAGGTTGAAAACCTGATGGACTTATATGTGCTTATATTTTTCTTTGAAGTGAGCTGGACTTTACTCAATGGAATTAATCACATGTACACTATATGCATTTATTTTCGAGGTTTTCTAATTCTCTAACAGGTAAAAATTATAGTTTGTATACTAAGGATAAAATAGTAACTTTATGTAGTATAGTAAGAGTTAAATGGTAACTTCAAGTAATAAATTTAGTCTGGTCCACAAAAAATAATATTTACCTTTGACTTGTGAGTACCAAACTATGTTGTTTGGTACAAAAAAAAATGCAACCACGTTAGCTAAGTATGTTGTTTGGTACCACATGACTACTCTTCTTCTACAGAACTACGTTGCTTGATACTAAATAAAAATACAAACTATTAATATATTGTGAGTATAACATTTCAAATCTTTACCAATTATAAAACAATACTTTCTCTTATTTTCTATCTTAGAATGATGACACATAAGCTACTAAAGAACTCCAAATAAAAACTCATATTTTAATACTTTCCTCTTATAACCATCTACCCTGTACTCCGTATTTCTTTTAGAAATAAAAGAGCAACTCAAAAAATGTCCTTGTTTTTCATCGACTAAAATCTATAATCATTATCATGCTCAAGAAAAATATCTACTACGAGTACATAATTTATTTGCAAAAATTGATGTTTAATTTAATAAAAGTGTTTTTGTTTTTTGCAGCAAGTATTTTTAATTAGTGGAGCACTTATGTCAGTGAAGTTGGTGAAACCAATTTTGGCCCTGTTTGGCAATTGGCTGTTGGCTGTTGGCTGTTGGCTGTTTCACTTGGCTTGTTTGACTGGCTGTTTGTGTTGGCTTTTTATGTTGGCTGTTTGACTGTAGATTTTCTGAAAATGTGTTTGGTAAAGTTGAATGTTGGCTATTAGCTGTTTCATGTAAAATGACCTTTAAGGACATTTGTTTATTTTATGTATTTTTGTAACATATTTTTCTTTTCATAAGCCATTTTACTTTTTGTAACTATTATTACTATTAGTATTATATATTTATTTCATAATGTTAATATAAAATTATTAACCATAACGATAAAATAATAAATATTAACAACAATAAATACTATTACTATTTATTACTTATTTCATTAAAATATTATACCATAATATAATTATTTTTTTTGTTTAGCAAAGTAAGTGATAATAATATATAGGAATAATTGACTGGAAAAATCCCAACTTTGAACGTTTCACTTTTATTAATCCCAACTATGGTTTTTTTTTTAATAATCCAAACTTTTACCCCTAATGACTTTTAACAATCCCAAAAACCGGTAACCTGTTAAAATGGTAAACACTTGTAAACTTGGACTTGGGCTTTTAGTTTCTCTCTAAAAAATTTGGTACACGTCATTCATTCAATATCCATTCACCCAAAGTTAAACCCTTTTTGTTTTTCATCTGCTGTAAAATAAAATAAAAACAAAAATCAAACACCTTCCATGCTCGTATGTTTAACCTTAGATTGTAATTTGACAATTTTTTGATTGTAAAAGGAGGTTCATTTTGACATTTTTGTTTTAAATCATACTACATCATCTTCATCGTGCTTCATTTGGTAACCACCATTTCTGCTATGGTTGTATCCCTTTCAAATAACTGAAATCAAAGGTCATCAACCTTGTTAATACTAGTAAGTTACTGGTAGTAACCCATTTAAATAAATTAAACTCTGTATCCTTTAAAAAAAAAAACCCAAAGGAATACACCCCCTTGAACCCGAAAATGACCCGGTGGATCTAACATATGAGGTTTACTTCGTTCAGCTATTAAATGTCACATTAAAATATGAGGTTTGAAAACATTTAAAATTTTGGGTGGAGAATCAAAGAAAATGACGAAATGAGAAACAAGGGTTATAAGGAGATTTATTAAGGAAAATAAATAAGGGGGAATAAATGCATTTAAAGAAAAAAAAAACTAACTCTCTATTGCCATGTCAGCGCCACGCCATACATTACCTGCTACAGTAAGTAACTTACCTGCTAGGCCCGTTAAAAGTCAATAGGTGTAAAAGTTCGGATTATTAAAAAAAAACTTATAGTTGGGATTATTAAAAGCAAACCACCTAAAGTTGGGATTATTCTGGTCAATTAATCCTAATATATATAGTGAATTAGAAAAAGAGAAATAGTGTTTTTATTAGAAGTACAAATAATCAATAAATAGATTGTCGTAATACAATCTAATACAATCTAAAGTGAACAAAGCATGAAGTATCTAAGTTATGTAACTTGTGAAAAAAACCCATAAGAATCTAAATTATCTAATGTACTTGTCTAAGTCTCCTTAGTCGTCTAGCTTCTAGTAAACAAGCAGCAATGTTATCGCGAACTGTTGTCATTTCCCTAGTTGACGACTCTTGAACACATGGAGGGACACTAGTTTCAACATCCTCAATTCCCTCGGGGGGTATGAAGTTAGGATCTCTATCCACGAGTCTAAAAGCCGGATCGCCAATACTACTTCGTCTAATATAGTTGTGTAATGCAAAGCAAGAACATATTATTCTATTTTGATCTTTGAATGAGTACATAGGAACCTTATCTAGAATCTTCCATCGAGCTTTAAGAACACCAAATGACCTTTCAATGCAACTTCTCAAGGATGAATGAGCACGATTAAAAACTTCTTTGATACCTCTCGGATTTACACCACGATACTCCGATAGATGGTACCTCGTCTTAGGATAAGGTGTCAAATATCCCTTTCTTTCTAGATAGCCTTTGTCCACAACATAGTATTTACCTATAATTAATTTGCGTTTAAAAAATTGAACATAAGAAATGAAAGTAAATATATATATATATATATATATATATATATATATATATATATATATATATATATATATATATATATATATATATATATATATATATAACCTTCTGGTGGTTTTGGAAACTTGAGTCTTGGATCACCGATTGTATCAAGAAATATACGAGAATCGTGTGCTGAACCTTCCCATCCAGTTAAGACATATGTAAACAACAAATCAAAGTCACATACCGCTAAAACATTTGTAGTTGGTATCCCTTTCCTTCCTCTATAACGTATTTGATCCTCTTCGGGAACAATTATTGATATATGTGTTCCATCTATAGCTCCAATACAATCCTAAAAAAATTGGGATCGATCATATTAATTTAAGAGAGCTTTTAAATGATTAATGAAAATGAAAATTCAATTACCTTGAAGTACGGCATGTATCTAGCATCGTTAGCTAGCTTTTGCGGCACCTCCTTGAAATCTCGATCTCTAGGTACAAGTATATCCCTAGACATTCCATCTATAACATATAATACTTCTTTGAATACTCTACTCACAGTTTCTCCAGAGTGATGGAAACGTTCCCGAGTTATTTTGTTTGGGGCACCATGAGCAAGGACATAAATAAATATGCCTACTTTTTCTATAATCGACATACGATATGATGACCTCAAACCATACCTAGTTTCCAAATCTGTGCATAATTGCATAAACAAAGGAGGATACATTCTAAGAGCATTAAAACATCGTGTTTCATGACCATTTAATAATTCAATCATCCACCTTTGTCCAGTAAAATATGAGGTCATGCATGGTACCTTATAAATATGATTTAAGTAATACTTGCTAATACAACCTATTATGCAATCCATCAAATCCCAAAATGTATCCTCTTCATCCATGTATTCCTTACATAAGAGGAGCATTCGAATTTGCATATTATAATCCATGTATACCTACAAAGAAATAAGTTAATTTCTAAGTCAATATCAATCATTCCAAAAGATTATACAATATAATTAATAGTATTACATAATATTTAGATGTTACAAAATATGGATGAATTATATCATTCGGAAAAGTTACCCTGTTTATATCAATACAATTCTCTTGATCAAAATATTTGCAGGGGATAGGGAAAAGCAAAAGTAACCCCACTTCATACTTGTTGCATATCCAAAAAATTACAGGGGGTGGGGAAAGAACACAATCCTAAATTGCACATCTAATCCTACATAGTTGGTAAGGTCAACACATATTAGTTGCGTCCCATATTTTGTGCATACATAAACCGGATGTATTCAACTCTCTTCTTGTCATCCGGGAATTCTAAAAATATAGTTCTTCTTTGTGAATCTTCAATTAGTGTGCAAGCATAGTAAAATTTAGGAGAGGTGGAATCCAAATCGGTCATGGCACACAACTTGATCATAGCCTCGGTCACACTATATTTGGTGTTGCAATATTCATAGAATTCATCATATTCACCATCGCAACTTGAAACTCTTTTGTTGAATTATTTCTCTCGGCAATCATTTGTACCATGCCATCAATCTTATGTGAAAGTGCAGCACTCCCTCCAGATTTTCTAGTACTTTCAGTCCTAGCACTCTTGTTGCTTTGGGAAGAGCCACTCTCCATTACCCTTTTCCCTTTACCTTTATCAGTATTTTCATTTTGGGTAGATAGATGAGTGGGAGATGAAGGGCTATGTTCTTTCCACATCCCATCCCATTCATTTCCCACATTAGAACCCACTTCATCAAAATCATTAAGATGTGAAGACAGGCCAATGGGAGGAGAAGGAACATATACTTCATCTTCTAGTGTTAGAGGATCGGCCACTGGAGTAAACTTCTCAGCTCCTTGGGCACAACCTCCAAAAACCTGATCCATTTTGTATTCGAGCTCAGGCTCAATCCCTTCGTCCCGAAATATTTCAAATTTTGCATTTTCCTATCCAAAAAAATGAGTAAATGTATTACGTACTTACCTCCCCCAGTTTGTTAATCATATAGAATGTATTAATATCATATCACAAAAAAAAAAAAAAACTAACCTGTATTTTTAAGGCCCACCACTCATCGCTAGCTGCAACAGTTCTTTTCTCATTGTCCCATCCTAATCTGGTCTCTTTGGACTTCAATTGTTTCCAAAGTATCCATTTAGGCCTCATCCCATCCAATTTATTTTTAAGTCGACCTTTATCCCAGGCTAAATTTGTGATTTTTTCCCAATCTTCCACTACTTTCTTCCATAGTAATTGGTGTGAAGTTTTGGCACCAGATTTCCCTTTACTCCACATTGTGTGTTTTATACAAAGATCGTAAAGGGTATGGATTAATTCATTGGACCAAGTAATCCGGCTTACATTGACCAATTCTTGGATTTCACCATCATTTATCCTATCTCCTATTTGATTGTTTTTGTTCTTTTTCGGGGCCATCTAAACATAAGTCAAGTATACATATCATGAGTATACATATGACACAAATAACAAAACACTTACTTAAGATGATGAAATCGTAATGTGAAAGTTAAAAAGTATTATGTAGTACATGAGAACTATATAAGTCATGAACATGAACTTTGCATCATGTCCAGACCTCTAGAATTTTATGATCGGAAAGATACAATAATATATTAATTAAGTGAGCTCAAATAAAGAAAGATCTAAAATCAATAATAAGACCTTGTTTTATTTGTCATGAGATAAACATATTTAAAATCCAAGGCCTAACAAATTAAAAGGTTATCAAAGTAAACCGTTAGATTTAGCTTGAAGTCAAACTAAACAAAATTAACAAGTAATCATCATTAACAATTAACAAGTAATCACCATTAAAAATTCCAAAAAATCCAAAAAAAATCCAAATCTACCACAAAATAAAATACACTTCGTAAATCTAACAACAAGAAAACATAACTACAACCTAATTAATTCAAAAAATCAAATTATTTATCAACCCCACATCTCAAAATCATGCATAAGATCTAAATACCGAAAACAAATTCCAAATATTGTGAAGAATTGAAGATACAGGGGAAAGAACCCCATTAAATTATTTACCAACCCATGCCATAGCAAAATTTGCAAAGGAAAGTATCACAAGGCCAGAATACCGAAAACAAAAATTACAAACTTACCGATAACAATGCCGTCGAGAATTTCACCAGTGATTTTGGTAACAGGAACCCTTCAATTTGACCCTTTTCCCCTTCCCTTATTTGTTTATCAGTAGTAGATGGGGTTTTGTTTTAGGAGAGAGAATGATAAATTGAAGTGGAGCAAGATAAATTAAAAAGTGGAAAGATAAGAGGGTAGTAAATAGGGATAAAAATGTAATTGTCAAATAAAAAGCCAACAGCCAGTCAAGAAAAGCTACTTCTATTGGCTTTTGAGAATTGGCGGGAAAGCTGGCTTTTTAGCCAAGAAAAAAGCCATTTACCAAACAAGTTTTATTGGCTGTTTGACCACTAAAAAAGCCAACATCAAAAAGCCACCCAAAAGCCATTAACCAAACAAGGCCTTTATAATGTTACTCCACTTGTGCGAGCACATGGGCATAGGCGCATAGCCGAATACGGAGTATTTAGACCATAGTTATCAAATATCTTGGTTTGGTATTTAGGAGAGATAAGTGAATAAAAAATATTAAAAGAGGTAGAGAGATGAGTGAGAAAGTTAGAGAGAGATTGAAACCAAAAAAATTTGGTGTTCATGAACACCAAATCGAAAACCAAAATATTGCTTGGAAAGATTGACATGTGTCATATGGGGACCAAAATCATTGGTTTTCTATTTTTTTTTCAAATTGCAATGTGATTTATGACATAGGTTTGTTGGTGTTTGATAAATGTTGGTGGGGTATGGATGATATAAGAGAGATGATATTTTTGGTGTTTGATAAATGTTGTTGGTGTTGAGTTTGGTGTTGGGGAGAGGGAAATAAGAAAATAATATATTTTATTAGGTTGAAGACCAAAACCAAGGTGTTTGATAACTATGCTCTTAGAGATGGGTGATACTACCTCCGTTTCGAAATAATATGAACCTTTTAACTTTTGACATTATTTATAAATTTTAATTTGGCTATCATTTGTGATGTATGGGTAAGAAAAATATAGTCGTGTGGCGTCTTTTTTGATTCGTTTCGATATGTACTTTCAAAATATTAATTTTTTATAATTTTTACGAATAAAAAATTAAAGATGTTAATGTCTAAACATTTACACCGGCAAGCGTGAAAAAGTAAAATGTTCCCAATATTGCGAATCAGACGGAGTATATCGCTTGGAGAACAAAGGATTTTATCACACATACTCACCCAAATAAAAAGGTAAAAGGAAAGAAAATGGAAAGGATAGTCCACCCCTTAAATGAAAGAGTAAAATATTCATTACTGAGCTCCAACGAAGAATAAAAAACGCAGCAAAGAATCACATAAGAGAGAAGGGAGTAAGAGAAAGAAAGGGATAAGGTAAGAGTTCTTGTACAATTGTGAATATTAATTCAATTCAACAAATTCACGTGGATTTAACATCTTCAATTGTTATTTAAATTCGTGTGAAAAATAATTCAATTAGAAGTAAAACAAAGTTAAGAAGTTGGTTTTTTTTTTTGGGTTAAAAGAAGTTGGTTATTTTGACGTTCTTAACATTGTTATGATTTTCAGAATGATTAGATCTTGAAAGTGGAATGATCGTATATATAGCTACAATATGTCATTTGGATACGTTGTCATTGATTATTTGGTTACTATTGATTTTGCTTATCGTTTTCTAGTTGTGTTCTAGAATAATTATGTTATCTAGTATAAACGTTGTCATTGTTTTTAGGAAAAATTGATATTATCAGTCCCAACTATGGCCGATTTACTTTAAAAGGTCTCAACTTTTGATTATCTCATAGTGGTCCCAACTATAGAGAGTCCTTTCCAAAAATGGTCCCTTAGTTAAAATTAAGTGCTAAATAACTTAATTAAGACTCATATCTCTCGTGCAATAACCATATTTTTTAATTAAATGAAGTAAATAGAATAGTATGATATGCTTAAATCAACTTAATTAACAATTTAATAAACTAAAGGACCATTCTGGGAAAACACACCTTAAAGTTGAGACCACTCTAGAATAATCAAAAGTTGGGACCTTTAAAAGTGAAGTGACCATAGTTGGGACTGTCAATATCAATTTTTCCTTGTTTTTATTAATTATATCATTGTTTTATAAACACTGACATTGGCGATTTTGTTGAAGTAAGAAAGAGATCAACAATGGCGTTGTCAGAGATATGAAATATATGAAAGAGAAGGAGAGTATTGTTTCTGTCGGAGGAGGAGGAATCGGAATATTTGAAGTTACTTTTGAAGGAGGGTATATTTCCTAGTCTGATCTTGTAGAGTTGAATTACCAGGTACACTTGCAATAAAATAAATGACAAATCGCGAGATATAGAGTATGTGATAACTCAATGTGCTCCCTTTGAATTTGAGCATTGGTCATACTGAATCCCTGAAATTGGACTCATCTTAGTAGACTATTATAAACATGAAAATTGTTTAGGGTCTAAACAATGTTACAATATTGGTTGATTTGGTGACAGGAATCCTAAACGTTTGGTCTTGTCATGAATTTCTGAAATTTTTTATTACTCTCGGTCGTTAAAGTTGTACAATATATAATTTGTGACACCATATATTTTATAATGGGGTTAAGTAAGGGTATAATTCTAAAATTTTATTGGGTTGTTTGGCAATTGGATGTTCGCGGTTGAAGGTTTATAGGTCAATTGCTTGTTTTTCTGTCCTCTATAAAATCATATCCAAGAATATCTCTAACATACTGCAACTTGTTATCCCTGAATATATCAGTTACAACCCGCTTTTGTGAGAGATAGAGTAATATTTGGTAATATAATTTTGAGCCATGAATTGGTAAAAAGTTATGGAAGGAGAAACATTTGCTCTAGATGTATGCTAAAGATTAACCTCCAAAAAGGCATATGACTCATTAGAATGACCCTTTATCAATCATTTGCTTATTTATCTTGTCTTTCCTTTCAAATTTGTAGTTGGATTATGAGTTGCCTCAGGCTGATGAGTGTGCAACTGCTCAGTTAAGAGTTTCGTTTGTTGTCAGTCTCCTTGATATGTGTGTTTTATATAGAGTTTTACCTCCGTCCCTTAGTACTTTTATGCATCAAATGAGCTCTTAGGAGCCGTTTTTAGTACTAATCTGTGTTATTGAGTGTGCCTTGAGTTTCAGGATTACTTAGTGAGAAATTGGTCTTTTTAGACCCGTTTCATGGTGATTTAGGCCACTACACGATCTCGAGAAAGTTCGGGACAACTGTCATCGACTTTCGGGAGCCTTAGATGCTTACGGTTGGGTCTCAAAAGTTAGACTCGGTGATATGGGCGAAGGATGATGCCTTTTGCAAATCGCCCATTGAGCGGAGGGCGGAATGAGAAGACCGGGCGAAGAAATACAATTTTGAAGTCTTCAACGCGCGCCCGATCGGGCGGGCATCGCCTGATCCGGACCGGGCGGGCAATCTGGGAGCTGCTGTGGGCATTTCACAACCGCCCGATCGGGCGGAATTTGGCCCGATCGGGCCGACTATCGGTCGTCTGCCCGATCGGGCTGCCGTCTGCCCGATCAGGCGGCCGTCTGCCCCTGCAGTTTTTTCGCATTTTTCATTTCGGGTTTTGGGCTTTATTTTGGGCAAACTATAAATACTAGCTCCTTATATTGTTAGTGTTACCTTATTTTCTAGTTGAACACGTAGTTTTATTCTCTCATTACTTAGTTATTCTCTCAACTTGTTGCAAACACTTAGTTTTAATTTCAATCAAAGCTTTAATTTTTCGTTCATCATTTCGTTCTTCATTTAGGTATTGATTTCTACTTTGCTTTATTATTTGCTTTTGGTCATGTTTTCCATAATATTAATTGCTTTGTTTATTGTTAATATGAGTCAGTAGTTTAATTTCTAGGGTTTAGGGGATCCATGAATGCATGATTGGGATTAAATGTGGACTTGATTATTGATTGTAATTTCTATAGCTTATTATAATTGCTCGTCAATTCTGTTCGGCCGGACTATTTTGATTTGAGTTTGATTAACCTTAGATTATGCGCCGAAATGTATAAATCTGATGTTTTTGGTCTGTGGCTATTAGATAGGAACTGTTTCTAGTACATAGAGAGAGCTTGCTAGTTATATTTTCCTAAGGAATTCATAAGATTCGAGAGATGCATGTTTTCCTAGTTATGATTGTTGATTAATTGTTGTTGTCCGTTGTCCATTCCCGGTCTGCAGTTGTGGTGAACCGTTGCCCTAGATTCCCTTAATATTGATATTTTTCTAGTTTGATTATTGCCTTAGTTTAATTTACAAAACAAACCTAATCTCTTGTTACCAATTCGTAGTAGAAAGAACATTGTTTCCCTGTGGATACGATCCCTACTTCCCTTGCTATATTATTAGTTGGTGAGCGTTAGGTTTATCTTTGATAGGAGTGCGATTTAGCCTGTCAAATTTTGGCGCCGTTGCCGGGGAAACGGTTTTGTTTTCTGTTATTAATTGTTTATTCAAGATTATTGTTTGTTACTTCTCAAGGAACTCCTGTTCCTTGAGACCGAATCTCACACCCGTTTTCAGTTTCTTTGTCTATGCGCAGGACCTTAGGTGAAGGAAGTATGTCCTTCACCCAAGGTGCATTAAGTCTAATACCAAGGTTCAGATTAATTGCGAACAATTAATTCAGTGAGATCAAGTGATCGGAACAGCTAGCTGGAGCAATGTTTCCGATCAGTGAGTTCTAATGGACATTGAACTCACAACTTACTCTTGACTGAACCTACAAGGTCACACCAATGACACGTAACAGATCACCGGATTAAATGAATCGGAAATTCATTTAATAGCTTTTCGGGAATTAGTTGGAAACGTATTATACGATACGACCTTTGTCGGAATCGTATATCGTATCGCGAATATTCGTCAGCTGGGCGACACGAATAAATCGTATCGTACGACGGTGATTCGTCGTATACGAAACAATAAATAATATATCGGAAATATATTAAATCGCGAATACGAAGGGCATCGGAGTTGCCGGCCCGTCGAGCCAAGCACGTAAGCGTGCAATGCCCAACGAGCCAGCAAGCTCGCGAGCAAGCAAGGCAAGCCCATTGGGCGCGAGCACGCAACAGCACGCATAGCGCAGCAGTAGCGACGAGCGAGCAAGGCCCACGGCCCAGCTGCTCGGCGCGCGCGCTGTGGGGTTCGGCCTGCAGTGTGTCGCTGGGCGCGGGCGTGTGTCCGTTGCTTGGCTCGCACGGCTTGCTAGCCGGCCTTGCTTCTTGCTTGGTCGGTTAGTAAGGTTAATGATATAAACTTACAACCTAGTTTCCAATACACAACACAATCATACACTCAAACCCTAGAGACACAGAGAACCTTAATTCTCTCTGTGCCTCCAAAGTGAGTTCTTCTCAAAAGCAAAGTATCTTGATCAATTGTCTAAGCTACGGTTATCAAGACGGATCTGACGTGTCGGTGAACCAAGTAGAGGAACGACAAGTGGAGTTCTTTGTTCGTGTTCGTTGACGGATTGACGTGGAAAACACGCTTCGAATGTAAGTTTGCTTAATCTGTTCTTTATACATGTTTCCTGGCTTTGGGGATTGTTCCGCACATGTTATTATGTTTAACTGTATTCCCCTACAGTAGGTACTAGTAATCTTACTCCGTTTGATCCTGAACCTGAAAGGACCTTCCGTAGAACTTTGTTTCAGAGTGTGGGAATTACCCTAACTCTGATTCTGATCATACTTTTGGCGATCTTTTTCCTTCAGATACAAATACAGAGATAGAGATGGGTGACGGAGTACCACCACCAGTTGAGCCAAGGCTTACTGACTATTCTAAGCCAAGTCTGTCTGTGCTACCCAAGGCAATCATGCCTTCTATTGCAGTTGAGACCTTCAAGATTGAGCCTGCATTGATTAACATGATTCAGAGACGCCAGTTCGGTGGGGAAGAAGGTGAAGACCCAAATATTCACATTCAATCCTTCATCCAATATTGCTCTACCATCAAGCAAAAGGGATTGACTCCGGAGCAGACTATGGAGATGCTTTTCCCGTTCTCTCTGAGTGGGAAGGAAAAGTTGTGGATCAATGGGTTGAATCGAGCAGCCATGAAAATTGATAACTGGGAGTCTTTGGCCCTTGTATTCTATGTGAAGTATTTCCCGCCTGAGAAGACAACTCGTCTGAGGGGCCAAATCATTTCTATTAGTCAACAAGCAGATGAGAGTTTCTTCGAGGTATGGGAAAGGTTCAAGGATGTACAGAGAGAGTGCCCACCCATGGTTTGAGTGACTGGTTTTTTATTCAACAATTTTACAATGGTCTAGGTAATGAGTCTAGACTTATTCTGGATTCAACTGCTAGTGGGAGATTCATGCAATTTGCTGTGACTAGAGCTATGGAGGTGACTGAGGAGATGGCCATTCACAATGCCCAGTATGGGAATCCTAGAGGTCTATCTAATAGGGGTGGTAAGCATGACTTGAATTCCATAGAACAATTAACTGCTCAATTGACTGCTTTACATTACAAGTTTGATAATATGCAAGTAGCAAATGCTCAACCTGCTCAACCTGTTAGTGTAGCTGCAATAAATTCTCAAACCGTCAATGTCTGTGATAGTTGTGGGATGTCTGGTCATTATGCACAGGAATGTAGGAGCTCTATTGAACAGTGTAATGCATTCCAGTCCTACAAATAGAATAATCCGTACTTCAACTCTTACAATGAGGGGTATAAAAACAATCTCCTACTATCATACATGAGTACTAATATTCAGAACCCCCA
The DNA here is from genome assembly GCF_020520425.1 of Spinacia oleracea. Taxonomy (NCBI): domain Eukaryota; kingdom Viridiplantae; phylum Streptophyta; class Magnoliopsida; order Caryophyllales; family Amaranthaceae; genus Spinacia; species Spinacia oleracea. The sequence goes on along the minus strand of NC_079487.1, from coordinate 6,429,768 downwards.
TCGGGTTCAACACCCTCCACCATCACAACCATCATATCAACCACCACCACAAAAATCATACCAACCACGGCGTAACTACAACCAACAGTCCAGTGGACCACCTGGGTTCCCTAGACAAGACCCATCACCTTCACCGCCACAACCTCAACCCACACATTCTGATCCCATGCTAGTAGAGATGAGGAATATGATGTTGCAGATGCAGAAGTCTCTGAGTGAAAAGGATGCTAAAATTGATGCTCTTACCGCCCATAATAAGATCATTGATACACAGTGTAGACACCTACTTTTGTCCCCATTCCCGAAAGGGAAGGTTCGATGATGAAAGCATAAATCTCCACTTGACAACGCGTCTCCTATAAAATAACGAATCTCGATCACCCCTTTTCATTTCACCCGAAACCTGCTATTTATAGAAACCTGCTAAAAATAGTAACTACCGTAATGGGTAGTTGTTAAAAGTGGCAAGTCATAAAAGATAGAAATCTGTCAGAATTAGGTGTTGCACTCCGACATAAATCCTAAATAAGATGGAGATTAGGAGAGAATCCTGTTCCTAATATGATTCGAAAATAAGAGTCACGTATTAATTAAAATCCTAACGAGCCTAGAGTTTGTAACGGGCCCAGACGCATTCCGTCACAAGGTTAATACGCACTAAAAGACTCGATTAAGTCTCAAACACTTCGGATCCTAAGAATCCGAATCTGACTAAGAAAACAGCCCAGATCCTATTTTCAACGCCTGGCTCTGGGCGCCGAAATCTTCGGCGCCCAGGCCTGGGCGCTGAAATTACCTGGGACGTATTCTTTCCTAATTCCTCGTGGATTAGAGCTATACAATTCTATCTTTCCACGAACTCTTTTCTATAAATATAGCCCAAGTTCGACGTGAAAAAAGGACACACAACACACAATTATTATTCTGAGTATTGACTCTGAACCCCTAAGCCTAAGCCTCACGCTGGAAAACTGATCACGCGTTCTGTCGCAATCGATCCATAAATCGAACAGAACGTATCCCGTCCCATAATTTGAGATTCGTTAAATAAAAGGAGAAATAGCAAAGTCAAAGTGGTTAGTTTTCTGAGAACCGTGACGCACCTCTCAAGGGTGCGTCGTAATGTGTCCCTTTTCCATGATTTAATTGCTTTCCTCGCCCTTTTTGTTTTATCACGCCTAATAAATATGATATTTTTGGGAAATTGGATTATCATGCTAGGTCCCTTAAAACAATCTAAATCAGATAATCGCGTTCGATCTAGTATTATATGTTGCATATTGTTTAAATCAACTCAGATTAGTTTAATAGTTAACGCATGTGAAGGAAATAATGCCCTTGGTCCAAGTATGCATTCAATGTTAAGTCTAATAAATGCGGTTCAGTATTAATTAACAAGTTAATAATTCAGTGAGATCAAGTGAGCTGAATGCCTAGCTAGAGGCCGCTTCAGTTCAAGTGGAATTAATGATATTAATCCACAGCTTACTCTTGACTGAACCCGTAGGGTCACACAAATAGTACGTAAACGGATCAAGTATTTAATGGCATTAAATACTCCATCTATGGATATTCGGAATCGACGGATCTTGGTTTCAGTGGGAGCTGAGATCGTCAAAGGCAAGAAAAGAATACTCCGGAAATGATGATATTGCCGGAAACGGAAATATGGATCGTATCGGAAATATAAATATTATCCAAGTCGTAGATGTTGTCGGAAACGGAAACATGGTACGTATCGGAAAATATTATCGAAAATAGAAATATTGCCGGAATCGGAAATATTGCCGGAAACGGAAATATTGTCTGAATCGGAAATATTATCGGAATCGGAAAATAATTCCGGAAACGGAAATATTAAATATTTGTTCGAAACGGAAATTAATTCCGGAATCGGAAATGTTAAATATTGTTCGTATCGGAAATGAATTCCGGGATCGGAAAATTAATCGGAAGCGCGTCGTACGAATTAGCATCGGACGAGCTTGCTAGACGAAGGCCCAGCACGAAGCCAGGCCCACGTCCAGCAAGGGAAACGCGCGCCACAACACGCCAGCCCAAGGCTGCGCCAGGCCCACCGCAAGGCAGGCCCAGCGCGCGCCCAAGGCTGCGGCAGTCGTGGGCTGCGTTGCTCGGGCTGTGCGCGCGCGCGCATGGCGCCCCTCGTGGGCTGCTGTGCGTGCGTGTGTGTTTGTGTTCACATATGAAACCTAAAACGTACAGGATTCGTTTAATGATTAAATTCCTAATCCTAAAAGATAAATTAATTAAATAAGAGTTTCACTAGGATTCTAATTTAATTAATTCGTATCCTAGTAGGATTCCAATTCTCTTTCCATACCCCTATAAATATGTGGCCTGGGTTCACAATTTATAACGAGTTTTCAAGTATTCAAAGTGAGTTTTTGAGAGAAAAATTCGGTCACATATCTTGCCTAAAAGTGCCGAAAATTATTAGTACCTTAAGGGCGATTCTAGTTGGTCAATCTTAAGGCGGATCCGGACGTGCTGTGGACTATCTACGGAGGGACGGCACTTGGAGTCCTAAAGACTTGTTCTTGTTCGGTTCGGGCGCAGCTAGGGAAGGCACGCAACAAAGAGTATGCATCTAAACTATGCTATATGATTATGTGTAAATAATATGTATTCCTGGCTAAATGGTTTTTCCGCATGATTTATGAATTGTCATATGTATCATAACCTAACAGTGGTATCACGAGCCTCTTATTATTTTCATAATCTAAATTGCATGAACATGGTTAAATATTACAAATTTGCAAGAATTAAAAGGGGTGATTAGTTTTCGTAATTGTTAATTAATTGCAAATTGCGTTTATTTAATTATATGTACTCAGTTTTTCGGCAGTTTCTTCGTTACTCATCCAAATCGAGTGATTTTTGTGTCAATTCCGCATGTAAAAGGCATTCTAAAATTTTGACAAAAACAGTATTTTTCTGCCGAACCCAGAATTCTCAAATTCGAAGCCTTATTATGACTTTTCGAAGGTTTTAGTTTTTCGAATGCAAAATTTCGTAAATTTAAGATGTTAAATTAAATATTTGCGATTCTTGTTGATAAATCTTGAATTTTTGATTGACCTACTGTATATGTTTTACAAGTTTGAATGCCTAGCCTTGTTAATTATGCAATCTAATTTGTAATTATGATTAATTTGTTGAAAATTAGAATAATTTAGAATTAATTTGATTTTCATAATTAATTATAATTTAATTAGATACCTATGATTAAAAACCACCATAAAATTGTAAATTTATGATAAATTTTAAATTTTTATGACCTAGACTTAAATCCATGTTAATCGGAAATCAATTGAATAATAAATTTTCGATTTTTCGCCCTAAAATTATGAAATTAATATTATTTATTAATTTGTCATTAATTTTAAATATAAATTTTTTAAATTTTATGCGATTCGTTCATATTAGTTGCACGCACAAAGCAATGGACGCTACGTGTTACCCTTAAGGGGTGTTGTATAGTGCGGGCATGCGACGACGAGCAAGGGAGCTCGTCGCCCATGCGGCACGAATGCAATGAGCAAGGCCATGGTGCACGAGCACAAGGCAGTAGCCCTGCCTTGCGTCGTGGGCTATGAGCGATGGACGAATGGGCAATGGGCGAAGGCAAGGCACGGCAGTCGCGTGTGGGCAGCAAGCGAGCTGCGCCACAACGCGCACTGCCTCGCGCAAGCGCGCGCAGCCTCGCGCGCAGCGAGCGCAAGCTCGCGTGCCACGAGTGCTGCGCCCAGCGTCGATTCCGCGCGCAGCGAGCGCTGGCTCGCACCAAGCGAGCGCTAGCGAGCGCGCACAGCAAGCGCTGGCGAGCGCTGGCTCGCATGCAGCGAGCGCTGGCGAGCGAACGCAGCGAGCGATGGCTCGCGTGCATCGAGCGCTGGCGCGCGCGCAGCGAGCACAAGCTCGCGTGGAGTCTTGCGAAGGAAAGCAGCAGCAGCTATGCGACGCAGCGCATGGGCTGCGCGCACATGGCCAGCGATGGCTATGTGCGTGTGGCCCATGGGCGTTCGATGCGTAAGGTTGTTGCGTTACGATTAGATCGTTTTGAAATTTTAATTTGAAATTTTCAGTTTACGTAATTTTAATTAATTTTAAAATTAATAATTTAAATTATTTTCTTGGATTTTAATTTTGAATATTGTAATTATAATAAATTTTATTTATTCTAATTATTTTACTAAAATTAAAATCATGAATTAATTTAAATACGACTGAAATTAAATTAAACTTTTTGGATTCAATTATAAATTTATATGAGCTTTAAATTTTAATTAAATTTGTATGTTTCCGGTTAGACTAGAAATACATTTTTATGTTTAAAATTAGTAAAGCATATGAATTTATTGGTTTGAGTGGGAGCCCTTTTTAGTCATAAACTCTTGATTAGGTCTACAAATCCTTAAGGTTAAAACAACTTGATTAGAATTAATAAGGACTGAATAATTGGTAGATTATTGGTGCCCTTGATTAATTGCTGCAAATGTTTACTTGATGCATAATGTGTTTTACTAACCAGCTATATGGGCCATTCATGATAATGAATGGGTGAATGGTATATATTGTATATGTACTGTTTTGCAGGTTATGAAGTGACTAGTATGGCCCAAATAGGATAGAAATATGGTCTGCGTACCATTAATTTGAATGTAATTGGTCTAAAGTACCAAAGTTGTTTTTCAATTCAAATATGGTCTGCGTACCATCAAATAGTTGTAATTAGTTTTAATTATAGCTTATCCTATTTGAAGAAAATGGTGCCTCCCACGGAGATTTTCAATACGGACTTTGAAGTTAAAGCTTCAAGATGAAGTCGGGCCATACTAGATCACATTTATCTTATGCATGTTTTAAGTTATTTATTGCTTTTAAATATGTCTTAAAATGCATGAGATCAAAAGCTTGATTATGTTGCATGATTAAGGATTTTAGTTCACTTAAAATCTAACCAACATAGTAAGAGCCTTAAGTTCCAAACTTAAAAAATTGAGTTATAAGGTGCCATGCCAAAATATACACTTGCTTGGATATCCTTTACATCAATCTAGTATTAGTTTTCGCTCAGCAAGGTGTTACTTATTGGTCCTAAAGGGGCAAGGTACACAAATAATTGTGAGTACATGTTAGTTTTGGTGAAACTCAACGATATAAGTAAGGAGTCCTTTTATGTCGTGGCAAAATCGATAGGTTTACCTAATAAGTTCTTAGACGTACCTATCAACCAAGAATAGTTTCTAGACTATTAGCAAAAGGTTTTTGCTTACCTAAGATGTTTTAGGATTAAGTCGACAAACTGTGCTTAGTTCTTCAATGATTTTAGGATCTTGGAATCATTTTATTCACACCTGCCGGAACACATAATTCGAATAAAATGCTAATGACTTGTTTAAATTGCATGATTGCTTTCATTTTCAAGTTATTATTCATGATAAATGTTTAGACTTTGCATGCTTCAATGTATGTTTTAAATATTATTTATAATTAAATATCTTGCACTGCAGTAAATCCTTTTAGAAAGGTAACAGTAAATTTCCTCGATTGGTAGTGAATCCAAGAACGATTCACGGAAATGAGAGAAAGTGAGCAATTTAAAATGTACGTTTCTTTTAGCGACTTTTATGGTTGTTTTCGAATATCAAAATCGAATGGCAAACCAATTGGTGCTTGTGAATTCAAAATACAATGTAGTTTTGAGATCATAAAGCATTGAGTTTAATACGCTCAGCTTTACCAATGGTTAACAACCTAATATCTTTGTCCATTTAATTCTCGAATGAGTCTAGTCCCTAGACATTCGAATAGATCGATGCTTAGAGAACTTTAGAAGCTTCTGGTAAGATCATCCAGTTGAAACAAAATATTCAACATAAATTAAAATGGTAAAGAACCTTGTTGGTGACATTGGACATGTCTAACAAAGTATAAAAGTCAACACTAAAGAATTCAATTCTTAAGACTATAAGAAAGGGTACAAGAAATAGGAAAACGAGGAACAACTGAAAGGAATTTACGATTCCGTTTCTACCTATAAATTTATGTTTAAAGAGAAGTGACCTAGCAATCAAACTTCCTTGGTATCATATACCGCTTGAGGTTCTTACTTCGGTAAGAACTCAAACAATGGAAGCTAGGATACACTAATGACCTACAAGTGGGAAATGAAGCATGGCAATGCTACATTAGTTGTAGGGTCATCTAGTTTGTTTTAAGTCCTTTCAAAGGCTGGAACTAAATGGCTATTTTGTTCCATAATCAGCATACCTAAATTTCTGCTTCAAACACAGAAAGACTCACATTCAGAAGAACAAAAACAATGCTTGTTTGTTTGTTTATTTGAATGAAATGGTCATTTACGGGATGAGTCAATATGCTTGATTAAAACAAACAACTCTTTAAATAACTTTACTAGGTTCAAATCAACCCCTTGATTTGAGTTCCACTAATCTTTGGCATTGTTGCTTAGACCATATCAACAAGTTAACATTCAAAAGCTCTATTTTGATGGACTTTTGAAAGTTGATTGATTTCTAGATCATTTTAAGACAACTAGTCTTACTTGTTGAAAGTAACAAAAGATATGAACTATTGTTAGAACGCCTAGACGATAGAGTTCAAAGCTAAAGAAAGATTTTATGACTTTATTATTTCACATGGATTTGAGTGAATATAGGTTTATTGACTCAAATGTGATATAAGTTGAATCTGTTTGGGTAGTTCCAAGATTCAGAAGTATAAAATCCACTTGGCAAGAAATCATAAAGATCTAGGTTAGATCATGTTGATGATTACTTGAGACCAAATATGATCATCAATGATTGTGTGTTGTAATTTCACAATCTAGGTCCATAAGATATGGCATATCGTAGTTGGAATAATCGAAGTCAATTAGTACTTGATTCGATCAATGATGAATCATAAAGACTTTTCCTATAATTTCTAAAACAAAATGCTCAACTACCACCAAACTAAACCAAATTCGTCAAAGCTATTGAAAAGTAATTTCAGGATATCTTTTCAATTATATATATCTAAAGAGTTGCTAAACTCAGTGGGAGCTTAGTGTTTGTTATTCAACAAACTAAGGCCCAAGTCTAGATATATGTTTCATTGTGATTTATTCAAATGAGACACAAGGGTATTGTTTCTACCACGAATTTTTGAGAACATAATGTTTGTTTGCTCGAAATAATGTCCTTTTGGAGATTCGTTTCCAAAATGACAAGTGGGAGAAAATAGACCTCGAAAGTCTTCGAGGCGAACAACAAACATAAATGGACATTCCGGAGGCTTTTCGAAGTGCTTCAGAAAAACCGAACTTATTCTTTAAGGACTTTAGAAGTGGCTTTAAAGAATAGACATCTCTTAGAAGACTTTACAAGTGCTTCAAGGAGAACAGAATATTCAAAGGACTTTCAAGTGGCTATTGATATTCTATTGTTTGATGTTCTATACCCAGGTAGGCATAGAATTCAAGTCACTGAAACTATGAGATTCTTCTATTAGATAGTGAAGAAACATAGAGATCAGGTCAATGAAACTATGAGATTCTTCTATTAAATAGTGAAGAAACCTACAACTTGCAGTCAAACTATTATCATATAGATTAATGAGTTTGTGACTTGTAAGAAAGCTATGACGAAATATAGATTCCCTAAAATGGTTAGAGGCCATATATAGACTATATGTTTAAATGGTTAGAGGCCATAAAACATACTCAATGTTTTGATGACAAAATTGAAATTTTGTTGATTTGCAAGAATAGGTTCACACCTATTGGTTGCAAGTTTGTTTTAAGGATAAAAACCATCAAACATGGAATTGTGTTCACACACAAAGCTAGATTAGTTGCTAAAGGTTACAAGCAAATTCATGGCATGGATTGTGTTGAAACCTCATAATCGTAATGCTCAAGTCTATAACTCAAGCAATGATTGCATATTGGTACATATGACAATTGGATGACAGAACGTATTCCTCAATCAAATGTTGGAAGAAAACTATGTACATGGCATGTCATAGGATTTGTGGATCCAAATAAATGCTTGAAAAGGAATGCTAACTTATGAAATCTAAGTACAGATTTAAGCAAGCAATTGGGAATTGGAATTATATTTTAATGAAGCTAATAAGTATTTTAGTTTCATAAAATATACATGATTCTTATAGATATATAAGAAGTTTAGTGGGAGTACATAAAACTTAATTGGTCCTATGTGTATCACACACATATCTCTCTATTGTGAAATAGCATTCAAATGCTAATAAGTTAGGTTTGAAATTATTTATCAATGATGGACCAAGGCGAAACTTAGTACATACTGGGTATTAAGATCTGGTTACAAAGATCTCATAATATTGTTTTAGATTAAGTAATGGAATTTACTAAATCAAACACGAAAGACTAGTTGTTTATGTTAAAGAGTTCTTCACTGAACTTGGGAAGATCACCTATCTGCTGGCTTGATGGTTCTTCATTGAAAAATGCGTAGAACCACTCTTGAAGCAAGAAAAAGGTCTGCTAACTTGATGGTTCTTCATTGAGAAATGCGTAGAACCACCATGGTAGCGAGAAAGACTAGATCACAAAATAAACATACTCAAAAGATCTTATCATCTATCTCGAAGAACATTCGATGAAAAGGATATTTGGATTGGCAAAGCATGATAACTAAACCTATGCAACAAGTGAGAAGCAACACTTACATTGTAGCACTGGAAATCAAGCATAGCTTTGAAATTCCATGAACTGTTTTAGAAGATGGGTTTAAGGCCCATGGTTGTAAAACATTGGGGTTGAACATTTATCATATATGAAATGCATTTTCATATTCCATTTAATCTTGGTTTAGTATTAAATGATGAGTCCCTTCAATTTGACGATATATTCAAGATAGACTGTCAGGACCAGTCCTGTGACTAAGAAATGTCTATCAAGTGAACTTGAATGTCAAAGGTTGAAAATGGTCCCTAGTCGGAGTTTTCTATAAAATTGGACGCATAGAAAACATTACACGATTAGAATGCAAGATGACTAGTAGTTCTGTTTCTTGAACTATGTGGACATGGCAATGTCATAATCATTTGCATAGATACTTACTTTGGGAAGACTAGTATCGGACAAGACCTATGAAACTTTACTGTAAGAGATGAAAATCTGTCATTAGTAAATTTCATTAAAATTATTAGACACTAAATCCTCAATACCTGAGTGATTTGAGATTATTTGTTTGAGAACTGGTTGCTTTGACGTTGACCAACCGTCGCACCGTAAAAGGAGGCTATAAAGGCAACGCTCAGGTAATCACCTATCAAACGAAGTCTAATCTCAAGATCGCAAGATTGGGATTGTCCTCCCATAAATCGGGATGAGATGCTTAAAAGTTGTACAAGGCCACTCGGAGAGCTAGAAACTGTGAAATGCATGGCCGTGCTCGGATGAATCATAGGCTATGATTATCTGTTTATTTGATCAGTTGAACTCTGAAACCGAGGAACACCTCTGGACATAATAAGGATGACAACTCTTACCTTATGTTCAAGAGCAAGCATCGAGCGACAAAGGAATTAGGAAATGCACACTTGTCCCTAAGGACAAGTGGGAGACTGAAGGAAATAATGCCCTTGGTCCAAGTATGCATTCAATGTTAAGTCTAATAAATGCGGTTCAGTATTAATTAACAAGTTAATAATTCAGTGAGATCAAGTGAGCTGAATGCCTAGCTAGAGGCCGCTTCAGTTCAAGTGGAATTAATGATATTAATCCACAGCTTACTCTTGACTGAATCCGTAGGGTCACACAAATAGTACGTAAACGGATCAAGTATTTAATGGCATTAAATACTCCATCTATGGATATTCGGAATCGACGGATCTTGGTTTCAGTGGGAGTTGAGATCGTCAAAGGCAAGAAAAGAATACTCCGGAAATGATGATATTGCCGGAAACGGAAATATGGATCGTATCGGAAATATAAATATTATCCAAGTCGTAGATGTTGCCGGAAACGAAAACATGGTACGTATCGGAAAATATTATCGGAAATAGAAATATTGCCGGAATCGGAAATATTGCCGGAAACGGAAATATTGTCTGAATCGGAAATATTATCGGAATCGGAAAATAATTCCGGAAACGGAAATATTAAATATTTGTTCGAAACGGAAATTAATTCCGGAATCGAAAATGTTAAATATTGTTCGTATCGGAAATGAATTCCGGGATCGGAAAATTAATCGGAAGCGCGTCGTACGAATTAGCATCGGACGAGCTTGCTAGACGAAGGCCCAGCACGAAGCCAGGCCCACGTCCAGCAAGAGAAACGCGCGCCACAACACGCCAGCCCAAGGCTGCGCCAGACCCACCGCAAGGCAGGCCCAGCGCGCGCCCAAGGCTGCGGCAGTCGTGGGCTGCGTTGCTCGGGCTGTGCGCGCGCGCGCATGGCGCCCCTCGTGGGCTGCTGTGCGTGCGTGTGTGTTTGTGTTCACATACGAAACCTAAAACGTACAGGATTCGTTTAATGATTAAATTCCTAATCCTAAAAGATAAATTAATTAAATAAGAGTTTCACTAGGATTCTAATTTAATTAATTCGTATCCTAGTAGGATTCCAATTCTCTTTCCATACCCCTATAAATATGTGGCCTGGGTTCACAATTTATAACGAGTTTTCAAGTATTCAAAGTGAGTTTTTGAGAGAAAAATTCAGTCACATATCTTGCCTAAAAGTGCCGAAAATTATTAGTACCTTAAGGGCAATTCTAGTTGGTCAATCTTAAGGCGGATCCGGACGTGCTGTGGACTATCTACGGAGGGACGACACTTGGAGTCCTAAAGACTTGTTCTTGTTCGGTTCGGGCGCAGCTAGGGAAGGCACGCAACAAAGAGTATGCATCTAAACTATGCTATATGATTATGTGTAAATAATATGTATTCCTGGCTAAATGGTTTTTCCGCATGATTTATGAATTGTCATATGTATCATAACCTAACAACATGTCCCTTCAATTATTTATGCTGAGCTAGTAAGGATATCCTGCCACTGGAGTTATCGACGAGCGAGTACTCCTCTCGGTAGTTACAGTCCCCCAAACCCTCAATCTCTACCTTGCGGGTGTATGTTGAGAGATCCCCACACCAGGGATCACAAGGGAACCTACGGCCGTCGTGGTCAAACATAATTGCACTCCCTTTATGTCACGATAACCGGGTTTTGTCAGTTTTTCTCATTTTCGTTAAAAACTGAATGGCGACTCCTATATTACTAGTCAATTGGGTGTAAACTCACAGGAAATCCAATTACACTTGATTTGACAAAAAGAAACGTCACACCCACGAGGGACAAGGTCACGCATTAGCCTCGTGCTTTTTCGACCCCCTCACAGTGGCGACTCTGCTAGGGATAGTGAAGGAAATACTCGTGCTTGTAGGTAATCAAAATAGCCGAAGGGTGAAACGATCCTACCCCGCGTTTATTTCCCCATCAAGTTGGGACGACCTGAAAATCAGCATATTAATGTGAACGGGCAGAACCGCATAACGAATCTTGGCTCCCTTGGTGTTTCATCTCGGGAGTTGGGACTAAGGATACCCATCGCCAACCGGGTGGTGCATACGCTTCGAATGTTGTCCACTCGGCACTTTCGCTAGTAGTACACCCTTCCCAAACCCAATCGCTCGCCCATTAGGTCCCTCTCATTGGTGCATGCCCCCTTGGCTTACATCGTGATTGGCCTCTTGGGCGAAATTCGTCTGTTGAAGACACTACCTCGACCGGGGCATGTGTTGGATCTGCGATAGAAGCGGTACCAAGCCAGGCGCAAATAACTACCAATAGAAGCCTATCATAAACTACATGACATATTATTATTGCCTCATGATGGAATGTTAGTTATATGTAGCGAAATATGTGATTGTGTGACAAACAATGTTAGCAAACCAACGACCTAAAAAAAATTTTGCCCAAACATTCATAAACCAATTTGCCAAAGAGTTATACCGAAATACGTGTTCCGCAAACCCGAACGATCGCCACAAAAATAAGCGACGCTCGGGACGGCCTGTAACGAATCCCACAAACGCTGCACGACGCGTAAAGGACGTTATTAGGCAAGCACGCGAAATCGAAGTCGCATAAACAAAAGCATACGCAAACAGAAAACGAGAACCAGCTAGGGACGCATTTTCAACGCCCCTGGCTGGGCGCCAGAATTTCTCACGCCCTACGCTGGGCGCTGAAGTTGCTGCTTGGCCTTCTGGTCAGGCGCAGCAGCCTCGGTGCCCGCGCAAAAGGAAAATACGTAGCACAAAAAAAACGTTCGTAAAAAAATTGCTACGAGAGCGTAAAAAGAAGCACTCGATTCTAGAAACGACTTAAAAAAAAAATTAACTCTTTGCGTCGTTGTTAGGCCTCCTACGACGACAATGCTCAGCACCGAAACCGAACATGCTAATAACTATGAATGTCACACAGGCAAGTGTTTCGAAAATCCAAAGAATGACCAAAAGAAAGAACTAAAAGTGTACCAACAAAAGAAAGAGCGAAAAACCAATAGAGAGAGTCAAAGTCTAGACTAAGTAATGCTTGAAACTTTGGGGCCTAAACTTTAGCTTATCTTATGCATAGGACTGGTCCTGCCACTTGGTGCCGATCAAGAAACCAACGGTTAATACGTCTCGAAGATACATCGCCAACACCAGGTTTAGTGACTCCAAGCTCCGTCCGTCATCCCTCATTTCAAGGATCTCCGCTTCCCCAACCTCGATTCGCACCCTCAAACATGTCCATCGAAGAATTGCGAGACCAGATGGCTCAAATGACCCAACTCATGGGCCAATTGAAAATGGAAAACGAAGCCTTAGCGGCTGCACAAGCCAAAAATGACCTCGATAGCGAGAAGAGGATTGAAAAAATGGTCCTACAGCAAACCATGGGGAGCAAGTACTTCTCCCTCGATCCTGAACCTTTTCCTGGCAAACTACCAAAAAAGTTTAGTTCATCTGACCTACCAAAGTTTAAAGCCACGGACAATCCGCGTGATCATCTATTGAGCTTTGTGAATGCCATGAACTTGAAAGGCGTGGACAAGTCCATGTATTTACCTGCCTTTCCTTTGTCCTTGGAACCTGTGCCGCTCAAATGGTACTATCACCAGGACCCTAAGCTCTTCCCCACTTGGGAAGACTTTGTCAATGTCTTCATCAAGCAATACTCGTCGAACATGGATTTTCAAGTCACCATGCGCGAGCTGGAAGTTCTCTTCCAAAAGAAAAATGAAGGTTTCACAACCTACTTTGCTAGATGGAGGGATCAGGCGGCCCAACTAATCAATAGGCCTCCCGAAACAGAATTGGTCCAAAAATTCATTGACAACCTGGACCCGGCTTACAGACAACACCTTAGGTACCTGGGACTTGACACTTTCAAAAGAGTTTATGATGTGGGAATAAAGATCGAGGATGATCTCGCAAAAACAATACAAAGTAAACCCGCATACAAAAGCAACACCTACAACAGGGGCAACACATCCCAAGCCCAAGAAGTCCATGCCGTAGAGGAGACTCCCGCCCGAAGAAGCCCCGGAAGATGGGTCCGAGACCGAAAGTTTGCCCCACTCGGGTCGACTTTGGTACAAGCCTTCGAAAGACTAACCAATCAAGGAAAGTTGAGACCTATAGGCCCCACCCGTGACCCTCCTGTCAAGAGAAAATATTGGGTCGAAGGTACTTATTGCAAGTTCCATCAAGGAAATGGGCATGACACCGAAAACTGCTGGAACCTAAAAAATACAATCCAGGACATGATAGAGGATGAAGTGATACCTCTCCCTAACGTTGGCAAACCCAACAACAACAAGATCCCACTCGGATCTTGTCACATCTCTCTCGACCAACCAGAAAATGAGAACTTCGACCCTACGGTGTACATTACGCCTCAAGGTGCACCACTCGCCGTGGTCCCTATGGATCGAATCGAGAGAGAAGTGTGCGGTGTGTGGGATGATGATGCTGAAGATATTTACCTGTCTCAAGTGTCGGGCCAGGACCTCTTTACTGAAACTTGGCCTGGGTATACTCACATTGACACCACCCCTCAGGAGCCCGAGGTCGACAACCTCACCCGATCCGGAAGGATATACCAACCGGATATTCGCCCACCTCCTATGGACGATATCCCAGTTAGGCAAACTCCTGAGAATGGACGGCACGCCACCGTCGCAGAAGTCATTGAAAATCCTCTCTTGAAACAACTAAGAAGAACCAAAGCCGAAATTACCATCTGGGATCTCATGTGTACTTCAAAGGAACATCGCGGAAAGCTTATTCGCTCACTCGACCTCATCTCAGTACCTACAGATATCACACCTGACTCATTGGTTAACCACGTCACGAGAGATGCCAGAGAAAAGGCCATAGTTTTCACTGACAAAGACTTGCCCAAAGAGTGGGGTGCTCACAATAAAGCTCTCTATCTAGTAGTTGGATGCAAAGGACAAAACATCCCCCTAGCGCTCGTAGATAACGGTTCGGCGGTTAATGTTTGCCCATTGCGAACCGCCCATTGCTTGGGGCTAGGAAACGATGACTTCTAAACCTTCACGCAAGGGGTACGAGCTTATGATAACTCCCAAAGGCCTGTGTTGGGAAAAATCAACCTTACCATACAAACCGGGCCTGTGGCACGCACCACGGAGTTTCAAATAATCGACATCAAGCCCACTTTCAACCTCCTCATGGGGCGACCTTGGCTCCATGACTTAGGAGGTGTGGCTTCTACCTTGCACCAAATGGTTAAACTTAACCATAACAGGGTAATACTAGAAATCCGCGCCCCTCCTCTCGACGTCAGTTGTACTATGGTTGGAACGGCCGAAACTGCATACGACCTTTACGGGTTTCAAATGGAAGAAGCAATCCAGTTCATCGAAGATTATGATCCAGCATTCCTAGACCCGCACGCATCCCGAGTCATCCCTAGAATGCTGTTAGCTCAAGGTTATTTCCCTGGAACCCTATTGGGCATAAGGAAGAAGGAATGCACATTCCATCCTTTACCCAACAAATCTACTCCCTTTGGCTTAGGCTATGAACCAACGGAGGAAGATATTGCTGACCGCCTGTCTGGGCTACGCCTTAACAAGGCCAAACAAACCACCCTCCTTCCCCCATATCAAAGAACCCTTAACGGGATGTTCGTTCGGGAAGGAGAAGGACACCCATGCTGTGATTTCCCTGAACCCTTCGTTCAGGATGGCTTGCTAAAACCAGGATTTGAAATCTTCCATGACCGCCACACCTTGGATGAGGCACCCCACCTCACCAAGACTAAAACAGCTGAAATATTGGACAACCAGGGTTTATGGACATTGTTTAACGAATCGAGGCCTATGGAGGACGAGACTGTGATGACTACCATAGCTTTACAAGATGAAGGTTTCGATCCAACCCGGTTAATCGCTCCTGCATCAACACTAGAAGAGATCGAGAACGGATGGGTGAAGACATATCAGTGGGTCAATGCAAAAGGAATAAAATTCAAGATGAGTACCGGTGAAGGACCAAAGTTTTACGAGACTAAACCCAAGGCTTGAGCCACATAGAGCACCTTAGTAAAAGCGCCTAGTAGTTCTTTAGATTGGTAGAAAAAATAATAATAATAAAGACTTTAGATGGTCTTAAGACCCCTTAGAACATAGGTCAATTTTATTTCAGTGTGTTTCCCTTACTTTCCAAATTAATAAAGGCGTAATATTTCTCCTAAAATTTTATTCTAACACTAAGTAAGCACCAAATGTACTTGCAAAATACAAAAATAAAGAGGCGGCCCATTCTAGGCCCAATAAACGAGACCCATTCGGTCTTGAAATCGTGCCATGGGAACCAATTCCCGAAATCCAAAAAATAAACCGTACCATCCCCTTCATATCCCCAAAACATAAAAGTCAACCAGTGTAGTCATAAAAGTCAATCCATGCAACCCAAAGAAATCAAAGGAAATCAAAATCCAAAACAAATGCAAATGTTGCTTAAAAAGGGAATTAATAAAATGTAACCCCACCATACCCTTCAAAAACGACACGCACCTCAACCCACCCAAAAGCCTACACAAAGATCTTCATAACTCCCGCACCCTAACTCCATTTTCAAAGCCGTTTCGAGTCACGAATAGAAAAAATTAATCCGGACAAAAATGTGTCTCACGCTAACAGTCAAAAAAACCTCCGAAATAGCCTCAAAATCAATTTTTCATACAAGTAAAATCAAAGCACTAAAATGAAGAAAATAAATAAATGCAAGAACACGTGAAGCAAAGCGTCAAAAACGACCGCCAGAAATCATTTTCAGCGCCCAGGGCTGGGCGCTGAAATCTTTGACGCCCCAGCCTGGGCGTTGAAACTCTCTGCCTGCCTAAATTTTTTAGAAGTGCTCGTCATTTTATCCGCACATAACGGAAAAATAACGAACACTTGGGGGGTACAGCACGTATCAAAATAGGCTCACCAAAAAATATAGCCATACAAAAAATAGTCGAATTTCATTTTTTACGCGACGGCAAAAAAAAAAGCGACAGACGAAAATAATGATAATACTTCACTCATTTGACCAGTTAAGTAATATGCTTCCACCTCAGGGCATATCTATTAAAATCCGGCATCTTAGAATTTATTTTAGCTAGAACTACGCGCGACCTGATTCTGACAAGATACGTAGGCAATCCTTACCAAGGATTCGGTCCAATAAAAAAAAAAAAACATATATAAATTGTGCAAAAAGTGTTAGACATATAAAAATATAAAAAAGAGGAGAAACAAAAAATGAAAATGAAAAATAAAATACGGCTTTATTGAAAAATAATAAGAAGGAAAACAAAGTGCTAAGAAATGAAAAAACAAACACAACTGGAATAAATAAAGGGCACCTACATCCTAGCAAGAACTACACTACTCTAGTTCTTCCGGATCATCAAATAAAGTCTTGTAGAAGGCAATGTTCGCAGGATCCACCCCCACAGTCTTCTGCGCTGCCCCTATATCAATCTCCATAAGAACCGGCTCCTGGACACTAACTTCCAAAGATGCCAAGGCTTCAGAAACATTCTCGGTTATAGCCCGCTCAGCCTCAAGGGCACAGACAATGGTGGGAGAAGAATTATTATCATCAACTAGACTAGCCACTGTTTCCACAGGCGGCTGAGCCTTCCTAACCCATACATTGTTCCGGCGATGATCTCCGCGAGAGCCTGCACTTCTTTTAACAACAGCAGGCCCCTTCAGGTTAGGCACCTTTTTAGGCCTAGAACTAGAACGGGGAGGAACTTCCTTTCGCTTTCGATCAGGACGAGCTTTCACAGTCTTAATACCATGGGTGCGAGGATTGGCAGAATCACGACCCTCATATCTGACCCGAATGCGAGGTATCAAAAGCTCAGCCGGCTCCCCATTTCGAGCCTCGGTCCTCACGGCCTTATCATCGGAGCTCATCCACAACTTGTAGTTTTCAGAAAGACCAACAAAGCCATTTGTAGCTACGTCCCAACGCGGGAGACCATCATAATACTTAGCCCACGCTTGAACCCGTGCTTGTGAAAAGGCCGCTACTTTAGGTGGTACCGTATCAGAAAAGGGGATAGTCTGCCTTAAACCGTATTGACCCATGACTCGGTAAGGGAAAATATAAATGGGCGGAGATAGCCCCAACAAGGAAACATAAACCGATACATCAGAACCCCCCGTCATAGTAGTCAAACCCCACCACGGTACCACCCACTTAATAGAACAGATACCATGAGTAAAAAAGGAGGCCCATTCGGCCTCGTCCTGGCCTCGGTGCAAATATTTTTGGTTACCCAAGGCTATAGGGTGATAATGTTTAGGATCAGTAGGAGTTTCCAAGAGCCTAAGCCGTTCCACGAGCCAAATCTGCAAAAAACGGGTACGATCAAAAAAAATAATAATAAAAAGAAAACGGTTCCTGGGGCGCAGTTTCAACGCCCAGGACTAGGCGCCGAAAAATTCCAGCGCCCAGCCCTGGGCGTTGAAACTCAGCCCCAAGGCTGGACGAATAAAAAATATGTATGCAAAAAAAAACGTATACGTGCGCAAAGAAAAAAAATCGATTACCTGCAGTAATAGGGGGCTTCCCTTAAAATATTCAGATTTGGCATCCTTCTTCAGCTCATCCGCACTCAGCAAAGTCACGGCAACAACCAACGGCATAATAGAATAGCAACTTTCCATCTGGCTAATCAAGGGGATCAACCTTATGTCACCGAACTCACCGTTGTTATTCGACAGCAAATAATGATTCAACAAGCAAAATACAAGGGCTCGAATATTCAATTTCTGTTCGGTCATATTCTTACTAGGCCTAAAGTGATGTTTTACAAGTTTTGCCAAATTAACCTCATCACCTACAACAATTTCAGCAAGCATGTTAGCATCTAGTCCTAGGAAAGCCCCTATGGTTGTTTTACCCTCTTCAATAGTGCCAGGAGTGGCAGGGGTAGCATTAGTAGGATAACCAAGGATCGCAACGAATTCATCTGGCAATGGACATATTTCGTTGCCCCGAAAGGCAAAAACATGATGATCGGAATCCCAAAAGCTTAGGGCTGCATGCAGAAAATTATAGTCAATATTAATTTGTTGTAAGCCTAAAAGTGCCTTAAAGTGGTATTCTTTCAACAAAGCCTTTTCTGTAGGAGTAAAGGCCCGTAGCCAGCGCCTAACAGCCCGTTGGAGTGAGAAAGTAGGAATCGACATGACGAAAGCAAGAAGTAACTGAAACACAACAAAGAAAGAAGGAAATTGAGAGTAATGGAAAATAGGGACGTATCTAGCCCCTATATATAGCTGAACGCATCAAGTGACATCCTGATCCCATTCGGAAACGCGTTAAGAAATCCGAAAGTCAAAATCCGCCAGGAAAGGACTTTCAGCGCCCGACGCTGGGCGCCGAAATAATTAACGCCCAGCCTTGGGCGCCGAAAATGCAGCCCAAGGCCCAGATTTCACAAAACGCGGAACAAGAAAAGACTTAAAACCGTGTTGCTAGACACGAGGCCCTATTGCAATTAAGATCAAGCCCAAAAGCACCTTTAAAGCTCCCAAATAGCAAAAATGAATGGTAAAACTTGGTCGAAACTTAGACTTGTCTCAAGGAACATATATGTACACTTTTCAAAACAAATATGAAATATCAAGGTCATTTTTCGAAACACCAAAAAATGTTGTTAAGTCGTTGGTTTCTCAAAAAAATGTTTGTCTGTCAAAGATTAATCCGGGCCAAGCTAAACCGGATGATATTAAACCTCGTCGCCCGAAAACTGAAGTCGCACCCCATGACTTTGCCAAAATAGCACACCACTATGAAAGGTCGCTCGCACATACGAGCACGACCCCAAACATGATTAAAAGACGTTATGAAGTATGCGAAAAATGACCAACAAAGCCCAAGTGCTTGGGGGCTCGCGAAAAGTATACTCCAACAAAAAGTGCGCAATCGAAATCACATTCCCGGACTACGCTATACGCCGTCCCATGTTTGGATGATCTCAAAAGAACAGGTTCGACCTCAGAAAAGGGTCGTCATGGACACTTGTACATGGTCCTCTGATCAAAGGCCAAGTGGTGGCAAAAATCGAGCCGTAAAGACTAGCTCAAAACCACGAAAGCAGACGGTCGCAAGACAAAGGTCCGTCTAAACCCGTTGTCAACCCACGTTCAGGTTACAACTAAATTCGAACATCCCTCGAAAGAATTCGCTCTTGCAAGAATGAACAAAAGAAATTCTCAAAAAAGAAATCACGATAAAAAATAGGAAACTTGCCCATCTCAGTTGGCAAGATCACGTCACGAACCACGCGAGTTCCAAAACGAAAAAACGAATTCAGGGACGTCCACCCTTAGCGGACAGGGTTCGCCCACCCTCAGCGGGCGGGGTCTGCGTCACTAGCCGCGCAAATCCTCAGTTTTCGAAAAATAGAGTCTTAAAAAAAAAAAAAAATATTTCAAAACAGATTCGTCCACTTCTATCGGACGGGGTATCCACCCTTAGCGGACAGGTTCGCCAGGAAAGGACGGCGGGGTCTACGTCACAAACCGCGTAGGTCCTTATTATCAAATTTCAAAAACAGATTCGTCCACTTGTGTCGGACGGGGTATCCACCCTTAGCGGACAGGCTCCCCATCTTTAGCCGGCGGGGTCTGCGTCACTAACCGCGCAGGTCCTTAGTCGCTGCAGCGATAACTTTTTCTGGTTTTCTGTTTTTCCAAAAAAGAACGATGTGAGTAGGTTTCCCTTTTTTAAAAGATTGGTTTTCCGTTTTTTCCAAAAAAGAACGATGTGAGTAGCTTTCCCTTTTTTTTTCTTTAATTTAAAAGAATGGTTTTCCGTTTTTTTCCAAAAAAGAACGATGTGTTGGATTTTCCTTCGTTTTACGACCCATAAAAAACAAGGGGGTTTTCTCGTTTAGCTAACCCTGAAAATGAGAATCTTTAAAAACATTTTTACCTCTTGATTAGGCTTGGCCAGGCCCAATTACACTTCATAGCTTTGATTTCGAAAAACATCTGTAGCTACTCTCAATGACAAAGTGAGGGAGTTCCTACGCCTCTTTAGGTACTTCCAATGACAAAGTGAGGGAGTATTCTATGCTATCCGTTGACAAATCCCAATGACACGTGAGGGATATTTCGACACTTCAAGTGATGACCCTTAAGTCAAATGTTATCACTCGGGGGCTCGTGAGACCCTCGCAAAAGCAGGTCACCATGACTTGTGTGGCGCACTCCGTCTAATACTTTGACCATCGTCTTACTCCAAGACTCAGTCAAAGTGGGGGCTAACTGTAGACACATACTTTTGTCCCCATTCCCGAAAGGGAAGGTTCGATGATGAAAGCATAAATCTCCACTTGACAACGCGTCTCCTATAAAATAACGAATCTTGATCTCCCCTTTTCATTTCACCCGAAACCTGCTATTTATGAAACATGATAAAAATAGTAACTACCGTAATGGGTAGTTGTTAAAAGTGGCAAGTCATAAAAGATAGAAATCTGTCAGAATTAGGTGTTGCACTCCGACATAAATCCTAAATAAGATGGAGATTACGAGAGAACCCTGTTCATAATATGATTCAAAAATAAGAGTCATGTATTAATTAAAATCCTAACGAGCCTAGAGTTCGTAACGGGCCAAGACGCATTCCGTCACAAGGTTAATACGCACTAAAAGACTCGATTAAGTCTCAAACACTTCGGATCCTAAGAATCCGAATCTGACTAAGAAAACAGCCCAGATCCTATTTTCAACGTCTGGCTCTGGGCGCCGAAATCTTCGACGCCCAGGCCTGGGCGCTGAAATTACCTGGGACGTATTCTTTCCTAATTCCTCGTGGATTAGAGCTCTACAATTCTATCTTTCCACGAACTCTTTTCTATAAATATAGCCCAAGTTCGACGTGAAAAAAAGGACACACAACACACAATTATTATTCTGAGTATTGACTCTGAACCCCTAAGCTTAAGCCTCACGCTGCAAAACTGATCACGCGTTCTGTCGCAATTGATCCATAAATCGAACAGAACGTATCCCGTCCCATAATTTGAGATTCGTTAAATAAAAGGAGAAATAGCAAAGTCAAAGTGGTTAGTTTTCTGAGAACCGTGACGCACCTCTCAAGGGTGCGTCGTAATGTGTCCCTTTTCCATGATTAAATTGCTTTCCTCGCCCTTTTTGTGAATTGTTAAACTAACTAAATCTGATTGTTCTATCACGCCTAATAAATATGATATTTTTGGGAAATTGGATTATCATGCTAGGTCCCTTAAAACAATCTAAATCAGATAATCGTGTTCGATCTAGTATTATATGTCGCATATTGTTAAAATCAACTCAGATTAGTTTAATAGTTAACGCATGTCCCTTCAATTATTTATGCTGAGCTAGTAACGATATCCTGCCTCTGGAGTTATCGACGAGCGAGTACTCCTCTCGGTAGTTACAGTCCCCCGAACCCTCAATCTCTCCCTTGCGGGTGTATGTTGAGAGATCCCCACACCAGGGATCACAAGGGAACCTACGGCCGTCGTGGTCAAACATAATTGCACTCCCTTTATGTCACGATAACTGGGTTTTGTCAGTTTTTCTCATTGTCGTTAAAAACTGAATGGCGACTCCTATATTACTAGTCCATTGGGTGTAAACTCACAGGAAATCCAATTACACTTGATTTGAAAAAAAGAAACGTCACACCCACGAGGGACAAGGTCACGCATTAGCCTCGTGCTTTTTCGACCCCCTCACACACAGTTAGCACAGATGGCTACTACTCTTGCAGGGAGACCCCAAGGTGAACTCCGTTCATAGCCTGAGAATAGAAAAACTACAAATGCTATTACATTGAGGGGTGGTAGAGGTTATGACGGTCTTTCTATGCCCGTCGAGGTTGATTCTGAGGTGTCTGCTAGTGGTCTGGTCAGTGAGGAAACACCAAGGGTAGTCACAGATGGTGAAAACCCTGAAAAGGTAGTCTACGAAAAAGAGGCTACAACTGAGGTTAAGAAGGGGACAGATATTCAAGTACCACCTATTGTACACCCCTTCCCAAACCGGCAACTCAAGAGTAAGCTAGACAAATAGTTTGGCAAATTCTTGGATGTGGTCAAAAACTTGCAGATAACGGTTCCTTTTACTGAATTGATTTTACAGGTTCCTGCATATGCTAAATTTATGAAAGATATTTTGACCAGGAAACATGCTTTTTGTGAGGTAGAGACTGTAGCTTTTACTGAGGAATGTACTGCTTATTTACAGAACAAGTCTCCACCTAAACTTAAAGACCCCGAGAGTTTTTCCATCCCATGTAACATTGGCACCGTATTTATTGATAAGGCTTTATGTGATTTAGGTGCTAGCGTGTCTGTTATGCCTTTGTCTGTCTGTACTAAATTGAATATGGGTGAGCTTAAGGTTACTAATATCACTCTGCAAATGGCCGACTGTTCTGTTAAATACCCCTAAGGTGTTTTAGAGGACGTACCTGTAGACTTTGTAGTACTAGACATGCAAGAGGAATCCCATATTCCCATTATCTTAGGTAGACCTTTCCTTCACATGGTAGGAGCGGTCATTGATGTAAAAAGTGGGAAATTGACTTTGTCTATTGGGGATGATAAGGTGACTTTTAACCTGAATAGTGCCTTAAAGAGTCCCATGCTAGAGGAAGAACAATGCTATAGAATTGATGTAGTTGATTTTATTATGCGAGATAACGTCTCCCAAGTTCTCGAAAGAGATCCCTTGGAGGCAGTGCTTTGTTGTGAATCTTCTGCAGGTGATAGCAGTTCTTGGAGTGCTGAAGTGGATGCTCTAGAGTTGGCTCTTGATGGTGGAGAGTCTAAACCCGAGAAGAGCACCAGATTGAGGAGGTTAGTTCGGCCGGTCTTTTCTGTAAAAGAGGTAAAGAAACCCGAACTTAAACCTCTTCTTGCTAATCTGAAATATACATTTTTGGAAGATGAACAACTTTGCCCTGTAATTGTCAGTACTGACTTGATGCAGACCAGTTGTCCCAACTTCTTAATGTGTTGAAAAAGCACAAAAGGTCATTGGGTACAGTATTGACGATTTAAAGGGTATTATCCCTGACTTTTGCATGCATAGGATATATCTAGATGATAATCAAAAGCAATGCATTCAACCCCAGCGTCGTTTGAACCCCATCATGCAAGATGTTGTAAAAGTTGAAGTCATGAAATTGCTTGATGCGGGTATTGTTTATGCTGTGTCTGATTCTAAGTGGGTGAGTCCTGTTCAGGTAGTGCCAAAGAAAGGGGGGGACGACTGTGGTTCGGAATGAAAAGAATGAATTAATCCCAATTAGGATGGTTACAGGTTGGCGCATGTGTAATGACTATAGGCGTCTGAATGTTGCCACTAAAAAGGACCACTTTCCCCTTCCATTTGTTGATCAAATGTTAGAGAGGATAGTCTGTCACAAGTTTTTCTGTTATCTGGATGGTTATTCTGGTTTCTTTTAAATCCCTATACATCCAGACGACCAGGAAAAGACCACATTCACCTGTCCCTACGGTGCTTTTGCATATCGTAGGATGCCCTTTGGTTTATGTAATGCACCTACTACATTTCAACGTTGCATGATGAGCATCTTTTCTGAGTTTATTGAGTCTATCATGGAAGTGTTTATGTATGACTTTAGTGTCTATGATACTTCTTTTTATTCTTGATTGATTAACTTGACTAAATTGTTGAAAAGATGTGAAGAGTGTAACATGGTCTTAAATTGGGAGAAGTGTCATTTCATGGTTACTGAAGGGGTAGTCTTGGGGCAATTTAATATCTGATAAGGGCATTCAGGTTAATCGAGCTAAGGTCCAAGTGATTGAACAATTGCCCCCTCCAGTTAATGTGAAGGGTGTTTGAAGTTTCCTTGGTCATACGGGGTTTTGTCGCCGCTTTATCAAGGATTTTTCTAAGATTGTTAAACCACTGACCCAGCTCCTCCTCAAGGATGCCCCGTTTGTGTTTACTGATACTTGTCTTGAGGCTTTTGACAGGATTAAACAGGCTCTGATTTCGGCTCCTATCATCCGTTCTCCCGAATGGGATCTTCCGTTCGAGATAATGTGTGATGCAAGTGACTACGCAGTTGGGGCAGTTTCGGGTCAAAGAAAGGAAAAGGTCTTGCATGCCATCTACTATGCTAGTAAGACCTTAGATGAAGCTCAAGTTAATTATGCTACTACTGAGAAGGAGCTTCTAGACATAGTTTATGCCTTGGACAAATTTCGCACTTATCTGATTGGGTCCAAAGTGATAGTCTATACTGACCATGCGGCCCTCAAGTATCTGCTCTCCAAAAAGGAAGCCAAGCCTAGGCTTATTCGATGGATACTACTGCTATAGGAGTTTGATCTAGAGATTCGCGACAAGAAAGGGGCTGAGAATGTGGTTGCAGACCACTTGTCTAGGTTGAGGTATGATGATGGTAAAGTGTCTACAGCGATCGATGATTCATTTCCAGATGATCACTTACTTGCACTTGCCAGTCAGTCACCATGGTTCGCAGACTATGCGAACTACATTGTAGGGGGTATTCTTCCGTCCGATCTTACATATCAACAGAAGAAGAAGTTCCTACATGATGTTCGGTTCTACTTTTGGGACGATCCTTACTTGTTTTGTGAAACTGCTGAAGGGTTGTACAAGCGATGTGTTCCAGAATGGTAAGTACATGGTATTATCAATAGGTGTCATTCTTCACTTATGGTGGTCACCATGGACCTTCGAATACCAATGCTAAGTTGTCGCAGTGCGGTTTCTACTGGCCTACTATGTTCAAGGATGCACAGGCTTTTATTATGGCTTGTGATGCGTGCCAGAGGGCCGGCACTATTTCGAGGAGGTATGAGATGCCACAGAACGGGATTCTTGAGGTCGATGTTTTTCATGTGTGGGGGATAGACTACATGGGACCATTCCCATCGTCCAAGGGTAATCTGTATATCCGTTGCTGTAGATTATGTGTCCAAGTGGGTGGAAACCGTTGCCTTGCCTTCTAACGATGCTAAGACAATCATTTCTCTATTCAAGAAAATCATCTTCCCTAGATTTGGAGTTCCGCGGGCTTTGATCAGTGATGGAGGATCACACTTCCATGAGAAGCATCTGGATGCACTCCTGCGCAAATATGGGGTCTATCATCGGACATGACTATCCTACCACCCTCAGGCGAGTCGGCAAGTTGAGGTCTCCAACCAGGAGATCAAATCTATACTCGAGAAAGTGGTGGCAAAGTCTAGGAAGGATTGGAGCGACAAGCTTGATGACACTCTATGGGCGTATAGAACTGCCTTCAAGACACCTATTGGTACTTCCCCGTATCGGTTGGTGTATGGTAAGGCATGTCATTTGCGTAGAAATGGAGTATAAAGCATACTGGGAAATCAAAAAACTCAATATGGATGCTAAGTTAGCCGGTGAAAAGCGGCTACTACAGTTGAGTAAGCTAGATGAGTTCCGGTTACAAGCCTATGACAGTGCCCGTATCTACAAGGAAAAGACTAAGCGGTGGCACGATAGTGTCATCCTTCATAGGGAGTTCGCGGTGGGCAACAAGGTTCTACTGTTTAATTCTAGGCTTAAGGTATTCCCTGGAAAACTTAAGTGTAGATGGTCTGGGCCGTTCACCGTGACCATGGTTAGCAAGTTTGGATCTGTTGAGGTAGAAAACAACAATGTGGAGTGTTTCAAAGTTAATGGGCAATGTCTGAAGTTTTACCATGAAGGGGCTACTGTAGGAGTGGTTGAGGTTCAATACCTCAATCCTTCCGCCCCATGACATGCATATTTGAGGTAATGAGGTCGAGCAGGACCTAGAAATAAACCAGCGCTTTGCAGGAGGCAACCCGTATTTTATCGCTTTTAGTAGTGTAATTTTTGATTTTCTCTTTTCTCTTGTGTGTGTTTTAGTGTAGTTTTTGGTATTGGAGGGGTGAGAAGAGGGAATTTTACTGTTTGGGTGTTTTAGTGGTGTGCACGCTTAAGGCTCTAATTTCAAAAAAGAGAAATATAGCTGAAACGGAGTATTTTGCATACCGCCCGATCGGGCTAAGGCCGCCCAATCGTGTGCGCACCGAAAGAAGAAAAGGGCTTGTATTTCGCCCGACCGAGCGAAGACCGCCCGATCGACTTGATGGGCGAGTGAATCGCCCGATCAGGCGCGTGCAGAAAGAAGAGAAAAAAAATTATTTTTGCCCGACCGGGCAAATGTTGCCGATCGACCTGTTTGGCGAGTAAAATGCCCGATCGGGCGGTTGGTGATGACGTCACTATGTTCTCAGAGGTGGAAATCTGGGTTGAAGAAGCATTCTGAAGGCAATTTTGCACTCGCCTTCCAGATCGGGAAGCTGCGCCCGATCGGGCGCGCGTCAAAGCAGGAAAAATCCTTTTATTTCCCCCGATCGGGCGAGCTGCTTCCCGATCGGGCGACATGCGATTTACACGAACATAACCCACGAGCTCCTCTCTTCCCTTCATTCTATTCTTCATCTTCTACCTCAATTCTCTCTCTTCCTCCATTAAACCCCAACTACAAAAATCTTTAAACCTCCATAACTCTTTCATTCCTCCACCAAATTCAACATACCTTACATCAAAATCATCCTCTCACCACTCTCTACAACCTCCACCCATTCAATTTCATTCTCTTCCACTCTCCACAAAAACCCTAATTTCACCCAAAATCCCAAAAATCACAAAAACTCAGATCTTCAACCATGACCAGCCGACCCAAGAGGAATTGCACCATAACAGCAAGGAATCAACGAGAGGCTTCCACAAGCCGGGATCGTGAGCCAACACCACCACCGCCGCCGCCCCAATTCGAATCGGATTTGGATTTTCCGGTAATCATCATTACTACAGAGTGGCAACGGGATCGGCTCGCCCACCTCAAAAAGAGGGAGGTAATTCCTACTCGTTTTATTTGTCAGAAATCATTGCATGAGATGGGAATTGAAAGTGATGTTAAACGAGTGTTTTACGGTGTTGGCATGAAAGATATGTATGGAATGCTTTGTCTGACTTTGAGGAGGTTAACACTAGACTTTTTGAGTTCTTTGTGGTTGAATAAGAATGGTTATAGGGATATCACTACTGCGTATTTTCGTCTGATGAATCGTGATGTCCATTTGTGCATTCGTGATTTTGGTAGGATATTTAGTAGGAAAAATTGATATTATCAGTCCCAACTATGGCCGATTTACTTTAAAAGGTCCCAACTTTTGATTATCTCATAGTGGTCCTAACTATAGAGAGTCCTTTCCAAAAATGGTCCCTTAGTTAAAATTAAGTGCTAAATAACTTAATTAAGACTCGTATCTCTCGTGCAATAATCATATTTTTTAATTAAATGAAGTAAATAGAATAGTATGATATGCTTAAATCAACTTAATTAACAGTTTAATAAACTAAAGGACCATTCTGGGAAAACACACCTTAAAGTTGAGACCACTCTACAATAATAAAAAGTTGGGACCTTTAAAAGTGAAGTGACCATAGTTAGGACTGTCAATATCAATTTTTCCTATTTAGTTTGTCGACTGAACCCAGTAGGAAGGCTGGGAGTGCTCATAATAATTGTGGTAGTATGCAACACTTTCATGCTTCTCGGATTCAACACCCCGTCCCCATTGTGTTCTACAGATTCCTGGGGTTCACCATCTTTGGGAGGGAGGAGAACCAAAATATTAGGAGCACTGAGTTGGAGATCCTAGGTGGTTATGTGCTGGAGGGGGGGGGGATAGGTATAGGATGAATTTGGCCCACCATATGGTTTCCCACCTCTACTCGGTGGCCACTAGCACACACACGACCCGCTTGCCATTGGTGGGTTAATCACCCACATTGTTATGGCCACGGTTGGCTTTGTTGAGGCCAACCAGATACCGGTACTGGGTAACAACTTGCTGGTTGCTGGGCTTCGCCGCTTACAGGGCTAGCATGGGTTATTCCGCCCGGGTGCCATGTATTTGATGTTGATGGGGGTAGGCTTTTCACCTTGCCTGACTCTCAGGGCCGCACCCATTTTAGACCCGGTCAGGTGAAGGAAATAATGCCCTTGGTCCAAGTATGCATTCTATGTTAAGTCTAATAAATGCGGTTCAGTATTAATTAACAAGTTAATAATTCAGTGAGATCAAGTGAGCTGAATGCCTAGCTAGAGGCCGCTTCAGTTCAAGTGGAATTAATGATATTAATCCACAGCTTACTCTTGACTGAACCCGTAGGGTCACACAAATAGTACGTAAACGGATCAAGTATTTAATGGCATTAAATACTCCAACTATGGATATTCGGAATCGACGGATCTTGGTTTCAGTGGGAGCTGAGGTCGTCACAGGCAAGAAATGAATACTCCGGAAACGATGATATTGCCGGAAACGGAAATATGGATCGTATCGGAAATATAAATATTATCCAAGTCGTAGATGTTGCCGGAAACGGAAACATGGTACGTATCGGAAAATATTATCGGAAATGGAAATATTGCCGGAATCGGAAATATTGCCGGAAACGGAAATATTGTCAGAAACGGAAATATTATCGGAATCGGAAAATAATTCCGGAAACGGAAATATTAAATATTTGTTCGAAACGGAAATTAATTCCGGAATCGGAAATATTAAATGTTGTTCGTATCGGAAATGAATTCCGGAATCGGGAATTTAATCGGAAGCGTATCGTACGAATTAGCATCGGACGAGGCCCGCTAGACGAAGGCCCAGCACGAAGCCAGGCCATCGCCCAGCGAGCCGCACGCAACGCACGCCTCGACCAGGCCCAGCGCAAGGCCAGGCCCAGCCAAGGGCGCGCGCGCGCACGCAGCACCGCACATGGGTTGTGCGCTTGTCGTGGGCCGCAAGGCCTGCGCGGGTGCACGGCTTGTGCGATGCGTATGCCGAAAATCCTAATTCTATTGGGATTCGTGCGAAGATTAAAATCCTAATCTTATTAGAATTGCTTTGTTATTTAGAGTCCTAATAAAGTTCTAATTAACAAATCCTCATCCTAGTAGGATTACAATTCCTTTTCCATACCTCTATAAATAAGGGCCTAGGGGTCATTATTTATACATAAGTTTTCAAGTATTCAAAACTAGGATTTTTAAGTAGAAAAATCAGCCATAACTCTTGCCCATCACGAGCCTCTTATTATTTTCATAATCTAAATTGCATGAACATGGTTAAATATTACAAATTTGCAAGAATTAAAAGGGGTGATTAATTTTCGTAATTGTTAATTAATTGCAAATTGCGTTTATTTAATTATACGTACGCAGTTTTTCGGCAGTTTCTTCGTTACTCATCCAAATCGAGTGATTTTTGTGTCAATTCCGCATGTAAAAGGCATTCTAAAATTTTGACAAAAAGAGTATTTTTCTGCCGAACCCAGAATTCTCAAAATCGAAGCCTAACTATGACTTTTCGAAGGTTTTAGTTTTTCGAATGCAAAATTTCGTAAATTTAAGATGTTAAATTAAATATTTGCGATTCTTGTTGATAAATCTTGAATTTTTGATTGACCTACTGTATATGTTTAACAAGTTTGAATGCCTAGCCTTGTTATTTATGCAATCTAATTTGTAATTATGATTAATTTGTTGAAAATTAGAATAATTTAGAATAAATTTGATTTTCATAATTAATTGTAATTTAATTAGATACCTATGATTAAAAACCACCATAAAAATTGTAAATTTATGATAAATTTTAAATTTTTATGACCTAGACTTGAATCCATGTTAATCGGAAATCAATTGAATAATAAATTTTCGATTTTTCGCCCTAAAATTATGAAATTAATATTATTTATTAATTTGTCATTAATTTTAAGTATAAAATTTTTTAAAATTTTATGCGATTCGTTCATATAACTTGCACGCACAAAGCAATGGACGCTACGTGTTACCCTAAAGGGGTGTTGTATAGTGCGGGCATGTGACGACGAGCAAGGGAGCTCGTCGCCCATGCGGCACGAATGTAATGAGCAAGGGCATGGTGCACGAGCACAAGGCAGCAGCCCTGCCTTGTGTCGTGGGCTATGAGCAATGGACGAATGGGCATGGGCGAAGGCAAGGCACGGCAGTCGCGTGTGGGCAGCAAGCGAGCTGCGCCACAACGCGCACTGCCTCGCGCGCAGCGAGCGCAAGCTCGCGTGCCACGAGTGCTGCGCCCAGCGTCGATGCCGCGCGCAGCGAGCGCTGGCTCGCACCAAGCGAGCGCTAGCGAGCGCGCACAGCATGCGCTGGCTAGCGCGCGAAGCGAGCGCTGGCCCGCGTGCAGCGAGCGCTGGCGAGCGAACGCAGCGAGCGATGGCTCGCGTGCATCGAGCGCTGGCGCGCGCGCAGCGAGCACCAGCTCGCGCGATGGCTTGCGAAGGGTAGAAGCAGCAGCTATGCGACGCAGCGCATGGGCTGCGCGCACATGGCCAGCGATGGCTGTGTGCGTGTGGCCCATGGGCGTGCGATGCGTGAGGTGTTTGCGTTGCGATTAGATCGTTTTGAAATTTTAATTTGAAATTTTCAGTTTACGTAATTTTAATTAATTTTGAAATTAATAATTTAAATTATTTTCTTGGATTTTAATTTTGAATATTATAATTATAATAAATTTTATTTATTCTAATTATTTTACTAAAATTAAAATCATGAATTAATTTAAATACGACTGAAATTAAATTAAATTTTTTGGATTCAATTATAAATTTATATGAGCTTTAAATTTTAATTAAATTTGTATGTTTCCGGTTAGACTAGAAATACATTTTTATGTTTAAAATTAGTAAAGCATATGAATTTATTGGTTTAAGTGGGAGCGCTTTTTAGTCATAAGCTCTTGATTAGGTCTACAAATCCTTAAGGTTAAAACAACTTGATTAGAATTAATAAGGACTGAATAATTGCTGCAAATGTTTACGTGATGCATAATGTGTTTTAACTAACCAGGTATGTGGGCCATTCATGATAATGAATGGGTGAATGGTATATATTGTATATGTACTGTTTTGCGGGTTATGAAGTGACTAGTATGGCCCAAATAGGATAGAAAATATGGTCTGCGTACCATTAATTTGAATGTAATTGGTCTAAAGTACCAAAGTTGTTTTTCATATTCAAATATGGTCTGCGTACCATCAAATAGTTGTAATTAGTTTTAATTATAGCTTATCCTATTTGAAGAAAATGGTGCCTCCCACAGAGATTTTCAAGAAGGACTTTGAATTCAAAGCTTTAAGATGAAGTCGGGCCATACTAGATCACAATTATCTTATGCATGCTTTAAGTTATTTATTGCTTTAAATAAGTCTTAATTATGCATAAGATTGTGGCTTGATTATGTTGCATGATTAAGGATTTTAGTTCACTTAAAATCTAACCAACATAGTAGAAGCCTTAAGTTCCAAACTTAAAAATTGAGTTATAAGGTGCCATGCCAAAATATACACTTGCTTGGATATCCTTTACATCAATCTAGTAATAGTTTTCGCTCAGCGAGGTGTTACTTATTGGTCCTAAAGGGGCAAGGTACACAAATAATTGTGAGTACATGTTAGTTTTGGTGAAACTCAACGATATAAGTAAGGAGTCCTTTTATGTCGTGGCAAAATTGATAGGTTTACCTAATAAGTTCTTAGACGTACCTATCAACCAAGAGTAGTTTCTAGACTATTAGCAAAAGGCTTTTACTTACCTAAAATGTTTTAGAATTGAGTCGACAAACTGTGCTTAATTCTTCAATGGTTTTAGGGTCTTGGAATCATTTTATTCACACCTGCCGGAACACATAATTCGAATAAAATGCTAATGACTTGTTTAAATTGCATGATTGCTTTCATTTTCAAGTTATTATTCATGATAAATGTTTAGACTTTGCATGCTTCAATGTATGTTTTAATTATTGTTTATAATTAAATATCTTGCACTGCAGTAAATCCTTTTAGAAAGGTAACAGTAAATTTTCTCGATTGGTAGTGAATCCAAGAACGATTCACGGAAATGAGAGAAAGTGAGCAATTTAAAATGTACGTTTCTTATAGCGACTTTTATGGTTGTTTTCGAACATCAAAGTCGAATGGCAAACCAATTGGTGCTTGTGAATTCAAAATACACTGTAGTTTTGAGATCATAAAGCATTGAGTTTAATACGCTCAGCTTTACCAATGATTAAACAACCTAATATCTTTGTCCATTTAATTCTCGAATGAGTCTAGTCCCTAGACATTCGAATAGATCGATGCTTAGAGAACTTTAGAAGCTTCTGGTAAGATCATCTAGTTGAAACTTAATATTCAACATAAATTAAATGGTAAGAACCTTGTTGGGGTGACATTGGACATGTCTAACAAAGTATAAAAGTCAACACTAAAGAATTCAATTCTTAAGACTGTAAGAAAGGGTACAAGAAATAGGAAAACGAGGAACAAATGAAAGGAATTTACGATTCCGTTTCTACCTATAAGTTTATGTTTAAAGAGAAGTGACCTAGCAATCAAACTTCCTTGGTATCATATACCGCTTGAGGTTCTTACTTCGGTAATAACTCAAACAATGGAAGCTAGGATACACTAATGACCTACAAGTGGGAAATGAAGCATGGCAATGCTACATTAGTTGTAGGGTCATCTAGTTTGTTTTAAGTCCTTTCAAAGGCCGGAACTTAATGGCTATTTTGTTCCATAATCAGCATACCTAAATTTCTGCTTCAAACACAGAAAGACTCACATTCAGAAGAACAAAAACAATGCTTGTTTGGTTGTTTATTTGAAGGAAATGGTCAATTACGGGTTGAGTCAATATGCTTGATTAAAACAAACAACTCTTTAAAGAACTTTACTAGGTTCAAATCAACCCCTTGATTTGAGTTCCACTAATCTTTGGCATTGTTTCTTAGACCATATCAACAAGTTAACATTCAAAAGCTCTATTTTGATGGACTTTTGAAAGTTGATTGATTTCTAAATAAATTTAAGACAACTAGTCTTACTTGTTGAAAGTAACAAAGAATATGAACTATTGTTAGAACGCCTAGACGATAGACTTCAAAGCTAAAGAAAGGTTTTATGACTTTATTATTTCACACGGATTTGAGTGAATATAGGTTTATTTACTCAAATGTGATATAAGTTGAATCTGTTTGGCTAGTTCAAAGATTCAGAAGTATAAAATCCACTTGGCAAGAAATCATAAAGATCTAGGTTAGATCATGTTGATGATTACTTAAGTCAAGAATGATCATCAATGATTGTGTGAAATAAAATTCACAATCTAGCTCCATAAGATATGGCATATCTAAGTTGGAATGATCGAAGTCGATTAAAACTTGATTCGATCAATGATGGATCATAAAGACTTTTCCTATAATTTCTAAAACAAAATGCTCAACTACCACCAAACTAAACCAAATTCGTCAAAGCTATTGAAAAGTAATTTCAGGATATCTTTTCAATTATATATATCTAAATAGTTGCTAAACTCAGTGGGAGCTTAGTGTTTGTTATTCAACAAACTAATGCCCAAGTCTAGATATATGTTTCATTGTGATTTATTCAAATGAGACACAAGGGTATTGTTTCTACCACGATTTTTTGAGAACATAATGTTTGTTTGCTCGAAATAATGTCCTTTTGGAGATTCGTTTCCAAAATGACAAGTGGGAGAAAATAGACCTCGAAAGTCTTCGAGGCGAACAACAAACATAAAAGGACATTCCGGAGGCTTTTCGAAGTGCTTCAGAAAATCCGAACTTATTCTTTAAGGGCTTTAGAAGTGGCTTTAAAGAATAGACATCTCTTAGAGGACTTTACAAGTGCTTCAAGGAGAACAGAATATTCAAAGGACTTTCAAGTGGCTATTGATATTCTATTGTTTAATGTTCTATACCCTTGTAGGCATAGAGTTCAAGTCACTGGAACTATTACATTCTTCTATTAGATAGTAAAGAAACATAGAGTTCTGGTCAATGAAACTATGAGATTCTTCTATTAGATAGTGAAGAAACCTACAACTTGCAGTAAAACTATTATCATGTAGATTAAATGAGTTTGTGACTTGTAAGAAAGCTATGACGA
The DNA here is from genome assembly GCF_020520425.1 of Spinacia oleracea. Lineage (NCBI taxonomy): Eukaryota > Viridiplantae > Streptophyta > Magnoliopsida > Caryophyllales > Amaranthaceae > Spinacia > Spinacia oleracea. Next base: position 6,395,086 of record NC_079487.1, on the reverse strand, counting down.
AACCTAGATTCCCTAAAATGGTTAGAGGCCATATATAGACTCAAATGTTTTAAATGGTTAGAGGCCATAAAACATACTCAATGTTTTGATGACAAAATTGAAATTTTGTTGATTTGCAAGAATAGGTTCACACCTATTGGTTGCAAGTTTGTTTTAAGGATAAAAACCATCAAACATGAAATTGTGTTCACACACAAAGCTAGATTAGTTGCTAAAGGTTATAAGCAAATTCACGGCGTGGATTATGTTGAAACCTCATGCATAATCGTAATGCTCAAGTCTATAATTCAAGCAATGATTGCATATTGGTAAATATGGCAATTGGATGACAAAACATCTTCCTCAGTCAAATGTTGGAAGAAACTATGTACATGGTATGTCATAGGATTTGTGGATCCAAATAAATGCTTGAAAAGAAAAGCTAATTTATAAAATCTAAGTACAGATTTAAGCAAGCAATTGGGAATTAGAACTATATTTTAGTGAAGCTAATAAGTATTTTAGTTTCATAAAATGTACATGATTCTTATAGATATATAAGAAGTTTAGTGGGAGTACATAAAACATAATTGGTCCTATGTGTATCACACACATATCTCTCTATTGTGAAATAACATTCAAATGCTAATGACTTAGATTTGAGATTATTCATCAATAATGGACCAAGGCGAAACTTAGTACATACTGGGTATTAAGATCTATTTACAAAGATCTTATATTAATGTTTTGGATTAAGTAATGGCATTTACTAAATCAAACATGAAAGTCTCCATTGGAGATATTCGACCCATGTGAATAAATCTAAGTAAAGGATGTTTGAACTATGTATAAGCATTTACTAAGTTAAACATCAAAGAGTCTAAATGAGATTCTTAACCTATATTATATGTCAAAGAATTTAGCTGAATTTAGTATCTACTGAAACTAGATAAGCTAAAGTTACATGAATAGAATTCAATTGGGAATTATTCTGCAAAAGAATTTATCATGTATGATATAATATGAGGATCGCCAAAAACGTATCGTATGACTTTAGGCATGACGAACATATACCAGTCTCTATTGATCTAAGTGAAGATCAACTAGATTGAGATCAAGAATACCTATGGTACTTAAAAAGGTACATAGGAATAGTTCTTGATTCAAGGAAATAAAGATATGCTAAATATTGATGCTACACGCATAAACACTGGCAAAGGATCAAGCAAAGACCCTTTGGAGTTAACCATTGACAAGGACGAGCTAAAGAGCATCGTGTTTCGAAATGGCAACATGGATTGGAGACCATGAGTTGTTGCGTGGGAAATTAAAATATTAATTTCTATGTTCTAAGATACAGCTGGAAAGTATTCCACATATCTGTGAACTGCTTGGATAAGTAATTCCAAACAAAGCATCACTAGTAACCTAAACAGTTGAAGTAAAAGTACTTATTGCCTAAGAAGCAATAAAACAGAGTTGTTTATATTAATGAGTTCTTCATTGAACTTGGGTGGATCACATGTCTGCTAACTTGATGGCTCTTCATTGCAAAATGCGTAGAACCACTATCGAAGTAAGAAAGACTAGATCACATAATAAACAAACTCAAAAGATCTTATCATCCTATCTCGAATATCATTCGATGAAAAGGATATTAAGATTGGCAAAGCATGATAACTAAACCTATGCAACAAGTGAGAAGCAACACTCACATTGTAGCACTGGAAATCAAGCATAGCTTTGAATTCCATGAACTGTTTTAAAGATGGGTTTGAGGCCCATGGTTGTAAAACAATGGGGTTAAACATTTATCATATATGAAATGTATTTTCATATTCCATTTAATCTTGGTTTAGTATTAAATGATGAGTCCCTTCAATTTGACAATATATTCAAGATAGACTGTCAGGACCAGTCCTGTGACTAAGAAATGTCTATCAAGTGAACTTGAATGTCAAAGGTTGAAAATGGTCCCTAGTCGGAGTTTTCTATAAAATTGGACGCATAGAAAACGTTAGACGACTAGAATGCAAGATGACTAGTAGTTTTGTTTCTTGAACTATGTGGACATGGCAATGTCATAATCATTTGCATAGATACTTACTTTGAGAAGACTAGTATCGGACAAGACCTATGAAACTTTACTGTAAGAGATGAAAATCTGTCATAAGTAAATTTCATTAAAATTATTAGACACTAAATCCTCAATACCTGAGTGATTTGAGATTACTTGTTTGAGAACTGGTTACTTTGACGTTGACCAACCGTCGCACCGTAAAAGGAGGCTATAAAGGCAACGCTCAGGTAATCACCTATCAAACGAAGTCTAATCTCAAGATCGCAAGATTGGGATTGTCCTCCCATAAATCGGGATGAGATGCTTAAAAGTTGTACAAGGCCACTCGGAGAGCTAGAAACTGGGAAATGCATGGCCGTGCTCGGATGAATCATATGCTATGATTATCTGTTTATTTGATCAGTTGAACTCTGAAACCGAGGAACACCTCTGGACATAATAAGGATGACAACTCTTACCTTATGTTCAAGAGCAAGCATCGAGCGACAAAGGAATTAAGAAATGCACACTTGTCCCTAAGGACAAGTGGGAGACTGAAGCAAATAATGCCCTTGGTCCAAGTATGCATTCTATGTTAAGTCTAATAAATGCGGTTCAGTATTAATTAACAAGTTAATAATTCAGTGAGATCAAGTGAGCTGAATGCCTAACTAGAGGCCGCTTCAGTTCAAGTGGAATTAATGATATTAATCCACAGCTTACTCTTGACTGAACCCGTAGGGTCACACAAATAGTACGTAAACGGATCAAGTATTTAATGGCATTAAATACTCCAACTATGGATATTCGGAATCGACGGATCTTGGTTTCAGTGGGAGCTGAGGTCGTCACAGGCAAGAAATGAATACTCCGGAAACGATGATATTGCCGGAAACGGAAATATGGATCGTATCGGAAATATAAATATTATCCAAGTCGTAGATGTTGCCGGAAACGGAAACATGGTACGTATCGGAAAATATTATCGGAAATGGAAATATTGCCGGAATCGGAAATATTGCCGGAAACGGAAATATTGTCAGAAACGGAAATATTATCGGAATCGGAAAATAATTCCGGAAACGGAAATATTAAATATTTGTTCGAAACGGAAATTAATTCCGGAATCGGAAATATTAAATGTTGTTCGTATCGGAAATGAATTCCGGAATCGGGAATTTAAGCGGAAGCGTATCGTACGAATTAGCATCGGACGAGGCCCGCTAGACGAAGGCCCAGCACGAAGCCAGGCCATCGCCCAGCGAGCCGCACGCAACGCACGCCTCGACCAGGCCCAGCGCAAGGCCAGGCCCAGCCAAGGGCGCGCGCGCGCACGCAGCACCGCACATGGGCTGTGCTCTTGTCATGGGCCGCAAGGCCTGCGCGGGTGCACGGCTTGTGCGATGCGTATGCCGGAAATCCTAATTCTATTGGGATTCGTGCGAAGATTAAAATCCTAATCTTATTAGAATTGCTTTGTTATTTAGAGTCCTAATAAAGTTCTAATTAACAAATCCACATCCTAGTAGGATTACAATTCCTTTTCCATACCTCTATAAATAAGGGCCTAGGGGTCATTATTTATACATAAGTTTTCAAGTATTCAAAACTAGGATTTTTAAGCAGAAAAATCAGCCATAACTCTTGCCCATTTAGCCGAAAATAATAGTACCTTAAGGGCGATTCTAGTTGGTCAATCTTAAGGCGGATCCGGACGTGCTGTGGACTATCTACGGAGGGACGACACTTGGAGTCCTAAAGACTTGTTCTTGTTCGGTTCGGGCGCAGCTAGGGAAGGCACGCAACAAAGAGTATGCATCTAAATTATGCTATATGATTATGTGTAAATAATATGTATTCCTGGCTTAATGGTTTTTTTCCGCATGATTTATGAATTGTCATATGTATCATAACCTAACATCAGGCTCACTACCTGTTTGTGGGGGAGCATATTGAGCATCAGCAGGAGCCCAAGCCCGAACCACAGCCAGAGCACCATCAGTTTGAGCCCAGCCTCTCACCTACTTTCGGAGGGGGCATCGTGAGAGTGAGGGGAGGCCACAGGGTGGCCCGACACCAGAGGAGGAGGAGCGCTCTATTTAGGAGCGGTTGGACGGGCTCAAGATCAGATTTGATCACTTTGAGAGTGATCACCAACGAGGCATGTTCCCCATTTATGATCATTACGCCAGGCAGGTCTATGTTCCTCAGGATGCCCATCACGCTTCCTGGTTCAGCTATCCCGCGGAGGGATATGGAGTTCCTGGTGCCATAGGCACTTTCACACCCACCCACTACTACGGTGGGTATGGAGAGGGCCTCAGCGGTCATAGTGGTCGTGATGGCGATATGAATGGTGATGATAGCCAAGGCCATCAATGATGCTGAGGTTGATGGAGATGGTTCGGTACCCCTTGAGCCAATGAGGACATTGTCTGATTTAGCTTGGGGGGGGTGTTTCACTTTCCTGTACATATTAGGTATGTTTTCTTTTAGTTTTGTATTTTCTTATTTTGGTGTGTTTATTTTGATGTGTTATTGCTTTCTAAATTAGTTTATCGCTAAAAAAATATACAAAAATACGTTCCGATGAATACAAAAATCATGCTTCCCTGTGCCCCTTTGATTGAAAATTGTTTTGATTCTTGGTATTTGATGACGAGCAATGTGGATATGTTAGCCATGATTTGGTATTCGATTACTTTGATGCCTTGACATGAGTCAACTCTGACTAACTATTTGTGGACTTAGTGCTTGGCTAGTTGACTTGGTTAGGAATGTGTTATAGTTTCCTGGTGTGTCGTTGATTTTGAGTATTGGTTTGCAACTATTAGTAATGTTTTGACTCATATACATGCACATTGAGGAGGACGAAGGCATTTTTTCTATTTAGGTAGCCTTCAGATGAAATTAGATACATTTGTTCCCTCTTTTTCTACCCATGTTGTTGCTTGTGCCCTTTATTCGGTGACTAACCATATTACAAGCCCGTGAAAGCCCCATTGGTTACTAGTCCCAAGCCTAGCTTGGGGGAGCTAATAGTAGTGAGGTGAGGGAGTTGTAGTGTGGTACTTTCGAGAATAGTGAGTATTGGAAAAAGGGAGTTCTTCTTATCATGTTTGTTGTTTGAAAAAAAAAATGATGAAAAGTGAAAGAGATGAGAAGAATAGAAAATGTGAAGGTTTCTAAAAGAAAAGAATAAAAAAAAGGGGGGGGGGGGGGGGGGGAATTCGTTACTCTCAGAAAAATTTCAAAGTATTGTTTCACTCAAGTATTGTAATTTCTTATCTTTATGAGTGGTTGGTTATAATTGTGCAAAAAGGCAAGAAAGTATAGTGTGGTTTGTTTGTTGTTTCATCATGTGTTGAGTGGGAGAGTTGTGGTCATCATTTGTGGTTGATCATGGTTTTACTAGGATTTATGCTCCCCAAAGCCAAGGCTTTAAGCTCACATTTTACCCGAATTTACCGCACCCTTACCTAAGCCTATCATTACAAGCTTTGAAGACCTTCCGACCTTTGTGCATAGAGTAGTATTAATATGAAAGTAGTTGCTTATCAATGCAAGTTATGACATGACACATTTCGAGTCGACTACTAGGTTGAGTGTATGTTTTTCTAGACACACAAGTGTTGTGAGTTTGGGAGGGCATTGTTCACTTATATGTTGGGAGGAGAGCGAACGGGTACATCTTTTACATGCCACATAAATGAGTGAGGAGTGTATGAGCACTAGTCTTGAATTCCATTGTGCACTTGTGGTTCGCTTTGCGTGACGATTGTTAGGGAGGATTTGTGGTTGGGTGGATGTGATTGGTTGACATTGATGTATGCTCCTTCAATTTTGCCTTGAATTGTATGTTTTGACATATGTTTGGGGTGAAGTTGATTCTTGTATTCATCGATGATTTCCTTGCTTAGGGACAAGCAAGGATCTAGCTTGGGGGAGTTTGATATGTGTGTTTTATATAGATTTTTACCTCCGTCCCTTAGTACTTTTATGCATCAAATGAGCTCTTACGAGCCGTTTTTAGTACTAATCTGTGTTATTGAGTGTGCCTTGAGTTTCAGGATTACCTAGTGAGAAATCGGTCTTTTTAGACCCGTTTCATGGTGATTTAGGCCACTACACGATCCCGAGAAAGTTCGGGACAACTATCGTCGACTTTCGGGAGCCTTATATGCTTACGGTTGAGCCTCAAAAGTTAGACTCAGTGTTATGGGCGAAGGATGATGCCTTTTGCAAATCGCCCTTTGAGCGGAGGGCGGAATGAGAAGACCGGGCGAAGAAATACAATTTTGAAGTCTTCAACGCACGCCCGATCGGGCGGGCATCGCCTGATCCGGACCGGGCGGGCAATCTGGGAGCTGCTCTGGGCATTTCACAACCGCCAGATCGGGCGGAATTAGGCCCGATAGGGCCGACTATCGAGCAGAATGCCCGATCCGGCGGCCGTCTGCCGGATCGGGCGACGTCAACCCCTACAGTTTTTTCGCGTTTTTTATTTCCGGTTTTGGGCTTTATTTTGGGAAAACTATAAATACTAGCTCCTTATATTTTTAGTGGTACCTTATTTTCTAGTTGAACACTTAGTTTTATTCTCTCATTACTTAGTTATTCTCTCAACTTGTTGCAAACACTTAGTTTTAATTTCAACCAAAGCTTTAATTTTTCATTCATCCTTTCGTTCTTCATTTAGGTATTGATTTCTACTTTGCTTTATTATTTGCTTTTGGTCATGTTTTCCATAATATTAATTGCTTTTTTTTATTGTTAATATGAGTGAGTAGTTTAATTTCTAGGGTTTAGGGGATCCATGAACGCATGATTGGGATTAAATGTGGACTTGGTTATTGATTAATTGATTGTAATTTCTATATCTTATTATAATTGCTCTTCAATTCTGTTCGGTCGGACTATTTTGATTTGAGTTTGATTAACCTTAGATTATGCGCCGAGAGGTATAAATCTGATGTGTTTGGTCTGTGGCTATTAGATAGGAACTGTTTCTAGTACATAGCGAGAGCCTACTAGTTATATTTTCCTAAGGAATTCATAAGATTCGAGAGATGCATGTTTTCCTAGTTATGATTGTTAATTAATTTTTGTTGTCCGTTATCCAATCCTGGTCTACAGTTGTGGTGAACCATTGCCCTAGATTCCCTTAATATTGATATTTTTCCAGTTTGATTATTGCCTTAGTTTAATTTACAAACCAAACCTAATCTCTTGTTACCAATAGTCTAGACTTATCGATTAGTAGTAGAAAGAACATTGTTTCCCCTGTGGATTCGATCCCTACTTCCCTTGCTATATTATTAGTTGGTGAACGTTAGGTTTATCTTTGATGGGAGTGCGATTTATCCTGTCACTCCTACACTTTCAATGTCAATGGTGATCTCATTGTTCATTTCAAGGCTAAATAGGGGTTAAAGCAAGGAGACCCCTTATCTCTATATCTTTTTGTGATATGCATGGAATATCTTAATAGGTGCTTATGCATATTAAAGGATACCAAAGAGTTTCACTCTCATACAAGATGCAAAAAGTTGAATATCACACATGTATGATTCAATTTGTTAGAAGCTTATTCACTGCCTTTGAAAAAATCTCTGCAGCTTCCGGCCTAATATATAGCTACCTTAGTCAAAGTTCTGTGTATTTTGGTGGAGTTTCTACTGTTATTCAGGCTTAGATTCTGAATGAGTTTCACTTCTCCTTTGGCATTCTTTCGTTCAAGTATCTCGGGGTCCCTCTCTCCTCTAGAAAGACCAGTGTCATTCAATGTCAACCTCTCATTAAGAACATCTTGGATAGAGTTGAAAGTTGGTCTTTGCGTTTATTGACTTATGCGGGAAGAGTCCAGTTGATCAAGGCGGTCCTTTTAGCATACATACATACATACATACTGGTGTCAAATCTTTCTTATCCCTAGAAACATTCTAAAATTGTTAATGGCTGCTTGCAGAACCTTTTGTGGGCAGGAAAGTCAGGGGGTCTAAAAGAGGATCTTAGTAGCACGAGATTCTCTTTGTTTACCTAAGAGTGTGGGTGGTTGGAACCTTGCAATATGCTTCTATGAAATCGTCTTGCTATTACTAAACTTCTCTAAAACCTTGCTAGGACGAAAGATACTTTATGGATCAAGTGGGTCCATACATACTGTTGGGTTATGAATAATATAAACAATATAATTCATGCGGAAAAACCAGGAATCCAAATTAATTTCCACATAGTCAATTAGCATAATTAGTATACATACAATGTGATGCGTGCCTTCCCTAGCAGCTCCCGAACCGAACAAGAACAAGTATAGGACTCCGAATTCGCCCCTCCATAGATAGTCCACAGCACGTTCGGATCCGCCTTAGATTCAACCAACTAGAATATTCTCTAAGATTTTATGTACACTTAGAAAACTCACAATAATGTTAGGCAAGTATTAAATTCTCACTTGAATTTAATGTTAGAATAGTATATAGAATTACATTATAAATCGTGATCATGAACCACATATTTTTAGGGTGGAAATAGAGGAGTTTGAATCCTACTAGGAATCGATTAACTAAATCCATTAGGATTCTAATTAATTAATAACATTAGAATTCTAGGGACAATCAAACACTAAGTATTTCAGATTTACCCTAAACATCTAATTTTAGTAGAATTAGGAAAACACGATTACTTAACTCGCTAGCAATCCTAGCCGGCCAAGGCTTTGCACGTGTGGCCTTGAGCCCACGTTGCTTGGCGTGCAGCAAGCAGCCCGCGACCCACAGATGGGCGATGCTGCCTTGCTCGGCCCATGCGCGCTGGGCGTGGCAGCAAGCAGCACGCGACCCACTCGTGTGGGCACTGCTGCCTTTGCTCGGCCCATGCCTTGCTGTTCCGCGCGCGGGCTTGCTTGGCGCTGGGCCTGGCGCTTGAGTTGGGCCTTGCGTATCGCAAGCTCGTTCGTCGAGCGTTTGCACATCGCGCTTCTGATTCGTTTTCCGATTCCGGGATTCATTTCCGATTCGAACAAATATTTACGTTTCCGTTAATATTACCGATTCTGGGATTTATTTCTGATTCTTCGACAATATTTCCGATTTCGGTAATATTTCCGTTTCCGTCAATATTTCTATTTCCTATAATATTTTCCGATACAAACCATGTTTCCGTTTCCGGCAACATCTACGACTTGGATAATATTTATATTTCCGTATGATCCATTTTTCCGTTTCCGGCAATATCATCATTTCGGGAGCATTCTATATTTTGCCTTTTGACGATTTCAGCTCCCACTGGAACCGAGATCCGTTGTTTCCGAATGTTCATAAATGGAGTATTTAATGAATAATATATTCACTTAAATACTTGACCCGTTCACGTACTATTTGTGTGACCCTACGGGTTCAGTCAAAATCAAGCTGTGGATTAATATTATTAATTCCAGTTGAACTGAAGCGGCCTCTAGCTAGGCATTCAGCTCACTTGATCTCACTGAATTTATTAACTTGTTTAATTAAAACTGAACCACATTTATTAGACTTAGCATTGAATGCGTACTTGGACCAAGGGCATTATTTCCTTCAGTCTCCCACTTGTCCTTAGGGACAAGTGTGCATTGCCTAATTCCTTTGTCGCTTGATGCTTTGCTCATGAACATAAGGTAAGAGTAGTCATCCGTATTATGTCCAGAGGTATTTCTCGGTTTTAGAGTTCAACTGATCAAATAAATAGATAATCATAGCCTATGATTTATCCGAGCACGGCCATGCATTTTTCAGTTTCTAGCTCTCCGAGTGGCCTTGTACAACTTTCAGCATCTCATCCCGATTTATGGGAGGACAATCCCTATCTTGTGATCTTGAGGTTAGACTTCGTTTGATAGGTGATTACCTGAGCGTTGCCGTTATAGTCTCCTTTTACGGTGCGACGCTTGACAATGTCAAAGTAACCAGTTCTAAAACAAGTAATCTCAAATCACTCAGGTATTGAGGATTAGTGTCTAATAATGTAATGAAATTTACTTATAACAGATTTTCATCTCTTACAGTAAAGTTTCATAGGTCTGTCCGATACTAATCTTCTCAAGTAAGTATCTATGCAAATGATTGCGACATTGCCATGTCCACATAGTTCACGAAACAGAACTACTAGTCATCGTGCATTCTAATCGTCTAGCGTTTTCTATGCGTCCATTCTATGAGTCCACCTTTATAGAAAACTTCCGACCAGAGACCATTTTCAACTTTGGACATTCAAGTTCACTTGATAGACATTTCTTAGTCACAGGGCTGGTCCTGACAGTCTATCTTGAATATATCGTCAAATTGAAAGGACTCATCATTTAATACTAAACCAAGATTAAATGGAATATGAAAATACATGTTATATATGATAAATTTTCAACCCTAGTGTTTTACAACCATGGGCCTCGGACCCATCTTTTAAAAAATTAATGGAATTCAGAACAATGTTTGACTTCCAGTGCCACAATGTGAGTGTTGTATTTCACTTGTTGCATAGGTTTAGTTATCATGCTTTGCCAATCTTAGTATCCTTTTTCATCGAATGTAATTCGAGATAGGATGATAAGATCTTTTGAGTTTGTTTATTATGTGATCTAGTCTTTCTTACTTCAATAGTGGTTCTACGCATTTTGCAATGCAGAACCATCAAGTCAGCAGACATGTGATCTACCCAAGTTCAGTGAAGAACTCTTAACGTAAACAACACTGTTTCATTGATTCTTAGGCAATAAGTACTGTACTTCAACTGTATAGGTTGCTAGTGATGCTTTGTCTGGATTTGCTTATCCAAGCAGTTCACGGATATGCGGAATACTTCCCGGCTGTATCTTAGAACATAGAAATTAATATTTAATTTCCCACGCAACAACTCATGGTCTCCAATCCATGTTGCCATTTCAAAACACGATGCTCTGTTTCTCTTCCTTGCCAATGGTTAGCTCCAAAGGGATTTTTCTTGATCATTTTCCAGTGTTTATGCGTGTAAAATTGATATATACCATATCTTCATTTCCTTGAATCAAGAACTATTTCTATGTACCTTTTCAAGTACCAAAAGTTTTTCTTGATATCAATCTAGTTGATTTTTACTTAGACCAATAGAGATTGGTATATGTTCGTCATGCCTAAAGCCATACGATACATTTTTGGCGATCCTCATATTATATCATACATGATAAATTCTTTTGCGTAATTATTCTCAATTGAATTCTATTCATGTAACTTTAGATCCAATTTCAGTAGATACTGAACCCAGCTAAATTCTTTGACATATAATATAGGTGAAGAATCTCATTAGATTCTTTGATGTTTAACTTAGTAAATTCTTATACATAGTTCAAACATTCATTACTTAGATTTATTCACATGGGTCGAATATCTCCAATAGAGACTTTCATGTTTGATTTAGTAAATGTCATTACTTTATCTAAAACAATATTAAGATCTTTGTAAATAGATCTTAATACCCAGTATGTACTAAGTTTCGCCTTGGTCCATAATTGATGAATAATTTCAAATCTAAGTCATTAGCATTCAAATGTCATTTCACAATAGAGAGATATGTTTGTGATACACATAGTACCAATTAAGTTTAACGTACGCCCACTAAACTTCTTATACATTTATAAGATTCATGTATATTTTATGAAACTAAAATACTTATTAGTTTCACTAAAATACAATTCTAATTCCCAATTGCTTGCTAAAATCTGTACTTAGATTTCATAAGCTAGCATTTATTTCAAGCATTATTTGGATCCACGAATCCTATGACATGTCATGTACATATTTATTCCAACATTTGATTGCGGAATACGTTTTGTCATCCAATTGCCATATGTACCAATATGCAATCATTGCTTGATTTATAGACTTGAGAATTATGATAATGCATGAGGTTTCAACACAATCCACACCGTGAATTTGCTTGTAACCTTTAGCAACTAATCTAGCCTTGTGTGTGAAGAAACAACTTCATGTTTGATGGTTTTTATCCTTAAAACCAACTTGAAACCAATAGGTGTGAAACTATTCTTGCAAATCAACAAATTTTCAATTTTGTCATCAAAACACTAATTATGTTTTATGTCCTTTAACCAATTAAACATTAAGTCTATATATGGCCTCTAACCATTTTAGGGAATTTATATCTCGTCATAGCTTTCTTACAAGTCACAAACTCATTACCATTCTTGATAATAGTTTGACTGCAAGTTGTAGGATTCTTCACTATCTAATAGAAGATTCTCATAGTTTCATTGATCTGAACTCTATGCCTGCAAGTTGTAGGTTTCTTCACTATCTAATAGAAGATTCTCATAGTTTCATTGATCTAAACTCTATGCCTACATAGGTATAGAACATCAAACAATAGAATATCAACCGACACTTGAAAGTCCTTTGAATATTCTGTTCTCCTTGAAGCACTTGTAAAGTCTTCTAAGAGATGTCTATTCTTTAAAGCTACTTCTAAAGTCCTTAAAGAATAAGTGTTCGGTTTTTCTAAAGAACATCGAAAAGCCTCCGGAATTTCCATTTATGTTTGTTGTTCGCCTCGAAGACTTTCGAGGTCTACTTTCTCCCACTTGTCATTTTGGAAACGAATATCCAAAATGACACTATTTCGAGCAAACAAACATTATGTTCTCAAAATCCGTGGTAGAAACAATACCCTTTGTGTCTCATTTGAATAAATCATAATGAAACATATATCTATACTTGGGCCTTTGTTTTTCGAATGACAAACACTAAGCTCCTACTGAGTTTTGTAACTCTTTAGATATATATAATTGAAAAGATATTTTGAAATTACTTTTCAATAGCTTTGACGAATTAGGTTTAGTTTGGTGGTAGTTGAGCATTTTGTTTTAGAAATTATAGGAAAATTCTTTATGATTCATCATTGATTGAATCAAGTACCAATTGACTTCAATCATTCCAACATAGATATGCCATATCTTATGGAGCTAGATCGTGAAATTACAACACACAATCATTGATGATCATTTTTTGTCTAAGTAATCATCAACATGATCTAACCTAGATCTTTATGATTTCTTGCCAAGTGGATTTTATACTTCTGAATCTTTGAACTAGCCAAACAGATTCAAATTTATTTCATATTGAGTAAATAAACCTATATTCAATCTAATTCAGGTGAAATAATAAAGTCATAAAATCTTTCTTTAGCTTTGAACTCAATTGTCTAGGTGTTCTAACAATAGTTCATATCTTTTGTTACTTTCAACAAGTAAGACTTACTTTGTCTTGAATGATCTAGAAATCAATCAACTTTCAAAATTTCATCAAAATAGAGCTTTGAATGTTAACTTGTTGATATGGTCTAAGTGAAGGAAATAGTGCCCTTGGTCCAAGTATGCATTCAATGTTAAGTCTAATAAATGCGGTTCAGTATTAATTTAACAAGTTAATAATTCAGTGAGATCAAGTGAGCTGAATGCCTAGCTAGAGGCCGCTTCAGTTCAAGTGGCATTAATGATATTAATCCACAGCTTACTCTTGACTGAACCCGTAGGGTCACACAAATAGTACGTAAACGGATCAAGTATTTAATGGCATTAAATACTCCATCTATGGATATTCAGAATCGACGGATCTTGGTTTCAGTGGGAGCTGAGATCGTCACAAGCAAGTGAATACTCCGGAAATGATGATATTGCCGGAAACAGAAATATGGATCGTATCGGAAATATAAATATTATCCAAGTCGTAGATGTTGCCGGAAACGGAAACATGGTACGTATCCGAAAATATTATCGGAAATGGAAATATTTCCGGAATCGGAAATATTGCCGGAAACGAAAATATTGTCAGAATCGGAAATATTATCGGAATCGGAAAATAGTTCCGGAAACGGAAATATTAAATATTGTTCGAAACGGAAATTAATTCCGGAATCGGAAATATTAAATGTTGTTCGTATCGGAAATGAATTCCGGAACCGGGAATTTAATCGGAAGCGTATCGTATGAATAAGCATCGGACGAGGCCTGCCGGACGAAGGCCCAGCACGAAGTCGGGCCATCGCCCAGCAAGCCAAACGCGCGCCACACGCCCAGCCAAGGCAGCGCCCAGGCCCACCGCAAGGCAGGCCCAGAGCGCGCCAAGGCCACGGCTGTGTGAGCCTCGTGGCGTGGGCTGCTGCTCGCACGCACGCGCATGAGTGGCCCTCGTGACTGCCGTGCGTGTGTGTGTTTGTGTTCATGCACGATTCCTAAAGCTATTAGGATTTGGTATATGATTAAATTCCTATTCCTAAAAGGATAAATTAATTAATTAGAGTTCTTATAGGATTCTAAGTTTAATTAATTCGTATCCTACTAGGATTCCAATTCCCTTTCCATACCTCTATAAATAAGAGCCTAGGGTCATAATTTATAGAAACAATTGAAGTATTCAAAGGGTAAGTTTTTGAAAGAAAATTCAGCCATACACTTGCACTAACCTAGCCGAAAATCCTAGCACCTTAAGGGCGATTCTAGTTGGTCAATCTTGAGGCGGACCCGGACGTACTGTGGACTATCTACGGAGGGACGACACTTGGAGTCCTAAAGACTTGTTCTTGTTCGGTTCGGGCGCAGCTAGGGAGGGCACGCTACAAAGTGTATGCTCCTAAATTATGCTAAATGATTATGTGTAAATAATATGTTTCCTGGCATTAAGGTTTTCCGCATGATTTATGTTTTGTCATATGTATCATAACCTAACAGTGGTATCACGAGCCTCTTATTATTTTCATAATCTAAATTGCATAAACATGGTTAAATTTCACAAATTTTCAAGGAATTAAAAGGGGTGATTAATTTTCGTAATTGTTAATTAATTGCAAATTGCGTTTATTTAATTATATGTACGCAGTTTTTCGGCAGAATGTTCGTTACTCAACCAAATCGAGTGATTTTTGTGTCAATTCCGCATGTAAAAGGCATTTTAAAATTTTGACAAAAACAGAATTTTTCGGCCGAACCCAGAATTCTCAAATTCGAAGCCTAACTATGACTTTTCGGAGGTTTTAGTTTTTCGAACGCAAAAGTTTGTAAATTTAAGATGTTAAATTAAATATTTACGATTCTTGTTGATAAACCTTGAATTTTTGATTGACCTACAGTATATGTTTAACAAGTTTGAATGCCTAGCCTTGTTAATTATGCAATCTAATTTGTAATTATGATTAATTTGTTGAAAATTCGAATAATTTAGAATTGATTTGATTTTCATAATTAATTAATAATTTATTTAGATACCTATGATTAAAAACCACCATAAAAATTGTTAATTTGTGTTAAATTTTAAATTTTTATGACCTAGACTTGAATCCATGTTAATCGGAAATTAATTAATTAATAAATTTTCGATTTTACGCCCTAAAATTATGAAATTAATATAATTTATTAATTTTGAAAATAAAAGTTTTAATTTTTTATGCAATTCGCTCATAAAACTTGCACGCACAAAGCAATGGACGCTACGTGTTATCCTTAAGGGGTGTTGTATAGTGCGGGCATGCGACGACGAGCAAGGGAGCTCGTCGCCCATGCGGTACGAATGCAGCGAGCAAGGCAATGGTGCACGAGCACAAGGCAGTAGCCCTTCCTTGTGTCGTGTGCTATGTGCGATGGGCGAATGGGCGAGGGCGAGGAGCAAGGCAGCGAGCAGTCGCGTGCAACGCGCACTGCCTCGCGCAGCGATCGAAGCCTCGCGCGCAGCATCGAGCAGTGGCTAGCGTGCTTCGATGATGCCTTGCGATGGTTAGCAGCAGCAGATGCGACGCAGCACAGAGGCTGCGCGCACGTGGCCAGCGATGGCTGCGTGCGTGTGGCCTATGGCTATGCGTTGCGTGGTGATGTGCGTACCTTGTGTTACGATTAAATCGTTTTAAAATTTTAATTTGAAATTTTCAGTTCATGTAATTTTAGTTAATTTTAAAATTAATAATTTAAATTATTTTCTTTAATTTTAATTTTGAATATTATAATTATAATAAATTTTATTTATTCTAATTATTTTACTAAAATTAAAAATCTTGAATTAATTTAAATTCGACTGAAAATAAATTAAATAAGCGGATTCAATTATAAATTTATATGAGCTTTAAATTTTAATTAAATTTGTATGTTTCCGGTTAGACTAGAAATACATTTTTATGTTTAAAATTAGTAAAGCATATGAATTTATTGGTTTAGTGGGAGCATTTTTTAGTCATAAACTCTTGATTAGGTCTACAAATCCCTTAAGGTTAAACAACTTGATTAGAATTAATAAGGACTGAATAATTGGTAGATTATTGGTGCCCTTGATTAATTGCTGCAAATATTTATGTGATGCATAACGTGTTTAACTAACCAGCTATGTGGGCCATTCATGATAATGAATGGGTGAATGGTATATATTGCATATGTACTGTTTTGCAGGTTATGAAGTGACTAGTATGGCCCAAATAGGATAGAAAATATGGTCTGCGTACCATTAATTTGAATGTAATTGGTCTAAAGTACCAAAATTGTTTTTCAATTCAAATATGGTCTGCGTACCATCAAATAATTGTAATTAGTTTAATTATAGCTTATCCTATTTGAAGAAAATGGCGCCTCCCACAGAGATTTTCAAGACGGACTTTGAAGTTGATGCTTCAAGATGAAGTCGGGCCATACTAGATCACATTTATCTTATGCATGTTTTAAGTTATTTATTGCTTTTAAATATGTCTTAAATATGCATGAGATCAAAGCTTGATTATGTTGCATGATTAAGGATTTTAGTTCACTTAAAATCTAACCAACATAGTAAGAGCTTTAACTTCCAAAATTAAAAATTGAGTTAAAAGGTGCCATGCCAAAATAACACTTACTTGGATATCCTTTTTTCATCGATCTTAGTAATAGTTTTCCGCCATAGCGAGGTGTTACTTATCGATCCTAAAGGGGTAAGGTACACAAATAATTGTGAGTACATGTTAGTTTTGGTGAAACTCAACGATATAAGTAAGGAGTCCTTTTATGTCGTGGCAAATGAGATAGGTTTGCCTAATAAGTTCTTAGACGTACCTATCAACCAAGAGTAGTTTCTAGACTATTAGCAGAGGATTTGCTTACCTAAAATATTTTAGAATTGAGTCTAAATACATAATGTGCTTAATTCTTAAATGATTTAAGGATCTTGGAGTCATTTTGTTCACACCTGTCGAAACAATAAACTCGAATAAAATACCAATGACTTGTTTAAATTGCATGATTGCTTTAATTTTCAAGTTATTACTCATGATAAATGTTTAGACTTTGCATGCTTCAATGGATGTTTTAATTATTGTTTATAATTAAATATCTTGCACTGCAGTAAATCCTTTAGAAGGTAACAGTAAATTTCCTCGATTGGTAGTGAATCCAAGAACGATTCACGGAAATGAGAGAAAATGAGCGATTTAAAATGTACGTTTCTTTTAGGGACTTTTATGGTTGTTTTCGAGTATCAAAGTCGAATGGCAAACCGATTGGTGCTTGTGAATTCAAAATACAATGTAGTTTTGAGATCATAAAGCATTGAGTTTAAACACTCAGCTTTACCAATGGTTAACAACCTAAAATCTTTTTCCATTTAATTCTCGAATGAGTCTAGACCCTAGACATTCGAGTAGATCGATGCTTTGAGAACTTTACAAGCTTCTGGTAAGATCATCTAGGTGAAGCAAAACATTCAACATAAATAAAATGGTAAGAACTTTGTTGGAGTGACATTGGACATGTCTAAACAATGTATAAAATTCAACACTAAAGAATTCAATTCTTAAGACTATAAGAAAGGGTACAAGAAATAGGAAAATAAGGAACAAATTTCACGATTTCGTTTCTACCTATAAGTTTATGTTTAAAGAGAAGTGACCTATCAATCAAACTTCCTTGGTATCATATACCGCTTGAGGTTCTTACTTCGGTAATAACTCAAACAATGGAAGCTAGGCTACACTAATGGCCTACAAGTGGGAAATGAAGCATGGCAATGCTACATTAGTTGTAGGGTCATCTAGTTTGTTTTAAGTCCTTTCAAAGGCTGGAACTTAATGGCTATTTTGTTCCATAATCAGCATACCTAAATTTCTGTTTTCAAACACAGAAAGACTCACATTCAAGGAAAACAAAAACAATGTTTGTTTGTTTATTTGAATGAAATGGTCAATTACGGGTTGAGTCAATATGCTTGATTAAAACAAACAACTCTTTAACAATAAAGAACTTTACTAGGTTCAAATCAACCCCTTGATTTGAATTCCACTAATCTTTGGCAAGCTAGTCTTACTTGTTGAAAGTAACAAAATATATGAACTATTGTTAGAACGCCTAGACGATAGAGTTCAAAGCTAAAGAAAGGTTTTATGACTTTATTATTTCACACAGGTTTACTCAATGTGATATAAGTTGAATCTGTTTGGCTAGTTCAAAGATTCAGAAGTATAAAATCCACTTGGCAAGAAATCATAAAGATCTAGGTTAGATCATGGTGATGATTACTTGAGACCAAATATGATCATCAATGATTGTGTGTTGTAATTTCACAATCTAGGTCCATAAGATATGGCATATCTTAGTTGGAATAATCGAAGTCAATTAGTACTTGATTCGATTAATGATGAATCATAAAGACTTTTCCTATAATTTCTAAATAAAATGCTCAACTACCACCAAACTAAACCAAATTCGTCAGAGCTATTGAAAAGTAATTTCAGTATATCTTTTCATAATATATCTAAAGAGTTCCTAAACTCAGTGGGAGCTTAGTGTTTGTTATTCAACAAACTAAGGCCCAAGTATAGATATATGTTTCATTATGATTTATTCAAATGAGACACAAGGGTATTGTTTCTACCACGAATTTTTGATAACATAATGTTTGTTTGCTCGAAATAATGTCCTTTTGGAGATTTGTTTCCAAAATGACAAGTGGGAGAAAATAGACCTCGAAAGTCTTCGAGGCGAACAACAAACATAAACGGACATTCCGGAGGCTTTTCGAAGTGCTTCAGAAAAGCCGAACTTATTCTTTAAGTACTTTAGAAGTAGCTTTAAAGAATAGACATCTCTTAGAAGACTTTACAAGTGCTTCAAGGAGAACAGAATATTCAAAGGACTTTCAAGTGGCTGATAATATTCTTTTGTTTGATCGATGTTCTATACCCAAGTAGGCATAGATTTCAAGTCATTGAAACTATGTGATTCTTCTATTAGATAGTGAAGAATCATGGAGTTCAGGTCACTGAAGCTATGCGATTCTTCTATTAGATAGTGAAGAAACCTACAACTTGCGGTCAAACTATTATCATGTAGATTAATAAGTTTGTGACTTGTAAGAAAGCTATGACGAAACCTAGATTCCCTAAAATGGTTAGAGGCCATATATAGACTCAAATGTTTTAAATGGTTAGAGGCCATAAAACATACTCAATGTTTGATGACAAAATTGAAATTTTGTTGATTTGCAAGAATAGTTTCACACCTATTGGTTGCAAGTTTGTTTTAAGGAATAAAAACCATCAAAAATGGAATTGTGTTCACACACAAAACTAGATCAGTAGCTAAAGGTTACAAGCAAATTCACGGTGTGGATTGTGTTGAAACATCATGCATAATCGTAATGCTCAAGTCTATAATTCAAGAAATGATTGCATATTGGTACATATAGCAATTGGATGACAAAACGTATTCCTCAATCAAATGTTGGAATAAACTATGTACATGGTATGTCATAGGATTTGTGGATCCAAATAAATGCTTGAAAGGAAAGCTAGCTTATGAAATCTAAGTAAAGATTTAAGCAAGCAATTGGGAATTGGAATTGTATTTTAGTAAAGCTAATAAGTATTTTAGTATCATAAAATGTACATGATTCTTATAGATATATAAGAAGTTTAGTGGGAGTACGTAAAACTTAATTGGTCCTATGTGTATCACACACATATCTCTCTATTGTGAAATAACATTCAAATGCTAATGACTTAGATTTGAGATTATTCATCAATGATGGACCATGGCGAAACTTAGTACATACTGGGTATTAAGATCTATTTACAAAGATCTTATGATATTGTTTTAGATTAAGTAATGGCATTTACTAAATCAGACACGAAAGACTCTATTGGAGATATTCGACCCATATGAATAAATCTAAGTAATGAATGTTTGAACTATGTATAAGCATTTACTAAGTTAAAACATCAAAGGATCTAAGTAAGATTCTTAACCTATATTATATGTCAAAGAATTTAGCTGGATTCAGTATCTTCTGAAACTAGAATGAGCTAAAGTTACATGAATAGAATTCAATTGGGAATTATTCTGCAAAAGAATTTATCGTGTATGATATAATATGAGGATCGCCAAAAACGTATCGTATGACTTTAGGCATGACGAACATATACCAATCTCTATTGATCTAAGTGAAGATCAACTAGATTGAGATCAAGAATACTTATGGTACTTGAAAAGGTACATAGGAATAGTTCTTGATTCAAGGAAATAAAGATATGCTAAATATTGATGCTACACGCATAAACACTGGCAAAGGATCAAGCAAGACCCTTTGGAGTTAACCATTGATAAGGACGAGCTATAGAGCATCGTGTTTTGAAATGGCAACATGGATTGGAGACCATGAGTTGTTGCGTGGGAAATTAAAATATTAATTTCTATGTTCTAAGATACAGCTGGAGAGTATTCCACATATCTGTGAACTGCTTGGATAAGTAAATCCAAACAAAGCATCACTAGCAACCTAAACAGTTGAAGTAAAAGTACTTATTGCCTAAGAAGCAATAAAACAGAGTTGTTTATATTAATGAGTTCTTCATTGAACATGGGAATATCACATGTTTGTTGACTTAATGGTTCTTCATTGCAAAATGCGTAGAACCACTATTGTAGCAAGAAAGACTAGATCACAAAATAAACATACTCAAAAGATCTTATCATCCATCTCGAAGAACATTCGATGAAAAAGGATATTAAGATTGGCAAAGCATGATAACTAAACCTATGCAACAAGTGAGAAGCAACACTCACATTGTAGCACTGGAAATCAAGCATAGCTTTGAATTCCATAAACTGTTTTAAAGATGGGTTTGAGGCCCATGGTGGTAAAACATTGGGGTTGAACATTTATCATATATGAAATGTGTTTTCATATTCCATTTAATCTTGGTTTAGTATTAAATGATGAGTCCCTTCAAATTTGACGATATATTCAAGATAGATTGTCAGGACCAGTCCTGTGACTAAGAAATGTCTATCAAGTGAACTTGAATGTCAAAAGTTGAAAATGGACCCTAGTCGAAGTTTTCTATAAAGATGGACGCATGGAAAACATTAGACGACTAGAATGCAAGATGACTAATAGTTCTGTTTCTTGAACTATGTGGACATGGCAATGTCGTAATCATTTGCATAGATACTTACTTTGGGAAGACTAGTATCGGACAGACCTATGAAACTTTACTGTAACAGATGAAAATCTGTCATAAGTAAATTTCATTAAAATTATTAGACACTAAATCCTCAATACCTGAGTGATTTGAGATTACTTGTTTGAGAACTGGTTGCTTTGACGTTGACCAACCGTCGCACCGTAAAAGGAGGCTATAAAGGCAACGCTCAGGTAATCACCTATCAAACGAAGTCTAATCTCAAGATCGCAAGATTGGGATTGTCCTCCCATAAATCGGGATGAGAGCTTAAAAGTTGTACAACGCCACTCAGAGAGCTAGAAACTGTGAAATGCATGGCCGTGCTAGGATGAATCATAGGCTATGATTATCTGTTTATTTGATCAGTTGAACTCTGAAACCGAGAAACACGTACCTCTGGACATAATAAGGATGACAACTCTTACCTTATGTTCAAGAGCAAGCATCGAGCGAGAAAGGAATTAGGTAATGCACGCTTGTCCCTAAGGACAAGTGGGAGACTGAAGGAAATAGTGCCCTTGGTCCAAGTATGCATTTAATGTTAAGTCTAATAAATGCAGTTCAGTATTAATTTAACAACTTAATAATTCAGTGAGATCAAGTGAGATGAATGCCTAGCTAGAGGCCGCTTCAGTTCAAGTGGAATTAATGATATTAATCCACAGCTTACTCTTGACTGAACCCGTAGGGTCACACAAATAGTACGTAAACGGATCAAGTATTTAATGGCATTAAATACTCCATCTATGGATATTCGAAATCGACGGATCTTGGTTTCAGTGGGAGCTGAGATCGTCACAAGCAAGTGAATACTCCGGAAACGATGATATTGCCGGAAACGGAAATATGGATCGTATCGGAAATATAAATATTATCCAAGTCGTAGATGTTGCCGGAAACGGAAACATGGTACGTATCGGAAAATATTATCGGAAATGGAAATATTGCCGGAATCGGAAATATTGCCGGAAACGGAAATATTGTCAGAATCGGAAATATTATCGGAATCGGAAAATAATTCCGGAAACGGAAATATTAAATATTTGTTCGAAACGGAAATTAATTCCGGAATCGGAAATATTAAATATTGTTCGTATCGGAAATGAATTCCCGAACCGGGAATTTAATCAGAAGCGTATCGTACGAATAAGCATCAGACGAGGCCTTCCGGACGAAGGCCCAGCACGAAGCCGGGCCATCGCCCAGCAAGCCAAACGCGCGCCACACGCCCCGCCAAGGGAGCGCCCAGGCCCACCGCAAGGCAGGCCCAGTGCGCGCCAAGGCCACGGCTGTGTGGGCCTCGTGGCGTGGGCTGCTGCTCGCACGCACGCGCATGGGCGGCCCTCGTGGCTGCCGTGCGTGTGTGTGTTTGTGTTCATGCACGATTCCTAAAGCTATTAGGATTTGGTATATGATTAAATTCCTATTCCTAAAAGGATAAATTAATTAATTAGAGTTCTTATAGGATTCTAAGTTTAATTAATTCGTATCCTACTAGGATTCCAATTCCCTTTCCATACCTCTATAAATAAGAGCCTAGGGTCATAATTTATAGAAACAATTGAAGTATTCAAAGGGTAAGTTTTTGAAAGAAAATTCAGCCATACACTTGCACTAACCTAGCCGAAAATCCTAGCACCTTAAGGGCGATTCTAGTTGGTCAATCTTGAGGCGGATCCGGACGTACTGTGGACAATCTACGGAGGGACGACACTTGGAGTCCTAAAGACTTGTTCTTGTTCGGTTCTGGCGCAGCTAGGGAGGGCACGCAACAAAGTGTATGCATCTAAACTATGCTAAATGATTATGTGTAAATAATATGTTTCCTGGCATTAAGGTTTTTCCGCAAGATTTATGTTTTGTCATATGTATCATAACCTAACACTAAGTAACAATGCCAAAGATTTGTGGAACTCAAATCAAGTGATTGATTTGAACCTAGTAAAGTTCTCATTGTTAAAGAGTTGTTTGTTTTAATCAAGCATATTGACTCAACCCGTAAATGACCATTTCATTCAAATAAACAAACAAACATTGTTTTTGTTTTCTTGAATGTGGGTCTTTCTGTGTTTGAAAACAGAAATTTAGGTATGCTGTTTATGGAACAAAAAAGCCATTAAGTTCCAGCCTTGAAAGGACTTCAAAAAAACTAGATGACCCTACAACTAATGTAGCAAAGTCATGCTTCATTTCCCACTTGTAGGTCATTAGTGTAGCCTAACTTCCATCGTTTGAGTTGTTACTGAAGTAAGAACCTCAAGCGGTATATGATACCAAGGAAGTTTGATTGCTAGGTTACTTTTCTTTAAACATAAACTTACAGGTAAAAACGGAATTGTAAGTTGCTTTCACTTGTTCCTTGTTTTCCTGTTTCTTGTACATGTTCTTATAGTCTTAAGAATTGAATTATTTAGTGTTGACTTGTATACTTTGTTAGACATATCCAATGTCACTCCAACAAAGGTCTTACCATTTTATGTTGAATATATTGCATCAACTAGATGATCTTACCAGAAGCTTCTAAAGTTCTCTAAGCATCAATCTACTCGAATGTCTAGGGACTAGACTCATTCGAGAATTAAATGGAAAAAGATATTCGATTGTTAACCATTGGTAAAGTTGAGCGTTTAAACTCAATGTTTTATGATCTCAAAACTACATTGTGTTTTGAATTCACTAGCACCAATCGGTTTGTCATTCGACGTTGATACTCGAAAACAACCATAAAAGTCGCTAAAAGAAACGTACAATTTTTAAATTTCTCACTTTCTCTCATTTCCGTGAATCGTTCTTGGATTCACTACCAATCGAGGAAATTTGCTGTTATCTCTCTAAAAGGATGTGCAAGATATTTAATTATAAACAATAATTAAAACATCCATTGAAGCATGCAAAGTCTAAACATTTATCATGAGTAATAACTTGAAAATTAAAGCAATCATGCAATTTAAACAAGTCATTGGTATTTTATTCGAGTTTATTGTTTCGGCAGGTGTGAACAAAATGAATCCAAGATCCTTAAATCATTGAAGAATTAAGCACATTATGTATTTAGACTCAATTCTAAAATATTTTAGGTAAGCAAATCCTTTGCTAATAGTCTAGAAACTACTCTTGGTTGATAGGTACGTCTAAGAACTTATTAGGCAAACCTATGTCATTTGCCACGACATAAAAGGACTCCCTACTTATATCGTTGAGTTTCACCAAAACTAACATGTACTCACAATTATTTGTGTACCTTACCCCTTTAGGATCAACAAGTAACACCTCGCTATGGGGGAAAACTATTACTTACATTGATGTAAAGGTTATCCAAGTAAGTGTTATTTTGGCATGGCACCTTTTAACTCAATTTTTAAAGTTCGGAACTTAAGGCTCTTACTATGTTGGTTAGATTTTAAGTGAACTAAAATCCTTAATCATGCAAAATAATCAAGCCATAATCTCATGCATAATTAAGACATATTTAAAGCAATAAATAACTTAAAGCATGCATAAGATTTAAATGTGATCTAGTATGGCCCGACTTCATCTTCAAGCTTCAACTTCAAACTCCGTCTTTGAAAATGGATAGGAAACTCCGTCTTGAATTTCACCATGGGAGGCGTCATTTTCTTCAAATAGGATATGCTATAATTGAAACTATTACAACTATTTGTTGGTACGCAAACCATATTTAAAATAAAAACTTTGGTGCATTAGACCAATTTTACATTCAAATTAATTGTACGCAGACCATATTTTCTATCCTATTTGGGCCATAATAGTCAGCAAAACAGTACATTTACAATATACCATTCACCCATTCATTTATCAATGAATGGCCCACATAGCAAGTTAGTAGAAAAAATAATGCATCACATAAACATTTGCAGCAACTAATCAAAGGTTCCAACAATCTACAAATTATTCAACTTTATTAGTTCTAATCGGATTGTTTTAACCTTAAAGGAATGTAGACCTAATCAAGAGTTTAATGACTAAAAGCTCCCACTAAAACCAAGAATTTACGTGCTATACAAATTTTAAACATAAAATTGTATTTCCAAGTCGAACCGGAAACTTACAAATTTAATTAAAATTTAAAGCTCATATAAAATTAATATTTAAATCCCTTAAATTTCTTATCAGTTACCAAGGTTTTAATTTTAGTAAAATAATTAGTATAAAATAATTTATAATAATTAAATTAATCAAAATTAAATTCCGAGAAAAAGTTAAATTACGAAATTAAATTTAATTAAAATCGTTTTCAACCGAAACATAAAAAACCGGCCCAGACGTGCCAAGGCAAGGCCACAGGCCGAAGCCCACGCCTCGCCCAAGCACCAAAGCCGCAGCGCCCATGGGCCGCGTGCACAAATCAGCGCCCAAGGCCTGCATTGCTGCTGGCCGAGTGATGCACCACAGCAGCGCACCGGGCTTGTGTTATGCCTGCTGCTCGCTGGCTGCGCGCTGGGCAGGGGCTTGCGCAGCGGCACGCGAGCTCCCTTGCTCGTTGTGTTGCTGCCTTACCGCGTGCCTTGCACTACGATGCTTTGTCGACCACCCTCACAGCACACACGCACAGGGCCTAGCCTGCCGCGCGCGCATGCTCATGCTTGCAGATTGTTTCGTACCGCATGGGCGACGAGCTCCCCTGCTCGTCGTCGCATTCCCGCACTATGCAACACCCCTTAAGGGTAACACTTAGCTTCCATTGCTTCGTGCGTGCAAGATTGGTGATCGTTTTATAAAAATTAATAATTTTTATATTTTAAATTTAACGACAAATTAATAATCCATATTAATTTCACTAAATTTAGGCAAAAAATCAAAAATTTATTATTCAAATTAATTTCCGATTACATTTATTTTAGGGATTAAAATCTAGGTCATAAAATTTTAAAACTTTACGATTTTAACAAATTTTATGTTGGTTTTTAATCATAGGATCCTAATTAAATTGTCAATTAATTATGAAATTTCAAACAAATTCTAAATTATTTGAAATTTAAGAAAATAATTACAATTACAAATTAGGTTGTATAATTAACAAGATTAGGCGTTAAAATTGTTAAACATATACAGTAGGTCAATCATAGATTCAAGATTTACATACAAGATTCGCAAATATTTAATTTAACATCATAAAAATTACAAATTTTGCATTCGATAAACTAAAACCTCCGAAAAGTCATAGTTAGGCTTCGAATTTGGGAATTCTGGGTTCGGCGTCAAATCTTTGATTTTTGTCAAAATTTTAAAACGTCGTTTACATGCAAAATTCGCTATAAAACATAAGATTCCGACCATTATTGACAAAACTGCCGAAAAATTCTGCGAACATATAATCAAATAGTCGCACGAATTTGCAATTAATTACATTCACGAAATTATTCACCCCTTAATTCATTGCAAATTTATAAAATTTAATCCATGTTAACTATAATTGATTATGGAATTAATTAGAGGCTCGTGATACCACTGTTGGGTTATGAATAATATTAACAATATAATTCATGCGAAAAAACCATAAAGCTAGGAAACCAAATTAATTGCCACATAGTCAATTAGCATAATTAGTATACATACAATGTGATGCGTGCCTTCCCTAGCTGCTCCCAAACCGAACAAGAACAGTATAGGACTCCAAATGTCGCCCCTCCGTAGATAGTCCACAGCACGTTCAGATCCGCCTTAGATTCAACAAACTAGAATATTCTCTAAGGTTTTATGTGCACTCGGGAAACTCACAATAATGTTAGGCTAGTATTAAATTCTCACTTGAATATAATGTTAGAATAGTATATTGAATTGCATTATAAATTGTGATCATGAACCACATATTTATAGGGTGGAAATAGAGGAGTTTGAATCCTACTAGGAATCTATTAACTAAATCCATTAGGATTCTAATTAATAAATAACATTAGAATTCTAGGGACAATCAAACACTAAGTATTTCAGATTTACCCTAAACATCTAATTTTAGTAGAATTAGGAAAACACGATTACTTGACTCGCAAGCAATCCTAGCCGGCCAAGGCTTTGCACGTGTGGCCTTGAGCCCACGTTGCTTGGCGTGCAGCAAGCAGCCCGTGGCCCACAGATGGGCGCTGCTGCCTTGCTCGGCCCATGCCTTGCTGCTCCATGCACGGGCTTGCTTGGCGCTGGCCTGGCGCTTGCGCTGGGCCCTGCGTCTCACAAGCTCGTTCGTCGAGTAGTCGCACGTCGCGCTTTCGATTCGTTTTTCGATTTCGGAATTCATTTCCGATTCGAACAAATATTTGCGTTTCCGTTAATATTTCCGATTCCGACAATATTTTCGATTCCGGTCATATTTCCGTTTCCGGCAATATTTCTATTTTCGATAATATTTTTGCCGATACGAACCATGTTTCCGTTTCCGGCAACATCTACGACTTGGATAATATTTATATTTCCGTCATGAACCATATTTCCGTTTCCGGCAATATCATCATTTCTGGAGCATTCTATATTTTTCCTTTTGACGATTTCAGCTCCCACTGGAACCGAGATCTGTCGTTTCCGAATGTTCATAAATGGAGTATTTAAAGAATAATATATTCACTTAAATACGTGATCCGTTCACGTACTATTTGTGTGAACCTACTGGTTCAGTCAAGAGTAAGTTGTGGATTAATATTATTAATTCCACTTGAACTGAAGCGGCCTCTAGCTAGGCATTCACCTCACTTGATCTCACTGAATTTATTAACTTGTATAATTAATACTGAACCGCATTTATTAGACTTAGCATTGAATGTATACTTGGACCAATGGCACTATTTCCTTCACATACTATACCAAGAACAATGAAACTATCCGGATGAAGGCTCCCCCAATCTTCCTCGGTAGTTAGAAAAATATTCGATATTGTAAGTTGGCTTGAAGAAATTTGCAATCACACAAATCACTTGAATAGTGATACCTTTGTGATTTGGGAAATTTATAAATAAATAAAAGGTGTTAACACTAAAGTTCCTTTGAGGAAAATACTCTTCAACACCCATGTACCTCCAAAATTCATATTCATTTGTTGGCTAGCCATCTTGTAAGGCTAGCAACTTGTGATGGATTGGAAAAATTTGGAGTGCATTGTACTCAGGTTTGTGGGTTGTGTGGTCATGTAAGTGAAACTTTATACCACCTGTTCTTTTTTTTTTTCCTTTCATTAGTGCAATTTGGGGCCATATCCTAAACTGGATGAGCTGTTTTTGACATCCAGAATAGTGGAATCAAGAAATCCAGATAGTTATCATTGAGCATAACAAGAACAATGCTCTGCATCAACTCCACGGAATGGCTTGTCAATACTGTATATCATTTGTGAAAGGAAATAAACCCCACTTTTATGATTTTTTATTACTTTAATAAAAATATCTTCTCTCTCCTTGATTTCTTAGCTTTATTACTCCCTTTGTCTCTTTTTGTTCTTTACTTTTGGTATTTTTCACGCGTTTTAACGATTAAATAATTTGCATCGAGATTCCTCAATTTTTATATTTAAACAAGATAAATTACGTTTATTTATAATGTTTTCACTTTTATCAAAAATCTGATATTGGGAAATGAGAAAAATTTAATGTCCCAATAAAAAAGTGTGAGAGATTAAATAACTCAATGAATTTAATTGATTAAAATAATAATTGGACACAAATTTTGATAGAATATATACTAAGTCATTTATGTGATAATATAGAAGGAAATGTAAAGAACATTTTGAAACACCCAAAAAGGAAAACGTAAAAGACAAAAAGAGACGGAGGGAGTACTTTCTTTCATTGATTTATTACTTTCTCTTACACCCAATCATTACTCTTGCACCCAATCATTACAAGATTACATTTTCTTATTTTCCACCCCAAACTCCAAATAGGAACATCATTTAGGAATGGAGTGAGTAATAATTAAATACATGAATTAATTACTTCCACATTAAATAATCATTAATTTAATTAGTTATTAATTAAACATTATGAGTTAATTATTGGTTACTCCATATTAATATTGCTAATTATTATTTATTAATCATCGTTATTAATTAGTGAAAAAGTAAGGATAGAAAAGTAATTTAAAGATTGAAAAGTAAAAAACATACAAAAACATACCAAATACTTTTTTTGGCTGTTTGACCAATATAAAAAGCCAACAACTAAAACATAGTGAAAAGGCCACAAAAAAACCATTTGTCAAACACCCTCGTAGACTTGAGAAATGATACTTAAAATATATATAGATATATATATATATATATATATATATATATATATATATATATATATATATATATATACACACACATATATATATATATACATATTGTAGACACCTACTTTTGTCCCCATTCCCGAAAGGGAAGGTTCGATGATGAGAACATAAATCTCCACTTGGCAACGCATCTCCTATAAAATAACGAATCTCGATCACCCTTTTCATTTCACTCAAAACTGCTATTTATAGAAACCTTCTAAAAATAGTAACTGCCGTAACGGGTAGTTGCTAAAAGTGGCAAGTCATAAAAGATAGAAACCTGTCATAATTAGGTGTTGCACTCCAACATAAATCCTAAAAGAGATAGAATTTGCAAGAGGAACCTATTCCTAGTATAATTCAAAAATAAGAGTTACGTATTAATTAAAATTCTAACGAGCCTAGAGTTCGTAACGGGCCCAGACGCATTCCGTCATAAAGTTAATACGCACTAAAAGACTCGGATAAGTCTCAAAGACTCCGTATTCCACGAGTCCAAATCTGACAAGGAAATACGGCTCAGACCCTATTTTCAACGCCTCGCTCTGGGCGCCGAAATCTTCGGCGCCCAGCCCTGGGCGCTGAAATTACCTGGGTACGTGTTCTCTCCTAATTCTTCTTGGATTAGTGCTCTGAAATTCTATCTTTCCACGAACTCTTTTCTATAAATACAGCCCCAAATTCGACGTGAAACAAGACACACACAATTCATATTCTGAGTATTGACTCCAACCCCTAAGCCTAAGCCTCACGCTGTGAAATTGATCCCGCGTTCTGTCGCAATCGATCCAAAAATCAAACAGAACGTATCCTGTCCCTTGTAGCTGAAGAATTAAGCCCGAAAACTTGAGATTCGTTAAATAAAAGGAGAAATAGCAAAGCCAAAGTGGTTAGTTTTCTGAGAACCATGACGCACCTCTCAAGGGTGCGTCTTAATGTGTCCCTTCGCATGATTTAATCGCTTTCCTCGCCCTTTTGTAAAATTGTTAAACTTATTAATCTGATTGTCCTATCACGCCTAACAAAGATAATATCTGGGACAATTAAATTATCATGCTAGGTCCCTTAAATCAATCTAAACCTGATAATCACGATCGATCTAGTATTATGTGTTGCATATTGCTAAAATCAATTCAAATTAGTTTAATAGTTAACGCATGTCCCTTCAATTATTTATGCTGAGCTAGTAAGGATATCCTGCCTCTGGAGTTATCGAAGAGCGAGTACTCCTCTCGGTAGTTACCATCCCCCGAACCCTCAATCTCTGCCCTGCGGGTGTACGTTGAGCGATCCCCACACCAGGGATCACAAGGGAACCTATGGCCGTCGAGGTCAAACATAATTGCACTCCCTTTATGTCACGATAACCGGGTTTTGTCAGTTTTTCTCATTGTCGTTAAAAACTGGATGGCGACTCCTAGATTACTAGTCAATTGGGTGTAAACTCACAGGAAATCCAATTACACTTGATTTGAAAAAAAGAAACGTCACGCCCACGAGGGACGAGGTCACGCATTAGCCTCGTGCTTTTTCGACCCCCTCACAGTGGCGACTCCACTGGGGATAGTGAAGGAAATACTCGTGCTCGTAGGTAATCAAAATAGCCGAAGGGTGAAACGATCCTACCCCGCGTTTATTTCCCCATCAAGTTGGGACGACCTGAAAATCAGCATATTAATGTTAACGGACAGAACCGCATGACGAATCTTGGCTCCCTTGGGATGTTTCATCTCGGGAGTTGGGACTAAGGATACCCATCGCCAACCGGGGGGTGCATACGCTTCGAATGTTGTCCACTCTGCATTTTCGCTAGTAGTACACCCGTCCCAAACCCAATCGCTCGCCCACTAGGTCCCTCTCTTCGGTGCATGCCCCCTTGGCTTACATCGTGATTGGCCTCTTGGGAGAAATTCGTCTGTTGAAGGCACTACCTCGACCGGGGCATGTGTTGGATCTGCGATAGAAGCGGTACCGAGCCGACGCAAATACTACCCATAGAAGCCTATCATAAACTACATGACATATTATTATTTTTCCTAATGGTGTAGTGTTAGTTATGTGTAGCGAATTACGTGATTGTGTTATGATTGTGTGTGACAAATAATGCTAGAAAATTGCCCAAACATTCATAAACCAATTGGCCAAAGAGTTATATCAAAATACGTGTTCCGCAAACCTAAACGATCGCCACAAAAATAAGCGACGCTCGGGATGGCCTGTAATGAATCCCACAAACGCTGCACAACGCGTAAAGGACGTTATTAGGCAAGCACGCAAAATCAAAGTCGCATAAACGAAAAGATATACGCAGACGAAAGACGAAGACCAGCCAGGGACGTATTTTCAACGCCCCTGGGTGGGCGCCAATATTTCTCACGCCCTTCGCTGGGCGCTGAAGTTGCTGCCTGGCCTTTTGATCAGGCACAGCAGCCTCGGTGCCCGCACATAAAGAAAATACGTAGCAAAAAAAAACTTTTCGTAAAAAATTGCTGCGAGGGCGTATGGAAAGGCACTCGATTCTAAAAGCGACTAAAAAAAATAGTAATGAATAACTCTTTGTGTCGTCATTAGGCCTCCTATGACGACAATGTTCGGCACCAAAACCGAGCATGCTAATTAAATGACCTTGAATATCACATGGGCAAAGTATTCAAAAAATAATGTTCAAATATAGTCTTCAAGGAAAGATAATGTTCGAATAAAAAATAAATCCGAGTCTAGACTAGGCTATGCCAAAGTACAATCTAAATCCTAAGTCTTAGTTGTCTTATCCATAGAATCGGTCCTAATGCTTGGTGTCGTTCTGCAAGTTAAAAGGTTAAACCATATTGAGTCTCCCTTCCTAACATTTAAATCCATAAGCACCCATATGTAATTGTCATCCCTTGCTAAGAATCTACGGCCTCAATACTCTCTCTCACCAATAAAAAGAATATATTATCTAATTCAAGTATTTGCAAAATGGAAACAGTCACATTCTGAAAATCATCCCTCCGTAGTCGCACAACCCCCAAAGTGAGCCTAAGGTGTCAATACCATTGGCGAAAAAAAATTAATGGCCTCAAGGCTTATGATCACATTGGGTCACGACTATCATAGTCCTCTTGAGCCACTCGCTCCTTGAAATACTCCTAAGTACGGACTAAAAGATTTTCCATGAATGCAACATGACGAACCATGAAAATACCCAAATCGGCATGCCATAAGGCTACCATCGGGGTAAAGCAATACACACTAAGAGGGAAGCCGCACTAATGATTCTAGTCTTGCAAAAATGAAAATTCGATCTCCCCGACTAACTACCTTGCCAACATTAAGCAAAATGGCGCATGACAAATGAACACCCAAGGGTTAAAATCTAAAGTGTCAACCAACGAAGGTTATGGTCCAATTAGCCTAAGTCTGAGAGTTGCTTGGTCAAGTATTATAGGCTTACGCCACGTCATTATTTTGAGTCTAGGCCACCTCCTTGTATTCATACACGGGTTATAATCAGAAAGATTAATGAAAGTTCGATTCTAAATCACAACTTCCAATTAAATCCCGAAA
This sequence comes from Spinacia oleracea, assembly GCF_020520425.1. NCBI lineage: Eukaryota > Viridiplantae > Streptophyta > Magnoliopsida > Caryophyllales > Amaranthaceae > Spinacia > Spinacia oleracea. The sequence continues at coordinate 6,361,755 of NC_079487.1, read as the reverse complement.
ACTGTAAAAAATTATTTTTGATGTAATTCTTTCGTTAAATTTCAATAAATTAAAAACAACATTTTGAATCTACGTTATTTGTACATTTTAAGAAACGACTAAATACGCTTGCAAAGTAAGACAATTTAAAGGTCCACCCTAGGCCTACTAAAATTAAAGGTCCACCCTAGGCCTACTAAAATTAAAGGTCCACTATAGGCCTACCTAACGAGGCTCACTCAGTCTCACCTCGTGACTCAAACACCACAACCATCTACCTTTTAGCCCAAATAAAAAAGGGGGAGAAATACCAAGCAAAAAAAGAGAAAGAGAAAAGGGAGAGCGAAAAGAGCGAGCCATGAAATACTTAGCCCGTACCTCCCAAAGTGCGAAATCTACCCAAGTAAACGAAGGGAAAGAATTGAGTCAACAAATCCAAATCATGCCACAAAAACTACATAAAATTCTACGATGTCTACCCTTTCCAATCCTTATGTTCTTAGACGCCTTCGCTCTGGGGCCCCTGTTCAGCTCATTTAACCCATCCATGTTCTCATTGCCATAACCCAAGAAACCATTACCTCGACTCTTGTTCTTGAACTTGTTATCAACTGCAAACCACGTACGGCCATTGACACGTGCGTCATACCCATTATTTTCAAAGCCCAAACCTGCTCTTACACCACCAATAGCATAATGACCATATAACTTGTTTGGATACATCCTGTTGATATACCCTTGAGCCGTCCCCATGCTACTCATTGGCCTTGGTTGATGTAAACTCATGACACTAGCTTGAGGCTGCAAATTGTGAGTCCTAGTAGATGTAATCCTCATGCTTGACCAATACCTATACAAATTATCCTATCTCATTCAACCCATCTTTCAAGCCGTCTTGATTCACGAATAAAAAAAAAGGACAAATGAAAAGTACATTCTACGCTTAACGTAGAAAATTAATAATAAAAAAATAAAAACTTTGCAAAGCACCTTTAAAGTTCGTCTAAAAAAGAAGCATTTAGCGCACCAAAAAAGATCCGCCCAGAAATCATTTTCAGCGCCCATGGCTGGGCGCCGAAATCTTTAATGCCCCAGCCTGGGCGCTGAATCTCTCTGCTTGCCAAATTTTGTCCAGAAGTGCTCGTCATTTTATCCGCACATACACGGAAAAATAACGAACACTTGGAGGGGTACAACACGTATTCAGATATACGTACCAAAAAATACATGTACTCAAAAAATTATGTACTCAAAAAATATATAAAACAAATTTATGGCTTACGGCAAAGCAGCAGATTAAAATAAATTTCACCCTATTTCAAACATTACGATTCCACTTGAACGTACTTGTTTAAAATCGGCATTCTAAGAAACCATTTTCTAGCTAAGAACTACGCAAGACCTGATTCCAAATTAAATCTATTTAAGGCGGATACGTAGGCAATCCATGATTCGGTCCAACCAATTTGCAAAGATGTTAGAGCCTATAGAATAACAAGAATAAGAAATAGAGTCCCTTATTGAAATTTAATTACTTGCAATCCAAGTCGAAAGAAAAATTTAAGTCAAAGGAAGAATCCAAGTCATCAAGATGCCAAAACGAGCACACATCAAAAAATAATAAGGGCACGTACCCTTGCCAGAAGGAGCACTCACACTCCTAGGCACTTAGCCAAGACTCAAAAGATCGCTTTGCCTCAATTGAATGGGGGCTAGCGCAAGCGTCCATGACCTCTAAAGTACTCGACTTGACCCTCCCTAAAGCGAACTAACTCACTTAAAGACCTTGTTTCACCACTAGACATAGTCGTTCGCTTAAAGACCTTCTTTCACCACTAGACACAGTCATAATCGCCAACAAGTAGTAAAGCAAGTAAGCTTGCAATAAAGAGGATTGTTCTACGGCGTCGCCCCATCATTCATTCGAACTCACGGCACCCCTTCATGGTAATTCAAATTCTTGCGAATCCCCTTTGAAAAAAATCAGACATTGCCAATAGGACTTGGCACTTAACCAAGGCTCACCCTACTCAGACATATGACACGGGCGTCTAAAATCGAAATCTGAAAGCATCATTAATGAGAAGACATAATAGCAACTGGGGGCTAAAAAATGAAATAAAAGAGCTAGGGAAAGAACTAAGTATACCTTGACCTTTTGTACAGACATACACCAAGTAAATCTAAGTCAATTTGAAAACGGTTTATATTCCCGCAATTCTAGAAAAGATGGCCCTAAAAGCCTAAAGCATGTGCCACACGGGTACAAGTAGTCTTGACGCCTGCACCCTGGCTTCCAGCAAATCCTTAGACAGCATTCCAAAAATCGTAACAGTATTTTGATTCACTCATGTAATCCTGTACGAACCCTTCTATAAGTCAACTTACTTAGGACACCTCGGATTGTACACAGTAGGACTCGGATTTCAAATAATTTTCAAAGACTTCTTCAAACATAATAAAGTGTCGTTGGTTTAAGCTAAGTATGCATTTCTCTCGATGTTGTAAGTGAGTTAAAAAGATTTCTAAATATGATCATGGGTAAAAAAAAGGCACCTAGCTTTTGGTCAAGGCACACTTCAACATGTGACCACCTTGACCATGGCAATGTCGCACAATACGACATTTACAAGAGAAGTAGCAAATCACTACTCGAACGTACCTCGCACTAAACGAGTCTGGTTCAAACTATTCATGATCCATGTCGCCATGAATGCATAAAAACGTATGCCAAGCATTATAGCACCAAGCCAATCCCGCAGCTACAATTGGGGGCTTGAGAAAAACACTCTAAAAATGCTCGAAATGGCGATTTTATCGCAAATTCTCAACGCTAATGCTACACACACGTCATAGGGGCACAATCCTAAGGTTTAATCGTGTAAAACGAACCTTAGAATGGCTACAACCCCTCCCAAATTCTAAGAACTACTTAGAATATATGAAGTCACCCCACTAACAAGGGTAACTGAAAATCGCGAGTCACCAAAACTCCGGTCAAACTACTGCACATAACGCTCGCCCTATAAGCACACGTTACACATTCTACGCCATTCCAAAGCAAAAGCGAAAGAAAAAATCAAGGATAAAAACTGTCAAATTCTGCCCATAAATCATTTCCAACGCCCAGAGCTGGGCGCCGATATCTTTAACAACCCAGCCTGGACGCTGAATATCTCTGCTTGTCAAATTTCGCCCTGATATAAAAACAAGAAAGAAACATCTATGAATCCTCGCATCGAACGAAGTAATAAGCCGTGCACACCCGCGCAGAAGGTGCTACACTTGTTCGAGCACCTGAACGAGGCGTGATGAAGTACTCCAATGCAAAAAATAATAATGATATCCCAACACCTGGAGGAATGTTCTAAGACACGCCGTTAGGCCACACAAGCCTACGTCGCACCATAAGTTCAACCATCCCACGGTACAAGTCTAAAAAAAAAAGAGTAAGGCATATTGCACTAATGCGGGCACGACCAAGAACATGTGTAAAAGAGACACAGACTAATTATCGTCCAAATTCAAAATGCAAGCCACACGACTTCTACATTAAGGATTAAAGGTAGCAAAACATTACCTACCACGGAAGGGATAGCTCGCACCTACACGAGCGGAACCCCAAGGCATCTTTCTCGAAAGAACCTACAAAAATCGTACGCCATAAGGAAGCATCCCAACATGCATACTAGGGGGCTCCAAGCTACGAAACGACCATAGCAAAATAAAATAAAAAAAAGATCTTAAAGGAAATGTTTGAACGATCAAAAAGGGCACGATGCTTGAGCCCACTTCATGAATGGGCCTGAACCCTATCAAGCTTCTAAGCAAACTATTCAACATCAGTCATTGCTCAAAAAAAAATGATTCAAGCGAACTGATTAATGGACCGCACGCAATGGCCATTCTATGAACGCTCGTTCGCACATACATTCTAAGTATCGAACATTCACGAACACGTTCAAAAGAAAAAAAAATATACGTTCAAAATAACAACAAGAGCGATCAAATTCTTACGCCTCAAGGTATGTTCCTCGGGCCATATAGACTCGCCCGACTATTGCAATAACTGTACGCCATAAGAGCGACAAACACCGTAGTCCACCAATCGGCTACGGCTTCTCGAGAAATCATCACGAGAGAGTCCTGCCTAGGACGCACTTTCAACGCCCAGGACCAGGCACCAGATATTCCGACGCCGAGCCCCGGGCGCTGAAAATCAGCTCAACTCATTGTGATCTACAAAATTCTACGTTCCAAAAAAAAGGAAAAAACAAAAGAGAAGAGAATACGTGGAATTTCCAAGTAAAAAAGAGGCCAACTGTGTCATCAAGAAACCTCAACAGAAATCAGTCTCAGCGAGCTGAAATCTTTAACGCCCAGGCATGGGCGCCGAAAATGATCCCAGGCCCAGAAAAGGCCCCTGACTTCTATAGGGCCCTGCCGTATCCATTCGACTGGAAAATTGCCGATTTCTTTACTGAAAGTTGTACCTCACGGCTTTGTTAAGAGTAGCACACCACTACAAAGATCGCTCGCACTTACGAGCACGATCCCAAACACGATCAAGGACATTACAAAATGCGTATCCCCAAGGAGCCTCTTTGACAAGAAATGACCGCCAAGCACGAGTGCTTAGGGGCTCGAAAGAAAATATATATTTCAAAAGAGTGTATGCAAAGTTAAAACAATATTCCCAGACTACGCTGTACGAAGTCCCGTGTTTGGATAATCTCAAAAGATAAAATCGGATTACGACCTCGAGACAAAGGTCGCCGTTGATACTTATACATAGTCCCCTAATCAAGGACCCAGGTAGTGGCAAAACTGAGCCGTAAAGACCAGCTCAAAACCATGAAAGAAGATGACCACAAGACAATGGTCCGTCTAAACACATTGTCAACCCACATTCAGGTTGCAACTAAATCCGAGCATCTCTCCAAAGAATTCGCTCCTACAAGAATGAATAAAAAGACATTCTCAAAAGAAATCACAATGAACAAAGGAAATAGGGACTTGCCCACCTCAATCGGGAAAGATCGTGCCACGAACCAAGCGAGTTCCAAACCAGAAAAAAAAAACAAATTCAGGGGCATCCACCCTCAGCGGACAGGGCTCGCCCACCTTCAGCGGGCGGGGTCTGCGTCACTAGCCGCGCAGGTCCTCAGTTTTTGAAAAAATCTTCAAAACAAAAAAACAGGCTCGCCATCTTCAGCCGGCGGGGTCTACGTCACAAACTGTGTAGGTCCTTATTTTCAAAACAACACAAACAAATTTCAAAACAGATTCGTCCACTTCTATCGGACGGGGTGTCCACCCTTAGCGGACAGGCTCGCCATCTTCAGCCGGCGGGGTCTACGTCACAAACCGCATAGGTCCTTATTTAAAAAAAACAAACAAACTTCAAAACAGATTCGTCCACTTCTATCGGACGGGGTGTCCACCCTTAGCGGACAGGCTCGCCATCTTTAGCCGGCGGGGTCTGCGCCACTAACCGCGCAGGTCCTTAGTCGCTGAAGCGATAAATTTTTCTGGTTTTCCCTTTTTACAAAAATTAAAGGATTGGTTTTCCGTTTTTTCCAAAAAAAGAGCGATGTGTTGGATTTTCCTTCGTTTTACGTCTTATAAAAACAAGGGGGTTTTCTCGTTTAGCTAACCCTGAAAATGAGAATCTTTAAAAACATTTTACCTCGTGATTGGGATTGGCCAGGCCCAATTACACTTTATAGCTTTGATTTCGAAAACATCTGTAGCTACTTCCAATGACAAAGTGAGGGAGTTTCTACACATCTTTAGATACTTCCAATGACAAAGTGAGGGAGTTTCTATACTATCCGTTGACAAATCCCAATGACACGTGAGGGATATGTCAACACTTCAAGTGATGACCCTTAAGTCAAATGTTATCACTCGGGGGCTCGTGAGACCCTCGCAAAACAGGTCACATACACCATGGCTTGTGTGACGCACTCCGTCCAGTACTTTGACCATCGTCTCATCCCGAGACTCAGTCAAAGTGGGGGCTAACTGTAGACACCTACTTTTGTCCCCATTCCGGAAAGGGAAGGTTCGATGATGAGAACATAAATCTCCACTTGGCAACGCATCTCCTATAAAATAACGAATCTCGATCACCCTTTTCATTTCACCCAAAACTGCTATTTATAGAAACCTGCTAAAAATAGTAACTGCCGTAACGGGTAGTTGCTAAAAGTGGCAAGTCATAAAAGATAGAAACCTGTCAGAATTAGGTGTTGCACTCCAACATAAATCCTAAAAGAGATAGAATTTGCAAGAGGAATCCTATTCCTAGTATAATTCAAAAATAAGAGTTACGTATTAATTAAAATCCGAACGAGCCTAGAGTTCGTAACGGGCCCAGACGCATTCCGTCATAAAGTTAATACGCACTAAAAGACTCGGATAAGTCTCAAAGACTCCGTATTCCACGAGTCCAAATCTGACAAGAAAATACGGCCCAGACCCTATTTTCAACGCCTGGCCCTGGGCGCTGAAATTACCTGGGTACGTGTTCTCTCCTAATTCTTCTTGGATTAGTGCTCTGAAATTCTATCTTTCCACGAACTCTTTTCTATAAATACAGCCCCAAATTCGACGTGAAACAAGACACACACAATTCATATTCTGAGTATTGACTCCAACCCCTAAGCCTAAGCCTCACGCTGCAAAATTGATCCCGCGTTCTGTCACAATCGATCCAAAAATCGAACAGAACGTATCCTGTCCCTTATAGCTGAAGAATTAAGCCCGGAAACTTGAGATTTGTTAAATAAAAGGAGGAATAGCAAAGCCAAAGTGGTTAGTTTTCTGAGAACCATGACGCACCTCTCAAGGGTGCGTCGTAATGAGTCCCTTCGCATGATTTAATCGCTTTCCTCGCCCTTTTATAAAATTGTTAAACTATTAATCTGATTGTTCTATCACGCCTAACAAAGATAATATCTGGGACAATTAAATTATCATGCTAGGTCCCTTAAATCAATCTAAACCAGATAATCACGATCGATCTAGTATTATGTGTTGCATATTGCTAAAATCAATTCAGATTAGTTTAATAGTTAACGCATGTCCCTTCAATTATTTATGCTGAGCTAGTAAGGATATCCTGCCTCTAGAGTTATCGAAGAGCGAGTACTCCTCTCGGTAGTTACAGTCCCCCGAACCCTCAATCTCTGCCCTGCGGGTGTACGTTGAGTGATCCCCACACCAGGGATCACAAGGGAACCTATGGCCGTCGTGGTCAAACATAATTGCACTCCCTTTATGTCACGATAACCGGGTTTTGTCAGTTTTTCTCATTGTCGTTAAAAACTGGATGGCGACTCCTATATTACTAGTCAATTGGGTGTAAACTCATAGGAAATCCAACTACACTTGATTTGACAAAAAGAAACGTCACGCCCACGAGGGACGAGGTCACGCATTAGCCTCGTGCTTTTTCGACCCCCTCACACACACACACAGACACATATATATATATATATATATATATATATATATATATATATATATATATATATATATATATACTAAAACAAACACCTGGAATGACACGTGTTACTTCATGGTGAAAATTTTTCCCGCTAATTTTTTTTTCATTTATTTGTTACAATAACTTTTTTATGGAAAAAGATTTCAGTATATTTGACTAAAATTTTATTAATCTTTTGAAAATCTGTCAAAATCTTTTGTACTCCATACGACTTTATTTTCGAACAAATTTTTGTCACTCAAATATTCTATAACTTAATGGTCAATTTATAATTCCTCAAGTCTTCTATGTGACTAATCACACCATTAACTTGATGATGTGGCGTATTCAAACTTATAAATAAACCCAACATGTTGGTCAACATAACCTAAAAGTAATATTAATTAGCATAGAAAATAAAGGACCACTAGTCTATAATAGAAACCCCTAACATGAAATCGAATAAACTGCAATAAAACAAGAAAAGTACAGCGAATACAATCTATAAGTAACACCAGCATAAAAAGTCAAGTAACACCAATCTATACAAGGAACCTTTAACATGATCAAATTCAAGAAACTTCAATAAAACAAGAAAAGTAACAACGTGTACAATGTATAAGTAACACCAGCATGGAAAGTCAAGTAACACTATTTTATACAAGGAACCTCTAACACGAAATTCAAGAAACTGCAATAAAACAAGAAAAGTAACATTGAATACAATGTATAAATAACACCAGCATAGAAAGACAAGTAACATCAACCTTCTTCATAGTAGTTGTGTGCGCTCGTCACCCCATCAAGTTGATTGTGTGATTGATCACATAAAAGACGCGCTATTTATAATTTTATAATATTTGTGCTATTATAACCAAACACGTGCCACGAACGATTGAGAACAAAACCGCAAATACTGTAATCCCCGTAATTTTATTACATTTTATTTATATATTTTAACGTATATTTGATATATTTAAATAAGAATTTACGAATTTTAGAAATAAATATATAATTACCGTATATTTATTTTATTACGTTGTGAATATTTTTAATGATTTATGAAATAAAAATAGTTTTAGAATTTTAAGTTGAAAAGAAATCGAATTACAAAAATTGATTGAATTTATAAAACGATCATATTCGGTTTTGGATTCAAACAACCTTAATCCTACTACTAGCCCAATTGGATAAAGCCCAAATCAATAAAACTCAAAACAACCCTCCTTCCCTTTTTCAAATTCACGTGAAACCAAAAAAACCAAAAAAAGGAGAGAAAACCCTCATCTTCTTCACTGTTCACGTAACCAAACCCTCAACACTGCTCCTCCTTGCCGCCGCTGCCCACGCCGCCGGACCCACCTGCACGTCACCGGCATCTTCCTCCGTCGCCGCCGGTAACTCTCATCCCCTTCTCCGTCGTTCCCTTTTTCTTTTCGTTCTTCTTTCTCTTCTCCCTTTGTTTCTTTCTTCCCCTAACCATTGCTTCGATTTTCGCTCAGCACCACCGCAAGCACCACCTTCGCCGCACCACTTAGCGCAGCCGCCCACGAACCTCGACCATTGCCGTGCACGGTAGTCCTTTCTCGTTCCTTTTTCGTTTCTAATTTTCTTGTTTTTCGTTCTCGATTTTTCGAACCTTGATTGAATCATGTCGTTACTCCACAGCCCAAGCCACGCAACCACCTTGCTCAGCCGTCGCCGCCTGTAGACACCTACTTTTGTCCCCGTTCCCGCAAGGGAAAGGTTCGATGATGAAAGCATAAAAACTCCACTTGACAACGCATCTCCTATAAAATAAACGAATCTCGATTCCCCATTTCATTTCACCCGAAACCTGCTATTTATGGAAACCTGCTAAAAAATAGTAACTGCTGTAAAAGGTAGCGTCTAAAAGTGGCAAATCATAAAAGATAGAAACCTGTCAGAATTAGGTGTTGCACTCCAACATAAATCCTAAATGAGATAGAAAACTGCAAGAATCCTATTCCTAATATGATTCAGAAATAAGAGTTACGTATTAATTAAAATCCTAACGAGCCTAGCGTTCGTAACGGGCCCAGACGCATTCCGTCACAAAATTGATACGCGCTAAAAAGACTCGAATTAATCTCAAACTCTACGGATTTTAGGAATCCGAATCTGACTAAACAAAACTGCCCAGACCCTATTTTCAACGCCTGGCTCTGGGCGCCGAAATCTTCGGCGCCCAGGCCTGGGCGCTGAAATTACCTGGGTACGTCTCTTTTCCTAATTCTTTGCAGATTAGAACTCTGCAATTCTATCTTTCCGCGAACTCTTCCCTATAAATAGGCCCCTAGTTTCGACGTGAAAGAACACACAACAACACATAATTATATTCTGAGTATTGACTCCAACCCTTAGCCTAAGCCTCTCGATGCGAAACTGTTCACGCGTTCTGTCGCAATCGATCCATAAATCGAACAGAACGTATCCTGTCCCATAATTGAGATTCATTAAATAAAAAGGAGAAATAGCAAAGTCAAAGTGGTTAGTTTTCTGAGAACCGTGACGCACCTCTCAAGGGTGCGTCGTAATGTGTCCCTTTTCGATGATTTAACTGCTTTCCTCTCCCTTTTTATGAAATGTTAAACTAACCTAATATGATTGTTCTATCACGCCTAACAAATATAATATTTTTGGGAAATCGGATTATCATGCTAGGTCCCTTAATGCTATTTAAATCAGATAATCACGATCGAATTAGTATTATATGTTGCATATTGCTAAAATCAACTCAGATTAGTTAAATAGTTAACGCATGTCCCTTCAATTATTTATGCAGAGCTAGTAAGGATATCCTGCCTCTGGAGTTATCGACGAGCGAATTACTCCTCTCGGTAGTTACAGTCCCCCGAACCCTCAATCTCTACCTTGCGGGTGTATATTGAGAGATCCCCACACCAGGGATCACAAGGGAACCTACGGCCGTCGTGGTCAAACATAATTGCACTCCCTTTATGTCACGATAACCGGGTTTTGTCAGTTTTTCTCATTGTCGTTAAAAACTGAATGGCGACTCCTATATTACTAGTCAATTGGGTATAAACTCACAGGAAATCCAATTACACTTGATTGAATAAAAAAGAATCGTCACACCCACGAGGGACAAGGTCATGCATTAGCCTCGCGCTTTTTCGACCCCCTCACAGTGGCGACTCCACTGGGGATAGTAAAGGAAATACTCGTGCTTGTAGGTAATCAAAATAGCCGAAGGGTGAAACGATCCTACCCCGCGTTTATTTCCCCATCAAGTTGGGACGACCTGAAAATCAGCATATTAATGTGAACGGGCAGAACATCATAACGAATCTCGGCTCCCTCGGGAGTTGGGACTAAGGATACCTTTTTTCGCCAATAAGGGAGTGCATACGCCGCGCATGTTTCCCACTCGGTACTTGTGCAGGTAGTACACCTATCCCGAACCCAATCGCTCGCCCATTAGGTCCCTCTCGCCTGCATGCCCCCTTGGCTTGCACTTGCGGGTTGGCCTCTTGAGCGAAATTCGTCTGTTGAAGACACTACCTCGACCGGGGCATGTGTTGGATCTACGATAGAAGCGGTACCAAGCCAGGCGCAGATAAACTACCCATAGAAGCCTATCATAAACTACATGGCACATTTAATTTTCAAATTCATGTTTGTAATGTAGTTATGTGTAGCGAAATATGTGATTGTGTGTGACAAACTATTCTAGAAAACCAACGACCTTAAAAACTGCCCAAACATTCATAGACTAATTTGCCAAAGAGTTATACCGAAACACGTGTTCCGCAAACCCGAATGATCGCCACAAAATAAGCGACGCTCGGGATGGCCTGTAACGAATCCCACAAACGCTGCCACGCGTAAAGGACGTTATTAGGCAAGCACGCAAGTCGAAATCGCATAAACAAAAGACAGAAAAATGAGAACCAGCCAGGGACGCATTTTCAACGCCCCTGGCTGGGCGCCAGAAATTCTCACGCCCCTCGCTGGGCGCTGAAGTTGCTGCTTGGCCTTCTGGTCAGGCGCACCAGCCTCGATGCCCGAGCGAAAGGAAAATACATAGCAAAAATGTTCATGAAAAAAGAGAATTGCTACGAGGGCGTAAGAAAAGCACTCGATTTCAAAAGCGCCTCGCGAAAAATTAATAACTCTTTGTGTCGTTGTTAGGCCTCCTACGACGGCAATGCTCGGCACCAAAACCGAACATGCTAACAACTATGAATGTCACACGGGCAGGTGTTTCGAAAATCCAAAGAATGACCGAAATCGAAAATAAACCAAAAAGTGTACCGACAGAAGAAAGAGCGAAAAAAAAAAAACCAATTTAGAGAGTCGAAGTCTAGACTAAGTAATGCTTGAAATTTTGGGAACCTAAACTTTAGCTTATCTTATGCCTAGGACTGGTCCTGCCACTTAGTGCCGATCAGGGAATCAACGGCTGGTGCGTCTCGAAGATACATCACCAACATCAGGTTTAGTAACTCCAAGCTCCGTCCGTCGTCCCTCATTTCAAGGATCTCCGCTTCCCCAACCTCGATTCGCACCTCCAAACATGTCCATCGAAGATTTACGAGACCAGATGGTCCAAATGACCCAACTTATGGGGCAATTGAAAATGGAAAACGAAGCCTTAGCGGCTGCGCAAGCCAAAAATGATCTCGAAAACGAGAAGAGGATTGAAAAAATGGTCCTACAGCAAACCATGGGGAGCAAATACTTCTCCCTCGAGCCTGAACCTTTTCCTGGAAAATTACCAGAAAAGTTCAGTTCATCTGACTTACCAAAGTTCAAGGCCACGGACAACCCCCGTGATCATCTAGTGAGCTTTGTGAATACCATGAACTTGAAAGGCGTGGACAAGTCCATGTACTTAACTGCCTTTCCTTTGTCCTTGGAACCTGTGCCGCTCAAATGGTACTATCACCAGGACCCTAAGCTCTTCCCCACTTGGGAAGACTTTGTCAATGTCTTCATCAAGCAATACTCGTCGAACATGGACTTTCAAGTCACCATGCGCGAGCTGGAAGTTCTCTTCCAAAAGAAAAATGAGGGTTTCACAACCTACTTTGCTAGATGGAGGGACCAAGCGGCCCAGCTAATCAATAGGCCTCCCGAAACAGAATTGGTCCGAAAATTCATTGACAATCTGGACCCAGCTTACAGACAACACCTTAGGTACCTGGGACTCGACACTTTCAAAAGAGTTTATGATGTGGGAATAAAAATCGAGGACGACCTCGCCAAAACCATACAGAGCAAACCTACATATAAGACCAACACCTATAATCGGGGTAACACATACCAAGCCCAAGAAGTCCATGCTGTAGAAGAGGCTCCCGCCCGAAGATACCCTGTAAGATGGGTCCGAGACCGAAAGTTTCCCCACTCGGGTCAACTTTGGTACAAGCCTTTGAAAGACTAACCAATCAAGGAAAGTTGAGACCTATAGGCCCCACCCGTGACCCTCCTGTCAAAAACAAATATTGGGTCGAAGGTACTTACTGCAAATTCCATCAAGGAAATGGGCATGACACTGAAAACTGCTGGAATCTAAAACATACGATCCAGGACATGATAGAGGATGAAGTAATACCTCTCCCTAACGTTGGCAAACCCAACAACAACAAGAGCCCACTCGGCTCTTGTCACATCTCTCTCGACTAACCAGAGAATTTCGACCCCACGGTGTATATTACACCTCAAGGTGCACCACTCGCTGTGGTACCTATGGATCGAATCGAGGAGGAAGTGTGCGGTGTGTGGAACGATGATGCTGAAGATATTTACCTATCTGAAGTCTCGGGCCAGGACCTCTTCACTGAAACTTGGCCCGGGTATGCTCTCATTGACACCACCCCTCAGGAGCCCGAGGTCGACAACCTCACCCGATCCGGAAAGATATACCAACCGGATATTCACCCGCCTCCTATGGACGACATCCCGATCAGACAAACTCTTGAGAACGGGCGGCACGCCACCGTCGCGGAAGTCATTGAAAATCCTCTCCTGAAACAACTAAAAAGAACCAAGGCTGAGATTACCATCTGGGATCTTATGTGTACTTCAAAGGAACATCGCGAAAAGCTTATTCGCTCACTTGACCTCATCTCGGTACCTACAGATATCACACCTGACTCATTGGTTAGCCATGTCACGAGAGATGCCGGAGAAAAGGCCATAGTTTTCACTGATAAAGACTTACCCAAAGAGGGGGGTGCTCACAATAAAGCCCTTTACCTAGTGGTTGGATGCAAAGGACAAAACATCCCCCTAGCGCTCGTAGATAATGGTTCGGCAGTTAATGTCTGCCCATTGCGAACCGCCCATTGCTTGGGGCTAGGAAACGATGATTTCCAAACCTCCACGCAAGGGGTACGAGCTTATGATAACTCCCGAAGGCCTGTATTGGGAAAAATCAACCTTACCATACAAACCGGGCCTGTGGCACGCACCACGGATTTTCAAATTATCGACATCAAGCCCACTTTCAACCTCCTCTTGGGGCAACCTTGGCTCCATGACTTAGGAGGTGTGGCTTCTACCTTGTACCAAATGGTTAAACTTAACCATAACGGGGTAATACTAGAAATCCGCGCCCCTCCTCTCGACGTCAGTTGTACTATGGTTGGAACGGCCGAAACTGCAGACGACCTTTATGGGTTTCAAATGGAAAAAACAATCCAGTTCATCGAAGATTATGATCCAGCATTCCTAAACCCGCATGCATCCCGAGTCATCCCTAGAATGCAGTTAGCTCAAGGCTATTTTCCAGGAACCCCATTGGGCATAAGGAAGAAGGAATGCACATTCCATCCTTTTCCCGACAAATCTACTCCCTTTGGCTTAGGTTATGAACCAACGGGGGAAGATATTGCTGACCGCCTATCCAGGCTACGCCTTAACAAAACCAAACAAACCACCCTCCTTCCCCCATATCAAAGGACCCTTAACGGGATGTTCGTTCGGGAAGGAGAAGAACACCCATGATGTGATTTCCCTGAACCCTTCGTTCAGGATGGCTTGCTAAAACCCGGATTTGAAATTTTCCATGACTGCCACACCTTGGATGAGGCACCCCACCTCACCAAGACTAAAACAGCCAAAATATTGGACAACCAGGCTCTGTGGACATTGTTTAACGAATCGAGGCCTATGGAGGACGAGACTGTGATGACTACCCTAGCTTTACAAGATAAAGGTTTTGATCCAACCCGGTTAATCTCTCCTGCATCAACACTAGAAGAGGTCGAGAACGGATGGGTGAAGACATATCAGTGGGTCAACACAAAAGGAATGGAATTCAAGATGAGTACCGGTGAAGGTGAAGGAAATAATGCCCTTGGTCCAAGTATGCATTCTATGTTAAGTCTAATAAGTGCGGTTCAGTATAAATTAACAAGTTAATAATTTAGTGAGATCAAGTGAGCTGAATGCCTAGCTAAAGGCCGCTTCAGTTCAAGTGGAATTAATGATATTAATCCACAGCTTACTCTTGACTGAACCCGTAGGGTCACACAAATAGTACGTAAACGGATCAAGTATTTAATGACATTAAATACTCCATCTATGGATATTCGGAATCGACAGATCTTGGTTTCAGTGGGAGCTGAGATCGTCACAGGCAAGAAATGAATGCTCCGGAAACGATGATATTGCCGAAAACGGAAATATGGATCGTATCGGAAATATAAATATTATCCAAGTCGTAGATGTTGCCGGAAACGGAAACATGGTACGTATTGGAAAATATTATCGGAAATGGAAATATTGCCGGAATCGGAAATATTGCCGGAAACGGAAATATTGTCAGAATCGGAAATATTGTCGGAATCGGAAAATAATTCCGGAAACGGAAATATTAAATATTTGTTCGAAACGGAAATTAATTCCGGAATCGAAAATATTAAATATTGTTCGTATCGGAAATGAATTCCGGAATCGGGAAATTAATCAGAAGCGTATCGTACGAATTAGCATCGGACGAGGCCTGCCAGACGAAGGCCCAGCACGAAGCCGGGCCATCGCCCAGCAAGCCAGCGCGCCACAACGCACCAGCCAAGGCTGCGCCAGGCCCACCGCAAGGCAGGCCCAGCGCGCGCCAACGCTGCGGCAGCGTGTGGGCCTCGTGGCAATGGGCTGCGAGCTCGTGGGCTGCGCGCGCGCGCATGGCGCCCCTCGTGGGCTGCTGTGCGTGCGTGTGTGTGTTTGTGTGCTATACGAATCCTAAAGCTATCAGGTTTCGACATATGATTAAATTCCTAAACCTAAAAGGATGAATTAATTAAATAAGAATTCTATTAGGATTCTAGTTTAATTAATTCGTATCCTAATAAGATTACAATTCCCTTTCCATACCTCTATAAATAAAGGCCTAGGGTCATTATTTTGTATAGAGTATTCAAGTATTCAAAGTGATTTTTGAGAGCAAAATTCAGTCATACAATTGCCTACAATAGCCGAAAATTCTAAATACCTTAAGGGCGATTCTAGTTGGTCAAGCTTAAGGCGGATCCGGACGTGCTGTGGACTATCTACGGAGGGACGACATTTGGAGTCCTAAAGACTTGTTCTTGTTCGGTTCGGGCGCAGCTAGGAAAGGCACGCAACAAAGTGTATGCATCTAAACTATGCTAAATGATTATGTGTAAATAATATGCTTTCCTGGCTTTATGGTTTTTCCGCATGATTTATGAATTGTCATATGTATCATAACCTAACAGTGGTATCACGAGCCTCTTATTATTTTCATAATATAAATTGCATGAACATGGTTAAATATTACAAATTTGCAAGAATTAAAAGGGGTGATTATTTTTCGTAATTGTTAATTAATTGCAAATTGCGTTTATTTAATTATACGTACGCAGTTTTTCGGCAGTTTCTTCGTTACTCATCCAAATCGAGTGATTTTTGTGTCAATTCCGCATGTAAAAGGCATTCTAAAATTTTGACAAAAATTTTTTTTTTCGGCCGAACCCAGAATTCTCAAATTCGAAGCCTAACTATGACTTTTCGGAGGTTTTAGTTTTTCGAATGCAAAATTTCGTAAATTTAAGATGTTAAATTAAATATTTGCGATTCTTGTTGATAAATCTTGAATTTTTGATTGACCTACTGTATATGTTTAACAAGTTGAATGCCTAGCCTTGTTAATTATGCAATCTAATTTGTAATTATGATTAATTTGCTGAAAATTGAAATAATTTAGAATTAATTTGATTTTCATAATTAGTTATAATTTAATTAGACACCTATGATTAAAAACCACCATAAAAATTGTAAATTTATGTAAAATTTTAAATTTTTATGACCTAGACTTGAATCCATGTTAATCGGAAATCAATTAAATAATAAATTTTCGATTTTTTCGCCCTAAAATTATGAAATTAATATTATTTATTAATTTGTCATTAATTTTGAATATAAATTTTAAATTTTTATGCGATTCGCTCATATAACTTGCACGCACAAAGCAATGGACGCTACGTGTTACCCTTAAGGGATGTTGTATAGTGCGGGCATGTGACGACGAGCAAGGGAGCTCGTCGCCCATGCGGTACGAATGCAATGAGCAAGGCCATGGTGCACGAGCGCAAGGCAGCAACCCTGCCTTGTGTCGTGGGCTGTGTGCGATGGGCGAATGGGCGAGGGCGAGAGCAAGGCACGAGCAGTCGCGTGTGGGCAGCAAGCGAGCTGCGCCACAGCGCGCACTGCCTCGCGCAAGCATGCGAAGCCTCGCGCGCAGCGAGCGCTAGTGTGCGTGCGACGAGCGCTGCGCCCAGCGATGGCGTGCAGCGTGCTTGTTGCGACGTGCGACGAGCGCTGCGCCCAGCGATGGCGAGCAGCTTGCTTGTTGCGACGTGCGACGAGCGCTGCGCCCAGCGATGGGCTGTCGCTGCATGCTTGTTGCGTCGAGCGCTGGCGCGCGCATCGAGCACCAGCTCGCGTGATGCCTTGCGATGGTGAGCAGCAGCGATGCGACGCAGCGCATGGGCTGCGCGCACATGGCCAGCGACGGCTGTGTGCGTGTGGCCCATGGGCGTGCGTTGCGTGGGATTGTTGCGTTGCGATTAGATCGTTTTAAAATTTTAATTTGAAATTTTCAGTTTACGTAATTTTAATTAATTTTAAAATTAATAATTTAAATTATTTTCTTGGATTTTAATTTTGAATATTGTAATTATAATAAATTTTATTTATTCTAATTATTTTACTAAAATTAAAATCATGAATTAATTTAAATACGATTGAAATTAAATTAAACCTTTTGGATTCAATTATAAATTTATATGAGCTTTAAATTTTAATTAAATTTGTATGTTTCCGGTTAGACTAGAAATACATTTTTATGTTTAAAATTAGTAAAGCATATGAATTTATTGGTTTAAGTGGGAGCCCTTTTTAGTCATATACTCTTGATTAGGTCTACAAATCCTTAAGGATAAAACAACTTGATTAGAATTAATAAGGACTGAATAATTGGTAGATTATTGGTGCCCTTGATTAATTGCCGCAAATGTTTATTTGATGCATAATGTGTTTTACTAACCAGCTATGTGGGCCATTCATGATAATGAATGGGTGAATGGTATATATTGTATATGTACTGTTTTGCAGGTTATGAAGTGACTAGTATGGCCCAAATAGGATAGAAAATATGGTCTGCGTACCATTAATTTGAATGTAATTGGTCTAAAGTACAAAAGTTGTTTTTCGATTCAAATATGGTCTGCGTACCATCAAATAGTTGTAATTAGTTTTTAATTATAGCTTATCCTATTTGAAGAAAATGGTGCCTCCCACGGAGATTTTCAAGACGGACTTTGAAGTTAAAGCTTCAAGATGAAGTCGGGCCATACTAGATCACATTTATCTTATGCATGTTTTAAGTTATTTATTGCTTTTAAATATGTATTAAAATGCATGAGATCAAAGCTTGATTATGTTGCATGATTAAGGATTTTAGTTCACTTAAAATCTAACCAACATAGTAAGAGCCTTAAGTTCCAAACTTAAAAATTGAGTTAAAAGGTGCCATGCCAAAATATACACTTGCTTGGATATCCTTTACATCAATCTAGTAATAGTTTTCGCTCAGCGAGGTGTTACGTATTGGTCCTAAAGGGGCAAGGTACACAAATAATTGTGAGTACATGTTAGTTTTGGTGAAACTCAACGATATAAGTAAGGAGTCCTTTTATGTCGTGGCAAAATCGATAGGTTTACCTAATAAGTTCTTAGACGTACCTATCAACCAAGAGTAGTTTCTAGACTATTAGCAAAAGGCTTTTGCTTACCTAAAATGTTTTAGAATTGAGTCGACAAACTGTGCTTAATTCTTCAATGGTTTTAGGATCTTGGAATCATTTTATTCACACCTGCCGGAACAATAAATTCGAATAAAATGCTAATAACTTGTTTTAATTGCATGATTGCTTTAATTTTCAAGTTATTATTCATGATAAATGTTTAGACTTTGCATGCTTCAATGTATGTTTTAATTATTGTTTATAATTAAATATCTTGCACTGCAGTAAATCCTTTTAGAAAGGTAACAGTAAATTTCCTCGATTGGTAGTGAATCCAAGAACGATTCACGGAAATGAGAGAAAGTGAGCAATTTAAAATGTACGTTTCTTATATCGACTTTTATGGTTGTTTTCGAGTATCATAGTCGAATGGCAAACCGATTGGTGCTTGTGAATTCAAAATACAATGTAGTTTTGAGATCATAAAGCATTGAGTTTAATACGCTCAGCTTTACCAATGGTTAACAACCTAATATCTTTGTCCATTTAATTCTCGAATGAGTCTAGTCCCTAGACATTCGAATAGATCGATGCTTAGAGAACTTTAAAAGCTTCTAGTAAGATCATCTAGTTGAAACTTAATATTCAACATATATTAAATGGTAAGAACCTTGTTGAGGTGACATTGGACATGTCTAACAAAGTATAAAAGTCAACACTAAAGAATTCAATTCTTAAGACTATAAGAAAGGGTACAAGAAATAGGAAAACGAGGAACATATGAAAGGAATTTACGATTCCGTTTCTACCTATAAGTTTATGTTTAAAGAGAAGTGACCTAGCAATCAAACTTCCTTGGTATCATATACCGCTTGAGGTTCTTACTTCGGTAATAACTCAAACAATGGAAGCTAGGATACACTAATGACCTGCAAGTGGGAAATGAAGCATGGCAATGCTACATTAGTTGTAGGGTCATCTAGTTTGTTTTAAGTCCTTTCAAAGGCTGGAACTTAATGGCTATTTTGTTCCATAATCAACATACCTAAATTTCTGTTTTCAAACACAGAAAGACTCACATTCAAGAAAAACAAAAACAATGTTTGTTTGTTTATTTGAATGAAATGGTCAATTACAGGTTGAGTCAATATGCTTGATTAAAACAAACAACTCTTTAAAGAACTTTACTAGGTTCAAATCAACCCCTTCATTTGAGTTCCACTAATCTTTGGCATTGTTGCTTAGACCATATCAATAAGCTAACATTCAAAAGCTCTATTTTGATGGACTTTTGAAAGTTCATTGATTTCTAAATCAATTTAAGACAACTAGTCTTACTTGTTGAAAGTAACAAAAGATATGAACTATTGTTAGAACGCCTAGACAATAGATTTCAAAGCTAAATAAAGATTTTATGACTTTATTATTTCCCATGGATTTGAGTGAATATCGGTTTATTTACTCAAATGTGATATAAGTTGAATCTGTTTGGCTAGTTCAAAGATTCAGAAGTATAAAATCCACTTGGCAAGAAATCATAAAGATCTAGGTTAGATCATGTTGATGATTACTTGAGACCAAATATGATCATCAATGATTGTGTGTTGTAATTTCACAATCTAGATCCATAAGATATGGCATATCTACGTTGGAATGATCAAAGTCAATTAGTACTTGATTCGATCAATGATGAATCATAAAAACCTTTCCTATAATTTCTAAAACAAAATGCTCAACTACCACCAAACTAAACCAAATTCGTCAAAGCTATTGAAAAGTAATTTTAGAATAACTTTTCATAAAATATATCTAGAGAGTTGCAAAACTCAGTGGGAGCTTAGTGTTTGTCATTCGACAAACTAAGGCCCAAGTATAGATATATGTTTCATTGTGATTTATTCAAATGAGACACAAGGGTATTGTTTCTACCACGAAGTTTTGAGAACATAATTGTTTGCTCGAAATAATGTCCTTTTGGAGATTCGTTTCCAAAATGACAAGTGGGAGAAAATAGACCTCGAAAGTTTTCGAGGCGAACAACAAACATAAACGGACATTCCGGAGGCTTTTCGAAGTGCTTCAGAAAATCCGAACTTATTCTTTAAAGACTTTAGAAGTGGATTTAAAGAATAGACATCTCTTAGAAGACTTTACAAGTGCTTCAAGGAGAACAGAATATTCAAAGGACTTTCAAGTGGCTATTGATATTCTATTGTTTGATGTTCTATACCCAAGGAGGCATAGAGTTCAAGTCACTGAAACTATGAGATTCTTCTATTAAAAAGTAAAGAATCATGGAGTTCAGGTCACTGAAGCTATGCGATTCTTCTATTAGATAGTGAAGAAACCTACAACTTGCAGTCAAACTATTATCATGTAGATTAATGAGTTTGTGACTTGTAAGAAAGCTATGACGAAACCCAGATTCCCTAAAATGGTTAGAGGCCACATATAGACTCAAATGTTTTAAATGGTTAGAGGCCATAAAACATACTCAATGTTTTGATGACAAAATTGAAATTTTGTTGATTTGCAAGAATAGTTTCACACCTATTGGTTGCAAGTTTGTTTTAAGGATAAAAACCATCAAACATGAAATTGTGTTCACAACACAAAGCTAGATTAGTTGCTAAAAGGTTACAAGCAAATTCATGGCATGGATTATGTTGAAACCTCATGCATAATCGTAATGCTCAAGTCTATAATTCAAGCAATGATTGCATATTGGTACATATGACAACGGGATGACAAAACGTCTTCCTCAGTCAAATGTTGGAAGAAACTATGTACATGGTATGTCATAGGATTTGTGGATCCAAATAAATGCTTGAAAAGGAATGCTAACTTATGAAATCAAAGTACAGATTTAAGCAAACAATTGGGAATTGGAACTGTATTTTAGTGAAGCTAATAAGCATTTTAGTTTCATAAAATATAGATATATAAGAAGTTTAGTGGGAGTACATAAAACTTATTTGGTCCTAGGTGTATCACACATATCTCTCTATTGTGAAATAACATTCAAATGCTAATGACTTAGGTTTGAAATTATTCATCAATGTTGGACCAAGGCGAAACTTAGTACATACTGGGTATTAAGATCTATTTACAAAGATCTTATGATATTGTTTAGTAATGGCATTTACTAAATCAAACAAGAAAGACTCCATTGGAGATATTCGATCCATATGAATAAATCTAAGTAAAGAATGTTTGAACTATGTATAAGCATTTACTAAGTTAAACATCAAAGGATCTAAGTAAGATTCTTAACCTATATTATATGTCAAAGAATTTAGCTGGATTTAGTATCTACTGAAACTAGATGAGCTAAAGTTACATGAATAGAATTCAATTGGGAATTATTCTGCAAAAGAATTTATCATGTATATAATATAATATGAGGATCGCCAAAAACATATCGTATGACTTTAGGCATGACGAACATATACCAATCTCTATTGATCTAAGTGAAGATCAACTAGATTGAGATCAAGAACACTTATGGTACTTGAAAAGGTACATAGGAATAGTTCTTGATTCAAGGAAATAAAGATATGCTAAATATTGATGCTACACGCATAAACACTGGCAAAGGATCAAGAAAGACCCTTTGGAGTTAACCATTGACAAGGACGAGCTAAAGATCATCGTGTTTTGAAATGGCAACATGGATTGAAGACCATGAGTTGTTGCGTGGGAAATTAAAATAATAATTTCTATGTTCTAAGATATAGTTGGAGAGTCTTCCACATATCTGTGAACTGCTTGGATAAGTAGATCCAAACAAAGCATCACTAGCAACCTATACAGTTGAAGTAAAAGTAATTATTGCCTAAGAAGCAATAAAATAGAGTTGTTTATATGAGTTCTTCATTGTACTTGGGTGGATCACATGTCTGCTAACTTGATGGTTCTTCATTGCAAAATGCGTAGAACCACTATCGAAGTAAGAAAGACTAGATCACATAATAAACAAACTCAAAAGATCTTATCATCATATCTCGAAAAACATTCGATGAAAAGGATATTAAGATTGGCAAAGCATGATAACTAAACCTATGCAACAAGTGAGAAGCAACACTTACATTGTAGCACTGGAAATCAAGCATAGCTTTGAAATTCCATGAACTGTTTTAGAAGATGGGTTTGAGGCCCATGGTTGTAAAACATTGGGGTTGAACATTTATCATATATGAAATGTATTTTCATATTCCATTTAATCTTGGTTTAGTATTAAATGATGAGTCCCTTCAATTTGACGATATATTCAAGATAGACTGTCAGGACCAGTCCTGTGACTAAGAAATGTCTATCAAGTGAACTTGAATGTCAAAAGTTGAAAATGGTCCCTAGTCGGAGTTTTCTATAAAATTGGACGCATAGAAAACGTTAGACGATTAGAATGCAAGATGACTAGTAGTTCTGTTTCTTGAACTATGTGGACATGGCAATGTCATAATCATTTGCATAGATACTTACTTTGGGAAGACTAGTATCGGACAAGACCTATGAAACTTTACTGTAAGAGATGAAAATCTGTCATAAGTAAATTTCATTAAAATTATTAGACACTAAATCCTCAATACCTGAGTGATTTGAGATTACTTGTTTGAGAACTGGTTGCTTTGACGTTGACCAACCATCGCACCGTAAAAGGAGGCTATAAAGGCAACGCTCAGGTAATCACCTATCAAACGAAGTCTAATCTCAAGATCGCAAGATTGGGATTGTCCTCCCATAAATCGGGATGAGATGCTTAAAAGTTTTACAAGGCCACTCGGAGAGCAAGAAACTGTGAAATGCATGGCCGTGCTCGGATGAATCATAGGCTATGATTATCTGTCTATTTGATCAGTTGAACTCTGAAACCGAGGAACACCTCTGGACATAATAAGGATGACAACTCTTACCTTATGTTCAAGAGCAAGCATCGAGCGACAAAGGAATTAGGAAATGCACACTTGTCCCTAAGGACAAAGACTGAAGGAAATAATGCCCTTGGTCCAAGTATGCATTCTATGTTAAGTCTAAAATAAGTGCGGTTCAGTATTAATTAACAAGTTAATAATTCAGTGAGATCAAGTGAGCTGAATGCCTAGCTAGAGGCCGCTTCAGTTCAAGTGGAATTAATGATATTAATCCACAGCTTACTCTTGACTGAACCCGTAGGGTCACACAAATAGTACGTCAACGGATCAAGTATTTAATGGCATTAAATACTCCATCTATGGATATTCGGAATCGACGGATCTTGGTTTCAGTGGGAGCTGAGATCGTCACAGGCAAGAAATGAATGCTCCGGAAACGATGTTATTGTCGGAAACGGAAATATGGATCGTATCGGAAATATAAATATTACCCAAGTCGTAGATGTTGCCGGAAACGGAAACATGGTACGTATTGGAAAATATTATCGGAAATGGAAATATTGCCGGAATCGGAAATATTGCCGGAAACGGAAATATTGTCAGAATCGGAAATATTGTCGGAATCGGAAAATAATTCCGGAAACGGAAATATTAAATATTTGTTCGAAACGGAAATTAATTCCGGAATCGGAAATATTAAATATTGTTCGTATCGGAAATGAATTCCGGAATCGGGAAATTAATCGGAAGCGTATCGTACGAATTAGCATCGGACGAGGCCTGCCAGACGAAGGCCCAACACGAAGCCGGGCCATCGCCCAGCAAGCCAGCGCGCCACAACGCACCAGCCAAGGCTGCGCCAGGCCCACCGCAAGGCAGGCCCAGCGCGCGCCAACGCTGCGGCAGCGTGTGGGCCTCGTGGCAATGGGCTGCGAGCTCGCGGGCTGCGCGCGCGCGCATGCCGCCCCTCGTGGGCTGCTGTGCATGCGTGTGTGTGTTTGTGTGCTATACGAATCCTAAAGCTATCAGGTTTCGACATATGATTAAATTCCTAAACCTAAAAGGATGAATTAATTAAATAAGAATTCTATTAGGATTCTAGTTTAATTAATTTGTATCCTAATAGGATTACAATTCCCTTTCCATACCTCTATAAATAAAGGCCTAGGGTCATTATTTTGTATAGAGTATTCAAGTATTCAAAGTGATTTTTGAGAGCAAAATTCAGTCATACAATTGCCTACAATAGCCGAAAATTCTAAGTACCTTAAGGGCGATTCTAGTTGGTCAAGCTTAAGGCGGATCCGGGCGTGCTGTGGACTATCTACGGAGGGACGACATTTGGAGTCCTAAAGACTTGTTCTTGTTCGGTTCGGGCGCAGCTAGGGAAGGCACGCAACAAAGTGTATGCATCTAAACTATGCTAAATGATTATGTGTAAATAATATGCTTTCCTGGCTTTATGGTTTTTCCGCATGATTTATGAATTGTCATATGTATCATAACCTAACAGAAGGACCGAAGTTTTATGAGACTAAACCCCAGGCTTGAGCCACATAGAGCACCATTATTAAAAAGCGTCTAGTAGTTCTTTAAGATTGATAGAAAAAATAATTGAGACTTTAGATAGTCCTAAAGCCCTTTAGAATATGGGTCAATTTTATTTCAGTGTGTTTTCCTTACTTTCCGAATCAATAAAGGCGTAATATTTCTCCTAAAAATTTTATTCTAACACTAAATAAACACCAGATGTACTTGCAAAATAAAAAAAATAATAAAGAAGCGGCCCACTATAGGCCCAACAAACAAAACCCACTCGGTATTGAAATAATGCCATTCCCGAAACCCACAAAATAAACCACACTATCCCATTCACGTCCCCAAAACCTAAAAAGCCAACCAGTGTCAGAACCAATCCATGCAACCTAAAATCAAAGGAAATCAAAAATTCAAAACAATGCAAATGTTACCAAAAAAACAGATTCATAAAACATAGATTCCATCATACCCTTCACTACCAACCTACCTCCAAAGCCTACACAAAGATCTTCATAAGTTCCGCACCCTAACTCCATTTTCAAAACTGTTTTGAGTCACCAATAGAAAAAATTAATCTGGACAAAAATGCGTTTCACGCTAACAGTCAAAAAAGCCTCCAAAATAGCCTCAAAATTAACTTTAACAAAGAAAAATATCAAGGAACAAAAAAAAACGAAATAGGAATAAACGCAAGAACATGTGAAGCAAAGCGTCAAAATTGACCGCCCAAGACATTTTCAGCGCCCAGGGCTGGGCGCCGAAATTTCTGACGCCCCAGCCTGGGCGTTGAAACTCTCTGCCTGCCAAAAGTTCTCTTTTTCGAAACTGCTCGTCATTTTATCCGCACACAACAGAAAAACAACGAACACTTGGGGGGTACAGTACGTATCCAAATAGGTTTACCAACAAATTAGTCGAATTTTACGCAACCTATAAAAAAAATGGCAGATGAAAATAAATGGCATACTTCACTCATTTGACCGATTAAGTAATATGTTTCCACTTCAGGACATATCTACCGAAATCCGGCATACTAGAACTTATTCTAAAGCTAGAACTACGCGCGACCTGATTCTTACCCAGGATTCGGTCCAAATAATAATAAAAAAAAATTATATTCTTTGTGTAAAAAAGTGTTAGACATATAAACAAAATTGAATGGAAACTAATAATACGCCTTTATTAAAATATAATAAGAAGGAAAACAAAGTGCTAGGAATAAAAAACAAACACAACTGAAATAAATAAAGGGCACCTACACCCTAGCAAGAACTACACTACTCTAGTTCTTCCGGATCATCAAATAAAGTCTTGTAGAGAGCAATGTTCGCAGGATCCACCCCCATAGTCTTCTGCGCTGCCCCAATATCAATCTCCATAAGAGCCGGCTCCTGGACACTAACTTCCAAAGATGCCAAAGCTTCAGAAACATTCTCAGTTATAGCCCGCTCAGCCTCAAGGGCACAAACAATGGTGGGAGAAGGATTACTACCATCGACTGGACTAGCCACTGTTTCTACAGGCGGCTGAGCCTTCCTAACCCATACATTGTTCCGGTGACGATCTCTCGCGAGAGCCTGCATTTCTTTTAACAACAGCAGGCCCCTTCATGTTAGGCATCTTTTTAGGGCCTGACACTGGAACGGGGAGGAACTTCCTTTCGCTTTCGATCAGGACGAGCTTTCACAGTCTTAAAACTATAGGTACGAGGTCTAGCAGAATCAGGACCCTCATACTTAACACGAATACGAGGTATCAAAAGCTCAGCCGACTCCCCATTTCGAGCCTCGGTCCTCACATATTTGTCATCGGAACTCATCCACAACTTATAGTTTGCAGAAAGACCCACAAAGCCATTTGTAGCTACGGCCCAACGCGGGAGACCATCATAATACCTAGCCCACGCTACGACCCGTGTTTGTGAAAAGGCCGCTACCTTAGGTGGTACCGTATCAGAAAAGGGGATAGTCTGCCTTAAACCATATTGACGCATGACTCGGTAAGGGAAAATATAAATGGGACAAGATAGCCCCAACAAAGAAACATAAACCGATACATCAGACCCCCCTGTCATAGTAGTCAAACCCCACCATGGTACCACCCACTTAATAGAACAAATGCCATAAGTAAAAAAGGAGGTCCATTCGGCCTCGTCCTGGCCTTGGTGCAAGTATTTTCGGTTACCCAAAGCTATAGGGCGATAATGTTTAGGATCGGCAGGAGCTTCCAAAAGTCTAAGCCGTTCCGCAAGCCAAATCTGCAAAAACAGGTACGATCGAATCAAAAGAATGAAAATAAAGGAAAAAAGGTTCGTGGGGCGCAGTTTCAACGCCCAGGACCAGGCGCCGAATATTCCAGCGCCCAGCCCTGGGCGCTGAAACTCAGCCCCAGGCAAAAAGAAATATATAAAAGTGGCGTACGTGTGCGCAAAGAAAAAATAGATTACCTGCAGTAATAGCGGGCTTCCCTTAAAAATTTCGGATTTGGCATCCTTCTTCAGCTCATCCGCACTCAGCAAAGTCTCAGCAACAACCAACGGCATAATAGAATAGCAACTTTCCATCTGGCTAATCAAGGGGATCAGCCTTATGTCACCGAACTCACCATTATTATTCGACAGCAAATA
Source organism: Spinacia oleracea (assembly GCF_020520425.1). Classification (NCBI taxonomy): domain Eukaryota; kingdom Viridiplantae; phylum Streptophyta; class Magnoliopsida; order Caryophyllales; family Amaranthaceae; genus Spinacia; species Spinacia oleracea. The sequence goes on along the minus strand of NC_079487.1, from coordinate 6,333,990 downwards.
ATAATTCAACAAGCAAAATACAAGAGCTCGAATGTTCAATTTTTGTTCGGTCATATTCTTACTAGGCCTAAAATGATGTTTTACGAGTTTTACCAAGTTAACCTTATCATCTACAACAAGTTCAGCAAACATGTTATCATCTAGCCCTAGGAAAGCCCTTATGGTTGTTTTACCCTCTTCAATAGTGCCAGGGGTAACAGGAGTAGCATTGGTAGGATAACCAAGGATCGCAGCAAATTCATCAGGCAAAGGACATATTTCATTGCCCCGAAAGGAAAAAACATGATGATCGGAGTCCCAAAAGTTTAGGGCAGCATGCAGAAAATTATAATCAATATTAATTTGTTGTAAGCCTAAAAGTGCCTCTAAGTGGTATTCTTTTAACAAAGCTTTTTCTGTGGGAGTAAGGGCTCATAGCCAACGCCTAACAGTCCGTTGGAGTGAGAAAGTAGGGGTCGACATGGCAAAAGCAATAAATAATTAGAGCACAGCAAAAAGAGAGAAAGAATTTGAGAGTGGTGGAAAATGAGGACGTATCTAGCCCCTATATATAGCTGAACGCACCCAATAACATCCTGATCCCATTCGGAAATGTGTTTAGAAATCCGAAAATCAAATATTACCAGGAAAGAACTTTCAGCGCCCACCTCTGGGCGCCGAAATTTTTAACGCCTGAGCTTGGGCGCTGAAAATGCAGCCCAAGGCCCAGATTTCACAAAACACGGAATAGGAAAGGACTTAAGACCGTGTTGCTAAAACACGAGGCCCTATTACAAGTAAGATCAAGCCCAAAGCACCTTTAGCTCCCAAATAAGCGAAAAATAATAATAATAATAACATTAAAACTTGGTCGAAACTTAGACTCGTCTCAGAAAACGCTCATGTACATTTTTCAAAAAAAAGAAGCAAGTTAAATATCATGGTCATTCTTCGAAACACCAAAGAAATGTGTCGTCAAGTCATTGGTTGTCCAAATAGAAAATGTCTGTCTGTCAAAGGGATAATCCGGGCCAAGCCAAAACCGGATGTCGCCTGAAAACTAAAGTCGCACTCCACGGCTTCACTAAAATAGCACACTACTATAAGAGGTCGCTCGCACAAAGCGTGACCCCAAACATGATTGCAAGACGCAAAAAAACAACCGACGAGCCCCAACGCCTGGGGGCTCGCAAAAAGTGGACTCCAACAAGGAGCGCGCAATCAAAGTCACATTCCCAGACTGCGCCACGCACCATATCATGTTTGGATATCTCAAAAAATATATTGCTAAACAAAAATATACACAGTGTGGACCCACTTATAGGACACCTCTAATCAGGAAATATTACGACCCACCTGTTAGGTTATGATACATATGACAATTCATAAATCATGCGGAAAACCATTTAGCCAGGAACACATATTATTTACACATAATCATATAGCATAATTTAGATGCATACTCTTTGTTGCGTGCCTTCCCTAGCTGCGCCCGAACCGAACAAGAACAAGTCTTTAGGACTCCAAGTGTCGTCCCTCCGTAGATAGTCCACAGCACGTCCTGATCCGCCTTAAGATTGACCAACTAGAATCGCCCTTAAGGTACTAGAATTTTCGGCACTCTTAGGTAAGAAATATGGCTGAATTTTTCTCTCAAAACTCACTTTGAATACTTGAATTAATCTCTAAAAATATGTGACCCTAGGCACGTATTTATAGAGTTATGGAAAGGGAATTGGAATCCTAGTAGGATACGAATTAATTAAACTTAGAATTCTACAAGAACTCTAATTAATTAATTTATCCTTTTAGGAATAGGAATTTAATCATATAGCAATTCTAATAGTTTTAGGAATCGTGCATGAACACAAACTCACACACACACACGGCAGCCACGAGGGCCGCCCATGCGTGCGTGCGAGCAGCAGCCCATGCAGCGAGGCCCATGGCCTTAGGCGCGCGCTGGGCCTGCCTTGCGGTGGGCCTGGGCGCTGCCTTGGCTGGGCGCGCGTTTGGCTTGCTGGGCGATGGCCCGACTTCGTGCTGGGCCTTCGTCCGGCAGGCCTCGTCCGATGCTAATTCGTACGATACGCTTCCGATTAAATTCCCGGTTCCGGAATTCATTTCCGATACGAACAATATTTAATATTTCCGATTCCGGAATCAATTTCCGTTTCGAACAAATATTTAATATTTCCGTTTCCGGAATTATTTTCCGATTCCGATAATATTTCCGATTCTGACAATATTTCCGTTTCCGGCAATATTTCCGATTCTGGTAATATTTCCATTTCCGATAATATTTTCCGATTCTGACAATATTTCCGTTTCCGGCAATATTTCCGATTCTGGTAATATTTCCATTTCCGATAATATTTTCCGATACGTACCATGTTTCCGTTTCCAGCAACATCTACGACTTGGATAATATTTATATTTCCGATACGATCCATATTTCCGTTTTCGGCAATATCATCGTTTCCGGAGTATTCATTTCTTGCCTGTGACGATCTCAGCTCCCACTGAAACCAAGATCCATCGATTCCGAATATCCATAGATGGAGTATCTAATGCCATTAAATACTTGATCCGTTTACGTACTATTTGTGTGACCCTACGGGTTCAGTCAAGAGTAAGCTGTGGATTAATATTATTAATTCCACTTGAACTGAAGCGGCCTCTAACTAGGCATTCAGCTCACTTGATCTCACTGAATTATTAACTTGTTAATTAATACTGAACCGCATTTATTAGACTTAACATAGAATGCATACTTGGACCAAGGGCATTATTTCCTTCAGTCTCCCACTTGTCCTTAGGGACAAGTGTGCATTTCCTAATTCCTTTGTCGCTCGATGCTTGCTCTTGAACATAAGGTAAGAGTTGTCATCCTTATTATGTCCAGAGGTGTTCCTCGGTTTCAGAGTTCAACTGATCAAATAAACAGATAATCATAGCCTATGATTCATCCGAGCACGGCGATGCTTTCAAAGTTTCTAGCTCTCCGAGTGGCCTTGTACAACTTTTAAGCATCTCATCCCAATTTATGGGAGGACAATCCCAATCTTGCGATCTTGAGATTAGACTTCGTTTGATAGGTGATTACCTGAGCGTTGCCTTTATAGCCTCCTTTTACGGTGCGACGGTTGGTCAACGTCAAAGCAACCAGTTCTCAAACAAGTAATCTCAAATCACTCAGGTATTGAGGATTTAGTGTCTAATAATTTAATGAAATTTACTTATGACAGACTTTCATCTCTTACAGTAAAGTTTCATAGGTCTTGTCCGATACTAGTCTTCCCAAAGTAAGTATCTATGCAAATGATTATGACATTGCCATGTCCACATAGTTCAAGAAACAGAACTACTAGTCATCTTGCATTCTAGTCGTCTAATGTTTTCTATGCGTCCAATTTTATAGAAAACTCCGACTAGGGACCATTTTCAACCTTTGACATTCAAGTTCACTTGATAGACATTTCTTAGTCACAGGACTGGTCCTGACAGTCTATCTTGAATATATCGTCAAATTGAAGGGACTCATCATTTAATAAACCACAAATTAAATGGAAAAATGAATTATTTTCATTTATTGTGAATGATTAACCAATAATGTTTTACAAAGATTTAAACTCTAAAACTTCAAAACATTAAACAGAGACATCAAAGCCATTCTCCAATATGCTTGATTCCCATAGCTGCAGTGTGCAAGTTGTGCTTCGCCTGCGGCAGAGGTTTAGTTAATGGATCTGATATGTTGTCATCAGTTCCAATTTTGCTTATCTCGACTTCTTTTCTTTCAACGAACTCTCGTAGAAGGTGAAATCTACGAAGTACATGCTTGACTCTCTGGTGGTGTCTAGGCTCTTTTGCCTGTGCAATAGCTCCGTTATTGTCACAATACAGGGCTATTGGTCCTTTAATGGAGGGGACTACACCAAGTTCACCTATGAACTTCCTTAGCCATATAGCTTCCTTTGCTGCTTCATGTGCAGCAATGTACTCCGCTTCAGTTGTAGAATCCGCAATGGTGCTTTGCTTAGCACTTTTCCAGCTTACTGCTCCTCCGTTGAGGCAGAAGACAAACCCAGACTGTGATCTGAAATCATCTTTGTCGGTTTGGAAACTTGCGTCCGTATAGCCTTTAACAATTAATTCATCATCTCCACCATAGACCAGGAAGTCATCTTTGTGCCTTTTCAGGTACTTCAGAATGTTCTTGGCAGCAGTCCAATGCGCCTCTCCTGGGTCTGACTGGTATCTGCTCGTAGCACTGAGTGCGTACGCAACATCCGGGCGTGTACATATCATAGCATACATTATTGAACCAATCAATGATGCATATGGAATCCCATTCATTCGTCTACGCTCATCAAGTGTTTTTGGGCACTGAGTCTTGCTTAGAGTTATTCCATGAGACATGGGTAGGTAGCCTCGCTTGGAGTCCGCCATCTTGAACCTATCAAGCACCTTATTGATATAAGTGCTTTGACTAAGTCCAATCATCCTTTTAGATCTATCTCTGTAAATCTTGATGCCCAATATGTACTGTGCTTCTCCTAGATCCTTCATCGAAAAACATTTCCCAAGCCAAATCTTGACAGAGTTCAACATAGGAATGTCATTTCCGATAAGTAATATGTCGTCGACATATAATAGTAGGAAAGCAATTTTGCTCCCACTGACCTTCTTGTATACACAAGATTCGTCTGCGTTCTTGATGAAACCAAAGTCACTGACTGCTTCATCAAAACGTATATTCCAGCTCCTGGATGCCTGCTTCAATCCGTAGATTGACTTCTTTAGCTTGCATACCTTTTTAGCATTCTTTGGATCCTCAAAACCTTCAGGCTGTGTCATAAACATAGTTTCTGTTAAAACGCCGTTTAAGAAAGCAGTTTTGACATCCATCTGCCATATTTCGTAATCGTAATATGCAGCGATTGCTAACATTATCCGAATAGACTTTAGCATTGCAACTGGTGAAAAGGTTTCAACGTAGTCCACACCGTGGACTTGCCTGTAACCTTTTGCAACCAATCTAGCTTTGAAAACTTCAAGTTTCCCATCCTTGTCCTTTTTCAGTTTGAAAACCCATTTGCTTCCAATGGCTTGGTAGCCATCTGGCAAATCGACCAAATCCCATACTTGGTTTTCAGACATGGAGTCTAATTCAGATTGCATGGCTTCTTGCCATTGCTTGGAGCTAGGGCTCGTCATAGCTTGTTTGTAAGTCGCAGGTTCATCACTTTCAAGTAATAGAACGTCATAGCTCTCGTTCGTCAAAATACCTAAGTACCTTTCCGGTTGAGATCTATATCTTTGCGATCTACGCGGGGTAACATTTCTAGATTGACCATGATTCTCACCAGATTCTTCTAAAGATCTCTGAGTTTCATCCTGAATGTCATCTTGAGCATTCTCTAGAGTTTGTTGTTCGACTCGAATTTCTTCGAGGTCTACTTTTCTCCCACTTGTCATTTTGGAAATGTGATCTTTCTCCAAAAAGACACCATCTCGAGCAACAAACACTTTGTTCTCAGATGTATTGTAGAAGTAATACCCCTTTGTTTCCTTTGGATAGCCCACAAGGATACATTTGTCAGATTTTGGATGAAGTTTGTCTGAAATCAATCGTTTGACGTATGCTTCACATCCCCAAATCTTCAGAAAAGACACATTTGGAGGCTTTCCAAACCATAATTCATATGGAGTCTTTTCAACAGCTTTAGACGGAGCTCTATTTATAGTGAGTGCAGCTGTATTTAGTGCATGTCCCCAAAATTCTAATGGAAGTTCGGCCTGACCCATCATTGACCTGACCATGTCTAGCAAGGTTCTGTTCCTCCGTTCCGATACACCGTTCCATTGTGGTGTTCCAGGAGGAGTCAATTCTGATAGTATTCCACATTCTTTCAGATGGTCATCAAATTCATAGCTCAGATATTCACCGCCTCTATCAGACCGCAGTGCCTTAATCTTCTTGCCTAATTGATTCTCTACTTCACTCTGAAATTCCTTGAATTTGTCAAAGGATTCAGACTTATGCTTCATTAGGTAGACATAACCATACCTACTGAAGTGATTAGTGAAAGTGATAAAGTAGCTGAAACCACCTCTAGCATTTGTACTCATTGGTCCACATACATCTGTATGGATTAAACCCAATAGTTCATTTGCTCTTTCTCCAACTTTAGAGAAAGGTTGCTTTGTCATTTTGCCAAGTAAACATGATTCGCATTTACCATAATCCTCTAAGTCAAATGGTTCTATAATTCCTTCCTTTTGAAGTCTTTCTAAGCGTTTCAAGTTTATATGGCCTAATCGACAATGCCACAGATAGGTGAGATCTGAATCATCCTTTTTGGCCTTTTTGGTATTTATGTTATATACTTGTTTGTCGTGATCTAATAAATAAAGTCCATTGACTAATCTAGCAGATCCATAAAACATCTTTGTAAAATAAAACGAACAACTATTGTCTTTTATTAAAAAGGTAAATCCCTTAGCATCTAAGCAAGAAACTGAAATGATGTTTTTAGTAAGACTTGGAACATGGAAACATTCTTCCAGTTCCAAAACTAGCCCGGGGGGCAACGACAAATAGTAAGTTCCTACAGCTAATGCAGCAATCCGTGCTCCATTTCCCACTCGTAGGTCGACTTCACCCTTGCTTAACTTTCTACTTCTTCTTAGTCCCTGTGGATTGGAACATAAGTGTGAGCCACAACCTGTATCTAATACCCAAGAAGTTGAATTAGCAAGTATACAGTCTATAACGAAAATACCTGAAGATGGAACGACTGTTCCGTTCTTCTGATCTTCCTTTAGCTTCAAGCAATCTCTCTTCCAATGCCCCTTCTTCTTGCAGTAGAAGCATTCGGATTCAGAAGTGGGTTGACTGACCTTCCTCTTTACAGATTTGGCGCCAGTTTGCTTAGTTGGGCTGGCCTTGTTGCCACCTTTCTTAGCATTCCTCTTCTTTCCAGATTTCTTGAACTTGCCCCCACGCACCATAAGCACATCCTGCTTATCACTTTTGAGCGTCTTTTCAGCGGTCTTCAGCATACCGTGAAGCTCATTGAGCGTTTTGTCCAGACTATTCATACTGTAGTTCAGTTTGAACTGATCATACCCGCTATGAAGAGAATGGAGGATGGTGTCTATAGCCATTTCCTGAGAAAATTGCTGATCCAGCCGACTCATATTCTCAATGAGTCCAATCATTTTGAGAACATGTGGACTTACGGGCTCGCCTTTCTTAAGCTTGGTCTCAAGAATTTGCCTATGAGTCTCGAATCTTTTGACTCGAGCCAGATCTTGGAACATGTTCTTCAACTCACGGATGATTGTGAAAGCATCTGAGTTGATGAACGTTTTCTGCAGATCCGCACTCATGGTGGCGAGCATTAGACATTTCACATCCTTGTTGGCATCAATCCAACGATTGAGGGCTGCCTGAGTGACCCCGTCGCCTGCAGCTTCGGGCATCGCCTCATCTAGGACATACTCCTTTTCTTCCTGCATAAGAACTATTTGCAAGTTCCTTTGCCAGTCAAGGAAGTTTTTCCCGTTCAACTTCTCCTTTTCGAGAATTGATCGAATGTTGAATGAATTGTTGTTTGCCATATTAAAAACTACAATTGAAAAGAATAAACAAATAAATAATCATTCACAGTTTCTCTTAATAAACTTAAATTCTAGCATACATGCATAATTCAATGTTTATTAAGCATTTTATTCAAGTTATGTGTTCCGGCAGGTGTGAATAAAATGATTCCAAGATCCTAAAATCATTGAAGAACTAAGCACAGTTTGTCGACTTAATCCTAGAACATCTTAGGTAAGCAAAAGCCTTTTGCTAATAGTCTAGAAACTATTCTTGGTTGATAGGTACGTCTAAGAACTTATTAGGTAAACCTATCGATTTTGCCACGACATAAAAGGACTCCTTACTTATATCGTTGAGTTTCACCAAAACTAACATGTACTCACAATTATTTGTGTACCTTGCCCCTTTAGGACCAATAAGTAACACCTCGCTGAGCGAAAACTATTACTAGATTGATGTAAAGGATATCCAAGCAAGTGTATATTTTGGCATGGCACCTTTTAACTCAATTTTTAAGTTTGGAACTTAAGGCTTTTACTATGTTGGTTAGATTTTAAGTGAACTAAAATCCCTAATCATGCAACATAATCAAGCCACAATCTCATGCATAATTAAGACATATTTAAAGCAATAAATAACTTAAAGCATGCATAAGATAAATGTGATCTAGTATGGCCCGACTTCATCTTGAAGCTTTGACTTCAAAGTCCGTCTTGAAAATCTCCGTGGGAGGCACCATTTTCTTCAAATAGGATAAGCTATAACTAATTACAACTATTTGATGGTACGCAGACCATATTTGAATTGAAAAACAACTTTGGTACTTTAGACCAATTACATTCAAATTAATGGTACGCAGACCATATTTTCTATCCTATTTGGGCCATACTAGTCACTTCATAACCTGCAAAACAGTACATATACAATATATACCATTCACCCATTCATTATCATGAATGGCCCACATAGCTGGTTAGTAAAACACATTATGCATCACGTAAACATTTGCAGCAATTAATCAAGGGCACCAATAATCTACCAATTATTCAGTCCTTATTAATTCTAATCAAGTTGTTTTAACCTTAAGGATTCTTAGACCTAATCAAGAGTTTATGACTAAAAGGGCTCCCACTTAAACCAATAAATTCATTTGCTTTACTAATTTTAAACAAAAAAATGTATTTCTAGTCTAACCGGAAACATACAAATTTAATTAAAATTTAAAGCTCATATAAATTTATAATTGAATCCAAAAGTTTAATTTAATTTCAGTCGTATTTAAATTAATTCATGATTTTAATTTTAGTAAAATAATTAGAATAAATAAAATTTATTATAATTACAATATTCAAAATTAAAATCCAAGAAAATAATTTAAATTATTAATTTTAAAATTAATTAAAATTACGTAAACTGAAAAATTTCAAATTAAACATTCAAAACGATCTAATCGCAACGCAAACACCCTACGCATTGCACGCCCATGGGCCGCACGCACACAGCCATTGCTGGCCATGTGCGCGCAGCCCATGCGCTCGTCGCATAGCTGCTGCATCTCCATCGCAAGCCATCGCACGCTGTGGTGCTTGCTGCGCGCGCGCCAGCGCTTGACGCACGCGAGCCATCGCTCGCTGTGCGCGCTCGCCAGCGCACGCTGCGCGCGCTCCATCGCTCGCTGTGCGCGCGAGCCATTGCTCGCTGTGCGCGAGCAATTGCGCGCGTTCAACGCTGGGCGCAGCGCTCGTGCCACGCGAGCTTGCGCTCGCTGCGCGAGGCTGCGCGCGCTTGCGCGAGGCAGTGCGCGTTGTGGCGCAGCTCGCTTGCTGCCCACACGCGACTGCCATGGCATGCCTTTCGCCCATGCCCATACGTCCATAGCTCGTGGCCCACGACACAAGGCAGGGCTGCTGCCTTGTGCTCGTGCACCATGCCTTGCTCATTGCATTCGTGCCGCATGGGCGACGAGCTCCCTTGCTCGTCGTCGCATGCCCGCACTATACAACACCCCTTAAGGGTAACACGAAGCGTCCATTGCTTTGTGCGTGCAAGTTATATGAACGAATCGCATAAAAAATTTAAAATTTATATTTAAAATTAATGACAAATTAATAAATAATATTAATTTCATAATTTTAGGGCGAAAAAATCGAAAATTTATTATTCAATTGATTTCCGATTATTATGGATTCAAGCCTAGGTCATAAAAATTTAAAATTTATCATAAATTTACAATTTTTATGGTGGTTTTTAATCATAGGTTTCTAATTAAATTATAATTAATTATGAAAATCAAATTAATTCTAAATTATTCTAATTTTCAACAAATTAATCATAATTACAAATTAGATTGCATAATTAACAAGGCTAGGCATTCAAACTTGTTAAACATATACAGTAGGTCAATCAAAAATTCAAGATTTATCAACAAGAATCGCAAATATTTAATTTAACATCTTAAATTTACGAAATTTTGCATTCGAAAAACTAAAACCTTCGAAAAGTCATAGTTAGGCTTCGAATTTGAGAATTCTGGGTTCGGCAGAAAAATATTCTTTTTGTGAGAATTTTAGAATGCCTTTTACATGCGGAATTGACACAAAAATCACTCGATTTGGATGAGTAACGAAGAAACTGCCGAAAAACTGCGTACGTATAATTAAATAAACGCAATTTGCAATTAATTAACAATTACGAAAATTAATCACCCCTTTTAATTCTTGCAAATTTGTAATATTTAACCATGTTCATGCAATTTAGATTATGAAAATAATAAGGGGCTCGTGATACCACTGTTAGGTTATGATACATATGACAATTCATAAATCATGCGGAAAAACCATTTAGCCAGGAACACATATTATTTACACATAATCATATAGCATAATTTAGATGCATACTCTTTGTTGCGTGCCTTCCCTAGCTGCGCCCGAACCGAACAAGAACAAGTCTTTAGGACTCCAAGTGTCGTCCCTCCGTAGATAGTCCACAGCACGTCCGGATCCGCCTTAAGATTGACCAACTAGAATCGCCCTTAAGGTACTAGAATTTTCGGCACTCTTAGGTAAGAAATATGGATGAATTTTTCTCTCAAAACTCACTTTGAATACTTGAATTAATCTCTGAAAATATGTGACCCTAGGCACGTATTTATAGAGTTATGGAAAGGGAATTGGAATCCTAGTAGGATACGAATTAATTAAACTTAGAATTCTACAAGAACTCTAATTAATTAATTTATCCTTTTAGGAATAGGAATTTAATCATATAGCAATTCTAATAGTTTTAGGAATCGTGCATGAACACAAACTCACACACACACACGGCAGCCACGAGGGCCGCCCATGCGTGCGTGCGAGCAGCAGCCCACGCAGCGAGGCCCATGGCCTTAGGCGCGCGCTGGGCCTGCCTTGCGGTGGGCCTGGGCGCTGCCTTGGCTGGGCGCGCGTTTGGCTTGCTGGGCGATGGCCCGACTTTGTGCTGGGCCTTCGTCCGGCAGGCCTCGTCCGATGCTAATTCGTACGATACGCTTCCGATTAAATTCCCGGTTCCGGAATTCATTTCCGATACGAACAATATTTAATATTTCCGATTCCGGAATCAATTTCCGTTTCGAACAAATATTTAATATTTCCGTTTCCGGAATTATTTTCCGATTCCGATCATATTTCCGATTATGACAATATTTCCGTTTCCGGCAATATTTCCGATTCTGGTAATATTTCCATTTCCGATAATATTTTCCGATTCTGACAATATTTCCGTTTCCGGCAATATTTCCGATTCTGGTAATATTTCCATTTCCGATAATATTTTCCGATACGTACCATGTTTCCGTTTCCAGCAACATCTACGACTTGGATAATATTTATATTTCCGATACGATCCATATTTCCGTTTCCGGCAATATCATCGTTTCCAGAGTATTCATTTCTTGCCTGTGACGATCTCAGCTCCCACTGAAACCAAGATCCGTCGATTCCGAATATCCATAGATGGAGTATCTAATGCCATTAAATACTTGATCCGTTTACGTACTATTTGTGTGACCCTACGGGTTCAGTCAAGAGTAAGCTGTGGATTAATATTATTAATTCCACTTGAACTGAAGCGACCTCTAGCTAGGCATTCACCTCACTTGATCTCACTGAATTATTAACTTGTTAATTAATACTGAACCGCATTTATTAGACTTAACATAGAATGCATACTTGGACCAAGGGCATTATTTCCTTCACCACCAACAGGTTGTAATCACCAAAAGCTCTTCTACATAGGCAAAATAAGAAATTCAAAATGGGCTCGTCCACCCTCAGCGGGCGAGGTCTGCGTCACTAGCCGCGCAGGTCCTCAATTTTCGAAAAATAAAGTTTTCTAATTTAAAATAGGCTCGCCATATTCAGCCGGCGGGGTCTACGGCGCAAACCACGTGGGTCCTTATTTTCAAAAAGAAAAACAAAATAAAATTTCAAAACAGATTCGTCCACTTCTATCGGACAGGGCGTCCACCCTCAGCGGACAGGTTCGCCATCTTCAGCCGGCGGGGTCTACGTCACAAACCGCGTAGGTCCTTATTTTCGGAAAACATCAAAACAGATTCGTCCACTTCTATCGGACGGGGGGTCCACCCTCAGCGGACAGGCTCGCCCACCTTCAGCGGGCGGGGTCTGCGTCACTAACAGCGCAGGTCCTTAGTCGCTGCAGCGATAACTTTTATCGGTTTTCCCTTTTTCCAAAAATTAAAGGATCGGTTTTCCCTTTTTCCGAAAATTAAAGGATTGGTTTTCCCTTTTTCCAAAAATTAAAGGATTGGTTTTCCCTTTTTCCAAAAATTAAAGGATTGGTTTTTCGTTTTTCCAAAAAAGAACGATGTGCTGGATTTTCCTTCGTTTTACGTCCTATAAAAACAAGGGGGTTTTCTCGTTTAGCTAGCCCTGAAAATGAGAATCTTCAAAAACGTTTTACCTCGTGATTGGGCTTGGCCAGGCCCAATTACACTTTACAGCTTTAATTTGGAAAACATTTGTAGCTACTCCCAATGACAAAGTGAGGGAGTTTCTACGCATCTTTAGATCCTTCCAATGACAAAGTGAGGAAGTTTCTATACTATCAGTTGACAAATCCCAATGACACGTGAGGGCTATGTCGACACTTCAAGTGATGACCCTTAAGTCAAATGTTATCACTCGGGGGCTCGTGAGACCCTTGCAAAACAGGTCACATACACCATGGCTTGTGTGACGCACTCCGTCTAGTACTTTGACCATCGTCTTACTCCAAGACTCAGTCAAAGTGGGGGCTAACTGTAGACACCTACTTTTGTCCCCGTTCCCGCAAGGGAAAGGTTCGATGATGAAAGCATAAAAACTCCACTTGACAACGCATCTCCTATAAAATAAACGAATCTCGATTCCCCATTTCATTTCACCCGAAACCTGCTATTTATGGAAACCTGCTAAAAATAGTAACTGCCGTAAAAGGTAGCGTCTGAAAGTGGAAAATCATAAAAGATAGAAACCTGTCAGAATTAGGTGTTGCACTCCAACATAAATCCTAAATGAGATAGAAAACTGCAAGAATCCTATTCCTAATATGATTCAGAAATAAGAGTTACGTATTAATTAAAATCCTAACGAGTCTAGAGTTCGTAACGGGCCCAGACGCATTCCGTCACAAAATTGATACGCACTAAAAAGACTCGAATTAATCTCAAACTCTACGGATTTTAGGAATCCGAACCTGACTAAACAAAACTGCCCAGACCCTATTTTCAACGCCTGGCTCTGGGCGCCGAAATCTTCGGCGCCCAGGCCTGGGCGCTGAAATAACCTGGGTACGTCTCTTTTCCTAATTCTTTGCGGATTAGAACTCTGCAATTCTATCTTTCCGCGAACTCTTCCCTATAAATAGGCCCCTAGTTTCGACGTGAAAGAACACACAACAACACATAATTATATTCTGAGTATTGACTCCAACCCTTAGCCTAAGCCTCTCGCTGCGAAACTGTTCATGCGTTCTGTCGCAATCGATCCATAAATCGAACAGAACGTATCTTGTCCCATAATTGAGATTCGTTAAATAAAAAGGAGAAATAGCAAAGTCAAAGTGGTTAGTTTTCTGAGAACCGTGACGCACCTCTCAAGGGTGCGTCGTAATGTGTCCCTTTTCGATGATTTAACTGCTTTCCTCGCCCTTTTTATGAACTGTTAAACTAACCTAATATGATTGTTCTATCACGCCTAACAAATATAATATTTTTGGGAAATCGGATTATCATGCTAGGTCCCTTAATGCTATTTAAATCAGATAATCACGATCGAATTAGTATTATATGTTGCATATTGCTAAAATCAACTCAGATTAGTTTAATAGTTAACACATGTCCCTTAAATTATTTATGCTGAGCTAGTAAGGATATCCTGCCTCTGGAGTTATCGATGAGCGAATTACTCCTCTCGGTAGTTACAGTCCCCCGAACCCTCAATCTCTACCTTGCGGGTGTATATTGAGAGATCCCCACACCAGGGATCACAAGGGAACCTACGGCCGTCGTGGTCAAACATAATTGCACTCCCTTTATGTCACGATAACCGAATTTTGTCAGTTTTTCTCATTGTCGTTAAAAACTGAATGGCGACTCCTATATTACTAGTCAATTGGGTGTAAACTCACAGGAAATCCAATTACACTTGATTGAATAAAAAAGAATCGTCACACCCACGAGGGACAAGGTCATGCATTAGCCTCGCGCTTTTTCGACCCCCTCACACCGCCCTTCCGACCACCTGCCGTCGTGCCCTGTCTGCCGGCCAATCCTTCTCTCTCCCTCTTTACTTGGTTATCTCTTAAACCCTAAATAAACTAATTATTTTGATTATATTTTGTTTATTTAATTTATGCTTTGATTTAATAAATTTATGATTTTTATGATTTAATTAGAATTTCAGATTTATATATTATGTTTAAATAATATATTTAATTTTCAGATTATATAAATACATTGAAATATCGATTTTTGATTATTTAAAGTATGAATTTCAAGGTTTTATGGTTGTAAATCATGGTAGTATGATTGTGGATTATAAAATTTATTGTCTCGATGTACTAGGAATGTAAATTGGCCTTGGTGAAGCTTTTAAACGAATTTATGTTGCTGAAAATTTAAAGTACGATGTTTGCAAAGAGTTTTCAACGAATTTCAATCACTAATTCAATAATTATGATGCTAGGAAATCAAATATTCAAGTTTTGATATTTGGGAAGGTTCTAAATATGTTTAGGATGCATTTAGAATGCTTTATTATGGTTGCCAATGATTAGAAATTGATTGGGATTATTTGTTGATTGTTTTAGGCGGAGAATTCTCTTTAGGCGACTTTTGAAAGTGTTAAAGTGGCCTATCAGTTTGTTTACACAAGGTACGTACATACCTGTGTGCTTGGAATGTGTGTTATTTGTTGAAACCATGTTGAGATTGTTGATGAACTTGGTTATGTTGAATTTACATGTTTAATATTGTTGGATAGACATGTTGAACATATATTTCGATATGAGAATTATAACATGTTAGTATGATGATTGATGCAAACATGTTGGTTGGGAACACTAGATTATTTTTATACATATATTGATTCAGATCGATTGATCGTTGTTCCCTTTTAGCTTTTCACTACTTTATGAGGGCCGAGGACCTTGTTCAGTAAGTTGAAACCTTATACCCATATAGAGGGGTTGATCAGTATTAAAGGAAAGGTTGGAATTAATTGGAATGAGTCTTGTTTGATACCTTTGTGATCACTTACTTAATTCCAAGATTAAAAAAAAAAGAGTTGTGAATAAATGTTGATTGTATGCCTTATGTGATTGTTGAGTCACAACAGAGTTTAATTTGTAAATCATGTAAAGTGAAACTGAGTAGCAATAGCTTTAGACTGTGCACGTCTAAAGTGACGGACAATCAGGAGTTGGGGTCATGGGTCGCCTATGGCTTTCTCTGGGCCGGATTGATCACCGGTTCTATTTTAGTCAAAAGTTCCTCGATATCGCAGGTCATTGGGGTTACGGAGTCGCTCCCGTACCTCGTCTTCCTTAGTGAAGGATTCTAGTAGACAACTCAGTCCATTGACTATTTCAATTAAAATAATGTTAATGGTACAAGGGTCTAGTTCAGTCAAGTATAGTCTTCAAGTCAATATGTTTTGGTTATCCTTGCTTATGTTTTATTAGTATCATGTTAAGGTTGTTCGTTTAATAGTATCATGTTAGGATTGTTATTTTTTTAGTATGTAGTACTCAGCTTTGCTGATTACGTGTTTTGTTTGTGTGTGTTGATCATGGCTATGCCTTATTGATCCTGTGATGACCCATTTTTTGTGAGCAGTCTCTAAGGATCAATAAGCTTTGCCATCTACAAGTTTGAAGATGATGCATCATTGGGATCGGGATTAGAGATCTTGTATTTATTTTGTTTTGCTAAGTAACTTGGGTTTGTTAATTTGGACTTTGAACTTGTCGTATTATTTATATTTCCTAAATTTCGTTGATTGGTTTTTGAGATTAAACCTGTAATCGATTATTTATAAACCTAAAGTAGTTTTATGTTTTCCGCTGCAAAATTCTGAATAAGCCGTTACGTTTTCACACGGGCGATAATACTTTGATAATTCTCTATAGTTATATTTATAAAAAGGGTTATTTTAGAAAAAGGAGAATTGTCGGGGTATTACAAATACAATATAGATAAATAGCAAAAACAATAATAAAAGACACAAGTGTCTGTGAGGAAATTTAATTTAGATTCCTTCCCCTCAAATATTATCGTATTATTAAGTTCCTGCAAAATAATACAATAACCCTTAATTGATGATTTCTCTCACCAATGTGTTTTCACCTCCTATTTTCTAGCTAGGCCTAAACCCCCTTTTATAAACTCGGCAACTTTTGTGTAAGACCGTCTTACTGGAAAGACCACTTTGATTGCTTAACTAATTGATTTCATTGCTTAACTAATTAGTTTTAGTGCTTAACTAACTAGTTCCAGTGTTTAACTAAATAGTTCAAGCGTTTAACTAATTAGTTCCAGTGCTCAACTAATTGATTCCATTGCCTAACTTATATGACAACATGGTGGTCTTTTTCGTAAGACCGCCTTAGGTAAAAGTTTGTATTATAAACTAAACTAGAAACCCACATCTACTAGAATTATATATGCTCCCCAAGCCTAAATAATTCTAGAGATTGTTACACAGCAAAATATATCTAGTTTTCTAATTACAATTCTAATTAAACTAGGAAACACGATATTAAACCAAACAAGATTTATGTTTGACTCCAAATCTGTTTCGTATTCTTATCGATTTACTAATTTGTGTTTAATTCCTAAAATGTGCGTACACGGAGCCTGTTATAATCGCGTAAAAAAGTTTCTCGTCAAGCCATAGGTTTGGAAGTTTTGTTGGGTTGCACAGATGTTGGTTGTTTAGCATAATTAAACACGACCAACCCCATCAAAAAACAATAAAACAAAACAAATAAAAAAAAGTTTTTTGAAGAATACAAAAAAGGGAAAATAAAAACAATTGGGAATTATAAGTTTTTAACCGATTAAGCTTTAGCAACGAAAATGATGTCGGTGGACCATTACTACAGGAGCGATTAACAGGTGTATCATTTTTCATACTCCCTCCGTTCCTTAATACTCGCACCGCTTTTTTTTTGGGTCGTCTCTTAATACTTGCACCGCTTCTATAAAGGGAAATTTTTATCAATATTATATTATTTCTCACACTACCTACTACCCCACCTACACCCTATTTCCTACAAAAAATCATTTAAAAATCCACACCTCACTTACTACTCTCCACCATTTACACATTTTCCACTAACTATATTAAAAAATACCCCACTAACAACTAACACCCATTAAATTAATAAGTCAATTCAAAATTCTTAAACTCCGAATCGATTTGATCGGTGCGAGTATTAAGGGACGGATGGAATACTCCACAAACAAACACGAAGCTGTTGTTGGACCACGAGGTGAACCAGTGACACTTCACACCTGATTGGCTGATTGCATCACCACTCACCAGTCACCGCTCACGTTCACTAGTCGCCGCAACATCAAGTTACCTTTTTATTTTTATTTTTTTATTCCTTTTTTCTAATAATAAAATGAATCTCATTATTTACGAGTTTAATGATTCTTGATCTGAATCACCGAATACCATGTCACCTTAATGCATCAATGCATATTCAGGTTGTTTGGACCTCCCGTTCCTCCAGGTAGGAGAGGCGCATATTTGAGGGGTCGTTTTTTCGGATATCAGACATATGTGCAAAATACATATCAGTTAAAAGATAAAATTTGGGTTTGATCGTGGGTGGCGTAGGAGTGTGATGGGTTGCGTGAATACGGTGTCTTTCTCGGTTCTTCTCAATGGGCGACCAACCGAAGAGTTCACCCCAAGCCGAGGGATTCGTCAAGGGGATCCTATATCGCCATATTTGTTTATCTTATGTGCTGAGGTCTTCTCTAATCTTATTCGAAAGGCAGAGGAGAGGAACGGACTTCACGGGGTGCGAATTGCTCCGACCGCCCCACCTATCTCTCACCTATTATTTGCAGATGACTGTATTATATTCTCTAGGGCTCGGGCTCAAGATGCGGAGGCTATCCAAGGTGCTCTTGATCTCTATGAACTCTCGTCGGGCCAAAAGGTTAACTTTGATAAGACAACCATTTCTTTTAGCAAGGGAGTCCCTAATGATCGGCGCGTGGAGCTTGCGGAAAAGCTTGGGGTGCGCATAGTTGATGTTCATGACCGCTATCTTGGTCTTCCCACTACGGTTGGAAGGTCTAAGAAGGTGATAACTCGAGGGGTGAAGGAGAGGTTATGGAAAAAGCTTCAAGGGTGGAAGGGGATGGTGCTTTCTAAGGCGGGAAGGGAGGTTATGATAAAGGCAGTGGCCCAATCTCTCCCTACCTATGCAATGAGTGTGTTCAAGTTTCCATCTTCTTTTTGTGATGAGATGAGATCGATGATGTCTCAGTTTTGGTGGGGTCAAAAACAGGGTGAGAGGAAGATTCACTGGGTGGCTTGGAAGAAGTTGTGTCGACCAAAGGGTGAAGGCGGGCTAGGCTTTCGGGATCTTAAGTTGTTTAACTGGGCCTTACTAGGCAAACAAGCATGGAGATTGATGACTAAGGAGGGGACTTTAATTGAGCAGATACTACGGGCACGGTACTATCCTAGTTCGTCATATATGCATTCTGAGTTGGGTAACGCTCCTAGCTATACTTGGAGGGGGTTATGGGAAGCTAAATGGGTGATTCGACGTGGGATGCGGTGGAGGATAGGTAACGGTGAAGGGGTGCGAGTCTGGAGGGATCCGTGGATACCGGGTACGCAGTCAAGGCGGGTGATTTCGCCTCAGGGAAGCTCGCCGGGGAATCTGATGGTTGCGTCGCTCATCGACCCTGTTGCGAAAGGCTGGAACAAGGAAATGGTTTCCCAGCTTTTCGTTCCGTTTGAACAGGAGCGAATTCTAAGTGTACCCCTAAGCTGCCGATTGCCGGAAGATTGTATTTGCTGGGATCTTGAGTCCAATGGAGAGTACTCGGTTAAATCAGCATATAGAGCTCTATTTAACGACGACTGGGTGAGGGAGGAAGTTACTACAGCCCATCCCCGTGCGATTTGGAACAAGCTGTGGAAGTTCCGGGTCTTACCGCGAGTGAAGCTCTTTGCGTGGAGAGCTGGCTTGGAGGCGCTGCCCACACGAAGGAATATTGGCCGACGGATTGAAGGCTATGACGGAATGTGCGAGGTCTGCCGGAAAGAGGAGGAGACAACCATGCATGCAATTCGTGACTGCCCGTTGGCAAGAGCAATATGGGGTAAGTCGAGGTTCTATTTTGTTCTTACTTGGCAATGTTGCTCGACCTTGGACTGGTGGGAAAAAGGAATGACCGAGTTGGCGGAGGAGGAGCTAGAGGATTTTATAACCCTCTGTTGGGCGGTGTGGGGGGCCCGAAACCAAGTGGTGATGGCGAACGGGGTGGTGGAGCCGGATAAGACAGTGGCTTATGCGCTGAAAGTTAGCGGGGAAGTCAGGGAGGGACTAAAGGAGAGCGAAAAGGATGGTGGGGGGTGCGGGTCGGGCTGGACGGTGAAGTGGGAAAGGCCGACGGAGGGATGGCACAAAATCAATGCTGATGCAGGTCAAATAGGGGAGGTAGGTTCAGGGCTAGGGGCAGTCGCACGAGGTCATGGAGGAGAGGTGGTGGGTTGCTCGGTGTATCAAGGGATAGAGAAATGGGATCCGAAAGTGGGGGAAGCAAAAGCTGTCTTGCTGGGTCTGAAGTTAGGGAGGGAACTAGAGCTCCGTCGTGTCGTAGTCGAAAGTGATTGTTTGATGGTGGTTCAAGCCTTACGGGATGGTGTGCGAGGCCGCAGCAACTTTGACTTGGTGTTAGATGATATATTCAGCTTGTCCTCTGGTTTTGAAGATGTTAGTTTTGTTTTTGTTAAACGTAGTGCCAATGTGTTAGCCCACAATCTTGCCCATTTTCAACCTTGGGAATTTGGAACAAGAACCTGGGCTAATGATTTTCCTTGTAATGTTTTGGACTTAGCTATTGCTGATTTATCAAGTTAATACCCCTACAATGGGTTCTTTCAAAAAAAAAAAAAAAAAAGATAAAAAACGAAGTAACATTCATGTTAAAAAAATACCATTCTGTAAAAAAGAAAATTATCATTTTTGTTTAAAAAAGTACCATTCAATTTATATTTTTTTGTCTTTTTTCCTATTTTATCATTTGCTATGATATGCATTTGCAAGCAAATATCAGATACCCGAAAATAGTTCCTCCACATCTGACATGCGTGGCAAATGAGAAAAAAATGTATAAAGAGAGAATGAGAAAAAAAATAAAAATAAAAAGCTAAGAGAGAATGCGAAAAAATATATAAAGAGAGAAGGAGACGACAATCGCGAGGGAAAGTGTTGTGGAATCTTTTACGGTGATGACGTGTCACACGTTCCTCGAAGGTATCAAGTATGCGCTGGCCCGATCTTCTGACAACCTGCAAAACAAGAATATTCCCGTAGGAATATTCCCTCCGATGCCTAAGTAAGTATAGGCTAATGAGAGAAGTAATTTGTAGAAAGAAGGCAGAGCAAAGATAGTTTAAGGTAGGTGGGAATGATTTGAATGCCCCCTTTTACCTAGGGATTTGCACTATTTATAGTGCTAGGGTTTCTTGGGATTTGATCCCTAAACCCTGGCTGCATGATTGGAGGCTTTCTGAGATTGGGACATGTGTCCGATTAGTAGGAGGTCGGATTGAACCTGTTGGCCCTTTTGCATTTTTGGGCTTGCCTGCAAACTTTGGGCTTTTAGACATGATTGATTAGGGATCCTACCAAGCAAAGAGGCCTCATGGGCCTAAGTGATGGACCTTGGATCTGGGTGCGAGCATAGGCTCTGTACTGATTCGAGGTATGTGTGCTGGAGGCCTCTGGGCCTCCTCTTTGGGCTGTCATAGTAAAGCTAGGTGGCATTCTTTAGTTTAGGCCACATCATTTTCCCCTCAAGGAGGGTGCCCCTCCCCAGGTGTGGTAGTCTTCTTGACCTGGTGGACTGCCACGTGTGGTTGCTTTTCAGAGCCTGGTTTCTTCTTTAAAAACCTCCAGAAATCGTTTATTTTCTCTCATTTTCCTTTTGTTATTTCAGAGAGATTTTTAGAGAGAGAAAGCGATTTCACTTCAAAGATCTTTCTTGCGCTTGCATTGGGTGTTCTTGGATCCTAGTTCGTTGTTCTTGGTGCCTGGACGATTTTGCCCTATAGTTTCAGCAGTTTGATCACTTATTGGTAAGCTTTCTTGTTAGTTTTCTGTTTCTTCAGTTTTGCATGTATTTGAGATTTTTCTTTTGATGCTTCTATTTCTCGGGGAGACGTCTTGTCAGTCGTCGCATCTCTTGTATCTGGATGGCGTACCCGCTCTTTGCTTTTTCCTCTTTTCTTAAGTCGGACGTCCTTTTCCTTATGTAGGGCGGCACGACACGTAATAAACAAACGGCCAATGTGGGTGCATGGGCAGCACCACGAGAGAGGGACAGTAGGGTTCCTTTTTCGAACCCGTCCCATGGAAATAGGGGAGGAGTCAGTTCCTCACATCATTCAGGAGACAGGGGCTCCAGGGCGGCCCGTTCCTCAAGGAGGAGAAAGAGTGTGGCTTGCCGTCCTCGTATCCCACGTGAGGATTTCGAAGATGACTCTTCCAGTTTTTCGGACGAGGAATTTGCTAAAAATCTTCCTCCCATGGTTCGCAGGAAAGAGGACGTGGACTTGTTTCCCTCTAACATCCTCCCAAGCAGGAAATGGCTGGGGTACTTAAAGGAGCAAGGACGTGACTTTGAGCGTTTCTTTCTCTTGCCTCGTGGTTTTAGTTTAGGTGTCCCCGTCCTTATAGTATTGTGGACCGTCTTTCTTTGGGAGAGGTTGCGGTCTATACGGCTGCCTTCCGGTTGGGCCTTAGGTTTCCCTTGCATCCTTTTGTAATGGACGTTTTGGAGGGTTTTGACATTGGCCTGGCCCAGCTGACCCCTAATTCTTGGGCGAATGTTTTTGGCTATATTGCCAACTGTGCGTTAAGTGACGTCAGCCCTTGTTTTTCTTCTTTTGTTAAACTTGTAGATATCGCTCCTTCTTCTTGTTCTCCCCAGGGGTGGTTTACCCTGTATAGTCGGCGGGGTTATAAGACGGTGGTGGGTAAATCTTCTAGCTGGGTATGGTGGAGGACCAAGTGGTCTATTATCCGAATGGAGGACCTTCCCCTCTCGGAGCGTCTTTCTCGCTGGAATTACCGGTCTCGCTTCTTGTCTAAAACAAACGCCTATCCTCGCCTTCTTTCAAAGGAATGGAGGCTGATAAAGCCTTTATTTCAGGCCGAAATGTATCGGCTGTCTGCAAAGAGTCACGCTTGGGTGCCTAATAACTGGCTTCCCCACGTGGGATAGTTCACCAACATGGTCTTTCTTGCGGTCGTTGGTCTCTGCCCTTATTTACATAGAGGTAGTATTGCGTTTGTTTTTCTTGTTCTTCACTGGTCCCTTTGGCTTGTGTAGATTCTGCTATGAGTCATCTGTCCCTAGAAGATAAGGGATTAGTGGGCGTGCCTACCTGGTTGTCCCAAGTGTACACGGACGACATCTTCAAAGCCGTGGAGGCCAAGAATAAAGAATCTTCGAAGAAGTCGGATGAGGCAGCTTCTGGTGACCCTCCCAAGGTACATTTTATTCAGTTGGACGCATTTCTTCAGTTTTTAAAATCTATGCCGGCTTTTCACCTTTTCATTTGCAGGGACCTACTTCATCGGTTACGGGGAAGCGTCCCGCCCCTTCGCCAGTGGCCCCTAAAACCCAAGCGGCCCTTCTTCAAAAAGTTAAGCAGTACTGATGCTGCGGTGAAGCCGTCAGCCATGAAGCCACCAGCCGCTCTGGCTGGGGGAGAGGGAACTTCTATTCCACAAGAGGCAGACCTTCCTCCTGAACCAAAGGAGGCGTCTCCCCATGTGGCAGAAGAGGGTGGTTCATCGGCCAAGGCGGCCGCTACTGGGACAGCTACTGGTGAGGCTGGTGCATCTGGCGCTGCTGCAGATGTTGGCCGTGCTGCGGCTTCCTCGTCTAGAGAGAGGAAGAGCAGGGAGTTCAGAGACCCTTCTCCTGCTCGGGACCCGTCGATGCCTCCGCCTGCTTCGTCAATTGGTAAGTATATTAATACATAGGACGTCTTGAAAACTCAGTGGTTTAGTAGTTTGATTGATGTATGGATGTTGGCTTAGATGATATGTTTGAGCGGATGAGGCGGGCCGAGGTGGCGCATATTCCCCCATCTGGCTGGTTCAGCTCGGAAGAAAAGGACAGGATCCTTTCTACCGTCTATGATGCTATTCCTAAGGAGTATGTGAACTCTCTGCCTGGAATTAACCAGGGGTACTTTGGGGCCATGCAGTCCCTCGTACTTGACGTGAGTATTTCTTTAAGTTTGGTTTTACAGTCTCTTTAGTTCTTCTCCTAATGTTTTGGAGTGAATTAAACCTGTTTTGCTTTGTGGCAGCTCTTCATCCGTTGTGCCGAGGGTAGACAGGTACGCTTTGACATGCACCAAGAGATGTTGAACCACAAGGACCGGATTGAGAATCATGAGTAGTACGCTGAGAAAAATGCTAGAATGATCAATGAGGACGCGGATGTCCAGATCAGGTCGGAGACGGCTGACCTGAGAAAGGCTGAGGAGGATGCCTAGAACTATGAGAAGAAGCTGATGGAGCATGAGGAGAGGTTGACTGCTCTTAGGACTGGGTATGCTGCCGTCTCGGAGCGAGTCACCAACTTCTCTACCAAGGTGGACGCCCTGGAAAAGAAGCTCAAGGCCACCCAGGATGAGATTGAAGCTATTCGGGGGGAAGCCGCTAGTTCCTTCAAGCTTGGGGAGGAGGCCATTCTGGAGAATGCTCGGCGGGCTTGGGATCAGTTGATGGATGGAAAAGACTTTTCCTGGTTTAGACGTCGGATTTCGTACCAGATGGCCGTCTCGGCCGCTCGACGCCTTGGTCTTGATCCTCCCGAGTTTTTTAGTGAGGGGGAGGATGAGGACGCAGAGGACGAGGAGTTAAGCTCTCCTGAAGATCAAGACGTCCGGGACGGAAGCTTGACGGCCCCTCATCCGTAGACTGCTGTTTTTTAGTGTTGGTTTCTGTGGCACCGTAGGCGCTTGTAATAACATTAATGCCTTTGGGAATTATTTTTATTTGGGTTTGTTGCGCTTTGTGCGTATGTATGAATATTTTGTGCCTTCTGTGCACTTATGTTTTGATTCCATCTCAAATTTATACTGACTTTTCAGGAACATGATTTCTTGCCCAATTGTGGACGATTACCCCAGTGTTTTAGGTGATCAGCCTAATTTGGGGCGCTAATCTAGGCTACTCCTTAGGCCATCAACCGATTAGTCTTTTGTGATGCCATCAAAGGGCGTCCATATTGAATGACGGCTTTGTTGAGTCGTTTTTGCATTTTCACGTCTTTATTATTGCTAATCAATCTAGGCCACTTCTAAGGCCGTCGCTCAATTAGCCACTTGTGACGCCGCCAAGTTGGAGGTCGCCAGTGTGGAGTGACTTCTTTGATTGAGTCACCTTCTTGCGTTTGTTATATGATTTTGAGTTCTTCATTCAATGAGTGGCTTTATTGGGCCATAAGTTTATCAGAGTTTTGATAGGAGGTATGTTATCATAAAGTTAATATTTAGCTAAGCAGCGAAAGTAGGTTGGCCGTTTTGTAGGCGCGAATCACATGCCGTTTTGTAGGCTCTTACACAATTTCTAGGCCGTTTTGTAGGCTTATATTACATAAAGTATTCTGACTAGTCTATTGAAATTCTATTCTTCAGCCACTTTTCTCTATTTTCACTGGGATACTCTCGCTAGCAGTTGGTGGTTCCTCTTCATATTTCCTTTTGCCTTTGGTCCCGGCCGGGTCTTTCCTCCATGCTGATGGGTTAAGTGTTGTGAGGTATCAGTCTCTTGCTTGATGTTGATCTCCGTGTATAGTCCCTATTGCCCCATCGTCACACACATACTTCAGGAGCATGAGATGGGTGACGACTACTGCCTTAATCTTGTTCAAGGTGGGACGTCCAAAAATGACATTGTACGCCGTCAAATCTTTAACGATTAGGAAGTGCACCCCCATCTTTCGTCCATCTTTCCGCCCTCCAATCCGAACAGAAAAGTTGATGACGCCTACTGGATGTATGATGCTTCCTCCAAAGCCAATGATAGGGTAGTGGATGCTCTCTATGGTCTTAGGGTCGTGAGCTAGGCGGCTTAGGCACTCCATGCTCATTATATCAAATGAACTTCATGTATCTATCAAGATGCGTTTTACCCTCATGTTAGAGATTTTAATCTCGACCACGAGAGGGTCGTCATGTGGGGTGGCTACACGTCCACCGTCTGATTCACATATTTCTATTCGAGGGAATGGGTCCACTGGTGATTTCCCCGATAACATTACCCTGACCTAGACGGTGAGCATAATATTTCTGTCCCCTCATGGTGGGCCCACCAGCAGCTGGTCCTCCTGATATGACGGCTATAAATCCTCCTTCGCTGTGATTTCCTTTTGTAGCTGAGACAGGTGACTTATTTTTCTTGTAATGATTTTTTCCCGTGGCGTGAGTGCTTCTGTGCAAGTAGTATTTTAGGTGCCCCTTGGAGGCTAGGCCGTCCAGGGCTCTCTTTAGGCTTCTGCAATCCTTGGTGTCATGTCCTATATCTTCGTGGAACTGGCAATACAGCTTAGGATCTCGACTCTCAGCAGGAGATTTCATGGGGAAGGGTCGTTCAAGGTCGAACATGGTCCCGATGTCCACTAGGATTGTGAGAAGGTCTATATTGTATTTGAAGTATTCTCTCTCTTGTGGGTGTCATCTCTTCTGCCCGGGAGAATTGGTATCATCCTCTTTCGAAAGATCCCAAGTGCCATTTACTCGTGGGACTTTCCTGTGTATCTTCTCTTTCTTTCCTGAGGAGTCCGTCTCTTCACCAGCCTTTCCATCCTTGGACGCACTGCAGATTTCTGTTGCATAAATGAAGGCTTCGGCCTCGTCCAAGACTTCAGCCATCGTCCGGACACTCTTCTTAACCAAGTCAAACTTGAATGACCCTTTCTTCAATCCTCTGATAAAATTATCGAAAGAGACGCCATCGGGCAGGTCTGGGATCTGTCCACCTTCTAGATTGAAGCGCTTGACGTAGCTTCGCAAAGACTCGTCCTTTCCTTGTTGAATGCGTCCCAAGTGCATGCTTGTTTTCCTTTCTTCCTTGTATGCCATGAACCTGGTGGAGAACAAGGTCTGTAGCTCGTTAAAGGAAGCCCTCGATCCTGGGGGCAGTCGTTTAAACCATTTGGACTCTACTCCTTTAAGGATAGCTGAGAAATATTTGCACCATGTGACCTCATTGGTTCCTTGAACGTACATGTGGTGACGGTATGCAACTAGATGCATGTCTGGATCAGTGGTACCGTCATAAGCTTCAATGGTGGGAGTTTTGACTTTAGGCTCTTTCAGGGCGTTCATTATATCCTCACAGAAGGGAGTGCTCATGTGTCTCAACGTCAAGTTATTCAATCCCTGTTGGATATGATAAGTTGGTTCACGGCGGCTTGAGATCATACGAGGACGCATGCTCACTCTGTTGGGCGTCATTTGATTTTGTCCTCGATTAGTGGGGTAAAATGGAGGATCTTCCATAACTGGAGTAGATCCAGTGTCTGATAATTCAGATTCAGCTTCATAGTTTTCTTGACGTCTCGAGGGTGGCCGCAGAATGGCTGGTGGGTTTACCCGGGAAGGTGGTCGCGTGGCCTGCTCCCGCCGAGGCAGAAAGACTTGATGGCCGCGGTCAATCTCCGAGCGTTCTGCCACAGGGCTGGCTCCGCGGCTAGCTTGAGGACGGGAACTTTCTCCTGCTCTCCAGACATTGGATCTGAGCAGCATCATGTTTATCCGACTGACACCTAGACTGAGAGGCCTTTGCTGAGCCGACCTTTCAGTGCTATAGATCAACATGTTCCTTCGTATTTCATCCTGAAACGTGGTGCTCATCTGCTGTCGGAAAGTTTGATTCATTTGTTGTTGGAATATTGCTAGAATCTCACGCAGTGATCCTACCGAGACAGGCAGGTCCAAGTTTTCATCCAGCACGACGTCCCTGACACTAGGGCTTAGGTGGCCGCCTGGTGGAGGCGCTTCTAGTTCTGGTTCCTCCTCCACGATTACCTCGTCCTCCTGAACTCGGCGCGGCGTGCTTCCAGCGTTTGCGACTCGATTTGTTTCCTCTATATGGCGTTGACTCCTTTCCCGGGGTCGTCGCTCCTCTAATTCACCATTATACTCTCCTTCAGATTGCGGTTCGATCAAGATACTATACCTCCCCACAAACGACGCCAAATGTTGTGGGATCTTTTACGGTGATGACGTGTCACGCGTTCCTCGGAGGTATTAAGTATGCGCTGGCCCGGTCTTCTGACAACCTGCAAAACAAGAATATTCCCGTAGGAATATTCGGATATTCCCTCCGATGCCTAAGTAAGTATAGGTTAGAGAAAGAAGTAATTTGTAGAAAGAAGCCAGAGGAAAGATAGTTTAAGGTAGGAGGATGATTTGAATGCCCCCTTTTACCTAGGGATTTGCACTATTTATAGTGCTAGGGTTTCTTGGGATTTGATCCCTAAACCCTGGCTGCATGATTGGAGGCTTTCTGAGATTGGGACATGTGTCCGATTAGTAGGAGGTCGGATTAAACCTGTTGGCCCTTTTGCATTTCTGGGCTTGCCTGAAAACTTTGGACTTTTAGACATGATTGATTAGGGATCCTACCAAGCAAAGAGGCTTCATGGGCCTAAGTGATGGGCCTTGGATCTGGGTGCGAGCATAGGCTCTGTACTGATTCGAGGTATGCGTGCTGGAGGCCTCTGGGCCTCCTCTTTGGGCTGTCATAGTAAAGCCAGGTGGCATTCTTTAGTTTAGGCCACATCAGAAAGTACCATTTTTATAATAAAAAAATTATTATTTCTTTTAAAAAAAACAAGTATCATTCTTTTTAAAACAAATACCATTCCCTTTAAAACAAGTATAATTCCCTTTAAAACAAGTACCATATGTCCATATATTTAAAAACAAAGTATCATTTCTTCATTTTTTCGTATTCATAATCAATCTCATAAAGTAAACATAGTTTTTTTTAAAAAAAAATAAAAATGTTGTCAGCAAACTTTTTTTTTTGTCGTTTGATGTGATATGTGTGTTGCCACACATATCAGATATGTGTTGAGACTTCCTCCCCGTTCCTATGCCCCTAAAACTTGATGGTTCAATTACACAAAAATTTGGTGTAGCAAGAGTTGTTATCAGAGATCACCTAAGAAATAATATTATTAGTCGCTCTTATAATTTGGGAGATACAATTTCCTTTCACGCAGAAGCTACAATCCTCCGCAATGAATTACTATTGGCAATCAAAAATTAAACAAATTTTCATTTGAGGAGGTAATTTGCTAATCATTAAGACTAGATTTAAGCCCGTGCGATGCACATATTTTATTAAATTGTTAAGTTGAAATAAAACTCATATACCAACTGCTATAGTTTATATTCTTTGCATTAGACTAGATTAATGTTTGATTTTGGATTAAATTTCATTTTAGATTTATTTTTTAGTTTAAGTATATTTATTTTTTTGATGGAGTTGTATATATTAGTAACTAATTAATTAAAATATCTACATACCACCTAATTATTTATCCACGTGACATTCGACTTTTTTTATTCAAAAATAATTTAGAAATCTTGTTTTTCATTGATCAAAAACACTGAATTTCCTACATGGCGCTTTAATATTGGATTAGTGTTTGATTTTGGATTGAATTTTATTTTGGATTAATGTTTGATTTTAGAATGAAATTATTTTTCGATTAGTGTGTGATTTTGGATTGAATTTTATTTTAGATTAGTGTTTGATTTTGGATGGAATTTTATTTTAGATTAGTCTTTGATTTTGGATTTAATTTTATTTTAGATTAGTCTTTGATTTTGGATTTAATTTTATTTTAGATTAGTCTTTGATTTTGGATTTAATTTTATTTTAGATTTATTTTTCTCAGTATTAAAGTGTTTGGTTTTGGACACCTAATTATTTATGTACGTGCAGGCACTTGACTTTTTTTTAATTCAAAACTACATTAGAAATCTTATTTTTCATTGGCCGAAACCATTGAATATCCTACGTGGCGCTCTAATAGCTCAGCAAATAAGTCCGCTTTAATAATATATCTTAGATTTTGCAGTGAAATGCTCAATGTCCATGGAAATTCAGCTGTTTATGAACGACATCAACAAAATGCTTGCACATTTTGATAGTTACACCTCGCTTCATATCTATCGGGTATGTGACATCCCGTTGTCACTACACAACGACATATCAAGATATTGACCCTCTAATTGATAATAAAGTTTGTTATTCTATTACCTTAGATAAATTAGGACATACAAAGTAATGTTGAGAGAATGAGAAGACTGTCTTAATTTCGTTTATTTTTCTTTTAAAAAAAAAGAAGTGATGCGCACGCACCCCATACTTTGTTATTGTGCAACTTTCAAAGAAGACTTACTCATATTACTCCCTCCGCCGGTAATTATTTGCTCCCAAGACATTTTTTACTTGGACATTGCTAATTTAACCACTGAACACTAATAGAACATTAAAAATAATTTATAACGTCAATGTGGATCCCACTATCAGCACTCTGGGTACTTTATCCGCCTACCTGGTGTGTAGATAAGGGTTTTTCCTTTTCTACTTTGTTACTCCGTAATATTTGATTGGATTTTTTGTCATTTAACACCTTAAAAAAATCAGTTTTTGTAATTTAACACCTTACTTAATTTTTATTGTTTTTAAACACCTTAAAAAACAAAAAAAAATTAGAAATCGGCACCACTTCACGATTTTCGTTAGAAAAAAACGTTTGTTTTTAACTATGCTAAAGTTCCCAAGGTATGTTGGTGGTAAACAACTCCTTCTACCATCAAATTATACTTTGGGAGCTATATCATGGTTAAAAACTAAAGTTTTTTCTTATGGAAAACGTTAAGTGGTGTCGATTTCAAAAAAAATAGTTTTTTTAAGGTGTTTAAATATAATAAAAATTAAGTAAGGTGGTAAATTACTAAAACTAGTTTTTTTAAGGTGTTAAATGACAAAAAATCCTATTTGGTTGGATGAAATTGAGAAGAGACAACTGTGATAATTCTAATGATGTTAAATGTCACAAGTTGTGACAATTAAGGGTAAAGTTGTGATCTCTATTCCCCATAATCATTTTCAATACAGGAGCAATCTTTTGGAAACAAGCAGCTAAAACGACAAATGTGACAAACAAATAGGGACAATCGGACGGAGGATATCCGGTAAGGAGAAGCGACTCTATCAAGTATGAACCTCAAACAAATCAACGGCAAAAGGTCTTACGTAGACAAGACCGGTGTACAATAACTTTATTGTACATCAAGATAACTATTACCCAGGTTTTTGTCACTTTTAATGTGTTTTAATTAACTTTTATATTAGAAAAACTTCAAAATTACCACCTTATAAAATCCATTTTTTCAAACTTACCACCTTATAAAATTTTAGTTTAAAATTACCACCTCATAAAATCACAAACATTCAAAATTACCACATGTTAACGGATTCTGTCAATTTTTTCCGTTAGTGGGGCCCACTTAATTTTGGGTTGATTTATGTTTCCCTTCCAAAACTTCCACGACTTTACCTTCTTTATAAAAGAATCGCTCATTCTCCCTCCTTCCTTGTTCCCCCGCCTTCTTCAATTTTCACCCATATTCAATCATTTACATAACCAAGCTTAAAAAGAAATTTTGGGTTGGAAATGAAACACAGGAACAAATCGAACATGACAAGGTCAAGAAAACAATTAAGTACTTAGTTTCAATTTTGGTGGCTTTATTCAATTTGGGGCTATCTAAATAATTTAGGGATTTTGTTTACATTGATTAGTTGTACAAATTGGGGGTATATGAAAGTGATTCTAGTTATTATAAGTTGAATTAGCATTGGAATTGGGTATTTATTTATAAATTAAGGGTTGTTATTCAATTATTGTGAAATTAGGGTTCTTGAGTTGTAGAATTTGGGAAGTTTAATTTTAGACTATTAAACGGATTCAGGGAGTGCGATGTGATTGTTGTTAGATTCCATGTGCCAGGTTCAACATTAAGAGTGATTAATTACCACTTTACCAGATAGAGTTTTCTCCAAGGTGAAACAGTTGGCGACATTCCATAACTTAGCTGTATAATCAGACTATGTAGTTGCCAAATACTCTCTCCGTCCCTTAATACTCGCACCGCTTTCCTTTTCGGGCCGTCTCTTAATACTTGCACCGCTTCTATAAATGGAAATTTTTATCAATATTATATTATTTCTCACACTTACCTACTACCCCACCTACACCCCTATTTTTTACAAAAAATTATTTAAAAATTCACATCATTCACTCACCACTCCCCACCTCTTACACATTTTCCACGAACAATATTAAAAAATACCCCACTATCAACAAACACCATTAAATTAATAAGTCAATTCAAATGTCTTAAACTCCGCATCGGTCAAACTGGTGCGAGTATTAAGGGACGGAGGGAGTATATGTGAAAACAAAATTTAATCACCACTAAACAGAATTATGCTCAAAAGAAACACTACATGATGGATTTTAACTGAGGAACAAGACTCTCCAGAACACGAGCAACTAGGATACACAGTGGCAATGAAGACATAGGACATTAAAATTTCATGTGAGGATATATAAATGACCCGGGAGAGAATTGATAAAAGACAAATAATCAAAGAGAAAAGTGTGAAATCAGTTATGAAATTTTAAGTTTGAAGCTTATGATTCGTTCTTCATGATGATTCATTCTCCTTGTTGACTGAACAAATAACAATTTAGATTTAAATATCCTTTCCCCTAGATCACCCTTTTCTATTCCTTTCTGTAAGATCAACAGAAACAATATATACGGGAATGTATTCCTTTATATAGCCATTTCTGGCCTTCCATATCTCGTTTCTGAAGTCGTGGAAGTTTTGGAGGAAAAACATAAATAAACCCAAAGTGGGCTCTATTAACGGAAAAATTGACAGAATCCGTTAACAGGTGGTAACTTTGAAGGTTTGTAATTTTATAAGGTGATAATTTTAAATTAAATTTTATAAGGTGGTAAGATTGAAAAAGTGGACTTTATAATTAAGGTGGTAATTTTGAAAAATTCTTTATATTATGAAAAAAAAGTTCATAAATAAACATTTTAAAGGATTAAATAGTTAACTTTATATATTACCAGAGGTGGAATTAGGGGTGACTGGCGGGGGCCATGATATGGTTAAAAGTTAAATATGCATATAAATGCACATATCTACCATAACTCAAGTAGTATTGTCTAGAAAGTTAGAGTTGTAGGGAGGTACAACGGTCGAATCCCTGCTGATTTTTTTTTAACAAAAAAAATTTAATTTTTGCTTTACATTGGTGTAAAAATTTTATTTTAAATTTATGGTTTTGGCCCCTTATATAAGTGACTTTGAAAGAATAATATTTAATAAAAATGAAAATTTTTATCACTAAAAAATAGATAAATTTTACGTATATCGGGGTAACATTTAAGCATGTTGAGTTATAACTTTTACTCCAATTTATAATATTTATTATACATCACCTTTAAATAATAATTTGTGAATCCATGCAGTTTAGATTAAGTTTGGAGGGTGTGGACACACTTGCGCGAATTCTGGTAATGGCTACAAGGAAGAAATCCAAAGGAAACTCCAACTAGGGAGTGGCGTAAACTCGTAAGCTACCGAAGTTAGGGATAATCGTCCATGTCTTGTTGCGAAACAAAAAAGCCGCCCCGCTCTTGGCACGAGGAGACTCTTAGCTCGTTACCATTTATCTATGTTATTCAAAGCAGAAATAATGAAATGATAAAAGACTCATTTTCACTCTTCACTACATTAATTCTTCTGGCTTTCGAGAGTCTCTTTGTAAGATATTTGGCCGAAGTGTGACCTGTTAGCCCATAAGCAAAGACCGTGACGAAGGTGAAGCCTCACATATTTTTTAAGAGGAGAAAATGATAACAGAATACGCACCCATAAAATATCATTAGTAAGAGTTTGATTGTAGAAACTTTATCACTAGATCTAGATACAAACCTTTAATTATTACATGTAACATGAAACAAATGAATTAC
This sequence comes from Spinacia oleracea, assembly GCF_020520425.1. Taxonomy (NCBI): domain Eukaryota; kingdom Viridiplantae; phylum Streptophyta; class Magnoliopsida; order Caryophyllales; family Amaranthaceae; genus Spinacia; species Spinacia oleracea. Next base: position 6,300,492 of record NC_079487.1, on the reverse strand, counting down.
TCTACACACAACCTGTATGTACACTTTTTATAATTGAAAGTGCATATTAATTCGTTAAGATTTTTTTTTTCTTATGCACCTTTAAGTGTTGATATCGAATTAATAAGTTTATACTCCACATAGAATAATGTACTCGTAAAATAAAATTTAATTCATTTCTATATTCAACATATATATATTTTTTTTAAAAGTTTTTTAGAAGGAAAAATACACAAAAGTTATAATAGTCTTCTCAAAAACTGTATTCTAACTTATGTATATAAATAAATAAGAAAATTTACTATCTAGATAAGGGTCAATAGTAATTGTAATTGTAATATATGCACCCGCAATTATCAAAACACAACCAAAGGTATCGTACGCATTACGACGCTAGTAACTTAGTATATAATTCATTTATTATATGTCGGGGTAACTTTTACTTAGTTTTTAGTAACTTTTAACATGTTTTGATTAACTTTATATATATTATATGATGGATAAACCTTTTAAAGGCTTACTCCCTCTGTTCCATAATGTTCCACATGTTTACTATTCATATGGTCAAAGTTTAAAAACTTTGACTATAATTAATAGTATAATTAAGAGTATAAATGTTAACTAGCTTGTAGGATATCATTGGATTCGTTTCAATATAAATTTTCTAAATATCAATTTTTTATAATTTTTACTAATACAAAATTAAAATTATTAAAGGTAAAAGTAGTGCATTGGAGACCGCGCATAATGGAAAAGTGAGGAACATTAAACGGAGGGAGTACATATTTACCTATATACATTATTACTGGGGTAACGTTACCCAGTTTTTGGTAGTGATTTATTTTATATTGGGGTAATGTTACCCAACTATTAATTTTTATTTTATGATTTTTTTTTATTATTAATATTTTAAAGGATTACATAGTTCCTTTTATACATTATTAGTGATTTTGAAGGGACAATTTTTATTAAAACGAAAATTTTATCACTAAAAAATAAATAACTTTTACATATTACCGGAATAATTTTTTAACATTTGTGCTTAATTTTTTTCTTTAGATATACAATATTGATTGTACACTATCTTTAAGTAAAAAACATTATTGTTATTTTTTAAGACATACCAGAGTAGTATATAATTTATTTATTTTGACAATCCACCAACTCTTACCACTGGGTCATAATCATATCTATTCAATCTTTGCAATAAGCAGCCAAACCTCAATACTTACAAAGAGAGTCAATCACACTACGAGGGCGTCAAAATCGCAGCCAGGCATGTATTATGAAATACATGCCATGGGCTTGTTTGTAATTTCCCAGCCATTTTGAAATGGTTGAATAGTCAACCCCGTTTGCCAACTTGGATCCCGTTACTGTCAATTTTGTAATATGAATACCAATTTAAAATATTTAGCACCATTTTTGTGATATTAATACCACTTTATAAAATTTAGTACAAAACGAGTACCATTTAAGGAAAATGAATTTCATTTAGAAAAAGTTTAGTACCATTTTTGTAATACCAATACCATTTTTCTAATGAATTGCCAACTCAGCAATGCCAAGTCAGCACCCCGTTTTACAAATGTACAATACCGTTTTACATTTCCCCCCAAAAATATTTACCATTTAGATTTACCTTTTTATTTGGAGTTGGCATGTTTTTGCAAATACATGCCTGGCATGTAGACCTGTCAAACGGGTCGGTCGGGTCGGGTTGTAAAAATTTACTTTCGGGTTCGGGTTGAATCGGGTCGGTCACTTTCGGGTTCGGGTTTACAAATGCTTGTTCAAGACCCAGAACTTTCGGGTTCGGGTCGACCCAACGGGTTGAGAGATTTTAAAACGCGCATTATATTTTCATTAATTTAGGTGAAAAATATACAAAATATTGGCACAAGTACGGTTAACAAATTTTCCTACGAAAGTATATATTTTGTCAAATTCAATCATAAAATGGCGTATAATTCAAATTAAAATCATATTACACAGAACAATAGTAAAAACAACGTGTCTTTTATGCTTAAATTTTCTCATAATCTCATTTATTACTATAAATATAATGATTTTCAATCGGTCGGGTCTAAAACGGGTTCGGTCGGGTTTTGACCCATTCCTTTTCGGGTTGTTCGGGTTCGGATAAAATCGGGTTACGGGTCACAAAATCTTGTTCAGGACCCAGTATTTTCGGGTCGGGTTCGGGTCGGTTTTCGGGTCGGGTCGATTTTTGACAGCTCTACTGGCATGTATTTGGACTTCCTCATCACACTACTACTGTAATAGGTCGTTACTTTTCTCTGATGTTGTTTTGAAACCTACCTATTAATATATAATATATTAATCTCCATTTATGCGTTTTAAAAAAAAGGTCGTTACTTTTCTTGTTGGTGTTTGGTAAGGACTTTTTATGCTTTAGAATACTACGTAGGAAGTTAGTTCAAAGTGTTAAGATGTTTTGTGGGAAATTCTTATAAGACGTCTGATAGGTTATAGTCGTGAGATCAACCGTTACTAATACAAAAAAATATACGAGTAATTGGTATGTCTAAAATATTTGGTTATACCGTCTGACAAAATTAAAGACATACTCTATTATTCTTATGGAGTACTAATTATTATGCTGATTTTTTATTAAAGGTTCTTAATAGAGATTTAAGTTAAATAAATATCGATCATAACTACTCTATCATTCACTATACAATTTTTTATTTTTTAACCGAGTCATAAGTTAGTCTAACCTATCTATACCTAGTATTTAAAAAAACAAAACCATAGGTTAATAGAAGCCAGCCGTTATGATTCCAACTGGTTTGGAAGCCATTATCTATTATTTATTGTTTCTAAAGTTGGTTAATTCCGCTGCGTAATTCTGGTACTAGCCTTAGCCGTTATCACGGGGGCGGTAATATTTTTGTTAGGGTTATGAACAATATAATTCATGCGGAAAAACCATAAAGTCAGAATCCAAATTAATGGCCACATAATCAATTAGCAAAATTTAATATACATACTATGTGATGCGTGCCTTCTCTAGCTGCTCCCGAACCGAACAAGAACAAGTATAGAGCTCCAAATGTAGCCCCTCCGTAGATAGTCTACATTACGTTCGGATCCTAAGGTTTTATGCACTCGGGAACTCACTATAAGTGATAGGCAAAGTATTGAATCTATTGAATTCAATATGTGACGTAGTATGTTATAAATTTATGATCATGGATCATATATTTATAGGGAATAGAGTGGATTAGATTTACTAATATAATCCTTTAGAATTAGGATTCTAGTTAATCTTAAACTCTTAGTATTTTAGAAATATTCAAACACCTTAGTATTAGGATTGTTCTAAAACTCTAAGTTATGTAAGATTAGCAAAACAAACAAGTTGTATCCCAAGTTACAAACAAGAAACCTTGGCGCCTAAGTTATTGAAGTTGTCACGCGGGATGGGCCTTGGCGCGTAAGGCTGGCCTAGCTTGCTGCCACGCTGCCTTGCCGCCCACGCTTGGCTCGCAGCCCATGCGCTGCGCGGTGGGCTTGGCGCTGGTGTTGGGCTTCGTGCTCAGCGCTAGCGCTGGGCCTTGTGCTTGGCGCTGGCTCGTCGAGCGATGGGCTGGCTCGCTTGCCGGTCTGTCGCTAGTCGTGCTTCCGATTCGTTTTTCGAATCCGGATTTATTTCCGATTCAAACAATATTTACGTTTCCGATAATATTTCCAATTCCAAAAATATTTTCCGATTCCGACAATATTTCCGATTCCGGTAATATTACCGTTTCTAGTAATATTTCCGTTTCCGGCAAAATTTCCGATTTCGGCAATATTCTATTTTCGTTAATATTTTCCGAAACGAACCATATTTCCGTTTCCGACAATATCTTCGACTTCGATTAATATTTATATTTCTGTTATGAACAATATTTCCGTTTCCGGCAATATCTTCATCTCCGGTAAATATTCTTTCTTGCCTTTTGATGATTTCAGCTCCCACTGGAACCAAGATCCATCATTTTCGAATGTCCATAAATAGAGTATTTACTGAATATTATATTCACATAAATACTTGTTCCGTTCACGTATTATTTGTGTGACCCTACGGGTTCAGTCAAGAGTAAGTTGTGGATTATTATTATTAATTCCACTTGAACTGAAGCGGCATCTAGCTATGCATTCAGATTGATCTCACTGAATTACTAACTTGTTAATTAATATTGAACCGCATTTATTAGACTTAGCATTAAATGCAAAACTTGGGCCAAGGCCCAAGGGCATTATTTCCTTCAACTTTGGTAATTCCTTATTTTAAAGTTGAAAAATAATTTTATAAAACAAGGAATTATTAGGGTGTCACAATCGAGAACTGATAGAATAAAGAGTAGCCAACAATATTTCAATATAGAAACAACAAGAGGAATCAAGTTACAACATCTAACTCATTACTAAAGTTTCACACCACAGAATAAATAAGTATCCTATATAAGTAATATAACAACTAAAATCTAGAGGTTTGAATAACCAACACAATCTAACCTATGATTTTGAATATCATTCAAATGAAACCAGATCATAGAAGAAACTGATTGATGGATCCATTTGAAACAAATTTCAGGTCTTTCTTAGGTGTGTAAAATACATTTCTAATCAAGAAACTGGAAAGTCACTAAGTTAGTAATAACAAATAATCAAACACATCAAATTAAACAATGCAGCTGAGTAGTTGAGAGATCAACCATCAAAATCAAACAAATTCGAATACTATCTACTCACATGATTATGAAAATAACACCTAAAATCCAAACTGATCTTCAATTCCTTCCACCATTTCCATTTATTACTGCTACCCAATACCCCAGGATTAAAATCTAATGGATCATCTATTTCAAAAGTTTATACAAATAAAACTCGAATAAAATTAATCATTCAGGATTATATAAAATATCCATACAAATCGAGATAGGAAATTAACTCATAAAGCCCCGTTGAGTTAATGTTGTGGAGGAATCGACTGGGAGTTGTATATCTCCATTGTTGCAGACTGAATATTACAAAAAGAAAGGAGTGAGCCAGTACAACTATCTATACTAATATATTAAAAGGCGTTTTGAAGAACGTATATGTGTCACGTAGATCTCTCCTTATTACGCCACATCACCACTAATTAGCATCATGACACGTCATTACAACCAAAAAACATCTAACAAGGATTGAACACCAAACCTCTTTGTTAAACGTTACAATTCTTACCATCTTAACCAACTACAACTTATGTAATATCTATCCATATAAGGCTATATATTCTTTGTACAATAAACAATACTTTGAATAAAAGTGAATGCAAAAAAATGAATGATTACTAAATTCATAAATGTACAATTATTACTTTGAAGAAAAGGATCTGACTTTGTTTAGATTTTTGGATGTGGGGTTTGATCGGGAGGTTGTTGATTGGCCACTAATCTTATGTCACCACCGTAATTTGGTGATGACACCATATCTACGTGCACATATTTTAAAAAAAACCCGAATAAAAGTCAAAACCCGGGACAACGCTCGGGTTACATACTAGTATATAATGATAAATTGAAAGAGTCATAGCCTAGGCTAAAGAAAAAATATAACTTCATAGACTAAACCCAAGAAGAAATTAAAACTAATTTTCTCCTCAAATTCAATAATTTAATTTCACAATAAAGAAAAATACAAACTTACCAGAGTAATCAAGGTAGAAGACGAAAATATTTGACTAAATGACAAAAAAAAAATCCACGGAAAATGAATATATACAATCAACAAAAGGAGGTAAATACAAAATAGCTGCTGCAAACTCATTCCTTTTTCATTTTTTTTAAATCAAACCCTAACTTCAGAGCGAGATTGACAATAACGATACTCACCTCATTCGAAACGACAAAAATAGAATAGTTAGGATAGTTGTTGATGTTCAAGAAAGAGAGGAGAAACACAAACAAGAATTAGTAATGACAAATTGAAGAACTTACCTACACAAGAACATGGAGAGCAGAGCTGCGGGAAGGGAGATAGGAAATCATGAAAGAACCTAGAAATGAAGTGAGGAGAGAGAAACCGTCTACATGGATAGGAGGAGCAAATAGGGCAAAAATGATAAATGGTAAGGAAGTTAAGGACTTTAAAGATATTTCACTATTGGATGAATAGTAAAATACAACTCTTTACTTTTAAAGGGGGGGGTGATATGTTAATATTTTATAGTGTGTTTACCCCCGCCCCTTAGTACCTTTTGATCTCAAATGAGCTCTTCGGAGCGATTTTAAGTACTAATGTGCTCCTTGTAGTGTGTTTGTAGTTTCAGGTTCATCATTGTAGGAATTAGCATATTTTTGTGCATTTCCTACTCATTTGAATCAATACAAGAGATTATGTACTTTCGAGAGCACACACATTGAGTTGGAAGAGTTTTCGAGCAAAGCGGATAGTGAAAGAAGTAGAAAACCAACACTCGTCTACTCTTTTGATCATAACTTACTTTATACAACTCCAAATGAAGTGATTCCAATTGGGTTGGATTCTAGACTTCAATAGCTTTCCAACGAGTGGTCACTCGCCTAATTCCGACAAATAACAAAGGAGATATGGCGTTTTAAAGATAGAGGATCGTGCAGTTTGTACGCGCGCCCGGCGGGCGAATGGCTGCCCGACGGGCGAACGTCTGCCCGACGGGCGGGAGCTGCCCGATCGGGCGCGTGCCGATGATTTCCAGAATTTCTCCCTCCGCCTGGCGGGCAGACCTGCGCCCGACGGGCGGGTTACGAGCTGGTCGCCCGACGGGCGGAAGGCTGCCCGACCGGGCGACGACAACCCAGGAGCCTTTTAGCGCGCGGTTTACTTTAGTATTTCCGGTTTTTGTTGGGCTTTTTGGGCAAAACTATAAATATAGCCCTTAGAATTTAGTTGGATCTTATTATCTTATTATCTTATTTTCTAGTATTAAGCACTTAGATTATTTTCCTTAGCTTAGTTTTCTCTCAAATTTAGTTCAAAACACTTAGTTTCAAATTCAATAAAAATTCAAGCTTTCCTTTGCCATTGTTCTTCAATTAGGTATTGTTCTTTATTTCAATCATTTATTTTGCTTTAATTATGTTTTCAATCATGCTAATTGTTTTGTTTATTATTAATATGCTTGAGTAGTCTAATTTCTAGGGTTTGGGGATCCATGAATAATATGAAGGGATATTGAATAATTGTGATTGTTGGCATTGTAATTAATTCCTATTGATTGGTTTATTTCACTATACAATTAGATTTGCGCAGGTTTAATTGTGGTAGTTTTGCAATATCAAATTAAGATTCGAGAGATGCAATTTGATGTTTAGGCTTGTGTCAATAGGTAGAATTAGAGTTAATACGTAGCGAGAGCCCGTTAATTCTAAGTCTATGATTAGTATCGATTCGAGAGAGCATGCTAGTCTAATTAATTACTTTGTTGATTATCGTGATTGTTCATTATCCTGGATTGTTATTTGTTGGTGAACCTATGCCCTAGATTCTTTAATATCTTGATTCTTAATTGTTTGATTATCGTCGTAGTCTTAGTAAACCATCAAACCAAACTCTTGTTCCCAATAGTCTAGACTAATTAATTAATAGTAGAAAGAACACTGTTTCCCTGTGGATTCGATCCTGACTTCCCTCGCTACCTAGCTAGTGGACTTAGGTTTATCTTTGATTAGGTGATACGACTTAAGCCTGTCAAATTTTGGCGCCGTTGCCGGGGAAACGGTTTAATTTTCTGCTGTTAATTTTATGATCTAGATTATTTTCTTGAGTCTCATAGAACTTCCAGTTCTTTTAGACCATGTATATATTTTATTTTATTTAGTTTATTTTATTTTATTTTTTATTTTTATTTTTTTACTATTTTTCCCCTAAAAAAATGGATTATTATTCTTTCCCTCAATTTGTAAATGAGCCTTTTTGGGTGTATTTCGATAGGCTAAATAATTTTATTGGTTACCAAAATCTTAATCTTTGGGATTCTTGTGGTTTTGCTTATGGTGGTTTAAATGAGTATACAAGGAATGTGATAGAAAGTAGATTTAATGGTGATTTTCGAGCCTTGTCTTTGGATGATATGTGGAATTACTATATGTGGTTTGCAAGGGATTCGTATGAGCGTGAAATGGTCATTCATGTTCCATGTGCTATTCCAAATTATGAGCATAATCTACATGTTTCTACCCCCTCTCCCTTGAATACTTGTTATAATGAGGTGCATTCTAATCTTTATGACAATCATGCATATTTGAATGGCTTATCTAACCCTTGCATGGATATCAATGTTTTGTCTCATGATTCCACTGTTGCTTCTCCCGTGTATTATTGTGAACCCTTGCCCAATCCTGTTCAACCCGAATCAGAAAACAGAGATAGCTTCTTAGAGGAATTAAGAAGATTAAACTCCGAGATTGAGATTCAGTGTACTAGATCTCAAGAGACTACTAAGGACATTATTAAAGCTAGTAAGGCTACTCTTGAGAGATTTAGAAAAGTTCAAGAAATTATTGAAAATAATGATTCGAGTTGTGTTGGGGATGGGGGTCAACTGAGTGAACCCATAGGCAACCATGAGTGGGAGGAACTTATAACAAAGGTTGAGGATGAGTTGGAGGATGATGATGTGACTGTTGGATCAATGGATGAAGGATTTGTTGAAACTGAAAAGTCATATGTTATAGAGCAAGTCCATGAGGAAGTTGAAGTTGATAAAATCCTTGTTGTTGTGCCAACCCCTACCCCTCATATTCCAAGTCCAGGAAGGGTTAATCTTAGCTCCGTTTACACCGTCTCACTCCCCTTCTCTTTCCTCATAAAACCTTTGCTTGAGGATCTTCCTCCTCCCCACGAAAATCAAAAGCCCAATGACCCAATAGAGTCAGTTCCTCTTTGTGAAACTTTTGCAGGTACTTACAATACTTACAAAGAAGAGGTGGATGCTTTGCAGAGAGCTCTATATGGTGAAGAGCCTGTCCACCATGAATTCCAAAACACAGAGAGAGCTATTTCATTGATCATTGAGGTTGAAGAATCAATAGTCCGCGAAAACAACTTCCATAAGGAGAGTATGCCTACTTTCCCTTTTCCTTCATTTTATTATTCTTCTTTTATTATTGTTTTTTCTTTTTGTTCTTCTTCCTTTAGGCATCCTACTCCTTACTGGCATAGAGCTCATTCGAACTTTATGCAAATGTTGTTGTTGATTATCGTGCATGTCTTATTGCACGAAAGATGTGCGAGTGCGCATGACAAGCTTCTGCGCTCGTTGGTTGGTTATTTATTAATCAATCGCTTTGAGGGAGGCACATAAGAGTTGGAGCCGGAGGGGTTCAATGAAGATTGCGACCCTCGATCTCCACTCCTTCAAGCACTGAGGACATTGCTGAGTTTGGCTTGGGGGAGGTATGTGTTATTGCTTTCTAGAGTAGTTTATCGCTTTTGAAAAAAAAAAAAAAAACAAAAATACGTTCCGATGAATACAAAACCATGCTTCCCTGTGCCCCTTGATTGAACACTGTTTTGATTCTTGGTTTTTGATGACGAGCATTGTTGATTTGTTAACCATGATTTGAGATTCGATTACTTTGATGCCTTGACAATTGACATGAGTCAACACTGACTAACTATTTGTGGACTTGGTGCTTGGCTAGTTGATTTGGTTAGGATGTGTGATAGCTTCCTGGTGTGTCATTGATTTTGAGTATTGATTTGCGACTGTTAGTAGCGTTTTATGACTCACATACATGCACATTGTGAAGGACGAAGGCATTTTTCTGTTTAGGTAGCCTTCAGATGAATTTAGATACATTTGTTCCCTATTTTTCTTCCCATGTTGTTGCTTGTGCCCTTTTATTCGGTGACTAGCCACATTACAAGCCTGTGAAAACCCCATTGGTTACTGTTCCCAAGCCTAGCTTGGGGGAGCTAATAGTAGTGAGGTGAGGGAGTTGTAGTGTGCTACATTTTGAGCACAAATTGATTGTTGAAAAAGGAGTTCGTCTTATCGTGTTTGTTGTTGAAAATAAGTTGAAAATAAAAAAAAAGATGAAAGAACAAAACAAATGTGAAGGTTTCTAAAAGAAAAGAAAAAAAAAGGAGAGAGTTTGAAAAAAAAAAAAAGAGAAAAAAATCTATTACTCTCAGAAAAGGTTCAAAGTGTTGTTTCAATCAAGTTTTGCAATTTCGTATCCTTATGAGTGATTGTTTTTTTTAATTGTGAAAAAGGCAAGAAAGTATGGTGTTGGTGTTCGTTGTTTTATCATGTGTTGAGTGGGAGAGTTGTGGTCATTATTTGTGGTTGATCATGGTTTTGCTAGGATTTATGCTCCCCAAAGCCAAGGCTTTAAGCTCACATTTTACCCAAATTTACTGCACCCTTACCTAAGCCTAACATTACAAGCTTTGAAGACCTTCTGACCTTTGTGCATAGAGTCGTACTTATGTGAAAATAGTTGTTTATCAATGCAAGTTATGACATGACACATTCCGAGTCGACCACTAGGTTGAGTGTATGTTTTTCTAGACACACGAGTGTTGTGAGTTTGGGAGGGCATTGTTCACTTATATGTTGGGAGGAGAGCGAACGGGTACATCTTTTATCCGCCACATAAATGAGTGACGAGTGTGTGAGCACTAGTCTTGAATTCCATTGTGCATTTGTGGTTAGCTTTGCGTGACGATTGTTAAGGTGGATTAGCGGTCGAATAGATTTGATCGGTTGACATTGATGCATGCTTGTTGGATTTTACCTTGAATCGTATCCATTGTTTTAAGATGTGTTTGGGGTGAAGTTGATTTATGTATTCATCGATGATTTATTTGCTTAGGGACAAGCAAAGATCTATCTTGGGGGAGTTTGATATGTTAATATTTTATAGTGTGTTTACCCCCGCCCCTTAGTACTTTTTGATCTCAAATGAGCTCTTCGGAGCGATTTTAAGTACTAATGTGCTCCTTGTAGTGTGTTTGTAGTTTCAGGTTCATCATTGTAGGAATTAGCATATTTTTGTGCATTTCCTACTCATTTGAATCAATACAAGAGATTATGTACTTTCGAGAGCACACACATTGAGTTGGAAGAGTTTTCGAGCAAAGCGGATAGTGAAAGAAGTAGAAAACCAACACTCGTCTACTCTTTTGATCATAACTTACGTTATAGAACTCCAAATAAAGTGATTCCAATTGGGTTGGATTCTAGACTTCAATAGCTTTCCAACGAGTGATCACTCGCCTAATTCCGACAAATAACAAAGGAGATATGGCGTTTTAAAGATAGAGGATCGTGCAGTTTGTACGCGCGCCCGGCGGGCGAATAGCTGCCCGACGGGCGGGAGCTGCCCGATCGGGCGCGTGCCGATGATTTCCAGAATTTCTCCCTCCGCCCGGCGGGCAGACCTGCGCCCGACGGGCGGGTTACGAGCTGGTCGCCCGACGGGCGGAAGGCTGCCCGACCGGGCGACGACAACCCAGGAGCCTTTTAGCGCGCGGTTTACTTTAGTATTTCCGGTTTTTGTTGGGCTTTTTGGGCAAAACTATAAATATAGCCCTTAGAATTTAGTTGGATCTTATTATCTTATTATCTTATTTTCTAGTATTAAGCACTTAGATTATTTTCCTTAGCTTAGTTTTCTCTCAAATTTAGTTCAAAACACTTAGTTTCAAATTCAATAAAAATTCAAGCTTTCCTTTGCCATTGTTCTTCAATTAGGTATTGTTCTTTATTTCAATCATTTATTTTGCTTTAATTATGTTTTCAATCATGCTAATTGTTTTGTTTATTATTAATATGCTTGAGTAGTCTAATTTCTAGGGTTTGGGGATCCATGAATAATATGAAGGGATATTGAATAATTGTGATTGTTGGCATTGTAATTAATTCCTATTGATTGGTTTATTTCACTATACAATTAGATTTGCGCAGGTTTAATTGTGGTAGTTTTGCAATATCAAATTAAGATTCGAGAGATGCAATTTGATGATTAGGCTTGTGTCAATAGGTAGAATTAGAGTTAATACGTAGCGAGAGCCCGTTAATTCTAAGTCTATGATTAGTATCGATTCGAGAGAGCATGCTAGTCTAATTAATTACTTTGTTGATTATCGTGATTGTTCATTATCCTGGATTGTTATTTGTTGGTGAACCTATGCCCTAGATTCTTTAATATCTTGATTCTTAATTGTTTGATTATCGTCGTAGTCTTAGTAAACCATCAAACCAAACTCTTGTTCCCAATAGTCTAGACTAATTAATTAATAGTAGAAAGAATACTGTTTCCCTGTGGATTCGATCCTGACTTCCCTCGCTACCTAGCTAGTGGACTTAGGTTTATCTTTGATTAGGTGATACGACTTAAGCCTGTCAGGGGGGGGGGGGGGTAAGATTTCACCAACTGCAACATTATAATGACACAATCATATTTCTTACTTTGTAAATTTGTGTGCTACAAGTATATTTTATTACTTCTAAATTCTAATCCTCGACCTACCACGTACCTTTTTTTCCATGTTGTACACCAACCTTTGATTAGTGGAATTCCAGTAGGAAAGAAGATTTAGGCCCTGTTTAGTTCACCTTATTTCTCCTGATCTGATCTGATCTGATCTGGTCTAGTCTGATCTGATCTGAACTTATTTTTTTTGATCTGATCTGGTCTGGTCTGATCTGATCTGATCTGATCTGATCTGGTCTGATCTGATTCTTCATAATTAAGTTTAAAAAAAATCTACATTTATTAATATTAAACCACTTACGTGTAAAATAAATGTTACACAAATTTATAATATTGTTATTATTTATTTGAATTTGTTCATGATTAAACTATTCCTTATATTAGATAGACCTATACATGATCTAGATGGATCGGTTATGATCTAGACATATAAGTTCTGATCTGGATATAATCTGTACAGATCGGTCATGATCTAGACATGATTTGTACATATCAGTTCTGATCTGGACATGATCTGTATATGATCTGTATAGATCAGTTCTGATCTAGACATGATTTATACAGTTCAATTCTGATCTGGACATGATCTGTCTAGATCAGTTTTGATCTGGACATGATCTGTACAGATCAGTTCTGATATGGACATGATCTATACAGATCAGTTCTGATCTGGACATGATCTATACAGATCAGTTCTGATCTAGACAAGATCTGTACAGATCAGTTCTGATCTGGACATGATCTGTACATATCAGTTCTGATCTGGACATGATCTGTATAGACCAGTTCTGATCTGGACATGATCTGTACAGATCAGTTCTGATCCGAACATAATTTTTATAGAGTCGATATTTAGACCAGTTATGATTTTGACATATCGATTCTGATTTGGACATGATATGTACAAATCGATTTTGATCTGAACATATTGGTTCTGTAAGGATCGGTTCGGATGTAGACAAGATCATTGCAGATTTGAACATGATCTGTACATATCAATTATGATATGGATATTATCTGATCCTATCAGTTCTGGTCTAGATATATAATGGTTCTGATCTATAAAAATCAGTTCTGATATTGACATATCGTTTCTATGGTTTTAATTTGGACATGATGAATTTGAATGTTTTGTTAATGTTCTTTTATGCCTTAAATAATAGATTTTAATTGCACCGACAACAACATTATTTTTTATTAAAGCAATAATAGTAATAAAATATTAAATATAATAACAATGATATAAACATATACCAAAAATAATAATAATAATAATAATAATAATAATAATAATAATAATAATAATAATAATAAAAAAAAAAAAAAAAAAAAAAAAAAACCCAAATCCTCTCGATTTGGGCGATTAGGGCAGGTGGCCATCCAACGGTAACGGGGTGCTGGTGTTTCCCGGCCAGCGGTGAAGGGTTTCTCCGGCAACGAGGGTACACCGGAACATCGTCAGGAACGTGGGTCAGGTTCGCGCTGGTGGTCCGTTTTGTTCGCGTTGGTTCTGTGGTGTGCAAGAGTCGTGTATTCCGCTGGTGTTGATTCGGCAGCTTGCTTCTGGTATTCCGTTGGTTCTGTGGTGTTGGTTCGACGGCGGTCTGGTGGCCTGGTTCAGCGTGGTGTAGTGTTGTCTTGGGTGTTCGGCTGCGGTAGTTGATAGGTGTTTCAACGTGGGGTTGTTGTTGTGTTGCGTTGGTTGTTGCGGTTTGTGTTAGGTGTCGCGTTGGTTGTTGCGGTTGGCCGGTGCGTAGCGTTGCGGTGTTTGTGTGGTGGTGTTGTGCGCTACCAGCCATAACCACTGCCTTGTAGTGGCTAGGCAATTTGGTTCGACACTGTTGGTTTGACGGTTTGCAGGGGTTTTTGCGTGAGTTTTTGCGTTGGGTTATTTGCAGGGGTTATTTGCAGGGGTTAATTGCGTGGGGTTATTTGCAGGGGTTTTTATCTGCTTCGGAGCTTTCATAGGAGGTTTCCCAGTGTGCAGCAATGGCAGGGTTAGCAGCATTTGCAGGAGGTGGCATTTTGGTGTGATCTACAGCTTGTTTTATGAGGGCTCGTGCGCTGCGTTTCCTTGCGTGGCTTGAAGGAAATTTTATGGTGTTGTCTTGTTGTGGTTTTGAAGTGGCAGGGGTTTTGTGGTTTTGGAGTGCTTTGATATGGCGGCTTCGGTGGAGAAGTTTCATTGCCCTTTTGTGGGTCTTAGCGGGTGCCAGGATGGAGGTGGGCGTGGTCTGGTGAGGAGTTCTCTGATCACTCACTTACGGGATCGTCATTGTTGCCCTGGTGTGCGGGATGTAACCCGTCATTCCCTTTCTACCAATTTGCAGGTTTTTTCTACGGCTGAGGTGACCTTTCGTCGTATGGGAATTTGGCTATGTGGAGATTGTTTCAAGACACATACTCATCGTACTAGGTGTCGACATGGCAGTGGTTCTAGTCCTGTTTTTGTGGACCCACCTAATTCTGGGGATGGTATTATTCGTTTTATTCTCTACGGTATTCAAAAGCCGCAAGCTCCTACTTCCGAGATATCTTCTTCTGATGCGTCTCGAGAACATCATTTTTCTTTTGATGTTGCTCTTCTAGACACTTTATTGTCTAAGCGGTTGCGTTCTGTGAAATCCATCCCTCCCAAATGCCGTTTGGGTTTTTCGCGAGTTCTAAAAGGGGCGCTTGATAAGGTGATTTGCAGACCAGATGACATTGCTTGTTGGGTTCAGTTGCTCGTGTTACCTCTTTGTGTCCTCAGTACTTTTTCTCCGCGTAGTAATCGTGAGTGTTCCTCTGGTGTTAGGCGGCGTCGACAGGAAGAGAGTATCACCTCTGCTATTCGTTCTTGGGGTGAGCCTGGCGATTCTGAGCGACTTGTCATAGACACATTGGCTAGCGTGTCTCCATTGGACGTTGACGAAGACCATGGTTTGGCGGAGCGTAATATTAAGCAATGCAAGAGAAAGATTTCTGACGGTCACTACACTGCTGCTGTTAGGGTTCTTTCGTCCTCAGGTCTTGCCCCTTACAGTGATGCTACTCTTGCAGATTTGCAAGCAAAACACCCTTCCTTTCCGGTCCCTAGCTTACCGGATACCCCTGTTGATCATCACCTTACTGCTTCCTCCTCTGTTGTGTTGGAGCAGATTAGGGGCTTTCCGCGTGGTACTTCGTGCGGTAGAGATGGCTTGCGTGCTCAACACCTTTTGGATTGCTTGGGTGGTGCTGCTGTAGCTGTTTCTGATGAGTTGGTGGATGCTATTACTCAGGTAGTTAATCTCTTTCTTGCTGGAAAGTGTCCTGCTGAGCTTGGAGGATATATTGCTAGTGCCCCTCTTACGCCACTTGTTAAGCCTGGTGGTGGTATTCGGCCTATTGCTGTGGGCACTATTTGGAGGCGCCTTGTTTCTAAGGTCGGGGCTGCTTTGATTGGTCCGCGTTTAGGAACCTACTTAGGAGGGCTTCAGTTTGGTGTTGGGGTTCCAGCAGGTGGTGAGGCCATTCTTCATGCTGTTAATCGATTGGTTGAGGCTCGTGGGGCTGATGTTGGCCTCTCTATGTTATTGGTGGATTTTCGGAATGCGTTCAATTTAGTTGATCGATCGGCTTTGTTGCGTGAGGTTCGGCTACATTGTCCTGCTCTTTCGCATTGGGTTGAATTCTGTTACTCTTCTCCAGCGCGGCTGTATTATGGGGAGCATACCTTGTGGTCTTGTCAAGGTGTGCAGCAAGGGGATCCTCTCGGTCCATTGCTTTTTTCTCTAGTTCTACATCCATTGGTATGTCGAATCAGAGACTCTTTTGATCTATCTCTTCAGGCTTGGTACTTGGACGATGGCACTATCGTTGGTGACACTTTGGTGGTTGGAAAGGTCTTGTAGTTGATTTTGGAGGAGGGTCCTCATTTAGGTCTCCATGTTAATGTTGAGAAGACAGAGGTTTTCTGGCCTTCGGAAGACCCACGCAGTCGTCTAGAGGGTGTCTTTCCTTCGGATATTGCTCGTCCTGCGCTTGGTGTTAAGTTGCTTGGTGGTCCAGTCAGTACGGATTCCTCTTTTTGTAAGGAGTTGGTTTCGCAGCGTGTGTCGAAGACTGTTGTGTTGATGGATGCTGTAGCTACGCTTAATGATCCCCAGTGTGAGTTGTTGCTTCTTCGTGCGTGTACTGGAGTTTCTAAACTCTACTTTGCTATGCGCACTTGTCCGCCTCATCTGTTCGAAGCGGCCCAATTATCTTTTGATGTGGCTCTGCGGGCTTCTTTAGAGCGCATCGTGACTGCTTCAGGACCTGGGTTCGGTGACTGGCAATGGCGTCTTGCCACCTTGCCTTTTTCTTATGGAGGATTGGGTGTTTATTCAGCTGGTGATGTTCGGCATTATGCTTTTCTTGCATCCCGTTTGCAGTCTTCTGGTTTGCAGGATTCGCTTCTTCGGCTTTCAGGTGTTGATGGTCCGGGACCGGCCTTTGATGATGCTCTTGGTCTTTTCAATAGGACCGTGGAGACCGACCTTATCAGTAGCCCTAGTGAGATCGCTACCCCCACACTCATGAAGAAATTGGCAGACATATATTTCACGAAGGTTACTGCTGATGCGGAATCCGCCTACTCCTTATCTTCGCGTCTTGTTGCCCTATGGAAATAACAGCAGGGGGATCACTCCTCAGCTTGGTTGCGGGCAGTCCCCATCTCAGGTTTAGGCCAGACTATGAACGGTAAGACTTATCGTTCGGTTCTTTGCTATCGGTTGGGTATTCCGTTGTTCTCTGATTCGACGCCGTGTTCTGCTTGCTCTCGGGTTTTCGACGAGGACATTTATGGGGATCATGCCGTGTCTTGTGCTGGGATTATGGGTATCAAACATCGTCATAATGTTGTTCGTGATACCCTTTTGGATATTTGCTACCGGTCGGGGATTTCTGCTCGCAAGGAGGTTGATGTTGGGCTGACTAGTGAGAGTGATGGTGCTCTTCGTCCTGCAGATATATTGCTTTACTCATGGGATGGCGGTCTAGATGTGTGTGTTGACTTGACTGGGTCTTCCCCTATGACGCAATATGGGTTGTCAGGCTTCGTTCCGGGTCGGGTTGTGGCGGTTGCAGCGCAGCGGAAGCAGGATAAGTATGCGGCACGTTGTAGGGCTTTGGGTTACGGTTTCTTACCTTTTTCCTTCTCTTCTTTTGGGGAATTAGAGAAAGGGGCTGTTTCTTTGCTGAAGCGGGTCCAGGCGTACTCCAGGGCTCAAGACATTGGGGCGCGGGCAGCTGCCCACATTTTCAGCAGGATCGGGTTCGCCATAGCTAGAGGAGTGGGGGCCCAGATTGTATCTCGGCTCCCCTCCAACTTCTTGTAGTTCACTTGTTCTTTGTAGCTTGTTAAGCTTGTAACGTTTTGGTGTTTTCCTATAATAATAATAATAATAATAATAATAATAATAATAATAATAATAATAATAATAATAATAATAATAATAATAATAATAATAATAATAATAATAATAATAATAATAATAATAATAATAATAATAATAATAATAATAATAATAATAATAATAATAATAATAATAATAATAATAATAATAATAATAATAATAATAATAATAATAATAATTTAATAATCTAATCTGGTCTGATCTGGTCTGATCTGATCTGATTTGATCTGAACTTATTTTTTCTGATCTGATCTAATCTGAACTTATTTTTTCTGATCTGATCTGATCTGGTCTGGTCTGATCTGATCTGATTAAATCTGAAATAAGTAATAAGGTCCTGAAATAAGGTGAACTAAACAGGCGAATCTGATTAGGTTTATTCAAATGATTTTATGAAGAATATAATTTGGAATACACTAGCAATAACTTTGACTAAGAAATACGAGTAATATGACAATTTGTAACCGCTATAGATACTCCATCTGTTTCTAAATATGTGTCACTTTTTTTAATGTGGCGTTCCCTTTATATGTGTCCATTTTCCATTTTTTAACATACATTTCCCCCACTTTTCATACATTTTCCCCATAAATCATGATTATTTTTTCTTACACATTCTATACTTTTCTCACTTTTCAATATCCACATCCACTTTTATTTGTAATATATCAATAAACAATTATCTACTTTATCTTTTACTTTTATTTGTAATATATCAATAAACAGTTATCTACTTTATCTTTTCCCCAAAAATCATTATCAATCATTGTTTTTTTACACACTTCTCATTTTAATTTATTAATTACCGCGCAAACCTCCATAAGGGACACATATTTAAGAACGGAGTGAGAACCATTTATTACATTCATCATGTGAGATACACTTAATAAGGCCAACATTGAAATTTAAAGTGTTCATTATCCAAAACATAAATTGTTATAAGTTAATTTCTTTTAATAAATAAAACAGGTTCTTACACAATTTAATTTTATGATATACTAGTACCTCCCTTCCTGAAAGTTTTTTACGCGTTTTGTTTTATTTTATTCCTGAAAGTTCTTTGTACTTTACTTTATTCTATTTTTGGTATAAGAGTTTTACGTTTATACCCTCTTTTGGCCCATCATAATATACAACTTGTAATATTTCATCATAGGAGTCCATCATAACTTACCCACTTATAATATTTTAATATTATTTTGCATTCACTCACATTGTTGAACAATTTATAACCGCTTATTTTCCCACCTGGTATCCTCACCATCACATATTTACTAAATTTCTTAATTAGCGTGCACATAGTAAATATAAAGATTATTTAAGAAAGGAGGTAGTACTACATAGACACATAGTACTCCGTATTTTACAAATTTGACTAAAACTTATAAAATTCGTTATAAGTTGCGAAAATATACATTTATACTAATCTAATAATTCACATGACCTTATTATGCTTTTTATTATCTTTAAGAACCAAATATGGTCGAAAGAGAGCTAAACATCACCTCAAATAAGAGTAAGGCCCCGTTTAGTTCACCTTATTTTTCCCGATCTGGTCTGATCTGATTTGAACTTATGTTTTCTAATCTGATCTGGTCTAGTCTAATCTGATCTGATTTTTCAAAATTAAGTTTAAACAAAAATCTACACGTAATTTTAAAAGTGTTTATTAAGTTTTTCCCTTATAATTAAATTGATAGTAATTAATAATAACATATTAATTTATATTTACCTATCATTGATTACTATTATCATCAATTAGTAACCAAAATTATTTTAATATAATATAAATATGATCAATTTAATACAACAACGCAAATAATCAAGATATTACACATCTATACTATTATTAAAACTCCAAGGCAAAGAATGTCATTTCGCCACATGTCGCTTCCTATTATCGATGACATGCCGCATCGTCATCTTTGACATGTCATGCATCTCATATAATTTTCTTGATCATGAAAAAATGTTAGCTAGTTATAGGTTTCGAACCTATGACCTCTCATTTGTTAATAACATATTTTAACCATTACGCCACAATTCATTTTGTTGTTTCTTGTACATGCACAATTATATTAAGTCAATATAATGAGAAAAATGATCTGACTCATTTATTAATAGTCTCGATCACATCACTAATTAGTCATTACTTTTACGAGTTAGTAATCCTTACATGTTCAAATTTATTAACGCATACTCAAAGCAAGATATATTGTAATGTAACAAATTAAATTAGACTCAAAACGAGTTATATAAGAATCTAATTAATCCATTTTTCTACTACCGGGGCATCGCCCAGGGCACTAACTAGTTTTATTTAATAACTTATTGGAATCTATACGACCTTATTAGAACTTATAACACTTTATTGGAACTTATAAGACCGTATTCATGCAATTAAGATCATTCAACTAAACTAGACAACCTAAGTTAGCAAACTTAGTGTGAGATGTCGATTTATTTAGCTTCATTAGGTATCCCTGTTTTCGTTCCTGTTCAACCAATCAAGATCCACAATGGTAATTTTTTTATTTTTGAATTTTGTTGAGATACGATTCTTGGAAAGGTTTTAATCAACTTAACTAGTTGACACTTCGTACTTACCGGGCACTAGCCTACAGATAATCTACCTGAAATTTTAGAAAGCTCTTTGGGAGGATCCTAACAAGGGTATTTCATGCACAAGTTAAAGTTTAATTAGTACTTCATATTAGGGTGATGCCTAGTAATGCAAATTTGCAATAGATGGGTTTGAAGACAATTTTATTTTAGAGTCATACTCCTGCTAGGTTTGGACCTACTAGGTACAAAATTAGTTCTTATGTTCGTTAAATATTGTACCAGGTTAAATGTACGTTTTTACTCTTAATCTTTCGAATTATGCATAAGTAAGATTAAAAAAAAAAGAATATTTAGAAAGTATATATCAATTCGAATTTAACAAGATCGTATATATAACAAAAGATGGTCAAAAGCACATCATCAATAGTGTAAAAGTTTATAACTTTAAATGGTGCGATATTTTGTAAGACGGAGGAAGTATATTTTCTTAAATGATGAGAGTCCTATATTGTATCATAACTAGACATTTTGAGACTGAAATTTCCCGTCTTTTACTTTGGGGTCTAATACAGATACGTTAAATCGAAAGTTTAATCCTAAACCATTTGGCGATAGATAGAGTAGGGTACGTAGTCGGTACTAGTCTTATGTATTACTCATCCTTGCTCTTTTTCTTTTTCAATGTGGCACAATCACTACTGTTTGGGCTCCCAATTGAATATCAATTGGGCCACTAAGTCCAAAGCCCAATGGCTCAATTCAACAACATCAAACCTGCCTCCACCACCAAGGCTATTCAGCCATCAACCAAGGCCCAAGGCCCAATAGCAATAAATGACCTATGGGCATTTATTATGCAAACACTATAAATAGGCCGCCAAGGCTCAAACCTCAAGGTACGTCCAATTTATTGCCTTAAGACTACTCTCTAGAGAACTTCTCTCTCTAGAATCCGAGCATTGTTCTTACTTAGGCATCGGAGGGGCTTTCCTCGGAAACACCCCCGAGGCTAGTAACATTGTCTTTGTGCAGGTGAATTCGGACAATACTCATTCAAGCTAACAAGATATTCAACACATTCAAAAGGGCCTTCATTCGAAGCCCATTGTTCCATCCGTTTCAACACCGGAACAATTTGGCGCCGTCTGTAGGGAAGAACACTTTAAAGCCTCGAAAAACACCCCATTTTTCACGTAAGAAATGGAAATTCCCAACAATGACAACCAGGACGATGTCCTTGTCCAAACGGATTCGGAATCCGATGGAGGGGAACAACTGCACTCAATGGCGAGATCACAGCCAACAAGGGCTATCGCTGCAACAACCAGCAGACCCCCACTCCCTTCTCGAGAAGAGCTTGCCGCAGCCATGACCATCATGCAAAACTACCTCTTCAATGAGAAAGGGAAGGCACAGGCAGCGGCCCGCCGAGAAGCGAGGAGAATCAGGCGACAACTTCTGCTTAATAGGCCACCGCCTAACGAGGACGCTGCGGGAACCGAACGCACTCTCCCTACAATGTCGGGAACACACTTAACGACAAGGTGGAGAGAGAGTACATGGGATACGCAACAGAAGGAAGAACAACAACCAGAATGGTTTGAAACACCATCCCCAACACCGCAAGCTCTCCTAAGCGGAGCAAGTGACCGCACTCGGATCCGAAATTCGGTACATAGCAGGTTGCGCCCTTCGGTCCATGATAGGCTGGGCAGCCCCAACAGATCCAGTAGGCGAACCGAAGCCAGTGCCCAGTCAAGAAGGAGAAGGAGGAGTGATCGAACTCCTAGCTGAAGAAAATAATGCCCTTGGTCCAAGTATGCATTATATGTTAAGTCTAATAAATGCGGTTCAGTATTAATTAACAAGTTAATAATTCAGTGAGATCAAGTGAGCTGAATGCCTAGCTAGAGGCCGCTTCAGTTCAAGTGGAATTAATGATATTAATCCACAACTTACTCTTGACTGAACCCGTAGGGTCACACAAATAGTACGTAAACGGATCAAGTATTTAATGGCATTAAATACTCTATCTATGGATATTCGGAATCGACGGATCTTGGTTTCAGTGGGAGCTGAGATCGTCATAGGCAAGAAATGAATACTCCGGAAACGATGATATTGCCGGAAACGGAAATATGGATCGTATCGGAAATATAAATATTATCCAAGTCGTAGATGTTGCCGGAAACGAAAACATGGTACGTATCGGAAAATATTATCGGAAATGGAAATATTGCCGGAATCGGAAATATTGCCGGAAACGGAAATATTGTCAGAATCGGAAATATTATCGGAATCGGAAAATAATTCCGGAAACGGAAATATTAAATATTTGTTCGAAACGGAAATTAATTCCGGAATCGGAAATATTAAATGTTGTTCGTATCGGAAATGAATTCCGGAATTGGGAATTTAATCGGAAGCGTATTGTACGAATTAGCATCGGACGAGGACCGCTAGACGAAGGCCCAGCACGAAGCCAGGCCATCGCCCAGCAAGCCGCACGCAGCAACGCACGCCTCGACCAGGCCCAGCGCAAGGCCAGGCCCAGCCAAGGGCGCGCGCGCGCGCAGCACCGCACATGGGTTGTGCGCTTGTCGTGGGCCGCAAGGCCTGCGCGGGTGCACGGCTTGTACGATGCGTGTGCGGGAAATCCTAATCCTATTAGGATTCGTGCGAAGATTAAAATCCTGATCCTATTAGATTTGCTTTGTTATTTAGAGTCCTAATAAAGTTCTAATTAACAAATCCACATCCTAGTAGGATTACAATTCCTTTTCCATACCTCTATAAATAAGGGCCTAGGGTCATTATTTGTATATACGATTCAAGTATTCAAAGTGATTTTTGAGAGCAAAAATTCAGTCATATAATTGCCTACAATAGCCGAAAATTCTAAGTACCTTAAGGGCGATTCTAGTTGGTCAAGCTTAAGGCGGATCCGGACGTGCTGTGGACTATCTACGGAGGGACGACACTTGGAGTCCTAAAGACTTGTTCTTGTTCGGTTCGGGCGCAGCTAGGGAGGGCACGCAACAAAGTGTATGCATCTAAACTATGCTAAATGATTATGTGTAAATAATATGCTTTCCTGGCTTTATGGTTTTTCCGCATGATTTATGAATTGTCATATGTATCATAACCTAACAGTAGCCCCCTACATTTTTATGTTCAAAATTAGTAAAGCATATGAATTTATTGGTTTAAGTGGGAGTTCTTTTTAGTCATATACTCTTGATTAGGTCTACAAAACCTTAAGGTTAAAACAACTTGATTAGAATTAATAAGGACTGAATAATTTGTAGATTATTGGTGCCCTTGATTAATTGCTGCAAATGTTTATGTGATGCATAATGTGTTTTACTAACCAGCTATGTGGGCCATTCATGATAATGAATGGGTGAATGGTATATATTGTATATGTACTGTTTTGCAGGTTATGAAGTGACTAGTATGGCCCAAATAGGATAGAAAATATGGTCTGCGTACCATTAATTTGAATGTAATTGGTCTAAAGTACCAAAGTTGTTTTTCAATTCAAATATGGTCTGCGTACCATCAAATAGTTGTAATTAGTTTTAATTATAGCTTATCCTATTTGAAGAAAATGGTGCCTCCCACGGAGATTTTCAAGACGGACTTTGAAGTTAAAGCTTCAAGATGAAGTCGGGCCATACTAGATCACATTTATCTTATGCATGCTTTAAGTTATTTATTGCTTTAAATATGTCTTAATTATGCATGAGATTGTGGCTTGATTATGTTGCATGATTAAGGATTTTAGTTCACTTAAAATCTAACCAACATAGTAAGAGCCTTAAGTTCCAAACTTAAAAATTGAGTTAAAAGGTGCCATGCCAAAGTATACACTTGCTTGGATATCCTTTACATCAATCTAGTAATAGTTTTCGCTCAGCGAGGTGTTACTTATTGGTCCTAAAGGGGCAAGGTACACAAATAATTGTGAGTACATGTTAGTTTTGGTGAAACTCAACGATATAAGTAAGGAGTCCTTTTATGTCGTGGCAAAATCGATAGGTTTACCTAATAAGTTCTTAGACGTACCTATCAACCAAGAA